>NC_082686.1:3670224-4952837 GCF_949987515.2 Delphinus delphis
TGGCGCAGTGGTTGAGAGTCCGCCTGCCGATGCAGGGGACACGGGTTCGTGCCCCGGTCCGGGAAGATCCCACGTGCCGCGGAGTGGCTGGGCCTGTGAGCCATGGCCGCTAAGCCTGCGCGTCCGGAGCCTGTGCTCCGCAACGGGAGAGGCCACAACAGTGAGAGGCCCGCCTACCGCAAAAAAAAAAAAACTTCCTAGTTGATGACACGTCCTTATTCCTCCGTTGGGCTGTCTTTCATTGCTTGGTACAATTTTTAACATTAGACTAGGCACAATTATTAACATTAGATGAAGGTCTCATTAGTTCTACTGAGAAAACTTTCAAGTAGGGTAACAGAGATCCACCTTGGCTACATGTTTCAGAAGGATAATTCCCTTGTGTTCAAAATAAAAAAACAGTTCTGCCAGGAGGGTCCTTCTAGCCTAACTCCCAAAGGACATCAGTACGGCTTTTATTCTCGGGAGATTAATTTCTGAGATGATTAACTGCTGCATTTGCCTGGTTAATGACTAGATCACAGATGCCAGGACAAGAAGACAAAAAAAGGAGCTGGAAATAATCACGCAGCTAAGGGGCTTAATGCAAGTCTCCTGGGAGACAGTACCCTTTATAGAATAACAGTACTACAGGACTGACTCATAAACTCTGCTGCTGTAAAGGAGGTTAAAAAAAAAGTGTCAATAAGAAAAGAAAACATGTTAAAGCTATAATATTCAAAAAAATAAAATTTAACTAGCTCTAACAGAATAAATCAGAAAAGTATTATAATTAAGGGAAATATGAACATTTAAAATGGGAGATGCTTCTGTATTACAGTATGCTGTCATCTCTTAGAGCTTTGGCTACGATAGCATATGAGCACTTCCATAAAATATGAAGGTGGAATCAAAGATAATGTTATATTTTAAAGCTCAAAATTGGTCCTGTGCATGCACCATTTTTTCTCATCTTCAGAATCACCCTGCAAAGTAGGTCCCTTATCCCCGTTGTACAGATAAAGAAACAGAGGGTCTGAGGGGCCACACAGCCAATGAGTGGGGTTCAGCCCTGAAGCACACATCCTGCACAGTCCACTCCACTCCCTGTCAGGTCACAGCTCCAAGAGAGGGGAGCAAAGTCAAGACATTTCACCAGCTGGGCGCTTCCTGCTGTTTGGAAAGTGTCCATAAAATGTTGTCACATCATGCTTTCTCTTTATATCGAAACTCATATGAATTAAAAAAATAAACCCTCAAAATTGGCAGCCTATTCCTAGCTCTGTCCTCTCTCACCCTCCCGTCATATCCTACGGGCATAGAAAGGGTAAGCGTGCGGGTTGTTTCTAGTTCATCCACAGAGAGGTGTTTCCCTCCAGCGTATTTTTTCTGCATGACGGCCACAGGGATTTTCCACACTTGACTTCTCCATGCAAATGCTTTGAGGAGAAATAACCGTCCACTCTAACCAGCGGGGAGAAGGATGTCCCTTCAGGACGTCATGTCTGGGTGTGTCTGGTCACGGGTCCATCCAGCAAAGAGCCCCCAGGTCCCTCTTTTGGGACAGAAAATCCAGCATCTTGCCTACACCGTGTCCGAGACCTGGGGAACTGGGGGAAGCCAGCAGTGTGCCGGGCTAAACCTAAAGGTACACACACACTCATTGACACTCACAAACTCACACTGATGTGTGCAGACACATTCACACTCACACTTGTATGTATACACACACTTACATGTATACACACACTCACACATGGCTGCAGTCATATGTGCACACTCACACACGCACAAACGTGTGAACTCACACGTGTGTGTAGACAGACTCACAACACTTGCAGGCTTGCACAATCAGGTGCTCACATGTGCATGTGTACAGACACACACCTGTGCACGCTCACACACACGCACAAACACGCAGGATGAGGCTGAGCTCCCCGACCCTGGAACCGGTGTCTCCGCGGACCCGACGTATGCTCCCTGCCGTTGGTGACAGAGTCTGGGCCAATCTCTGCCCACTTCCTCCTCTGGAAGAGGACGAGATTGAACTAGGTGACCTCCAAAGGGCCTTTCTCATCTCTGGTTCTGAGTTCTGTGGTCCTATGAACAGTGGTTCAACAGACGCCACTACAAAATCACATCTGTCGTTACCCTGCAGGCCAAGATGTACACGTGCGCAGCGCCATCCTGGGATGTGGCATTGTGTCCCAAGGGACAGACGTGCAGGGCCATTGAGGGGCTCCAGATATTGTCTGGCCAGGGACGGCGTGGGCAGCCTTGCTCACAGCCTGCTGCCTGGAATCCTGTTCCCTGCGCAGCCCTGGCGACCACCATCCAAGAGGGGCGGGCGGAGGGGCCGTGCGGGGCCTGCCTTACCTGGCCCGGGGTGGGGGGCAGGGGAGGATGCACAGAAGAGGCTTGGGTGGCAGAGGTGTGGGGATGGAGGTGAGAACTGCCGTGGGGCACAGGGGAGCTGGGGGGCTCTGGACGGGGACAGCGTGGAGTCTGGAGACTGCTCTGCTAGTTGCGGGTTGGTGAGGCCATGCTGGAGGTGGGGAGGCGCCCCCGTCTCTAAGGGGTTACTTCCAGGGACACTAGCCATGATGGATGGCCATGATGAAGTTGTAAAAATGTTGTACTTGGAAGATACCCTAGGCAATCGGGTCCAGCTTCTGACCCAGTCCAGGTTGCCCTCTGTCACACCGATTACCTAAAGCCATGTTTCCCGGGACGCGGTGAGGACCACCCACATCCAAATACTGCGGACGGGCTTAATGGAAGTGCAGGCGCCTGCTAGCCTCGCCCCAAACTTCTCAGGCTGTTTGGGGTGGGTCCCCAGGGGCTCAGGTCCCTCAGGGGCACACAGAAGCCTGAGCACGTTCTGCTCCCGCCGGCTGCCTCTAAATGGACATCCAGGTTTAGCTGCAGTGCCTGGAGGCAGGTGTGCTACACCCTCTGCTTTGGGCAAAGCCATCACTGAGGCGGAGGGAAGGAGTAAGCAAGTGGCAGGTGGGGTGACGTCCCCGGTGGCTGCCTCACTGCCCCTCCTCAGAGGGGTCAATTCCGGTGGCTTTCACCCCTGCCTGCCCTAGGGATGGAGTAACCCACCGTCCTGGTTTGCTGGGGTTGAGGTACTTCTCGGGATGTGGGACTTTCACTGCGAACTCCAGGAAAGTCCCATGAAAACCACGATAAGTTTGTCAACTACTGGGAATCTCATTAAGAAATACCAGTCCCCACCCTAGCTGAGGAAAGAGCTTAGGACCTCTGGGGGAGGGGCAGGACCCTCTTTCTTTAAGGTACCTGGTGTGGGGTGGGGGGCGTTCAAGGGGCAGCAAGGTGGACAGCCTCTTGTCCGGTCCAGATCCAGCATGGTTTGCCAACGAGGAAACGGAAGTGAGATGCCCTTGGACAAGGTGACCGCATGTAATGGGCTGAATGGTATGTCAAAAGATATGTCCAAGTCCTAAACCCCGGTCCCGTGAATCTGAATTTATTTGGAAATAGAGTCTTTGCAGATGTAACCAAGACAGAGGCTGGAGTGATGCGCCCACAAGCTGAGGGACGCCAAGCGTTGGCGGCTACACCAGAAGCTGGAAGAGACGAGGAAGGAGTCTCCGTCTGAGCCTTCAGGAGGAACCATGCCACTGACACCTTGGTTTCAGACAACTGGCCTCCAGGACTGTGAGAAAATAATGTTCAGTTGCTGTAGGGCGCCCCAGTCCCCCCAGGACACTCACACACCAGCAGCGTAGCCTCGCCCACCTTTCCTGTGAACCCCCAGCTGGCACTCTTCCCTCCGTCCCCTGCCCTCTGCCCACCTCCCCTCTTATTCACCCCCACGAGCCCCACCCCTCTTCCAGCAGAGTTTATTTGCGGTGAACAATGAGAGACATTTGATACACGTGGGGTCTGTGAGCGACAGGTACATTCATTCTTTCAGGAAGTGTAGGCATCAACCTAAAATAACACAGCCGGGTTCTGTGCCCTCCAGGCATGGGGGCTTTCTGCAGCTTCCGGAAATGTCTCCAGAGGTGACTGATACGTCTCATCTCTGGGCATTTCCCGCTGACAGCCCAGCCTGCTGTCGCGCTCTGCCAGCCGCGATCAAACGGGTCTACAACGCCTTCATCCCACTAGGAAAGCACCTTTTCCATCCTCTGGTGCAAGGGAGCTGTGCGCGGGCTTGGGCTGTATTGTCTCAGCCACATCTGGTGATTCCCCTGCAGAGACGACTCACTAGCGGCCCACACTTTGTTGTCCACACCCGGCACTGGCCCTGCCTGGTTTCTTTGCAAACCTTCCCTCACTTTCACTTGGAAATTCTCTCACATTGCCTGTTTCTCATACTGCCTACAGTGAGTGGTTTTCAGAGAGTGCTGTTTTCGTCCTGAGGCCTTTATCCTGCTGGATGGTCCTAGGATTCAGCACCGAGGCCTTAGCAGAGCTGCGTCAGAACACCCAGCACCCAGCATCAGGGCATCCGGGGCCCCAGCCCAGACCTAGCCCTCTCTGCCTCTCTGCCTGTCATGGCCTCAGCCAGTCGTACACGACAGCATTTCTCTTTGTGCTGCACAAGGAAAAGGGAGATTCGTCCTGAAAAAACTGCATGTTGTGGACTAAATGTTTGTCTCCTCAAAATTCACAGGTTGAAGCCCACTGTGGCTCTATCTGAAGGAAGGAAGTATATAATTAAGGTTAAATGAGGTCGAAAGGATGGGGCCCTGATCTGATAGGGTTAGCACCGTTATCAGAGGAGACCCCAGAGCCCTCTTCCTCTCTCTCTTTCTGCCACGCGAGGACACAGCGAGAGGGGAGCAGTCTCCAAGCTAAGAAGAGCCCTCACCAGACACCTCCCCTGCTGGACCCTGCTGGTGGACTGCCGGCCTCCAGGACTGTGAGAAAGTAAACGTCTGTTGTTTAAGCCATGCAGTCTGTGGTCCTAGCTAAGTGCATCGAGAAGCTAGCAACAGTGTTGTTGACGGCAGCCGCCCAGCACTATGGGTCTCGCTGGTTTCCTGAGACGAGGTCAGAGATGAGCTCAGAGCCTCTTGGGGGAAGAGAAAGCCCCCAAGATCACAGTCTGGGGGGCCTCACGAGGCACCCTGGGTGGGATTTTGCCTGCAGACAAGTGGAAACAAGAGGACACGAGAAGGGGTTGCCTGGCGTCCGAGGGAGCAAGGCGGGTCCACATCACAACAAGAGCCAGCTGTTTCCAAGGTGACACAGGAAGCTGCTGGGGACAAGTGCGGGGCCAGAGCCCAGGAGAAAGCGTCGTTGCAGGTCTTGCTCCCATGGGCACGTCCAGCCCTGACGGTTTGATTCTGAAACAGTTCCAAGGAGGGGTAGGAAACAGGAAGTGAGAAAGGAGGAGGGGAGGCTTTGATACTGAGAGTTCACATTTGAGAAGAATCAAACATACAAGAAAGGAGAGGAAGAGAGAGAGAGCTTGCCTGCACATATCAGGCTCCTCTGGGATGTCCGTCCTTTTCATCCGCAAGCTGTTTACAATCAGCTCTCTGCCTGTCCGTCCATTCATTCCACACACGTCCCCGTGGTGCCTTCCAGGGCCACCTGGGGACTCAGCAGTGGACAGGGCTGACCCGGACCCAGAAAGCCCTCAAGTCTGCTGTGGGTTAAATCGCGTCCCCAAAAAAGATATGTTCAAGCCCTACCCCCAGTACGTGGGAAAAGAGGTCTTTGCAGTTGTAATTTAGTTATGATGAGGTTATCCTGGCTTAGGGTGGACCCGAAATCCAATCTGCTCGCTGTCTTCCGAGGAGGGAAATTTGGATACAGACTCCCAGAGGCCGTGTGATGACGGAGACCGAGGTTGGGGGCAACTGCAGGTCAAGGGACACTGGGGACCGCCGGCCACCGCAGAAGGGGACACAGCCCTGCCGACTCCTCGATTCTGGACTTCTGGCTCCTGGGCTGTGAGAGAACAAATTTCTGTTGCTTTAAGCCCCCCAGTTTGTGGTGTTTTGTTACGATGGCCCTAGATATCCCACATAATACAGTGGAGAAGTCTGACATTAAATATAATTTCACAACTAATTATGTCCTGACAACGGGGCCCGTGGAGAAAGCTGAGACCGGGAGGTTGAGGACTGGCTGCAGAGGCTCTGGGGCCGGGAGCTACATTCCTCCAAGGAACTGGTGGAGGGGAGGGCCCCGGGGCTCAGAGAGGCCAGATGCGGCCCCAGCCCGTCACATCATGCCATCTTTCAGGCCACAGCCCAGGACAGCGTGGCATCCGAGGGTTGTGCCTCTCTTGAAGTGGGTATTGAGGCAGAGCGCCAGGGAAAGCATCCCGGTGTCACCTCCACCTGGGAGCAAGGTGCTGACCTCCACGGAGTATGTGACAGGGCCTCGGTGTCACTCAGGGCCAAGTCACAGGAGGTCGACGTCAGTTTCGGCAGGAGGTATGTGGGTCAGATAATGAGGGCTGTTAAGCCCTGGAATGCCGAATCTAGAGCACTGTGACAAGGAAACGCTCGCGCTGGTGAACCTGCAGAGGCAGCTGGGGCTCCAGCACCACACCCCGTGCACCCCACCAGGGTCGCACCCAGGAGCACCCCCTGCACGCCTCCAGCCTCTGCGTCTGAGATTACAGCTGCAGGGCAAGGCTCCCTTCACGAGGGGGTGGCTTCAGCTGGGGGTGAACAGGCACTCAGCTCTGAGGAGCATGATACAGAGCGAGAGGGACCCACCGGCCGCCAGGGAGGAAGAGCTTGCCCTGGGCTTTCGGGCCCCACGGGTCTGGCTCCATCTCTCTGTCACCACTACTTTCTGAACAGCCTTGGAAGGCACAGAGACAATGCACCTCCTCACGGGTGGCCCTATGAGCTAGAGACCCTAGTATGTGACGAACGTTTCATCAAGGCTCTTGTCCCTGCTAGCCCCTCGTGTAGGTGGAGAACAGGAATGACCTTCAGATGACCTTGGGCAGGAAAGGGCAGTGCGATGTCAGCTGCAGTCACGTCTATGCGTGAGACCCACTGGACACATAGACTCCTTGCCACTGGTGGTCTGGGGACAGTCTGGGGACACAGAGGCAGGCAGTGAAGGCCTGGCCTGGAGGTGGACCCGATGGGAGTTGGCTGTGCTGGGGAAGCTGCCCCCACTAGTGGTGCAGGTGTGGGTACTCAGCCTGGCGACGTCAGTAGCCGGTCAGGGTTAGGGCAAGCAGGTGACACTGTGGCACCCAGGACAGCATGGATCATGGGCACACGGGTGCCACAGACAGGGAGCCAGGGCAGGGGTCAGCTGGCCGGCCTCGGGAAGGTCCACCAGTGGTGGCAGGGCTGGCCCTGGGCCACAAACTCCTGATCCCCAAAGGACAATGCCCAGGGCCACCTTGGGATGGGGAGGGACCCTGAAGAGACCACAGGACCAAGGCACAAACGGAGGCTGAGCCAGCAGGAACTGGGTCCGGGGTCCAAGCCAGCCTGGGGCTGGAAGTCAAGGTCAGGCATCACAACTGGGGCCCGGCCTGGAGCTCGGGAAGGACACCAGGGCCATCAGGTCAGGGTTGGACCAACAAGGAAACAAATATTGGTCCAATCAACACCAGCTCAAATACTAATTCCTCCTTGTAACCTCCTGCCCTCCCCCCTCCCATCTCTCTTCCTTCTGAAGTTTTTGGCCCCTTTGTCCCTTATATCCATGTGAATAAAGGTCTCCTCTCCTGATGGACAGGGGGCAAACCAACGGGAGGGATCATGGCTAAGACCCCCTCCTCCTGGTACCCAGCCCAGTGCCTGGCATACAGTAGGTGCTCAATAAGTTCTTACTAAGTGAATGTAAGTGAATGGCCTTGGGTTAGCCCACATGCACATTAGCGGATCACCAAGACAAGCACACGGAACAGAGGTCCCCATGGCCAGCTTCCTCCACCCTCTGCCTTGAGGGTACCTTATTTTCGGGTCAACGACTCTAACAGAACCACAGCCTTGCCCCTCAGCGTAATCCAGGCCACCCTGGTGTTCAGACCTTCGGGAAAGTGCTGCATTCTGGCGATCGGGCTCTGCTGGTTGGGTCCCCTTTCCACGGGGATTACAAATGGGGAACGATCATGGCAGCTTTCTCACTCATCTCCTGGAGAAGGAGTCCAAGAGCGAGAGGAGGACCGTCCCAGATGAGAAACTGATGCCCGATCGTGCGTGTGGTCTTAGAAATATATCTAAATTTAATGTTATTATGTGTTTAAAATTCTCATAGCGGGGAGGCTCCCTTTAAATCAGACCACTTCACACATCACTGACCAAGAAAAGACTCTGAGTATCGCACCATAGGACAAAGAAGACCCTCTGGAAAATCTTGGCCGGTATTTGAACCTGGAAGAGACGCACAGCGTAACGCCGAAATCTCTGCTGGACGCTCAGCCCTGAGGCTGGACGATGCCTTCCTAAGGGCTGGACAGCCAGGCCAGCACAATCACCCTGAGGGTTTGGTAATGGGTTCTTAAACTGGAACCCATTACAAAACTGGAACTGGAATGGAAGTTCTGGAACTTCCTTCCAGATGAGTAACTTCTTTTCTATTTTCCGAAAGTTAGGAGGTTTTCTTCTTGTTGTTCTTAAGAGATACACTGGAAGTGATGTTAAGGAAAACATACCCTTTCTGAAAACCTCAAAGTATGTGAAGAAAGTCCACCAGTGTCCCAGTGCTTTGCTGAGGCTTTTCTGGGGGAGGGAGGGCCTGGGATTCCAAGCCCAGCATTTGCAGAGTAAATGAATGAGTGTTCGCCCCACAGCGTTCGGTGGTTTGGGGCTTGTATAAATAAGAGACAGACAGATGAGAAAGCCCAAACGGAAAGACCGGCCTGGAATGTCTCGCTGACTGGTGGGGCCGTGGAGAGCAGTTTTCCATCCCAGAAGGAAACAGACAGCGCAGCGTTTCCAGCATGACACCCGGGGAATCTGCTGAACAAATTAGGGAGAAATGATACGTGCAGTGTCTTGGGGGCAACCGTCTCTTGGATCTCAACAGTGTTGGAAGGGAAAAGAACAAGTGGGGGGCACTTGAGAAGGCAAAGATGACAACCAAGGGTGGTAGATGTAGTGGGTAGAACCGTATCCCTCCCAAAAAATTTCGTGTCCACTCAGAACCTCAGAGTGTGACTCTTTTGGAAATAGGGTCTTTGCAGATGGAATTAAGGTAAAGACAGAGAATGAGGTCATGCTGGATCAGGGTGGGCCCTGAATCCAATGAGCCTGTCCTTTTTTTTTACGGTACGCGGGCCTCTCACCGTTGTGGCCTCTCCCGTTGCGGAGCACAGGCTCTGGACGCGCAGGCTCAGCGGCCATGGCTCACGGGCCCAGCCGCTCCACAGCATATGGGATCTTCCCGGACCGGGACACGAACCCGTGTCTCCTGCATCGGCAGGCGGACTCTCAACCACTGCGCCACCAGGGAAGCCCAAGCCTGTCCTTCTAAGAGACAGAAGAGGACACCCAAAGGAGACAGAGATTGGAGTGATACATCTCCAGGCCCAGGAACGCCAAGGACGGTAGCAACGCAGGGACTGGAAGAGGCAGGTGGATTCTCCCCATGAGCCTGCAGAGGGAGTGCAGCCCTGCTGACACCTTGATTTCAGACTTTTGGCCTCCACGCTGCAAGACAATATATTTCTGTTGTTTTAAGCCACAAACTTTGTGCTAATTTGTTGCAGCAGCCCAGGACACTATTACAAGTGAAAGGGATTAAAGGCTCCCACAGGACTTAGGCAGGTCCCACCCTGTGTCTTTGCTTGCTGGTGTGTTAGTTTCTGCTGTATAACAAAGTGAATCAGCTATACATATACATATATCCCCATATCCCCTCCCTCTTGCTTCTCCCTCCCACCCTCCCTATCCCACCCCTCTAGGTGGTCACAAAGCCCCGAGCTGTCTCCCTGTGCTGTGCGGCTGCTTCCCACTAGCTCTTGGTTTTACATTTGGTAGCGTATATATGTCCATGTAGATGCCTGTTTTAATGCTTGCTCAGAGGCAAACCACGAGGAAGGGAATGATTTTCCTGCTGAGATACCTTTGCTCACAATAGATGATGCCTCTGGACACAGAACTGGTGCAGAATTTTTAAGTGGTTTGCCCTCGAGGTTTCACAAACTATTCTGAGAAAATTAGACAAAGAAACCGTTGGTCAGGCAGTGGTGGGAGCAGAGGATCGAGGGAAGGATTCCTAAATCAAGCTCTGACTCTGCTTCCAGGCTGAGGTGTCTCCTCTCCCCTGGCCTACAAGCCAAGAGAAGAACGGCATTGTGTCACTGAGCACCCGAGAAAGGCAGAGTGGCCAGGTAGGGGGTGCAGGACCCCCCAGGATAGGTCTGGCCGTGCACAGGCAAAGGCGTTTAAACCAGACCGAAAACCATGCAGGACCTCACATCCATCTGTCTACTGAGGGGCCTTGCCACACCCCCCTGGGCCCTGCAGAGCTGAAACCCAGCAATGCACAATAATTTCGAATTCTCCTTTTCTTAATTTTTATAAACTAGAAATAAAATGGCCTTTTGATCATCCGATTTATCCTCTTGGAAATACTCTTTTTTAGAAGAATGGGCACTGATCCCATCCATGAGGGCTCCATCCTCATGACTTCATCACCTCCCAAAGGCCCCACCTCCTAATACTATCACATTAGTGATTAAATTTCAACAGATGAATTTTGGGAGGACAAAAAACATTCAGACTATAGCACAGAGGTTATAACATATATATCAATATGCATATCTGCATATATATATAAAAAGATAGACAGGTTATATTATATATATATATGAAAAGTATATACATAAACAGACTATTCTGTACATATCAGTATATATAAAAGGAAATATAGAGAGACAGATTATACTATAAATGTCTAAGAAAAGATATCTAGGCATAGACGGACATTATACCATACATATGAAAAGATATAGAGAGATTATACTATATATATAAGAACAGATATATACATAGAGATTAAACTAGAGAGAATGGAGCAGAATTCTACCAACTGGTGAACCAGTTGAAAGTACAGGAATGTCTTGCCCTATTCTTGCAGCTTTTTTCTAAGGCTGAAATTATATATCGCAATGAGAAGTTTATAAATCATTACGATGGCAACGCACCGCCTAGATCCCTTAGGGTTGACCTGGGAAAGCAGAAAGGCGGTTTCTCGCCAGGTGGGACCTGCCTGGGCCATCTGTCCTGAGGACTCCTCCAAGCCAAGGCAGCTGCCTGGCCTTCGCAGGCGTGAGGGGGTTCAAAGGGCACTTACCGAGTCAAAAGCCTAGAATAAGGCTTCATGGACTGCTGTCAGCTGGGCTTTGCAGGGACCTCGGTGACCATGATGAGCGGAGATGTGCAGGCCACGCACCTAGGGAGTGGAGGGAGGGTCGAAGGGACGGGGGCCCAACGCGAGTTCCTCCTACAGGGCCCTGTTGGGGCCCTCAGGCCTGGCCTTGCTCCCAGCCCCATGCACTTCCACCAGAGCAGACCAGCCCCTCTCTGTGACGGGGACACCCAGCCGCCAAGTCAACAAAGGCTGTGGAAGGGGCAGTGTCCTGGGCCATCCAAGTGGCAGCTCTGACCCACGTATGTGGAGAGGGATGCCCAGCTGGGCCACTGCCTAGGTCAGAGCCCAGTACAGTCCGAGCCCCCAAAGCCGTGGTAGGTTCCCTGGATCCCACAGCTGATAACCCCAAGGGCTGCATCAAGGCCCTGATTTCTCCTCCGGAGATGCAGACCCTGAGTGTGCATCTTCTCCCAGTCCTACAGCGACCCTGCTTGGGGACAGAGCGCCAGCAGGAGGAAAACCAGTCATGAGCCACGCACTCGCCCCCCAGGTGGTCCGAGCCAGCTTCCTGAGCTGATGGGACCCGCACTTTTCACAGTCCTGCCCCGTTTCCACTCCATCCGTTCAAGATGCTTTGACTGAGAACCTGCCGTGTGCCACCAGCCTGTCCCAGGCCCTGTGGTGACCGTTCGAACCGAGGCTCCTCAGGGCTCTGAGGAAGCAGGGTCGTCTCTGCCTGGTTCTCGAGGCCCAGCCTTGAGTTCGGCCTGAATGCATCACCAGGCTGCACTTGGTGTTCCAACAGGTGAGTCCCTGTGAGCCACTCACAGGGCCCCCCAGGTCTCTTTGCAGGCGTCCAGGCCCCACTCGGCTCCCCTACGCAGTCCATCCTCTTCCTTTTCGAGATGGACCCTGCTGTCCTCTGCCCTCCGTGCAAGGGCTCCTCTGCCTTCCGAGTCTCAGGGCCCCCACGGCTTTCTCTTCTCCCGACCTCAGGGTCTCCCATCCATGCCCTCCTAGCTGACGGATAAGTCCATCTTTCCCTCACTTCTCGCCAATAGAAAGTCTCTGTCCACTCATGTTCACGTCTTGAGCCGGGCCAGGGGGGCTACGTCTATATGCTGACATGTCAGACCTGTCAGGATCGTGGAGAAGTACCCGTGGGTTCCCACGATACGCTATAGAGGAAACCGTATCAGGAGCAGGTCTAGAAGTCTCTTGAGGTCCAAGGAGATTTCGGCCTGGGCTGCTCCAAGCGTGGTCCCCCGACCAGTGGCAGTGGCATCATAGGGAGCTTATTAGTCACGCTGACCCAGGCTGACCCACAACAGCTACATCAGAATCTGCAGTTTTAGAAGCCCTCCAGGTGACTCGCGTGTGCATGAATATTTGAGAAGCAACTGGTTTAGAGGATGCTTTGCTATGGGGAAGAAAGGAAAGAAAAAAAGGTGACGGAGTTTTAATCAAGGGCGTCTGCCCAGGAGCAATGAACTCAGCTGCAGGTGTGAACGCCGAGGTTCGGGCACAGACTCCCACGGCTTCCCACTGGCCTGTCCCTGGCATGGGACAAGCAGCTAACGGGCAGTTACAGACGAGGTCAGTTGGATGCCCTCAAGCAAGTTGCCAGAGCAGCCTGACCCCAGCCCCCTTGTTACCGTGGAGGGAAGAAAACGATCAGGTGGTTTTCCTGAGCTCCCGCAGGATGGGGGCAGCCACCACCACCCTGTGTGCTTGTACAGCTCCATCCCCTGGTCCTCACCTCCTCCCAGCCCAGCGCCTCATGCGCCAGAAAGTATCGGCTGGAACCAGTAAGAGCAGTAAAGCGTCGGGGATGGAGGGTCCTCCTCTCAGTGAGCTCACACCTGGCTTCCCTCTGGGCATGGCGGTGATGACCTAACGCTGGAGCGAGGCGACTTCGTCTCCAAGACACAGGGCACGCTACTCAGAAAATAAAGTGCCGAGGTGATGACATCAGAATCTTAAATTCCTTTTGGCCACAATAAAATTCTGAAGGTCTAGAAGTTACAGCTCGCTATGTGCTTTACTTAACGCCTTCTAACTTCTGACATGCACAGTGGGTACCTTCCCTTATACATAAGAAATGGCGAGCATTTCTCCCCCAGTGCACAGCCCATCCTGCTGCAAGGGCACACTGGATTCAGCACAGTGAGGTCATCAGGTTCCCCAACAGACGTGGAAACCAACGGCTCCCCAGATGTTTGGACTAGAGACGCTGAAACTCAATTTTGGTTTCCCAAAATTCCTCCCCCCACTTCCCCCCAGCACAGCCTCTGTTAAACCAGACTCTTTGTTTCCACTGAGACAGTTTTTGAGTAAATACTGCATCAGAGATTCCATCCTGCTTCAACGAAACATGAAATAGTCAGTTTCCAATGTCTAAATCCTGCCTTACTGTTTTAAACACAAATTTCAAAAGCCCTGATCCCCTGGCCCTGTCCTGCAGCAGAGTCTGCTGAAATGGCCCGGCTTTTTCTTCTGCACTTGGGACACAGAGAGAGGACGAGTCACAGATGATGACCCTTGTCCTAAAATGAGGCTGAATGGAGGAAGCAGAGGTTTCTCCCTGAGTCACACGTCCCGTCTCTGGAGGGCAGATAGGGCGGACGCTGAGTAGAGACCAGCCTTGGTTCAGCGGAGCCAGCAGGAAACTCCCAAGGCTCCCAGACCCGCTGCGTGGCCGGTCTCTGCGCCGTTTAGGCAAAGGTGGACATGGAGACTGTCGTGGTCGTGTAGGAATAAAACAGTCCGCTCACCTACTAACAGGTCTGGCGACCGCGATAACAAAGCCGCCTGTGAACCCTCTGGGACGCTAGGGCAGGGATGGGCAGCATTTCCTAAATACAGTCAAGTTCTGCGTAGAAAGCAAACACTTCCAATGCTACTTGCTGTCTTCCGGCTTATTTATCCATTACCTTCCCTCCCCCACTCGTGGAAAGGGCCACTTCTGATCCTCATGGAAACCAGGGGCTCCTGTATTCATTCACTCACAGCTGCTGGAGGTGACTCTCGCCCACCTGCTTACTCCGCCCTGAGTGTCCATGGCCACACGTTGAGCAGACAACCTCCCCCATGCGTGCCTCCCTTTGGCGGTGTTCCAGGAGAGATAGGGGCTATCTTAGCCCAGATCACATGCAGAAATGCAGAACCACAGGGGGAAAGTCTGCGTTCAAACAAATCGTTATTGTACCTGTGCTACCATTTCTGCCAGGGATTCCAGGAATAGAAGGAATTGTGTGTATTTGAATCCCATTTTCAGCACCGACAAAGCAGATTTGAATTCTCCGTCCTTCCACCTGTTCGGGTCTGTGCTCCTACGAGGTGCCCAAGGTTCATCCTGCACCTTGACAGACACCGG
This sequence comes from Delphinus delphis, assembly GCF_949987515.2. Lineage (NCBI taxonomy): Eukaryota > Metazoa > Chordata > Mammalia > Artiodactyla > Delphinidae > Delphinus > Delphinus delphis. The sequence continues at coordinate 3,684,863 of NC_082686.1, forward strand.
CACTCGTCAGTGGACGCCAGGGACCACGGGGACTTTACCAAGGTAGGAGTAGGGGGCGGGCGAGGTTTGGGGAGGGGAAGGGTGGTGAAAACAAGCCCACTTGGGATCTGTGGGTCTTGAAAGTCTTAAGGTGGGAAAATTCATAGCAATGCCACACACTCACACACACACGGAGACACACATCATTTAGGTGTTAATCTCCCTCACGAGATTTAGCTGCAGGGTCTAAGTGCAGTTGGCATGTGACTGATTGGCCAGTCCCAGCGCCTAGAGGACTGAGGGGTCAAGGCTGAATTTCTGCCTCCGGGGCATTACCTTCCCTCCGTCCACAGCCCCCTCCCACTGCCCCTGCCCACCCAGCCCCCTGGGGGGCCTGTGCACCCACAAGCCATGAAACAGGCACGGTCAAGACCTCAGAGGGCCCAGGGAAGCCCGGAGACTGCCCTATGTGGAAAGGAGAGGGGTCTGTGCCCTCCTGCCCCGTGGTCACCGGCTGACGAGACAGAGACCGGAACTGAGCAGAGCAGAACCAGAGGCACCAGGTGGGGCTGAGGCTGGGGAGAGTGGCTCACAAGGGCAATGAAGGCCAGAGGCTGAGCCAGAGAAAGGCTGGGCTCAGACGCCTTCACACAAATTCCAGGCCTCGTAACCAAGAGGAGCCCCGTAGAGTCAGAAAGAGGGAATGAGAAAATAGCACCATTTTATGCAACAGATTGTCAACTTGTGCAATCAGCGTCTTTCCTCTTCTTCCCACCAAGAAGGGGCCCAGTTTGCAAATATAAATAGGTACTGTCTTAGTCAGCTCAGGCTACTAAAACAAAACACCGGAGACCGGGCAGCTAATAAAAAACAGACGTTCATTTCTCACAGTTCTGGAGGCTGGAAGTCCAAGACCCAGGCACCAGAGGACTCTGTGTCTGGTGAGGTCTCTCTTCCTGGTTCGTAGATGGTGGCTTCTTACTAGGGCCTCACATGGTAGAAGGAGCAGGGAGCTCTCTGGGGTCCATTTTATAAGGGCACCAATCCCATTCATGAGGGCTCCACCCTCATGACCTAATCAACTCGCAAAGGCCCCACCTCCTAACACCATCACATCAGGCATTAAGATGTTGACACATGAATTTGGGGGGCGGGGACACAAACATTCAGACCACAGCAGGTACCCAGAATCCGTGTGATGATGGAATTTGGGAGGTCCAGCTTCTTCATGGACACCTCCAATGCAGGGGACTGTCAGATCTTGGAAAAGCCTATTCTGGGGATCAAAGCCACAGCACAGGGGGTATCTGAGGTGAGCCGAAGCTGGAATCAGATGCCCAGAAGAACCTCCCCCCAAGATGAGGCAGGCTGGGTGGGGAGGGCAGTGGAACAGGATATGAGAGATGGGCCAGAGTACCTGCGTAGAGGAATGAGTTAAATGGGTCTTATATGTCTGAGCTTTTAACCAAATGGCAGTGGGGTCCCAAAGCTACACGTGGCCTTTGTCAGCCGTCTGACAAATGATGCCCTTCGTTCTTAGGGACAGGACAAGAGCTCATAGATAAAACTATGGGGCCGCAGGGCACCTACACTCCCGTGCACGCACAACTGTTCCAAGAAGAGCCACTGTCACCAACAGAGCCTGAGCCGGGCCTTAAGGTCAAAGGTCTGACGGGGCCCAGTTTCACTGTCTACCACCCGGTTGGCTACAGCTAACTATTCTGAGTCTCTGCTTCCTCGTGGGTAAAATGAGGATGAGACTAAGGCCTGGCCCCCAAGTCCTCATCAGGATCAAGAGAGCACGTCCCTAACAAACGGGTAAACAGATGCTCTGAAATATTACGTCGCTTTTTAGAACCTGTCGTCCCCTGGCCCTACTGCCACCCCACGCGGGCCACCTGGGACTCCTTGTGGGGGGAGCTCCTGCCTCATCCTCAGGCAACACAGATGGCTGTGAGGGGCTGGCAGGGACCCACCTGCCACTGCCAGGGCCGGCCGGGCGAGGCTGCACCAGTGAACAACTACAGCAGCAGAACTGAACTAGCGCCATCCAGCTGCTACGCTTCCTTCTACGAGCATTAGAAGGAAGGTTGACGAGGACTAGAGTCTCTGCCCATCCTTGGCTCTGGTGTGGGTCACAGCAAAGCATCTACCTTCTTGATTCACCGCTGCTGTCAATTTAAAAATCTCTGGGGCCCGTCACATATGGCTTCCCAGCCGCGGGCTCAAGAGTACGGGATGCTTGCAGGCACCTGCCACCTGCCATTTGAAGCTCCCGCCGTGTTTTTTTTTTGCTGTCATATCATTTATCTAGTATTATATTTTTATATCAATCTTTGATTTTCTTTGTATGTTACATACTTTTTTCTCATTAAGATGAGAAAGCGGTTATAATTGTGATCTCATTATAAATTCTGTAGATGAGTTTTTTATTGGGTCTATCTTTCTTTTTTTTTTTTAACACCTTTATTGGGGTATAATTGCTTTACAATGGTGTGTTAATTTCTGCTTTATAACAAAGTGAATCAGTGTTTTTATCTGTTTCAGATCTCACCATGCAGGAGAGACCAGCTGGGTGTAATTGAGGGAAAAGTTGTGTTTGCGGCGGGAAGATCAGAGCTGACCTCCGGTTCAGGCCCAGTGCACCCGATGGTTCCTCCACGGTGTGATTCCAGACTGGTTAGGAAGGTCACCTCGCCCCAAATACACCCTGCTGGGCTGAACCCCTCCTTCCCCTCATGCTTAATCAGAGTAGGATGGCAGCTGGCAGCTACGCATCGATTTCGTAGGACAAATTAATTTAGAAGCAAGTTTCTAAATGTCAGAAAAACCTAACTCCAGATGTTTTGTTATTATCCAAAGATCACGATGAATAAATTGGACTCGTTGCAACGGAATGAAACGTATCACAGAGCATTACTCTTAGAATAATATTTTCTCTTTCTAAAACATAAACGTGCCCTTATTTGTTTTTCAATTAAATGGACATAACGCACCCTTATCAATGTTCCAAGTAAATGAACATAATTGACCATAGTACATAAGAACTTTCATTAACGCCTGAATTTCACTTCCCTCCTAACAAACCCCAGGACGAGGATCGGCGTGCAGATAGCTGGTTTGGGTGGTGGTAGGAAGCACGGCGGGTGAGGGAGGTCGGGGACCTGAGAGAGCTGGTCCCTCTGGGGCTGCGCGGAGAAACCAGGCAGGACACAGGGCAGAACTGTCCCAATGAGGAAAGCGAGAGCCGAGGCTTTTCTGCAACTTCCATCCCTGTTGCTTGGGGGTCGCTCCCGGACCTCGCCTCCCCGTCCTTCAGCCCGTCCCATGAGCAGGGCAGACTCGCACCTGAGGCCAGAGAACGTCACGGATGCTGTTCCCACGGAGCAGCTGGGGCTTTTTCTGGGGGAGGGGACCCTGCAAAGTGGCTGGGGTGCCGACAGCTTCCAGCTGGAGGGACAATCCTTGGTTCTGTCCTCTGCAAACTGTAGCACTCTCGTTTGTGTGGGAGCTTGAAGAATCTGGGCACTTCCTCCTGCCGTCTTGTCGATCGCATCCCCCTCTTCCCACCCGCATCCCGGCTCTGCTGGCTGTACCTGTGTCCACGGCGGAGGCCCGGTCCCAGCCCCACAGCTCGTCTCTTTGCACCTGCTTCCTCCTTAAAGGATCCCACAACCCATGGTTGTTCATGCCGGAGACGGGGTCACCGTGACCCTCCCCCGCCCTCATCCCCCACTCTCCATCAGCCTCCGGTCCAGGGAAAATTGACCTCCTGAGTCCTCTTCTCGTCCGGCTCTGCTCCCCCTGTTGTCACTCTGACCCAGACTACTACCTTCCCTCCACTCCGGATGTGAGTGGCCACTTCCAACGTCCACTGCCCTGTGGTCCACGCCGCACACGGCCGCTCCAGGCACCAAACTCTCTGTCCTCCAGCCGGGGGTCCAGGTGCTCCAGAGTAAGTCCCCAAGTGAATAAGCGAGTGACTAAAGGACTGCTGTTCCTTTCAAACATGTCTGGAATCCACCACCTGCCCCCCGACACACACTACCCTTCGGTGCCTCACAAGTTTCAACTCTTGGCCTAAACGTCACTTACAGATGCTTCGTCTGGCTCTGAGGCCAGAGGAGCTCCAGTTATAACAAGCTGGACTTTCTCATCATACCCCTTATCACAACGGAATTCAAGATTTGTAGAATTTCAGGCAATTCCCAGCAGTCCAGTGGTTAGGACTCCAGCTCTCACTGCCGAGGGCCGGTGCTTCACCCCTGGTCGGGGAACTAAGTTCCCACAAGCTGAGCGGCATGACCCCCCCCCCCAAAAAAATTGTAACATTTCACATTTGGTAATCATCTGTCTTCTCCCCAAGACTGGAAACTCCCTGGAGGCCAAAATAACTGCAGACTCCCAGCCCTAGTGCCAAGGAGGTAGGCAACGCCATATCTGGTGAATGGTACAAGGGTGTCAAACTGGATTTCAGGTCGATGTGGCTAGTCCTCTGAGCCAGGGGCTGCGTCCAGCGCTCATGAGACTGGAGTGTTCAAATCAGCTGAGAACCCAGAGCTTCCATCAAGTGGAAACAAGAACCGAGATCGTCAGCTCCGAAGCAAGAAGGGACAGGAGTCCGCTGGGGGATGTGGGGGCTAGAGCTCTAAGGCAGCCGGACCTGAAAGCTTGGTTCCTGTTCTGTCACCCACGGGCCGGGGAGGGAGGCTTGGCCTAGACATCAGCTTAGGACAGGGATGGCAAAGCTGAGCCTTAGCTGAGGAAATGGGCTCCTTATCCAGCCCGCGAGCACACTCCCAGCCAGAAACGCAGGTAACAAATTCCAGAGGGCCAGGCGAGTCCCCAGCGACTAGAGCTGTGATGTCCCAGGAAGGCGTGGGGCAACCCAGAGTCTCAGGATGGGGCCCGGATCGTCATGCTCAGCACAGGTGAGGGCAAGTCTGAGAATCCCCTCCGAAGAGGTGGTGAGGCCACCCCAGTCCAAGCTGGACAGGGGTCAAGTTGGGTCCCCTGGCCCAAGCTCCAATCTGGCCAGGGTTGGGCAAGAGTGACGCCCCTGCAAGAACTGGGAGACTCCTGGGTGAGCTTTAACAGGAGAGTCAGAGAAGAAGCCGTGGAGAAACGGACCTGAGCCCGTTCCTACTGGGGAAGGCCTGCGTCCACCACAACCAGTAACTTGTAGGATCTCTGACAACTCCCTGTTTGGTTCAGCGTGCCTGTTTCCCTGCCTCGGCCGGTAGTAGAGCTCGTGTATCAGCTTCCTGTGGCTGCTATGACAACGACCACAAACGGTGTTTAGAACAGCACAGATGTATGACCTTCACGGTCTGGAGGTCAGAAGTTTAAAAACAAGGTATCGGTGGGGCTGCATTCCTTCCAGAACTGGAGGAGAAACTTCATGTCCTTGCCCTTTCCAGCTTCTGGGGTCCACGTGCATCTTTGGCTTGACCCCTCCTCCCATCTGTGCCAGCCGCACAGCATCTTCTCTCCTCCCTGTTCTCTGCTCGGTCACATCTTCTCTGACCGCCCCACCCCCCGCCTCCCTCTGTCCCTTGTTAAGGCCCTTGTGATCACACGTAGGACCCACCTGGATGATCCAGAATACTCTTCCCCTCTGAAGATTCTTAACTGAATCACACATGCCAAGTCCCCTTTGCCGTGTAAGGAAATATATTCACGGGTTCTGAGGATTGGGACGCGGGCCCCTGCGCCCTTGTCCTCAAGAGAGCAGGAGAGAGAAAGCAACGGGAAGCTTGCACCCAGCTCCCATATTGGAGAATGAGAGGAGGCGTGGCGGGCAAACCCAAGGGGAACCGAGTCATCACAGCCAGCGCAGAGCCTCCGGGAGGGGGAAGCCCAGACCTGAGCGAAGGAAGGGGAAGGTAGGAGGGAGCCGTGCAGAACTGAGAAACGGCACTGCGGGTTAGCCAGCAGGCAGCCTGGGTTTTCCACCTTGGATAGAGGCAGGATTCCGGAGACACACTCTTCAAGGTCAGCTCATCCTACTGGCCGTCATCTCTCCAAATGTTGCTGTGAAACGAGTAGTATCTCATTTGAGGAAGACTTCAGAATCCCACCAGCTTGTGGGGCTATCATGCCCGTTCCCATCCTCTGAGTTCCAGACCACATGGCTCCAAATGGAAAGAATGAGACCCACGCCAAGAATCGCAGCGATTGACAAAGCTTCACGCCAGCTCAAGACGCAACTTGTTGGCATGTAGATTCGTGTTCCTAACCAACCTTGACGCCAAAATGTTGCATCTGCTTCTACTCCTGTCGTTCATTTATTCATTCGGTTGTGCAATACCCGAGTCCCTGGCGGCAGCTCTGCTCACAGACCTTTGATCTGCTCCCGGTGAGTCGGGCCTCTTTTCCCACTGCTTGCACTAGGAAGAGCTGTTGTAATTGGGCATCGTGGCTGAATGTCTGGAGACCAAATGACAGCACAAGAATTTAACAGGTAAGGTCAACGTACGGTTCCGTTGGCAGATCCAAGAAGTAGGAGGGCTCCTGGCCAGTCCACAGCTGTCCACAGGAGCAGTAGGTGACACCCGGACAGTCCACAGCTGCTGACCCACTTTTGTTTCTTTTTTTCCTTTCTCTTGTAATAGCTTTATTGCGATACAATTCATATGCCATAGAATTCGCCCATTTAGAGTGTAAAATTCAAGCATTTTTCGTATGTGCACAGGGTTGAGCAATCTTCACCACAGTCCTTTTTAGAATACTTTTCATCACCCTAAGAAGAAACCCATCAGCTGTCACCTCCCCAATCTTCCCCCCTCCCCCCTCCCCTCCAGCCCTAGGCAACCACTCATCTAATTTCTGTGCCTGTGGATTTGCTTATTCCGGACATTTCATATAAACAGGATAAGACAAAATGTGGCCTCTTGTGCCTGGCTTTTTTGACTTAGCAGAATGTTTTCAAGTTGCAGCCATGCTGTTGCAGGCATTGGTTCTTTGTTCTTTTTCATGGCTGAATAATACTCCACCGTATGGATAGAGCACCCTTGTTTCCCGAGTCGTCTGTCGATGAGCACGTGGGTTGTTTCCACCTCTGGCTGTTGTGAAGAAGGCTGCAGCCCCCGCTTGTTCAGATCTACTTGCTCACAGAAGAATTGTGTTTGTTGGCAGCAGCAAGGGCACCTTTGTCCCACCAGCTCTAGGCTGGTGACTTTGGGGCCCCTTCTCTGTCTCCCTAGGCAGGAGCCATGAGGACCCCCCCCCCAGTTCCCTGTGAAGCACCCCAAGGCTTTCAGTCATCTCTCGGAATTCATGGCCGGCACTGCCTTGCTTTACTGTATGGCCTGAGGATGTGCAGAGCCCACGTTCTGCCGCTTGATGGTGTTACATCCTGTTTAAGGATTTTCAGCAGGTCCCCCCTTCCTGGGGGGCCTAGCCGTGACCTCTGGGGCTCCTGGGGTGAGACCATTCAGCCCACTCGCTGTCACCTCCAGCCCAGCGGCCCACAGGAAGCTCGGGAGAGGACGGTGGCGTCCACAGGGCCATGGCCGTCTCACCTAAACCACAGTCGTTAGGCTCCGGTCGCCTCGTGCCTGGACTTCGGCTATGCATGACTGCTAGCAGCTGTAAATCAGGAATCGGTTTTCATTACCTTGATTAAGACATCATGACGTATGTTGCTCTCCACACCCAAACACTATCATTATAATATTCTTGGAGCAAAACCTGTCCCTGCAGAGTAATGTAAACTGCTCACTGCACTTTCTTCACCTGGATCAAATCCCACTGAAATCGACATATTACTTCCTCTGTTCTCACTGGGAAATTGGTGGGAATCTTACCCGAAAGCCGTTGGCCCACTGGGAATAAAACACTGGCAGACGAAAGGGGAGAAGCAGCTCACTGTGTGCAAATTACCGACACACCCCCGTGCACTCATGCACACACGTGCGGTGTTGACTTGTCTGTCTGGGCCCCCAAAGGTCCCCTCAGGTTACGAAGAAAGGAAGGGAAAGTGGGCAGTGGGTCCTGAGGACCATTCACTGAGCTGACCCGACCAGGGCACGGCTACATGGAGGGTGTTTCAGCCCCACGGACAGAACCATGCGGGGAGGACACCAAAGTCAAAGTAGCCAGAGGTTTGGAACTGGGGGAAGAGAGGTTCTGGTGACTAGAGAACACCCTGGAAGGAAAGAGTGGAAAAAACAGGGGTAATTGAAAGGAACCAGCAACTTCACCTAAACAGGAGGACAGATTAGGGGGAAGGCCCTGAAAGTTCAGGAAATGTGAAATGTCTATGGGGAAAAAAAGGCCGTGGAAGGAGAAATCTGAAGACACCTGCTACAGCATCTCCAGTGGGTGAGCGGCAGGTGGGGAAATTAACGTGAAATGGAGAGACCCGGAGAGAGAAAATAGGGAGAATCCTTAGAAGAAAAAATTAAGTGCTGTGAGGAGCCTGGAGAATCTGTGAAAACACTGAGACCAGGGGAGGGAGTAGGAGGCGGGCTGGGGACCTCACTCTCCGGGACCGTCTGCTTCCCACCCGGAAGCGGCATCTATGCTGCACTCCACGTGGCCACGCAGCTGCTCTCACACTTGGTCTTCACAGTAAACCTGTAGAGGGGGACTCCTGACATCCCCAGGTGGAGGTGAGAGGACCAAGCTTGCACGCAGAACCCAGATCAGCCCAGGTCTCCTGGCTGCACACCCCAGTCCACAGACGGGGCCCTGGAGGGGAGGGCTTGGTGAGCTGACAGCAGGGAAGCTGCCTCAATGCCCACCTGCCCCCAACTGTGCCCTGTACCACTGCCCAGCCGGCTCCGCAGCCCGCAGTGAAGATCGGTCTGGGGTGCAGCCTAGCATCAGGCTTCCGGAAAGCTCCCCGGGCGAGTCTGATCACTGCCGAGATGAGGCTGGACGCTGCTGCTGGGGCAAGGGAGGTTCCATCCTCCTTCTAAAGGCGGCCCGGCAGGCCAGTCACCAGCTATTCACAATTGTAAAAATGTTTAAAGTCTGCAGACCGTGCCATCTGGTCATTCGCGGGACGCTACGTTTTAAAATGAGCTTCAAACCAAAGGCCAAGCGGGGAGGGTCCGCAACCAGGAGCGAGGATGGGGCTGGGTGAGGGCGGCGGACCTCAAGCCACCCTCCTGGAGGGGCAGGTTCAAGGTGAGCCACTCCCACGAAGGCACAGCACCTGCCTATCAGGTTAGGCCAGTCCTGGGAAGCCCAGACAGCAAGAGAGCATCTCGCCTGGATCAGCTGGGACATGCTGCGGGAGCTAACTTATTATGGGGTGGATGGGACAGCCGGAGATGGAGTCAGCCCCCCAGGGCTGAGCCTCAGCTGGGCAGGGACCCCCGGAAGAAAGCCTGAGGCCAAGGACTACCTCCTAGGCCCTTGCCTTGTAAACCCTTGCCCCTGGGGCGCGGCTAGATGAGAGCAGCCTCTGGATTAAGTCAGCCTCCAGACGCTCACAGCATCTGGAAGAAATCTAACCCCTTAGACACGGGGAAGGAGAGTGTCTTCGCGTATGAAAAGCCCAGCTGCGCCTGGCCTGGTTGCTATTTTGAAATTAGTCATCCCATTCAACCACAGATACCTTCCATCAATCAGCTGCAGTTACTGAGTGCCCAGTGGGCTCTGGTCCTGCCCTTAATTGTGGCCTAGTAGCCACTCTACTCATAGCTGGGCCAGAGTCCCTTTGTTGCCCGGGGTGAGCCCCTGCACCTTGGCCACAGGGAACTTGGCCCCCTGTGCTGACCTTCTGGGATGCCTTTGGGGTCTCTTCCACACCCCACACCACCACCCCAGCTTGCACCTGCCTGGGGGACAGGCAGTGGGCACCGAGGGCCCTGGAGCTGGGCCACTCCCAGGACTGGTCTGACCCAGGTCTCACCCTTCCTTCCCCCAACTTATTTTTCCAAACTGCAAAGCTCCAACCGACTTCCAAAGTCACTCATTTTACAGAGAAAACACATGGAAATGCTAACATGGATTCAGATCGAGTGAAAGCCAAGAAAAGAAAACAAAGGAAAGGAAAAAGCTCTTCACGGCTTCACCAGCGGCAGCTCTGCGTACTCCCTGCTTCATGGCGCATCTGCCCCGGTTCCAAAGAGCTTCCTCTGGGGGGCGAGTGGGGCTTCAGAGTTGCTGACGCACCAGTTTCCTGGGGCTTCCATCTCCATTGTGGACCGAAAGAAAAGTGGTAAATGTGGGAACCAGGAGGACACCCCACTTTCCTGAATTTACCAGCCCCGTTTAACTCAAGGATTCTCAGGCTCCCGGGGGGTAGCAGAAAAGAAGGCGAAATTTCTAGTCACCAAATGTATGTTCATGTACTTTTTTAATGTCTTTGTACCCAGGAGTCTTCATTTGATCTTGGTCCATGGAAAATGTTAGGATTCAGTTCAGTTGAATATAGCAAAGACCTGACAACAGTGTCTTAAATGCACAAAGGTTTAATACTCTTCCGTAAAAGAAGTCTGAAAGCAAACATTCCAGGGCAGATACGGCAGCTTCATGAAGTCAACAGACCCCTGTGCTGCTTCTGTGTTTCTGTCCTGCCACATGTGGTTTCCCTTGCCAGAGTCAACTCATGGAACAAGATGGCTGCTGGACCTCCAGCCGTGGCATCCACATTCCAGGGAGTGGAAAGAAAGAAGCAGGGGGATGTGAGAGAAGTGCCTCTTCCCTTTGGAGGAGACTTACCAGAATTCCCACTTTTCTATGGACATCTCTTTGGCAGAATATCACATGAGGGCCTGGAGGCTGGAAAAGGCTGGAAAAGGCAGTCCTTTAGCTAAGCACATTGCCACCTCAAATAAAATCACTTAGAAGGAAGGGGAGGGAGGGTGGATGTGGGGGTGGGTACCAGCAATCTCTCACAGATGCTTGTTACCCTGCTGAGAAGATGGAAAGGTGATGGTCACTGCCGGTCTCTCCTTTACGTCCATAGTAAACATGTGAAGAGGATCAAAGTTGCAGATGATGCTGGCATCGTTTTCCTAGGTGTATAAGGAGGTTGATAAAAGCTAGAGCAGACGGAGAGAGGCGTGGCAAGATTTAACCTACATTTTTTTTTTTTTTTTTTGCATTGATGGAGTTTCTGCATCCATGGCCCCATCTGTTGACTAATCGGTAGTGACCAGGTGTTTATCAGCAGTTACTTTGTGCAGGTGACCCTGGGCTTGGAGCTTGCAGCATTGGTGGGAGTCTTAACTTAAGTCAGACACTTCAGACTGTCCTCCCCACCCCATCCATCAGCTGCGGCTGCCGCAGCAAAATACTGCACACTGGGTGACTTCAACAGGAGGAGTTCATTCTCTCATGCTTCTGGAGGTTGGAAATCCCAGAACAAGGTACCAGCAGGGTTGGTTCCTCTGAGGCCTCTCTCCTCGGCTTGTAGATATCATCATCTCCCCGTGTCCTCACACTGTTCTCCCTCTACATGTCTGTGTCCTAATCTCCTCTTCTTATAAGGACACGAGTCAGATTGGATTAGGGCCCACCCTGATGACCTCATTTCAACTTAATCACCTCTTTAAATACCTTATTTCCAGTAAGGTCACATTCTGAGATACTGGGGATAAAGACTTTCAACACATGAATTTTCAGGGCACGCAATTCAGCCCATAACACCCCTCAAAGCAGGACTCCAGTCACCATTCTCTATTTAAGACCCTGCTAATAATTTAGTGGACCTACACTTCAGTATTTCCTCAGGTTATTTCTCCTACTCATCTGTGTTTCACCAGAGCAGAGAGACATTAATATCTATTGCAGATGATTGGTTCCTGGAAGCTCTAAGGAGCAGAGCTTCAATGCCTCAAAAGGTGATTGTGTTCCACAACCAGGCTTTTGGCGTTTCTGGAAAAACAAATGGACTAATTTTAGGGACTCTGTCGTTTTCCTAGGTAAGTGAAGGAGCTCTCATTTTGGACCATTTATCCTGAAATAAGTACTAATCTTCAGTTCCTTGAGGTCTCTTAAGCCTCTCAGATCATCCAGAGCCCTGGGTCTGCTGCATTTTTTTTTTTTTTTTTTTTTTGCAGTACGCGGGCCTCTCACTGCTGTGGCCTCTCCCATTGCGGAGCACAGGCTCCGGACGCGCAGGCTCAGCGGCCATGGCTCACGGGCCCAGCCGCTCTACGGCATGTGGGATCTTCCTGGACCGGGGCACGAACCCGTGTCTCCTGCATCGGTAGGTGGACTCTCAACCACTGCGCCACCAGGGAAGCCCAGGTCTGCTGCATTTTGATGGCATCTTGACCATTTGTTTGGTTGTTTGGTTGTTTGGTTTTAATGCAAAGCCAGTCCCGTAGGTGGACTCCAAGTTTACAGGGATAGGAACACAGCTCACCTGTGCAGGCCCAGGAGACCCGAAATCGAAAGTGGGCAACAGAATCACGCCACCGTTCTATGCGTTGCGAATGCTGGGAAGGAGACGGATGGCAGCCGTATTGCAGGCTGAGGGAGAACGTCCCACACTCCACGACTTTGGGGCCAGGTGGTACCACCACCAGTGTCTGCAAAGACAACCAGAGCTGGGAAAGGGAAAGCCAAGTGCAGGAGCAGGGCGGCCCAGTCCTGGACCCCCAGCACTGTGGCCTCCGCCACCAAGTTCACCTTCCCATGAGAGGCCCAGCTTTAACCTGACGCTGATGTTTCATCGCGGGATGGAAGAGGACTTTTCCCAGCAGGCTGGAGTCAGGCAGTGGCTCTCTGCAGCCTTTCCTACCCTTGGAGAGAGAGCCCTAGAGTCAAAAGTCTGAGTTCTGGTTCTGACGCTGTCCCCGGGCTGGACTGCTTGACTCCCACCTAAAAGGTGAGCAGCTGGACCTAGAGACCCCCAGGCTCCTGTCCATCTCCGGAGTCCTACGACTTTTTCTTGGGAACCAAGAGGAACTGATTTGAGAACCATCCTCGTGGATGCAACTGTGTCTTTCTAATCCAGGAGTCCAAAGCCGCCATGTTCCTCAGGGCCCTGTCCCTGCCCTGCCCACGGGGAAGGGCGAGACACGCAGGGCCCTGTCCCTGCCCTGCCCATGGGGAAGGGCGAGACACTCGCTCTACACAGGTTGAGCCAGACTCAGCTTACCTTCCGTCTTCCTCCGCCATCTGCAAACCGCTCTTTATTAAGTGTGAGCTATGATGGAAGTACAGCTGACCCTCTGCCTCTGCAGATGCGGAACCCACGGATTCCGACGGCCAACTGTAAGGGACTTGAGCAACCTCGGCCTTGGGTATCAAAGGAAAGTCCAGGAACGAATCCCCTGAGGATACCCAGGGATGCCTGTATTAGAAGCAAACTCATTTCTTTCCTCTTCTTAAAATAGATATACATTGATATATGCTTTTTAAAAAAAATCTTCCTTTGTCTCAGCTAGAAAGAGACAAAGTCATATGTGTGTCCTGCACTTTCTGGTTGATTAAAGAACAGCTTGACCCGATAAATGGAAATTTTAAGGCGCTTACAGGGCCTGGAAAGAAACGCAGAAGCCAATTTGAGCACAGAATAAAAATACCATCTGGGTTCTGGTGACAATGAGTAACACTGTTGGCTCTTCTGAGCTCAGACAATTATTATATGAAAAAGAAATTTTTTAAGCCTGCACAGTTAAAATGGTAAAAGATGTTTCACGGTGAAAAAAAGAGACAAAATTAATGCCCGTAGTCGTGCATCGCGCAGCCTGGTACCCAGGGCGTTCATCACGTCTGGAAGCATGTGGAGGATGGAGAATGTCGTTAGGGACATCGTCAACCTGGATGAGTACGAGGTGATGTCACCGTGCGTTTGGAGTTCATGGTCGCTCCGTACACCCAGGAACTGATGACACGAGGGTGGGGTGGAGACGGGGAGGAGGTTGATGAGCTAGGATCATGGGGACGCTTTCTCGAAATACTTGGACTCTTGACCGAAACCCGCACGAGTCAATGGGGGATGGCCTCTTCTCCTAGTCTTGCCAGGAGACTGTTTCGTCCCTGAGTCAGGACCAGACATCACTCCCCCATTCGGCATCTCAGCCTGCCTGTCAGACACTCACCAGCCTCTGGTTCTGGGACTCTGGCCTCCCCTAGTCCCCGTCCAGCCATGGAAAGACAAAGATTTCTCTCTTCAAGGCTAAAAGCCATCTCCGCGGCTGTGGGCGAAGGGGAGATGTCCCTCCCGCTGTTAGGGAGCAGAGACGGGTGTTGAAGGCGGGATGCTCAGGGCTCCGAGTTCCCCGATTCAACCAGGAAGCCGCCAACGTTTCTGCCAGTGTGGTTACAACAATCACAGCTCACACTGATTGAACCTTTATATGTGCCAAGCACGGTCCTAAGTGCTTTCTCGTGTATTGTTTCATTTAAAAATAATCACCCAGCAGTTAGACTCTTTCCCATACGTAAAACCACAGAACCCTTGACCTTCACATGCCGTCTGGACACCACGCTGCTTCCTCTGTTCCCCAGCCCCGCTCAACACACACACACACACACACACACACACACACACACACACACTCTTGCTGTCCTAATTCCTTGCCTGCATTCTTGAACCAACTTTAATCAGGCTGTCACCTCTACTACTCCCCCCAAGCAAATCTCAAGGTCACCAGTGATGTCACTGTTGCTCAATGCAGAGCTCAATCCTCGATCGGCCTCTTTCTTTTTTTTTAATTAAAAAAATTTTATATACAATTTTTAAAGGTTACTTTCCACTTAGAGTTACTAAGAAGCATTGGCTCTATTCCCCATGTTGCACACTACATCCTTGATCCTGTCTTGCACTCCAAATTTGTCCCTCCCCTCCCCCCATATTGCCCCTCCCCCTCCTCCCCACTCGTTTGTTCTCTACCTCTGTAAGTCTGCTTCTTTTTTGTTATATTCACCAGTTTGTTGAATTTTTTAGAGTCGACATGTAAGTGACAACATACAGTATTTGTCTTTCTCTGTCTGATTTATTTCACTTAGCATAATGCCCTCCAAGTCTATCCATGTTGCTACAAATGGCAAATTTTCATCCTTTTTTATGGCTGAGTAGTATTCCATCTTCTTTATCCACTCATCTGTCAATGGACATTTAGATTGCTTCCATATCTTGGCAATTATAAATAATGCTATGAACGTCAAGGTGCGTCAATGTATTTTTCGAATTAGTGTTTTGGGGTTTTGGGTTTTTTTTTTTCGGATATATACTCAGGAGTGGAATTGCTGGGTCATATGATAGTTCTATTTTCAGTTTTTGAGGAACCTCCATACTGTTTTCCAGTTGGCCTCTTTCTGGACTCTGCAAGCAGCATTGGACACTGTGGATCACTCCCACCTTCTAGAACACTTCTGTTTACCTACCTCTCCTGGCCTATGTGATGCTTTTGTGTGGATTTTAAAAAGCCACTGCTCAGGGCAGATGCAACTCCATGGGCATCCAGCCCACGAGCAGAGTGAAGGTGGCCCCCTTCACCTGGAGCCTTATGCAGTGCACAGACTGCACAACTGTACAGGGCAGTTCTGCAGGACTACAGGCTGAGGGTGGGCCATCTGATAGCAAGACGTCAGAGGCACAGAACAGGGAACTCGAGCAGACCCCAGAAAAGGTAGGTGGGGGTAGGAAAAGGTTTCTGGAAGAAAGGCAGAATGGAGAAGGAGAGGGCATGTCTTCCAGTGGGAGAAGAGCTTCCCAGTGAACTCTCACTGAGCATCTGACCCGGTGCTTACGTGAGGGCATATTCTGGAGTAAGGCTCGTGATGCATGTAACTTACTCTCACACGATTCAGCTCCATATCTATGTATGTATGTAAAGGGGGAGAGCAAAGGCTCAAGCAAACGGGGTCAAAGGTAGATGGACATTCTTTGTACTCTTCCCATACTTGCAATTTTCTGTCAATTTCAAGTGATTTCCAGCTAAGGTGCTCTTTTAAAAAGAGATCAGAAGTTGCCAGGAGCTGGGGAGGAGAGAGGGGTGAACAGGGAGAGCTCAGAGGATTTGCAGGGTGGTGACACTACCCAGTACAATACTGTTAGGGCGGATACATGTCCTCCCACACGTGTCCTCACCCATGGAATGTACAACACTGAGGGACCCCTAACGTAAACCATGAACTTCGGATGATAATGATGTGTCAATACAGGCTCATCGGTGGTGACAAATGTACTATCTGGTGGAGGGTGGCAGGAATGGAGGAGGCTGTGCCTGTGTGGGGAAAGGGGGTATATGGGAAATCTCTCAATATCGCTGTGAGCTTAAAACCATTCCAGAAAAATCTCTTGGTTATTTATTTATTTTTAATTAATTAATTTATTTTTGGCCATGCCACGTGGCTCGTGGGACCTTAGTTCCCTGACCAGGGATTGAACCCGAGCCCTCATCAATGAAAGCGCGGAGCCCTAACCACTGGGTCACCAGGGAATTCCCCAAATGTCTTTAAATTTTTTTAAAAAAGTAGCAGCGGCTGAACCCGTAGGACACCCAGTTGACAACCTGGAGAGGCCACCTTCATGCAACCCTGGATGGACCGTGACCCAGGACCGTGTGCTCTCAAGGACCTGCAGCAGCAGATCAGCTTCTCAGAGGCCCAGGTCTCCCCTGCAGACTCTCCACCTCGGGCCTCCCCCAGCATGGGGCCCTCGGGGTGAGGCCGTGGGCTGTGGAGGGGCTGTGTGGACAGGAACCCAGGAACGCCCACATAGGCGGGAACTGTGCGCAAGGAACAGTGGCCAGACGCCACATATCACTGTATTCGCATCCAGGAAAGGCACCACTGCCTTGGGTCCCCACGTGCAGGCGGCTGGAGGAAGCTGGTCCAGAGGCCACAGCTGAGGTCTGGAGGCCGGGCTGAGACCTGCCACTTCTGCCCAGACTCGACTTGCTCAAGCCCTCAGAGAGAGGCGGGCGACCAGCCCCAGGACAGCATCTCTTTACCTGACCCAGGAGGACAGCCTGGCTGCACGTCCCAAGGAAAAATCCCAAAGGTGGCAGGAGCGGGGTCTGGGCCAGTACAGGGGGGCAGGCCCACAACCTGAGCTCTCCCGAGAACAGGCCCGAGGCTCCCAGGCTGACCTTCAGCGCCCGCTGCTTGGCCCGCTCGTAAGCTGTGCCGGGGAACCAAGGGATGGGCAGCTCTTCCCACGTGCGGCCAGCCTGGGGCAGACAGAAACCAGTGGACAAAGGCTTGGCGGAGGAAGACAGAGCCCCGCCCAGCACAGTCACCACCATGTCGCTTTCCCCATTCTCAGGTTCAGGGTTGAACGTGGGCTCCCAACAGATGCAGTTTCCAGCTAATGTTTCCCTGCACAGTATATAAACATCATAGCATTGGTTTTGACTCTTCGGTTCAAAAGTATTCGCCCAAACGAGTGATCTCACCATTCACATTTCTGTGTATAGAAATATCCAAAGGAGACAAGTCTCCCGAAGCAACGCTTGCCAAAGATATCCTCTCCTAACATCCTTGTTTATGGAAAAATTAAGTGTCTGTACTGAAGGTTCAGCAGAGTCGGAGGAAGAATCCTTGTGTGACGGACGCCAGCACAGTCCCAGAAAACCTTCCTACGTCTTCTGTTTAAACAGATCGGGGGCTCATGCCCCAAACCTAAAACCCAGAAACGAAAAGAGTCAGGAAAGATTGCTCTGAAACTCCGTCTTCCTCTAGGCTTCTCAGGGGAGTACAGTACAGGGCAAGGAAGTTTTCCCTTCTGCCCTTCTAGGTTCTTTGGCTGGTCTGATCATTAAATCCACATAAGAGAGATTCACGGGAGAAACAAGCAAAGAAAATGACTTACGTATGGGCAGCCAGGTAATTGAAGCTTGTATAACGTCTTGAGCTAAGGAAAGGGGTGGGGTCTGGGGACACGAAGGGGAGGAGGGCCCTCCACAAGGAAGGCAGAGGAGATGTTTGGAAAACAAAGGTTGCCCTGTTATGCAGGTAAGTTTCTCAGGTAAAAAGGCATCCCTGGTGAGCGCTCTCTTCCTGGTACCTTCCCCCTCTGCAACGTAAGCAGGCAGAGGGGGAGTATAGAAGTTTTCCTGAATCTGCTGGGGGTTTGATTGCATTTAGCCCAAAATAATCACGAAAAAGTGGCATATTTTGGGGCGGCAAAACGTGCCCCCCTTCAACAGCACGATTTCAAAAGACGTCAGGACCCTGTGAACTTGAGTCTTCACACTTTTGAAGGAGAGTTGGTTTGGCATTCTTTATGTTTTTCTCTTTAAGATGGATTTTATCGAGGTAAAATGTACCTATGATAAAATTTACTCACTTAGTGATATATATCTATATCAAACATTATGTTGTACACCTGAAACTAATACGATGTTATATATCAATTATATCTCAATAAAAGCGTTCATCACTTGCAGGTGTACAGCTCTTCTCCGTCAACATATAGAGCTTTCCCATCAGCCCAAGAAGTTCCCTCCTGTCCCTTCCCTGTCAATCACCTCCCCGCCTCAGCACTCCTGACTTACGTTCCTATATTTTTGCCTTTTCCAGAATGTCGCATAAATAGAACCATACAGTACGTAGCTTTTAGCGTCTGGCTTCTTTCACGTAGCACAATGCTTTCGAGGTCGTCATGTTCCTGTCTCGGTAACCGTTTACTGCTGAGGAGGGAGTGTTCCGTTGTATGGAGGTGACACTACTGCTTTATCAAGTGCCAGGTGATGGCCATGTGGGTTGTTTCCAGTTTGGGTGATAAAGTTGCTAGATGTTTTCTCCTCTCGTGGGTAAACACCTGGGAGTGACACAGATGGCTCACGGGGGACAGCATATGTTTAACTGCAGAAGAAGCTGCTAAACTGTCTTCCAAAGGGGCTGGAACACTGCACATTCCCACCTGCTGTGTGTGAGTCCCATACCCCCACAGCCTTGCTGACACCTGATACCGCGGGCCTTTAAAATGTTACCCATTCCAATAGGTGTGTAGGGCATCTCATTATGATGTTAAGGTTCGTTTCCCTAATGACTAATGATGTTGAGCAGCTCTTCACGTGTTCATTTGGGGTCTGTCTCTTGTCTGGAGTCTGCTCAGCCCATTTTTAGAAACGGAAGCTGCATTTCCTTATTCCGGCTGCTAATGAGTGGTGGGGTGGGAGGCATCTCAACCTGTCAGTTCTAATCACTTTCCTTCATGTCACCTTTAGGATGCCCTGAGCATCCCTGAGGTTCTGTAGGACACATGCAGCCAATCTGGGAAGGCTCCTCGGGGTAAAGATCCCAGTACCTGGGCACGTGGGTCATTTGTGAGTACATGAAGTCCTCTCATGGACGCTGTAGGGATGGTTCAGTAAAGTGCCTCTCCAATTCTGTGTTCACATGCTCTCCTGAGTGGGAAAGAAAGTGTGGACCATGCAGCTGTTGCGTTTAGAATCCCCTGGACCTGAAGCCTGCCTGGTGCTGGGCCCTCAGGGGTGGCCGATTTCAGCTGGTCTAAACCAAGTTCTTCTGGCAGTGAAGGTCACAGGAGCCCTGTAGCAAGGCCACCTTAAGGCTCTAGACGGGAAGGGCATGGCTGGACCTCTGGAACCGCATACACATATGCTAAGAAGGGGTTAGTCATCTGTCGATGGTGCTTTTGAAACCCATTCTGGAGGCACGAGCCCTGCCATGGTCTGGGTGGGCAGCTTCCCAGAGCACGCAGAAGTCCAGGAGATGCACTTTGAACGCACGAATCAGCAGCTCATGGGAAATGTGACTTTTTAAAATGGAGAGCGACTGCGTGAAGTCGTGTGCATGCTGAGAACTCAAGGTAGGTTTCCTTGCATGGTAGATACAGGCCTTCACCTGACAATGTCAGCGGATGCACCCACTTGGGTTTGAGGAAAGATGCAGTCGGTGGACCAGAGAACCAAGCCAGGGCCTGCAAAAGGGGTGCAGCGGAGCAGGCTGGCAACCAGGAAGATGGATTTAGGGCCTTGGGGATAAGCAGGCGGGAGTCAGGCTCTAGCGCCCTGGGATTGGGAGCTGGTTCATCCAGGGATGGAGAAGTCCCTCCAGGGTCATCAGCCATTGCGGGGAAGGGGCTCCAGGGACAGGGCAGGCTGAAGCCTCCACGCCAGCATCGTACACAGGACGGATGACGATGACAAAGTGCAGTCGCCCTGCAGGTGGTGGGAGGAAAGTTATGGCACAGTAGGTACCACCAGATCTGGCTGGGTTGGGGAAGGGCGGGGTGTTGTTGCCAGGCAACGGGTCCCTGTGTCCTCCGCCTCCCCACCCCCAAGCTGGGTCCCACGCGTTCACACATGCCCAGCACTGCGTGAAAGTGTCAAGCCCTGGAGCTCCTGGGCTCCTGCCCCCCACCAAGGGCATCGTCCTCCCTGTGCACAGTCTGTGCGGCCTCTTAGCTTCAGCCTGCTGTGACCCACCCCCCAGGCTCCTCCCACCCCCCACACAGCCTGGCTCCTGCTGCCCACGCCTGATGCTCTGGGACCCCCTCCAGCTGGAGGACATTGGGCAACTTCTGGAGACGCTTTTGGTTGTCAAAACTAAGAGGGTTGCTACTGACATCTCATGGGTGCGGGGCCAGGGTCAACCTTCTACAGTTCACAGGATGGCTCCCATGCCCAGGAATGATTCAACAGCCCCCAGCACTTCCTGATTCACGTCCGTCAGGCATCCAGCCAGCCTGTGATAGATGTGTCCAGTGCACTGGCCCGTCATTGACACCTGTGGTACTCCAGGCCATTGCCATGCTTATGAATTGCCATGTTGTCATTAACTATCATTAATTCCATTGTATTTTCATCCTCATCAGAGAAAAAAGCAACAACGGAAAACGCAAAGGTAAGTGAAGAGGGCGTGAGTGGCATATATGCCTGATCGTTTGTACACAGGTGGGAATGGAGCGGAGTGTCTGTTGATGGCGCACAGTTACGGCCGCGCATCCGTCCTGCACAGACGTCGCGTCCAAGGTCTGAGAAACCCACGTGTCATTCTCTTCAATGGTGAGGCTTCTCTATTCGCATTCTTGCATTGTTCTTTTTAACTGGGAGGTTTACAAGACCTTAACTCATTTTCAAAACATAAAACTAAATGAAAAACTAGATGAGTCATATGTGATGGTTAATTTTCTGTGTCAACTTGCCTAGGCTGCTGTACCCAGATTTTGGTCAAACATGATTTTAGATGTTTCTGTGAAGGTGATTTTTTAGGCGAGATTCATATTGAATCGGTAGACTTTGACTAAAACAGGTTGCCCTCTGTATTGGGGGGTGGTCTCATCCAATCAGCTGAAGACAAAACAGACTGACGTCCCCCAAAGAAGAAGGAATTCTGCCAAAAACGGACTTTGGGCTCAAACTGCAACTCTTCCCTGAGTCCCCAGTCTGCCCGCCCACCCTACAGATTTTGGATTTACCAGCCCCCATAATTGTGTAAAATAATTCCTTAAAATAAATATTTCCCTCTCTCTCAATATACAACAGATATATAGATACGCAGACACACACACACACACACCCTGTTACCCTGCTGATTATTGGTGATGCTTCTGTGGGGAACCCTAACACACTACATTTATTATTTTTCTTGTAAAACGGCACTTGTTTGAGATTTTTAAACGGCTGACACTTCATTATTCACATGACGTTGGCTATTCTTTCCTTCACAGAGATTTTTTTTTCTTTTTTTCAGGATATTGAATATATTCCCCTGTGCTGTACAGTAGGTCCTTGTTGTTTATCTGTTTTTTATATAGTAGTTTGGCTTGCTAATCCCAAACTCCTAATTTATCCCTCCTCCTACCCTTCCCCTTTGGCAACCATAACTTTGTTTTCTATGTCTGTCCATTTCTGCTTCATAGGTAAGTTCACTTGTGTCATATTTTAGATTCCACGTATCAGTGGGCTATCATATGATATTTGTCTCTCTCTGACTTACTTGTATGATAATCTCTATGTCCATCCATGTTGCTGCAAATGGCATTATTTCATTCTTTTTTATGGCTAACATTTCATTGTGTGTTTGTGTGTGTGTGTATATATGCACCACATCTTCTTTATCCACTCATCTGTCAATGGACATTTAGGTTGCTTCCATGTCTTGGCTACTGTAAATAGTGCTGCTATGAACACTGGGGTGCATGTATCTTTTCAAATTAGAGTTTTCTGTGGATATACGCCCAGCGGTGAGATTGCTGGATCATATGGTGACTGTATTTTTAGTTTTTTGAGGAACCGCCATACTGTTCTCCACCGTGGCTGCACCACTTCACGTTCCCACCAACGGTGCACAAGGGCTCCCTTCTCTCCACGCCCCCTCTGGCGTTTATTACTTGTAGACTTTTTGCTGATGGCCTTTCTGACCGGTGTGAGGTGGTACCCATTGTACTTTTGATTTGCGTTTCTCTAACGATTAGTGATACTGAGCGCCTTTTCATATGCCTCTTGGCCGTCTGTATGACTCCTTTGGAGAAATGTCTATTTAGGTCTTCTGCCCATTTTTCGATTGGGTTTTGTTTTTTTTTTAATTATTGAGTTCTATGAGCTGTTTGTATGTTTTGGAAATTAAGCCCTTGATGGTCGCATCGTTTGCAAATATTTTCTCCCAGTCTGTAGGTTGTCGTTTCATTTTGTTTACAGTCTCCTTTGCTGTGCAAAACCTGTAAGTTTCCCTTCACGAAGATTCTGAATTCCACCAGTACCTGGGTCACCGTGCGCATGCGTAGCTTGTATAATCACAGTGGTGAGTACGTCTGAAGAACAATGTTGAAAGTGGCTGTCCTGTCCACCCACGGCAGGGGTCCATCTGCCAGACCCAGCTGCCCGCAAGACACAGACAGAAGCTCAGATCACGTGTGTCTCCCTCCTGGGTACAGGGAGCAGGGAGTGGGAAACCAGCTCGGTTCGGAATGGAAAATGGGACGTTTAGAGGAGAAGGAAGCTCAGGACAAGTTGAAGCCGGAAAAAGCTGGACCAGAGTTAGAGGAACTGTGCAGTGAGACACAGGGGAAAGGGCTCCCCACTGCTTGAAGCTGACCAGCAATTCCCAGCAGGCGATGGTGCTGAGGACCAGGGCCTCCTATCCCGTGTTACGTTTCGTAGACGCTAGAATGCAAAGGAATGCAATAAATATTCATTGAATGAACAAATGAATGAGTAAATCCCATAAAGTCAAAATGTAAGAAGTTTCTGTGCACACACAGGTGGGTTAATTCCTGTACTCTCCCCAGCTATTAACGAAACCTCACATAGGAGCCGCCAGCACCTGCTCTGACACATACTTCAGTGGTTGCCCAATGCTCATTTGTGAAATCCATTTTTAAAAATCTGCTATTTCAAGGGTCTGGAGTGAAAATAGTGTCCCCATCATTTTTAGAAGTTTCCACAAAAGGCAGTGTGGTGGGGTGAATCGTGTCCCCCTAAAGATACGCTGAAGTCCTGACCCCAATATCCGTGACTGTGGCCTTCTTTGGAAACAGGGTCTTTGCAGATGTCATCAAGTTAAAATGTGGTCGTTGTGGATGAGCTGGTCTGTAATCTAATGGCTGGGGTCATAAGGAGAGAGAGATAAAGACACAGAGGACACACAGGGAGGCCGTGTGACAATGGGGCAGAGATTGGAGTGCTGTGTCTATAAGCCAAGGAGGGCCATGGAGTGCGGCACCCACAGAAGCTGGGAGAGGCGGGAAGGACCCTCCCGTAGAGTCCGCAGAGGAAGCATGGCCCTGCTGACTCCTTGATTTGGGACTTGTGGCCCCCAGAACTGTGAGAGCACAAAGTTCTCTTGTTTAAACCACACGGTCTGTGATGTATAGAATGAGTACAGGTAAAATGGCACAGAACAAGGCTATGTCCTGAGAGCCAGCACTAGCAGTGAGCTGAACAGGAAACAAATTCTGAAACAAGTAACTCATACTCTTAGAGGTTTACATCATGCTGGGCACCTGTCCACTGTCTAACACTTGAGACTCACTAACTCAACCCTTCAACAACCTAGGGGGAGACCAAGGCACAGAGAGGTTAAGTAACTCACTCAAGGTCACACAGCTCATCCCTGGCAGGGTGGCGATGTGACTCAGTTTGGACCCAGAGCCTCCTTCTTCAGCACTAAGTGGTCCAGCATGTGGGCCTCTTCTGTCGCCGCAGCTGAGCCTCTGGATCTGGAAGCACGCTCTCTGCAGCACCGTGGTCTCCATACGAAGCTCCAGGGTTATTCCCAGTGAGACACTTTGCGGGCAGCACAACGCCTAGACTTGAAAGTGAGTCGGCCGTGTCAGGAGAGACGTGAGTGCCTTCACCGGGCAACTATTCAGTGAGGAGCTACTAGGTGCCGTCACCACCAGAACCGTCAAAAACTCTGGGTCAGACCTGACCGCACACATTCAGCCCTTCCCCTCCGCCTCGCGCCCCAGCCCCGCCCTCCCACCTTCAGCTCCGCCTCCACCCAACAGCTCCCTACTCCGTCCCATCCCTGCTCCAGGCCTCCTGCTCTCAGCTGCCTTGTGCACGTGACCAGGCCCCACCCCTACATCTCTGACTGCGCGACCCAGCCCGACCTGGCCCTGCCCACCGCCATTAGAGCTTATGACTATCTCCCAAGTCCCATCTGCTCCCCCCACGTCAGTCCAATTGTGCCACCCCCAACCGCTGGCTGCATCTTCCTTTCCACCCTCATCCCCCACTCCTCCTCCTTGATCTTCACGCCTCATCTGGTCTCCAAGATCATGACGCTCCTCTCCGTGCCAGGCAGGATGCTAAACCCTGGGGCTGCAAGCAGAGAGAAAAGGTGCGGGGACAGGTGAGAAGCTACCTGTGATTGCCTCCAAGTGATAAGTGCTGGGCCCCAAATGCACCTGAATCCCAATGGAACAGCGAGGAAAAACTACTTAGCCCTGTGCAGAGGTCAAGGAGGGCTCCCCAGAGGAGGTGACACCAGGTTGAGGCTGGGAGGATGGCAAGGAGCTGGCTAAGCATGAGGTGGGAGATGGACATTGCAGGGAGGAGGAGGGAGAAGCTGTGTGAGCTCCCTGAGCTGAAGTTAGCTCTACCTGATGGCATCTTGGCCCGCCTGCAGGCTTCAAAGGGCTGGAGAGACAGGCTGAGCTGCAACAGCCCAGCCTCGTGTGCCTTGCTAAGGTCCAGAGATGGCAGGACATCCCTAACTGCCACTGTTGAGTTGCACCCCGCTTTAGGTTCTATTCGTACATAGAACATACATTCCCGGTTCTCTTGCCAGATGCTTCCTCACCTCCTCTGGACCCAGAGAGACAAATAGCTTGGGGCCGCTCAGCTGGGGGCAGCCTCTCAGAGTTCTTGTGGGGTCACTGCAATTGGGACTGTGGTCTTAGGCCCGCTGTGGACATCCCACGCAGTGCAGGGCATGTGTGAATGCGTGGGACCCAGCTTGGGGGTGGGGAGGCGGAGGACACAGAGACCCGTTGCCTGGCAACAACACCCCGCCCTTCCCCAACCCAGCCAGACCTGGTGGTACCTACTGTGCCATAACTTTCCTCCCACCACCTGCAGGGCGACTGCACTTTGTCATCGTCATCCGTCCTGTGTATGATGCTGGTGTGGAGGCTTCAGCCTGCCCTGTCCCTGGAGCCCCTTCCCCGCAATGGCTGATGACCCTGGAGGGACTTCTCCATCCCTGGATGAACCAGCTCCCAATCCCAGGGCGCTAGAGCCTGACTCCCGCCTGCTTATCCCCAAGGCCCTAAATCCATCTGCCTGGTTGCCAGCCTGCTCTGCTGCATCCCTTTTGCAGGCCCTGGCTTGGGTCTCTGGTCCTCCGACTGCATCTTTCCTCAAACCCAAGTGGGTGCATCCGCTGACATTGTCAGGTGAAGGCCTGTATCTACCACGCAAGGAAACCTACCTTGATTTCCCAGCATGCACAGGACTTCACGCAGTCGCTCTCCATTTTAAAAAGTCACATTTCCCATGAGCTGCTGATTCGTGCGTTCAAAGTGCATCTCCTGGACTTCTGCGTGCTCTGGGAAGCTGCCCACCCAGACCATGGCAGGGCTCGTGCCTCCAGAATGGGTTTCAAAAGCACCATCGACAGATGACTAACCCCTTCTTAGCATATGTGTAATACAGTTGAATCCCTTCCCATCCGAGACAAAAGCTACTTACTGGATACACTCTGCCACGTTTGGGAGTGTTAGTTAATTAATCCGGGATAGATTAATGCAGCCAGAGCAAAGATTCAACAGGCAGGGGTGCCAGGCTGTGGGGCAGTGGCCAGGGTAGAGCTAATAGCATGCACGAGGGCATGAGAAGGAAGTGGAAAAGGGGGAGCAGCGGTCTGGACTGGGCCCTAAGGAACACCTCCTTCCCTCTCCACCCGGCAAACCCAGGGAGTCACAGTGCCCTAGAGTCACCCTGCTGGATGTTTGCATCAGTGACCATGCCTGCTGTCTTATTTCAGGCCCTTTCCATTTCCCATCGCAAACATTGCAGAAGACCCACAGCTTCCAGGCTCTTCCCTCTCCTCCCCTCCAGTCCTCTGCAGAACACCCAGGCTCACCAGCTGGACATGTCTCTCCCGATGGTAAAATCTCTCACTCTGTCCTTGTCACCCAAGGGAAGGCATGGCCTCACAGAGCCCGCACCTGTCCATGCTCAGCCCTCAGCCCCGTGGGCACCAGCTGGGCCCACGTTAGTGCAGTGTGGACTCCGTGAGGGCAGGAGCTTTGCTTTTGCTATTGATCTGTCCTAAGGGCTAGAAGAGTGCCCAGCATGAAGTAGGTGCAGAAGAAAGCAAGAGAGAAAGAAAGAAAGAAAGAAAGAAAGAAAGAAAGAAAGAAAGAAAGAAAGAAAGAAAGAAAGAAAGAAAGAAAGAAAGGAAGGAAGGAAGGAAGGAAGGAAGGAAGGAAGGAAGGAAGGAAGGAAGGAAGGGAGGAAGGGGAAAGAAAGAAAAGAAAGAAAAAGAAAAGAAAGAGAAAGAAAGAAAAAGAAAGAAAGAAAGAAAAGAAAAAGAAAGACAGAAAGAAAAGAAAGAAAGAAAGAAAGAAAGAGAGAAAGAAAAGAAAGAAAGAAAGAAAAAGAAAGAAAGAAAGGGAGAGGGAGAGAGAGGGAGGGAGGGATGGAGGAAGAAAGAAGACAAATAAGTGACCGTTGGGTTTGGTCCCGTGGAGGTCACCGGTGACCTTAGCAAGTGACGGAGACTCAGGAAGACTGGAGTGAACTGAGGAACACCCAGGGGGAGGGGTGTGAACAGAAATGGGGACACAGACACCTTCCAAGTGTCCTGATCATGCTGTATTTCATGTTGATGACCTCATGCACACCATTGGCAAGTTGAGCTCCTTCAAGACAGGGCCTGAGCCTTGTGCATCTCTGCACCCCACCAGCAGCACAAGCACCCCCGCCCCTTGGCCCATGCTCAGTAAACTTACTCACTGAACACCTGGATAAAGCTGTTGGTGAGGGCTTCCCTGGTGGCACAATGGTTCAGAATCCACCTGCCAATGCAGGGGACACGGGTTTGAGCCCTGGTCTGGGAAGATCCCACATGCTGCAGAGCAACTAAGCCCGTGCGCCACAACTCCTGAGCCTGTGCTCTAGAGCCCGCGAGCCACAACTCCTGAGCCCGTGCGCCACAACTACTGACGCCCGCGCACCTAGAACCCGTGCTCTGCAACAAGAGAAGCCACTGCAATGAGAAGCCTGCGCACCGCAAAGAAGAGTAGCCCCTGCTCGCTGCAACTAAAAAGAAAGTCCGCGTGCAGCAATGAAGACCCAACGCAGCCAAAAATAAATAAATAAAAAATAAATAAAAGCTGTTGGTGAGAAACGTCACTTTTGCTCATAACCCATCAGCCATAACTGATGCCCCCTAATGGCAGGGGGCAGGACATGTAATTATCATGAGTGCCCTGGGGTGGTCGGAAGGAGACTCAGAGAGAAGCCCAGAAAGTCTCTGCTGCTCTGTAAAAGGGAACCCCATTCCATCCACTGTCAATGGAGCCCCCCTGGGGCCGGTGCCCACCTGCCTCGCGTCTTCACGCTGAGAGACAAGCGTGCTGAGGAAGACGTGGGCTCTGCCCTTGCAGAGCTCTGAACCTCAGCCTGGTGACAGGCATGTAAACCCACATTTCTTCACGAGAGGAGTGTCCCAGGCCCCCAGGTGTTGCTTGTTGGGAGGGCCAGAGAAGCAACACCCAAAGGTGGCCTTTGCCCTGAAAGTTAATTTAGAATTTCCTGATTATCAATGAATGTCTATTTCCCCTGTCATTACAACTCCGTGGTCAAGTTTATAATTGCTATAATTCAGTAACAAATTTCACCACCAAAAGTAATTTTCAGCTGGCTCGGTGAGTGTGCGTCAGGGTTACCTTGGTAAAGCATCAGAGGAGCGAAGCATCCCAGTGCCACGGATCAGACCCGCCCCACCTGCCGTGGGTCGCTTCACACTCCCAGCTGTACCGCAGGAGCCAGGCACCGCCGCGGTGCTGACCTTCTCTTCAGATCCTGCACCCGGCGTCCCTAACAGGGCTTCGCTCAGAGCACATCCGGGAACTTCCCCCCTCGCCCAAACTTAATACGTCTTTACTTAGCAACATCTCCTAAGGTCCTACTTTTAAAATATTATAGATTTGTATGGAATTTCCTCGCATTTTTCTGTACGTGCCAATTTACAGGTTTCCCTGGCTTTTGTACTGCCATTATTATTTGCAAATGGGAATACGTGCAATTCTGAGCACATTACTTCTATCAATTTATTATGACACCTGTCGTATCACATGAGGGATTCTGTCTTTATTTCGTGACGTTTTTTGTTAATATGCGTCAGTGTTTTCTTTTTTTAATTTATTTTTTATGGAAGTATAGTTGATTTATAATGTGTAAGTTTCTGGTGTACAGCAAAGTGATTCAGTTATACATACATATATATATTCTTTTTCATATTCTTTTCCATTATGGTTTGTCCCAGGATATTGAATATAGCGCCCTGTGCTCTACAGTGGGACCTTGTTGTTTATCCATTCTGTGTATAATAGTTTGCATCTGCTAATCCCAAATTCCCACTCCACCCCTCCCTCACCCCACCTCCTCCTTGTCTGTTCTCTATGTCTGTGAATCTGTTTCTGTTTCGTAGATAAGTTCATTTGTGTCGTATTTTGCGACACTGCAGTGGCTTCTCTTGTTGTGGAGCACGGACTCTAGGCACGCGGGCTTCAGTAGTTGCGGCGCATGGGGCTTAGTTGCTCTGTGACATGTGGGATCTTCCTGGACCAGGGATCAAACTCATGTCCCCTGCCTTGGCAGGCGGATTCTTAACCACTGCACCACCAGGGAAGTCCCCGGGCATCATTGTTTTGTTGTTGTTTGTTTGTTTTTTGCGGTACGCGGGCCTCTCACTGCTGTGGCCTCTCCTGTTGCGGAGCACAGGCTCCGGACGCGCAGGCTCAGCGGCCATGGCTCATGGGCCCAGCCGCTCCATGGCATGTGGGATCTTCCCGGACTGGGGCACGAACCCGCGTCCCCTGCATCGGCAGGCGGCCTCTCAACCACTGCGCCACCAGGGAAGCCCCATCATTGTTTTTAAATCTTATATTCAGGATCACCCCAGGCTGATTCTGTTTCACCCCATGCATCTTGCTCGTCATTCTCACCATCTCCTCCAGGAACACTTTTATCTGCACTTATTCTAGATCTAGTTATTTTTCCCTGGAATAGCTTTAAGGAGTTCTTTAAGGAAGGAGTAGAAATGACAACAATAATACCTAATTCTCGTTGAATGCTTACTGTATGCTAGGCAGCGCTAAGGAGGACCTTCATTGTCTCATTTAATCCTCACATGTGTCTCATTTAATCCTCATACGTGACCCGCGGAGGTGTGGATTGCCAACGCTCCTGTCTGAAGGATGAGGACTGCAGGTTGCCGAGGTTATGTACTAATAACTTGCCCAGGGCCACCCAGTTATTCAGTTGAAGAGCTGGCATTTGAACCCAGGACTGATCAATCCCACCACCACACTCTCAGCACTGCCTACTCTGCCCCTTGGTGCCCTCCTTAATAAAAAGAAAAAACATCAACACCCTGCATTTCTTGCGGTTGTGTCTGAGCCAGACCAGCCATGCCTATTAAAATCACCGCAGCTCAAGTGTTCTTTCACTGTGATCAGTGACAGTAGGTTCATCGTTCCTAATTGCAGAATTAAACCCTAGTTTCTCAGCGGCGGGAAGCTTCTTCATTTACTGTGCGGTTGATACCAAGTTGCAGACGTGCAGGCCTGTCAGTTTCAGTAACATCTCCACAACAGCTCAGCTATGCTTGGTGACATTTTGTTTTTATAATATGTCCCATGAGGCATCAATGGTATAATTTTTGCTTATTATCTCTTTACCGTTTTATACAGATTGGACCCTGCTAAAAACATTACCTGAGCAATTCTCTCCTGAAAGTTAGCTTAGACCTGCTAAAACAACTGATGGCTTATAGTATACTATAGTATGATTGTCTTGGTGGTCGCTTAAATTTTTTGGTACCTGAGCTCAAGATAGGCCACTGACTCTAGCAGGCACTAAAAGGCAATGAAAACAGTGAGGTCCCCTTTCTTGCAGCACTGGGAGGGGATTTTAGTTTTAATTCAGAATTCTGATGAGCTAACTTCAAGCCCAGGAGAAAGATCAGAGCACTTAATTTTAGAATAATTATTACACTGCTGATGATATAGTGGTGAGCGTATCGCAGTAAGCACACCATCAGGACGAAATCAATCACTCCAGTCCCCTGAGTGCAAGGGGAGGACTAAACCTGAAACGGAAATCAGATTTCAGAGGGACGCCCAAACGTTTTTTCACGCTTACCTCCCCATCACATACTCTGAATACTTTATTTTTTTAATTTAGTCGATTTTTATAAGTCAAAACTTCTTGGGAATGTTGCCAAGCATCCTCTGAGAATCCTAGACGTATCATAGCCAGTGACACATCAAGTGAATTAAATACGCAGGCTTGGTAAAACCTCAGATGACATCACTGTGGTTTTCGGTCATGGGTCAGCCTCAACTATCAACGTTCGACGTGTTAAAACATTGGCAATGATTTGCCTACCTTGTTAAGAAAGCAAGCAAGCATAAAAGGGACAGGGTATCTATTTTCAGAAGTAGTCATTTCACAGAGAACCAGACAGGGTACCAAACCAATAGAGTCACATACTGAGGGGGGGATTCTGTCTAATGGAGGAAGCAGATCAAATCATTCGACCCAGTTTTTACGAGTGCTTCGTAAGCAAACTCCAAGTTCTATAATGTTTTATCAAGTCTAGTTCTATAGTTGCTATTTTAATATTAATTGGGGGGGAACTATTAAAGACGCTTAAATGTGTCAAATGTATAGCATAAAACATGACAAACATCAAAAGGCATCTTGGAGGTGATTAAGTACAGTAAGTACTTTCAAAATCAAATTTAAATGCACGTTTGTATTTCTTTTTTCAGTAGGGTGACTCACGTTCTGGACCAGGGTCAACGACGCTGACTCTTACTAAAAGAAAAGGGGCAAAGCTTTAAAGTCTCCAAGATTTTTTTTAAAAAGGAAAAAAGAAAGAAACAAAAAACAGTGGCATCTCTGATCTTTTAAAAATGGCTTCAGGGTCAGGGCTTCCCTGGTGGCGCAGTGGTTGAGAGTCCGCCTGCCGATGCAGGGGACGTGGGTTCGTGCCCCAGTCCGGGAGGATCCCACATGCCGCGGAGCGGCTGGGCCCGCGAGCCATGGCCGCTGAGCCTGCGCGTCCGGAGCCTGTGCTCCGCAACGGGAGAGACCGCAACAGTGAGAGGCCCGCGTACCTTAAAAAAAAAAAAAAAAAATCATAAAAAAAAAAAATGGCTTCAGGGTCAGATCAATTTAGTCAGCGTTTTTAGCCCTCTGTTCACTCTGTGCACGGAAACACACAAAGCTGGAGGTCCAAATGGGACAAAGTTAGCCATTTGTGAATGTCCTGGTGAGAGACACCCCCATTCCGCTAGTAGGTACCCAGAACAAACTGCTGTTTGGGAAGGGCCGCCCCACCAATACCCTTTGCTGAGTTCGTTTTTCTCCCACAATCTGGTGTCTTGGTCTAGAGATCCAGAATGCCTGTCAGCTCCCTCGTGCCTGCCCTGGACCCGGCACAGCCTGTGTCAGGGATGAAGCTGGAACGCCTTGCTTCGTGGCCATTTACGGGAAGCGGGTGGCTGATTGATTCCAGAGCTCTCATTGTGGCACAGAGAGGACAGAGGCTGGCAGGGCCACCTCCTGCCTCAGGCCCGCCCTGCATCTGGGTCCCCGGGAGAGGCGGAACCGCCTGCCTCGGGCTCCACAGCTCTGAGCACACACGGGTCTCACAGCGTTTACACCTGGACTGACAGTTCACATCTATTTCCCCAGAGTGGATGCCAGCTCCTTGAGGGCAGGGACCACCTGGTATTCATCTTTGCAGCCCAAGAGCCTGGGGCACGGCGGGCACGTAAATCATAATACTGAAGGCGGGGAGGGTGAAAAGGAGAGATGGCCGAGGGGTGGATCTGATCCGCTTCCCCACACACCTCACGCTTCACAGAAAAAGTAGCTCATCAAGCACAGGCCGTGGGCTGCAGGTCCCTGAGCTTCCTGCTTCCTTCTAGGTCTCCCGGCTGCACACGCCTTTCTCCCTGCCCCGACCACCTAACCTCAGCTCTGGGCCCTGGGTTACCCCTCCCCGTTAGAAGAGAAAGAAGATAAGGGCCGACCAGTTAACCGTGCTTCCACAGATCTGAAATATTTTCGGAGCGGCTTATCTGCAGGTCTCAGCCTTTGCTGTCTGCCCTGGTCTGACCTCTATTGCTCCACGGCCTGGCTTTTACGAGCCTCGCCTTCCTGGGGCGTAGACGGCAGTGGTCATTCTAAAGCGCAGGGGAGCCGTGTGGGTCTGATCACGATTGAGGGAAGACATTTGTGCAGCAGCGGCCGCCATTTTTCACCCTGCTCCACGGCCTGGGGACATAGATCCATCTTCCTTTACCAAAGGAATCCCACGGTGCAGCTATTAAAAGAACTGCATTCCTCCCCATCTTTCATGAGAGCAGCTTATGGAAGGGCACACAAGAAAACCCATCTAAATCCATGTTCTTTTTTTTTTTTTCCTTTTTTTTTTTTTTTGCGGTACGCGGGCCTCTCACCGTCGTGGCCTCTCCCGTTGCGGAGCACAGGCTCTGGACGCGCAGGCTCAGCGGTCATGGCTCACGGGCCCAGCCGCTCTGCGGCATGTGGGATCCTCCCGGACCGGGGCACGAACCCGTGTCCCCTGCATCGACAGGCGGACTCTCAACCACTGTGCCACCAGGGAAGCCCTAAATCCATGTTCTTGTTGCACGGTTCATAATCAAATACCCAGAATTACAACTGCTATTGAAAACACACACACACACACACACACACACACACACACACACACACACACAGAGTCCTCTCCCAATCTTGCCGAAGGCAAAAGGGCTGCTAGGAACTGGCGTTGAGGTGCTGACGTGATTCAGTTACTATCGGTGGCAACTGTCAGCCGAATTGGAGGACCTGGAGGTGTCTAGGTGTTTAAGGACCAGGGTGGTGGGAAGAGAGAGGAGGGGTGAGCAGGTCCTGCCTCTGAAGAAAAGAGCACGGCGGGCTGAAGCTTCTACTCGGGGGGTTCTTCAGTTCAGTACCCTCCCCTTTCTTACCATGATGTGCAAAGACCAGGCTTCTCAACAGTGAGGACACAGTGGAATTGACACTCAACCCAGCCCAGCCTCAACCATGCTCAGGAGAGAGCTGGGGCCCACCCAGTTCTGAGGCTTGCTGGCATCTCACATGGCAGACACCATGAGGGCGGTTGTCATGATCCATTCACAGAGAATCGAACGCTTCACCACTTCTCATTGCCTCCTTTTTCCTACATCATCATGTGCTTTTCAAAGACCTTCCCCCACGGCTGACATGGAAACAGGAACACTGTGTTCACGTGTCGTAGGTCAAATAGTAGCCTCCAAAAACATCTGGTCCCAATCTCTGGAACCTGTGATGTGACCTTATTATGGAAAAGGGGTCTTTGCAGATGTGATTAAGTTAAAGGTCTTGAGATTGGAAGATGATCCCTGATTACCTGGGTGAGGCCTAAATGCCGTCCCAAGTGTCCTTAGAAGAGAAAGGCCACAAGACAAGGAATGCCAGCAGCCACCCAAAGGTCAGAGGCCACCAAGAGATTCTCCCCTGTATCCTCCTGAGGGAGCGCGGTCCCGCTGGTACCTTGACTTCAGCCCAGTGATACTGACTTCAGATTTCTGACCTCCAGAACCATGAAAGAATAAATTTCTGCTGTTTTAAGTCACGAAGATTGGGATAATTTGTTAAAGAAACCACGGACAATGAATCCACCTCTCTCTACCTTAACCTGACTGTTTAAAGGGACAACCCCTCAGCTTAGTTGGGCAAATTTGGACGTCTAGACACAAGTTCAAAATGAAACAGAGAATCACAGCCAGTTAAAACTTCGCACTTCCAGGGAATTCCCTGGCGGTCCAGTGGTTAGGACTCTGCGTTTCCACTGCCGAGGGTGCAGGTTCAATCCCTGGTCAGGGGTCTAGATCCCGTAAGCCACATGGCCCAAAATAATAATAATAATAAATAAAAACTTCCCACTTCCAAATATGTAGAGGCTTATGTTTTTAAACCCCAATTTACAAAAGGGCTGTTTGGTACAAGAGATACAAACAAGTCGAGTTATGGTATTACTGACACAGACTCAGACATCACTGTGATAGTCTCTGAGGGAAAACTGGCCATTGAGGGCAGATGGCCCAGGACACAGTGCTAGCGACAGGCCCAAAGCTCTGGGACTCACAGGTTCACAGGCACAGTCTCTGCACCAAGAGCCCACAAGTGAAGCAGCTGACCTGCTAGCAGCCGACCTGCTAGCAGCCGGTAACCGATGAATAATGTCACAGCAAAGCCACCGCAGCACAGGGGCAGGAGGCCTGGGGCTGAAGCTTGGAGGAGAAACGGGATCTGCCAGCAGGCTGAATAGGAAAAGGGCATCTGGGCAGTGCCGGTCCCAGCCATGCGTGGCTGGAGCAGTCGGTGCAGGGGGGACGCCCAGAGCCGTCTCCACTCCACTTTGTAGGCCGTGCCAGCACTGAGGCCGCAGACAACATCCAATTTGCACTTAGAGAGATAAATCGGACTAAAAACGTTCTGGGTTGGCACGGAAAGGCGCAAACCCGAAGCAGGAACGTGGCTGAGTGGCTACAATGACTGGCCAGAGGCCCTGGAGCCAGGGAGCGGCAGCAGAAGGGCAGGTGAGGACAGATCAGGGGTGTTTAGAGGTAGATTGATAAGACTGAGTGACGGCTGAATGCAGACACTGAGAGAGAAGAGTCTAAAATTACCATCAGCCTTCTGGCTGGGGTGACAGGGCAGTCCCACTAAGTAGGACAGGGATAGGGGAGGAAGAAAAGGTTCAAGGGACGACAGAAAGAACTTAGGAAGTTGTGCTATGTGAGCGCAGAGCTGTAGGTTATCCAAACGGTGATATCTAACGAGGAGCTGTCCAGATAAATGATGTGAACCGTGTCTAAATAAATCTACATGTACATGGAGCTAGAAATCCTGCCGGGATGCATCCGTGTGTGGAGGACACACAATAAAAATATGAACTCAAGGTCAGGCACCACGCTGGGCACCGGGCAGGCAGAGGGGAACAGGAAGCCCACTGAGGGGGAGAGGCTGCTGTCAGGCAAATCCAATAACAAGTGCACACGTGTATAACAAGCTACACAAGCTGCTATGGGAGCACAGAGGGGGGCCCCAAATGCAATGAGGCTGAGTGATAACAGGGGAGGGGGCTGGGGGAGTCCTGGAGGAAGGAACGAGAACCAGCAAGATAAAATTATCAAGGGGAGACTGAGTGTGCACAGGGCAGGGGGAGGAAGAGCTCAGGGGAGAGGACAACGGACAAGGACACTCAGAGGTGAGAGGCAGAGTGTGACTTGTTCGGAGAGGACGTGTGTCCACGTGGGTGCCGGGGGACGCGGGATTAGAGGCGGGCTGTCACCAGTTTGGTCAGTCACATTACGAAATTTGAATGTCATCCTTAAAGCAATAGAGAGCCATCAGCAACTTAAGCAAGGGAGTGGCATGACACCTTTGGCTTTCTAAGAGGATCACTTGAACTGCAGCACGAGGGTGGATTCAACGGGAACATCCTGGAGGCTGGGGAGCAGTTAGGAAGTTGGGGACTGGCCCGTGGTTACATTATCAGAGGTACAGCCAGGAGGTGGATGGCCCCGATTTGGTGACGGGCCGAATACTGGTGATGAGGGAGGGGCTCTGGCTCAGGCAGCTGGGCTCACGTCCCAGGGATGGACAGGACTGCATGGGGTGAAACAGGAGGGCCACGGTCAGAATATCAGGAGACCCAAACTGTGAGGACGGTCTGGGCAGAGGAGCTGACACAGGAGGCTGAGAACCAAAGGTCAGATAACGGATAGAAAATCCAGGGGAGGGAATTCCCTGGAAGTCCAGTGGTTAGGACTCTGCGCTCTCACTGCCGAGGGTGCAGGTTCAATCCCTGGTCGGGGAACTAAGGTCCCGCAAGCCGTGTGCTGCGAGGCCAAAAAAGAAAAAAAGAAAAGAAAATCCAGGGGAACGAAGCATCACTGAAACAAGCAGGTTTGAAGGAGGAATTGGTAGGGTCACAAACCAAAGAGCCAACTGAACAAACTGCTGGATTTAGCAGTCAGGTCTCTTTTAGTGAAATGGCCTGATCACATGGCTTAAAGAGGAGACACCAGCGTGTATCTTCCTGAGGCAGCGGGAAGGGATGCAGGGAGAAGGCGATGGCTTTTGGCATACGGTACAGTACACTGAAAACTAGAAAACCCAGCTTCTAGCTCTGGTTACACAGCTGGTACGCGTTTTCTCACCCGTAACGTGGGGACAACTACGTGTGCTCGCCCAGCCTAACCACAGGGGACCCTAAAACTCAAGGCCCTTTGAAAGACTTATAATCACTGTTCTTTTAGTTCAAAGCCACTTTTTGCTCCACCACCATTCAGTTCAAAATACAAAGACACTTTTTCAAGCGTTTAAAGAGTTGCAGAAGAAAACTTTTAGGTGCAAGATTCTTCCTTTGAGACTGAGTCCTCTTAAAATTAGTGGAACGAAAACAACTGACAATAGAGCTGTTCATTTTGCAACACGTTTTTAATTTTAATCAACCTAATGCGAGATTATTTCTTGCACATGTTCCTCAGACGTTTCATAAATTTTTTTTTACCTAGGGTCGTATGTATAAACTCAACTTTAAAAAATTAAATTTATCTGAAAACTGACATTTGGAAAATATTAAACAACATGGATTTAAAAGCCAGCAATTTAAGCATTGGTCCTAAAAATGATCACTTTAAAAGGCAGTCTCGGGAATTCCCTAGCGGTCCAGTGGTTAGGACTCAGCGCTTCCACTGCAGGGGGCACCGGTTCCATCCCCGGTCGAGAGACTAAGATCCTGCATGCACCCCGGCCAAAAAACAAAACAACATGCGGTCTCCTCTCCATTCCAATCTGATGTGTTTTGTTTACCTTGCCTAACAGAACCTTTCTGTAGAGTTAGTGTGTACAGTTTGGCATTTCTGTTACACCAATTTTCTGGTTTTGAATGAGAGGGAAGTGAGTTTTCTAAATAATGGGCTTGTAATACTCATGCAAGAAAACGACAGTCTAGGAGACAGCAATTGAGAATTGATATTAGAGAAAGTAAGTTAGTTGCCCAGCGATCGCTTAAGCCAATGCCTATTAAAAATGAAGGTTTTGTCTGTGAACACGCAGCTGACAAGTGGATGCCACGCGAGGCTGAAGAGCAGAGCTGCCACCCCCATCTGCTCAGGCGGGGTGAACCTGGAGGCCCGTTCACCCCAAGTCAGCACCGAGCGGTCCCCAGCGATCAGAACGTCCAGCTGGGAGGAAGCGTTAGCGCCCAGGTTGGTTCTCAGCAGGTCGGACGCCCCGTCGAGAGGCGTCCGCGCCGCCGAGATGCACCTGGACCCGCGCACCAAGGGGCTGCCGTCGGAAAACAGTCCTCCGAGGGCCGAGCGGAGGCGCCGCCGCAGCGCACCGGGCCGGGAAGGGGCACCACCCGGCGAGCCCACCGGCGCGTGTCCCCGCGGCGCCAAACCCACCGGGACCGCCAGGCAGAGCGCGGTCCGCGCCTCCGCGATACGCGTCCCTCCAGCCGCCGCCGCCGCCGCCGCCTCCCATCAGGGCGGCCCACGGGGGAGGCGCGCCCCGCCTCGAGCGGGGGGAGGACGCCGGCGCGTGCGGCTCAGGAGGAGGAACACCGGGCGGAAGGCGCGCGCGGGAGGACGCGGCGGCGGTAGCGGCCAGCCGCCTGCCATCGGGCCCGCCCCGCCCGGCCCCCCGCGCCGCGCACCTCCCTCGCCCCGCCCCCCGGCGCCTGGCGGCCAATCACAGGGCCGCGCACGTGACGAGCGCTGCCTGCGATGACCTCATCCCTGGTGTGGGATGACGTCAAATTCAAGATGGATGGAATCACAGCGGCAGCGGCGGCTGCGGCGCGCGCGAGCCGAGTGTGAGCGGGAAGGGGCCTGGCGTCTGCCTCGGGGCTGAAGACCGGTGAGTAACTGTCAGGCCCCTGGCCCTAGGAGAACTGCGGGGCCCGTGGGAGGCCACAGCCTCCCCGCAAAACGCGGCCTTTCCTGACGTAACTCTGAGGTGATTTCTCTCCTCCTTTTTCTCTCCGCCGGCGGGTTGCGGGCTCGGAGCGCTTCTGCGCGTGCGCCGGGCCCGGCTCTCACCGAGCATGCCCCGGGCTCCCACGTAGCCCGTTGTGCCTTCACACTGCGCATGCTCCTTGCCCGCACTTGGCCTCGCCCTCGCCACTGCGCACGCTCCGTCCCTCACTGGGCTTCCCTCGCCGGGCCCGGCGCCCTTGCGCCGGGCGGTTGGGGCACTTTCGGGCGGGGGCGCGTGCTCCATCCCGGGCAGGCGTGGAGGCCGGCTGGTGTCTGCCGGGGCGCGCGGGCGTACGCGGAAGCTGCGGGGCCGGGGGACCCCCGCACCTGCCGCGGCCCGCGCCCCCGCCCCACCGGCCCTCGAGCCCCGCCTAGCGGCCGCCGGCGCATCCAACCATTGACCCGAGTGGACTGCTTGCCCCGCCTCGCCTCGCCTCCTGGCCGGCCCCCCGCAGACCCCCGGGAGGACCGGTCTCCCCGACTCTCCAGCGCTGGCCCCGAGCGTCTCTGCTGGAATGCGGAGCGCCTCCCCCGCCTCTCGGGAAAGCCCCCGTCTGAAACCTGCGGCCGGAGGCGTAGGTTGCCGACCGGCCGCGCTGGAGACCCCCGCCCAGAGACCTCCGCGGGCCGGACTCCCCGAGATCTTTTCTCGCCCAGACCGCTTACCTGGCGCGCGTTCACTGGCCCCCGTACGGGAGAGCATGGCTGTGACCGCGGGAGCGCCCCTCGGTCCCGGCCCTCCACCCGGGTTGCTGCGCGCTCCGACCGCAGCGCCGCGCGGTTCTGGAGGACGCCGCTTCGGCAGCACCGTTCAGAGGGGTGACCGTAGAGACAGGTTCTCCAGCGGGGCGGCCTGGCAGTGGGAGGTGGGGGAAGCGGTGACCGGAGCCCGCGCAGTGCACAGCGCCCTGGGGGTCTTAGGGCGGGAGCCACCAGCCCCGCTCACGCCCGGCATCTGAGGGCGCCAGGTATTGCGCAGCATCCAGGACTGCTGACAGCGGTGACCCTGCGTCATCCATGGGGAGCCTGCCTTGTGGTCTGATTCCTTGTTCGGAAGAAAGTGGGTTAATCCGTGTCAGAAAGGCTTCTCGTTGACAGTTACTTTTGAAAACTTTTACCCGCTGGTGCTTGGAGTAAATCCTTCATCCACCTTAATGACTAATAGTCATGACGTTTAAATATGAGTACCAGTAAATATCAATGGTAAAAAGAAAGTAGACATGGGGGGCATTGGTTCACTTCAAAATAACGTTGCATCTAATTTATTCTTCCCTTTTACACTGTTCGGTGTAGAATGTGCTTCATTCTCTGGAAATAAAAGTTGCAAAGGATATGACCCCTGCCCTTGAGGAACCTGACCGTGTTCATGGCAGGGCGTGTTAGGTGTGTAACAGGAGAGGAGCCAGGGTATTGAGAGGGTCTCTGGGTGAGGGGAGACGACCAGAGGGACCAAAGCCAGCGGGGGTGAGGAGAGCAGACGCCAGAGCTGACCACGAGCAAGGCTTGACGGGCGGTGGGCACTGGCTAGAAAGGAAAGAGAAGAGGTTTTCAGTTTGGGAGACCTGCTGGCTGGCAGCACACCGAACTAAACGGGAAATACGTGGGGACCGGCAGATGTGGGAGGGTAGGGTCCTAGGTACCATCCTGGACAAGAGGGCTGTCCTGTGATGGACGAGTCCCGAGAAGCCTCAGCAGGGATACAGAGTTGGAAGTCATAGGCTGGTAGCAATTAAGGCCACAGGCACTCACGCACAAAGCGAAGACCACGGCCACGCGCCGCTCTCTGTGCCGGATGCTGGAGCAGCAGAGATGCGCCAGCCCAGGCCTCGAGCCTTGGTAATGGTTTCCCTCTTCAGGCACCTGCTGGGCCTGCACTAAGCATTAGGAACACACAGCTGACAACAGGGCTTCTTCCTTTTAAGGACTCTCATGAGAGGGTAGATATAAAGGCCGATCATTCAAAATAGATGTGTTATTGCAGAGGGGACGAAGTACTGTGGTAGCTTAGATGGCTGGAGCTCCTGGCCAGGAGCACATCACTAGAGCTTTGTAGAGATGGTGACGTTTGAGCTGGATCTTTCTGTAGAGGTTAGCCAAGTAAAGGAAAGGTAAGAAAGACAGTCGGTGGGAATTGGGTGTGCAAGTTTGTAGGGTAGATGCTCACCCTCATGCTGTCCAGTAAGGGTGGAGAGACGAACTGTGATCAGAATATGAAGACTCTTGCATGCCAGTCTGTAGAGTGTGCATTTTATCTAGGGAGGAATAGAGAAGTCAATATAGTATTCTAAAGGGCACCGGTGGGACCAGCTCTGCTTTAGGAAAACAAAAGGCACGGTCTCCACTCCTGCATCTAATCAGTGTCAGAGTACAGAAAAATCAACAGATATTTATTGTTGTGTGAGACACCACGTTGGGCATTGTGAAGAGTGTCAAAAGACATTAAATAGATTCCTAGTCCTTAAATAGCTTTTACATTTCTGCTGGGGAGACAGACAACTTACAGTATTCGGCACTGAATAAACACTGCGTAAATGGTGCCCCTCTGTAATGCTGCAGTTGAAAGGCGTTTGCTCGTTACAAACTGCAGTGGTCGAGGAAGGTGTGTATATTAGTTAGCTA
Source organism: Delphinus delphis (assembly GCF_949987515.2). Classification (NCBI taxonomy): domain Eukaryota; kingdom Metazoa; phylum Chordata; class Mammalia; order Artiodactyla; family Delphinidae; genus Delphinus; species Delphinus delphis. The sequence continues at coordinate 3,726,099 of NC_082686.1, forward strand.
GGGCTGCCGTAACAGAGCACCACAGACTGGGGGCCCTGAACACCAGCAATGTATTTCCCACAATTCTGGAGCCTAGAAGGCCAAGATGAAGGCTCTGGCAGGCTTGATTTCTCCCGAGCCCTCAGCTGTGGACGGTCATCTTCTCTGTCTTCACATGGTTTCTCCCTGTGTCTGTGTCCTTCTCTCCACCTCTTACAGGAACACCAGTCACGTTGGATTAGGGCCCACCCTTAAGGCCTCTTTACAACCTACGGTCTCTTAGAAGACCCTGTCTCCACATACGCTTACATTCTGAGGTGCTGGGGGTTAGGACTTCGACCTAGGAATCGCAGGGGACAGTCCAGCCCATGACCGAAGGCTTAATGGAGGAAATGGCCTTGAGCTGAGCGTTGAAGGGTGAGTAACGTTCAGCTGAGTGGGGGCGGGGGCGGGGGGTCTGGGACATTGCAGATTGGGTGACAGGAGAAGCAAGACCTGCGGGTGGTGTCTCAGAGACAAAGTATCTGAAGCAGGAAGTTATCACGAGGCGATAACTAAAGGAAAGAAAATTTAAAAAGTAGTTTGAAACCAGATTTACAGAGCCTTGAAGTCCATGTTTTTAAAGTTTTTCATTTTAACCTAATGGAGAACCATCGTTTTTATCATTTTATTTCTTTTTAGTCAGGTCTTAGGTCTCAGCTAAACTGTCACATCGAGGCATTTCCCGACCATCCCCTCCAAACTCTGGTTCCCTACCCCCCGTCATAGCTTCCTATTTATTTCCATTGTAGCTCTCAGCACAGTCAAAAGTTATCTTTTTTTACTTGTTTCCCTGTTCATCGTCTGATTTACCCCACTGGAAAGTGGGGGCCCTGTCTGTTCTGTGCGACGCTGTATTTCACCTGTGTCTAACCGTACCTTGCCTGTAATAGGAGCTCGGTAAAGAAGCTGAGTTCATAATGATAATACCTAATGTGTGCGTCCAGCGGACGATCAGAGTTTTGCTTTCGGAAGCTCAGTCAAGGTGGATTTGGAGGCCATGATAGGAAGGACGAGTACCACTTGGAAATCTATTAGTCAGGGTCCTTTAGTGACAAGAGCAGAAACTGCCAGGCCAGCTTGAATAGAAGAAGAAATTGAAAGGTAGAGAGAGGGCTGCTCTTGACATTGAAGGAAAGACAAAGAATTGGGCCGGGAAGGACGAAGACCAAGGTAACTGCAGGAGCCCGTGTAGCGGGCACTGCAGGCTGCACTCCCAGGCCAGGGCTGAGATAAATCAGCTCCGCTAGTTGCTGCCTTTGTTGTTCTCAGCCCATATTCCAAAGGAGAAAGTTTCTAATGGGCTGGGCATTGGTTGTGTGCCCAGTCCTGAGCGAGGGGAGCACAGCGCCTCAGACTCCTCGGGACGGGGGTGCTCCAGCGGGAGGGGCACAACAGGAGGCTGCTCTGTTAACCGGGGTGCGTTCTGCTGGGTGAGGCGGCGCGCACACCCTAAGACCAAATCAGACCTCCTCGGGGGACACAAAACCTGTGGTGAGATGGGGTCCAAGGGGGTGACATCGCTGCTCTTGAAGGGTCAGATCAGCGAGGCTGGCTTTGAAAGCCCAGGCGCTTTCGAGGATGTCTGGACATCTGCATTGTCTCCAAGTGAGCCACGATGAGATGGAAACTCAGAGCTGACTGCCTGCCACCATCTCATAGTAAAATCAAATGGACAGAGTCAGGCCAGACCCAGAGGTGAGGGTTTGGGAGTGAGCGGGGGTGTGTTTATATTCCGAAGCCAAATGCAGATGCTGTTTTTCTAACTACGGGTTTGCTTTGTGTTACATGCATTCCTTCTTTCTCCCAGTGTCATGGTTAGGGCTATATAAGCGATCTCCAGCATTCCAAAGGCTTGCGTGCCCGGAGTTCAGTTTCACGTTAATGTTTTGGATTAAAGAGAGATTTTCCTATAGAACTGGAGTAAGGGTTTTGTGGGCTGGTCTTGGAGCAAGTTTGATTTACAGTGTACCTTAGCTCTGATACCAGCCTGAGTGTTCGTCTCCAAAACTCGAAAGCTGCTGTGAGGTTATTTGGTCCCTTCTCATCTCCCCTTCCGCGCCCACTGTTCACCTCCTGATGTCCTTTTATCCGAGTGTCTAGCTCTGCTTTGCTTCTGTTTATATCCCTGGAATGTTCTATAGTCCAGAACTGCCTACTTTCCTCCATCTCCTTAAAAATCGTAACTTCCTACAGTTGGTATAAAGAGGGAATTATTTGCACTGAATTACGTTATATTAAGATATGAATTCCCTGCCCCTCTTAGCACTCGGTACCTGAGGACTTTGAGGCGGTGGTATGAAGTAGTTTTCTGGAATCCAGTTGTGAAGTGCGCCGTAGCCATTCTAGGGAATTGGAACCTCATTCAGGCCAGAGGCTTCTGGAGTTTTTAAGCCCTGGCACTATTAGATGCATGTTTCTGGAAAGTATTTACGGTAGAATGGTGAAGAGTGGAACCTGTAGTATTGATATCATTACAATTGTCTGGTAAGCAATGAGTCCCCCATCTTCCCGCAGGTCCCCACCGTTCACTCATCGACCCTCCCACCCCTCGGCCAAATTAACTGCTTCCTGTAAACAGTCTTCTCGGCACTTTTCGTATGCTTCGTTATGTTTAGTCTCACATGTCTGTCCTACCGTGGAAACGTTCAGGAAAGGAGGAAGAGAAGTAGAGTGCCCGCACGCAGACGGGAACCACCACATGCACCAGGAGCTCGCACACATACGGCGCCTTTTGTTCTTCGTGAGAATCCTGCGCGGTGGGCAGTGTTAGCCCCATTGAACAGGTTGAGGAAACGTGTGCTCAGGTTGAGTGATCTTTACGAGGTTACATACTTAATAGGCGGCAAAGCCAGGATTTGAGACAAGTAGACTCATTTGACAGTCTTTCCCGTGGAGCCACAGTGACGGCCATGAATTGTTAACTGTATAAAGAGTCTCTCATTTGAAATATCAGGAAACAACATGAAATAGAAACAATTTAGGCAGAGTTCGGGGAGATACTTGTGTGCAGGGACCCAAGTGGTAAGCAAGCCCGCCTCGCTTCAGGAGCTGGTTTCCCCGGGGGTTTCCTCCCAGCCTCTTCTATGGTAGAGGGACCTTTTCGTCCATGTTTCACCCACTTTTCTTGTAAGAGCACCAAGGTTTCCACCGTGACTGAGTGGTGGCGGGAGCTTGGGCGCTGGAGGCTCATGCAGACGAGCAGTGGGCAGGAGGGGCCAGGGATGCAGCGACAGCGCACATGTCTGCGTCAGAGCCTTCAGACCTGGGATGCTCTGTCCTCTGTGAGTCAGAGGTCCTGAGTGTCCACGAGAGGTTGGAGTTTGATGACCCGCAGATTTATGGAGGAGAAGGCACCTCCAGCACGAAAGCTGGCCTCCCGAGGCTGCAGAGCAGACAGGCACGCGGCTTTGAGCGTCGGTCTGCACATCCACCAGCTACAGAGGGTTTTCTGGATTATGTCATGACACGCAGCACTCATGATTCTCACCCCCGTTTTTGCCTGCGTTCTTAGTGTAGCATTTTATATTTTTAATGAAGTTGTGAAGCTCAATCAATATACCTACTGTGTCATTAAAACACAGAAGTCCAAAATGTTAATTGTTTGCAGCTAGACCAGGAAAGGGGCCATTGTTAAGCTTTGATGATTGAATTAAAAGGTAAAAGCAAGGGCCTCTGCGTGAAGGAGAGGAGTCTGCACTGTGTGCTCCTGTCACCCCAGACACCGAGAGCCCTTGTCCTGGGCTCCTGAAAAGGATGGGAGAGGTCACTGTCCTCTGATGACCCTTGGGGGGCCTTAATTTTGCTCCGGGGGCCTCATGCCTCCACCCCCTCCCCAGCCTCATGACCCACCCTCCCCTACATGTGTCTTTTGCTCCAGCCAGGCACTTGGCCTTGGCTCTGTACTGAACACACTGCTCCTGTCCTTGAAGTGTCCTTCACCTTTCCTTCCTGATGCCCATATTTTCTGAGTCCTGCCTGTTCAGGACACTTCTTTTGTAGAACCCCTTCCCTGACCTTCCTCTCACCTGGACCCAGTGCCATCACCTGTACTCCACCTGTACCTCTGCACCCAGGCTCCCTGACCTTCCTCTCACCTGGACCCAGTGCCATCACCTGTGCTCCACCTGTACCTCTGCGCCCTGCCGCCGGGTGCTTAGCACACTGGAGCGTGTGGTGGTTTGACCTCCCCGTTCCCACGCAAGGCCAGGAGCTGTAAGGCAGGACCATGCGTGTCAGGCTGCCACCCTCCCTGTCTGGCCAGTTCTAGCACATACTAGACCGGTGCCCAACCATGAGAAGTGTGTAACGTGATGACCAAGAGTCCAGGCTCTGGGGCCCGACTCCCAGCCCCACAATTAACTGACTGGGTGACCTTAGGCACACTACCTGACCTCTCGATGCCTCGGTTTCCAAATTTGTAAAACAGGGATGATGGCAGTACCTAGCTCAGATGTTTGTGTGGGAATTAAAAGGTACGGTATGCAGGTGAAGAGCATGGCCTCCAGAGCCAGGTCACCTGGTGTGAATTCTGCTGTGCTCCTGACTGTCTGTGCAAACCTGAGCCTCAGGCACATAGCCTTAACCCTGTGTGCCTCAGTTTTCTCAACTGTAAAATGGGGATAATGATGGTACTGCCTCCTAGGGTTGGTGCAAGTATTGAGTTAAAGCCTGAAAACTGTTCACAGGGCTGCGTGGCAGAGCAAGCGCTCAGATGTTAGCTGCTGTTCGTGCCCGATCAGTGTCTCGGGAATGGTATGGAAAAATCAGTACCTGGAGCTGTTCTGCACTGTTATCGGGAATTTGGACATGCTTAGCCACTTCTCAAGCAGGCGCTCTCGATGATGACTATAAATTAAGGCTAGAGGCGAATGAATGGTTTTAAATTCCAAATACTTTTCAGGGACGGAGACCATTCCTCTTACAACTCAGCTCTCAGTGACTTATTTTTCCCTCGTTTCCTGTTTCATTCAAAAAGTGTGGAAGCCTGTGGTTTAGGGTTAGAAGCAGTTACTTAGAACAAAAGTAGAGGCCACGGTAATTTGAAGGAAGAAAAAGAAGGGAACTTTTCCCAACAATGAACAGTGAGAAAATGCGGGTTTCTTGGCCTGTAGGAATAGGGAGCGGATGATATGTGCATTAGCGTTGCTTCGTGTCCAGGGATGTAGAAAATCTCACTTGGTTTAGTCCTCACACAGTCGCTTGGTTTCTTAGTTGGGGTTCCCCCAAAAGCAGACCCTGAGACAAGGATTCAAGTGTAGATGTTTATTTGGGAAGTGATCCCAGGAAGCATAAGAAAGGTTGCAGGGAGGGCTTCCCTGGTGGCGCGCTGGTTGAGAGTCCACGTGCCGATGCAGGGGACGTGGCTTCGTGACCCGGTCCGGGAGGATCCAACATGCCGTGGAGCGGCTGGGCCTGTGAGCCATGGCCGCTGAGCCTGCACGTCCGGAGCCTGTGCTCCGCAACGGGAGAGGCCACAACAGTGAGAGGCCCGCGTACCGCAAAAAAAAAAAAAAAAAAAAAAAAGGTTGCAGGGGAAGTGAAGCAGGAAAGGATGCCCGTGAAGGGTACATTAATTACCAGGTTCCTGCTCACATTTAGAATATCTAAACTGAATTCCTGAAAAAAGTCTGAACCAATTTTTCAAGCTTCATCTCAAGTAAGGACATCCTTCCAGTTCTGGCAGAAACCTTGGAGACACCCTTACCTCCTCACCTTCTTACCCTCTGCAGTCAGTCCGTTAGAAATCCTAATGACTGTCTTTACCTCCACCGCTGCCCCGCTGGTCCAGGCACTGTCCTGTCTCACCTGCATCAATGCGGTGGACTCCTAGCTGACTTCCCAGCTTACACCCTCTCCCATGGTCCATTCTTTGCAACAAAGCCAGAGGAATCTTTCTGAAACAAAATTCAGGTTGTTGTCATTCCTCTTCTCAGAATCTTCCAACAGCTGCCCTGGTAAAAAGTGCAGTCCCTCCGGTGGTCCCCCCAGCCCCACACAGTGTCTCCCCAAGCTCCTTCAGTGTCATCATCCACGGCTGCTTCAGCTCTGCTCCGCTCCAGCCCTGCTGTTACCTCGTCTCTTCCCTATGCCTATATGCTCTTCCCTCAGTGATCCTTATGGCTCATCCTTGCGTCCTTCAAGCCTTCTGAAATGTCACTTCGTTGAGTGAGTGAATAGGTGAATGACGTGAAGTTCTGGTAAAATTTGTAGTATGTTATAGGTGCTGAATAAATGGTAGCGATTATGGTTTTCTTTCCTGATTCTCACAGTAACATTATTATCCCTGCTTTACAGTGGGGAAGACTGAGGCTCAGAGAGGTTGATTAGCTTAGAGCACTGACCTTCAAACTGTCTTAACTCTGACCCACAGGTAATCTAGAGATGATTTAAAGTATATGGGAGGGTGTGCGTAGGTTATATGCAGATACTACACATTTTATATAAGGGACTTGAGCATCTGTGGACTTTGGTATCCGCAGGCTTCCTGGAACCCATCCCCTGCAGATACTGAGGGACCACTGTACATCTCACCCCAGTGCCGGCTTACATGTGTGGAAATGTATGCGTATAACTTGTGAAAGTTTCACGAGATCGTAGTCAGCCTTACTACATTTGAGACATTTGGACTTTTCTACTCTGCCCTAGTCGTTTTTTTCAGTTGTTCACTTCAGACCACTAAATTGATTTTAAGAAACCCTTTTGAAAAGTACTTGTCCAAACCTTTGATTCTGCATCTGCTGTTTTTCCCTGTGGCAGCATCTGAACTAGCTGTCTCAAAAATTAATTGCACTAAAAATAGTGTTCACAACACGGCTGAGTTATGAGGGTGGCATTGTAAGCTTATTTTTTTCTCTGCTGACCTCTGTAAATGACGACAGGGGTTTCTTTGCACATAAATAGATGTGTGATTACAAAGACAGTATAGTAGGATTAAGGGAGAAATTTAAATGGCTAATCAAAAAAAAGGAAGGGACAATCTCCTTCTCAAGCACTCACCATGGAGGTGAAGCGATGCCAGGCAAGAATGAACCGCAGCTCGGTACAAGCCGACCAAGGCAGTTGTCTGTGGACGGGCTCCAGGCGTTGTCTCTGGAAGCAAAGTCACATCTCCAGGTCAGTCAAATGGAGTCAGTACCTCAACAGGAGCCAGATCAGTGGTGGGAAGACCGGGGATCACGCTTGGTCACTCCAGGTGGTGGCCTGGGAAACTCTTCCCTGCAGATTCTCCTGAAGAGCGCAGAGGCTAGTTGACCAGCAAAGCCTGGTCCTGTGAAGCCCGAGGAGAACCTGCAAACGTGCGGGTACCTTGTTTGGTGTATCTCTAGCTCACCCTCTAGGGAATGATAGAACTGTCCAAATAGTCTTAGTTACTCTGAATCCATTTTATATTAAAAAATAAATGTCATAACTATTTTAGAGAACAAGATGGCATTATAAAACCAAGCCAGAGACGAGACATTACCGTAGCAGCAGCCTGAGGGAAGTGTCAGATTTGGAGAGTCAGGTGTCCTCTCTGTGTGAAATGGCTTCATCTTCGTCAGAGGTTAATCTGGACCCTTTTATGCTGAATTAAATATCTATTAACCCTGCAGTTTCTGAAAATTAATTGCACATTTGTCAAGTCCTTACTAGGTATGACATACAGGCTCATGTAATTTTCGCAGCAACCCTAAAGGAGGGCACAGTTGTTAACCGTCTCACGTGAGGGACCTGCTAATCTGAGATGCTAGTGGACCACAAGGGAGGATCTCAACCCCAGCCTCTTGGCAGACACCCACCCCCGCCACCAGCCCCCCACTAGGCCTTTAGATCTCACCTTTAGATTTGAAGGGAGTTTCAGTGAAATCTCAAGTCAAACCCCTTAGTTTAGAATTAGTATAATTAAGTCTAGATCCAGGCTAAAGCTTCTACTGTGCTATTGTTGAAAGTGTAATTTGGTAAGGAAATAGTGTTCGGATTGCAAGGTGTTTAGCATAAGAAAGAAAACAAACTTCTTTATTCTTTAATATTTCTAACCTTTGCTAAACACTTTGATGCAATCGTAATTAGCAAATGATTTTCCTCTTTCCAAATTCTTACCTATTTTTTAAATTTTTTTTTTTTTTTTTTGCGGTACGTGGGCCTCTCACTGCTGTGGCCTCTCCCGTTGCAGAGCACAGGCTCCGGACGCGCAGGCTCAGCGGCCATGGCTCACGGGCCCAGCCGCTCCATGGCATGTGGGATCTTCCCGGACCGGGGCACGAACCCGTGTCCCCTGCATTGGCAGGCGGACTCTCAACCACTGTGCCACCAGGGAAGGCCTCTTACCTATTTTTGAGACCTCTACTTTACAGCCTATTGTTAATTCACATTGTGTTTAATCATATTCAGTAATAAAACTGCTTTCCTTTCAGAATTACGGACTTTATGGGGTTCGGTACTTCATACTTACTCTCTGAGCCAATGAAGAATAGAATTAAGCCTCAAACGGATGTGGGCCGTAAATATGGATAATAAACCTTGTTTTCAAATATTGCTTCTCTACGTACCTGCCAAGTTCTAGCTGCCTTTTTGCTGGTATGGAAATGCCTGTTACAGACCTTAGTGCTTAAAATCCTTCAGTTTTAATGACTGATGACCTACCTAAGCCATGAGACTTGTTTCTGTATATTTTCCTTGTTACTTAAGTAAGATTATTCATCCAGAAACCTCGTGTTGGGCCACAGTCTGCTAGGCACTGGCACCTGTGAGAAGACAGCTGGCGTTCCCGGCCCTCGAGCAGCCCTCGTCTGGGGAGCTTCCGCCACCCTGCTCACGCGACTGCACGTTTGTCTTTCAGGTGAGCCCGAGCATGGAGGGGCTGCTGCACTACATCAACCCAGCCCACGCCATCTCTCTCCTGAGCGCCCTCAACGAGGAGCGCCTCAGAGGGCAGCTGTGCGACGTGCTCCTGATCGTGGGGGACCAGAAGTTCCGCGCGCATAAGAACGTCCTGGCCGCCAGCAGCGAGTACTTCCAGAGCTTGTTCACGAGTCAGGAGAACGGGTCACAGACTGTGTTCCAGCTGGACTTTTGTGAGCCAGATGCTTTCGACAACGTGCTGAACTACATCTATTCTTCGTCTTTATTTGTGGAGAAAGGCAGCCTTGCTGCTGTGCAGGAGCTAGGCTACAGCCTGGGCATCTCCTTTCTGACCAACATCGCTTCTAAGACGCCCCAGGCCCCCTTTCCAACGTGTCCCAACAGAAAGAAGCCCTTCACGGAAGACGATGAGAACAGTTCTCAGAAGAGGAGCGTCATCGTTTGTCAAAGTAGAAACGAGGCCCAGGGGAAAACCGTGGGTCAGAATCCAGCCGACCTCAGCCACCCTCCTCGGCCCTCCCCCGGCATCGCCGTCCAGGCCAACGCCAGTAAGGCCCCCGGTCCCAAGCCCACGGAGCCAGCGCACCACGTGGCAGCAGCTGAGAAGAGTCGGCCGAAAGATGGCCCCGCGGGCCTCGCGAGGCCCCCCGAGCTCGCCGGGCCATCGGAGGAGCCGAGCCGAGGCGGCCTGGCCAAGCGGGGCGCGGCGCCGCCTCCGAAGCCCCCGCAGGACCGGGGGGCCGCGGACGAGAGGCCGGGCGCCAGCACTCCGCTCCCCCGAGGCGTGGCCGTGGAGCTGGCACTGCGGAGCCCGCGGCCGCCCGTGCTGTCTCTGCGCGGCGCCCCGGAGACGCCCTTCCTGCTGAAGGAGGCGGGCCGGGGCGGCGGGCCGGGCGAGGACAGGAACCTGCTCTACTACTCCAGGCTGGGGCTGGTGATCCCGGCCGGGGGGCCGGTGCCCGGGGGCCAGGGCGTGGACAGGAGCGGCCCGCTCGTCAAGAGCCTCCTCCGCCGCTCGCTGTCAATGGACAGCCAGGTCCCCGTCTTCGCGCCCGCCGCCGACCTGCAGCCCCCGCAGGGCTCCTGCTCGGGCTCCGGCGACGCGGCGGGGAGCTCGCTCGGCGCCTTCTCTCAGGGGCCATCCTCCAGGGACGCGAGCGAGGCGGCGGCCCCCGACGCCCGGGCCCCGGCCCCGCAGCCGCACCGCCTCCGGTCCTTCAGCGCGTCTCAGCCGGCGGAGCGGCCGGGGGCAGCCCCCGGGCCCGAGGTGCGGGTCAAGGCCGAGCCGCGCAGTCCCCCGGAGCCCGGCGACATCATCCGTGTCACAGTGGGGGACGCTGCGGCCACCACGAGGGACCTGGTCCCGCAGGCGGACGACGACCGGCAAGACGCAAGCCGACTCCCGGCCAAGAGGCGGTTCCAGGCGGACAGGAGGCTGCCGGCCAAGCAGCCGAAGGCCGAGGGCCGGGGCTCGCCGGGCGCGGGAGACCCCCGTGCGGAGCGCTCGAGCCCGCCTCTTCTCGAGGCCGACTTCCCGGGTTCTGACTTGAGCAAGGACGAATTCGGCGAGCTGGAGGGTGCGAGACCAAACAAAAAATTTAAATGCAAACACTGCCTTAAGATCTTTAGATCCACGGCCGGCCTTCACCGGCACGTGAACATGTACCACAACCCCGAGAAGCCCTACGCCTGCGACATCTGTCACAAGCGCTTTCACACCAACTTCAAAGTGTGGACGCACTGCCAGACGCAGCACGGCATCGTGAAGAACCCGTCCCCGGCCGCCAGCTCGCACGCCGTTTTGGACGAGAAATTCCAGAGGAAGCTGATCGACATCGTGAGGGAGCGGGAGATTAAGAAGGCCCTGATCCTGAAGCTGCGGCGCGGCCGGCCCGGCTTCCAGGGCCCCGGCGGCTCCCCCGTGCAAGCCATCAAGAGGAGCCTGCGGTCCCGGGCCAAGGGCGCGTACGTGTGCACGGCCTGCGGGAAGGCCTACCGCTTCCTCTCCCAGCTCAAGCAGCACGTGAAGATGCACCCGGGAGAGAAGGCCCTCGGGGCCGGCAGGGCCACCAGGCCCAGGGAGCGCGCGGCGCCCGGGGGCCCGGCGGGCGGCGGCTCAGAGCTCTACCTGTGCCGCCTCTGTAACGCCAAGCTCTCTTCTCTTCTGGAGCAGGGGAGCCACGAGCGCCTGTGCCGCACGGCCACCGTGTGCCCCTACTGCAGCCTCAGGTTCTTCTCGCCCGAGCTCAAGCGCGAGCACGAGGGCAAGTGCGAGTACCGCAAGCTGACCTGCCTGGAGTGCATGCGCACCTTCAAGTCGGCCTTCAGTATCTGGCGGCACCAGGTGGAGGTGCACAACCAGAACAGCATGGCCCCGGCCGCAGGCGCCTCCCCGCCCCGGCCCGACCTCAACGGTGAGGCCAGCGGCCCGACCCGGCCACAGGCCCTGCCCGAACCTGGCCGGGCCGACGCCGCCACAGCTGCCGCCGCCGCCGCCGCCGCCGCCGCCGAAGACGACCCCGCGGGCGGCCGCGGCCCCGAGCCCGTGAACTTCGACCCGGAAGACGCGCCCTGCCTCCCCGAAGACCTCAGCCTCTCCAGGCCGCTGAAGGTCCAGGTCAAAGAGGAGCCGGCGGAGGGGGCCGAGGAGGAGGCGCCCGAGCCCGGCGCGGCCCCCAAGGACCTGTGGCCATGCGAGAAGTGCGGCAAGACCTTCCCGGCGCCCAAGCAGCTGGAGCGGCACCAGGAGCTGCTGTGCTCCGTGAAGCCCTTCATCTGCCACGTCTGCAACAAGGCTTTCCGCACCAACTTCCGGCTCTGGAGTCACTTCCAGTCCCACATGGCTCAGGCCGCCGAGGACCCGGCGCACAGGGAGCCCGAGGTGGGCCCGGGCCCCACTGGCTCCCCATCGCCGCCCCCTCTGCCCCCGCCGCTGCCCAAGATCCAGCCCCTGGAGCCCGACAGCCCCACGGGCTTGCCCGAGAACCCGGCTCCCGGCGCCGACAAGCTCTTCGCGGCCCGGGAGTCAGACACGCTGTTCTACCACGCGCCACCCCTCTCGGCGATCACGTTTAAACGACAGTTCATGTGCAAGCTCTGCCACAGGACATTCAAGACGGCGTTCAGCCTCTGGAGCCACGAGCAAACCCACAGCTGAGAGGCCGCGCGCCCCGCTCCCGGGAGACCGGAGCCCTCGCGGATTGCAGCCTGTGCCGCGAGCTGCGCCATAAGGAGCAAAACATCTTTCCCAAAGGAGTAACAAAGGTTGCGCACTGTCGTGCTTGAATATAAGTGTGAGGGAAACTGATGTTAATCAGCAGTGTCCTTACTCAACCTAGAAAAACTCCAAAACACCTTGTGCTTCTGGACCTACGGTCACAGGATGGCTTGACTTCGTTACTGTTGAAATTTGGTTTTGGTCGTGTGCATGGTTCCTCATTCCATGGTATCAGTATAATCTTTTACTTGAGGTGGTTTGGGTTTTTTTTGTTTTTACTGATTTGCAATTAGTGAAACACTGTTCAAGTATTTCTTCTTTTGATTCTCTTAAGACGCCTAAGTTCTGGTTAAATCTCAGCCGTGTTTGTAAGTCCAAAACGTATCGGATCGAAGTGGAGTAGTTTGCAGTATTAAGATCTTAGAATACTTCAGCAATAAAAAATGATAAACCTCAACTTTAATAAGTTATCCTGACACTTGATAAAAATAAATATTTGGTATTTTGTGGTCATTGAGAACTTTTTTTTGTATGAAAATTGTGAGATATAAATCAGCAATAGTAACACTTAGATTTTTATAAAATAACAAAAACTTGCTCTTGGGTCATTTCATATAATTAGTGATGGAAGACTTGGGAAATGAAAACATTAAGATTTCTGGAAGCCCTCCACATCGGTTTCCAAAGCTTCGGTAGTGGCGGGCATGGTAATCAAACGTGCTCCGTCACGGCTCTGAATTCAGACCAGCATCGAGGGGCTGTGCGTGTTTGCTTTCCTCTGGTTTGCGCTGTCACAAATGGAAACTCTCAGTGTATTGGGGACAGAGAACAAAGATAGCATATGGCACAAATTTTGAATTTAACAACATTAGTGTAACAAGGTCAGGACATATATTTACATAGATCCCAAGCCTCCGGAGTGAGTACAGCTGCTCTAAATCCCAAATTACCGTTTACTCTCAGACACTTGAAGCAGAGGGAGAAGCCACACTGCAGTCTCCACATGCTTTTCAAGAACAATATATACAATAATCAGCTTTCCTGCCTCTCTGTCTTGTGATTTCTGGTAGAATTTTTTGGAGTTGATGGTGGTAAGATGTCCACAGTGAGACCATTATGCTTTAAGTCACTGCTTAATATTCCATAAATATATATTAAAGTACTATCAAGGGTCCAAAATTAGTGTTTGCTACTTATTTTGGCCCATAGGGCTTGGGCTTCTTTTCTTTTTTATTGTTTTGTGTAAATTGTAATTCAAAGCCTTTCGGTGGGTGTAATCCAAAGTTCAGTGGGGTGTTTCAAAAGGAAAAGTTTATTTCATTGGCAGGGGTGGGGAGGTGAGCTATATAAAAGTAGAAATATTGTTGAAACCCCAAAATTCTTTCAAGGTAATGATGGATTAAGCCTCCAGGTTTATTAATTTTTTTGCAAGCTGTTCTTTCAGATAAGAAAGTCAACTACTGTGACTAAGGAGTAATCTGCTGAGTGCCTAAATTGGTGCTCTAGCAGCAGAGAAGTCTACTCACCAGTCTCGTAACCCGCATTCCATACCGACGGTAGGAAGGGGATTCTTATTTTTTATTGAAACACAAGCATTTTTATAAAATTTTAACTGACTTTGTACATTGTAGAAATTACATATGAAAGTTTGCCTTTTATTCTTTCATTTGGAAACTATCAAAAGTCCCCAACTATGGTTACTTCCTATTTTTGTTCTTAAATTTGATGGAGAAAGTAAAGTCAAATCAAGTTGCAGTTATTGATTATTGCCATCTTTGTGTTGTCTTGAAGAAATCTATGCATTTTAAAGACAAAACGAAAACGTGATTTTATGTGATGGATTACTGTTCTTTGAATTCACTGCCTGTATAATGTGGTATTTCTTACTCTGAACGTCCTGGTAGCTATCACTTCAAAACAAGCCGGTTTCCTTCAGAGTGATCGTTACTTATGGCTGTGGAAGGATGGGTTGGTAATTCCATGATACATGGGATCCTGGCGTTGTAAATTCAGGATCCCAGGACTTGAACCTTTATGCTACATTTTTGAAGATTTTTTAACAACGTTAATGAATAAAAAATATTTTTGATCTAAATATAGGCTCTGCATATCTGTTAGATTTTAAAAATTGCCAGTGTTTGGTCTTGTTCACATTTTTGTCTAGGCAAGGAGCATAAGATTTCAAAGAAAATTTTGAACCAAAAACATTTGTAATGCAGTTCTGGTTTTTCTATTACTTTTTATACTGTACCTTAAAAGCATCAGGCTGAAAGAGTTTATTTTGGTGGTCAAAAAATAGGCTTCCACTCATTTAACTATTTTAAATGTTAAGATGTAAAATAATGAAAGACACATAAATTGCTTTATTCAGTAAAGTTTTGTTTAAGAATGTTTATCTCAGCCAGTAGGCAAATACTTGGTATAAGACAAGTTGGCCTTTTCTTGCTGAAACACGTTAGCTAGTAAAGATATTCTTGAAGATGTTTTTTTCTGATTGTAATTAATTTTTGAGAATGTAAAAAGCTCTTTATTCCTTGTAAGTATTCAGGATGCCTGCTTTTTTATGCAATTGTGGAAAGAATGTCAGATGTTTTAATATATTCTTTGTTAATCGGAAAACTTGTTATTGAATCGTTTTCTTCATTTGGGGGAGGGAGGAACACCACAGAAAGTGTGTTTTTATCCAAGTAAGCAATGGAGGTAACAAATCGTGTGCATTTTTTACAGGTAAAATATCTAAAGAGTAATAGAATATTCACCTTTAAAACTAGTTGTGCTTAGTATGCGTTTATAATTTTGTCAAAATATACAGCTGACAGTTCGACAGTGATGTTGTCTGCATTCGTAGGGAGGTGGATGTGGCTCCTGGTTTTCTGTTTGGGAACAGATCATCATGGCCTTCTCTTTAAAAATATGCCCCAGCACTTAATCTCCGTCATAGTCTGATCCACACACAGCACCGATTGGTGCTAAGAGTAGAAACTGAGACAAGAATAAAATGTGCCCTTTGGTGGAGAAAAGAGGTGTAATCAGGCCAGCCGGACGGTCGGATGAGGGAGGGACAGGAATGGACTGATCCAAGTCGGCCTGTGTTCCCTCAAACTGTGTGTGTGTGTGTGTGTGTGTGTGTAGGGATGTGTGTGTGTGTAGGGATGTGTGTGTGTACAGCCAAAATCTGGAACTTTAGGAAGTAAAGTTATTTTCATTTTCTTACTGCAAAAATAATGTCATTCATAACAGGTTTCTTTATAAATTGCACTAATTAATATTGGAATGTTACGAGTCAGTTTATCAATTTCTGATGTGTCTGATTTTTTTTGCAATAATTGTGAAAAGCATTATTGATTTAGATAATGCTAGCACATATTCTTTAATGAGTTCTTTAACACTGGCTTTTTTTTTAAGTTTTACAAGTAGGTTTTTCTCTTGTGGCTTTAGCACTTTAAGGAGCTTGACGTTCGCATAGTTTTTGGTGTGCCCGCTCAGCGCTTCCCGGCTGTGTGCACTAGGGTGCCCCGTTGCCACGTGACTGGGGAGAAAACTCACTGTCCGTGTTTAGATTCTGGAAGAGAAAAAATGAGTCAATGTCAGGTTTTTAAAAAATTCCATTTAGAGACAGTCGTTTGGGAACCAAAGTATTTTACTGTAAATCTTTAAAACAGTTGAATTCAGTGCTCTTTAGTCATTTATTAGTGCTGTCCAGATTTTCCGCAAAGTTATACTTGGTTAATACTAATTCTCAAAAGGTGATAATTTCTTATCGACATTAATCCAAGGCAGTTTCAAAATTTTCATTGAATGAATGCTTATTGCTAAAAGAAAAACAGATGTGGCTGCTTTCTAACTGTGTGTATTTCGTTGTCATCACGCCTCAGCAGAGAAATCATTGTTCAATTTTATTTAGGAATAAGCGTTTTTGGACTGAAAACTCATAGTAAAATAGGACTTCTACCTAATGTTAAGCCATTGCTTATTTGTATTCAATTATCTGTTTACTTTGCTTAAATCTTGACTAAGGTTGATTGGAGTCAATAAATTTGTACTGTATTTTGTTTTGAATCATGGTCTCATTGGGATGTTTTGGACTTTAATTATATAATGAATAGAGTTTAAATTTATGAAAATTTAATTTATGAGATAAAGCCCTCCTCTTTGGGTGGTACGAATAGCCCCTTGAATCGTGAGAGAGATTTAATTCCCCTACCGCTCCAGGTGGCTTGTAGAATGAAATTTGCACTGAAGCTTAAATTACTTGGACACCACAAATACATGATAATTAAAACCCCATCAGGGACTTCCCTGGTGGTCCAGTGGTTAAGACTCCGCACTTCGCCTGCAGGGGGCGAGGCGTGGGTTCGATCCCTGGTGGGGAAACTAAGATCCCACATGCCATGTGGCGAGGCCAAATAAAGAAAAAAAACCATAAGTGGCAATCTTTATCCACCTTTTTTTTTTTTTTTACTCTTCAGATGAGTAGTTTTTAAGCTGATTGTGGGGTAAATGCATGAAAGGAATGTGTCTAGCACCCTGCGTTGACATTTCAGCATAGCAATCGATAAACTAGTTTTGTTTCATGTTTTAAGGGTTTCCACGCAGCAGCATCTTTTATCATTCTAATCTAGCTCTTCCAAAACACCAAGACGTGTTCACTCCTTTGCTATTAGCTTTCCCTGCAAGTGAAGAGCTGGGGTGACCAAAGCCGAGTCCGTCCATCTGGGCTTGCCCTCGCCTCTTCCCGTGGTTTTGTTTTCCCCGCCTGATATCCCAAACTAGCCTCTCCTGGGAGCCTCTGGTTAAAAGTTTCTTGAACACACTGCACCAGGAATAAGTGGTTTAATCTTTATTTTAATCTGCTTTAGCCCTGCTATTCAATTTGCCACCAAATTTTGTTTTGTTTAAAAAACTTAGGTTTGCCTTTTGTTCTTAGTAATCACGGCTTTTTGAGGTTGGGGTTGTGGCACTCCTGTTGCATCCTCGGTCTTAGGCACACACCCAAGACAGCAAACGCTTGTGGGGACAAAACCATGTCTCCAACATGGAATACTTCCCCAGCCAGAGGCCAGATCTTGGCTCTGTGAATGGTGGAAGTTGAGTGGCAGGTATTCCTCCTACACGGCATTTGTCTGGGGAAAATATTCCCCATGTTGTCACAGAAGCACTTTAAAAATAAAGCCTGGTGTAGCCCTGCTGTAGCGTGAACTTGGCTATTGTGATCGGCCATCAGCCCCTACCCACTGCATTAGGGTGCCTGGGTCCGTTTGTTGACCTCACAGTAATGCAAACCTGCTTTTCAGCCAGCTGTATGTCTTAGGTCCCACTTACTGCGGTTGGCATCATTTCTTCCAGAAAATACTTCCTTCCCCTATCCACCCACTCCTCACTCCAGCCCAAAGAACTCGTCCTCCTAAGTGTTCCCATAAGACCCTGACATGGTCCTGCCATTCCCCTTGCCACCTCCGTCTAACCCTGTATGGTTTATGCCACGAGGCTGGGAGGGGCCCGAGGGCAGGGGCTGTTATTATCCATCCTCATCTCCAGGGCCAGGCAAGGGAAGGGATCTATGAAGTATTTGATACATAAATGCAGCAACAAAATCTTGTCTGAGATGAAAGACAACCAGACTGATGATTTTCAGCTAATATTAGGAGACTTCCTGAATACTTCTGCATATATTTCCCAGAATATTTTGATTCAGCTACTTAATAAGAGACCCAGAGTGTATTTGAATTTTTCCATGGTTCTCAGTAAGCCCAAG
The DNA here is from genome assembly GCF_949987515.2 of Delphinus delphis. Classification (NCBI taxonomy): domain Eukaryota; kingdom Metazoa; phylum Chordata; class Mammalia; order Artiodactyla; family Delphinidae; genus Delphinus; species Delphinus delphis. The sequence goes on from NC_082686.1 coordinate 3,743,933, forward strand.
GAGGAATGGAAATGTTCAATTAGCAGGTCTTAGGTTAACGAGCCCCTTGAACTGTGCAGACGCATCACCCTTGTGCTGCTCTCGCAGTTCTGGGTGTGTGGCCCATCACGGCTGAAGTGCCCGTTAGGTCACGCCGGTGTGGCCAGTTGCCTGGTGAGTTCATCAGTAAACCTAGGGGTCGCAGTAGCTAATCGATAGCTCTTCCTGGCGATGTAGGAATAACTGATGCAGGTGCCCTCACTGCATGTGAAGCAGGCGCACGTGTGTCCGAGAGTTTGCAAAATAGCAACAGGCTCGTTTTCCTCCCATATTATTTTTATTTTTATTTATTTATTTATTTATTTTGCGGTACGCGGGCCTCGCACTGCTGTGGCCTCTCCCGTTGCGGAGCACAGGCTCCGGACGCGCAGGCTCAGCGGCCATGGCTCACGGGCACAGCCGCTCCGCGGCATGTGGGATCTTCCCGGACCGGGGCACGAACCCGTGTCCCCTGCATCGGCAGGCGGACTCCCGACCACTGCGCCACCAGGGAAGCCCTCCCATATTATTTTTGACTTTCCCTTCCTGTCCCCTGCTCCCCCGCCCCCTTCTCAGATACCCCAGTCCTCTCTGGTCTCCCTCACTCTGGAATATTCCTCAGTCTGTCTTTGACTTTTATGGCCTTGATCATTTTGAAGATTGTGGACCAGTCATCCTGTAGATTCCCTCAACTGGAGTTTGTCTGGTGTTTTCTCCTGATGAGACCATGTCATGCATTTCTGTACCGGAATGTCACAGAGGCCGTGTTCTTTCCATGTCAGCCTATGGGTGGCGTGCGACGCCTGTTTGTCCTGTTACTGGTGGTGTTAATTTTAATCATTCGACTGAGATCTTTTCTACCAGGTTTCTTCATTATGTTTTTCCCCTTTGTTGTTAATATTTTGCAGGGAGACGTTCTGAGACTGTGTAACATCCCATTATTCATCTCAGTTTCACCCACTAACTTTAGCCATCTGTTGATGTTTCTGTGTCTTGCCTGAATTATTTTTACAATTGTTTCCAAAGGGAGATTTTCTCAAACCTTCATTCTTTCTTCATTTATCTGTAGGCTTTCTACTGCAAGACATTTATTTGTTCATTTACTTGTTTATGTCTTGTGGATTCATGGATTCCTGTTCTATTCAATGGGTTATAATTAGTTGCCGCCATTTTTGTTTTCATTTTCATGCTCAGATTATCCTAGATTTAGCCAGTGGGAGCGTTACACTGGCTTCTCTGACCTTTGGCATGCCCCCTTCATTCCTTGAGTATCTTCTCACTTCCTGACACATCAAGGTGTTCCAGACCCATCTCATTCCTTCTCTGCCGGAGCCTGGGGAGTCTGATTCCTTTCAGTGGAGAATGGTGTTTGAAGACCAGGATCTGGGCGTTAAGCATGCTGATTCTAACTAACGTGTGGAGGCTCCCAGGCCCTTCTGCGGACAGGCTTAAAGGGGAGAAACACACACACATCTGAATTTATCTGGGAATCCTGTAGACCTATTGACATATTCAGAAATCTATGAGTTCACATCCATAGCTTCAATTCCAATCCAACACCACACGATGTATTCTTTGGCTGCCTCTCCAGGTTTGTATCTCTCCTCTGTGACGGTGAGAAACTCAGCTCCCATTACCTCAGTTTCCCTGCCATGTAGCCAATCTCCAGCTCCCCTTGGGCCTGCTTTCCACACTCAGGCTGACTGCCGTCCACGTGGGGATCTACCTTATGGCTTTTAACAGAGGAGAGAAGGATGGAGGGAAGGAAAGGAGGAAGGAAGGAAGGGAGGAAGGAAGGAGGGAGGGAGGGAGGGAGGGAGGGAGGACTATAATTGTTTCTTTTTCCTTTCAGTTCTATCAGTTTTTATATCATGTAGTTTAACACTATGATATTAGGTGCATAAATGTACAAGGTTGATTAATTGACCCCTTCAACATTTTTAAAATGACCTTCTTTATCTACTGTGAAACCTCCTTTATTTGTATTAATATAACTACTCCAGCTTTCTTTTGACTAATTTGAGCGTGGTATTCTTTTTTCCGTCCTTCTACTTGTAACCTATTTGTGTCATCATATTTAAAGCATATTTCCTGTAGGCATGTATTTGGGTACTGATTTTTTAAATCCAATCTGGCATCTGCTGTCTTTTAATCAGGGTATTTAGATCATTTATATTTAAGGTGATTACTGATCTGGTTGCATTTAAATCGACCATCTTATTATTCATTTTCTAATTATTTCACCTATTCTGTGTTCCCTGTTTTCTTTTTTTGGATTAACTGAGTTTTTATGATTTCGTTAATGATTTTTTAATTACCTTACCTTATGGGTGATATAAGAATTGACAGTATATGCTCTCAGTCTTTGTGCTTGGTTGTCGTACATTTCATGTCTGTGTATGTCGTTAGTCCCACAATACATTGTCATTATTTTGCTTTAAATAGTCAATTAAATTTTTAAAGGAATTTAATTAATAAGAAACAAAGTCTTTATATTTGCCCATATGAGTTTCCATGCCTTGAGCCCTTCATTTCACCTGCAGATCCAAGTTTCCATATGGTATCATTGTCCTTCTGCCTGAAGGACATTAACATTAATATTTCTTGTAGAAAAGGTCTACTGGTACTAAATTATTTCAGCTTGTCTAGAAAAATCTTTATTTTGCCAATTTTGTTTATTTTTTATTGAAATATATTTGATTTACAATATTGTGTTTCTTTCAGGTGTACAGCAAAGTGATTCTGTTATACATATATATGTATATATTCTTTTTTTAAAATTCTTTTCCATTATAGGTTTCATTTTGCCAATTTTGAAAGATTGTTTTGCTGGGTATAGAATTCTAGAATGGATAGGGATTTTTTTCCCATTTTAAAGATATTGCTTCGCTGTTTCTACCTTGAATTATTTCCAGTGAGAAATCTGCTTTCCTTATCTTTGTTCTCATATACATAATATACCAATTTTGCTTTTAAGTTTTTCTCTTTGTTACCAAATGTTTTTGTGTGTGAGAAGAGTGGCATTGTTTTACATTAAGTTCTTCTTACATAAATTTACATCACATTTTTTTTATTCAAACAGAAAGTCACAAAAATTATAATCATCCTCATCAGCTCACTCAGTCCCATGTAATTAATTTTTTTCATCTTGATCGTTTGTTAGCAATTTTATGAATGCATCAGTTTTCCATTACAGTCCTGAAAAGGCTTATTCATTCAGTTCAGCAGTATAGTCAGTTACTAGAAACCTGTACTTGTCAGAGTCTTTTCCATGAATTCCTTGAAGATGAAACCCTTTTATAGAAACATTTTTGCAAAAGCATCAGAGTACACCCAGAACCGTCTGTAAATGACAAAAGACTTAAAAATGACCACGGTTAAAGATTTGAAGAAAGTTCATAATAATGCAATTGACAAGGAAATTTAGTTATTTCTGAGATATACATTTTACAGTAATAACTAGAATTACGACTTATAACGTTATACCAGAACACATAAGATTTATAGGAATTTCATGTAATGTCTGAAACATTTATATTAACATATTTCCATACAAATACCCCAAAGAAAGTTTAGTATTAGTTTTTTTTAGTGTTTTTTTCTAATTTTTGAATTTTATTTTATTTTTTTATACAGCAGGTTCTTATTAGTCATCAATTTTATGTATAAAACACATCATCATACATATCAGTGTATACATGTTAATCCCAATCGCCAATTCAGCACACCACCATCCCCACCCCACCCCCCGCGGCTTTCCCCCCTTGGTGTCCATACGTTTGTTCTCTACATCTTGTGTCTCAACTTCTGCCCTGCGAACCGGTTCATCTGTAGCATTTTTCTAAGTTCCACATACATGCGTTAATATACGATATTTGTTTTTCACTTTCTGACTTACTTCACTCTGTATGACAGTCTCTAGATCTATCCACGTCTCAACAAATGACTCAATTTCGTTCCTTTTTATGGCTGAGTAATATTCCATTGTATATATGTACAACATCTTCTTTATCCATTCGTCTGTCGATGGACACTTAGGTTGCTTCCATGACCTGGCTATTGTAAAGAGTGCTGCAATGAACATTGGGGTGCATGTGTCTTTTTGAATTATGGTTTTCTCTGGGTATATGCCCAGTAGTGGGATTGCTGGATCATATGGTAATTCTATTTTTAGTTTTTTAAGGAACCTCCATACTGTTCTCCATAGTGGCTGTATCAATTTACATTCCCACCAACACTGCAATAGGGTTCCCTTTTCTCCACACCCTCTCCAGCATTTGCTGTTTGTAGATTTTCTGATGATGCCCATTCTAACTGGTGTGAGATAATACCTCATTTTAGTTTTGATTTGCATTTCTCTAATAATTAGTGATGTTGAGCATCTTTTCATGTGCCTCTCGGCCATCTGTATGTCTTCTTTGGAGAAATGTCTGTTTAGGTCTTCTGCCCATTTTTGCATTGGGTTGTTTCTTTCTTTAATATTGAGCTGCATGTGCTGTTTATATATTTTAGAGATTAATCCTTTGTCCGTTGATTCGTTTGCAAATATTTTCTCCCATTCTGAGGGTTGTCTTTTCGTCTTGTTTACAGTTTCCTTTGCTGTGCAAAAGCTTTCACGTTTCATTAGGTCCCATTTGTTTATTTTTGTTTTTATTTCCATTACTCTAGGAGGTAGATCAAAAAAGATCTTGCTGTGATTTATGTCAAAGAGTGTTCTTCCTATGTTTTCCTCTAAGAGTTTTATAGTGTCCGGTCTTACATTTAGGTCTTGAATCCATTTTGAGCTTATTTTTGTGTATAGTGTTAAGGAGTATTCTAATTTCATTCTTTTTTTTTTACATCTTTATTGGAGTATAATTACTTTACAATGGTGTGTTAGTTTCTGCTTTATAACAAAGTGAATCAGTTATACATATACATATGTTCCCATATCTCCTGCCTCTTGCGTCTCCCTCCCTCCCACCCTCCCTATCCCACCCATCCAGGTGATCACAAAGCACCGAGCTGATCTCCCTGTGCTATGTGGCTGCTTCCCACTAGCTAACTATTTTACATTTGGTAGTGTGTTTATGTCCATGCCACTCTCTCAGTTTGTCACAGCTTACCCTTTCCCCTCCCCATATCCTCAAGTCCATTCTCTAGTAGGTCTGTGTCTTTATTCCCATCTTACCCCTAGGTTCTTCATGACATTTTTTTTCTTATATTCCATATATATGTGTTAGCATACAGTATTTGTCTTTCTCTTTCTGACTTACTTCACTCTGTATGACAGACTCTAGGTCCATCCACCTCACTACAAATAACTCAATTTCGTTTCTTTTTATGGCTGAGTAATATTCCGTTGTATATATGTGCCACATCTTCTTTATCCATTCATCAAATGATGGACACCTAGGTTTTTTCCATCTCCTGGCTATTGTAAATAGAGCTGCAAAGAAAATTTTGCTACATGAGTCTTTTTGAATTATGGTTTTCTCAGGGCATATGCCCAGTAGTGGGATTGCTGGGTCATATGGTAGTTCTATTTGTAGTTTTTTAAGGAACCTCTATACTGTTCTCCATAGAGGCTGTACCAATTCACATTCCCACCAGCAGTGCAAGAGTGTTCCCTTTTCTCCACACCCTCTCCAGCATTTATTGTTTCTAGATTTTTTGATGATGGCCATTCTGACTGGTGTGAGATGATATCTCATTGTAGTTTTCATTTGCATTTCTCTAATGATTAATGATGTTGAGCATTCTTTCATGTGTTTGTTGGCAATCTGTATATCTTCTTTGGAGAAATGTCTATTTAGGTCTTCTGCCAATTTTTGGATTGGGTTGTTTGTTTTTTTGTTATTGAGCTGCATGAGCTGCTTGTAAATTTTGGAGATTAGTCCTCTGTCAGATGCTTCATTTGCAAATATTTTCTCCCATTCTGAGGGTTGTCTATTGGTCTTGTTTATGGTTTCCTTTGCTGTGCAAAAGCTTTGTAGCTTCATTAGGTCCCATTTGTTTATTTTTGTTTTTATTTCCATTTCTCTAGGAGGTGGGTCAAAAAGGATCTTGCTGTGATTTATGTCATAGAGTGTTCTGCCTATGTTTTCCTCTAAGAGTTTGATAGTTTCTGGTCTTACATTTAGGTCTTTAATCCATTTTGAGCTTATTTTTGTGTATGGTGTTAGGGAGTGTTGTAATCTCATACTTTTACATGTACCTGTCCAGTTTTCCCAGCACCACTTATTGAAGAGGCTGTCCTTTCTCCACTGTACATTCCTGCCTCCTTTATCAAAGATAAGGTGACCATATGTGTGTGGGTTTATCCCTGGGCTTTCTATCCTGTTCCATTGATCTATATTTCTGTTTTTGTGCCAGTACCATACTGTCTTGATTACTGTAGCTTTGTAGTATAGTCTGAAGTCAGGGAGCCTGATTCCTCTAGCTCCGTTTTTCGTTCTCAAGATTGCTTTGGCTATTCGGGGTCTTTTGTGTTTCCATACAAATTGTGAAACTTTTTGTTCTAGTTCTCTGAAAAATGCCAGTGGTAGTTTGATAGGGATTGCACTGAATCTGTAGATTGCTTTGGGTAGTAGAGTCATTTTCAGAGTGTTGATTCTTCCAATCCGAGAATATGGTATTTCTCTCCATCTATTTGTATCATCTTAAATTTCTTTCATCAGTGTCTTATAATTTTCTGCATACAGGTCTTTTGTCTCCTTAGGTAGGTTTATTCCTAGATATTTTATTCTTTTTGTTGCAGTGGTAAATGGGAGTGCTTTCTTGATTTCACTTTCAGATTTTTCATCATTAGTGTATAGGAATGCAAGAGATTTCTGTGCATTAATTTTGTATCCTGCTACTTTACCAAATTCATTCATTAGCTCTAATAGTTTTCTGGTAGCATCTTTAGGATTCTCTATGTCATGTCATCTGCAAACAGTGACAGCTTTACTTCTTCTTTTCCAATTTGGATTCCTTTTATTTCCTTTTCTTCTCTGATTGCTGTGGCTAAAACTTCCAAAACTATGTTGAATAATAGTGGTGAGAGTGGGCAACCTTGTCTTGTTCCTTATCTTAGTGGAAATGCTTTCAGTTTTTCACCATTGAGGACGATGTTGGCTGTGGGTTTGTCATATATGGCCTTTATTATGTTGAGGAAAGTTCCCTCTATGCCTACTTTCTGCAGGGTTTTTATCATAAATGGGTGTTGAATTTTGTCGAAAGCTTTCTCTGCATCTATTGAATGATCATACGGTTTATCTCCCTCAATTTGTTACTATGGTGTATCACGTTGATTGATTTGCATATATTGCAGAATCCTTGCATTCCTGGAATAAACCCCACTTGATCATGGTGTATGATCCTTTTAATGTGCTGTTGGATTCTGTTTGCTAGTATTTTGTTGAGGATTTTTTGCGTCTATGTTCATCAGTGATATTGGCCTGTAGTTTTCTTTCTTTGTGACATCCTTGTCTGGTTTTGGTATCAGGGGGATGGTGGCCTCGTAGAATGAGTTTGGGAGTGTTCCTCCCTCTGCTGTATTTTGGAAGAGTTTGAGAAGGATAGGTGTTAGCTCTTCTCTAAATGTTTGATAGAATTCGCCTATGAAGCCATCTGGTTCTGGGCTTTTGTTTGTTGGAAGATTTTTAATCACAGTTTCGATTTCAGTGCTTGTGATTGGTCTGTTAATATTTTCTGTTTCTTCCTGATTCAGTCTTGGCATGGTGTGCATTTCTAAGAATTTGTCCGTTTCTCCCAGGTTGTCCATTTTATTGGCATAGAGTTGCTTGTAGTAATCTCTCATGATCCTTTGTACTTCTGCAGTATCAGTTGTTACTTCTCCTTTTTCATTTCTAATTCTTTTCTTTTGAATCTTCTCTCTTTTTTTCTTGATGAGTCTGGCTAATGGTTTATCAATTTTGTTTATCTTCTCAAAGAGCCAGCTTTTAGTTTTATTGATCTTTGCTATTGTTTCCTTCATTTCTTTTTCATTTATTTCTGATCTGATCTTTATGATTTCTTCCCTTCTGCTAACTTTGGAGATTTTTTTGTTCTTCTTTCTCTAATTGCTTTAGGTGCAAGGTTAGGTTGTTTATTCGAGATGTTTCCTGTTTCTTAAGGTAGGATTTTATTGCTATAAACTTCCCTCTTAGAACTGCTTTTGCTGCATCCCATAGGTTTTGGGTCGTCGTGTCGTCATTGTCATTTGTTTCTAGGTATTTTTTGATTTCCTCTTGATTTCTTCAGTGATCACTTCATTATTAAGTAGTGTATTGTTTAGCCTCCATGTGTTTGTATTTTTACAGATCTTTTCCCATAATTGGTATCTAGTCTCATAGCGTTGTGGTCAGAAAAGATACTTGATACAATTTCAATTTTCTTAAATTTACCAAGCCTTGATTTGTGACCCAAGATATGATCTATCCTGGAAAATGTTCCATGAACACTTGAGAAAAATGTGTATTCTGTTGTTTTTGGATGGAATGTCCTATAAATATCAATTAAGTCCATCTTGTTTAATATATCATTTAAAGCTTGTGTTTCCTTATTTATTTTCATTTTGGATGATCTGTCCATGGGTGAAAGTGGGGTGTTAATGTCCCCTAGTATGAATGTGTTACTATCGATTTCCCCTTTTATGGCTGTTAGTATTTGCCTTATGTATTGAGGTGCTCCTGTGTTGGGTACGTAAATATTTACAATTGTTTTATCTTCTTCTTGGATCGATCCCTTGATCATTATGTAGTGTCCTTCTTTGTCTCCTCTAATAGTCTTTATTTTAAAGTCTACTTTGTCTGATATGAGAATTGCTACTCCAGCTTTCTTTTGGTTTCCATTTGCATGGAATATCTTTTTCCATCCCCTTACTTTCAGTCTGTATGTGTCTCTAGGTCTGAAGCGGGTCTCTTGTAGACAGCATATATACGGGTCTTGTTTTTGTATCCATTCAGCCAGTCTGTGTCTCTTGGTTGGAGCATTTAATCCATTTACATTTAAGATAATTATCAATATGTATGTTCCTATTCCCATTTTCTTAATTGTTTTGGGTTTGTTATTGTAGGTCTTTTCCTTCTCTTGTGTTTCTTGCCTAGAGAAGTTCCTTTAGCATTTGTTGTAAAGCTGGTTTTTTTGTGCTGAACTCTCTCAGCTTTTGCTTGTTTGTAAAGGTTTTAATTTCTCCATCAAATCTGAATGAGATCCTTGATGGGTAGCGTAATCTTGGTTGTAGTTTTCTCTCCTTCATCACTTTAAATATGTCCTGCCAGTCCCTTCTGGCTTGCAGAGTTTCTGCTGAAAAATCGGCTGTTAACCTTATGGGGACTCCCTTGTATGTTACTTTTCCCTTGCTGCTCTTAATGTGTTTTCTTTGTATTTAATTTTTGACAGTTTGATTAATATGTGTCTTGGTGTGTTTCTCCTTGGATTTATCCTGTATGGGACTCTCTGTGCTTCCTGGACTTGATTAACTATTTCCTTTCCCATATTAGGGAAGTTTTCAACTATAATCTCTTCAAATACTTTCTCAGTCCCTTTCTCTTTCTCTTCTTCTTCTGGTACCCCTATAATCCGAATGTTGGTGTGTTTAATGTTGTCCCAGAGGTCTCTGAGACTGTCCTCAGTTCTTTTCATTCTGTTTTCTTTATTCTGCTCTGCAGTAGTTATTTCCACTATTTTATCTTCCAGGTCACTGATCCGTTCTTCTGCCTCAGTTATTCTGCTATTGATCCCATCTAGAGTATTTTTCATTTCATTTATTGTTTCATCTTTAGTTCTTCTAGGTCCTTGTTAAATGTTTCTTGCATTTTCTCTATTCTATTTCCAAGATTTTGGATCATCTTTACTATCATTATTCTGAATTCTTTTTCAGGTAGACTGCCTATTTCCTCTTCATTTGTTAGGTCTGGTGGGTTTTTATCTTGCTTGTTTCATCTTTAGTTCTTCTAGGTCCTTGTTAAATGTTTCTTGCATTTTCTCTATTCTATTTCCAAGATTTTGGATCATCTTTACTATCATTATTCTGAATTCTTTTTCAGGTAGACTGCCTATTTCCTCTTCATTTGTTAGGTCTGGTGGGTTTTTATCTTGCTCCTTCATCTGTTGTGTGTTTTTCTCTCTTCTCATTTTGCTTATCTTACTGTGTTTGGGGTCTCCTTTTTGCAGGCTGCATGTTCGTAGTTCCCGTTGTTTTTGGTGTCTGTCCCCAGTGGCTATAGGTGGTTCAGTGGGTTGTGTAGGCTTCCTGGTCTAGGGGACTAGTGCCTGTGTTCTGGTGGATGAGGCTGGACCTTGTCTTTCTGGTGGGCAGGTCCATGTCTGGTGGTGTGTTTTGGGGTGTCTGTGGACTTATTATGATTTTAGGCAGCCTCTCTGCTAATGGGTGGGGTTGTGTTCCTGTCTTACTAGTTGTTTGGCATAGGGTGTCCAGCACTGTAGCTTGCTGGTCGTTGAGTGAAGCTGGGTGCTGGTGTTGAGATGGAGATCTCTGGGAGATTTTCGCCGTTTGATATTATGTGCAGCTGGGAGATCTCTTGTGGACCAGCGTCCTGAAGTTGGCTCTCCCACCTCAGAGGCACAGCACTGACTCCTGGCTGCAGCACCAAGAGCCTTTCATCCACACGGCTCAGAATAAAAGGGAGAAAAAGAAGGAAGGAAGGAAGGAAGGAAGGAAGGAAGGAAGGAAGGAAGGAAGGAAGGAGATAAAAATAAAATAAAATTATTAAAATAAAAAATAATTATTAAGAAAAAAAATTTTTTTAAAGAAAAAAAACAAAAACGGACAGATAGAGCCCTAGGACAAATGCTGGAAGCAAAGGTATACAGACAAAATCTCACACAGAAGTATACACATACACACTCACAAAAATAGGAAAAGGGAAAAAAATAATAAATCTTGCTCTCAAAGTCAACCTCCTCAATTTGGGATGATTCGTTGTCTATTCATGTATTCCACAGATGCAGGATACATCAGGTTGATTGTGGAGCGTTAATCCGCTGCTCCTGAGGCTGCTGGGAGAGATTTCCCTTTCTCTTCTTTGTTCTCACAGCTCCCAGGGGCTCAGCTTTGGATTTGGCCCCACCTGTGTGGGTAGGTCGCCGGAGGACGTCTGTTCTTCGCTCAGACAGGACGGGGTTAAAGGAGCTGCTGATTCGGGGGCTCTGGCTCACTCAGGCCGGGGGGCGGGAGGGAGCGGCACGGAGTGTGGGGCGGGCCTGCGGCAGCAGAGGCCGACGTGACATTGCACCAGCCTGAGGCGCGCCGTGCGTTCTCCGGGGGAGTTGTCCCTGGATCCCGGGACCCTGGCGGTGGCGGGCTGCACAGGCTCCCGGAAGGGAGGTGTGGATGGTGACCTGTGCTTGCACACAGGCTTCTTGGGGGTGGCGGCAGCAGCCTTAGCGACTCATGCCCGTCTCTGGAGTCCGCGCTTTTAGCCGCGGCTCACGCCCGTCTCTGGAGCTCCTTTAAACAGCGCTCTTAATCCCCTCTCCTTGCGCACCAGGAAACAAAGAGGGAAAAAAAGGTCTCTTGCCTCTTCGGCAGGTCCAGATTTTTCTCGGACTCCCTCCCGGCCAGCCGTGGCGCACTAACCCCTGCAGGCTGTGTTCACGCCACCAACCCCAGTCCTCTCCCTGCGCTCCGATCGAAGCCCGAGCCTCAACTCCAGGCCCCGCCTGCCCTGGCGGGTGAGCAGACAAGCCTCTCGGCCTGGTGCGTGCCGGTCAGCACCGTTCCTCTATGCGGGAATCTCTCCGCTTTGCTCTCCGCACCCCCTGTTGCTGCGCTCTCCTCCGCGGCTCCTAAGTTTCCCCCCTTCGCCACCCGCAGTCTCCACCCGCAAAGGGGCGCCTAGTGTGTGGAAACCTTTCCTCCTTCATGGCTCCCTCCCACTGGTGCAGGTCCCGTCCCTACTCTTTTGTCTCTGTTTATTCTTTTTTCTTTTGCCCCACCCAGGTACGTGGGGGTTTTCTTGCCTTTTGGGAGGTCTGAGGTCTTCTGCCAGCATTCAGTAGGTGTTCTGTAGGAGTTGTTCCACGTGTAGATGTATTTCTGGTGTATCTGTGGGGAGGAAGGTGATCTCCACGTCTTACTCTTCTGCTATCTTCCCCCTCTCTCTCCTATCCAACTCTTAAGAAAACAAAGAGAAGACTAATTTCATTCTTTTACATGTAGCTGTCCAGTTTTCCCAGCACCACTTATTGAAGAGACTGTCTTTTCTCCATTATATATCCTTGCCTCCTTTGCCATAGATTAGTTGACCATAGGTGTGTGGGTTTATCTCTGGGCTTTCTATCTTGTTCCATTGATCTATGTGTCTGTTTTTGTGCCAGTACCATACTGTCTTGATTACTGTCGCTTTGTAGTATAGTCTGAAGTCAGGGAGTCTGATTCCTCTACCTCTGTGTTTTTCCTTCAAGACCACTTTAGATATTCGGGGTCTTTTGTGTCTCCATACAAATTTTAAGATTTTTTTGCTCTAGTTCTGTAAAAAATGCCATTGGTAATTTGATATGGATTGCATTGAATCTGTAGATTGCTTTGGGTAGTATAGTCATTTTCACAATATTCATTCTTCCAATCCAAGAACATGGTATCTGTTGGTATCATCTTTAATTTCTTTCATCAGTGTCTTATAGTTTTCTGCATACAGGTCTTTTGTCTCCCCAGGTAGGTTTATTCCTAGGTATTTTATTCTTTTTTTGCAGTGGTAAATGGGAGTGTTTCCTTAATTCCTCTGTAAGATTTTTCATCATTAACATATAGGAATGCAAGAGATCCTATACGTATAGCATATAGGAATGCAAGTGGTGAGAGTGGACATCCTTGTCTTGTTCCTGATCTTAGAGGAAATGCTTTCAGTTTTTCACCATTGATAATGATGTTTGCTGTGGGTTTGTTGTATATGGCCTTTATTATGTTGAGGTAGGCTCCCTCTGTACCCACTTTCTGGAGAGTTTTTATCATAAATGGGTGTTGAATTTTGTCAAAAGCTTTTTCTGCATCTATTGAGATGATCACATGGTTTTTATTCTTCAGTTTGTTAATATGGTGTATCGCATGGATTTGCATATATTGAAGAATCCTTGCATCCCTGGGATAAATCCCACTTGATCATGGTGTATGATCCTTTTAATGTGTTGTTGGATTCTGTTTGCTAGTATTTTGTTGAGGATTTTTGCATCTATATTCATCAGTGATACTTGTCTGTAATTTTCTTTTTTTGTGACATCCTTGTCTGGTTTTGGTGTCAGGGTAATGGTGGCCTTGTAGAATGAGTTTGGGAGTGTTCCTCCCTCTGCAATTTTTTGGAACAGTTTGAGAAGGATGGGTGTTAACTCTTCTCTAAATGTTTGATAGAATTCACCTGTGAAGCCACCTGGTCCTGGACTTTTGTTTGTTGGAAGATTTTTAATCACAGTTTCAATTTCATTACTTGTGATTGGTCTGTTCATATTTTCTATTTCTTCCTGGTTCAGTCTTGGAAGGTTATACCTTTCTAATAATTTGTCCTTTTCTTCCAGGTTGTCCATTTGTTGGCAGAGTTGCTTGTAGTAGTCTCTTAGGAGGCTTTGTATTTCTGCGGTGTCCGTTCTAACTTCTCCTTTTTCATTTCTAATTCTATTGATTTGAGTCTTCTGCCTTTTTTTCTTGGTGAGTCTGGCTAATGGTTTATCATTTTTGTTTATCTTCTCAAAGAACCAGCTTTTGGTTTTGTTGATCTTTGCTATTGTTTTCTTTGTTTCTATTTCATTTATTTCTGCTCTGATCTTTATGATTTCATTCCTTCTGCTAACTTTGGGTTTTGTTTGTTCTTCTTTCTCTGGTTCCTTTAGGTGTCAGGTTAGATTGTTTATTTGAGATTTTTCTTGTTTCTTGAGGTAGGCTTGTATAGCTATAAAATTCCCTCTTAGAACTGCTTTTGTTGCATCCCATAGGTTTTGGATCGTCATGTTTTCATTGTCATTTGTCTCTAGGTATTTTTTGATTTCCTCTTTGATTTCTTCAGTGATCTCTTGGTTATTTAGTAACGTTTTGTTTAGCTTCCATGTGTTTGTGAGGTTTTTTCCGGTTTCTTTTTCCCTGTAATTCATTTCTAATCTCATAGTGTTGTGGTCAGAAAAGATGCTTGATATGATTTCAATTTTCTTAAATTTACGGAGGCTTGATTTGTGACTGAAGATGCGATCTATCCTGGAGAATGTTCCGTGTGCACTTGAGAAGAAAGTGTAATCTGCTGTTTTTGGATGGAATGTCCTATAAATATCAATTAAATCTATTTGGTCTATTGTGTCATTTAAAGCATGTGTTTCCTTAGTAATTTTATGTTTGGCTGATCTGTCCATTGGTGTCAGTGAGGTGTTAAAGTCCCCCATTATTATTGTGTTACTGTCGATTTCCTCTTTTATAGCTGTTAGCAGTTGCCTTTTGTATTGAGGTGCTCCTCTGTTGGGTGCATATATATTTATAATTGTTATATCTTCTTCTTGGATTCATCCCTTGATCATTATGTAGTGTCCTTCCTTGTCTCTTGTAACATTCTTTATTTTAAAGTCTATTTTATCTGATATGAGTATTGCTACTCCAGCTTTCTTTTGATTTCCATTTGCATGGAATATCTTTTTCCATCCCCTCACTTTCAGTCTGTATGTGTCCCTAGGTCTGAAGTGGGTCTCTTGTAGACAGCATATATATGGGTCTTGTTTTTGTATCCGTTCAGCAAGCCTGTGTCTTTTGGTTGGAGCATTTAATCCATTCGTGTTTAAGGTAATTATTGATATGTATGTTCCTATGACCATTTTCTTAATTGTTTTGGGTTTGTTTTTGTAGGTCCTTTTCTTCTCTTGTGTTTCCCACTTAGAGAAGTTCCTTTAGCATTTGTTGTAGAGCTGGTTTGGTGGTGCTGAATTCTCTTAGCTTTTGCTTGTCTGTAAAGCTTTTGATTTCTCCATCGAATCTGAATGAGATCCTTGCCGGGTAGAGTAATCTTGGTTGTAGTTTCTTCCCTTTCATCACTTTAAGTATATCATACCACTCCCTTCTGCCTTGTAGTGTTTTTGCTGAGAAATCAGCTGTTAACCTTATGGGAGTTCCCTTGTATGTTATTTGTCATTTTTCCCTTGCTGCCTTCAATAATTTTTCTTTGTCTTTAATTTTTGCCAATTTGATTACTATGTGTCTCGGCATGTTTCTCCTTGGGTTTATCCTGTATGGGACTCGCGGCGCTTCCTGGACTTGGGTGGCTATTTCCTTTCCCAGGTTAGGGAAGTTTTCGACTATAATGTCTTCAAATATCTTCTCAGGTCCTTTCTCTCTCTCTTCTCCTACTGGGATCCCTATAATGCAAATGTTGTTGCATTTAATGCTGTCCCAGAGGTCTCTTAGACTGTCTTCATTTCTTTGCATTCTTTTTTCTTTATTCTGTTCCACAGCAGTGAATTCCACCATTCTGTCTTCCAGGTCACTTATCCATTCTTCTGCCTCAGTTATTCTGCTATTGATTCCTTCTAGTGTAGTTTTCATTTCAGTTATTGTATTGTTCATCTCTGTTTGTTTGTTCTTTAA
The DNA here is from genome assembly GCF_949987515.2 of Delphinus delphis. Classification (NCBI taxonomy): domain Eukaryota; kingdom Metazoa; phylum Chordata; class Mammalia; order Artiodactyla; family Delphinidae; genus Delphinus; species Delphinus delphis. The sequence continues at coordinate 3,759,489 of NC_082686.1, forward strand.
TTCTTTTAGGTCTTTGTTAAACATTTCTTGCATCTTCTCGATCTTTGCCTCCATTCTTTTTCCAAGGTCCTGGATCATCTTCACTATCATTATTCTGAATTCTTTTTCTGGAAGGTTGCCTGTCTTCACTTCATTTAGTTGTTTTTCTGGGGTTTTATCTTGTTCCTTCATCTGGTACATAGCCCTCTGCCTTTTCATCTCGTCTATCTTCCTGTGAACGTGGTTTTTGTTCCACAGGCTGCAGGATTGTAGTTCTTCTTGCTTCTGCTGTCTGCCCTCTGGTGGATGAGGCTATCTAAGAGGCTTGTGTAAGTTTCCTGATGGGAGGGACTGGTGGTGGGTAGAGCTGGCTGTTGCTATGGTGGGCAGAGCTCAGTAAAACTTTAATCTGCTTGACTGTTGATGGGTGGGGCTGTGTTCCCTCCCCAGTTGGTTGTTTGGCCTGAGGCAACCCAACACTGGAGCCTACCTGGGCTCTTTGGTGGGGCTAATGACAGACTCTGGGAGGGCTCACGCCAAGGAGTACTTCCCAGAACTTCTGCTACCAGTGTCCTTGTCCCCACAGTGAGCCACAGCCACCCCCCGCCTCTGCAGGAGACCCTCCAACACTAGCAGGTAGGTCTGGTTTAGTCTCCCCTGGGGTCACTGCTCCTTCCCCTGGGTCCCGATGCACACACTACTTTGTGTGTGCCCTCCAAGAGTGGAGTCTCTGTTTCCCCCAGTCCTGTCGAAGTCCTGCAATCAATTCCCACTAGGCTTCAAAGTCTGATTCTCTAGGAATTCCTCCTCCCGTTGCTGGCCCCCCCAGGTTCACAAGCCTGATGTGGGGCTCAGAATCTTCACTCCAGTGAGTGGACTTCTGTGGTATAAGTGTTCACCAGTCTGTGAGTCACCCACCCAGCAGTTATGGGTTTTGATTTTACTGTGATTGTGCCCCTCCTACTGTCTCATTGTGGCTTCTCCTTTGTCTTTGGATGTGGGGTATCTTTTTCGGTGAGTTCCAGTGTCCTCCTGTCGATGATTGTCCAGCAGCTAGTTGTGATTCTGGTGTTCTCACAAGAGGGAGTGAGAGCACGTCCTTCTACTCCACCATCTTGGTTCCTCTTCTCTTTGTTACCAATTTTATGCAATCTGATTATGACACACCATGGTGTACTTTTATCGTGTGTGTGTGTGTGTGTGTGTGTGTGTGTGTGTGTGTGTGTGTGTATGCCCATGCACACTTGGGCTCGTTTAATTTCTTAGGTGTTTGAGTTTATAGTTCTTATCAGATTTGGAAAATTTTCAGCCGTTAGTTCTTTAAATATTTTTTCCTTTCCTGCCCTCTCTCCTCTCTCCTTCCACAGCTCCAATTACACATTTATTAGACCACCTGAAATTGTTCCAGAGTTCACTGTTGCTTTATTAAAATTTTCCTTTTTGTTCTTTCTGTTTCATTTTGGATGGTTTCTATTGCTGTGCTTCTAGTTTACTAATCTTTTTTTTCTGCAATGTCTAATCTGCCATTAACCATCTGGTGTAGTTTTCATCTCTAGAAATTTGATTTGGATCTTACATTTATCTTGTACGTCTCTACTTAACATGTTCAATCTTTCCTCCAGCTTCTTGAACATATGGAATACAGTTATAACAACTTTTTAATGTCCTTGTGTACTAATTCTATCATCTGTTCCATTTCTGGTTTGGTTTCAATTTACTTCTTTTTCTTCTCATTCTGGTAACAGTTTTCTGCCTCTTGGCATATCTGTTAATTTTTTGTTGGATGGAAGACATTGTGAATTTTACCTTGTTGGGTGCTGGGTATTTTTGTATTCCTATAAATATGCTAGAACTTTGTTTGGGGGACATAATTAGCTTACTTGGAAACAGCTCTATCCATTTAGGTTTTGTTTTTAAACCATGTTAGGTGGGATCCAAGTGGCATTTAATCTAGGGCTAATTTTGCTCCACTGCTGAGGCAGATACACCCCTTCTACCCAATGTCCCATGAATTATTTAAAGCAGCATGAGTTCTGGGATTGTCCCCTCTAATATGTTTGGGTGGCTCTTTTCTGGCGCCAGAAGTTTCCTCACGTGTGTTGATCTGTATGCACTGAAGAGTCAAGTGGCCTCTCTGGGCAGCCTTCTCCTCTCTGGTCGTCTCCCCTTGAGCCCCAGCCACCATGTCTTCCCTGGACTCGTGGCCCCAGCTCCTCAGTCAGAGAGACGCTGCTTTGCCTCATGTTTTTCTCATCCCTCAGTGGTCACTGTTCTTCGTTGCCTGATGATCAATGTTTGGAAAATCGTTCTTTCATATGTTTTGTCTGGAATTCAGTTGTTTCAAACAGGATGGTAAATGCAGTCCTGTTACTCCATCTTGCTCAGAAGGGGAACTGAGACTAGTTATTTTATTATTAATAGCTTAGCTAACATGTCCTAAAGTGTCTAGCACTGTGTGTCTGAGAAATTCTTCCAAATTCTAAGCAGCTCATAAATGAAATTTTCTCCAACTTGACCGAAAAATCACATATACATCTCACTAAATCCAAACTAAACTTGTCCCCTCCTCAGCTGACCTTTCAGTCAGGTCTCAAAAAGCCTATGTTCACCTCAACACCAACTATCGCAAAAGAAATGATGGCGGAGGGGTTGTCAGGATGGAAACAGACAGACCTCTCTCTTGTGATCAGTATGTGCCTGGTCGCACTTTTATACAATTTGCCACAGTAAGATAGTTTACGAGGTGGCCTGCACAAGTGAGGGGCCCTGGAGCCAAGCTTCATTAGCCGCACAGTAAATCTGCCTCTGTTTTGTTCATTTATAGTGAAAAACCTAGGTCACAACCCATTATGTGAATTTCCTAACCTGGTAATGGGTCACAACCCACAGTTAGACGCTTTGTCCTGCCCAGGTCAGCAGATAACTGGGTGGCAAGGTGTCCTCTATAGGAGGAGGCCAGGGGACCTGGAACTTGCTGGCTGAGGGAAGAGCCGTCCCTTTTAATCCTCAGTGTTTTTGGTGGCAGAGGTGATAAGTAATTAAAATGGCAAGCACGCCAGACCTATTCTTCTCCCTCATGTGATAAACACATCCGGATGACACCTTAATTTGTTCCCCTCGAAACAGAAATTTGGCGTGTAAGGAAGCAGAGATTTGGTTCTAATGGTCTCAGTGATGAAAAGTAGGTGTTCACAGGCATTCAAGTTGGGTCTCCAAGTTCAGTTCAAAGAGCTTATCAAGAAACCATTTCTGGGACCTCCCTTCCGGTCCAGTGGTTAAATCACACGCTTCCACTGCAGGGGGCGCAGGTTCGATCCCTGGTTGGGGAATGGAGAACTAAGATCCCACATGCCACGTGGTGTGCCCACCCCCCTCAAAAAAAGAACCTGTTTCTGTTCACAAAATCAAAGACCAAAGATGGATTACTGAATAGTTTGTAACATTTGATGTTATTTTTGTCTGTTTTTTAGCAACGTAAAAGAACTTAAAGTACAAAATAGCCTTGAATAGCCCTCTCATTTAAAATAAAATCATTTTCATCAAGCGCTGTTGGGTCTCTAAGAAGAGTTGGGCTCTGTTTCTAGCCACCTACACACCCATAGAATGTTAGAAACACCCAGGGAACTTTTCCTGATTTGTTGCACTGAATAGTTGGAAATGGCTGTAGCTAGCCACTAAGGAAAGGTTTGCACAATTCACGAGCCGAAGCTCTTTCCCTGCAAACTTACTTTGATTGGTCCAAAGAGTTACAGTTGAAAGAGTTACCAGAGCTCTGGAACAGTCTTACAATGTATACAACTTGGAAATTTTTTTTTGAAATAACCATATTTCCAGTGTCAATACTAGGAATATAGTCTGTTCCCAATAAGTGATTTTTTTAATACATTGAAGACAGGGACACATTATAACTTTTGTTGACCCTAGACACTTCAGGAGAACCTTTCTTCCATAGAAACATATAGATTAAAAATTATATTTTATATTTGAAATATAATATCATTTTCATTAAAAAAGAAAAATATAACTGGCTGAAGTGAGTTAAAACATTTTCTTCAGCGCTAAAACCTCATTTTTTTCCTTCTGCTCTTCAAAGAAATTAAAAAATTTTTGTGGTCCCCATAAAAACACTTTTGTGGTTCCCTAAAAGTACCATGGACTCTAAACCCTGTGCCTAGTGGATAAATCAACCCTGATTACAGGAAGAGCAAGGCCAGCAACCATGCAGGCTGCCGAGAGGCCGGATTCCCCAGATGGAGACGGAACTTGGGCTTCCAGACTTTCTGTTAGAGAAGTTATGACGCAGTGGGTGATCACCTCCCAACTTTATGTTTACTTTTTAGACTGATACCTGAGATCAGGAATTCTTACTGGGTTTTTTTTTTTTAATTCTTTTAAAAAATAATTCTGAAACACTTTTATTTCTGATGCGTGATGAATTGGATGCTCTGAGATTTCCTGCCGGGAAGCACTTGGATTCTTGATAGTACGCACTTTCTGATGAATTACCAGACCCGTAAGAAATAGGGGGATTTTCCAAGCCCCCTCTCCAGCTCACCCCCAAGAAGGAAAAAATCTCGTGAGCTGGAGAGAGCTGGCTTGCCTGAGGGTGGGCGCCCCTGGCATCACTCTCGGGGATGCTGAGCCTTGGGCAGTGACAAGGTGGGGGAGCTGGGACTGTGGGGCGGGGCAGCCGGGCTGTGCAGAAAAGTGTGACCGCAGCCAGCCTGCCCTCCTTAGGAAGTGTGCAAGGGCCAGAGCGTCTCCCTGTGCCTCAGCTGTTTATACAAACAATACGGTTTATGCTGAATACCTGGTGTCCTTCGGAGAGTCTGGAATTTTGGTATGCCAGGAGGAAGGTGCCACATGACCAGCTCCCAGTAGAACAACTGGCACCAAGCCACTAATGAGCACCCCTGGTAGGTGTGACGTGTGCTGTGCTGTCACGCTCAGGGCTGAAGGAACATGGCTCCACCAGGAAGCTTGCTCCTGCTTCCGCTGGGTCTCACCTCATGCACGTTTCCCCTCTGCTGCATTTGCTGTGTATCCTTTCACTGCAGTGTACCATGTCCATGCATCCTGTGAGTCCTAGCAAACCACCCAACCTGGGGGTGGTCTTGGGGACCCCAATACGCAGTTTCAAATCCATGTCACCCAAGGCTCACAATTGAATCAGACAATAGTCCCCTCTGTTTGAAAGCACCCCAAATATAGTTGCTCATGATTCCAGCAGATCAAGCCAAGGGCTCACAGTGAAGACGTGAGGAGGCAGGCTCCCTGGCTGAGATTTGGCAGTGACAACCAGCAACAGAATTAGATCACCGGAAGCTGCCAGTGTTACACTGTCATAGGGCAGGTACGCAATAGATACTTATGAAACATTTTAAAGTAATAAAGTGAAATAATAAAGATGACAAATAACTGGACAGTATAGGGACTGATCAGGTATATTTGAGAAAGAAACAAATGGCACGTCTAGAGAAAAAATAATAATTTGAAATTAAAAAAAAAAAAACACCTCAATGAATGGTGCTGTGGACTGAATATTTGTGTCCCCGATGCCTTACATAAGAATGTGTAATGATGTTTGGAGGTGGCGCCCCTAGAAGGTGACTAGGTCACGAGGGTGGAGCCCTCATGAATGGGATTAGTGCCCTTATAAAAGAGGCCCCAGAGAGCTCTCTCAGCCCTTCTGCCGGGTGAGGACACAGTGAGAAGACGCCATCTGTGGACCAGGAAAAGAGCCCTCACCAGGCACCGAGTCTGCTGGTGCCTTGATCTTGGACTTGCAGCCTAAATAAATTTCTGTTGTTTATCAGCCACCCAGTCTGTGGTTTTCTGTTATAGCAGATCAAATGGACTAAGGCAACTGGGTCAAAGAACAGATTTCATATGGCCAAAGAGAATTAATGAACTAGCAGATACATCAGAAGAAAATTACACAGAATCTACAGAATGGCCGTCATCAAAATGTCTACAAATTATAAGTGCTGGAGAGAGTGTGGAGAAAAGGAAACCCTCCTACACTGTTGGTGGGAATGTAAATTGGTGCAGCCACTTTGGAAAACAGTATGGAAGTTCCTTAAAAACCTAAAAATAGAATTACCATATGACCCAGGAATCCCACTCCTGGGCATATATCTGGAAAAAATGAAAACTCTAATTCAAAAAATACATACATCCCAGTGTTCAGAGCAGCACTATTTACAATAGCCAAGATGTGGAAGCACCTAAATGTCCATCGACAGATGAAAGAAGATGTCATATATGTATATGTGTATATATATAATGGAATATTACTCACCCATAAAAAAGAATGAAATAACGCCATTTGCTGCAACATGGATGGACCTAGAGATTATCATACTAAGTGAAGTAAGTCAGACAGACAAAGGCAAATATCATATGATATCACTTATGTGTGGAATCTAAAATATGACACAAATGAACTTATCTACAAAACAGAAATAGACTCACAGACATAGAGAACAAACTTATGGTTACCAAAGGGGAAAAGGGTGGGGGGATAAATTAGGAGTTTGGGAGTAACAGATACACACTACTATATATTTATAAAATAGATAACCAGCGAGGACCTACTGTGTAGCACAGGGAACTATATTTGATATCTTATAATAACCTAAAGTGGAAATAATCTGAAAAAAAATATATATGTATGTATATATATGTGTGTATGTGTTTGTATAACTGAATCACTTTGCTCTACAACTGAAAAGTTGTAAATCAACTATACTTCAATTAAAAAAAAAAAAACTAACAAAAGTTACACAGAATCAGCACAAAGAGACAAAAAGTTTGAAAATATGGAGGAAAACTTCAAAGTTATAGAGGATTTCCACTCTGGTCAAGATGGAATAATAGGGACTGGATTTGCCTCCCCACCTAAAACAACTAAAACACTGGATAAAATATAGCTACAGCCCTCAAGGCATTGGATTCCCAGCAACAGACAACTCTTAAATATTTTAATGGTACTAAAACGTTATATATTTAATGCTATTTAACATTAATACTTTATAATAATGATATTTAATGTTAATGAGAGCATTGCCATGCATAGTAATTTCTCTTGATCAAGTGACAATTTTAGATAATTTTTATATTATTAAAGTATTTGATGTTTAATGTTATTTAATACCTAAAATAATATTTAATATTAATTTTAAATTATTTTAGATCATCACTTGGTCTAGATAGATTGTCAGACATAGCATTTACTGAATTAAAAATGAGATAAGTAAAGAAGTAGATTTTGAAAATACTATTGATGAGGTTTTTTTCCATTAAAACCAGGAAAGGAAACGTATAAATTCTGTTTATGGTGTTAGTAAAATACTTAAAATAATGTCATGCATTTCAGTATACGTACTTTCCATTCTTCAATATTTTTCAATTATCTTAATTTTCTGGAAAAAAACCAAGCCATTAAAAAAAAGTAAGACCTTTGATTTGCATTTCTCTAATGATTAGTGATGTTTCATGTGTTTGTTGGCAATCTGTATATCTTTGGAGAAATGTCTGTTTAGGTCTTCTGCCCATTTGTGGATTGGGTTGTTTGTTTTCTTGATATTGAGCTGCATGAGCTGCTTGTAAATCTTGGAGATTAATCCTTTGTCAGTTGCTTCGTTTGCAAATATTTTCTCCCATTCTGAGGGTTGTCTTTTGGTCTTGTTTATGGTTTCCTTTGCTGTGCAAAAGATTTGTTTCCTTAGGTCCCATTTGTTTATTTTTGTTTTTATTTCCATTTCTCTAGGAGGTGGGTCAAAAAGGATCTTGCTGAAAATCTACAAACAGTAAATGCTGGAGAGGGTGTGGAGAAAAGGGAACCCTCTTGCACTGTTGGTGGGAATGTAAATTGATACAGCCACTATGGAGAACAGTATGGAGGTCCTTAAAAAACTAAAAATAGAGCTACCATATGACCCAGCAATCCCACTACTGGGCATATACCCTGAGAAAACCATAATTCAAAAAGACACATGCACCCCAATGTTCATTGCAGCTCTATTTACAATAGCCAGGACATGGAAGCAACCTAAGTGTCCATCGACAGATGAATGGATAAAGAAGATGTGGCACATATATACAATGGAATATTACTCAGCCATAAAAAGAAACGAAATTGAGTTATTTGTAGTGAGGTGGATGGACCTAGAGTCTGTCATACAGAGTGAAGTAAGTCAGAAAGGGAAAGACAAATACTGTATGCTAACACATATATATGGAATCTAAAAAAAAAAATGGTTCTGAAGAACTTAGGGTCAGGACAGGAATAAAGACACAGAAGTAGAGAATGGACTTGAGGACACCGGGAGGGGGAAGGGTAACCTGGGACGAAGTGAGAGAGAGGCATGGACATATATACACTACCAAATATAAAATACATAGCTAGTGGGAAGCAGCTGCATGGCACAGGGAGATCAGCTCGGTGCTTTGTGACCACCTAGAGGGTTGGGAGAGGGAGGGTGGGAGGGAGACGCAAGAGGGAGGAGATATGGGGATATATGTTTACGTATAGCTGATTCACTCTGTTATACAGCAAAAACTAACAAACCATTGTAAAGCAATTATACTCCAATGAAGATGTTAAAAAAAAAGAAAAAGTAAGACCATGTATGGTGCACATTTTTTTCTTTTGCCTGTGGTCCAATATGGCTCAGGTCAGCGATGGCCTTTGTTTAAATTGTCGATATTCTGTTCATCATGGACTTTTTGCATGAATTTTGATTTTTTTCTAAATATTGTATTAAAACTGTGTTTATACTTGATTACTAAGTGTTTGGCATCCTCTTAAATTTTGCACCCAGACAAGTGCCTTCCTCACCTTACCCTCGCCCTGGCGCTGGGACCCAACCTCCATCCTGAGCCGTCCACCAGCCAGGAGCAGGGAAAGTGGGCAGAGATGGCGCTGCAGCCTTTTGCCCCGGCCAGACGCTTGAAACCTTTTGGTTGAGGGTACAAGCTCACATCGTTCTTCGTCAGAGCTCTTGACTTAAAGAAAATGAGGTTGGACTTGAAAATGTATCACAGCTCCTGCTGTCCTGCAGGAACACAGAGGCTTCTGGAAATGGTCGTTTGTTATCCTTGGGCAGCTGGATGCAAGACTAGAAGAAAGGGCTGCTGCCAGCGCCGCTCAGTGGGCTCCGAAGGTGGAGCGGATGGGAATGGGGTGGGGACGGCGTGCCAGGAGGGGACGAAGCGTCGGGCAGGCCAGCGGCTCTGACCTAGCTCTACGTTAAAATCAGCACGGGAACTGTTAAGAAATAGGTGCACACTCACAATAGTACAAACGGGAAGCGACCTGTCGTCCCCCGAGGGTAGCCTGATGTGTCCGTATCATGGACTTGTACACTGCGGTGTGGAAGGGGCAGCTCAGCCCCACTGTGTGGAAGGGGAAGCGCAGCAGCTTCTAGAAGAACCCAAGCCGCCGACCCTGGACGGTCAGCCGTCATCACCTGGTTATCTCTGGAGGAGGCGATGGGGTGTGACTGAGAGGGAGTCCATCTCTGGGCCCCAGGTGCTGGTCCTGTTTAGATTCCTGATCTGGGTTGCGTGGGGGCCGCCCACTGGTGACAGCTCGTGGAGCTGAACACAAGATGCGTACACCTTTTCGGGTACATTATACTGCAGCAAACGTTCACAACGTAACTATACAGTACACAGTGCTGGCCCACAGCAGGCCAGTCAGAGTTTGGGGGCCGAGCCCCAGGTCTGAGGCAGCTGTGCCAGCTCTCCGGGCGCCCCGATAGGTTCTGACGTGGGAACCGAGCTCAGTGCCTCTCAGACGTCAGAGTGGATCAACTCGCCTGGCATCTCATTAACTGCAGCCCCTGTCTCCCAGGCCCAGGCGGGCCCAGGACTCTGCATTCCTGATTGCGTTTGAACGAGCCCAGTGGCACCGATGCTGCTGACACAGCACCACGTGGGGGCAGCCAGGCAGTGACCGTTCACTGTCTGTGCCCGGGGCGCCTGGGGACCTGCATTTTCAACAAGCACGTGGTTCTTAGGCAGGTTTGAAAGACACCGATCAAGTTCCCGACTGCTTCATCAGGTGGTGGAATTTCCTTAGAATTCACTTTTTCTTCAAATGAGAAAGTTGGCTAAAGGGGTTTTAGAAGCTACCTTTAAATTTTTATTTATTTATTATTTTTGGCGTGTTGGGTCTTCGTTTCTGTGCGAGGGCTTTCTCTAGTTGCGGCGAGCGGGGGCCACTCTTCATCGCGGTGTGTGGGCCTCTCACTGTCACGGCCTCTCTTGTTGCGGAGCACAGGCTCCAGACGCGCAGGCTCAGTAGTTGTGGCTCACGGGCCCAGCCACTCCACGGCATGTGTGATCTTCCCAGACCAGGGCTCGAACCCATGTCCCCTGCATTGGCAGGCAGATTCTCAACCACTGCACCACCAGGGAAGCCCAGAAGCTACTTTTTTTTTTTTGCGGTACGCGGGCCTCTCACTGTTGTGGCGTCTCTCGTTGTGGAGCACAGGCTCTGGACGCGCAGTCTCAGCGGCCATGACTCACAGGCCCAGCTGCTCCGCGGCATGTGGGATCTTCCCGGACCGGGGCATGAACCCGTGTCCCCTGCATCGGCAGGTGGACTCTCAACCACTGCGCCGCCAGGGAAGCCCCAGAAGCTACTTTTAAAAATGATTTTTAAAGGAGGAGAAACCAGCCAAGGGCAGGAGGCACATTCCAAGCGGGGAGGCAGCTTGCAGTGGGCTGTCGGCACTGCGCAGGTGGGGACGGAAAACAGGGACCGTAGGGACACCCCTTCATCTCAAGGGAGGTTCCACAGAGCTCCCACGATGACGGCACCCTGGCCGGCCAGCTAGAAGCAGAGCTGGGCCCTCCTGGGCGTCCCTGAGCGAGGCTGGCAGCCTGGGAGAGCGCCCGCCCCTCCACTCTAGGGACCCCGTTCTGTTCTGATCTGCTTCTCATCCCTCACCATCGACAGCGGTCCCCAGACTAAACGCATTCAGCCAGACTGGGTTGCAGCCGGAGCAGGAGACGATTCGGGTCAGGTCCTCAGGCCCAGGCGGGCCAACACAAAGATGCCGCCGAGCTGGCAGATGTGACAACAGGATCCCCGTCCTTGGAGCTGGGCGAGCAGAGACAGGTGTGTAGGGGGAGATCTCCCAACCCCAGGTGTCCTTCCTGTGAGCCCCGGCCTGCTGCGGCCCTTGGGCCCGCTGCCCCAGAGGAAGCAGGTCTGTCCCAGCCCCGCCTGTGCTCGGCCGCCTGGACCTACCTGATCTGGGGGCTCGGCTAAGAGACCCCGGGCCAAGTGGTCCACTTGGCTCACCGGCACTAACGATGCCAGTCTGCCCCCTTGTTTACTGGTTACTTCACTCCCAGCTTATTCAGAACCGCAGTGAAGAAGGGGGGTGCTAATGTAGGGAGGGGGCCCCACTCAGAGATTCTAATATAAGGTGCAATGAAAGGGGAAGCGGAAACGTCCTGATTGTCCGCAAGGTGGCTACCAGAAAGTTCGATCTGGCACTGACCGCTGACAGCACGTCAGACGGATCGTTACGCAGATGGTTTGCAAGGATTTAGAAAACAGCAGAGACTCAAAGCAGCCCGGGTCACCACCATCCACTCCCACTGCATGTGTCTGGTTTCCAAGTTCTCGAGCCATCACTACAGACATCTAAGATGTAGCGTCCGCCACATGGGGCCCACCATCCTCCAACATGCTCTCAGCCCTGCGGCTCGATGAAGGATCTCACCCCCCGCCGCGGAGGAGGCCCGGCGGTCGCCTTGTCCCCGCCTCCGCCCCCGCCTACCCAGATTCCTCACCAAGTGCCCCTGACCTCTCGCCCACCTCCTCATCTCTGCCCGCAGAGCCCCACAGGACGCGGTGCCCACCCGGCCAGGAGTGTCTGCTTCAAAGTGTCCTGCGACGGGACTTCTCAAATTTTAATGTGCATTGAAATTCTCCGGGCTCTTCTTAAAGTGCAGGCTTGGCTTCCACAGGGCCTGAGAGTCTGCATTTCCTACAGGCTCCGAGGTGATGCTGCAGCTGCTGGTCCCAGGCCGCTCTCTGCCTAGCGAGGCTCTGGGTGACATACTGTACAAACTCTTCCTTGCTCAGCCCTTGGCCAGTTCCCCGTCCCTTTAGGGCTAAGAGCCGACTCTCAGCAGGGCCACTGCCGGCCAGGCCCTGCCTGCATCTCCAGACCCCTCTCTGTCGGGTCCCACCACGCCTGTTAAACGTGGGCTGCAGGAGCAAGAAGCCCAGCGCCTGCTCTCAATTCCTGGCCTTTGAACTCCCCGCTGTGCCCACCCCTCTCTGTGCCCGCCCCTCTCTGTGCCCGCCCCTCTCTGTGCCCGGCCTTCCCGCCCCACTTCCTCTTCAGGCCTGTTGACTTCTGCTGACACTCAAGACCCTGTTCAGACTTTCCCGGACGCACAGCCACCCCTAACAGTCGGGCTGTCCTTCCTCTGTGGCCCCCATGCACGCTGTTCCGTAACTAATGGTTCGGGGGTAACTTTGTCCATCCCTCTGGACCGGGAGCCCTTGTGCAGCTTCTTCAGGTCTCCCCAAGGGACAGGAGCCTGCCCCCTGGCGTTTCACTTTTGGAAGCTATTCTAGGGAACAGGTGGAGGCTGGGAAGAAGGCCCCCCCCCTGCCCCGCCGCCCAGAAGGTACGGTATCAAGCCAGTTACGCTGTAGGCCCAGGGGCCCCTCCTGCTGGGACGCCTCTGAGGACAGGCGGACGGGGCCTCTGCAAAGGAAGACACGAAGAGGGGAGTGCTTACCCTGCATCTCCTGTCACCACCGGTCAGGGCTGGCCCGGAGCATATCGATGTTCTGTCGTCTCAAGATTTACATGCGTTCAGAATAGTTGTGCCATCCGCAGGAGGTAACAGAGGGTGACTGTGCCCACCGGGAACAGTGGGCGCCGGGCAGGGCTGAGGCGAGAGGGAGGAGGGTGGGTGGGTGAGGCCCAAAGCACCCGACACTGGGCGGGATTGCAGCTCCCCTCGGGCGCAGCTCAGTGCGCGGACCGCTGCACCAGGCTCGGGACCAGCTGCCGGCTGTGAGCGCAAGGATGCTGGATGGATTGGACGGATGATGGATGGACAGATGGATGAGAACAAATGGCTTCGTCTTCTTTGTGGATCCGGTTGTCAGGTTGACAACCAGGAACTAATCAAGACCGCTCCTGACGGGCTTGCAGGGAGGATGGAGGAGTGGATCCGAGGGTAGAGCCCACACCCACCGCCATCCAGAGAACCAGCCTCAAGGCAGAGGCTGGGAACCAACCCGTTCCTGGGGATTCTCCATCTTTCTCGGGCCTCAGCCAGTGCTGGCCCCCATTTCTCTGTCCAAAGACATTGAAGTCAGACTGACGTTGATCAAATTCGCAGATAAAATAAAAGCTGGAAGAATACCAAGTAGATCACGGGCAAGGCCAAAATGAAAAAGAAAAACAAACAACTTCGTGGGAGCAGGAAAAAAACAAGGGCTCTGCAGAGCCACTTCATGCGCTGGAAGAATAAAAGCTGAAGGTCCGTCATTCACGTTAACTCAGGGAGATTCTTCTCATGGGGGGCTGAAACGAGGTACTTTTTTTTCTCACCATTTAACTTAAAACAAGACGGAGCTTCAGAATCCCAGAGGAAAGGCTGCTCGAGGTATAGGTAAGCGCCTGATTCTCTGTGAGTCGTCTTTCCAATCCTGGATGTCGAGATGAGCCCCAGCGCCCTGCAGGTCTCGCTGCATCCCTGGTGACTTTCATGGACCAGGGCCTGATGGACCAAGTTCTGTGTGACATTTGCTACCAATATTTTGCTGTGACAGTTCAAGGCCCTGACTTGTGTTGTCACACAGACAAAAGCCCATCTGTCCTCAAAGAGGGGGCCCGCGGGGGCGCTCTCAAGTGCATCTCTAATCTGGTCCACAATTATTTACAGCAAGTCCCCTACATACAAATCGTCAAGTTGCGAACTTTCAAAGATGTGAACGTGCGTTCGCGTGTCCCATCACCTAAGTTCGTTCACGTGTCCGGCGTACATTGTCACATGCGTGCATCCTCGAGTGGCTGTGCTTTCGTGTACTATACTGCACGGCACTCTTGCTGTGCAGCACAAGGAGCTCACTAATGAAGACCTGATGGAGTTGGAGGCCCAGAGAAAGGACGAAGACAGACAAGAGGAAGAAGAAGTAACGGAAGAACCGAAGAGATTCACAACGCAGGACATGGCAGGGGTTTTTCTTTATGTGAGGAGGCGCTGTTAGTTTCTGAGGCAAAGGACCCAAACCTATAACAGTACATGAAGGTTGCAGCAGCCGTTCAGAATGCAATCCAGTGCTACCGTGTCACTTATGATGAGAAAAAAAGAGCTACTACCCAGACATCACTGGATTGTTCTTTCAAGAGGGTAGATAGAATTGAATCCAGCAAGGAACCAGAACCTGTGCCGTCAGCGTCAGGTGTGAGTGAAATTGCAGCTTGCCGTCCATCTTCTATTGCTGACGATCCTTCAGCTCTGCCATCTCCCACCTCCTCTCCCTCCTCCAGTCAGTAACTCTTCTTGCCTGTTCCCTCGATGCCAGCCCCTGTGTGCCAGCTGCTGTACGGTACTACTGTACTTTTCAAGGGACTGTACTGTAAGATTGAAAATGTTTTCTTTATTTTCTTGTGTTTGTTTTTACATATTATTTGTGTGAAAAGTATCATAAACCTATTACATTAAAGTACTATATAGCTGATTGTGTTAATTGAGTACCTAGGCTAACTTTGTTGGACTTAATGAACAAATTGGACTTACGAACACACTCTTGGAACTGAACTCATTCGTATGTAGGGGACTGGCTGTATAGGCCTGTAATGGGGGCCCAGGCCCCCGTGATGGGTGATTGACAGCTCAGACACAAATGCTGCCTGGTGTGGCTCTCCCGCCACAGGAAAGACACCCGCACAAATTACAAGCGCGGAAAGGATTTCGAAGGGGACGGGCAGGGGACCGTGGAGTGAGCCCGACCAAAGGGCCAAAGGATCTCCCCAGGGGACCCAGCTAGGCCGGCGTGCCAGAAGGAGGCCTCTTGAGGGACCGATTTAGAAACCGTAATGTTGCCGGGAGAAGAGGGTGGGGAAGAGCATCTCAGGCCTGAGGATACCAACCCTGCGCGCACAGCAGGAAGAGAAAGCGGGAGGGGGTGCGGAGAGCATGGCGGGCTGCTGGCAGCACCACCCGGAGGAAACGGCCTGCTTTTCCAAAACAAATACACGAACCCTCATCTGCAAGGAGGAGCCGTGTTCCCAGGGGTCGTGGGTGAGCCGTGGGCCACGAGGGGGAGGCCGTGTGAGGCATGGGACCAGGTCTCCAGGCCTCCACAAAGGCACCTGTTGACACCCAGTGCACCTGACGTCCACGAGTGCCTAGAAGCTGAGGCGCCCAGCAGTGTCCCCGGGAGAAAGCCAGCAAGCCGTCCAGCCCCACCCTGTTTGTCTCGCAGCTTCACCTGTGGAACCCACCCAGCTCTCTCCCCTCGTACCCAGCGTGAAACAGTGCATAGCTTTTCTTTCCTTAAGATGAGAACACTCTCCCTGCCCCGAGGCTGCTAACAGACTGTGCAGCCTTAGTTTCTGAGAGTCTCTACCACCCAGGCCAGCGTGGCTGCCTTTGTGAGGCCCTGAGCCCCGTGCAGCCCAGGGAGACAGGGAGCGGGGGCTGCTGCCGGCCCACATGGACATTCTGTGTGTGTTAGAAAAAGATGCCCCTTCCTCCAGGCAGGCTGCCCGGCAGCCCCAGGCGCCTCTCCACCCGATGTCCTTGTGCAGTGAGCAGCCTGAGCAACTGAATAGGAAGTCAGGGGTAGTCATAGAAATCCACTAAGGGGTCTCAGCCTCCACGGCTGCTGCCAGGGTATCCTCTGTGCAGTGCAAAAAGGCACGAAGGGGGTGTCCAGTGGAGTGGACCTTGTGGCCCCTGGGGTACCCAGAACCCCCGGGAGTGAGAAAAAGGGCAGTTCCTACGAAGTGTGTGTCAGTCTGCGACAAATACCCAGACACAGCGGAGAAGCCACAGGCTGGCGCCTTCACTTAAAGTTTCCAGGCTTTATGGATGTAAAATAAATTTAGTGTGGAGATCTTTGATTTTTAAATGTTTATGGTCCGTGCTACATCAAGATGAATAACCTCAAACTTCCCCTGTTGAGGAGCCAGGATGACGGCACGACCCTCGATTTTGAGGCCAAAATCACACGTATCTTAAGCAGAAGCTTTCGAATCAGGGAAAGCATTGAAACACCCCAACTCAGGACTTGGGGCTGTAAACAGCTCAGTAAGGCTGCCGTGCACTTGAGTCCCTGTTCAGGAAGCCCCAAGAACGCTCGTAAGGAGAGGACAGGGACACGGAGTCACCTGTAGTGACCGGAAGCAACAAGTGACAACACTCGACCTGTCACCATCCACCTCTGGGGAGCAAATCCTGGGTGCCCGTGGGCACTGGTGGGTATTCAGACTCTGGGATTTGGGCTTTGGTTCCGTTGGAACGTTCCGGCACCTGCTCTTCACCCGAGGCCCTGCAGGAGACAGAGGACTCTCCTCCACCCACCCCTGCGGTGCCCTGCGCCCAGCGCGCCCTCCCCGAAGGAGACACAGGCGCCGTCCCTGTCCTGCACCAACAGGGTAACTTTATATTCTGGGCCAACGACCCCAATTTCCCTTGAAAGCTTGCTTGTTGATTTTTATCGCTTGCATTCATTCATTCACTCATTCATTCATTCATTTGTGAATGAAAACTATTGCCATATCAGTAAATAAAGATGTTGCAGCCACCGAGCCATCACATTACAGCCGCCCAGATGGGGAGCCCTGAGGGAACTCGGGATGGAGACAGGATGCCCGCCACCAAATTATCAGACGCTGCAGCCACTGCCCCCATCCCGGATGGTGCCCCCTGAGGAAACTCAGGATGAGAAAGCACAGAGTACTGGCCCCAGGGAGCTGAGGTGCACATCAAAGGAATGATTTCAGTGAGCCCAGACTCTTGCATCTTCCCATACAGAGAAAAGCACTAAATTCCTTAACTTGAGATGTCTGGTTTTCTTTCATTAACAGTAAACTTTTGATGTTCCGACTACCTGGTCTTTGCTGCAAAAACTCCTCTATATCGTGGCTCCCCCCTTGCCTCTTCAGAGTGGTCCCTCAGCGCCATGTGAGATGCTGTGTCCCGGGCTTAAGTCCTCTGTTTTCCCCACCGAATAAAACATAACTCTCAACTTGCAGGTCATGCATTTTTTTCAGTCGACACATTCAGTCATACAGCAAGCATCCCTTGAGCCTGCGCCCTCTGACCTGTGTCGTATTCCGTGCTGGGCTACGACGCTGCAGAGGACAGGAATTCTGTGTCCTTCCCAAGGGAAGGAGACACAGAAAATGAGATGTGCCCTTCTGCACATCACAAGAGAGGTGCTGAGAGGGCTGGACGGAGCCAGCAGTGAGGCTCTGGGAGCTGGGCTGCTGCCAGCACTGTGGTTTATATGCCTGTGTTAGCTTGTCCAGTCCTCTTGGAGATAAGAATAATAACCCCTTTGTACAGATGAGGAAACTGAGGCACGGAGAGATGAAATTACTTGCCTAAAATCACAGGGGCCCAAATTTGAACCCAGTTGGTCTGACCTGGAACGTGAGGTCTTAACCGCCATGTGACAGTTCCTGTTACGGGGCGACTTTGACCTGATCGTGGAAGAAGGAGAGATGATTGCAGGCGGAGAGGGGACGGGGGGAGCTGCAGGCAGAGAACGGCCTTGGTTATGCAGACCATCGGACGGGTCTAGGGTCTGTGGAGGCCTCGCAGGAGGCTGGACATGGCTGGGGAGGGCCCAGAGTGATCATGAGAAAGGGACAATTTGGCATTGCTTCCAGGCTGAGGGGAAGCGGCTCTGCCTGCCCGTCAGCATCACAGAAAGACAACCCTGGCCGCCGTGGGAAGGACCAAGCCCAAGAACGGGAGCAGAGCCTCTGGTCCCTGAAAGCGACCCAGCCCAGCCCTGGAGAACTCGGCTGGAGCAGGACCTGTGCACACCTGGGTTCAGGTGTAGACGGCAGCCCTAAATCCAACTTAACTTTGGGGCTCGAGCTACAAACCTCTAATCCAAATCAAGAGATGTTTCCAGAATACCTGCAGATTCCTGCAGAGAGAATTCAGAGGACCCTGGTCTCAGTCCTAAAAGAACTCGAAGTCTAGTAGGGCCACACGTGCACACACATGCGTGCGCACACACACACAGATACTTCTGTGAAGATCCCCATGACAGTCCAGCACGGTAGAGGAGGTGTGACAGTGGAGGGCATGCAGGCTCGGGTCCCAGGCAGGACACACCACGTGGGAGGGACGCCGTGCGGGGAGCACAGGCCGAGGGCTATAACCTGGAGGAGGACCGGTCGGGGGAATCGGCAGTGGAGGGGGACTGAGCATGTGCCTGGAGGGAACACGGTGCCCTCAGTGCAGAAGTAATCCTGGGGGCACTGGGAAGTCATGGACAATGGCTGACTCTCTGTACAGCACTGTACAGGAGCTCTACCCCTGCTGGGGTCTCCAGGCCCCCCAGCGGCCCGGTGAGCCAGGCATCCACGTGTCCGCTTTGCGAGGGAAGGTGAGCTCAAGGAAGGTCAGGAAAAGTGTCAAGTCACCCAGCCTGGAAGGCGCATGAGGTGGGGAGCAGGTAGCTACAGCAGGCGGTCAGATGGTAGGAGCAGGGTGGCATGGAGGAGAAAGCGACACAGCCGCGGGCGGACCGGCTAGAGAGCCCTGAAGACGGGTTCCAGGAGGAGGGAAGCAAGAAGCTGCATTTAGACCGAAAACGATGGGATTTTGGTTCTGACCCACCGGATGGGATGGGATCAGGGTTGGAGAAGCAAGGCTGGTAAGGATGATTCTGGTGTATTTGTGAGAGAAAATGATGCCACTGGAGCACAGATAGAGAAGTCGGAGGGTGGGAATATTTCTGTCGTTGCATAAACATTTTTTTTTTTTTTTTTTTTTGTGATACGCTGGCCTCTCACTGCTGTGGCCTCTCCCGTTGCGGAGCACAGGCTCCGGACGCGCAGGCTCAGCGGCCATGGCTCACGGGCCCAGCCGCTCCGCGGTATGTGGGATCTTCCCGGACCGGGGCACGAACCCGCGTCCACTGCATCGGCAGGCGGACTCTCAACCACTGCGCCACCAGGGAAGCCCTGCATAAACATTTTAAATCGTGTTTGTATGTTACCTCCCCAACAAAGTAAGTGCTCGGTAAGCATGAGTTGCCTGAATGAATGAGCGACTCTTCCCTTTGCGCTTTCTTCGATCGTGTTTAACAAAGAGAACCATCACTGACCGTGGGTAGGTTACTATGTTCTCCTTTTAATTCATTCACTATGATTTTTCTTTACTAAAGGTAAAGTTCCCATAACATCAAAGTCACCAGTTTACAGTGGACAATTTGGTGGCGTTTAACACCTTCACAATGTTATGCGACCATCACCCTAATTTCAGGACGTCTTCACCATTCCAGGAGGGAACCCATAACCATTAGGAGTCAGCCTGCGTTCCTCCCCACGCCCAGCCCCTGGCATCCACTGAAATCTGTTTTCCGTCTCTATGCATTTGCCTGTTCTGGACATTTCATATCAAGGCAGTCACACTCTATGTGGCCTTTCGTGTCTGGCTTCCTCCACTTCGCATCACGAGTTAAGGTTCATCCACGTGGTAGCATGTGTCACTACTTCAGTCCTTTTCGTGGCTGAATGCTATTCCGTGGTATGGGTAGACCCCTTTGTTGATCCGTTCATCTATCAATGGACATTTGAGTCTCCCCTGTCGTTTCAGCTGATTGGAGTCCTTGCCTTCTTGTGGCTGGTCCCAGAGCTACAGGAAGGAGAGGTTCCCTCCAGGCTCACCTGGCATCATCTCTCCCACCTGCTCCCTCTTTCCTTGGCCTTCTCGGGACAGAGCTCATTAAAAACGATGGGTGGACCAGCTCTGCCACTTGGCCTCATGCACGAGGACAATTCCGTTAATGGCCTCCTTGGTTGTCCCCCTGGTCCAGGACTCTCACTTACCACATTCAGAGATGACCGGTCTAGCTCTCCCCAGCAAAAAAGGATGTTCTTTTTGTCACCACCTCTAACCAGAATCTTTCAATCTCATAAACCCAGCGTCAGGAAGCATCTCCCACGGTGTACTACTCCCTACCTCGTCCCGGGAGGGAGGGGAAACTTCGGTGAGGAGACAGCATCTGGGTCACTCTCATCCATCATTTCTGGACCTCAGAGCAGGACACAGAGCAGGACAGTTCCCCATCGGTCTGCCCCTCAGAGGGGCACATTTCCACACTAGACCTGCCACTGGCAGCGACAGAACTTCACATAGACCACATCTCTTTTCTGTTCTTTCAAGTTTGCATAACTTCTTAGATCAACTTTACAAATAAAAAGGCAAAATACTCCCCGGGCGAGGTGGATACTGCATTTGAACAGCGATGCATAAACAACTCCGCCATCTGGAGCCCGCCCGGTGAAGCCTGTGCACTTTTGCACTTGAGAGCAGCTTTGATGATATTTTTTGAATGAATATGCGGGCCTTTATCATTGGAGCAAATAACGTCAACCAGCCCTTTACAACAGCTCGGACTAAAGACCGAGGGGTCCCGAGGGTGCACATCCGGGGGAGGCCGGTGTGTAGGGGTCCCAAGGGTGCATCCGGGGGGGCCGATGTGTGAGGTTCGCTGCTCCTGGTCACGTCTCTTCCCCAAGGCTGTTCTCAGTGAGCAGGGGGCAGTGTGGGAGCAGCAGGGCCCTGGACACACCCACGACTGCTCAGCTGTGTCCGTAGTAAAGGCAGGGCCCTCTGGACTGGAGGCCCCTACCCCAAAATGCGGGTACTCGTGTGTACCTCATAGCATTGTGAGGGCTAAAATCAAAACGCGTCTTCTTCCTTCTTCATGGTCTCGATTCCCTTTAAGGAGCCTCCAGTCATTTTTACCCTGGATTAGTCTATGCTCCATCGTATTGGCTAAGATTCTGGGTGGTTTCAGCTGACAACTTTCTCAGAGATTCTGTTCACTATGAATCTATGTTCCGTGAAGCAGTGTAGCCGAGGGTCTTCGGGATAATGATGAATGACGTCACCGTGTGAGAGGTCTCTGCAACTGCCCTGGGCGTCACAGGTGACAACCCTCTTATAGAAATGTCTGCATGGATTTGTGAGATCACGCACTTAATATAAATGTAGACTAGCTTCCTTGTCATCATCCTTTCCCCCCAGAACATTCTTTTTCTGCTTCTCCTTCAAAGGGGGGAGGGGCCTCATTTCTACCTACTCTTATTCACCTGCTCCCCTGTGGCCTTAAACCCCCAGCTCCTTGGTGACAAAGACCTCAGAGCCTGCGCTGCCCTGTCCCGGTGCCTGCACGGGAAGTCACCCTGGGCTTCTTCCTATTCCTCTGGGGAAGCCTCGGACTCTGGCTGTTTTCCGGTCAAGCTGGGCCGTGCGTTTGAAAGGCAGCAGGTGTCACTCCCCGCGGCATTCTTCCACGTGTGGAGGCAGGACGGTTCTCCGTGTATTTTTCCCCCCATCGTACTGGACACAGAAGCATGGCGTTAAAACGATATATGTATGAAGATGGCCGACAGGCACATGAAAAGATGCTCAACATTGCTCATTATTAGAGAAATGCAAATCAAAACTATAATAAGGTATCACCTCACGCCGGTCAGAATGGCCATCATCAAAAGTCTACAAACAATAAATGCTGGAGAGGGTGTGGAGAAAAGGGAACCCTCCTGCACTGTTGGTGGGAATGTAAATTGAGACAGACAGTATGGAGAACAGTATGGAAGTTCCTTAAAAAACTAAAAATAGAGTCACCCTATGATCCAACCATCCCACTCCTGGCCATATATCTGGAAATGATAACTCTAATTTGAAAAGAGATGGGCACCCCAATGTTCATAGCAACACTACTTACAATAGCCAAGACGTGGAAGCAACCTATATGCCCATTGACAGAGGACTGGATAAAGATGTGATATATATAGATATAGATATAGATATATGTAAAATGGAATATTAGCCATAAAAAAAGAATGAAATAATGCCATTTGCAGCAACATGGATGGACCTAGAGATGATCATACTAAGCGAAATAAGTCAGGGAAAGACAAATATCATATATCACTTATATGTGGAATCTAAAAAAAAGATACAAATGAACTCATTTGCAAAACAGATACAGACTCACAGACATAGAAAACAAACTTATGGTCACCAAAGGGGAAAGGGGGGAGGCGTACAGTAGGAGTTTGGGATTAACAGATACACACTACAGTACTATATATAAAACAGATAAACAACAAGGATCTACTGTATGGCACAGGGAACTATATTCAATATCTTGTAATAATCCGTAATGAAAAAGAATCCGAAAGAAAATATATATATATATATATATACACATATATATAACTGAATCACTTGCTGTACACCTGAAACACTGTAAGTCAACAATACTTCAATAAAGAAGAAATATTAAAAAACAGTATATGTATGAATAATCAGGAGTTGCAGTGCCGCCAACACCCTCGAGGCAGATTATTGTGTGTTTGCACAAACAGAAAGGGTGGGGCTGAGGCGGGACTGTTTCTCCTGCTGGGACCCATCAGCTGCCTTCTTCCCGTCACCTGGGGAAGAGCCTGAAGGGTAAGGGTTCAGTTGCTTCCCTCCATAGAGTTCCTGCTTCATCCTTGTGACCCCCGCCCCCCCCCACCTTAACTCAAGGAGAGTCAAGCCGATTGGAGTGGACGTGGAGGGAAGCTGGAATCGCAGGGTTGTCTCCCTCCCCACCCCAGCTCTGCTGGCTGCCCGGTCCCTGGGCTCAGTGGGGCCCCCGGAGAGGCAGCTGGCAGAGCTTCTGGAAGGTGACTCTGCAGGAAATGATGCAACAGGAGATGCATGTGACGATCTCAGGTGTTCACAGGTACAGTTAGTTACACCTTCCACCCCGAGTGGCAAGGGAAGATGACGACTCCATCAGAATCGGTGAAAAATGAGACATTGCAATAAATCTGTGTGAAGAATCGCTCTTTAATTGCACAGGGATGGCCCACAGCTGTAGCGGGAAGGACCACACAGAGAACACCTGGATTCCAGGTCTAGCTTTGCTCAAGCCAAGCGGTCCTTGCTGAGTTACTTGCTATAGGAATCATCGCAGAGAGCTAGGCAAACAGAAGGCATTTGTGTTTTCCTCTTTTACTCCCTAGATCAATTGTTTCCAGACTCCAGTATTTTCCAGACCAGCAAAATTGTTCACTTTGTCTTATTGGACTGCTCGGTGAGCCGCTGGAATAGATAATAATCATTTGTAATTAGAACATCAATTCTTTGTAGGTAAGTAGGTGTCTTTGGGTTGTTTTAAAAAGCCGTTTAATAGTGGTTTCCTTTAACTCCTAAAGAGACTAAATATTCCTCCTGTTATTTTCTTGCCTGTATCCTTGTGCCAGTAAGGCTTTTTCAAAAAAATACATAGCACAAAGGAAAATTTGGGGCCAGAATGAAGGCAAAATATTAATTATAGGCACGTGCCTTGATGGGGGATGGGAGAAGCTTTCCGAGGTCTCGCATGGGCTGGCTGAGCCCCGGCCCTCCCTCCAGCTTGCTGGGCTTGGGAGCAGCCATGAGAGCGCCCTCGCGCGGCTGCACCATCCCGTACATCAAGTCCGCGTTTTTCTGAAGTCAGCGCCCGGAATGCCAGGTCAGGGGGACTTAGAAGCAGATCCCAAGGGTTCTGAGAAGGACGGAGCAGTGCCCCCTTGGTGCCCAGGAGCCTGTACCCAGCAAGAAGACCGCACGGTGGCCGCCTCCAGTTGGAGTCTCAGATGCATCCACGGCAAAGTCCCAGCGAGGTTGGGGGAGGGGGCGATGCCTGTCTTCAGGGAGTTCGTCTCTCTCTTCCTTGGCACGCCCTCCCGCCAGGCCGCCCCCCCCAACCCCCCAAGAGCTTGACCTCTACACTGCGGATACATCTGACTCTCCGACAGCGTGACTTCAGACTTCAGTGGACAGGTGCAGGGCAGCATTCTTTCGAGTCATGGAAAACATACCCTGTAGGTGACTGCCTCCTCCGAAGGACTTTTTCAGTGTATAAAAAAATACGAGGTCAAATATTTTCATTCACAATGTAGGTCCCCGCCTCGGGTGCAAGCAAACTTGCCAGATCCCCTTGCCGTTGGGTAGTTACACAGGAGGCTTAACTGAGCCACCTGGCTGCCATGGAGCTGCCATCTGCATCACATTCCTCCATCCACCCGGTGTGGACACAGAGTCACCCGGACTGCGTCATCAGGGTGGCCCAGGGCAGGCTCTAGGCTGCCAGGCCCTGCCTCTGCCCCCGCCCCCCAGGCCGCCCCGCCTGAATCACCGATGACTCAGGCTCCTCAGTGGCCATCACCAGGGGGAGTGAGGGCACATCCTGTGACTGCTCGCCTCTGGGTGGGAGGTGGACAGCCTGGCAGGCCCTGCGGGGGCTGGGGGCAGGGGCTCGGGCCCTCCTTGATGGGCAGCGCAGGATGGCTGGCTGACTTCCCTGCCATCTTCCCCAGAAAGGGCTTGGGACACAGCAGAAGCGCCACAAGTCCCTCTTGTATGAATGACCCCTGAATGAACTTCCTTCCCCTCTGGGTTTGAAAGAATCCGTGTCTCCCGGACTTCAAAACACAAAAGGCAATTCATCTTCTTTAGACAGATCTTCGCCGGAGCACATGAGAAATGGGACGCCTTCATGTCCAGCTTTTAACATGTTTCTGTTTTTAGCAGAATTTGTTTGCTTTATAATAGTTGATGGAAAGAACACGGGCTTTGGGGTCAACAGCACCTGGGGGCCGCCTCTGGCGCTGCCATTTTCTCGCTGTGTGGCCCTGAGCAAGTGACTCAGCCTCTCTGAACTCAGCTTCCTCACCTTTAACACGGGATGATGCCATCCTTCACATGGCCATGAAAATTAAGCGAGCCCCTCAAGTGGAGCGGCTCCCCAGTGTGCCTGCTGTGAGTGCCTGCAGCCACCCAGCCACACCAGCTGCATGTGGGGAGACCCACTCCCAGGCGCAGTTATGACCTCGCAGAGGGGGCATGCAGGACAGACCATATCTCCATCTCACGCAGCCGGGGCGACTTGCGTGTGGTCTGAACTTCAGACTCAGAAAACTTTCTCACAGCCGTCGTGATGCTGTGATTTGGGGTTAAGACAGTTATGCAGAGGTGCTGCCTTTCTCCCAGGGAAAGCATCACAAAACCTTGAAAATAACCAGCAAGAGGATCCAAGGCCTCTAATGCCTGGAGCAGGCTCCCTGCATTCCCCCCCCCCACCACCGCCCTGTCCACCCACCCCCCCCCCCCCCCCGACCCTTAGGCACAACAGGAAATGGCCCCCAGCCCCCGAGCCTCCGACTGTGGAAATGACTAAGTCCTGCCAATGCAGCCTAGGAGATTGGGTCAAATGTCCCCACGGACCCCACTGCTGAGGGCGTGGGCGCAGATCCAAATCTCAAAAGCGTTTTGCTAAGAAGGAATTCTCGGAATGTCTTCCATCAAGCACTGCCAGAGGAAGCTGCGTGTTTGTCTTCCCAGGTCACCCATCACAGCCCCGCTGGGGCCCAGGCTCCGGTCCATCGGTCCATTGGGGCAGTGCGGGCACAAGGTGATGGTTCAGGCAATCATCTTCCTCACAGTCACGCAGATGGCTGCAGCGTGAGGGAGAAGCATCTCTACCACGTCAGAGACAAACTAGATCTGCCCTTTTCCTCTTCTCGAAATGTAAGATTGGAACTGGAAACTCAATGACACTGTTGGTAAGTGTTTAAGTATCTATCCCAATTTTTTGTTAAGTATTTTTAAAAGCCCATATGAATATCTGGTTCAATGATAATGGATATTTTCTAGTATTGACAAGTATAACTTTGTTTGTAGTTATGAAACATATATGACACTAGACATATTTATTAATTTAAAAAAATGTAACATCATCATAGAACCTCCTGGGCTTGGTAGAGGGAAACATTAAAATACTTCCACAGAATATTACTCAGCCATAAAAAGGAAAGAAATTGTGCCAGTGGCAGAGACGTAGATAGACCTAGAGACTGTCATACAGAGTGAAGTAAGTCAGAAAGAGAAAAACAAATATCGTATATTAAATGCCTATATGTGGAATCTAGAAAAATGGTACAGGTGAGCCTGTCGGCAAAGCAGAAATAGAGACACAGATGTAGAGAACAAACGTGTGGATACCAAGGGGGAAGGGGGTGGGTGGGAGGAATTGGGAGATGGGGATTGACACCATGTATAAAACAGATAACTAGTGAGAACCTACTGTATAGCACAGGGAACTCTACTCAGTGCTCTGAGGTGACCTAAATGGGAAGGAAATCCAAAAAAGAGGGGATATGTGTATACGTATAGATGACTCACTTTGCTGTACAGCAGAAACTAACACCATATTGTAAAGCAACTGAACTCCAATAAAAAAAATAATAATAATAAAAAAGAAGAAGATTAAAAAAAAATCTTTCCACGGAAGACACAGAGATGAACCACCAAAGGGAACAAGGAGCCTTTACTCCTGTTTCGTGTGTGCAGGCTCACAACCAGTTACTGTGGAACATTCCAGAGCGGAATTTGGAAACATAGTTTCTGCTGTCTCCTCATGCAGTAATGGGACCCACCTGGTCTCAGGTTCAGAGTCATGCCTTCCAGAGAATTCCAGGCAGGTGGCTGCCTCTGGGCGATCCAGTAGGTTGATGTGAAGATGGTTTCCCTTGGGCCACAGTATGAGTGACTGGCACCCGTGGGCCCCTCCCCTGCACCCAGACCCTAGACCCCAGCCCCACCTGCTCACAGAAGCTCAGTGCGAGTGCTTGGAGGATTCAAAGCATGGTAGTTTCCTCTGAGGACTGGTTAAAAGCAGCAGACCGCCGGTGTAGAGTGTGATGGACCCCAATCCATTGGAAGGTCTGGTGGGTGACAGCGAGTGTCCTTCCTGGGCAGAGCTGCAGTCTGGCTCCTGGGGTTGAAGGGACACGGGGTGGAGGAGAGGGCAACATACTAGGAGCAGGGACTGTCACCATGTGTGACAGTGGTGAAATGCTACTCTTCCTGGAGACTGAGCTGTCCAGTATCCACTCCAGGCAGTGGATGAATGGGATTGGGCACCGGAGCAGAAGTAAAGGGAGTCTGTTCTCTTCCGTAGGTTTACAAGGTGTTTTAGTTCCTTCCTATTGCACGTTTTGGCCAACTGCATTTTCCTGTAAGCCCATGACGTTCCTCATTTCCCCTCACTTGGCTTCTACACAGAAGTAGTTCAATATTTATATGTTTACCTTCCCTTTGGAAAAACTTACAGCAGTGTGACAAATTCTAAACCCTGGGTGGTTGTTAGTTTACAGTGTGTGACAAAGCCCCTAAATGTGCCAGTGGGGTGAGCATGCGTCGGAGACACCGCCGCAGAGGAATGAAACTGGTTCCACCAGTCACACGGGCTGGGGACGGCTGTCTCCTACCTGCCACACAGCCATGCTAGGCATCGCACATGCGCACACCTGCACTCACCGTCGAACAGGGAGACGAGGAGCCCTGGGTATCCGGTTATCCAGGTTATTCTGGCAACGGGGCCAGCATGACTTGGATTATTCAACTGCATAGATCTGGCTACAGGTCAGAAAATATTAAGATGTTTCTTCCAAATAAGAAGAGATTTCTGAGAAAAGCAGAGCAACTCCTCCCAAATCCTTTACAGCCTGGGGGCTGAAGGACGACTTACAGTTTAAAGGATAGATAACTCGCAGGAAGTTGATAGGATCATTCTATTTCCACTTTCTAATATCAGACCTGCCTAGTAAGGGCTGGTTCTCCCCGGCCCCAGCTCGCCTGGGCAACCTGATGAATTCCCCTCCCTGCCAGCCCTGGTCCTGTTCCCCACTAGGGCTGTCAGTCCACCTACCTCCCAATCCCTTCCTCCTTCTCAAAGAAAATCGGGCCCTCGGGTGTCAACTCCTTCACCCTCTACTGCTGTAGACTCGCCCACCCCATAAACAAGGTCCTGCTGTAGAGCACAGGGAACTATAGTCAACCTCCTGGGATAAAACGTAATGGGGAAGAATGTGAAAAAGAATGTATATACGTATAACAGAATCACCCTGTTGTACAGCAGAAATTAACACAACATTGTAAATCAACTATGCTTCAATAAAATAAATTAAAAAAAAAAACAAACCCTCACTCACCTTCATCTCCTGGCCTCCAGTCTCTAAGCTAGAAATACCCTCTCCTGTGAGGGCCCACACTCTAGGGCTTAGGGTACTGAGCTACATGCAGGCCTCAGGGACTTTGCACACACACACTTCTTCAAATGCCATTACATCCAACCTCCCCCTTTCCAGCCCGGCACCTCACCCTCCTCTTCAGTACTTGGTATCCAGGGCAGATTCGTCACAGCATCTGTGGTTCTCTTTGTTCTACTGCTCCCAGGGTTTTCACGAAATAGCTGTCAATAAATGCCATTAGCCTCTGAACCAGATCCAGACCCTAACCTCCATCGGCCCGACTAGTCCGTCTCCTTAGCAATCTCCCCTCTGAGCCAGGTTGGAAGGCTTCTCTTTACCCACTGCCGTGGCAGAGGGAGGGGCTGGGGAGGAGCCAGTGAGGACCCTCTGCTGCAGTGTCGGGGCCAGAATCCTCACTGATGTTACCAACCAGACAGGCAGACCCTGGCTAGGTAAGAGAAGGCTAAGTGCTCAGGTCTAACCAACCCAATTCAAGGTCAAATCCCTTTCATACAGCCGCAGAACTACAAGCAAATTACTATTTTATGATTCAGGCTTTGCATTAGGCCTTGGAGAATCTCAGGCTAGTGTTTTGAGGCGTTGCCTAATGACAGGGGCTGACTGCAAGGTGAGGGGCGCAGGGAGCGCGCCACACACATGCGCACACACAAACTTCTTAATGGGCATTTTCCTGAGACCCTCCCAGGAGTGATCATGGCAGCTCTTAAAGCGAGGTTCCAGACTTAGGGTGCGAGTGGTGGATTTCTAGGGGCTTTCCAAGTATGTTAAAACCGGACAACTGTCTTTTGCTGGTGGGCAGATGGCGATCCTAGAAATCACCCTTTCACACGCACAGGCGCGCGCACACACATGCACGCACACGCGTGCACACACGCGCACACAGGCTCACGGAAGCCCCGCCAGCCCGCCCCACTGTAGCCCTGGGGTTGGGCTGACTAATTGGAAAGTCCCGCGCTTTCGCGTCTCCACGCCGGAGACAGGTCCGCGCAGGAGGATGCAGCGCCGGGCGCACACGCGGCCACCGCGCAGCCATGGTCCGGGCGAAGGCGCCGGAGGTGGCAGGCGGCGCGCGCACACGGCCGGCGGGGGCCGAGGCCGCAGCGGGGGCGGGGTCGGCAGGGGAGCTGGGCGCTGGGCCTTTCAAGGGGCGGGCGGGGCGGGCTGCGGGAAGCCGGGAGCCGGGAGCGGCGGGGACGACCCGGGCTCAGGGAAGGCCCAGGCCCCGCCCCGCCCCCGCCCCACCCCGCAGGCCGCGCCCCTTCCCCCGCCCCGCGGCCCCGCCCCTCCTCCGGCCGCCGCTGGGCCGCGGGCGGGACGCCTGGGGCGGCGCGCTGGAGGAAAGGCGCCCGGCCACGGCCCCGGGAACTACCAGACGCCCGAGTCGGGAACGCGGGACGCCGCGTCCCCATTTGCTAGGGGAGGCGCAGTCCCGGGCCGTGGCCGTCGTGAGGCGGCTGGGCTTTTCCTCCCGCTCACCCTGCCCGCCGGCCTCTCGGCGCCCGGGGCCCGCGTCGCCAGCCGCCTGGATCCGCCCGCCGCGCCCCCTCCCCGCCCCCCGCGAGCCCCGGCCGGCCGCGAGCTGATGTCCTGAGCTCGCCGCCCGCGGGCTGTGCGCCCGGCCAGGGGCTGCCTGGGAAGTTGGGGCGAGGCGCGCCGGGTATGCGCCATCACCATGTCCCGCCTGGACTCGTGGCTCGGTGAGGTCCAGTGGCTGGGCTTGGTGGCGCTCTTCGTCGTGGCCTTGGGCACTGTGGGCCTGTACCTGGCGCAGTGGGCGCTGGCCAGGGCGCGACCCCGCTCCCCGAGGCGGGCGGCGGAGCCCGGCGAGGGCCAGCGCCCCGAGCCGGATGCGCTGCTCGCCTGGATCGTGACGCTGAGCATCTGGAGGAAGCAGTGGCAGGCCGCCTGGGTGGCCGCCCTGAACGATGAGGCCAAACGGAGAGCGGTGAGTTTCCGTGAGGGCCGGTCATGCTGCGGGGTCGGGCGCGGTGATCTCGGGGCGCGGGTTCAGAGCAGAGCTCTCCTTCCCTGGAGGCTCGCCACAGCCCTTGACTGATTCGAGGGGCAGAGCATCCTTGAAAGTTAGGAGAAAGACCCTGAAGACTGGAGGACCCTTGATGGGGAATCAAGACAAAATGATTCGATTTTATTAACCAGACGTGAGGTGTGCCAGGCCCTAGGCTCCACTGGAGGGACAGACTGGCTGTTGGAGAGACTTTTCGGGGTGCCCCTTCCCCTTCAGGCTCATACTTGCCTTTCCTGGCGTCCCAGGTGGATTCCCGTATTCAGGTGGACACCGAACTGCGTTTGCACCTGAATAACTGTGAACCAAATATGCTTCCACGTACAGAGCTGAATTTCGCCCAGCGTGTTATTTCCAGAAGGTTTGCATTCCTTGGCATTTAAAATTAGTGACCGTTGAGGGCTAGCCACTCGCCAGACATGTACTGGGGGCTTCAGGTACGTCTGTCATCTCTGAATCCTCGCAATTCCTGCAACAGAGGCGTTGTCAACATTTTACAGGTGGGGAAACTGAGGCCTGGAAAGGTTAAGTGATCCGCCCAAGGTCACACAGCCTGTGGGTGGCAGAGCTGGGATTTGAACCCACCTATCTCCTACCTCAAAGCTCAGGGGCTTATGACGGAGCTCTGCTACCTCATGCTCCTGTGGTTATGTTTCTTGTCTGGTTAATGACTGGGTGACTTATTTTTGCTTCTAAGACATCTTGGTTTAATGACAAGCTCCTGGCGTCTGCTATTTCTAGGTGTTCCATAGGAGGAATGGGGGCCTGGGGGGTTTGGGGTACCTCCCAGTCTTCGCCTGTCCTGATGGCTCCCAGGTGTACCGCATTCCGCCACCTGCTTGGGAACTCAGTGGAGAAGCCTGTGGTGCTTCGCTTTGGAAATAGTGAATGCTGTGTGTCTGGACCATCAACCTTCAAAATATTCCACGGTGGGCCCTCTGTGTGGTCTTTGCGCATGGCCTTGACTGACTCACATAGCCACGGGTTTAAAAAACAAAATAGCTTTGAGTGTGAATGAGCATAAATCCAACAAAAGACCGTGTTCTGAACCCTGGGGAAAAAAAAAATAACCGTAACCTTTGGATGAAAAAAGCCTTCAAGGTCATTTGACTGCCGTCTGCCTCGGTGCCTGGAGTCCGTGCCGTGGCCGCCAGAACCGGACAGCTCTTCGGGGGGGCCACCCCACCTCTTGTGGGAGCCCCTAAAGCCACGTGACCTCACCTATGTGAGCAAACACAGCTTTGTTTCCCCACGAAGCTGCTGTCATTGATCCCTGGTTGACCTGGTGTCCAGGGCCTGCGTTCCGGGGCTGAGTGCACTGCAGGCTGGAGTTGTGAGCGGGTGAAAGCCTTGTCCCAGCTGGATGAGACAGGGCGCGTGACATGGGCCACTGATTCTGCTTCTCAGCCTTTCGTGAGCTGTAACATGCGTGTTGGTGTGGGGCGAATGATCTGTAGGGTCCTGGTCGTCCCCCTGGGACTCCTGAGAGGGTCAGGCAGAGGCACGAGCCTCCCTCCTGTAAGTCTGGGACAGTCCTGCTTAAACCATTCTGCCGTGTTCGTGACATTTCCTGATTGGCTTAGAAACTATGATTGCCTTCGATATAATGCTTCCAGATTACCCTCTTGCCTGGAGCCCTCAGAGAGAAAGGAGGATATCCCTGCTCTGGAATTTTTCTGCAGCCGGTCGGGTAAGGCTGAGAACTGAAGCAAATACCTGAAGGTTTCGGAGGCAAACCTGTCTCCCTACTCACTTGAATCCGTGTGGGAGGAGAGAGGGCCCTTGGCTCAGGGGGCGGGGAGAGATCTGGCTCCTTTGCACCTTCTCCGTTCTCTGCTATTCGCCATGCACTGCAGAGTCTTCGACACCAGTTTTTCCAGAGCTCCTGCCCGGAAGGGGCAATAATGTACTGGGTTTAAGCTCAAGGCAGCCCTGAGTCTCCTCTGACAGTAGACTGGGTCTGACTGTGGTGTCAGGTGCGTGTGTGTGTGTGTGTGTGTGTGTGTGTATGTGCGCGCGCGTGTGTGTGCATGTGTGTGCGTGTGTGCGTGCGTGTGTACGTGTGTGTGCGTGTGTGTGATGGGGGGAGGGAATTGCTGGCGTCACTTTGCTCTCCCTGGTGCCTGGAAATGTTGCTCGATTTGAATTCAGATGGAACGTTCTGCAGGCTGATAGGATCTGGGTAACTCCTGCCCTGGCCTTGGCATACCTCTCCCCTGTCCTGGGCCATCCCGACCGCGACACTCATGACAGCGTGGGTGAGCAGTCCCTGGTGTTCCGTTAGCGGCTGTCCTGACCTGGCAGCCAGCCCTGCGGAGTCTCCCTCTGCCCTGCCTCCAACACGATTTCCACTAATCCCCGATTAGGGTTGACCCTCCAAGCCCGCACTCAGCCCGGCGAGCCACAGCTTAGCGTCCCCCTTCTGCCCCGACCCTGTCCTGTTATCTGTCTGCCCTGGCCCGGGAGGAGACCACTTCTCTGCCTATCGCGCTGGGGGATTGGCGGTAACTCAGGCATGTCCAGCGTCTTCCGTGCGAGGTGGGATTCTCTCCTGAATGGAGCGACTCCTCCCATTCTGTTTTACTCCAGCTTGTGTTTTAGGACTGCAAGGAACCCTAAACCCTTCTCGCAGCACCTCTTGCTTCTCCGAAAGGCGAGACTGAGGCCCACGGGCTAGAGAGACTTGCCAGGGTTGACCTAGACCCTGGGCTGGGGGGTTTTCCTGGTCCATCCACATCTGCAGTCATGGTCCCCTGTGGGCAGCAGACTTGACTTTGAGACCCAAATGTTTCCTTTAGTTGCGGTCCAGCAAGAAAGGATAAAAGGGTGCGATTGTTTAATGCATCATCCCTAACAAAGGGGCTCCTATCTCCTAGGAGCTGAGGGTGGGTCAGTAGCTTGTGGAGTCTCCTTTGGCCCCGGATGACCAGGGACTGTGGCACTGCAGGTTCCCTGTGTCAGAGGGCCCCTGGGATTGTAACCCTCACTCTGAGTAATTAGAATGGTGAATTGGAGAGACAGGTGAGGAGACCGCGGCTGCTCTGCCAGCTGGTCGGGCTGATGCCAGGTGTTTGGGGAACACTGGCGAATTGCCTAGAGAGCTTTGAAAAAATACACATGCCTGCTCCCTCCCCCGCTTCAGACTCAGGAAGTTGTTGGGGGCGCAGGGAGCTTCCTATATTGTTCACAAGTTCCCCGAGCTAGCCCCTCACTAGTGAGAAGCTGCTGGGTACACACAGTGTCCGTAAGCCAGCCAGCAGTCAGTCAGTCAGGTCCCCCTCACCCCACGTCTCTCCACTCTGCCATCGCAAACACCTAATTCCAGCTGATCTGATGGCGGTTCGGTCCCAGAGAACAGAAAGTTCCCGGAACTGGCTCAGTCACCAGACTGGGAACTAATGCTGTATTATTTAAAGGCAACAGCTGAGGTTTTCCCTTTGGTTCCCCTGCATTTATTTACATGAACATTTACAAAGTGGTTTGGGGCGACAGTCACCCCAGCAGTGGTCCACATCTGGTGGCTCCAGTGTTGCCGTTTCCACAGCAGGTCACCAGCTATGGAAGCCAGTGTGCCCATGGTCCCCTGCCCCCTCCGGGTGGGCTGGACAGCGCCTTCCTCCCAAGGCTGCGGCTGTTGGGACCACGTGCGGGGAACAGCATTCTGAGAGTGAGGGCCACGTTCTGGACTTGTCCAGCAGGCCCAGGCCCCGGGTGGGGAGGGTTAACAGAGTTGTTTGTCTCTTTAGTCTTTTGCCCCAGGATTTTTTTCAGAGGAATGTTTTAAATGCAAATGACCGAGACTGTAGGACAATTTGTGGTCTTTGTGGGAAGAAAAAAAAAAAATGTCCTGTGAACTTAGAACATGTTATTAATAGCTCTGACTCGTATAGGAGGTGTGGCAACTTGAAAAGTAAACAAAGTGACAAGACTTGGGAGTTTCCTTATTCTATAATGAGCTCCCTTCCTGCGCTGCTCCCAAAAATTCAAGCTCCTTGACCACCCACGGTGGCCACAGTCTAAGTCAGCTGGTAAGAGTGGGAAGGCACTCTCTGCCTGACCCCCAAACCGGTCTCCTTTCCATTGCTCAAACATTCAGTGTTCTCTCCTCTGTGGTATCTTCCCACAAGGCATTTCTTGTGTCTCCAACATTATTTAACCTTTCTCCTTATTGAACTCCTGTCAGTATTTCAGGTCTCAGCACAGGGGTCGCTGACCTTCTGCTGCCCCACCCTCTCCCCAGCAGGACCCTGTGGTCACTGGTGCCCTCATCAGCTCCCGGGATTGTGAGGGAGGCCAGAGCCCTGTCCGTCCAGGCACAGCGCACCCGGTGCCCAGCGCACGGCTGGCTTGGGCCAGGTGGCGATTGGAGCATGAATAACAGGCCCTGTTAGAAACTTGTCGCTGGAAGGGGACAAACGGTGGAGATGCGCATCACCCCGTCTGGACACAGGCCTCCCCTGCTTGGGAGCTGGCCAGGCCTGGGCCGAACAAGCTGTTTAATGTGCTTTGTTTTTCACTTCTAAAGAATCAACATTAAAGGAGGCTCACTGATGACTTTGCAAACTGTCAATAGAAACGAGGAGTAGATGCCAGTTCAGGTTGTTCTTTGCATTCACCCATTCTCTCAGCAAGACGGGAATTCAGGGGAAGGAAGAGTGGGTGTAGTGTTAGTGTCAACTAAAACGCAGCATCCACTCCTGTCAGCCCCTTGTGGGTTGCTGAGGAGGGAAGGGACCTCTTGAGCCACTCGGAAGAGCTGTGTGGCCACTGCTTAGGCTGGAAGGCAGCTCTGGGGCTGTGTGACCTTGGGCAAGCCCTGACCTCTCTGTGCTTCATCCGTGGAAGAGGATAAGTTTGGGTTCAGTCTGGAAAGCAGCATCCACTCCAGATGCGACGAGATCTGTGCGAGGCCTTTAGTCAATAGAGTCAACAAAGATGGGCTGCTTTCTTGTAACATCTTCCTTAAAAAAAAAAAAGCTTTAAATTTTTTACTGCTTTTAGATTTAGAGAGAAGTTTCAAAAATAATTCAGTTTCCATACTTTCCTCAGCCAGCCTTGCATAACCATAGCACAAGAGCAGAACCAAGAAATTAACATTGGTACAATGTCACTATAATATAGTATAATGATACTAACACTGTAAAAATATGAGAAATTAACATTGGTATAATGTTACTATGTTTCATAGTACAATCATATTATCATTGTAGCCTATAAGAAATTAATATTGGCACAATGTTACTATATTTTATAATGAAATGATATTAACATTGTAACAGTACAAGAAATTAACAGAAGTTTTTAACTAAACTGAAGACCCTACTTTTTTTTCTTTTTTAACATCTTTGTTGGAATATAATTGCTTTACAATGTTGTGTTAGTTTCTGCTGTATAACAGAGTGAATCAGCTATATGTACACATATATCCCCATATCCCCTCCCTCTTGCGTCTCCCTCCCACCCTCTCTATCCCACCCCTCTAGGTGGTCACAAAGCACCGAGCTGATATCCCTGTGCGATGCAGCTGCTTCCCAATAGCTATGTATTTTACATTTGGTAATGTATATATGTCCCTGCCACTCTCTCACTTCGTCCCAGCTTACCCTTCCCCCTCCCCATGTCCTCAAGTCCATTCTCTACTTCTGTGTCTTTATTCCTGTCCTGCCCCTAGGTTCATCAGAACCATGTTTTTTTTTTTTTTTTAGATTCCATATATTTGTGTTAGCATATGGTATTTGCTTTTCTCTTTCTGACTTACTTCACTCTGTTTGACACACTCTAGGTCCATCCACCTCACTACAAATAACTCAATTTCCTTTCTTTTTATGGCTGAGTAACATTCCATTGTATATATGTGCCACATCTTCTTTCTCCATTCGTCTGTCGACGGACACTTAGGTTGCTTCCATGTCCTGGCCATTGTAAATAGTGCTGCAATGAACATTGTGGTACATGACTCTTTTTGAATTATGGTTTTCTCTGGGTGTAGGCCGAGTAGTGGGATTGCTGGGTCATATGGTAGTTCTATTTTTAGTTTTTTAAGGACCTTCATACTGTTCTCCATAGTGGCTGTATCAATTTACATTCCCACCAACAGTGCAAGAGGGTTCCCCTTTCTCCACACCCTCTCCAGCATTTATTGTTTCTAGATTTTTTGATGATGGCCATTCTGACAGGTGTGGGATGATATCTCATTGTAGTTTTGATTTGCATTTCTCTAATGATTAGTGATGTTTCATGTGTTTGTTGGCAGTCTGTATATCTTCTTTGGAGAAATGTCTGTTCAGGTCTTCTGCCCATTTTTGGATTGGGTTGTCTGTTTTCTTGATATTGAGCTGCATGAGCTGCTTGTAAATTTTGGAGATTAATCCTTTGTCAGTTGTTTGGTTGGAAATATTTTCTCCCATTCTGAGGGTTGTCTTTTCATCTTGTTTATGGTTTCCTTTGCTCTGCAAAAGCTTTTAAGTTTCATTAGGTCCCATTTGTTTATTTTTGTTTTTATTTCCATTTCTCTAGGAGGTGGGTCAAAAAGGATCTTGCTGTGATTTATGTCAAAGATTGTTCTTCCTATGTTTTCCTCTAAGAGTTGTATAGTGTCTGGCCTTACATTTAGGTCTTTAGTCCATTTTGAGTTTATTTATGTGTATGGTGTTAGGCAGTGTTCTAATTTCATTCTTTTACATGTAGCTGTCCAGTTTTCCCAGCACCACTTATTGATGAGGCTGTGTTTTCTCCATTGTATATTTTTGCCTCCTTTATCAAAAATAAGGTGACCATAGGGCTTCCCTGGTGGCGCAGTGGTTGAGAGTCCACCTGCCAATGCAGGGGGCATGGGTTCGTGCCCCGGTCCGGGAAGATCCCACATGCCGTGGAGTGGCTGGGCCCGTGAGCCATGGCCGCTGAGCCTGTGCGTCCGGAGCCTGTGCTCTGCAACGGGAGAGGCCACAACAATGAGAGGCCCGCGTACTGCAAAAAAAAAAAAAAAAGGTGACCATATGTGCGTGGGTTTATCTCTGGGCTTTCTATCCTGTTCCATTGATCTATATTTCTGTTTTTGTGCTAGTACCATACTATCTTGATTACTGTAGCTTTGTAGTATGATCTGAAGTCAGGGAGCCGGATTCCTCCAGCTCCGTTTTTCTTTCTCAAGATTGCTTTGGCTATTCGGGGTCTTTTATGTTTCCATACAAATTGTGACATTTTTTGTTCTAGTTCTGTGAAAAATGCCATTGGTAGTTTGATAGGGATTGCAATGATACTACCCAAAGATTGCTTTGGGTAGTATAGTCATTTTCACAATGTTGATTCTTCCAATCCAAGGACATGGTATATCTCTCCATCTGTTTGTATCATTTTTAATTTCTTTCATCAGTGTCTTATAGTTTTCTGCATACAGGTCTTTTGTCTCTTTAGGTAGGTTTATTCCTAGGTATTTTATTCTTTTTGTTGCAGTGGTAAATGGGAGTGTTTCCTTAATTTCTCTTTGAGATTTTTCATTATTAGCATATAAGAATGCAAGAGATTTCTGTGCATTAATTTTGTATCCTGCTACTTTACCAAATTCTTTGATTAGCACTAGTAGTTTTCTGGTAGCATCTTTAGGATTCTCTATGTATAGTATCATGTCATCTGCAAACAGTGACAGCTTTACTCCTTCTTTTCTGATTTGGATTCCTTTTATTTCTCTTTCTTCTCTGATTGCTGTGGCTAAAACTTCCAAAACTGTGTTGAATAATAGTGGTGAGAGTGGGCATCCTTGTCTTGTTCCTGATTTTAGGGGGAATGATTTCTGTTTTTTACCATTGAGAATGATGTTGGCTGTGGGTTTGTCATATATGGCCTTTATTATGTTGAGGTAAGTTCCCTCTATGCCTACCCTCTGGAGAGTTTTTATCATAAATGGGTGTTGAATTTTGTCAAAAGCTTTTTCTGCATCTATTAAGATTATCATATGGTTTTTATCCTTCAGTTTGTTCATATGGTTTATCACATTGATTGATTTGCATATATTGAAGAATCCTTGCATTCCTGGAATAACCCCCACTTGATCATAATGTATGATCCTTTTAATGTGCTGTTGGGTTCTGTTTGCTAGTATTTTGTTGAGGATTTTTGCATCTACGTTCATCAGTGATATTGGCCTGTAGTTTTCTTTCTTTGTGACATCTTTGTCTGGTTTTGGTATCAGGGTGATGGTGGCCTTGTAGAATGAGTTTGGGAATGTTCCTCCCTCTGCTATATTTTGGAAGAGGTTGAGAAGGATAGGTGTTAGCTCTTCTCTAAAGGTTTGATAGAATTCACCTGTGAAGCCATCTGGTGCTGGGCTTTTGTTTGTTGGAAGATTTTCAATCACAGTTTCAATTTCAGTGCTTGTGATTAGTCTGTTTATATTTTCTGTTTCTTCCTGGTTCAGTCGTGGAAGGTTGTGCTTTTCTAAGAATTTGTCCATTTCTTCCAGGTTGTCCATTTTATTGGCATAGAGTTGCTTGTAGTAATCTCTCATGATCCTTTGTATTTCTGCAGTGTCAGTTGTTGCTTCTCCTTTTTCTTGTCTAATTCTGTTGACTTGAGTCTTCTCCCTTTTTTTCTTATTGAGTCTGGCTAGTGGTTTATCAATTTTGTTTATCTTCTCAAAGAACCAGCTTTTAGTTTTATTGGTCTCTGCTGTCGTTTCCTTCATTTCTTTTTCATTTATTTCTCATCTGATCTTTATGATTTCTTTCCTTCTGGTAACTTTTGGGCTTTTTTGTTCTTCTTCCTCTAATTGCTTTAGGTGTAAGGTTAGGTTGTTTATTTGAGGTGTTTCTTGTTTTTTTGAGGTAGGATTGTATTGCTTTAAACTTCCCTCTTAGAACTGCTTTTGCTGCATCCCATAGATTTTGGGTTGTCGTGTTTTCATTGTCATTTGTTTCTAGGTATTTTTTGATTTCTTCTTTGGTTTCTTCAGTGATCTCTTGGTTATTTAGTAACATATTGTTTATCCTCCATGTGTTTGTATTTTTTACACTTTTTTTCCCTGTAATTGATATCTAGTCTCATAGCATTGTGATCAGAAAAGATACTTGATACAATTTCAATTTTCTTAAATTTACCAAGGCTTGGTTTGTGACCCAAGATATAATCTATCCTGGAAAATGTTCCATGGGCACTTGAGAAGAAAATGTATCCTGTTGTTTTTTGGATGGAATGTCCTATAAATATCAATTAAGTCCATCTTGTCTAATGGGTCATTTAAAGCTTGAATTCCCTTGTTTATTTTCTGTTTGGATGATCTGTCCATTGGTGAAAGTGAGGTGTTAAAGTCCCCTACAATTATTGTGTTACTGTCGATTTCCGCTTTTATGGCTGTTAGCATTTGCCTTATGTATTGAGGTGCTCCTGTGTTGGGTGCATAAATATTTACAATTGTTATATCTTCTTCTTAGATCGATCCCTTGATCATTATGTAGTGTCCTTCTTTGTCTCTTGTAATAGTCTTTATTTTAAAGTCTATTTTGTCTGATATGAGAATTGCTACTCCAGCTTTCTTGTGATTTCCATTTGCATGGAATATCTTTTCCCATCCCTTCACTTGCAGTCTGTATGTGTCCCTAGGTCTGAAGAGGGTCTCTTGTAGACAGCATATATACGGGTCTTGTTTTTGTATCCATTCAGCCAGTCTGTGTCTTTTGGTTGGAGCATTTAATCCATTTACATTTAAGGTAGTTATCAATATGTATGTCCCTATTACCATTTTCTCAATTGTTT
Organism: Delphinus delphis; assembly: GCF_949987515.2. Classification (NCBI taxonomy): domain Eukaryota; kingdom Metazoa; phylum Chordata; class Mammalia; order Artiodactyla; family Delphinidae; genus Delphinus; species Delphinus delphis. The sequence goes on from NC_082686.1 coordinate 3,799,581, forward strand.
TGGGGTTGTTTTTGTAGATCTTTTCCTTCTCCTGTGTTTCCTGCCTAGAGAAGTTCCTTTAGCGTTTGTTGTAAAGCTGGTTTGGTGGTGCTGAATTCTCTTAACTTTTGCTTGTCTGTAAAGATTCAAATTTCTCTGTCGAATCTGAAAGAGATTCTTGCTGGGTAGAGAAATCTTGGTTGGAGGTTTTTCCCTTTCATCACTTTAAATATGTCCTGCCACTCCCTTCTGGCTTGCAGAGTTTCTGCTGAAAGATCAGCTGTTAACCTTATGGGGATTCCCTTGTATGTTATTTGTTGCTTTTCCCCTGCTGCTTTTAATATTTTTTCTTTGTATTTAATTTTTGATAGTTTCATTAGTATGTGTCTTGGTTGTTTCTCGTTGGATTTATCCTGTATGGTACTCCCTGTGCTTCCTGGACTGGATTGACTATTTCCTTTCCCATGTTAAGGAAGTTTTCAACTATAATCTCTTCAAATATTTTCTCAGACATTTCTTTTTGTTGTCTTCTTCTGGGACACCTGTAATTCAAATGTTGGTGTGATTAATATTGTCCCAGAGGTCTCTGAGACTGTCCTCAATTCTTTTCATTCTTTTTTCTTTATTCTGCTCTGGGGTAGTTATTTCCACTGTTTTATCTTCCAGGTCACTTATCCATTCTTCTGCATCAGTTGTTCTGCTATTGATTCCTTCCAGAGAATTTTTAATTTCATTTATTGTGCTGTTCATCATTATTTGTTAGCTTTTTAGTTCTTCGAGGTCCTTGTTAAACGTTTCTTGTATTTTCTCCAATCTGTTTCCAAGATTTTGGATTATCTTTACTGTCATTACTCTGAATTCTTTTTCAGGTAGACTGCCTATTTCCTCTTCATTTGTTTGGTCTGGTGGGTTTTTACCTTGCTCCTTCATCTGCTGTGTGTTTCTCTGTCTTCTTATTTTGCTTAATTTACTGTGTTTGGGGTCTCCTTTTCTCAGGCTGCAGGTTTGTAGTTCCCATTGTTTATTGGTGGGTAAGGTTGGTTCAGTGGCTTGTGTAGGCTTCCTGGTGGAGGGGACTGGTGCCTGTGTTCTGGTGGATGAGTCTGGATCTTGTCTTTCTGGTGGGCAGGGCTGCGGCCGGTGGTGTGTTTTGGGGTGTCTGTGAACTTAGTATGATTTTAGGCAGCCTCTCTGCTATTGGGTGGGGTTGTGTTCCTGTCTTGCTGGTTGTTTGGCATGGGGCGTCCAGCACTGGAGTTTGCTGGCCGTTGGGTGGAGCTGGGTCTTAGTGTTGAGATGGAGATCTCTGGAGAGCTCTTGCTGATTGATATGACATGGGGCTGGGAGGTCTCTGGTGGTCCAATGTCCTGAACTCGGCTCTCCCACCTCAGAGTCTCAGGCCTGACACCGGACCGGAGCACCAGACCCTGTCAGCCACATGGCTCAGAAGAAAAGAGAGAAAAAAAGAAAGAAAAATAATAATAAAATAAAATAATTAAAATTTAAAAATTATTAAAATAAAAAAATTATAAAGTAATTTAAAAAAAAGAAGACAGTAACGAAACCAATAAACAAATCTGCCAATGATAACAAGAGCTAAAAACTATACTAAGATAAACATAAAAATCAGAAACAAGTCGGTCGCAGACAGCAAACCCCAAGTCTACAGTTGCTCCCAAAGTCCACTGCCTCAATTTTGGGTTGATTTGTTGTCTAGTCAGGTATTCCACAGATGGAGGTACCTCAGGTCACTTGTGGGGATTTAATCCGCGGCTCCTGAGGCTGCACAGAGATTTGCCTCCTGTTCTTTGTTTGCACAGCTCCCGGGGCTCAGCTTTGGATTTGGCCCCGCCTCTGCGTGTAGGTTGACCTCAGGCATCTGTTCCCACCCAGACAGGACAGGGTTCAAGCAGTGGCAGATTAGGGGACTCTGGCTCACTCAGGCCGGGGGCGGCGGGGCAGGGGGGTGGGTGGCGGGGAGGGAGGGGTACGGTAGTTATAATTGGAATGCGGGGCAAGCCTGCAACAGCAGAGGCCGTGGTGACTTTGCAACCGCCTGAATTTCACCGGCTTTCCGCCAGTATTCTTTTATTGTTCCAGGGTCCCGTTCAGGTCCTACATGGATTGAGTTGCTGCTTTGCGTTTGTCTCCTGCAGGCTGTAACAGTTTCCCAGTGTTCCCTTGTTTCTTTGTGACCTTGACAACTCTGAGGACTCTTGATTGTTATCTTGCCAAATATCCCTCAGTTTGGTGTTTTCACACAAGTGGACTGCAGTTATACAAACCACGGAAGCGATGCGCGCCTTTCAGCGTACTGCGTCACGGGGTGCGTGATGTCAGTGTGGCGTACCACTGGGGAGAAGCAGTGGCCTTCATTCGTTGGTTAAGGTGATTTCCGCCTGTTTCTCTTCTTACATCTTAGGTCTCCTCTTATCCTTTCCTGCTATAGTTACCACATAACTTGGGGAGATACTTTGAGGTTGTACAAATCCTGTCACCCCTCATGCTTTCACTCACTGATGTTGGCATCCATCCGTGTATCTAGTCTGCAGCCCTTGGCTTCCGTGGAGTTTGCCTAATGATGATTTTCTGTTTCCCTCTCTCCTTCTGCATTTATTCATTGGAATCCTACTGCAGGAAAGAGCTGCCACTTCTCCTCCATCTATATATGTAATTGATTATTTACATCAGCATGGACTCACGGGTATTTATTTTATTCCATGGATTATAATTCAGTACCATCACTATTTATTTTGTTGCTTAAACTGTCCTTGTTTTGGCCATTAGAAGCTCTTTTGTGTTCTTCCATCTATATATATATATATACACACACACATAGCTTTTTTCTTTTCTTAGCCTCTCATTTCTTGACGGTTCCACAGGGTGTCTGCTCTGAGCTCGTCTTGTATTTTCCTCTTCTCTGGCCCTGGATTCAGCCACTTTTCTAAGCAGCTCTGATTCCTTTTCCTGGAGAAGTGTTTAGAAAACAAGATCTGGGCATGAGGTGTGCTCATTACCGCTGGGGTCTCATTGCTTCTAGACCCTCTTAGTGGACAGACCTAGGAAATGTATATGTGGACGCTAACACATTCATGTGCACACAGCTCTCTGTCTGCATCTTCAAAACCACGACTATACCTATATCCTAGATTCCAGGTCAACGGCACAGAGTTCATTTTCATCTTCCCCTTTCCTTATCTCGAACTTCTTCCTCCAGAAGTGAGGTATCTGGGACTTACTCTCTGTAGCATACTTATTTGGCCAATTCTAGTTTACACATAACTTACTTTCTGAATTGCTGACCTGTACCCCCATGAGAAACACATTTACTGACTAGATTCTAGCATTTATGTGCAGCCAGGATACTGTTTTCTTCAGTTTCTCAGGTTAGATCTGTTCCCCACCCCTTTGCGTGGTCGTGTTCTTTACTTGTAGTGGAGTGAGGTTTGCCTTCTATCTGGGTTTCCTCCCATATCCAGATTTTTCAAAAATCCATCTTTCGCCAGTGATTTGGGATGCCACCTTTGTCACATACCGTGTCCACACGTGTTGGGGTCTATTCTGGACATCCTGTTCCAGCCCTACTAGTCGTCTGTGTGTTCACGCTTTGAATCACAGAGGTTCTAGAGTGCGTCTTAACGTCAAGGAGAGCTAGTCTCTTGTTTTTGCTTTCTCAGTGTTTTCCTGGCAATTCCTGCCTGTTGCTTTTCCTGTGGATGTAAAATCTTGCTCTAGTCTGAGTGGGGTTGAGTCCGGAACAGGGCTGCCTTCCCAAGGACAGGGTGCAGAGATGTGGGAGTTTGTGGTTATGCCGCATGCACGCCAGGCTTCCTGAAACTCAAGGATCAAGCAGAAAGGGAAGGGGAACCTCTGGGTCCTTATTTTAATTTCATAATGTATTTCCTTCGTGAGACTGCCCCTTGACATTAACTTCCCTAGCAAAATATTTCCAGGGTTTTCATTCAGAAGCTGTCATACCTAAGAGGGCATAGATGGCATCTCCTGACGGGCAGGGGCAGGAGGTGGCATCGGGGCTGCTTAAGGCAACGCGGTGTCTTCAGGCTGGTGCAGAAGGTGCGTCGTCTCACACGCAGTCCCGGCGGCTGTAGCGACTCCCGCAAGGGGTCAGCTCCCTGCCTGGTGCCAGGCTCTGTGCTGGGCGCTGCGCTTTCAGCCACGCAGCTTGGCACACAGGGCGATGTCATCCCCAAGCCCCTGGCCAGCAGGTCACACCAAAACAAGCTCCAGCCGTGGAGAATGTCAGCAGAGCAGCCCCCAAAGCACGACTTTATCACGCTTGAGAAGACTTAATAGATTTAATTCTTCCCTGATGATTTTTAGGGGGTGAGATCAGTGTTGCTAAGACAGGGTGAGGTTAGAAGCATGTCAGTGACAATGTTCTGTGCCCTGTAGGTTTACCCTGGATCACTGGGAATTCTTAAGACACAGCCCCGTGATGACTTCATTCTTGTTCCTCTGCACTGCACTTGCCAGCAGAGCTTTGGTGCCTTTTTGTACCATTTTAATTCCCTACCCTTGATCTGACCTTGTAGTTGGAACCAGCACGTCACAGCTGAGAGTCTCAGAAATCGATGAGATACGGAGGGAAGTTGTGGGTCTGAATCTCTTTTTTAACCAGTCGATCGGAGCTCACTTGACGATGATGTACTTTCTGGAACATGTCAGGAAAAGAGTTTAAGAAGAGTTTCGTTCCGGGGTCGTATTGTAGGCGTAAGTGTTCAGCTTCTCAAGAGAACTTATTTTTAAAAGGCCAAGACTTGCTTGGCAATCCAAGCCTGGTTTGTTCTTTTATAAAACATCAATCTTGTTGCCTTGTGGTCATATTCATTACTTGCACGTCTTGCACTTGGAGATTTTAATTGCAAGAACCAAAATGGACATAGGGCGACAAGCCACAGAGGACTTTTCTGGAAGCTTACGGGGATGCACAGAGCCGAGGGTGGGGTTGAACCAGGAGACCCTGGAGGGCAGGAGCCTGGCAGCTCTGGAGGAACCCGATCCTTGGGCATGGCCACCGGCCCAAGTTCATTTCCAGCCAAGGAATCCCAAACTCCAGGGAGAAGCAGCCACAGCCTCCCACTGCGCTCCCCCCACCCCGGGTTCCCCCTCACGTGCTGTTTGGGCAGTGGGAGAGGAGAAGGGGGCCGCCCTCAGTAGAGTGCCAGCGCCCACGTGGAACAGGGAGAGGTGATTCTCTAAAACCGGAGAGAGTGCTTTCCCAGAAGAAGGGCAGCACAGCCCTTGAACCTGCTGTGCCTGGCCAGGTGCTGTGCTTGTACTCCAGACCCACCGTCCACCCCAGGAGCCTGGGCTTCTCCCCTTACACCATAAACACGAACTCTCAAAATATCCTTTGCCGACTTTATTGCAACATCTTTGGGTTCGTCCCTGCGCTCCTTACTGATTTCGGCCCGTTGCTGCTACTTAGAGGCATGGATTGAACCAAAGGAAGTCAGACCACATGTTCTGAGGTCTGCCGAGCTTTGCGGCAAGTACGTCATTGCCTTTAGAAAGTAGCCACCCTGCCTGGCACTGCACCCATCTCCTCACTGTGCTTTTCTGTTCCAGGGCCCGCCACTCCTCTGCTTCCAGGAGGACCCGCTGCAGCAGCCCCTGGAGCTGGCCATGGGACAAGTGTCCAGCGTGACCCAGTCAGCCCAGGAGAAGGTGAGCCGGGCACCGTCACCTGCCTTGGGCCTTTCCTCACCGAGGAAGCGAATTTAAAGTGGGGTTGGAGGGCTTCCCTGGTGGTGCAGTGGTTGAGGGTCCGCCTGCCGATGCAGGGGACGTGGGTTCGAGCCCCGGTCCGGGAAGATCCCACATGCCGCGGAGTGGCTGGGCCCGTGAGCCATGGCCGCTGAGCCTGCGTGTCCGGAGCCTGTGCTCTGCAACGGGAGAGGCCACAGCAGTGAGAGGCCCGCGTACCGCAAAAAGATAAATAAATAAAAATAAAGTGGGGTTGGATAACTGAGTCACGTTGCTGTGCAGCAGAGATTGACACAGCATTGTAAATCAGCTAGACTTCAACTTAAAAAAGAAAAAAAGCTGGCGTGGGGGAATTTATTCTGTCTTAGAATTATTGAAAACGCCAGACACCTTACATCAAAAAAATAAATCTGACCCATCAACTGGATGACTAGATAAATAAAATACGGCCTCTCCACGTGATGGAGTGTTATTTGGCCTCCTAAAGGAACGCAGCTCTGACACGTGTTCCCACATGGAGGAGCCTCGAAGACACTCCACTAAGTGAGAGAAGCCAGACATGAAAGGACACATAAGATTCCACTTATATGAAATATTCAGAATAGATAAATCAGTAGAGACAGAAAGTAGATTAGTGGTGTCCAGGGGCTGGGGCCGGGTAATGCTTGTGGGGACGTGAACATTGACTGCTCAGGTGAACGGGGACAGGGTTTTGGGGGTGACGAAAATGTTCTAAACTGGTGATATTTGTACAATGCTGTGAAATATGTTTAAAAACCATTTAATTGTATAGTTTAAATGGGTGAATTATCTCTCTCTCTCTCTATATATATATAGTTATATAAATAATATGTGAATAATTTCCATAACACGATATATAGATTTGAGTCATTTAGATATTATATAGAGTTTATTTTATAGCTGCTAAGAGCTCACATGCTGAAGTTACTTATTAGACTGGTCAAATACCATAAATAATTGTAAGTTCTTTTTTTTTTTTTTAACAAAAGGTATCTGTAGAAGTGCTGAGAAACTCTTAGGTACAAGGCTTACCCTTGTATCTCTGTATATTTTATTATCAAATTAAATGCATATCATTTAGCAGACAGCAAGGAGGGGACACCTGGGTGGCCCCCGGGCCCAGAAGGAGCTCCCATCCAGCCCCCTGGAACCCCACCTCTTGTGTATGTCCCCCCTGGCTCAGCTACAGCGTTGTTGGGGCATTTCAAACGTGTATTGTTCTGTGCACACAATTTCAGAACTTTCTCCTTATAGAACGTGACAGTTGGGAGGTTCATCCAGGTTGATTTGTGTCGCTCTAGTTCATTAGCTGGAACTACAGTTCAGGATTCTGGGTGGACCAGGGCTGCTTTTTCCACCTTCCACTGATGGATAATTAGGTAGTTTTCTCTTTTTCTCAAGTACAGCAGAGCTGCCGTGGACTGTCTCCTGAGGCCTCAGGCACAAGAACGGGAGTATCTCCAGGGCGGGAGTGGCATTCCTAGGTTGTAGGTACGCAGGCTTCAGCTCCACCATGGATTCCAGAATTGGTCGCCCAGGGGCTGGCCCAGCTACCTCTGCCGAGGCAGCGCAGGGAAGCTCTCTTTCCCCACCCTTGGCCGATACGGGGTCACAGAGCTCCATACCCCCTGCAACAAGCGTGGAGAAGTCTCTGGAAGATATTGGGAGGAAACTGGTGGCCACAAGGCAGGATGCTGACACCGGCACGGCCCGTAACAGCTGGAAGGGGCCTTGCGAGCAGATGCTCCAGTGCCTAAGTTTCAAAGGCTGGGGGACTGAGGGAAAGATTGCTGCTGGCCTCACCTACCCAAGGCCCCTGCTTGGGAAGTGCCCCTGTGCAGTGAGTGCCCTGTTATTACAAATAGACCCCAGGTCCCTTTGTGGTGCACAGTTTCTGTTTGCTGATTTCTGACACTGTCAGCGTTAAGAGAGGGACAGATCTCAGGGGCTGGCCTGGAGGTGCCAGGAGGGAGCAGAGATTGGAAATGGCAATAGACTATTTTTAAAGGTCTTGATATATAGTGCCGGAAAAGCATCCTTTGGAAAGTGGACAGTTAAACTGTGTTTGTTTTAATACCATTACAGAAATTGCACATACCCGTCAAAAAGTTAAAAACAATATATAGAAGTGCGTAAGCTTTGTTTTAAGTCTGCCCCCTTCCTCTCTGCTCTCAGCCTTCCTTCCTCTGCTCCCCCCGGATAGGACCATGGACGGCTGTCCACGCTATCTTCTAGGAAGCTTTTTACCCAGTAAACTACTGGGAAAGTGCACACGATCTTGTGTTCTTTTACAAGTTTCTTCGTAGTTCTTGACTCCTGTGTTTTTTTGACCAGGGACCGATTTTGTGGAAGACAACTTTTCCACGGATGGGGGTGGGAAGCAGTGGAGGGGAGATGGTTCAGGCAGGAATGTGAGCGATGGGGAATGGCAGATGAAGCTTCGCTCGCTCGCCCACCACTCATCTCCTGCTGTGGGTTCCTGTTAGGCCACAGACCGGCCCCGGGGTTGGGGACCCCTGCGTTAAGCGAAGGACAGGCGTTGTGCCAGGAGCTCGTGCTCTAGGGCTGCCTGTCGGGCAGGACACTGATGACGGTGTCTTCCTCCTTTTAGGATCTAAACACCCGCCATGGGTTCCAAACTTAGGTTGAATCCTGTGCCAGCAACGTCACGTGCTCTCTCTGCTCTGTGTGATTCTTGAGAAGGGAAGAACCGTAGCAGAGTCTGAGGACTCCGAAGGTGTCCAAGGAATGCAGACAGGAGATTCAATGACATCCCCCTCCCCTTTCCACGCTCCCTCCGGAGTGTCAGGGTCTGTGTTTCTCACCCCTCTGACTCAGTCCTGACAAGGGACGTGTGGATGACGTTTGAGGTAACGAAAGGGATGACTCTGGGGTCTGGTGTCTAGTCACGTCTTCGATCAAGTCGATGAGGATGGGCTTCTGGTCTCCCTCTGTGAGCATCTTCCCAGCTTGGGTTTGGTCTTGAGTCTCCCGGCACGACCCTCGCAGAACAGAACTGGGTCTCCCCTGCCTTCCAGTTGCCATATGCTCAGACTTTTTCCTGCAGCCCCCGAAGACCCCCGTGTGCCAGAGCAGCTCCCTTTGCAAGTACCTGGCTCCTCGGCAAGCCCCCCGCCCCCCGTCCTGCACAGAGAGTGGGGTCTTGCATAGCTTAGAGCATCTGAGTCACCCTGCAGGACCCGTGGGAGACGCACAGTCCACACCCTGCAGCTGTGGCTGAACTGGGGGCTTCTGAGCAGTTTACTCATGACTCTTCTGACACCAACTGTGTGCGATTTTTCTTGCACGCAACGAGCAGTCCTCCAGTTCTCAGGACGCCAACAGGGTGTCCTACAATTCAACTCGATTCTGGCACTAAGTACCCACACAGCACAGACCCTACAGGTTAAGGGCTCAGCCCAGGACTGCCCCTCCCTTGAGACGCCAACCCCAAGTCTGGGCCTCCTGTACCCACCAACTGGCTATAAAGCGGCAGGTTCCCACAACCCCTTCCAAATGCTTGATCGTTTGCTAGAACAGCTCACAGAACTCGGGAAAGCACTTTACTTACTATTATCAGTGTCTATTAAAGGACGTGGCTCAGGAACGGCCAAATGGCAGGTACCTGGGACAGGGAAGGGAGAAGGGGTGGGGAGCTTCCACACTCTCCACGTGTGCCGCCCTCCCAGGACCAGAAGCTCTCCGAACCCCATTGTTTAGGGGTTTTCTGGAGGTTCCATTACGGAGGCATGGCTGATTAAATCACAGGCATGGGTGTGTCCCCTCTCTAGTTGCCATCCCCTCCCCTGAAGTCCAGGTGGCAAAGCTGCTACCCTCTAACCACGCATTGGTCTTTCTGGCCCCCAGTCTCCATCCTGATGTTATCTAGCTCCCCCCCACCCCGCCCCGCAACCACCAGTCATCTCCTTAGTATACAAAAGACATTCGAGATTCCTCGGGCTTTAGGAGCTGTGTGCCAGGAACTGAGGACAAAGACGAGATATTTATCCCAAGAGGCAAGCCGTGCCGGGGCAGGGGCATTTTTCCGAAGGAGTTCTCCCCGTGCAGGGCAGGACGCCCGTGCTCGTGTGGACGGGCATCCTTTCAGGTGGCGACTGGAGGCACCCCTGGGTCTCCAGGGCTCATGGTCTGCAGACACACGCTCAGCTTAGCCGGGTGGCAGACCCAGCAAGGGCTCGGTACCAAGAGGCATTCTCGGTGGGACACTTCTTGCGGAGGAGAGCATTGCCCTTCACCTTCTCTCCGGGGCTCTCTGTGTCCTCCCTTCCAGTCTCAACACGCCCCCAGTCCATTTCTCTCTCCCAGACTGTAATTGCGCTCTTACACGAGAGTGTAAGCTATGTTCTCTTTCCTCATGTCCTAGGAGAGGTTTGCTCCAGAACGTTTGACCCAGAAGGAGCAGACTCAATTTTTCAAGTGGCCTGAGAGCAGCTCTTCCTTCTTGGGTGCAGCCGTAACCCCTCTAGGGCAAATGCATGGGCTCGGAAGCTTTGTGAAGGCGTGAGGTCTACAAGGGCAGCGTGGGAGCTCTCCAAACGTGAATCAGGGTTAGGAGTGTTGTGCTGGGACAGGCACTCGCTGCAAAGGCCACACATGTACTTAGCAAGCGTGGCGAGTGTCCCTGTGAACAGGATGTATATGTGGACGGCTTGCCAGGCAAAGCAGGGGTCGCCTGCTGCTGGGGGACGGCAGTGACGCTGGCCTTCTCGGTGTGAGGCCCTCACTGAGCCACAGGCTTTGTGTCTGTAGAGGATGAATCCCTCCCTGGCCCCGGCCTGTGCAGCACCTGCAGGGCCCCTGCCACGTGGTAGCTCTGATGCCGTCGGGCAATAAGGGCCGTGTCCGTCCTAATTAGTGCCCACAGCTCTTCTCTGCCCAAGGAAGCATTGTGCCCATTGTACGGAGGAGGAAACTGAGGCCAAGAGAGGCTGGGGCACTCGGGCAAGGGAACTAAGAGCTGCTGAATAACAGAGGCTGGAACTGAACCCGAGTCGGCCTCCAGAAACCAGCCCCAGCCGCCATACACCATGAACAGCCCTGTTCCTATTATTCTTTACATGTTTATCATTATCATTTCACTTAAGCTCCCACCCACCCCCACCAGGAAAGAGACGGCGAAAATGGGAAAAAAGGAACTGAAAGGCACTAACCAACCCTTGCTTCCGTAAAACCATAGCAACAAACAGACCTCGGGCAACTGCATGGAATTTCCCCTGGAATCTCATTCCACAGTGTCTGTCGGGGAACCCCACAGCCGCCACTGGGATGAATCGTATATTGTGAGCACATGGGTTTTTTCTACCTAAGGCTGTTACACATTCATATACTAAAATATACCCTGGGAGCTTCTGGGCACCCCTGTGCTCTTTCCAGACCTTGGTGGACCCCTTACTTTGCAAGGGTAGAGCACGCAAAGTTGTAGTTGCAAATAGGAAATTTGGTTGACTCTTGTTTGACTTTGCATGTCTTGAAATTCCAGGTACCCCATTAGCCTGGTATTTATGCCAAAATACTAACCGGTTGTGAAATTGTTTTGAAGCCAGGTCTTTCCAAGGGCAGGTGCAAAATTTCTCATTGGAGGCCCCGCCCTTTGAGATGTGAATGGGAGCAGTGTCTCTGGGAGGGCCACCTGTTTGTTTGGATAAAGGCATGTGGAATTCTGGGCTGAGTCAGCCCTCAGGTACTTGGCCTGGTGAAGACCAGGTAAAAGGACCCTCGGGTAAGCTGGGCTTTTGTTTGTGAGTTGGAACACATCAAGCAGCAGCGGCATTACGTGGAGGTGTGACCAAGTGCCTTCCTTTTTTTTTTTTAACATCTTTATTGGGGTATAATTGCTTTACAATGGTGTGTTAGTTTCTGCTTTATAACAAAGTGAATCAGTCATACATAAACATATGTTCCCATATGTCTTCCCTGTTGCGTCTCCCTCCCTCCCACCCTCCCCATCCCACCCCTCCAGGCTGTCACAAATCACCGAGCCAATATGTGGTTTAATGGGAGCATTCCTTGGCCTAAGAATCCAAGAATGTGCTGTTCTCCTCCGTGGACTCTATGCATTAAAAGACATATACGGGACACTTCCTTTAAAAGGAAGGCACTTGCCCCCGTTGTGGCACATATATACAACGGGGGCAAGTGCCTTCCTTTTAAAGGAAGTGTCCCGTATATGTCTTTTAATGCATAGAGTCCACGGAGGAGAACAGCACATTCTTGGATTCTTAGGCCAAGGAATGCTCCCATTAAACCACATGATGTAGTAACAGTACCTTCTGGTCGCGTACTATTACAGAAAAGCCTCGTTGTTCTGTTTAAAGTATCCCAACAAGAGAAGGGATGGAGGGTGTAGTTGGGGGTGGGGTATCAGAGCCCGTGTGGTCCAAGGCACACCCCTCGAGGGGACGAAATAGAGCATCTACCCAGCATTCCTTGGGGTTGGCTGCCATCTTGTTTCCAGCATTTTTCACCTGGGTCCACTGGGAGAGTCCTTCTAGAAATACACCTTCACTCAGGTATTGTGAACAAGCGGGCAAGTAGGGTTAACTTTATAGATGTTCTGAGAATAGTCAGCTCTGACGCAGTTTACTTTTTAAATTGAGTCTGTTCCAGAGTAGAAGTAATATTTTCTATCAGGCTCGTGCCATCATAAAGAATACTTACAGGGCCAAGACTGGGTTGCAGAGTTGGGCAAGAAATCTGACTGGGAACTCTGAAGGGTTAGCGAAGGGTCTTTACTTCCATTTTTATTTTGGAGTTCTTTCCCACACGATGTCATAGAGCGTGATTGAAGTGAAATATATTGGGTGACATAAACCTTTTAGGTCCTTTTTCTCAGCTGTATTCCTGATTCTTTTGGAGACAAAAGTAATTAAACTATTTCCAGTTCTCTAGAGTGTTCTCAGAGGAGGAGCTGAGGCAATCGTACAAGAGGCTTAATTGAAAAGGAAAGTGGAAAAGTGTGGTGACATTGACAGATATCGGAGGACTTTCTTGTTGGCGGGCAATAGCAAAACCTGGGACTACCTAGGCCTGGAATTCTTTAGGCCCCTGTCTAAACAAAGGAATATAGTTTGAAGATAAGACCGATTTGCATAGGTATGTGACTGAGTTTAAGGTCTGGAGGCTAGAGAGAAAAAAAAACCTTGACTGATGGCCTCCCTGCCGTTATAACGAAACGTGCCCACTTTCACCGGCTGCCTCCCCTCTTGACCCTTGGGGGTATACCAGGGACCCTGACCCTTCACCTGTCAGTGCAGCTGCTCCTTGGGCTAAAGACTTGCACCTTTGAAACCCTCCCCATGTGGAGCCCACCCCCCATGAAAGGCTCTTGTATGTAGAGAGGAGGGAGGAAGGGGATTTATCTGAATACACGGTTCAGCCTTCTGTTGTGTGATTTTTTTTTTTTTTTTTTTTTTGCGGTACGCGGGCCTCTCACTGTTGTGGCCCCTCCCGTTGCAGAGCACAGGCTCCGGATGCGCAGGCCCAGCGGTCATGGCTCACGGGCCCAGCCGCTCCGCGGCATGTGGGATCTTCCCGGACTGGGGCACGAACCCGCGTCCCCTGCATCGGCAGGCAGACTCTCAACCACTGCGCCGCCAGGGAAGCCCCTGTTGTGTGACTTTTGAAATGGTTTGTGTAATCGAGGATCTCTTTGCTTGCTTTGGGAAAAGAATCTCAAGGATAAAGCAGGTGGATTTGTGGCTGGCTGCTCTCAAGGGAACTCGCTTCTGTGTGTCCAGATCTTGGCTTTGTGGAGTCCTGCTTCAGGGCCTCCACCATGGAAGCTAGATATTGCTTCAGTTTAACTTGAAAAATCCAGTACCGATATCAGACTGCTTCGGGGGGAGGCCCACACAGGAAAGGTTTGACAGCCATATTTAAACAGCCCTGTATCGTTGGGTTGCTCCAAGGAGCTGACCTGTAAACTTCAGAAGGGAGCCCATGAACACGACTGTGTTGGGGCAGGGAGACTCCAGGGTCAAGACCAGGGTCTCTACCCGCTCGTCCATATGTAGGTAGACGTCAACCCTGGACGCTCTGGCACTAGCCGGCAGGGTCTGCTTGACCTGGCGTCAGGTGACTCTGCCTTCTGCTGTTCCAAGAGGGGACCCCTTGGGGGTGCAGACGGCCTCGCCGCTGTTTGCCTGGGTGAGAGAATTTAATCCCCGTTGTGGATGACACCTTAATGCACTAAAAGAAGATTACTTATTTTTAAAGCCTGCTTTCCATTTTGTTCTCATCCATTTGGCAAATGGGACATTATTACTCTCAGAGAGGCAGGGGCAGAGCCTGGCCCTGGACACGGATTTGGCCTAATGGTCATATCCCTCCAGCTGGACCCCTAGGAACACTGGTGGCATTTTGTTTGGCCGTATCAAAACTGATCAGGTTGTTGATGTGATTAGTTTTTCCAGCTGAATATACTAAAGAGAGGCCAAGCAATGGTCGGTTTATATGACAGGTATTATTTAGAGGGTCAGAAAGCCATAGGGCCAGGGAAGACCCTCCAGGGGGGTCTCTGTGAAAGGGCGTTCAGACCCTTCGATGTCCCATTTTTAGTGACTCCACTTACTTTCCTGATGTGACTTGAATGGTAATTGTGACCTTTGGAGGCTTGCATTCTAGAAGTTTTAAAGTCTTTTAAAATCTTTGTTGGACTATTTGTTTATTTGCTTTTAACCAGGTGCTTGGGCTATCTGTGTATCGGGAATGGAGCAGTGGGGTAGCTTTTTGTAGAACTGGGTACAAACGGAAACCAAACTCTTTCTTGAGTCAGGGCGCTAAGGAAGCTGTCAGTGTTCTCGGTAACATTCTAATTCGCTTAGTGTAGACGTTTCCAAAGAAGAAGTCAACCAGTCCCTGTCTGGTTTTTAATTTTAAGCAGTGAGACAAAGAACAGAGAGTCGTGTCACTTGTGTGTATAACTCATCCGGCAACAAAATCCATTCCTTCTGGGACTTCCCTGGCGGTCCGGTGGTTAAGACTCCACGCTCCCAATACAGGGGGCTCAGGTTCTATCTCTGGTCGGGGAACTAAGATCCCGCATGCCACGTGGCTCGGCCAAAAACAAGTTCCTTCTAAAAGGGTTGTTTATAGAGCATTTATTTTTAAAACGAATACATGACATTTCTTATACAAACATTTTTTTGTGCCACCCTCCGATGAGCTCTGGAGATGCAATAACATGATGAAGATGTAGAAATAACCCACATAAATCAGTCCTCTGAGAGGGACTTGACAAGAACGGATGAAAATAAGGGTGGTGCGGTTTTCTGCCAGTATTTGGAAAAGGCAAGATTTCCTTTTTCTAACCCTGCTCTGTCAAGAGCATTTATAGTGGACACTGGAAATGGGCCCCTGCAGGCGGCCTGGTATGGTACAGCTCAGGTTCTTGTTGGAGGGGCGGGTGGGCCCCGAGCGGAGTGGGTTAGCCAGGGATCAGCAGGGGGACATGTTTTTAGTCTGAACTTTGTGAAATAGCAGTTATCCTGACAAAGTAAATGTTTTGACAGTCTTCCTACTTGGTATTTTAGGTTCTAAATCCACCAGAGAATTAAAAGAATTTTTCCTTCCTTCCCAAGTGACACCATCCAATATGGGGTCAGCAGTTCCCTGGGGAACGTGGAATCCATCCCGCCGTACCCTCAGCCTCTGCCAACCCGGCTTTGGCCGGACGCACGGGCCGCCTACTGGACCCCCTCCACCCTCTCCCACTGCCCTTGCTCCCTCTGCCTTTGCACACCTGGCACCTGGCCTTCTGGTCCTCCCACGCTGGGCTTGCTTGGCATCTTTGCCAGGAGGGTGGCCGACCCCTCGTTCTGGAAGGTCTGCTCCAGTAGGGGGACTCTGTGACAGAAACGCGGTACTTCTCTGTGCGGTAGCAGCGTTCACACTCATCCCTCTAAAATGCTTTGAGATTTATGTCAGGAATATGGTCAGGTTTATTCCTGATGTAATTATTTTGTCTCATAGGTCTTTAAATGAGCTCATTTTACAACTTTTTTTTTTTTTTTTTTTTGCGGTACGCGGTCCTCTCACTGCTGTGGCCTCTCCCGTTGCGGAGCACAGGCTCCGGACGCGCAGGCTCAGCGGCCATGGCTCACGGGCCCAGCCGCTCCGCGGCATGTGGGATCTTCCCAGACCGGGGCACGAACCCGTGTCCCGTGCATCGGCAGGCGGACTCTCAACCACTGCGCCACCAGGGAAGCCCTGAGCTCATTTTATAATTCTATTTTTGTTAAGGCTATATCATTTTGTAACTGTTTAATATTTCATTCGTTCTTTGAATTATCCCTGCATCTTTGAAAACCACAATAGGTTAAAATTTATTAACATAGAAACAATTTCTTGCGTTCTGGGTACGTTTTTAATTTTTTCCTTGTAACATCCATAAGAAGTTTTCTTTTTAAGGCCCATTTTTAGTGAGAGACGGTGGCTAATGGCGTTCACTCCATGTGAATGTGGAACTGTCTGGGCAAGTTAAAATCGGCTGCGTGGAGAAATAGAGCGAAGCCATGTTTAAAGAAAAAGATCTTTATGAGTGGAAAGATCCTAACTAGCTTTGGGCAAGCCAGAGTTAGCTTCCAGGAATCCACCAGGAAGAAGAGATCTGAAATACTGTTTCTAGTTTTCAAATGACTGCATAGTAGAAAAGGTGTGAATCTGGGTATTCATCCATTTTTGAAACTCTGAATTCTTGTCCTTGCTGGTTTATAGAGTCCAGATTATTTTGTACAGTGAAATGAAGATGGGTGAGGTGCAAGCTCTCCTCTCTCTTGCGTAAAGTTCCGTTGTTTTATGGCCCCTTCTCTAGGTGGTGTTTTGTCATGTCGTGGGCGAGACCATCCAGTTCCTGGTCAGCGTGGGGCTACCCTCGTCCGAGGACACGGGGCGCCCGCTCTACAGTGTGCGGCTCTCCCCGCTTCATCTACAGGTAAAGTTGGGGAGACTGAGCGAGTCCTAGGAAAACAGTTCTCATAAACCTGCAGGGTGAGAGGGTGCAATCAGACGTGCATGCTCCTGTTTTCATTAATTACTGTTCATTTCATAAGTTTCGAACTGTCACCTTCCATATTGTCTCTGTAGGAAATAAAGTGTGTGTGAAATAGGTGTATGTATACACACACACACACATATATACACACATAGATATATACAGACACACATATATACACGCACACATATGTACACGTATGTATAACGAATTCAGAGTCTCCCAACCATCCAGTACGGGAGATATGGTATTTTTCAAGGCACTGAAGCATATCAAGGGTGTGTCGACTGTTAGATTAAGGAAAATGTCATCTGAGAGAAGGCAGGTGGTTCTATTTCAGGATCAAGTACTAGACCTCAGAAGTCTCCTGCAGCTTGGAAAACAGCTTGGGGCTGGACTTGGCATTCCTCCTTTTAGTGTTCGAAAAAGTCAGCTTTAAAAGACCCTTATTATTTTTATATGTTAAAGGATGAGTACTACCATTGTTTTTTGGATAATAGACATTATTATAATAATTGTATTAGACTTACATAATTATAACTTTTATGATTGATACATTTATATATTGTATCTGTAACATTAATAATTATACATAAAGCAATTATAAATAGAGACATATGTAATAATTATAATAGACCTATTAGTGAAACTTACGGATGCCTAAACCATCAGATAGCTGTGCATGTCGCACACACAGGAGCAGGAGTTCACGGAAGCTCTTGTGTAGCCGGTGTGTAAAAATTGTGAATTTCTGAGTCTGCGTCGGGGGTCTCTGCTGATGCAGGCCGTTCCCTCTCCTCTGTCCTTGTGCTTGACTGCTAATTTGGGGGACAAGCGCAAATCATTCAGGGTTCTCAACCACAGGGGAAGATTATATTCCATTTGCTTTGCTTAAAAGACATGGTTTGAAACAACCAGAGCAAGCACAAAAATTTCTAGCTCCCTAAATGGCTTTTCTCTGAAACCCAGCCTCCCCAGCCCTACCCTGGTAACATGCCCTTTCCGAGAGTCGAAGAGGTTAAGTTGACCTCGTGGACTTGTCAGATGTTAAAGCCCTGCTGCTCCCCCCACTTAGTTTTTTGGACAATGTGATCAGAAGATTATTTTAAAGTCTGGGACACACGTACCCAGCATGACACACGTTTCAGGATGGGGTGAGTCCAGCAAGGACCACAAACATTCACTGAGGAAACATAGTTTCTGAGATACTGTTTATGTGCCCTCTTCGGCAGCTCAGATACAGGTAACACAATTGTATCTTTGATCTCTTACCATAGTTTAAAAGCAGCCTGTGGATTACCTCTCAGAGCAGGGGCAGCTGCTAGAGGTTGGTGAATTATTAATGCTCATGGCAGGAGGCATCCCGTCCTCCGCTGTTCTTCAGATAAAAGATGCATAGAGACGAGCGGCTAACCCCTCTCCCCGACCTGGTGGGAGCGACTCGGGGACTGTGGCAATGAAATTAAAGTGCACTTTTTTTTTTTTTTTTTTTTTGCGGTACACGGGCCTCTCACTGTTGTGGCCTCTCCCGTTGGGGAGCGCAGGCTCAGCGGCCATGGCTCACGGGCCCAGCCGCTCCGCGGCATGTGGGATCTTCCCGGACCGGGGCACGAACCCGTGTCCCCTGCATCGGCAGGCGGACTCCCAACCACTGCGCCACCAGGGAAGCCCTAAAGTGCACTTTTGCGAGAGTCACCCAGAATTATAGGGCAAGGGAAGCATCATTTCTCTTACCTCATGCTAGTTGCTAGTGTGAGGGAGAGTTCTGAGTACTACGAAAACAAGTCTAAAGCCATTCTCTCCTTCCCTTTCCCTGGGTGGTGGGGCAGAGGCGTGGAGGTGGGAAGGGTCAAATTTTGGCTTTCGAATGAGTCTCCAGCTGAAGGAGGAGGATGGCGTATCAGTTTGCTCTAGCTGCTCAAACAAGTCACCATAATCTTAGCTGAAAACAGCACACGTTTATCATGTCACCATTCTGGAGGTCTGATGTCCAACACAGGCTAAAATCCTGGTGTTGGTGGGCTGCCTTCCTTTCTGGAAGCTCTTGGGGGAGAATCTGTCTCCTTGCTCACCCGTCATCAGCAGGATTCCGCTGCTTATGGTTGCAGGACTGCGGGTCGAATTCCTTGCTGGCTGTCAGCTAAGGGCAAGGTCCCAGGTTCGAGAGGCAACCTCATTCCTGGGTTCCTGGCATCCTTCTCTGTCTTCCAGTCACGTCTCCCTGGCATGCTCGTGTGTCTTCCTCTTCCACTTTTAAGGGCCCCTATGCTTCCCCAGGGATCACTGGGTTAATGCAGGGTTGTCACCACACCCCAAGGTCCTTACCCTAATCACACCTGTAGAGTCCCTTTTGCCATGTGAGGTAATATATCCACATGGGATTGGGGTGAGGACATCTTTGGGGGGGCAGGCGTTATTCTCCCACGACAGATGGGTAGGGCCGGAAGGGGCATCGGGAGAGATCAGAGTCCAAGTGGAGGTTGTGTAGTGGCCCCGGCAAGAGAGGATAAGAATGCTGACGGCTCAGTACACAAGCCTCGGGGGCTGTGTCAGCATGTGGGGCTGGACAAGGCGTCCTGCTCCCTTCTCTTTGTCCCCCCGGCTCCATTATGCCTTGGTGGTGCTCGCAGAAGAGAGCTGCAAGGCAGAGGGCTGGTCATCGAGAGGCTGCAGGGTTTCCATGGCACCTGGCCTTTAGCCCCGACCCTGACGTTCCTCTCCAAGTGACAGGCTGGGGCAGAGGAAGGCGCCGGGGAGGGCGGGGTGGGCTACACAACAGGGAAAGGGAGGTCAGGGGATTTGGGACCCTCCTTTCCATTTTGAAAGCACACCGTCTGCCAAGGAGGTGATAAATAACAGTCTAAGAAAACAAATGAACACACAGACACATTTTGAGGCTCCAGTGAAGAGAGCAGTCCTCCAATAATCTTTTTTTTTCTTCTTTAATAGCTGGAGCTCCACATGAAGGAGAAGAGAGAAGACATTCAGGTCAAGTGGTCCTTCATCAGCGCGCCAGAGATGGCCATTACGGTCCAGCCCAAAGCGCCGGGGGAGGTCAGTCCGTGAGTGTTTGTGATTCCTGCCTCGTGTACGCGCAAACATCGCACGTTATGACCACCTGCCCTGGGAGACGGGGCCTCTGATTAATGCGTGTCTGATGTGTGATCCCGGGGAATGCACAGGGCAGTGATGGGGCAGCGTTGGTGGGCGGGGTGGAGGGTAGGGGAGGTGGGGAGGGCCTTCCGTGGATTTAATGCCAGCTCTCACCTGGGCTGCACCTGCGATCACCTGGCAGCTTTTAAAAATCCTGAAGCCTGCCCTGTCCCCCAGGCTTTTAAAAATCCTGAAGCCTGCCCTGTCCCCCAGGCTTTTAAAAATCCTGAAGCCTGCCCTGTCCCCCAGGCTTTTAAAAATCCTGAAGCCTGCCGTGTCCCCCAGGCAGGGTTAATTGGACCGGGGATTTTTAAAGCACTTGTGTGCAGTGGTTGAAAACCGTGACAGTGATGGAACCTAGGTTTCCTCACCGCTCTATCGCACCTGACCCTCAGATGCTTCCTTCACTGTGAGGGCGCTCGACTCACCTACAGCTCAGCCTGAGTCCAAAGCCTGGCTTCCAAGGCCACCACCTCCTTTCTCCCCACAGCTTTTGCATAGCTGTGTCTCAAGTCTGAAGGTGATCTCCCCGCTTCCTGTGGTCCTGGGGGTGTGAGGAAGTGAATTTGGGAGAAGGAGGGGCCTGCCGAGTCACATGGGTGCTGTCACTTTCAGTTGCTGGAAAGATCGTGGAAAATTTAATAATTTGTCCATAAATAGTATAACTGTTTGAGCCTTGATGTAGGTGTAGGCAGTTTGTTTTTAAGACTAAGAAGTTTGACTTGTAATTCTTTTCCCTTGCATACGTCAGAAGTGGAATTGTTGGCCTGACCGTTTAGTTGTACAAAGTTCGCGTGTTAAGTGTTTCCCTAGTCACTGCTTTATTTTCTCTTTCTCCTTCCCGCCCACGTTTGCATCTGCTTTCCCCCACCTGGCACTGCTTTTTCAGGCCTACAGTGCACAGAGAACGGTTCTGTGAACGGCTCCCCTGCCACCTCTGACATCAGACTTCCTAAGTTCAAGATTGCTCTGCTGGTCTTCATAGCAGAGTGTATCCCGCCGAGGGGGCACTGAGTTCTGTGTTCAAAAACTACTCACGTTAAGTGTTTTCCTCTGTGTGGTTATGTTACCAACCGGATGTGAGTTCATGTGAGCAGATGTCAGCATTTGCTTCTGTTAGTACCGTTTCAGGTTTTGTCCCCCATCGTTGTTGATTTACATAGTTTTTGAACGTGCAGAATATTAACATAGTTCAAAAGTCAAAATTACATGAACTGTTGTTCATGAACTCCACCCCATCCATGCCCTGCTCTCTGCTCGCTTGTTTCTTTCGTTTTCGTTTACCCATCCTAGGTTTCTTTTTGCAAAACGGACCTTATTCCCCCATTCTCACCCACTCAGTGGCATGCTGTGTGCACTCTTCACACCTTGCTCCCCACAAGGCCCTGTACGTTTCTCTGCCAACCATGGGCTCCCCATATTAATGAGAAGCGTGACTTTCCCAATGAAGTAATCCTGTGGGATTAAACAGCCCCTTGGAGCTGGGTCCTGTGGGCTTAGTAACCCCTTGGAGCTGGGTCCTGTGGACTTAGTAACCCCTTGGACCCCTGGTGGTTGAGATGGCATGGGGGCAGGGGGACAGCTATAAAGGAAGGTCGCCAAGTCAGCTGCTCTGTGGATCTAAAATGTGATGGTCTCTGAGCACCCCAGAACCCATCTTTCCCCCTTGGTTTCCTCCTCTGTCAAGTGAGGAGAAATGTGCGGGTTAAAAAAGATAGAAATAGATAAACCAAGTGCAGTACATCCATAAATGGACTATTATTCAGTCGTTAAAAAGATTGGAGTACTAATATGTGCTAGATTAGGAATGAACCTTGAAAACATTGTGCTCAGTAACAGAAGCCAGACATAAATGACCATGTCACATGATCCCATTTCTATGAAATACCCAGAATACACAAATCCATGAAGACGCAAAGCAGATTAGTGGCTGTCAGGGGCTGTCGTGGGGAGGATTGGGGAGTGACTGCTAATGAGTAAAGGGTTTACTTTGGAGGTGATGGAAATATTTTGGAACTAGATAGAGGTGATAGTTTTACAACACCGTGTATGTACGTACTAAACACCACTGAAATGCATACCTTAAAATGGTTACATTTATGTTATGTGAATTCACCTCAGTTTAAAAATAAGGGTATCAAGAACCTATTGCAATAAGAGAAAGATGATGGCGGAGCGGTTCTCAGTGCAGACCCTGGGGCCTTCGTGCCTGGGCTTAACTCTCAGCTCTGCCACTTATGAGCTGCGAGACCCCACACACGCTAATTAATTTCTCTGTGCCTCAGTTTCCTCATCTGTAAAATGGGGACGATGATTTTCAACGTGGTTGTGGGGATTAAACTAGTTAATATGTGTAAGTGTGTAGCATCGGGCCTGACACATCCTAAGAGTGACGTAAGTGTGAGCCATTTTGATTATTAGTAGTTTAGAGATCCTGGCAGAGAGTAGATTTTCAGTAAATGGCAGATTTGGCCTAAGTTTGCTGTAACAAGGCCTGGCCAGCTGGTTGTCCTTGGGACACCACAGACCAATTTCTGAAATCACTTCCAGCCCCGCAAGTTGGAAGATTTTTCAATAGGTCTGTGGTCCTGGTGGAAATCAAGTCCTGCCAGCGTCCATCCCCCTGCGCAGGGGGCGCTGGAGCCCCACAGTGGGGACATTTACGCCAGAAGTGACGAGGGACACAGAGGGCCCTGGAGCCGTCAATGGCAGAGCCAGAATCGTGGCCAGGGTGGCCGAGCACCGGCACCCACCACACTGCCGCCGCTCTCCTGAAACCACGGAACGATGGCGTGGATGGCAGCAGGGCTGGCAGGGCTCGACATTTTCTTTTAGCAGGTGTCCAGCCAGATCCAGTTTTTAAGCGTTCAAAACAAAAGCTATTATATTTAAATAAGGCTTTTAACTGAGATTTTAAAAAATAGATCCTCCTTGCTTAAAAATTGAGAGATAAGATATGCAGAAAAGTGCATATATTGTAAGTGCGCAGCTGATTGAAGCTTCCACACACTGACCATTCATGAGTGCCCAGCGCCCAGCACCACAAACAGAGCAGGGTCAGCTCCCCAGAAAACCCCCTCTGCCCGCTTCCACTCACTACCTGCAGCCCCTACAAAGGGTAACCATGCTCCTGACTTCTAACAGGTATGACTTATCTATGCTTGCAGCTAATAATTACCTCAAACCCAGCAGCGTGAAACAACACACATTTACCTCATAGTATCTGTCAGTCAGTCCAGGCTTAACTGGGTCCCCTGCTCGGGGTCTCATGGGCTGTCATCATGGTCTGGGCTGACTGTCCTTCCTAGAGCTCGGGATCCTCTTCCAGTCTCCTATGGTTGTTGGCAAAACTCGGTTCCTTGTGGTTGTAGGACTGAGGTCCTCAGTTCCTTGATGGCTGTGGGCTGGGGCTGCTCTCAGCTCCTTGAAGCCCTGCAGTTCTGTGCCATGTGGCTGCCCTCACACGTGGAAGCTGACTTCTTCAAGGTTAGGAGGAGAATCTCTTGCTCTGGTTTGCTAAGAGGGAGCTGTATATAACATAACCTTTGGCCATCACATCCCTTTGCCGTATTCCATTGGCTGGAAGCAAGTCACGGGCGCCACCTGCCCTCCAGGCGAGGGGATGATGCAGAACATGACTCGTTGAGGGTCATCTTAGGATTCTGCCCACAAACAGCATTAGCTTAGTTTTGCTTGTTTTGGTACTTTAAATAAAGGAGTCATGCAGTACTGTGTATGTGTTTTTCCGTGTTTGGTTTCTTTCACTTAACATTATGTCTGTGAGATTCATCTGTGTCTTTGTGTGTGCCTGTAACATTGTTTGTGCTCATCGCCCTGTGGTATTCCATTGTGTGACTGCACAGAACTTGTGTATCTGTTCAGGTATTGATGGATACTTAGGTAGTTTCCAGTTTGGGGTCATTATGCATAGTGGTGCTCTGAACATTCTAGGACACATGAGCGCGTTTCTGTTGGGTATTAATTATTGTAGCCTTATAGAGCTTGACACCTGGTGATGCAAGTCATCCTGCTGTGTTATTCTTCTACAAGCTTGTCTTCATTTTTATTGAGCCTTTCCATTTACTTGAATACCATTTATTTTTTTTTCTTCTTATTTATTTTGATGTGGGCCATTTTTAAAGTCTTTATTGAATTTGTTACATGATTGCTTCTGCTTTTACGTTTTGGTGTTTTGTTTTGGTTTTTTTTTGGCCACAAAGCATGTGGGATCTTAGCTCCCCAACCAGGGATTGAACCCGCAACCCCTGCATTGGAAGGTGACGTTGTAACCAGCGGACCACCAGGGAAGTCCCTTGACTACCTTTTAATAAAAAATTAAAAAAAAAATCAAACATCAGGCAAGAAAGAAAAAACATGTGCCTGTATGTTTACAGGAAAGGACTGAAAAGATATACACAGAAATGTTAACACATGTCTATGTTGCACATGTCTTATCTTTAACTTTTAAAAACAAGGAGGATGGGGCTTCCCTGGTGGCCCAGTGGTTGAGAGTCCGCCTGCCGATGCGGGGGACACGGGTTCGTGCCCCGGTCCGGGAAGATCCCACGTGCCGCGGAGCGGCTGGGCCCGTGAGCCATGGCCGCTGAGCCTGCATGTGGGAGAGGCCACAGCAGTGAGAGGCCCGCGTACCGCAAAAAAACCAAAAACAAACAAAAAAAACACAAGGAGGATGAATGACTTCTGAGATCAGCAAAGATAAGAGTGAGTGAGTGTCTCACTGTCCTAGTCTGATCTCCTGGAGCCCTGGTGACCCCCAAGTCTGTTTGGTCCCAGGGACATCTGGAGAGCCATGCATTTGCTTGCCCACTTGTACATGTGCCCGGTTACGAGATGGCTTGGTGACTCCCTCCTCTTTCGGCAGGACCAGGCAGTTGGGGCAGATGCAGTCTCTGAAAGTCTCAAGGATATTGTGAAGCACCTGGTTAGCTCTGCGTCCCCATCAGCGGTTCTGAGCACAAAGCCTATGGATGTGAGGGGAGTTCAGGTAAACCAGTTCACCGGGTTGTGGGTGCTTCATGACTCCCTGAAGGACCGTGGTCCACCCGCCTGGAGAATTTGTGTGCATTTCCCACGCTCGCCCCCCATCCCTGCACCTTGCCTCTGCCCCCCCCCCCCCCCCCCCCCGCGGTAGAGCGAGATTGCACGGTTGCTTGCTGGTGGGTGATGACCACGGTCTGGGGCAAAGCTCTGAGTTCAGGGCACAGGGTTCTGAAGCCCCATGGGAGGAAAGGAAGAGGAGTCTGGCCCGCTCAGCAGCGTCCAAGCCGAAGTAGCCCAGATCCTCTCCTTTTAGGAACCAGAACTTGACTTTTTGCTGTGCCCCCAGAGACTGTTGTCTGGGATCGCACCCTTCCAGAACTAAGGTACCTGGGAACTGCCCCGAGGCAGGCAGAGTGAGCGCACTGGACCCACAGACTTTTAGCCCAGGACGGGGACAGCCTCCGTCCACACTGCCTCTCAGGGGTCTGTCGCCCTCAGGCAGTGTGGACACATGAGGCCATCTCCTCTGTGGGGTCCTTTCCCCGCTGGCGACCCCCCTCCCCATGCTGGGGCCCTCCCCACCGCCCAATTAGGTGCCAATTCTCTGGCTAAATTCACGTCCAGGGCATTCGCCCAGGACAGCCTCCCTGGGCTTGGTCCCGCACATCTCTTTTGGCGACACATCTAAAAACCTTGGCTTGAGGTCAACTAATTCTCCTAGTCATGAGCAGATCTTTTCGTGATGACTATGCAAAACACACTTACAGTCCCTAAAGTTATTTTTCCTATGTCTTTCCAGTATTTTTATGTGGCATGTGGAATAGCCACTGTTATTATATAGTGGGGGGTGAAGTCAGTGTGAAAGGGTAACTTCTTGTTTTTTTAAGTCTATTGAATTTATTACAGTATAGCTTCTGTTTTTTATGTTTTGGGTTTTTGGCCACGAGGCATGTAGGATCTTAGCTCCCTGACCAGGGATCGAACCCTCACCCTCTGCCTTGGAAGGCGAAGCCTTAACCACTGGAGAGCCAGGGAAGTCCCTCAAGTATAACTTTTCATATGATTTTTTGCTGCAGGCTCTCGGTCTCTGGTTCCTGTTAGGGCATCACCACTGTGAGAGTGTAGAGCCTGGAGACAAAATCTCTTTGATCCGCTGCACAGATATCAGGGGATCGCAGTGCTTTGTGGTTCGCTCTGGGTTGAAGGTTATCAGAACAGGAGAAACCTGATGCGGCAGAGGAGCAGCTGAGTAAGCAGCCGAGCAGAGGGAGGGGCTCGTGGGTGTGCGCGCAGGGTTCCCAGGGCTGTGCCGCCAGGTGGGGCTCGGCCCAGAGACGGGGGGTCAGGCCAGGCTTCCCAGAGGCGAGAGCACAGAGGCTTGGCTGTTCTCTCTTTCAGTAATTCTATCCTGGTGGCTTAGTTCAGATCAGAGCTGCCTGTTTTGAATATGACTATACATTTTTAATGTCAACGTTTGAGAAACTTCACAAAATAGTAGTGCATTTTTAGAATACACTGATTCAGAAAATAAAGGGACCGGGACTACCATAAATTCAATAATGCTTTTAAATAAATTTGTAGACTGTATGTATCAAAATAACACGCATATTATATTAGGGTTCTCTAGAGAAACAGAACCAATGGATGTGTGTGTGTGTGTGTGTGTGTGTGTGTGTGTGTGTGTAATAGCCCCCATAACTGCATGGCCAACTATATATTTATGTATAAAATATATATATTTAGACATATAAGGAGGCTTATTCTAGGGAGTTGGCTCATGCTAGAGGCTGACAAGCCCCAAGAGTTGCAGGAGAAGCCAGCAGGCTGGGACCCAGGAGAGCTGATGTTTCCACTCAAGTCCAAAGACAGGGAAAAATGGATATCCCAGCTCTGAGGCAGTCGGGCGTGAGGAATTCCCTCTTATCTGAGGCAGAGGCAGCCCTTTGTTCTATCCAGGCCTTCACCTGATTGGACGAGGCCCACCGCAGTGGGGAAGGCAATCTGCTTTCCACGGTCTGTTGATCCAAATGTAAATCTCAGGCAGAACCTCCTCGCAGACACACCCAGAATCACGCCTGACCACGCGCTGGGCACCCCACGGTCCAGTCACGTCAACACATAAGATTGGCCATCACGCATACGCAGTTGAGAAAACCTTGCCTCTCCACTCCAGACATGTGGGCTGCTCTGTCCCCAGTGCACAGGGACCTGGGTCTTGAGGACTTCTGTGATTACTTCTTGGCCTCCCAGCACCTGCAGCTCACAGTGGGCAAGGCCCTGCCCTGGCTCAGAGTCATGTCTTCTAGGTGGTGACCTGAAGAACACTACAGTTGCTTGAGATGTTAGTAAGCATCCCCCGCCCCCAAAAGCACTCTGAGGTCAGATCAGCTCTTAGGATCCCTCCCTGGGAGGCGCTCGCTGTGCAGAGGCCTGTGATGTCTCTGAGAAGCTTTCCCAGGATTCCCAAATGTTTGTACCTAAGGAGACCCTTGTAACTAACACTCGTAGCCATGAGTGGGAGGTGGAAGCTAGCTTGAGAAAGGCTGGTCTGAAGGTGACGTCCCACAAGCTTGGGGAGCTCTCTGTTGGAAACACCTTGATGCCCATTTGAGGATATGGGGATGAAGCAGGCTCAAGGGGTACCTGCCTCTGCTTTGTCCCTAGCGTGGCACCTGGATGACACTTAGATCCTCCCCACGTGGATGGCAGGTCTGCCAGGAGGTGGGAAGTAGCCAGTGTCCTGGCTGGTGTCGCACTTAGTGCTAGTGGGCAGTGGGCCCCTGCATCCCAGGGAGGGCGCCCCACTCTGTCTCAAGCTCCTGCCCTGGGTCACGCGTGGCCCCATCTCCACCCACAGTGAGGTTCAGGGGAGTCCTCTCTGGGCGAATGCTTAACTCCCTCGCTCGCTTTCTGTGGGATGTACAAGGCTTCCGAGGAGGGGAAGCAGCTGTGGGTGACTGGTACCCTCCCTCCCCAGTTGTTACAGAGCAGGCCTGGGAGCCAGGCTCCCTCTGGAGGTTTTCTTGAAGATTCCTTCCGTGTAGCAGGTGTCCAGCGGCCACTGCCTCTTTGCCACGGCTCACCGTTCTTTGTCTTCCTTTTGGCAGCATCTGCAGCGCACTTCATCTACTCAGGAATCCTGCCCCCCCAAACCTCCAAGGGCTCATGAGCTCAAGCTATTGGTGAAGAATATTCGAGCCTCGCTGCTGAGCCATCCTGGTGCTTCAGGTGGGTGGTGGCGCGGCAGGGGCGCCCAGGTGAGGGCGGGGCACCCGGCTGGCTGTGGATGTGACCGTCTGTGGTGTGAGCAGAGGGGAGGAGGTGCCTTGTGGGTTGTCCGTGGCCTTTGCTTCCTCCTGTGGAAGGGGGGTGCCACATGGGGGGATTATGGGTGTCCGGAAGGCTTTGGGCCCACCGGGAGCCCTGTGTTGCCCAGAGAGGCTCCTATGGAGACAAGACAGAAACGTTGCAGAATGGGTGATTCCTTTTCGGTGATTCTGAGTCAGTGCTGAGACCCCGGATGCCTAGTAGCCTGGGACCGGACACATCTTTCCACTGTGGTGTGGTTTTTGCTAAGAGTAGCGATGAGTTCTTTGTATTGTCTGAGAACATCGGGGTTACTTATATTTATTTGTGGGGAGTTTCCTCCTGTTCCAGAAGTGCAGGTAGGACACACTGAACTATCTAGAAACTCTGTGAATGAAGCTGGGTATGGGTGGTGTTTTGGTAACTCACACCTCGCCCCCTGAGGCCACACCGCTTAGCAGCCGGGAGGGGCTCCCGGGACCCAGTCGGCCAAGGTCGGGGTCCCAATTTCTAACCTCTGCCAGCAGGTCCCCATCTGAGTCAGAATCTCTCCTTGAAAGTGACTGTGGTGATTAGTAAGATAATGTGTGTAGAACACCGAACACCACCTGGTACACGGTACCAGGTGGTGTTCCCACCAGGGAAGCCCTACCGTTGATTATTGATTACACAGTATATTCACGGCTTTCTGCCATGGGGCAAGCATTGCCTCGAAGCAGACACAACTGTTCACTAGTGAAATGTCCTGTTATCTGGATCAAATACCTCCAAAAGTTTTGACTGAGCTGGGTTAGGTATAAAAACCTACCTCTGGGCTTCCCTGGTGGCGCAGTGGTTGAGAGTCCGCCTGCCGATGCAGGGGACATGGGTTCGTGCCCCGGTCCGGGAAGATCCCATGTGCCGCGGAGCAGCTGGGCCGGTGAGCCGTGGCCGCTGAGGCTGCGCGTCCGGAGCCTGTTGCTCCGCAACGGAAGAGGCCACAACAGTGAGAGGCCCGCGTACCACAAAAAAAACAAAAGCAAAAATAACAAACCTACATCTTTGTAAGAGGGAAATGGGTTCTCTGGGAGGTATCCCCAGATTTAGCAGTTACCCCAGATGCCCTTCCTTTTCCAAGCTGTTAGTTTTGTCCAAAGTGAGGCCCACATCTCTGCTGGAGTAATGTTGCCCCCAGGGAGGGCCCTCACCAGAGAGCTGTGCCCACAGTCAGAACCGAGGGGGGAGCAGGGGCACTTAGGGCAGCCCGGGGCTGTGGACATCCAGTGAGTATCCCCAGATGAGGTGCTTTGAGAGTTTGTAAATGGCAAATGAAAGGAACACTGGACCCTCTGAGCCACAGGTCCAGTGAGCCAAGACCAGACATTTAACTCGGCCTTTCTTTTAGATGCAAAATGTCTTAATGCAACTAGAAAACAAAAATAAAAGCCAATATGGTGCCCCTCTGTTTGATTACAGGCAACATTAACCCAGTATGTGTAGTTCAGCTGAATGATCCCATCCAGAAGTTCTCCAGCACCCTCTCGAGAAACACTACCACCCTCACCTGGGAAGAAGAATTCACCTTGTGCGTAAGGGGCCCGGGTTTCCATGGCCACACCTACTCAAGACTGCCAAATTCTAAAACCGTTCTGCAGCACTGTTCATACAAAAGAAGGGAGGAAGGGAGGGAGGGAGGGAGGAAAAAAGAAAATATAAAAAATTAAAAAGAAGTACATTAAGCATCTGAGGAAGCTGTAAGTCAGACACGGATTTCTTTTGAAGGCAGCTCTTAGTATCGATTCACTCCGCACCTACGTACCCACGCCCTGCTGTGACGAGAGATCTGTCGTTGGGCCTTCCACTTGCTTTAGAAACACACACCTTCCAGAGCAGAATGGAAGGAAACTTCCAACTGATACCAAAATCTGACAAAGAGAATGGAAAAAAAGGAAAATTGTAGACCACTTACAAATTATGATGTAGGAATTCTGACTAATGTATTATCAAATAGAATCCAGTAGCACATTAAAAATAATACACCAAGACCGACTGAGTTCATACCAGAAATGCAAGGATGGTTTAATGTGACGAGATCTATTAATGAAATCCACTGTGTCACTAAATCAAGGGAGAAAACAAACTTATTATTTCTCTGTATGCCCAAAAGATATTCAGTGACATTTAATAACCATTTCTAATTTTTAAAACTTAATTAGAACAAGATTTATGGTCACTTTTTTCATATGATTAAAAACAAAAAATCACTGTAAGTGATAAGTAGTAGGAACAGTCCCACTAAAGTCAAGAGAAGGATACCAACTGTTTTGTTCTAGAAGTACTAGTTAATGCAATTAGATAAGAAAAAGAAATAGTACACAAGTAAGAGGCAAAACTAATCATTACTTGGAGATAATATTATTGCATCTTTAGACTACTGCAGAAAATCAATTGAAGCTATTAGAAATGATGAATATAGGGTAGAAATAATAATATTATAAAAACTAATGTAAATAATATTTCAGTAAAGTAGCTGAGTACAAAAATACAGAAATCAATCCCTTTCTGGTGCGTAAACCATAATTAGAAAAAGTAATGGAAGAAGGTGTCCCATGTATAATATAAAGAGCCTTTATAAATTATTAATGAAAATATGAGCACTCTCTTAGAAAACTGGGCAAAACTTCTGTACTAGAAAAGCAAAAGTAAGAGCCGTAGATAGCCAGAAACATCTGAAGAGATGTTCAATCTCAGTAATAGCTAAAGTAATGCAAACTTAAACAAAAGAGATCGTTTTTCGCCTTATAGGTTGGTAAAGAAAAAGTGAGAAAAGCCAGTGGAAACACTGTATGTATTAGAATAATCATTCTGGAGGCCATCAATATGTATAAAAAAAGAAAATCTCTTACATGCACGTACCTTTTGATTGACAGTTGCTCTTTTCCTAAGGAAATAATCACACAGTGTGTGCAAAGATATATGTATGAGGATATTTATCTCAGCTTGTTTATAATTACAAAATATTGGAAACAACCCATTATTAAGGGTTGGTTATTAAGGAACTGGCTGAATAAAATCTCTTAAGGCCAGAGCGTGGAATACTAGACACCCATGAAAAAGGATGTTGCTCTGTAGTTATTGACATGGAAAGATGTCCATGATATCATAAGTGAAAAAAATAGGTTACAAAGGAGGAGAGAGGTATGTTATGTTCTATATTTGTTTTCAGACAATTATATGGCTATATCTTTCAATACAGTACCTACTAGCCACATGTAGCTCTTTAAATTTCAATTAATTAAAAGCAAACAAAATTAAACCCAGTTCCTCAGTTTGCACTGGCCTCATTTCAAGTTCTGAATAGCTGTATGTGGCTAGTGGCCACCGAATTTGATAGCAGCTCTACAGAACCTTTCCACCATCATTCAGAAAGTCCCATTGGATTACCCTAGGAGACCAGTCACCAAATATTAACAGTAACTATTTCTGGATGGTGAAGTTGCAGATAATCTTTGTATTTTGGTTATATATCTCTTTGTTTCTTAAATATTGATGGTGATTTGCATTCCTATCATCAGGAAAAAAAAATACTATTTCAAGAAAACAGTAAAGCATTTTTAAGGATTCATGGCCCTTCTTCCTTTCCACAGTGAGCTGAATGCCAAGTCGAGGGAGTTGCACCTGCAGATTTCAGAGGATGGGCGATCCTCAGAAGGTGGGTGGTCAGCAGGCAGACGGAGACCCTGCTCTCTGGGAGGGTCATCCAGCGGCCCTGACCAGGGCCTTGGGGTGGGGAGGGTGGGAGACCCAGCACAGCCTCGGCCCCTCCCCCTAAGCCACTCCAGGTCTTCCTAAGGGAATGTTTGGTCGGAAGTCCATTCTGTTATTAGCAAGGTCAAACGTTTTGGGAAAGAGTATATTCAACTGGTTCTTTTCTTTTTCTTTTTTTTTTTAAACGAATATCAAAAATCTTTTATTCAGCAGTTCTTGGCTTAGAGAAGTTCTCAACCCTCTTAGCCTTAATAGACCTTTTACTTCTTTTTTTTTTTTTTTTTCCCGGTACGCGGGCCTCTCACTGCTGTGGCCTCTCCCGTTGTGGAGCATAGGCTCCGGACGCGCAGGCTCGGCGGCCATGGCTCACGGGCCCAGCCGCTCCGCGGCATGTGGGATCCTCCCGGACCGGGGCATGAACCCGCGTCCCCTGCGTCGGCAGGCGGACTCTCAACCACTGCGCCACCAGGGAAGCCCCCTTTTACTTTTTTTTTTTCCTTCAGTTTTTAATTGTGTTGATACATATAACTTAAAAGTTACCATCTTAGCAACTTCTGAGTGTAGAATTCAGTGGTATTAAGTGAATTCTCCTGGTTGTGCAACCATCACCGCCGTGCATCTCCAGAATTCACCTTACAAAACCCAAACTCTGTCCCCATCAGACACTCGCTCCCCAGGCCCCTCCCCCAGCCCCTGGCCCCCACCCTTCTGCGCTCTGTCTCCATGAATTACAGCTGACTCTTCCTTGTAGAATAAGCCATAGCAGCTTAACTTGGACACATGCTTTAGATACAAGTCAGCAACAAATAGAGGTAAAAATCACGAGTGAGCATGGACCTGGTGTGTATGTGTGTAAATCAGTAGTTTCAGTATTTATTAGGTTTTTAGGAATCCCTATGAACGTACCAGAATTGGGAAAGGTGACCCTTCCCTGGCTTATTCTGCTGTGAAACCTAGCCATCTGGTTACCTCCTAAAGTTACAAAGGCATAGGAAAAACAATTCAAGCTCCTGGGTAGTGGCAAGGATTTTTGAGGCAGTTTCCCTGGTTCTGTAGTCTAGAGATAACTCAGATGCCCCTGAGATAAGAACTGACATTCCAAGAGAGGGCGTGTGGTCTGAACATGGGGCGGAACCACTGTTTTCCTAATCCATTCCTGGGGCACCACCCCTGTTGGCTCCATTGGAATTTCATTCCAGTCCAGCCTGATGGGATCTATGAAATTTCAAACTTAAAAAGAAAACACAAAACCCAGAACAAACAACAACCATATAACCTTTCCTCAGGCTCATATATTTTTAACATTTTGCCCCATTTCCTTTATTATTTGTACTCACAATTGCTGGTTGCTCTCACTTTGCTCTCTCTGTCTGTCTACACACACACACACACACACACACACACACACACACACGCGCACACACACACACACACACACACACACACACCGAGGGTAAATGTGTGAACCACGTGAGTGTAAGTTTCGGGCATCCTGGCCCTTTACCCTCAATTCTTTAGTGCGTATTTCCTAAGAGTAGGGATATTATTTGTCCACAGCAAGTTATCAGCTTCCTGAGTTACACTGGTCCACTTCTTTACTGCCCAGATTCCAGTTTCCGTCAGCCAAGCCCCTGAGGTCCTTCCTGGCAGTATTTCCCCGTCCTGTGTAGGATCAGATACTGCCTCTTGATGGTCACATCTGTAGCCTCCCTTGGTCTGGAACAGTTCCACAGCCTT
Organism: Delphinus delphis; assembly: GCF_949987515.2. Taxonomy (NCBI): domain Eukaryota; kingdom Metazoa; phylum Chordata; class Mammalia; order Artiodactyla; family Delphinidae; genus Delphinus; species Delphinus delphis. The sequence continues at coordinate 3,833,263 of NC_082686.1, forward strand.
CCTTTGTATTTTATGACCTTGACTTTTCTAAAACTTTCTGAAACGGGAGCCTCTCCCAGTGAGCGGGGCGTGTGTCCAGAGTTGGTTCTGGTTGCAGCCGCTCGTGGGCATCCTGTTCCTGTGGAACCCCATGGAGACACCCCCGATGTTCCCTGTTTGTCCCCTGTCTCTTTAGCTCTGTTGGCGATGACGACCGTCCCCTTGGATTTGTTCAAGAAGCAGCCTTCTGGGCCACAGAGCTTTACGCTGACCAGCGGGTCCTCCTCAGGCAGCTCAGCATTGGGTTCGGTCACTGCAGAGGTATGACGTCATTCTCTACGCTGCCCAGGCCCAGCTCAACCCACTCGAGAAAAGGGACCTCTTCATTTATGTCTGTCAGGGTCTTGCTCTCGCTTCAGCGTAAAGCAAGAAGCTTGTCCGAGACCTGATGTTTCCTCCCAGGCGTTTCTAGACATGAATGGGCTGCTTCCTGCCCAGGGTTGCGTTGCACTGTCTACCTGACGTAACTTTCCGTGATGCCCTTTCACGCAGGCCTAGCCCAGAAAGGGCTCTTTTATTTCGTTTGGTTCTCCAGCTTTTGTTCCCATCATTGTGTGCTGAGTGGCTGGGTTTGAGCCCGGGTCTCATCATCCTGTGTCAGTTCCGGGGAAATCGGTTAATTATAAGTTACTTATGATACTAAGCGACAGCTAAAGACATCAGAGGTTATCGCAAAGGCAGGCAGCGCACCGTGGCGGGGTGTCCGTCTGCGCTGACTACGAAGCATGTAACCAGCCCTCTCTGCAGTTTTCTTACATAGAACCCGGTGAGGCGAAATCCTGGCAACTGCCTCCATCTGTTCCTGCTGCAAAGATAGAAAAAGACCGCACGGTGATGCCGTGCGGGACCGTGGTCACTACTGTCACTGCCGTGAAAACCAAGCCTCGCTTCGATGCAGGGAGGGCGTCCCCGCTGAGCTCCGGTGAGTTTCCTCCCTGCAGAAACTCTGAAGTCACGCCTCCCCTGTAAATGTCTTGCCTCTATAAACTGCAGAGCGCTGTAGGCTGCAGGATTATCTGTAAGAAAATGTCCTGGTACGGGAAGAAAGGGAATTGGCAAGGCTTCTGCATAGCTTTTTTTTTTTCAGACAATTATCTTTCTATCTTGTCAGACACATGACAAGCCAAAGCAAGGTTCAAACCTGTAGTGAATTCTGAAGGTAAAATCTAGGTACTAGATGAAATATCCCGTTCCATTAAGTACTCCACGAGGTTTACGTGGGGACAGCACACTATCTTGAAACATTAGATGTGAGCGGCCAGCATAGAGTTTCTTATAGTAAAAGCCATTCATTCGAAGGCTTGACGTGCAGTCATTTTACATCTAGTCGAATTCTGTACCTGTCCCCATGGCCACCGCCCTGGAGACAACTTCTGTATAAGTGTATGATTTATTATTTTTTTTAATTTATAATGTGTTCCTGCCTGTACAAGAGTATTATCATCCCAGAATAAATCACCTGGCACTGTTCTTGAATGCAAAACAGAAAGTGAGATTCCAATTTAATCAAAAGGTTTCTGAAATTTTATTTAAACCTGGGCTTCCAATGCCCCTTTTGGGCATTCCTCCCCTCCCCAAAAAAAGAATCAGAGAGGTTGTTAAAAATATCTTAGGGTTTGCCTCTTACCTTTTCCAACTGCATGAAGTAGAGTTGAAGTGAGGTGTGATTTCACTTCCCGGTAACTGTAAGAGTCAGACAGCTTTCGGAGGGCTGTTGTAATCAGGATGTCTCCCGGGCAGAATCTCCCCTGAGGACACCTGTGAAGGTGAAGGTCATCGAGAAGGACATCTCCATCCAGGCCATCTCCTGCCACGGCGCCCCCGTCAGCAAGATGTTCTCTTCCTCAGATACAGGTAACGCAAGGCCACTCGAGATGGTCCCCGCTCAGCTCCTTCAGGCTCTGCCCTCGAGCCCCGCATCTGGTGAGAAGGACGCTTTTCCTTTGTAGAGTTTGGGGAGAGGTGTTTTAATAAAGTAAGTGAGGAACTATCTAGAAGGAGAGAAGGGAAATGGAAGTCGACGGAAGACCAGGTGTGGCATGGGCATCCCTGCCTTACGTTTTAGGGAACACTTGAACAAAGTAAGCGCAAAAAGCCAGCTGTGCCTCACTGTGTAAAATTTCTGAATGTTATTTTTTCTCTTATTCAACGTACTAGTTCCACGGATGTCATAAAATAAGCAGGACTCGGGGCCCATAATCATAAAGGCAACTTTGTTTTGTCCCCCACTGTCCCCTGAAACCTGTTTAATAAGGTTAGTCTCCCCTGGAACTCTGAATGCAGATATCCCACTTTTATGGTCGCCTGTGTCACTGTCTCTTGGAATCAGAGCATCATCTAAATTGGGGGGTTAAATTTTCTCCCTTCGCTCACGTGTGACCTGCAGTCTGAGAAGGGCTGGGTGGGCAGCTTCTCCCCACCGCCGTCCACTGAGTCCTGTTTCTGACCCTGCCAACGTCAAGGACAGGACAGGGAGGGATAGGCAGTGGGCAGGCAGCTCTCACGTGATGCCTGCTGTCTTGGGATGGCCGTGTGTTCTCCGAACCTGGCGGAAGTGGAAAACTGCCTCTTTCCCTGGGGGAGCTTCCCTGGTTGTTTGGAAGCTGCAGGGCCCCCCCCAGCTGCAAAATCCTAGACAGAAGCAGTGCCCCTCATTGGCCGCTCCTGGGGGCCCTGTCTCAGCTCTGCTTTGTACCACGGGGGCACCTTCCCCGCGGGCTGACATCCCTGCTGTGGCTGCCCCTCTGGTCTGTGGGTGCTGGCAGCCCGCACCGTGCAGCCAGGAGCCCTGCAAGCTTCCTCAGGCACAGCTGGCACCTGGACGGGCTCGCCGACGAGGGACAGAAGCTCTGGGCTCCCCCCCCGACAGGTGACCCACGGCCTGGGACTCACAGCGCAGCCCTCTCCCCAGGCGTCCTCACCACATCCCGCTCTTCCCCCCCAGGTTGGCGGCCACAGAGTTCTCAGCCGCTTGGTCCCTCGCCACTGCCTTGGGAAATGTAGCATCTGTGTTTTTAGAGAGATTTTAATAGTATCTTACATCCAGTGATTCCTAAAGGATTTCTTCCATTTTATCACTTCCAACAGGCCTAGTTTCTTGAAACCAAATCCACCTCTACTTCCAAGAAAGATGCTGGGCTGGCCTTCTCTTAAGGGCCTTTCTAAACCCTCCTAGCATTGACCTAGACATTTTCTAGGAAGTTCTAAGTTGAGAAATCTTTTTCTGTAAAAAACATTCTCAGGAATTAAAATTCCTTTACTACTTTGAGTTGATATCATAAATTTTTTTGTTGTTTAACTGAAAGTTATCATAAAGTTTTATGTGTATATGTTGACCAAAAAAAGTTGATCTTCCTTTTGTGGGATATCAATGTATGTTTTAAGTCATTAAAATACACACACACACACACACACACACACACACACACACACACACAAAATGTAGCATCTGTTGTCAGCGGGTCGAGGCCAGACTGAGAAAAAGTTCCTGGTAACATCCTGCCCCTTAATCCCATTGTCCTTTCCATCTTCCTGCTGCAGCAGACACCTTAGTGTGAGTTCCAGCAGCAGCTCTGCGTGGGAGAGACCTGGCGGGGCATCTCAGCTCCGCCGCCCACCTGGCTGTCTCCTACCTGCCCCATTTCTCAAATGGAAACTGAAAGGCACCTCCCTCAGAGGGCTTGCGGTTAATTACCTGAAATGATGTGCACGGAGCTCCTTGCAGGGCACAGGTCCGTGTAAGCCCTCCCCGGATGTTGGCCCGGGTGTGGAATTAACCCTGGGAAGAAGCAGCTTCTGTGAACCAGCCCTCGGTCACCCTGAACACTAGTTTTTGTGTTCAACCACTCCTGGGAGGGCCAGGGAGTAGCTGCGTTGCCTTTCAAAGTTCACAGTCTCCCCAAAGCTCAGAGGTTTCTGTTTTTCACCTCAATCGAGGCATATTTACATTCATTAAAGTGCGTGATTTGAAGCGTACACCTCGGTGAGTGTGTGTAACCACAGAGCATCAGCTCCAGACCCAGGGGCGTCACCTGTCCTGCTCATGAAGTTTCCCCAGAACCCAGCCGTGGACACTTTGACATCCGGCCTCTGCTTCCTAGCTTCCAAGTCAGCTTGCAGTACTTGTGACGGGCCGGCTGCCCACGAAGTCACTGTCTGGCCCTTTACAGAAAATATTTGCCAACCCCTGCTTAAAGACCAAATCTGTCGCTGCAGAAGTTCCTGCCAAAGCTTCAGATTTCGTTAACGTGCTTCACGCCCGCTTTTCCTCCGGCAGAGCTACTGGTGCTGAGCGGTGCCGACCCGGTGGCCGAAGTCGCCATCCGACAGCTCAGCGAGTCCTCGAAGCTGAAGCTCAAATCCCCGCGGAAGAAGAGCACGATCGTCATATCTGGGGTCTCCAAGGTGAGCCTCCGCCACTCGCCCCGCGTCAGCCCGTCCCCAGCCCGTGATCAGCTCCGGCGAGCTCCACCCCCAAATGTCAGCTTACATTCCCTCACCCACGAGGGGTCATTCGTGACGCAGCTTATCCTGCTGAGGAAGGAAACTTGAAAGTTTCTGACCGGGGATGCTTTGGTTGTCGAGAGGTTGGTCAATCATGTGAAGAAAACTTATTGAAAGAGAAAAGACCAGCGTGATGTCAACTCCCCTTTGGGGCAGAACCTCCACCCTCGTGGCTGCCCCATCCTGGGGAGCTTTCACTTCACACATTACACGTTTCCAAACCGTTTCCATTCTGCAGTGAATGTGTATGCCTTTCGCGATCAGAGAAACGAAGCTTGTTTTAAAACTTATCCTGAGCCCCATTGCTTCCTTCTCCTGCTCTGTGACCTTTGTCCAGAGCAGCTGGCGGGTGCGAGGCGTCCCTGGCGGACGCCGGGCAGGCAAGGGCCCACATTACAGTCCCTTACCCTTTTTAACGTTTCAGAACAAGCAAGGAGAATGTGAGCAATGGAGGGGTCGGTGGGACATTGGGTAGCTGGGAGAGGATGAGGAAGATGAATTTTTGGACACGGAGGGTGGGTTGATACTTTGAGGGCATGAGAGGGTGGGGCGGGAGGGCATGATGACAGTTGACCCCTTGGCTACTGGGCGAGGAGCCAGAACAGGTCCTGGGAGGCGCCAGAGGTGAGTCACCAATGTGGCCTTAGTGTCCAGGGGCCGGGTGAGTCTCTGGGCTTACCTGCGTGCGCTTCCAGAGGCAGCCAGCAGGGGGCGATGGCGTCCCTGGAAGCGCCTGGATGGCGCTTTTCTTTAGGATGAATAAACAAATGAGTGAAATAAGGGCAAGGCTCGTGACCGTCTCCTCCTCTGTGCCTTCTCTGAGATTTTATTCTAGATCATTGAGTCCATCCAACCGACTGCAGTTAATATCTTTGCTGATGACAAAATTCTCCCAAACTGAGTCAGTGGGCACTTCTGACTTGGCTCAGAAAAGGGCAGTTGTCACCTATCACTTAGCAGACTCTCCTGTGCAACTGCCACGCAGATCAGGAACAGCAGACCGGCCCCCAGGTACCCACCCCCCCCCCACCGCCATGTCCCTGCAGCCACTTTCCTGCCCTCCAGCGAACCACTTTCCCACCCCCAAGCACCTACATCTCCTTTACGTATAAATATAACTCTTAGGATACAAAGTGCATAGCGGTCAGTTCCTCCTTGCAGGAAACACAAAAGTGCTGTAGGAACAAAGGTTAAAGATAAATCGAATCTGGCACCCCGGAGCTCACATCCTCTGTCACCCTGTCTGCCAGCCCATACGTAGGAAGGATGCTCTTCCCCCAGACCCCCCCAGCCTGCGACCTCGGGCCGACCCTCTGCCACAGGAGACCTTCGTCCACTGCGTTTCAGCCCATGCTTCCCTTACCTGCCTCCTTGGAGGGCCGGGGTGCCTTCTGACTCTGAAACCGCCAGCCAGGATGTTTGGACAGGGCTGCTGAGGCTTCTCCTCGCCCGCTGCTTCTTCCAAGTATCCTTGGCATCTTCCTCACCCTGACTTTGTCTCTCACCCCCCGGGTAGACCTCACTATCTCAGGACAACGACGCCTCCCTGATGCTGGACTACGCAGCCTCCATGGACAGCACCTGCCAGAAGGGTGCCCCGGACCAGCCAGGGGCGGCCGTGGCCCCTGCCCCACCCGAGGAGGGGAAGGAGACCCCCGCAGGGGCCCGGCTGGCCCTGGAGCCCCAGGAGACTGAGCTGGATTCCTGGGACTTGGAAGAGGAGCCACCGGCCGGGGCCGGCGCGTGGGGTGGCCCGGCCCCGCGGGACCCCGCTGGGGATGAGCTGTCGGAGCACTCCCTGAGTGTGTCTGAGCTGGAGCCGGGCACTTCCCAGAAGCGTAAAGGTACCAGCCCCTCCCGTGCCCGCCCTGCCCACCCCTCCTCACTCCCCACCGCTCCCCCCCGCCCCACGGCTTTGCTCTCCTACTAGTTCCAAGCTAAGCAAGTTCTCACCCGCTGCTTTCCTTCCCTTCTCCTCTACAAGGGCACCCCACGCTCAGCACCCCTACACCTGCAGAAACACCTGCGCTGAACATCCGAGCCCATTTAGAGCCCGTGGGCAGGGGCAGGGGGTGCGGGCTGCATTCAGAATCCTTCCCAGTGTGAGCGGCCGGGTCGTCTCGCTTCATTTGTGGAGGCAACTCGTGTTCATGGCTAGAAGCGCCCCTTCCTCTGTCTGGGCACTCCTCCCCGCAGGAGTAGAAGTATCCAGAGCATTGAGAGGGGTCACCAAGAGCCAGGTACCACGATTGAGCCAAAGAGGCCAGCCGGGCAGAGACTGGGCTTCCCTCAGCTGCGGAGATGGGCACCCCTCCCCTTGTGTGCCTCTCAGACTCCCCCCGCCCAGCGGAAAGCAAACCAGACTTCCCCACTCGACCCTGACAGGGTCCACGGGGAGAGGAGCTCCCTAGAAAATTAGCCATTAACTTAGTATGTGTGCAGTGGTGAGCGAATCACTGCATTGGAATAAGCGACCGTTTCCCGTTAGCGCTAATCAGTGCTGTAAATCTGTAAGCGTCTTCAACGCCTGCAGTTTCCCCAGACGGCGCTTTGGCACGATGGTGACCTGAAGATACTTGCCGAGGGAATGTAGTCCAGAGGCTCGGGCCAGTTCTGGATATGAGGCTTCAAGACTCACTGAGTCTCAGCTCCCTCCTCTGTAAATGGGGATGTGCCCACCACGTGCGCCCACCTCCCCGAGAACCCCACCGGCCAGGCGGTAATAGGAGAGCCCCGTGCGGAGGACAGGCCGGGAGAGCCCAGGCAGGGGCCGGAGCCCAACCAGCCGTCCTGGGTGCAGCTCTGCACCAGGTCCCGGCTCCCCCGCGAGTGTGGACATTAGGAGTCTCGGCCACTCGGGTCGGGAGCCTTGGGGAGCTGCTCTGTTCTTGGTGCCACGGACCAGGGGTTCCTACGTGGGGTGATCGTGCCCCCTCCCCGGGGGGCACCGGCCATGGCTGGAGACCGTTTCAGTTGGCACAGCTGGGGGCAGAGGGTGCTGGGGGTTCAGGTGGTGGAGGCCAGGGGTGGCGCTCAGCACCCCACCACAGCATCCCGTGGCCCCAGCGTCCCCAGGGCCGAGCCGAGAGCCCCGCCGGGGAAGGTCGGCAGCCTGCCTGGCCCTCCTCTTTCCCGTTCGCTTCTTGGGCTCCCCCATGACCCACCCCTCGCCGGAGCAGAGCGGGACAGGCGGGGTGGAGGCCAAGGAAGAGGCGGAGAGAGAGGAAGAAGCAGGTTCCTGGGTGTGATTTCCAGACCCTGCGATGGAGATCGGGCTCTATCTGCCTGCCTCCCGGGCTTGGCCCCTCATCCCGAGGACCCTGTCGGGGGGCCGGGAGCAGCACGGCAGTGAGCACCGCCCTCTGTGGTGGCTCCCTGGCTTCTGTTCTGGAAAAGGTGGCCCGGCCGCTGGTACACAGCCCGGCACGTGCCCCCTGCCTGGGCTTTGTCTTAGGGCCAGAGCAGCCCAAGGGGGCTCCCCTGGACCTGAGGAAGGCAGGTGGGCGCTGGGCAGGGTGGAGTGCAGGTGGGGTGCCCTGTCTGTGACCTGATGGACCAGCAGGCCACCTCCTCTTCTCACAGAACCCGCCCCCCCTCCCGCCCGCCGTCCGTTCATTCTGGAAGGCCGAGCCTCACCACCCCGGGCCCGTTCGGAGACCGCTGCTCCTTCATCCCATCCCTCCTGCCCTGCCTCCCTCCCTCCCCCTGCTGTCCCTTCCGGGGAGCTCTTTCCCTTGGGTTTCCGTCCTTGCTGTGTCCTGGCCACCCCGCTCCTCTCCCGTCACCGGCCAGGTGGATGACACCCTCACTCTTGGGGACCTGGTGCCGGCAGGTGTGCCTTTTGCTCCACCCTGAGACCTGGCAGCTGGGGCCGGGCACGGACGCTGAGCCAGCGGTCATGCACCTCACTCTTAGCGCTGCACAGACCCGGGAGCTTTTAAAGGGACACACTGGGCAGCGTTTTAAAAATTGCTTTTCATTCCATTGTTTCCTGAGAAATTTGCACTCGGCATCTCTACGAGATACTGTCAGAACCTTAGATGATTACGCTTTATGGGTACCAAATAGTTTTCCTTTTCCACCAGAATTTCTTCCAAACTGGTGATCTAGGGGGCAGCTCTGTGGAGTTTTCTCTCCTTTGTAAACTGAAGCCTATTTTTCAGTTCAAGAACCACCTGCATCCCCTGTCATAGGAAGGAGTTGGCTCTAGCTTTCCAAGACTGCCTATTTAGCATTCCCCTGGAACCCTGCTGATTGGAAATGTACGTGTGGTCATGATGCAGCCGGGACAGGAAATGCATTCCTCAAATTTGGTTTCATTTTTAGCTTAGCAAAGCATTGATGTGCTGGTACAAATACGTGAATGTACTTAATACAACCGAACTCTACACTTAGAACCGGCTACGATGGTGCATTTTATGTTATGTGTATTTTACCACAAGTAAGAACAGAAGCATTGGTGGAGACTCTGAAAAATATTAAAAAGGAAAAAACAAACCTCTCCAAGCAAACTGCGCAGTAACGTCCCATGTTGTGTATAACGCAAAGGCTTCAAACTCTTACGTCTCTCGTTCTGATTTTGCTGTTGCAAACTTTTCTTTTCACCTCTTCCTTCTCTCCATCCCTGCTCATGCCCTTTAACTTAAGAGGATCGCTATGCCAACCAGAATTAATTGCCTACACAGTAAGTTATTTTTGTTTTATACATATATATTTTTAATTAAGTATAGCCTTGCTATGAGAAGAGCACATATCGTAACTAAGCCGGAAGTTCACCCCTCCCCCCTTCCTTTTCCCTCCCATCGCTTTCCACTTGGACCGTCCCCGGGTGCCAGTTTTCCCATCTTCCTCCTTCAAAGTGCCCTGGTCTGGTAGTAGAGGGTCATCATCTCAGGGGAAGGCATCCCTGTGTTAGCTGACGTGACAAAACCACCTCGCCAAGAAATTCAGACAGACCGACTCCCTTAATCGTCCTTGGTGCTAAAAAGTCGTCACTTCTGTAACTGGGCCTTCCGTGGTTCCCCTTGTAATCTAAAGCTGTTCTTTGGGCAGCAAACTATAATTTATAAGGTTGCTTTTGGTCACTGTTTTCCTACCTATAAGATGTTAAGATGCATTCTTCAATGAGCAATTTACGTCTGTTGAACTGAGACGAGTGGGAATAAATTTGGGAATGTTTGCAACATTAAAGCTATAATTTAGAATAATTCTTTTTAATTCCTTCATATATCTGTTTATACCTTAGCCTTATGATGTCTTTGTATTAACCTTTAGTCTTATGATTGTTTTTAGAACCCGGGAAAGATTTGTTTTCTTCCCTGTCCCATCTAAGATTTTGGTTCTTTGCCTGAAATTTCACATAACCTGTTTCCAGATCTTACCTTCAGGCATCTTTAAGATTGGGAGTGAGGCCTGCGTCTTGCTTCTTGTTGTGCGGATAAGGTAGCCCAGAGTGAAGGAGGTGGGCTTATTAAACCCAAACGGCCCCAGCGGCCTTGCCCCATTGATGTGAATTTCCCTTTCAGCAAAGGGTGACAGATTCTGTGGGCCCAGAGTCAACTGTGACATACCAAACTGGAGTTCTTCTCTCGGCCAGGGTTCTCCAGGGAAGCAGAACCAATAGGTTCTGTATTTCAAGGAACCGGTTCGTGTTGATGAGTCTGAAATCTGCAGGGCAGGCAGGAGCTGGCGCCGCAGTCTTGGGGCAGAATCTCTGCCCCGGGAACCTTCCTTTTTGTTCTCAGGCATTCAGTGATTGGATGAAGCCCACCCACCTCACTCCGGGTTATCTCCTAGAGCTCAGGCACTGAGGGAGATCTGGACCACATCGACCAGGAGCCTTGCCCTGTGGCACTCAGCTCAGTACTGGGATGGAGTCACTGGGCGTTCTGGGACAAACTGGCACAGAAAACCGAGCTCCGATGTCCATTGGTCACAGCGGCGCCTTACGGCGCCACCTGCCAGCAGCCGAGGGGGCCCTGGCCCGTCTGAGCTACGACCTCACGCCCACCTGTGGTGCGGCCACATCAGCGTCCGCTGAGCCCACCTGTGGCCACGTCCTTCCGGCGTTACTTACCCCAAAGGTCGTGTGCTTTACTGGCCAAGTTTAAACGGACGATAACATTTTTATTTAGTCATGAAAATGGAATAACCTCTGTTTGTACTGGTTATATTTCATGTTTGCCGAGTTAGTCTGTGCACCCTGGAGATGGGCTCACGTTGCTAGAATGTTCTGTCCTACCCAGGCCGCCAGCATGCCTCTCGGGAGATTTACATCATTCTGGAAAGCCTGTCAGAGTCGTTCCCAGAGAGCAGGGCTGTGCTCTGCGATCCCTCTGGGAGCGGCATCCGTCTCGCCCTCCAGAGGCTTCGCCAGCGGCCACCCGCAGACGGGCGCTCCAGACGCCTACTGGCCACTTCCAGCTCAGATGCCATCCTTAGCAGCACAGGAGAGCCAGGCTCGAGAGCACGGCTTTGTAGGGCGAGCACGTCACCCCTCCGAGTCTCTGCTTCCCTATTTGTAAGCAAGAGATAAGAGCACCCTCAGGTGGCTGGGAGATGTAACCGGGGCCCCACCCTCACATGACTGTCCTCTGTCCAAGAAGCCGACGCCCCCACAGAAGCCATGACAAGTGGTGTCAAGTTAGGGGAAACGCGGACCTGGTGAGCCGTGCACGTGACCACAGGACGAAGCACACCAGGATACACATGACAGCATCCGGTTCAGGCGGTGACGCTGAACAGGCAAAGTTAACAGCACAGCACACCTGCTCCAGAGGGTGGGCGTAAGGACCAAGAACAGAAACACCGCGTGGCAGGCCTGTCGGGGCAGCACAGGTCCGCAGCCGACATGGCGCTGGCTGGGGCGGGGACGCTGTTGAAACAAAGCACAGCCAGCAGGGCCGTTTAAACAGTTATGGCCAACACATCTCTACCAGCTCTGCTCCCAGGACGCAAGTCCTTGCTGTTTTATGTTAATGTGACGAGAATTTGAAGTTTAGGCGTTTCAGGTGCAATGTCATCTAAACGAGAGAAAGCGACCGCTCAGAAGTGTGCAGACTCCCTTTTTAAGGAGTTTTGAGCACAGCTGCCCCTTGCCTGTTCCTGTGTTCTGGTTTCTCGCTCAATCCAGGGTGCAAAGCCAGACCTTCAGAACCGGGTGCTGTGCCCTGCAGGCTAGGCTGCCATGTCCCCATCCCCCGTCCCGCATGGCCCTGAGATATTAAAACGTGAAGGGGCATCAGGAAACTATGTAGAAGAAAGTGAACGCCCTGCTTACCTTCTGCCCTCTGGTCTGGTCCCCGGTGCTGACGTCTGTGTCCTTAGTCTGTGTCCAAGTACTGATGGCGGTTTGACCAGACCTTGGTGGATGGTTTCCAGCCCCAGCTGCATGTTAGAAAGACCTGGGATTTTTTAAAAGATGCTGATGTCCAGATGTCTCCCAAGAACCCCTCACATCAGATTCCCCAGGGCTGGGACCTGGACGTCTGGAGTTTTTCCAGGTTGCTGGCCGACTCCAGCGTGTCTTGGGGCTGAGAATACGGCTGTAGCATCTGCCCTCTGCCCTGATCTAACACGGGGCGTCCAGGGTCCGAGGATAAACAGGAGGATGTGGCCGCTGCTTCAGGACGCTCATCTTAAGTCACATCCTCCCCTGCCCTTTCTTGTCTGTGTTAGATTCCTGGGGCTGCTGTAACAAAGTACCGCAGATGGGGTGGTTTAAACAACAGAGATTTCTTCTCTCTGAGCTCTGGAGGCTGGAAGTCCACGATAAAGGTGTGGCAGGGCTGGTTCCTCCTGAGGCTACGAGGGAGAATCTGTCCCAGGCTCTCCCCCAGCTTCTGAGGGTTTGTTAACCATCGTTGTCACTCTGACGCTTGCAGGCGCATCACCTTGAGCTCTGCCCTCATCGTCACGTGGCGTCTCCCTGTGTGTCTCTGTCCAAATTTCCCGTCTCTATAAGGACAGTAGTCATACTGGGTTAGCACCTGTCCTAATGACCTCACTGTAACTTCATTGCCTCTTTAGTGACCGTATCTCCAAACAAGGTCACGTTCTGAGGTGCTGGGGTTCAGACCCCAACATAAGAATTCTGGAGGGACACGATCCAGCCCATGACACCACCCCCGCTCACACCTCAGACCTTGGCTCCAGACCCCAGACTGAATTTCAGCACAGGGACGTGTATGACATGGGCTTTGCAGATGGAGCCTTCCAGGGGAGATCCTCTTTCTGCCGGGCTTCCACATCCCTAGATCTGCAGCTGGTCTGTTCCCCTCTCCACACTTCCATCCCCTGCCCCCTGCCCCGGGGAGATGGGGGTGGGGTGTGGCATTAGGGTCCAGGTTAACGGAGTAGGTCCATCAGACCTTCCTTCCTCTCCTCTGTTCCAATGTGACAGCCCCCCATTCACGTGCTATTTGGGGGCTCCAAGCTTAACCCAAAGCAGGTACCTAGAGGTCAGAAATACCTCCTAGGTCCCCCCCGCCCCCAATCTGAGGTAACCTGGTCAGGCTGGGAGGCCCCGGGACTTGCAATATGCTGGGTAACTGACCGGTGGGCATCACTGCATCTGCCCCCGGGACTGGCCAGAGTCCAGAGTCAAGCCCTGTCGGTGGTGGTGACCCCTGCCGTAACACACCCTACCCGGTGGTTTTCTGAGATACGCTGCATCCTACAGGGATTGGAACGGCTCCCGGAACAGACCTTTCTGGCCCAAGGAGAAGCCCGTTGAGCCTAAAGCCACTGACACTTGTATACTCACCCTTCTGCTTCATCCCTTTGCAGCCTTCCTCAGCCCCCCGTACACCGCCTCCAGCTTTAGACCATGGTAGAAAATGTCCGAGTGAGTCTTCGCAATAGGTTGATTGGACCCAAAGAGCAAATGAGAAACAAATCTCTTGGACAGCTTTGACCAAGTTAAACTCGGCGCATTCCTGGAGCTTTGAGCTGTGTTCTGCTGCTTAACCCAGGCAGAGCAAGTAGGACACGATCCTTTTTTTTTCCTTCATTGTTAATTGGAAAATTTCTTTTTTAAAATGTTTTTTAAGGAAGTACAGTTGCTTTGCAATGTTGTGTTAGTTTCTACTGTACAGCAAAGTGAACCAGCTCTACATATATATATATATATATATATATATATATATATATATATATATATATATCTCCCCTGGGACATGCATCCTTAAGTTCAGGTCCAGTAAATGGCCTCTTAAAGTCACGGGTGTGCTGGTTTTCCCGAGGTAAGTGCTGATTATGCAAGGGTCTGTGCATAAGGCTGAGTCAGATTCCACAACTGTCCATACATTTCACGTAGAAAAGCAAGTGATGCCTTCCAGCCTCCCGTCTGGATAAACCAGGATGGTGTCTGCGTATGTCATAGGTGTTGAAGTATTCTTTGTATCTGTCGTGAAAAGAATGGATTTTGCCAAATTAGCTGTAAAGCTCCTGATTGAGATGGTCAGGCCATTCTTTCAAAGTCACTAACACCTACATGCACGCGGTCATGGGTTTCCCAGCCTGGCTGGAAGGGCCCCCTGATCCCCCTGAGCCTTGTTCATAGGATGTGAAACTAGTTTGTGAAAATGGAAGCAGGTTAGTGGGCTCTGGCCATCGATATGTTAGCTGGCATTTAACCTTTAAGGAACCATTGCCGTGGAAATCATTGCCGCTGCTAATTTTTTTTCTATTTCATATTGCACCACTTGACGTCATATACAGATAGGTCGAAGCAAACAAAATTGAGGGGTTTAGGTCTAAAGTGGTCAAGTAACAGACATCTCATGTGACTTAGCCTGATACACACGTGCTGGATCTGAAGTTGTAAAAGATCTTCCTCCCCAAAAGAATAAATGTTACTTAAATTTCCTAAGAGAGTGAATACCATTGTTCTCAGAGTCCTTAATTTGCTTTTAATAGCATGAGCGTCCTTTCTGGGGCACAAAGCACTCTGCCGTTTATACCCCTCCTCGTGATGGGGAGTCTCTGAAAGTCAGGGATCTAGATGCCTGCCTGGGAATGGACTCCAAGTGACCTACCTGCTCACTGCGCCTTGGAAGCACCTGTGCTGTGCTCAGGCCAGACCCAGCTGCCTTTCTTGTGCCAACAGGGAGGCGCGCTGCAGTCACAGGCTGCCTTCTATTAGAGTCGCTGGAGGGAGCCGCCTGCCTTCCTTTCCTCCTGGACGCATTGCCCACCGGGCTTTTCACCCGCAGCCCCGCTGACCCCGTGCCTTGCTCTTGCAGGAGGGATTTTAAGGAAGGGCGCGAAGCTGTTCTTCCGCCGGCGGCACCAGCAGAAAGACCCCGGCCTGAGCCAGTCCCACAACGACCTGGTGTTCCTGCAGCAGCCGGCGGGGCTGCGGAGGAAGGGGTCGACGCTTGCCCGGTTCCTGAACAAGAAGCTGCTCTCCAGACACCGGGGCCAGAGCACTGCAAACGGCGCCCCCCTGGACCCCTGCCCGTAGGCCGGCGCGCGCCTCCTTCCCCGCGATGCTGCAGACGTGGACCCTCCGTAGCCACCCACCAGGACACAGCCAGAGGGCCCGTGAGTTGTGGACGGCCTCCCTGTCCCCAGTCTAGCTGGGGTTTTTTCCAACAATTTCATCTTTTAAAGGGGAAAAAAAACCCAACAGGAAACATTCTGAGTCTCCAGCCAGGAGGTTTCCCCCGGAGAGAACCTACAAAGCCCAGTTTGCCACCGGAAGCCACGAGACCGGACGGCTCTGCAGCGTGGGCGGTGCTCACGTCTAAGAGTTGAAGTTAAATGGGAGAAGGCTATTTACCACTGTGTGAACTATGGAACTTACCATAAGGGGCTGTGGACGGGCAGGGAGGGGGACAAGCTTTGCCCTCCATGCTCTAACTTTGGTCCATGCCTGGACCACATCACAAAGAGGAGGCCGCCTCTGTGCTGTCACTGTGAACGGAATGGATGGGTCACCTCTCCTAATTGGCTGCTCAGAATAAAAAGTGCAGGCGGCCCTGAGTACTGAGGGGTGGGACACAGGCAAGAGAAATTACCATGGGAATGGAAACACTGACAAACATAGGAAGACATTTGCCTTTGATATTAGCCATATAACTTGAAAAATTATGTAAATACTAAATATATCCTATGCATATTATGCTGAACACTTTTCTAAGTTTGCTTTGAGCCTATCTACGAGTGGGAGATATATAAATCCTTATGTGGTTTTTATATTTTTCTCTATAGCATCAGAGTTGTAATAATACGAACAGAGCAGCCAACACAGGGAATGTTTCTCTCCCGTCCAGCCTCCTTGTTCACAGAAGCGCCAAAAGATGAAGTTAGGAGCAATAGGCCACAGCTAGAGGGACACGGGCATCACACACATATGGTTTTTCTGCAGTCCGAGGTTGGTTTGCCAAATATTGCCCATAGCCGAAACAAAGTACTTTTAGGGCAAAAGAGGAAATTATTTTATGTCTCAGATGTGAGTCTTAGGAATGGAAGTTTAATAACAAATGAGCCAAACGTGCGTCACGCTTCTTCTGTGAGCTCTTCAGAATTCTACTGTGTTTAGCAACTCTTGGGATGCCCTTGTTTTGATTTCCAGTGGAAAAAAACAGTCAGTTCAGCACACGATGTTAATATCCCTACGTGTCTTCCAAACCACTTTCCTCATCTGTACCCTGTTACCCTGGGGTTCATTCACAATTTTCACATCGTCCACTCCTTCTCAATGAAACACTTTTAGGAGACATGCTTATTAAAAAGCACTTGTTGGGCTTCCCTGGTGGCGCAGTGGTTGAGAGTCCGCCTGCCGATGCAGGGGACGCGGGTTCGTGTCCCAGTCCGGGAAGATCCCACATGCCGCGGAATGGCTGGGCCCGTGAGCCATGGCCGCTGAGCCTGCGCGTCCGGAGCCTGTGCTCTGCAACGGGAGAGGCCACAGCAGTGAGAGGCCCGCGTACCGGGGGAAAAAAAAAAAAAAAAAAAAAAAAAAAAGCACTTGTTATCAGGGTGAAAGGTTTTGAGTAAGATTCATTTTCCTCCAATAAGATTTAAAGGCTACAATGAAAACTTGGCTCCTGTCACAGATGTGAAATTGGGTGAGTTCCTTCCTATAGCTGCTTTTGTGAATCCTTAAACATATATTTCAGGAGTAAGAGAGCCATGGATGAGCAAAACCTTTATAAAAATCAAAATTATAGAATTTTTTCCTTTCCTTTTTTTTGAGGGAGAGATTAGAAAACTACATTAAGAATTTTGTAAAATGCACATTTAAAATTCTTAGGTATCCCAAGAATTATCGAGTAACTGTAAAATGACTTTTTCAGCATAGTTTGCTTTCAAAGATTATACTCCAATTATAATCGCTGTAAGTTAGCACCTGGTATTCCAAAATATAGTATATTCATACCAAGTTAGTCCCCATAGGCTAGTAATCGCTACTAGTCTTTTGGAACCGATGGTCTCATTAATGTTCTCTTCTACTTGAAAGATTACTGTTCTCTCTCATGTGGTCGACAGAACCTGTGACATTCCAGAATTAATTCTAAGAGGATATTGTGTGTCGAATTTCAGGCACTGATCAGAAGTAGTTAGTACAATTTGTTTTTGATTTGGAAATTCAGATGGACTTGATTTATTCAAGCGTGAAGGTGTCAAGAGTTTTAGATTCAAGTTTCTCGCTCTGAAAAGAAGTCTTAGCTGTTCCCATTCCTGAATGACCCCATGAGCATTCTGTTCTCTGCTTCATCCCTTTATCCGGGGCTCTGCTCTCTCAGCTTCCTCGTGACTTGAAACCTCTTCAGGGTCCTGGGCATGTGTCAGGTGGGCTGCGTCCACCCCGTGTGTGAGAAGCGCGTGGATTAACACGAGGGGGACAGTGTTGCTGGGAGATGCGTATTTCTTGGTGTCTGTTGGATGTACATCAAGAACCCTGTACATTTGAGTCAATCCCAGAGCTTACCCTCCAGACACACACACACACAGTCACCATCAAATGGCTTTTTCTGAAGTTACGGAGGACACTAACGTAGCAGGGAATAGGATGAGAGAAAAGAAGCGTAGGGTCAGGGTCGCACCATGAGAACAGGGGCTGTATCGTGAATGTTTCCTTTCCAAGCTGTTTATCCAGATCTGGTTTTTAATGATGTAGGATATTTATGTCAAAGTAAATGTCATAACATCAATCTAGATTATACACCAAATGCAAAACGTACTCATTTGTAAGCCACCTTATTCCCTTACCTTTTCCACATGCTGGAGTGTTCTGAGGGCTTTTGGTTTGGTTTCTGTTTTGTCTCGATGAAATCTTAGCAGAGTGGTGTTCTGAAAGCAGTTTCTCGCGAGCACTCATGTTAATGTGCGTCTGTATGTCCGGAACCAGCTGGTCATGTTGGTTTTAATGAGCTGTCAACAATTTTCCTGGATTTGTTTAAGGACGAGCCTGTGTTCTTCGCGGAGGAATGAAATGGACCTTTAGGGGTACGTGTATGTTTTCATGTAGCGTCAACAGAAGTACCCATCTCATCGTTCCAGTTGAAAACCTGCCGTGAGGAAGAAGGTTTAGACCGAGCACTTTATTTAAATCAGGTCTCAAGTTTAAGTTCACAAGCGGGCCTGGATTCCTAGAGAGGGCTACCTGGCCCGCCGCTGCCGACCCGTCACAAGCTGGGTGCCTGTCCAGGTGTTTGACTGTTTCGCTGGCCACACCTATAGAAGAATAGTGCAGATTTTCTTCTCGAACAGAAAGGGAAAGATTCATTTACGCTGCTGCCACTCAATTCAAGTGTTTTCTGAGTAACCATCTCGGCTCTCTTGAAACCTGACAGTGTAAGTGGGTGGATGTTCGAAGTCAGAACATTTAACTCCATCAGATGAAAAACAGATCTCAGCGCCGGCCTAGACCTGACGCTAGACCCTGCCTCTGCTGCCCCAAACCTGCGAAGGCGTGATGACCAAAGCAGGCGTCACAGGGACGCCAGCACTGCTAGTCCTGCGAAGCAAACTCAGGTTACACCTCTCTGGTTCCTTTTTTGGGGGGGACATTCCTACTTTCTGGATGAGGACGCATTTGAAATACAACAAACTGCCCCATTCACCCAGCTGCCAACTGGTCAGTGACGTGCCGTTTATAATTTAGGCTTGTAGGGTTTTTTCCCCCCCCCCGATATCGTATCAAAGCTACATTTTTTTTTTTTTAAAGAAGAAAATAAGAGGTTTTCCAGGTATGTGGAGAGGTTTGGCTTGATGACCAAGTGTGGCGATGACTGTACCCGACGATGATTGTATCCCTGGGAAGCGCTTTAAAAACAGACTGCGGTCCTGCGCCAGCCCTGTGCAGTGGGGTTCATGCGGGGAAGGTGTGGCTGGAACACGAACGGTCTTTGAAGGAAATAAACGTGCCCACGCAACACTAAACATTGAGTCGTTTCTGCCGAGTCCTGCGCTGTCCCCAGAGTCCAGCGGCTTCTCTGAGGCGCCGGAATCCTGGTCTTTCCTTTGTCAGGCGCCACCCTGGTCAGCTGGCTAAACCAGGAGCTGTCCTCCTAACATTCTCCTCAGGTGATTTGTAAGTCACTTAGCACCTGCTTTAGGCCTGGGGCGAAAATCATTTACTAGACCGTCCATGTCTCCCGTGAACTTTGGGGTTCTGGTGAATTGTAGGTGCTGCCAGTCAGGGTTGCTTGGTTTGGGTCCCCCAGTGGCCACGTGACCCTGTATGATCCCCAGGGACCTTATGAGGAGTGCTGTCCCCTCGGGGCGTGAAGCCTTTATCCATCCATCGCCCTCGTTGTCATCGCCCCATCCCAGCAGTCGCCCGAGGGTGGGTGCACAGTGGACACCTGCACGGGGTCAGAGGGGCATAGGCCAGGTGGGGCTCTGTGGTGGCTGGCATCCAGGCTGGCCTGGGCTCCTCCACGGTTACTGGGTGGGGACGGGTCGGCCGGGAGGGGCACACAGACAGCATCCTGCACCAGCCCTGCAGGCCTCACGTCTCTCCTGGTCATCAGCTTCCCTGTTTCAGCAGTTTCATCCCACTGATCTGTCCAAGCACCTGGCACTTAGAAAACTGGTACCCACCCCAGCCCCTCGCCCATCCCCCCACCCCTCCTCTCCGCTGTCCTGACCCTGCCTGTCCTTTCGGGTGTGGAGTGGTCACTTGAGGGCCGAGACTGACGCACAGCTCTGCATTTCAGAGGAAGAGTCTGCCCACGCAAAGCCCCAGTGTTAGCGGGGCTCAGACCCTGGATTCTCTGCTCTGGACGTGGCAGGTGGCGATGGTGCTGCGACTGGTTTGGGATTAAGGTATCCTGGGGCCTGGGACTGAACTGCTGCTTCCCGTGTGGCCGGTGGTCCACTCTGCACTGACACTCTAGGAATCTGGAGGGACTTGCTGGATGGCCAGCTTTCCCAGCCTGATCTCCTGCGGTCACCTGCAGGTGCACACTGTTCTTGCCAATCCCCTCTGTACAGCCCAAACGTATCCACTTCAACCACCTTTGGGCATTCTGGAATGCACACCCCTCGGCCCCAGGATGCACTTCTCCCTGTTCTTATGATCTAACCAAACACAAGCCCTGCTTTCTGCATGAAGTGCTCGGCACCTCGGATGCCCCAGGGCACTTCCGTTGGCATCCTTCAGTCCCTGTCACTTCCACCTCACTCTCTCCTAGACTTGCACCCCAGCAAGAATGTAGGTGCCCGTATCCCCTGGGTCTAGGATGGTGCCCACTTAGAGCAACGATGGACATCAGCAGACAGCTTTATATAAGCTCAAATAGGAAGTCTGCTTCCTCCCATCCTACCCCACTCACCAGGGCCCAGGGTCAGGGGACAGAGCCAGACATGGAGGGGTGGCACGTGACAAAAAACGTGCTGCTCTTCATCTCGGTCACTTCCTACAATTATAGGGTGCTGTAAGTATATGTCAATAAATCGTTTATTAAAAGAAAATGCAGCTCGCTCACCACAGAGGGCTGGCCACCAGGACGAAGGACCTTGCACGGTGCCCGCCCTCAAGAGAACGCTGCCAAGGCCAGACCCCCTGAAGCACCAACTTTCACCATTGTCCACTGCTCACCTCGGCTCTGTAACCATGACTGTCCATAATGCAAATCGCCAAGCTGCATGTGCCAGGCACTCAAAACTATTCATTATTGGGGCTTCCCTGGTGGCGCAGTGGTTGAGGGTCCGCCTGCCGATGCAGGGGACACGGGCTTGTGCCCCGGTCTGGGAAGATCCCACATGCCGTGGAGCGGCTGGGCCCGTGAGCCATGGCCGCTGAGCCTGCGCGTCCGGAGCCTGTGCTCCGCAACGGGAGAGGCCACAGCAGTGAGAGGCCTGCGTACTGCAAAAAACAAAACAAACAAAAAACAAAAAAACTATTCATTATATTGATGTCATCAATATTTATAAAGTTGGATGCTTGCCTAGGTGCCTTGGGTTACTTGGTATTTTAGAGAAATACCAGGAGAGAAAGACTCGAGATCACAGTGATTATAGCCAGTACTAACTGAGCACTTACTATGTGCCAGGAATTTTGCAAAGTGTTTAACAGATACTGACTCCTTATACTCTTTGAAGCAACCCCATGAGTTATGATCTATCTCTGCTTTACAGATTAGGAAACTGAGGTACAGGGAGGTTAGGTGACTTGCCCAAGATCACACAGCTGATTAGTGGCAGAACCAGAATTTGAAGCCAGGTTGTCCAGCTGGAGACTCCATGTTCGTGACCACAAGTCTCTACTGCCTTGTGTCAACTGGAGAGACCAAGGACTTGTGGCCTTATGCAGTCTCTCCTGAACTTTAGTGCTCCCTGTTGTGGGTGAGGATGATGGAAAGTGAGATGCACTGCTTTGCACACAGTACGAATGAGATTATTTGCTGATTACTTCTCTCTTTATCTGGATGGGAAGAATTAGCCAGAATGAAAGTAGAAGCTAAAGGTGGTGTAAAGAAGTGAGCTTAGGATATGTACATCCATAATGTCCCCTAGCAAAGGAGTTTTATATCTAAATTAACAAAAAACCAGAGCTGATGAGACAAGTTAGTTGGAAAGTACACGTCAGGCAAGCCAATGTCAGGACTGAGAGCATGACACCCAATCTGGGGCCACGAGGTAAACTGATGACATCTTAACGTCACAGCTAGTCTCTGTTCAGGAAGGAAAATCCACTGACAATAAGGGAGGCTCTTCCCTATTTATGTTTTTTTTAAATTCTCCCAATTTATTTTTAAAAATTCCAAACCTACAGAATGACCTGCATACCCTTCACCTAGATTCTCCAGTTTTGCGGCATTTGCTCTATCCAGCATCTATCGGTCAATCGATCAATTATTGTTTGAGGACATCATGTTTCACCCTAAATTCTTCAGAAGACTTTTTCTAAGAACACAGGCATCTTCATGTCATAGTTCAATGCAATGATCACATCTGGGAAATTTAACATTAATGTTAAAAAATTTCAATTTAACATCAATGCAATACTATTATCTAGTATCACAGTCTATATTCACATTTCCCCGACTGCCTCCATGACATCCTTTATAGGTGGTTTTCCTTTTTTTCTGCCTGGAATTCAGTGAAGTCCTGTTGCATTAGTTGTTAACAATGAGAATTTGACACTTTCAGGAACAAACCTTTTTTTTTTTTTTTTAACTTTAGAATTTTGGCTACAAATCTGCCTTAAAAGGAATTATTTCCAGCCCTCACAGGCAGAATATAATGAACAGGCTGAGATTTCTTTTGAAGATGCAATGACCTTGGGGAATGTGGACCCAGCCCTGGGCTGCATGTGTTGCTATGAGAAATGGCTTTAGGGGGGTTGAGGTCTTGTCTGCTCTTCCACTCTGGCTCTGACCTGACACTTTTTTCTATAAACGACCTGCTTTTGTGCCTATATGACAGTAGGTACTTAGTGTGCAGAGACCAGAGAACCAGCCATCTGGGATGAGAATTGTGAGTGATGTCACCAGAGGGGTGGGCGTGTAGGTGGCGGGAGCACATTAGCTGTCGTGGTCAGTTTGGGGCTCTTGGGAGTTGGGGCACATTTGGGCAAAGACCTGAATGACGGGGAGATGGTGGTGGAGAACCTGGGAGCGTGTTCCAAGATAGTGGGAATGAGTGCAGATCTTGGGAATGTGTTGCAGGAACAGAAGCCTGGCGGCGGGCTGGGATTTCACCGCTGGAGGCGGAGTGGGGGCCACTAGCAGGGTGGAGGTGAGGGGACACAGGTGAGGTGATCTAGGTGTAGGAGGCTGTGGTGCAGACCTACCGTGAATGCCACTGGGAAGCCACTGCAGAACATCAAACATGGGGGGCGGCGAAATGAGCCCCGGCAGCACTGCACACTCTGCAGGCTCCCTCCCCACTCCCTGAGGATGTGCCCTGCTGATGGGTACTTCCCTGGCGGTCCAGTGGTTAGGACCCCGCGCTTTCACTGCCGAGGGCGCAGGTTCAATCCCTGGTCAGGGAACTAAGGTCCCACAAGCCAAAAAGATCAACCTCAAACACATACCAATACAAGTGAGTCTGGCTGAAGGATAAATTCCTGCAGGCGGGACTGCTGGGCTAAAGGCTACGTGCATCTAGAATTTCTGTGGATATCAACAAATGGCCTGGATGGAGGCTGTACCCGTTAAACCTCCCACCCGGAAAGGATGAGAACATTTGTTTTTCCACAGTCTCTCCAAAATCATGCTATTCAACTTCGAAAATTCTTTGCTAATGTAATTGATAAAAATGATCTCACTGTGATTTTGCTTTACATACATGGCTGCAACAATACAGTTGACTAGCACCTCCTATGCTTATAGGAGCCATTGCATTTTCTGTGCGCTGTCCATAGACTGTTCATTTTTCTCTTGGGTTCTTTATCGTTTTCTTAATGGTTCTTAAGAGCTTTACATATATGAGGGGAACGAGCCCTTTCTAATATCAATTTCAAATCATTTCCCTCAGTTCGGCCCCTCTCTTTGACTTTGTTAACGAAGGCTTTTTGCCAGGCATAAATGAACAAGACAGCTTACATCTCTGAATATGAGAGGCCGGGACTAGATAAGCCATCCCTTTGGTCCCTTCTATTTCTAATACTTTGTGACTGGTGGGGGTCAGGAGGCCACACCAGCCACCAAGCTTGGGGTGGAGGGAGGGGCAGAAACACTCAGTGCCAGGGAGCTCTCTGGCCTCAATTTCGCAGCCTGGGTCTGTGTGCAAACTTTGCACAGAGCAGTGTGGGGTAGTGGTTACGGCGGGGACTTCGGGGACTCACTGGGCCTGGATTGAAATGCTCCGCTCTCCGCTCACCAGCGAGCTGCTCTGATTCATGAAATTGGGGGGCAGAGCAAGGGCTTCCAAGCGTTCACTGTGTGGACAGAAAGATGACCAAGAATGGCAGCAGTCCATGGGCTAGATTCAGAAATCATTATGCTTGGGCAACAAATCTTAGAACTGTTTTAAAGAAAAGTTCGACCCCCGCTCGCACCTAACCCTCCCAGCCCCCTCCAGGGAATTCAGGCTCGACGGAGCCATCAGAAGAAAGGTACTGGGTGTGGGTAGGGGCCCTGCGCGAGCTGCCAGCGCAAAGTTGCCGGGGGTGGCGGGACCCGGCTGCGCCACCGGGTAAGGGGCCGCGCGTGGCCGCACGACGCTCCCTCCAGTCTCGGGGAGAGGGCAGCCGGAACCCGCCCCGCTTCTACTTGCCGATCCGGATCCACGCCACTCGCTCACCGCGCGCCCCGTCCACGCCTCGCCGCTGCCCTGTGCACGCCGCCCAAGCCCCGCCACAGTCCTGTCTACACCGCTCCGGCTCCCCCTCGTCCACGCGGTCCGCAACCCCGCTGCCGCGACCACCGCAGCCGCTGCCGCTCCACTGGTTTGTGCCACCTTCTCCTCCGTCCACACGACCCGCGCCCTGCTGCTCGCTGGTCCATGCAGCCCGCTCCACCGTTCCCCGTCCACACTGCCCGCCTCCGCGCCCAGGCCGTCCGCTCCGCGTTCACGCCGCCCGCTTCCCGTCCACACCGCCCGCTCCTCCGCCTCCCCGTCCACGCCGCCCACTCCCAGGCTCTCCCGTCCACACTGCCCGCTCGCCTGCTCCGCGACCACACCGCCCACCCCTGGTCCAGGCCGCCAGCTCCCCAGCTCTCCCGTCCAGGCCGTCCGCTCCCACGCTCTCGCGTCCACGCCGCCCGCGCCCCGGGAGAACTACAACTCCCACAATGCCCCGCCACCGCCCCCCGGCTTCCGGTGCTGCGTAGTTTCCGGAGCGGATCGCAACCCGGAGTCCGGATCCGATCCCGCTCTGCACATTCCAAAGGCAGGTAAAGCCCGGGCCCCGCGCCCTCCGCCCGCCCCCGCACGCGCCGCCCCGGCCCGGCCCGGCCCGCCGCCCCCGCGCGCCCCCGCCTGGCCCGCCGCCCCCGGCCCCGCCCGGCCCGCCGCCCGCCCCGGTCCAGCCGCCATGCCGCCTGTTCTTTGTTACATTCGCCGGCTGCGGGCACCGTGGGCGATCGGAGTCAAAACCCGGCTGGATTTCCCGGAGCCGCTCCGGGATCGCCCTGCGCGCCGCCAGCCCGCCCGCCGCCGGCCCCGCCGCGGGCCCCGCCGCCCGCTCCCCCAGGCCCGCCCGCTCGGGGCGCGGGGCCGGGGCCGCGCTCGCCCGTGGGCGCGGCGCTGGGGGTCCTCCGCCCCCGGCCCCCGGCCCGCGGTCCCGCCCCCGGGCGCCCTCGTCGCCGACGGTTCCTCGTGATGTCACTCTCCCCCGTCCTGGGCCCAGCCCCCGGGGGCGAATGGGGAGGGTCCCTGGACCCCCCGCTCCTGCGGTTAGCAAGGCAGACCCCAGGATTCGGGCGACGGGGCTGCCCAGCCTCCCCCCGCCGCCGCCCCGCCCCGAGCACCCTGCATCCTGTTTGTGTAAACCCTTGGGTGGCAGAGGCAAGGTAGTGAAATCCGTGGACAGGTGACATGTGCCCGCCCTCGGGGTGGGTGGCTGTGCTGGAAAACGGCGCGCTGGCCCCGCCCTGGCGCGGACAGGTGGACCAGCCGGCCATGTGGCCTCTGGCGAGGGGACGGGTATTCGCGATGAAGGTCAGCTTTGAGAAGACAAGTGAAAACGCATTATGGAAATATCCACCGTGCTGATAGCTATAGTTGTTATGTGTTAATCTCTATTAAGGTAGTAGATGAGATTTCCTTTTTTTCCTCAAAAGCTCAGAAATTGCCATCCTGCCCCACCAAGGGTAGATTAAAATGGTAGAAACAAGTGTGTGATCAGAGACACGTGGGCCCGTGTACATATTTAAGCGGCCAACCCACAAAAACCACGTTTGCTTAAGCCACTCATAGAATCTGGACTCACCAGATAAATTTGGAGAAACCCAGCTTGGTTCCTGGACGTATTTTTAAGGACGAAAAGTAAATGAGCAAGTGGTTTTATGACAGATCTTCAAAGGCAACAGTGAGGACTCTCCCTGGAGAGTGTAATGATGTAGACACTTTGTTTTTATAAGTTAGCCTCCCCCGCCACCCAGTACACACAAAACACCACCGTATTTTGTTTCAAACCTGGACATTTTCATGTTTTCCACATTTTCATGACTCCACTCTGCTTCTCTGGATTTCCTTGACATCACTGCCTTATGGTGAATGGTTAAGAAATAGGACTATAGTTTGAATTCTGAAAGGGAAAGATAGTAAGATTTATCCTGTATAAAGTTTTTTTCTCCTATATCTTTGATTCATATTTTTGCAAAACTGCCAACAAAGAATACAATATGTTCGATTTTGCAAGCAGAAGGAATAGTTATTTTTTCCAGAAGACGAATAAATAAATTTAAAGATCACCCCCAATTACAAGGCTAATAGCTTTTCTGAGAACAATTATATTTGAGAAAGAACTCCATTAGCTTGGGATATACCTCTCATGTATCATTCTTTTGATATCGTTGTCTGTGTAGAAGGCCAGGGGAAGAACACTTCTCCCATTTTGCAGATTTAAGGGAGACTGAAGGCAGCTGTTTCTTGCACGTGTGATTTGAGAGGCTGAGATTGCGGGCAAGGACTCAAATGCTTTCTCAGCCTCCTTTCCACAGTTGTGACGTATGACAATATCTGTCTTTCATCTCACATGGTTCACGCGTGCACATGTTCATTGGCCGTCCACCCAGCAGCTTTCACGTGCCGGGCACTGCAGAGGGTGAGAGAGAAGGCCCTGCCTGGTAGCCCGAATGCTCTGGAGGGAGGGAGGTGGGCAGTGGTTAGAGCATGTAGAAGAAGGCAGGAAGGGTGACAGGTGGAGGTGGGAGATGGGCAGGGGTAGGCACACTTGGGCAGTGGGGACCAGGAAGGTCTGTCTGAGAAGGTGACATTCCAGTGGAAACCAGTGCTGCGAGGCCCTCAGTGGAGATCTGGGGTGAGGCAAGTGCAAAGGCCCTGGGGTGGCAGCAAGCTCTGTGTGGCTGAGGTGGGGTAGCACAGGAGGGTGGCACAGGCCGTACTCTGCTCAGAGTTTACCCTGAGAGCCAAGCGGACACCACTGGGGTTTGGGGCAGGGGTCCAAAGGATCTGTGTCTTTTTAGAGAGGACCCCGTGGCTGCCCAACAAGGTTCCCCTAGAAACAGGGTGGGGGCAGAGGGGAAATGAGGTGACAGGACAAAGCGTATTTCTAGAGCGAGGCAGGCCTTGCTGCTGGTTTGGGTGGGGAATGTGCAGGGGGTGACAGGAGGGGCCATTCACTGAGGTGCAGGTGACAGGTGTGCAGGTTGAGGGGTGGTCAGGGAATCAGGACCTGGTAGACCAGCAGCATCTTCAAACTGCCCCTCGGGTGGGAGAAACCCTTGCCCAGGGCCCATGGTCCTGGTCATCACCTTCCTTAAGTGCTCCCTTACTAAGGAAGGGTCCCTCCCACTGTCCAGAAGATGGCGACCCCCCAGCCCCAGTCTTGGTGTGGGCCGTGGTCAGCTCACAAGTACGTGGCTCTCACGGTGCGTGGGAGACCTCGGCAGGAGGTCGTTGCTAAGTGGCGACTATAACGAAGTTCTTCTGTCCCAGCTACTTGTCTGTGGGAGCAGGGTTTCCTGCACTCACATCTGTAAGAACGAAGGGTAGGAACAGAGTTGAAGCGAATTCCATGATACGTGACTGGATTGGCGGGAAAGTCCTATTTATCTCATTAAACCCAGCTTCTGTGCTAGGTGACTGTTGACCAGTGTGGGCAGTATTTCCCTTTTGATCAGTGGTGTCCCAGTTACTGGAACGATAGCGTAGTCCAGGAGAAATTAGCACAAACTCACGGTCATAGGAAATCAAGACTAATTTGATCTGTATGCGTAAACGGCGATCGATAGTCATTTCAAGCACAAACATAACACGTTGGGTTTAACATCTGTGGTGATGGAAACAGACGATGGTGCAGACAGAAGCGCCGTGAGCCTCCTGACAGATGAAGAGCTTGTCCACATGCCTTGTGACCGGACGGCAGTGGGTGTCACGCTGTGGTGTTTCGATTCCAATAGATGCCTTTAGAAGAGCCCCATAGCAGTTTTATTTTAAGAAGTTAATATTCATAATATGCTGGAGATTACGTCCCTTGCAGCTGTTTAAAGTAAGGCTGAGCAGCTTACACTGTCAGCTGAAGGGCAGGAAATGGCATTTTGTAAAACACTTTTGTGGGACTGTCGGCAAAGAGGTCGGTCACGGAACCATGTGTCAGGTGGGCTCAGGGGCCTGGGTGGACTCGGGCATGGGAGGTGATGGCGGGTAAATGCCGGATCCGGATGGAGAAAGGACCGAAGGGCCGGACTGGGCTGCCCCACCGTGGCGGCTTGAGATGGGAGCACAGAGGGGCCTCGGGAGGAGCAGGGGTTGGGATGGAAAGACCAGGAGACCTCGCCGGAAAGGGTTTCCAGGGGGAGGGGGTGAATGCTGCCTAGGGGATGAAGGGGAGGCAGTCCACAGTGGAGGGCTTTGGTGGAGCCAGGAGGGCAGTTCTTCCCATTCAAGAGAGAAGCCGCCAGAGTCCTTCCCAGGACTTTTGCAATGAAAGGAGACAGAAGTGCGGCATTAGAGCCACAGGTAAAACTTCTTTGTTTTCACGAGTGAGCTCTGTTGAAGGCTGGTGTGCATAACCCAGGGGCGTAACTCTGCAGCAGAGACAGGTGTGTAATAAGGGAGGTGCAGGTGGGGCGGGGCCTCCCGGGGAGACGCGGCTGCAGTGTGCCTGTGTGGTGAGTGACAGGTGTGGCCAAGAGGGCTTTGGAGAGGAGGGGCCATTTGGATTAGGTTTTAAAGGTTAGGTAGGAGTTTGGCAGGTGGAGGGAGCTCCTGGAGGAGGAAACAAGAGGAAGGGGTCGTGGAAGCTGGGAGGCTGGTCATGGATGGTTTGGGGTGGTGAGGAACCTGTCGCTGTCACGGGGCAGGGGACAGCTCAGGGTCACAGTGGGGGCCCAGTTGAAGCCTCTCATCCTAATAGCATCTGAGGAAGCCCAACTCTGGATGCTCCCCTGGAGTCTCCCAGAGCCTGTGGGGTCATGTTTCCGCAGACTTACAGCAAATTGAAGCATGGGCTTCCCAGACATGACGGCTTTCTTTACCTGAGAGCTGCTGGGTGTTAGGGCTCCGTTTGACTTGTTTTCAATGTTCAGCACCATCTGCTTCTCCAGCTTAAGCGCTGAAATATCGCAGGTACCATCAGAAAACCCTCGGTAAATGGCCTTCCACCATCATGAGGCCAGAGGCAGATGTTCTCATTCGAGTGTCCCTAGATCGTGATTCGTGTGTAGGGCCTGCAGGGGGTGATGTGCCGGAACTGTCACTCCCTGCTCGCTGTCGGGGGGAAGGGACCCTACCTGCTGGACAGAGAGTCTGTCTTGGGGAAGGAGGGTTTCCAGTGCTTCGTAACTCAAGGCCTTTGGCCTTGTAACCTTAAAAATATATATGCTAATTAGTTATAGTAAGTTTGCCTTTTATTGTGACCAAAAACATAAGTGCAATTTGGTCATATTAGTCGAGAGGTTTACAAAGTCTGTTCTGACCAAGCCGCTGCAATTCTGTTCATTGATCCATTGCTTCCATGCCACCTGCCCCCTCCGCCCCATCCCTCTGGGCCCCTTTGTCCCGCACATCTGACTTCTCTGGACTTTGTTCTCTGTGGTTTCTCTTTACACTGTGCTCTCGCCCTTACGCTGAGAACGTGTGAGGATCTTTTCACCACCAAAGGTCCCAGGGTGCCTAGTTTTAAAATATCTTGTCTGTCTCTCAAGGCCTATTAAGTAAGAATCAGGCCTCACGTTCCCCTCTTTTTTTTTTTTTTTGTTAAGCAAAAGATGATTGCCCGTTGGAGCTCTCATCAGCCTGAGAAGGCCAATTAGCTCAGTTTCCATTTCTGAGACGGCAGAATGCAAACCTCTCTTGCCCCCTTTGCTCAGAAATCCCTCCTGAAGAACCAGATGTGAGAGTCAGAAAAACAGATGTCATCTTGGACGAAACTAAGAGGTTCAGAAAGAGGAAGAAATTATAAAAGAAATAACACAAGAAAATCTGAGGACTGCAGGACAGGAGAGCCGGGTTGAAAGGGCCACAGCCCGAGCTCGACACCAAGGCAGACTGAGCCTTCAGGGTCCTGGAGCTAAAACAGTCTAAGAGATCTGGGGGGAGGGAGTCACATACAGAGGGTTTGCCTCCTGGAAAGTCATTAGACGCCTCAGCTGGAGCATTGGAAGCTGAGGACGATGGAGTCTCACTTTCAACCTTCCTCAGGAAAACCACCGTGTACCGGGCAAAGCAGCTGGCCCGTGAGATTGGAGCAAAGACATTCGCAGACAGGCAAGTCCTCTCAAGAGATTTACCTCCCAGGCACCATTCTAAGGAAACTACTGGAAAATGTGCTCCCCAGATCAAAGGAATAGACCAAGAAAACGGAAGCAACGAGGGCTCAGGGAACAAGAGCTCCACACCCAAGAGGACAAACGAATCCCAGGTGACAGTGGAAGGAAGGCCCACGCAGCCAGTGTCAGACCTGAAGGGCAGTGGGACAGGAAGGGGCCAACTAGAAAATGAGCAAAAGACGCGAAGAGACATTTACCGAAGAGGATTTACGAGTGGCAAATAAGCACAGGAAAAGGTGTGCAGTGTCATTAGCCATGAGGGAAATGCGAACTAAAGCCACAATGAGGTGCCACTGCACACGTGTGAGAACGGCTAAAATAAAACACAGTGACACCAAACGCTGCCAGGGACGCCAAGAAACTGGATCTTTCAGACGTTGGCGGTGGGGCAGTTTCTTTAAAAACTAAACATCCACCTCACGTAGGACCCAGTCATTACACTCTTGGGCGTTTATCCCAGAGAAATGTCAACTTACGTCCAAACATACCCGTGCACAATTGTTCATGGCAGCTTTATTTGTAATAGCCAAAAGTGGGGACAAAACCAAGGCTCCTTCAGTAAGCGAGTGGTTAAGCGCACATCATGGAGCGAGAGGCAGTAAAAGGGCTGAACTACTGAGACATGTGACAACCCGGGGACATTATGCTGAGGGAAGAAGAAGAGCCAGTCTCACAGGGCCACATACCGTGTGCTTCCGTTTATATGACACTTGTTTTGTTTTGTTTTTTTAACATCTTTATTGGGGTATAATTGCTTTACAGTGGTGTGTTAGTTTCTGCTTTATAACAAAGTGAATCAGTTATACACATACATGTGTTCCCATATCTCTTCCCTCTTGCGTCTCCCTCCCTCCCTATATGACACTCTTGAAATGATAAAATTTGTAGAGTTGGAGAACAGATTAGTGGTTGCCAGGGGTTAGGGATGGTCAGGGGACAGGGTGTGACTATAGAGGGGCACATGAGGGAAGTCTTTTCGGTGATAGAACATTCCTGAATCTGGATTGTGGAGGTCGTCCCATGAGCCTTCACCTGTGACGAGAAGACACTGAATTACCTGCACACGCACAGTGCCAAGGTCAATATCCTGGTTTTGAGAGTGTGCTGTAGTTACGCTCTCAAACTATGTATGTGATATACATAGTTATGTAAGATATAACCCTTGGAGAAAACTGAGTGAAGGGTTCAGGGGACCTTCCTGTGCTATTTTTGAAACTTCCTGTAATTATTGCAAAACTCAAGATCTAGGAAGTATTCCATGTGTGGCTTACCTTATATTTCTGTTGAGACCACTGCTTTGGTCACTGACAAGGAGGGACTGCTAAGTCATCTGGGCCAAGAGCAAACTTGCAGGCCCTCAGCCTCCATCACCTCTGTCCTTTATCCGTCCCCTTCCATCACATAGACAGGCCAGGGACGGCCTGGGAAGGCCCAGCCAGATTAACAAACAAGCGATAACCTTCGTTTCATACTTATATCAACAACCTTCTTGAAAGCGCCTTTTTCTTTGAGTTATTTTAAGCTACGTGTCTTTTAAAATTGTGAAGTTTTCACTTTCCAGTGTTTCAAAACTGATTGTTTTTTCTAACCCCCAGCTTCTGCAGATCACACTTAAAAATAATCCTTATCGGGACTTCCCTGGTGGTCCAGTGGTTAAGACTCCTTGCTTCCACTGCAGGGGGCACTGCAGGGTTCAATCCCTGGTTGGGGAACTAAGATCCCACGTGCCACGCGGCAAGGCGGAAAAAAAAAATTCCTTTTCACCTTGCATGCACCAGGACAGCGACTGTCAAAAAACCCAGAAAATAACAAGCGTTGGCGAAGGCGTGGAGGGAATGGAAGATGGTGCAGCTGCCATGAAAAGCAGTATGGTGGTTCCTCAAAACTTAAATGTAGAATCACTGTATGATCCAGTAAGTCCACTTCTGCGTATGGACCCAAAAGAGTCGAAGGCAGAGACCCGAAGAGGTATTTGCCCCTTGTTCATAGCGGCTTCATGCACAGTAGTTAAAACATGGAAATGACCCAAGTGTCTATCGACAGGTGAATAACGATGGGGTATTATTCAGCCTTTAATAGGAGGGCCATTCTGACACACAGTCCAACGTAGATGAACCTTGAGGACGTGATGCTGAGTGAGACAAGCCTGTCTCGGAAGGAGGAACACTGTCCGACCACCTACAGGAGGTACTTTGAGGACTTGGAATCTGAGCGATGGTTGTGGTAAAGAGTGTTCTGTCCCACGTTTGGTGTATGGTTCCCCTTCCAGGACCTGTTTCCCGGGGAATCTGGATCGAGCTGGTCTGTGCTGGGACGTGGGGGAGGCTCGTCTTACCCTCTCTTTCCTCTCCAGGTGGTGTTTGACCAGCGGCAGGCTGGGGAACACTCCCAGCGGCAGGCGATCTGTAAACTGCACTGTGTTTTTATAGAAAATTTGTGTGAAACTGACAACAGACCAATGAGGTTCCCGGGCCGTCTGAGCTGAGGGTGGCGGCAGGGTGTCTGCCTGTATCCAAGTTCTGGGTGGTGGATGTTCGCAGCCGTAGGAGGCCCCTGACCACCTGCCTGAGAGCCAGACTCGGCCTCCCGTGGCCCTCGGAGCACTAGGCAGGGAAGCTGGGAGTGGCCCGGAGTTCGTTTTTGGCGCGTTGAGGTGCCGCCGGCTTCCAGGCGGAGGTGCGGCCGGGGAGCTGGGTGTACGTGTGGGACCCCAGTAGGGTCACCAGTGTCCATGTGGTATTAGCAGCAGCCACAGAAGCAGGTGTGACTGCCTGGGAAGAGGGTCCAGCACGAGGAGGGATGAGAAGGGGCCAGTGCTGAGCCCATGGGAGCTAAGACAGCGACCAGGTGGCAGAGGAGGATACCCCAGGGGCCGGAGCACCGCGGGAGAGCAGCTCGGGGCGGTTGGCTGGGAGAGGAGTGGCTGTGGAGGAGAGGAGAGCAGTCAGCCACATCCGGTGTGACCCAGAGGTCAAGTGAGGTGAAGAAAAAGCTGTTTAGTGGACTTGGCATGCGTCCAAGGCCAGCTCTGGGGGCAGGATGCAGAGTCAGCGGAAGAGGAGGACCTGGGAAGAGTGTGTCGGCACCATTTACAAATAGCTTTAGTATGAACACACAAAACAGTGGACCCGCAGGCAACGGCCGACCGCGCGAGGCCATCACCAGCTCAGCTGCTGTCGCCCAGGTCTGACTGCCCCCTCCACCCCGTCCAGGACTCCCCACCGGTAGGACCTCGAGGCAAACCCTGGTCACATCATTGCGTTTGTAAATATTTCAGTCTGTGTCTCTACAGGAGAAGGACTCTAAAAATAACCACAATACTGTTACCCACCTAAAACATTTAACACTGGTTCCTTAACATGGTCAAAATCTGGTCAGATATCCAGCCGGTGTTCAGATATGCAGTGGTCCGATAAAAGTCATGTGTGCTTTATTCCACCAGGATCCAGACCATTCCCATGCGTTGTGCTGGAAGTTGCTTTTGAACTCCAGTGATTTGATTTTACTGATTTTGATGAGACCACTGTAGGTTCCCTGGTGGTAATAAGAAGGAACACAGAGAGATCCGTGTATGCTTCATCCAGTTTCCCCCAGTGGTACCATCTTGCACAACTCCAGTACCGGGTGGCAGCAGGGATGGTCACCTTGACGCAGTCCAGATACAGAATGTTCCAGCCCCACAAGGAGCCCCCTGGTGCCCCCTTATAGCCTCCCCCTCTTTCCTCCCACCCCTCTCCCTCCTTTACCCCCACCAACCAGTGCTCTAGTCCCCTCCTCAATAATTTTGTCATTTCAAGAATGTTATGTGAATGGGGTCATACGGCACGTAACCTCTGAGGACTGGCGTTTTTCACCCAGCAGCACTCTGGGGATTCAAGATCGGTTGTGTGTGTGTCAGTAGTTTCGTGTTTTTAGTTGCTGATTAGTATTCCAGGCTGTGGATGGACCACAGATTAGATTGTTTAACCAGTCACCCAGTGAGGGACTCTGGGTTGTTTCCAGTTTAGGCTTTTAGGAATAAAGCTACCCTCAGTAGTCATGTACAGGTTTTTTGTGGATGTAAGTTTCCATTTCTCTGGGATAGCCACCCACCAGTGCCATTGCTGGGTCATAGGCCATGTTGGTTTTATCAGAAAGCGTCAAATGGATTTCTACTCCCACCAGCGAACACAGATGCCCCAGTCCCCTCATCCCCACCGGCATCCCGCCGTTCTGAAAGGTGTGGAGTGGTGTCCTTGCGGTTTCTACTTGCGTTTCCATGGCAGCTAATGACATTGGACATCTTTTCATGTGCTTATTTGCTATTCCAGTGTTTTTGTTGATGAAATGTCTATTCATGTCTTTTGTCCATTTTCTAATTGGCTTGTTTGCATTTTTACTATTGGGTTTTGAGAGTTCTTTGCATATTCTGCATATGGTTACGTGGTTTGCAAAAATGTCTCCTGGTCTTTACATTGTCTGTTCATCCTCTTAACAACATCTTCTGTAGAGCAAAAATGTTAAATTTCGGTAAAGTCCCATTTATCAATTTTCCTTTAGTAAACTATGATTTTGGTGACAAGTCTAAAAACTGGCTAGTTCTAGATCTCAAAGATTTTCTCCTGTTTTTCTAAAAAAAATTACTGTTTTATGTTTTAAGTCTCTGATCCATTATGAATTAATCTTTGTGTGAGATGTGAGGTCACAGTTTTTTTTTTTTTTCTGCCTCTGCTTGTCCAGTTGCCCCAGCACCGTTTGTTGAAAAGACCATCCTTCCTCCACTGAGCTGCTTTTCCCCTTTGTCCAAAATCAGTCGAGCATATTTCTGTGAGTCTGTTCTCCATTTCCATTGATCTGTGTGTCTATCCCTCTACCAATACCAAAGTCCTTATTACTGTCCTTTATAATTAAGCTTGAACCAGGTAAACTGATTTCTCTCACTTTAGTCTTCTTTTTCAGAATTGTTTTTAACAGTTGTAATCATGGGGGCTGCCGAGTAAACCTCAGGTGTCACAGAGAGCATCTGCCCCAGATCTCCCCTTGCTCCCCATTTCCCACCAAGTTACACACAGATACTCCTGGTCTAAGCCTAACTGACCCTCGTGACAAATCTCGTTTCCTGACATGATTGCTGTGGTCCCCCAGGGCTTTTTGCAGTAGTAATCATGTAAGTGTTAAAAAGATTGAAGGTTAAGCAGCAGTTCTCAGACTTGAGCCGCATCAGGATAACCTGGAGGTTTGCAAATACACAGAGTGCAGGGCCCCAGCCCAGCAGGTCTGGGGAGGGGCCCAAGAATTCACATTTCTGAGAAATTCCCAGGTGCTGCTGGTGCTACTGTTTGATGGTCCAGGGACCACACTGAGAACCACTGATATAAGTAAGTTTCCCCAGGATCGGTGGTTAAAATGGCCGAATATCACACTTTGAATATTTTTCTGTCATTTTCCCTACAACAGTACTATTTACAGTCCCTTGGTCTGAGATTTCTTACATGCTGCAGAAGTCTGGAGACTGGACTTCCCTTCTGCAAAGGAGCATTCTGCACACCAGAGGGATTTTGCCAGCACAGCACAGACTTCAGGAGGCTCCTTTATAAAAGTTATTTATGACAAACCCACAACCAACATAATACTCAACAGTGAAAAGCTGAAAGACTTCCTGCTAAAATCTGCAACAAGACAAGGGTGCCCACTCTCACCACTTCTGTTCAACATAGTATTGGAAGCCCTAGCCATAGCACTCAGACAAGAAAAAGAAATAAAAGATATCCATACTGGAAGGGAAGAGGTAAAGTTGTCATTATATGCAAATGACATGATGCTATATAGAAGACCCTGAAGGTACCACACAAAAACTACTAGAACTGATAAACGAATTCAGCAGAGTAGCAGGATACAAGATTGACAAACAGAAATCTGTTGCATTTCTTCACACTAACAGTGAGATATTAGAAAGGGAAAGTAAACAATGAACAATCTCTTTTAAAATCGCATTCCCCCCCCAAAAAAAATACGTAGGAATAAACCTGATCAGGGAGGTGGAAGACTTATATGCTGAGAACTATAAAACATTGATAAAGGAAATAAAAGATTATTTAAAGAAATGGAAAGATATCCCATGCTCTTGGATTAGAAGAATTAATATTGTTAAAATGGCCATTCTACCCAAAGCAATCTACAGATTAATTGTCCCTACCAAATTATCTGTGACATTTTTCACAGAACTAGAACAAATAATCCTAAAATTTATATGGAACCATAAAAGATGCAGAATTACCAAAGCAATCCGGAGGAAAAAGAACAAAGCTGGGGGCATAACTCTCAGACTTCAGATAATACTACAAAGCTACAGTAATCAAAACATCATGGTATTGGCACAAAAACAGACATATGGATCAATGGAACAGAATAGAGAGCCCAGAAATAAACCCATACACCTATAGTCAATTAATCTCAACAAAAGAGGCAAGAATATACAATGGAGAAAAGACAGTGTCTTCAGCTGGTGATGTTGGGAAAGTTGGGCAGCTACATGTAAATCAGTGAAGTTAGAACATACCCTCACACCATTCACAAAAATAAACTCATAATGGCTTAAAGACTTAAATATAAGACATGACACCATAAAACTCCTAGAAGAGAACATAGGCAAAACATTCTCTGACAGAAACCATAGCAGTGTTTTCTTAGTCTCCCAAGGCAGTAGAAATAAAAGCAAAAATAAACAGATGGGACCAATCAAACTCATAAGCTTTTGCACAGCAAAGGAAACCATAAACACAACGAAAAGACAACCTATGAAGTGGGAGAAAATATTTGCAAACGATGCGACTTGATTTCCAAAATACACAAACAGTTCATACAAGTCAGTAACAAAAAGCAAACAAACCAATCCAAAAATGGGCAGAAGACTTAAATAGACATTTCTCCAAAGAAGGCATACGGATGGCCAACAGGCACATGAAAGGATGCTCAACATCGCTAATTATTAGAGAAATGCAAATCAAAACTACAATGAGGTACCACCTCACACCAGTCAGAATGGCCATGATTAAAAAGTCTACAAATAACAGATGCTGGAGAGGGTGTGGAGAAAAGGGAACCCTCTTGCACTGTTGGTGGGAATGTAAATTGGTACAGCCACTATGGAGAACAGTATGGAGGTTCCTTAAAAAACTAAAAATAGAGCTACCATATGACCCAGCAATCCCGCCCCTGGACATATATCCGGAGAAAACTCTAATTTGAAAAGATACATGCACCCCAGTGTCCACAGCAGCACTATTTACAGTAGCCAAGACATGGAAGCCTTGAGAGGCCAGACCAGAGGCAGGCACAGGGGAGGCGGCCACACTGGGCCACGGGGAAGGCCAGAACGGTT
Organism: Delphinus delphis; assembly: GCF_949987515.2. NCBI lineage: Eukaryota > Metazoa > Chordata > Mammalia > Artiodactyla > Delphinidae > Delphinus > Delphinus delphis. The sequence goes on from NC_082686.1 coordinate 3,871,024, forward strand.
CCCTTTGTCCGCACCCTCTGATGCTGCCACCTTTGTAAGCAGTTTGAGGGCTCCCTTAAGAGCCCACTGTTCTTGTAGAACTTCCTTGACTGTGAGCTGGTGTTGGTGGGTAGAGTGGGTTCCTGCTGATGGGCGGACGGCTCTCAAGCTCCTGGGGGCACCTCAGCAGCTCATGAAAGCGGGTTTTCACGTGTTTCCTCTGCCTCTTTGTCCCTCTTCTCCTTTTGCTCCGTGACCAGCCGTTGCCCCTGTTCCAGACTGGCCCCTGACCCCACCTGTGGAGCCCATCAACCAGGAAACACCAAGTTAAACGTGCTGAGGCCACATGAGGCATCTTGTAATGTAAAGGGGTGCCCCCAGGAACAGAGAAAACTGTGCTGTGTTTGGGGAAAAAATATCCCCTGGTTGTCGATCCTTGGCATTTTAGGGACAAATTGGAAACGCCATCTCTCTGCCTTGTTTCCTTATAACTAATTCACTCTTCTGTGGTGGACCTTTCAACTAATCATGTGTTCAGCAAATCAGTTTTCATTTGGACTTTGCATTTGTCTGCTATTCATTCTTCGCAAGCTCCCGGGGTGGAAATGGGACAGAGGGCGTGTGGAATCGGCATTCGTGGAGCGCCGGCCTGTGTACTTCCCCAGAAAGGTACCTAGTGATACACTCGGGCTTGGCTAGGAGTGGGATGCAGGAAGGATGTGTTGAGTTAGCTTAATTGGGGATGGAGGGGTGGGAGGGAAGAGGAACGATTATTGAGTGGCACATACGGGGTGTGTCTCACTTTATGCTCCCCCCAAAACTACATGAGGTGGGCATTTTCATTTCCATTTTATAGATCAGGAATCTGAGGCCCCATCTGAACATGTCCAGATCGCCCACGAATATGCAGGGGGCCTGAGCACAGCTGCCCGCTGTGGAGGTGAACCTCAAGGTTGAATGGGAGATAGAAGTGACCAGTTGTGATAAAGGTTTTGTGGAGAGCAGGCGGGCTCTCCTCCATGATGTCAGGCGGTGCTTAGTCCCCCCAAGAGAAATTTGGTGTCACGCACAGGTTAGCAGGTGGAAGAAAATGGAGGTCACGTGTGATGTGATTGCCCCGGAGGAAGTCATAGTCCCATGAGGGAGGAAAAAATAGAAGTGGCAGTGAGAAAACGGGCTTTTTAAAATAGTGGTGTATTTATTTTACAACTGGAAATGGATGGCTGATATGAAAGATGAAAGCCTGAGTTCATGAAGACGTCCTAATTCAGAGCCATTCACATCAATGGCTTATGAAAAAGCATCATTCTCGGTTAGAAAACATTTCAAGGCCCCCACCCGAACCCACGATAAAGGGGACCCTGCTGCCTGTTGCCTTTAAAGCACAAAGTCAGGGACTTCCCTGGCGGTCCAGTGGTTAGGACTCCACGCTTCCACCGCCAGGGGCCCGGGTTCAATCTCTGGTCGGGGAACTAAGATCCCGCAAGCCACGTGGCAGGACCAATAAAATAAAATAAAAAATTTCTTAAAAAGCACAAAGTGGGCTTCCCTGGTGGCGCAGTGGTTGAGAGTCCGCCTGCCGATGCAGGGGACACGGGTTCGTGCCCCGGTCCGGGAAGATCCCACATGCCGCGGAGCGGCTGGGCCAGTGAGCCATGGCCGCTGAGCCTGCACGTCCGGAGCCTGTGCTCCGCAACGGGGGAGGCCACAGTAGTGAGGCCCGCGTACCGCCAAAAAAAAAAAACAAAAAAACAAAAAACAACAACAAAAAAAAAGCACAAAGTAAGTCAGTCCCTACACAGGCTCGAGGGGGCCATTAGCAGGGACTGTCTTTAAAAATGCCAATGGAAAAGAATCTGAAAAAGAATGTAACTGAATCACTTTGCGGTACAGCAGAAATGAACACAACACTGTAAATCAACTGTACTTCAATTCTAAAAATGCCTTTGGCCAAAGCTGATCACTAACGCGGCGCTCTGTCCTGACAGGTGGTGGTGATGGCTGAAGATGGGAACGAGGAGATCATGTTCATCTGTAAGTGGCCCGTGGCCCGTCCTCACCATGGAAGGCAAAGCCACGTCCACGCTTGGTTTCTGTAGTAGAGAAGAGCTCTCTCCTTTAGACGGGGTCTTACTTGTTTTAAGAACCGCGATTTATTACACGAGAAACGTGCTTCCGGGTACCATTTTAAAAGGAGCATCTTTCTGAGAACTCCCGGCAAAGGGCACTCGGAGGGGTGGCAGTTGACTCAGATACGTAACCCCAGGTTTTAGAAAGAGGCTCACAACCTGTTAGATTTATGATAAACGGGTTAAGTTGGTGAATTTTCATTTACGCTCGTTCCCTGGGGACACCCCTGTCCTCTGTCCCCATGGAGGTGGCTTGGCCTACTTTGCAGCATGACGAGGAGCAGGGTTTCCTCCTGGGGGCGCACGTCCTGCGTTGTGCTCTTTTTGCGTTCGTGGGGAGCACTGTCGCTTACCCCCAGGCCGCGCGATGCTCTGTGGGCGTCTCCCTCCCCACTCAGCGCCCCCTCTGACGCTGGGTTGTTTGTTTGCAGGGTGTGAAGACTGCAGCCAGTACCACGACTCTGAATGTCCCGAGCTGGGCCCAGTGGTCATGGTCAAAGACTCCTTTGTGTTAAGCAGGGCAAGGTAAGTGACCGTCTTGAGCTGCTTTTATCGTCCTGCCTGTCAAACAGGGTTTTCGGCATGTCACCTGCTGCAAGAGCCTGGTGGCCTGGGTGTCTACGAAAAGGGGGGGGAACAGCAAAAGAAGAAGTGGGAGAGACTTCGGTGAGAAGGGCTGTCCTCACGTTTGAGGCCGTCCGAAATCTCCGTCCCACCGTGAGCTGAGTCTCCTGCCGCCAGGATGAGCGGAGGCTGGTTGCAGACACTTGAGGGTCAATGTCTTTTATCTAGTTCCTGGTTCAGCTGATGGGCTGGGTCGGTTTATGCGTTGAGCGGCCATGGCCGAGCTTGTTCTGTCTCCCCTGTGGTCCGAGCCCAGGCCTGCCGTCTAACAGGCGCCCACTGTGGGCAAGGGGCGGGGATGCGGGCAGCCAGGCAAAGGTGTGGCAGCTTCTGGACGAGCACCTAGATCTGGTGAGGGGGCTCCATGGCTCTGCCAGTGCACGTTTCCCTGGGGGGGAGGGGCACAGCCCCACCTACCACGTCGTAGCTGTTTGAACCCGGACGAGGCGTGCTCCTGTCTGCACCTCAGTTGCCTCATCTGTGAAGTGGAGAGAATAACTACCCCTTGGAAGGTTGCTGTGATCGTTACACCTGATTCAGGGCCCGGCATGTAGTGGCACTAAAATTGTCATCTAATCAACGCAGTTCCTAGAAGCCGCCCAACTGGTTTTCCCAGCCTCTTTATTTCCTTGTCTTACTGTTGCTTCCCTGCACAAAGCAGAGATTACTAATTTCGCCTGAAGTACAGATCTGATGAGCTCTCTTCCAAAAACCTTCAGTGGTTGCCTGTCGCCCACGAAGTTCCCGTGGGAGCCATCGGTCCCTCTATGATAGGTTCCTCGTCTCAGCCCCCCTGCTCGCTCCTGGGAGGGGTGTGTGCTCCAGGCGCCCTGGGGGTCCGCCCCACTCCCGACGTGGGCCAGGCTGGCCCTGGCCTTCACGCAGGGCCCCAGCCCACATGCCTTCCCGCTTGCACGCGTGCCCCATCCTTGATATTCTGAGTTTACTTAGAAAGGCCACATCCTCGATGAAAGCGGCCCAGTGCGGCCTGGCTGGAAGCGCTTTGCTGGTCTTTGGAATGCGGTGGCAGTTCTCGTCTTCCCCGTGGTACTCTACACGCGGCCCCTCTTTGTGGTCTCTCTGTGGTCCTCCTCTCTCTGGTGGCCGATTGAAGCCCACACTTAGGATGTGTGTGTGTGTGTGCGTGTGTGCGTGTGTGCGTGCACACACACGCATCGGCTCTGTCTCCTGGGCGGGGATTTTAAACGCATCCTTGAGTCAACGCCCCTCTATCGCCCACTCTGGGGGCCAGTGAGAGCGACCTTTTCCGTCACCCTGACGCTCTTGTCCCCTGGTGTGGGTGGCACCTCGGTCAGTGGATGCCCGGGGCCGAGAGTCTCTTGCTTTGTTCTATTTCTAGGTCGTCCCTTCCCTCCAACCTGGAGATCAGACGCCTGGAAGATGGAGCTGAGGGGGTGTTTGCTGTGACCCAGCTCGTCAAGCGCACGCAGTTTGGCCCATTTGAGTCGAGGAGAGTCGCCAAATGGGAGAAGGAGTCTGCGTTTCCATTGAAGGTAAAAGCTGGGGCCAGTGGGGGAGGCAGAACCCCTGCTTTGTGACCTTCCTCGTGCAGATGGGGCAATGCCCGCTGAGCTCTAGTGATTCATAAATGTCTTAGAAACAGCTCTAGGTATTATAATTCTGCTGAATTTCCAAGACAATGTTCAGATTTTTTTTTAGTTTGTTCTTATATCACAAGAGCATCAGAGTTAAGTTAGTATTTTGCAAGACATTAAAGAGAGTCTGTTTAAAACATCTGCAAGAGTAGACCCCCAGCGCAGGCTTTGCGGGGGGGCTTTCTGTGGATTTTTGCAGGGGTGCGTTAGTGTTTTTGCAGGGGTGCGTTAGTGTTTTTGCAGGAGTGCGTTAGTGTTTTTGCAGGGGTGCGTTAGTGTTTTTGCAGGGGTGCGTTAGCATTTTCACACCGGTGCAGAGCGTAGGATACGTTGCGAGGCTCTTTCGAAAGGAAGGTGTCTTGTCGAGGCCTTGATGAGAGGCCAGTGCAAAATTTGGCAGCTCTGAAAAGCACATCAGGCTGGAAAATGACAGCTTTTCTATGACACTGAGAAAACCAAAATGGAAGGAAATCGGTGGGAGGGCTTGGATCACTTAAAGTGAGACCCACGGAGGCGCCGTGAGGCGAGGGACGTGGGTGTCAGTCACAGCTCTGTCCCCGCACCCAGTACGCCCCCAGCCTCAGCCAGCCTTCAAAAACATCTGTGACATAAACAGAGGAACAGGTGCTGGTTGGGCAATGGTTACCCCGAGAGGTGCGCTCTCCTGGAGACCCTTAGCAGAGACCCACGTGTTTCAGGACAGAGGTGATCTAGGTGACCGCGGAGTTCCGCCAGTCCTTGGAGAACTGAGTTTACAGACAGATTTCAGCACAGCAGAGCGGAAGGAAAGGCACTTGATTTGTTTACAAAGAAAGGAAAGAAAGAGACGTTATTTTACGTGAAGGAGTGCGGTAAAGAGGCCTGGGGCTGATGCACGTAATCACTATGGGCCCGAGGTCGGCCGAGGCCCCTTTGAAAAAGTCCTCTGTGCCTGTTTTGGTTTCTTTCAGCCACTCAGATTCTGAAGGTCTGTGTCTCGTATTGAGTTGTTTCCAGCACAGGCTCAGCGTTGGTTATCTGGGTCCTGGGGGCAGCTTTATGCCCGTGGAGGGAGGGCAAGGGAGCAGTTCCCACACCGGCTCAGGGTCGTTAGGCACCTGGTGGACCCCTCTGCCCCCTCCTCTTGCTTCTGAGGGCTCCATCCTCAAAGGGGGCCTCCAGCTCTTAGCAGTGTGGAGCCCCTACAGGAAAAGCCCAGGAGAGGGGGGAGATTTCTTCCTACAACGAGGAAGCAATGATTGCATCAGAAAATGGCGGACAGGAACCCCCTATTCCATGTGGTTACTTTGAACTTCAAAATATTCAAGCTTCTCCCCCTGGTCCCTGCCTGCAGTTAATGGATAAAGCAGTGGTGCTGCTTTGCAGAGGAGGGCGCAGCTTATAGAGATTGAGGAACTTTGCAACAGAGCCGGGAGAAGAACTTGGGTGTCCTGATGCCCAGATGGGCCATGAGTAGAACTCAGCTGTCCCGATGACACCTGGGCCAGGTATAGAGTTCAGGTGTCCCGATGACGTCTGGAACTGGAGTAGAGCTCAGGTGTCCTGATTCCCACCTGGGCCATGCCTAGAATTGAGGTGTCCCGATGACACCTGGGCCGGGAGTAGAACTCAAGAAGCACCTTCATGCCCACTTGAAAACTGATTAGAACTTGAGTGTCCAGGTTCTACACCTGGACCACCTAGACCTCAGATGTCCTAGTTCCCAGCCGGGCCACGCATAGAGCTCAGGTCTCCTGGTAACTCCTGGCCTAGGAGCAGAACTCAGGTTTCCCCATGCAGCAGAATGCACGTGTGCGGGTGCCCACCTGGACCACGGGTGGAATTAGGCATCCCAGTTCCCACCTGAGCCATGCGGAGAACTAGGGTCTCCCGGTGACACCTGACCTTTTGCTGTGTCTCCTGCTTCCCTTCTGCTTGTGATCAGCCTACCTGACCCCTGTTCGGGGGTCTACCTCTGCCCTCCCACCACTGTAAATGCCCAAACAGGTCCGTATGGAGCACGGTTTGGCCTCTGATGTGGTGCCGTCCAGACTGGTCACTCAGCAGCCCCCCTTCTCTCACACACACACACACACACACACGCTGACACGCACACCGGTGGATAACCAGCCCCCGCCCCGGCCCCTCGGCGGGCCGCGCTCACCCCCAGGTGTTCCAGAAGGACGGGCACCCCGTGTGCTTCGACACCTCCAATGAGGATGACTGCAACTGGATGATGCTGGTGCGGCCGGCAGCGGAGCCCGGGCACCAGAACCTGACGGCCTTCCAGCACGGCAGCGACGTGTACTTCACCACCTCGCGTGACATCCCCCCGGGCACCGAGCTGCGCGTGTGGTACGCGGCCTTCTACGCCAAGAGGATGGACAAGCCCATGCTGAGGCAGGCCTGCCCTGGGCTCCATGGTACGTGGGGGCCCCTGTCCCCAGCGCACCTGCCGTCCTGCCACCCCGCAGGGACCCACGGCCCCTTGGCTGCACGCAGCAGCCCGGTGTTAGTGAGAAGAGTCGGGCCGGGCAGGCCCGCGGGCGTGGGGAGCACTGAGGGCTCGGTCCTGACACCACGTGGTGGGTCTGTAGGTCTGCTGGTTGAACATCTGGGTCGAGAAACCGTTAGAAGAGCTTGCCCCAAGCCAGGCGCTTGCTGGCGGGCAGCTCTGCCCCCAGCTCTGCGGCTTCACACGCGTCACTCACCCACCTGGTCCCTGGGGGTCAGGTTGTGGCCCCTGGGTTTGGGCAGAGGGAACGGAGCACAGAGAGGTTAAGGAAGCTTCCCTGAATCAGTGCAAAGAGTGACGGAATCAGGGTTTGCACCCGGATTCTGGCTCCAGTGCTGGTGCTAGCCACCTTCCAGCAGCCTCTTCCTGGAGGTCGGGGTGTGCGTGTGCATGTGTATACGCATGTGTGTGCCTGTGCAGCATGTGTCGTCAAAGAAAGACCCAGTGGAGTCACGTGTGATTCACCCACATCCCTTTGGAAAAGCAAATCAGAATGCCTGTCCTGCTGACCTGGGGTCGGGGATCACCGCGTGAAGGGGGCCTTTTCTCCCGCGCTCTGGGTCCTCGGGGGTTCATCCTCACCACCTGGCCTTGAGGGGCCACGGGGTGGCTCACACGTGGCATTACAACCTGGGAGGGCAGGGCTTTCATACGGCTCCACCTGGCCCTGCCCGGGGCAGCTTGTTGCTGCCACGAAGATTACTTCCTGTGGCAGGACTTTCCTTCCGACCGCCGAACAACAGGGTTCTGACAAGGAGATGATCCCTCTTATTATGAGCACCGTGGGGTACAGACAGCTCCGTACAGGCTTGGGAGGTGCTGGTCTGTCCCACGTGGGCATCGTGGCGGAGGTTTGGGAGCTGCTTCCGGTGGGCTCACGTGGCAGTGTGAGAGAGGGAGGGAGGTATCCGTGAGGCATCCCAGACGAAGCACCACAAACCGGGGCTAAAACAAAGGAAACATGTTGTCTCACAGTCTGGAAGCCTGGAGTCCAAGATGCGGATTTCCCAGCTCTGGTGTTGCCGACAGCCCTCGGCGGTCCTGGAGTGTAGCTGCAGCTCCCCGTCCCTGCCTGGGTCTCTCCCTGTGTCTCTGGGTTCTCTCCTTATGAGGACACCAGTCACTGGGTTTAGGACCACCCTCAACCAGTCTGACCCATCTTATCTTGGTTACCTCTGCAGAGACCCTACCCAAAGGTTCCAGGCGGACGTGAATTTCCAGGACCCCTCTTCAGTCCCTGCAGGCTGGCTGGGTGGTGGTGGCCCGTGGAGCCTCTGGGGGGTGCTCTGGGGGTGACAGATGGCTGCAGGCGGGGTCTGGTGGCAGGAGAGGGTTTGCATCTTCGCAGGGATATTTGCAGGGAGACTGGGTTTGACGGCCCTTTATTTTGATAGTAAAGGGGGCAGGAAGAATTTGGAGAGACCCTGCGTTTTTCACCAGACTGCTCTAGCCCCTAGGGTTTGCTAAAACCGGGTACCTGGCCCTGCCCCTGCCCCTGGGAGGCACCTGCAGTGGCACTCCACGGGGTCAGGAGTCATTTTCAAGCACCGAGGTGAGGCCACCTCCCTGGGTGCTGGCCAGGGTCACCAGGATCTTCCTGACCTGGCTTTCTCGTGTCGTCGATTCCTTACCCCGTGCGTGTCCCGGGACCAGCCCAGACTGCACGTCAGGGTTTGGCTTGTAGAGTCTGACCTTGTCAGTTGTGTGCTGGAGGTGGCATGCATGCCCCTCATGGCTCTCAAGGTCAAAGTCAACACAGAGGTCACCTCCCCTTATCAGAGTTCCAGTTGTTGTTGGCTTTTTGCCTCTGGAGGGCTCTTGAATCTGGGGCTGCGTTGGAGAGCATAGATCTTCATGAAATGAGCCCAGGACCGTGTTGTCCAATACCTGCCTCCGGATTCCGTTCTAACCGTTCTCAAGCAGGACACTAGGGTAGCTGGGGCCCCTCCTCTGGGCTTCTGAGAATGTAGGGCGCTGTTCATAACCAGGCAAGCAGCGTGGCCACCCTAAACTAGCTTCTGAATTGGGGAAATAAATAAGCAACTTAGGTACTCGAAAAGTTTAGAAATAGCTTTTATGATCTTTTTCACTTTCTGTTTCGGGACGAATGTCAAGCACATATTTCTTGGCGATGTGATGAAAGTTCCTGACTGCTGTTAACTAGCTGGTTAGTTGGGTTCCTTGTTTCTTTTCTCCCTGGGAGAGCCCCCTGCTGAGTGCCCGCTTGGCCCCGGCAGTGCTGCTGGCGCCAGTACCATTGCTGCACCTAGGGACGTGGCAGCCACCCTAGGACCCCTGTGTTGTCTCCTACCACCCTGGCCTCCTCCCCAGCCCCTTCCCCAGGCCCCTCTCCCCTCCCCTGACGTCCCCTCCTGGCACAGAGAGGCTTCTGGAACGCTGCTCCAGCCCCACCCATCCGGGTGCCCAGGGCCCAGGGCAGTCTCAGGTGTGTGTTTTGAACACCTCACCCATCGGCAGCCGTGCGTTGGGAGTACTGGGTTACCGAGTGCCCACTTCCCAGTAACGGGAGCAGATGAGACCTGTGAGGAGAGGCCTGGAAACCCGTGGAAAGCTGGCTTTCTGCAGGATTCCGATTATCCAGATCTGCCAGGTAGGGAGGTGGCTTCCCCTCTGCCCCTCCTGAGATGAGGCCGCTCCCCATCCCGCCTCTGGTCTGGACGCACCCGTGAGCTCACACGGGGCCTTTGTGGCCAGCGCTGCACCCTTAGCCCGATGCGGGTGGGTCAGAGCAAGGTGAGGGGGCCTTAGGAACCAGCAGTTTGTTCCAGAAGCGTCCTGAGGGGGCCCGTGGGCAAGGAGCAGTCTGCCTCTACGTTATTCATAAACTTTCTAGGTGAGCGTCGGAACTGCTAAGACTCATTGGTTCTCTCTCTCTATGAATTTGCCTCAGACGTCCTTGTCATAGATGTTTGCCATAGAGATCGGCCAGTTTGTAGACTGGCAGAGGAGACTTTTAGATACAGAGGGAAGTGGGTTTCCTTCTCCCTGGCACACTCCTTTCAAAAATTAACCTGTTTTTTTTTTTCTGGTAGTGGATTTACTTTTCTAATCACATGTTCTCCTTGAGCTCCCATTAAGGCTGGTTTCTCTTCTTTACACACACCTGGGCCCGTTGGCAGGTGAAGGAGGAGGCCCAGAAGCCCAGTGGTCTCAGCGGGCGGGTGCATGGGGTTCAGGGTCGGCTGTCAGCATCAGAGTTTCAAAATCACCTTTCTAGTGAAAAAAATGAAATATAAGTACATTTTATAACATTTGGGGAACTTTTAAATCACATATAACATCACCATCTTAACGACTCTTAATCTTTTTGATTAGCATTTTCTAATAGTTTTAAAAAACCAGCACTGTGGGCGTGTAGTTAACAAACAATAAAATAGCGATTTTAGGTGGACAGTTCAGTTTGGACAAACGTCTACAGTTGTGTGAGCTCCACCACAGTCAAGATGTAGGACGTTCTGAGCACCCCAGACGGTCCCCTCGCACAGCTCTGTACCCCGTCCCCTGGCGGCCAGCATCTACCCTCTGTCCCTGTAGTTCTGCCATTTCTTTTCCTTCGTTTAAAAGGCTGTGCACTTCCGCGTGGTTGAGGTCTTGCTGTACGTGCTGATGTACCACGTGATGATCTTCATCACACGTTCTGCCGACCGTCCTGCTGTGGGCCTTCTCCCTGTCTCTCCACTGCCAGCTCCTGTTTCATTTTGCGTAGACACCTCTTTTGCTGGGCGTGTGAGTGGTTGGGATGAAGAATTGCCTTCTGACTGCTGGCTAATTTTTTCTTAAGTCTTTTTTTTTTTTTTTTTTTGCGGTACACGGGCCTCTCACTGCTGTGGCCTCTCCCGTTGCGGAGCACAGGCTCCGGACGCACAGGCTCAGCGGCCATGGCTCACGGGCCCAGCCGCTCCGCGGCATGTGGGATCTTCCCTGACCGGGGCACGAACCCGCGTCCCCTGCATCGGCAGGCTGACTCCCAACCACTGTGCCACCAGGGAAGCCCAAGTCTTATCTTTGAAAGCTAATTTTTGGAAAGTAGAGTACTGCCCTCGGTGGGAGGACAGCAGCCATGACTGCTTCTTCTAGTTAGTCCCGTTGACCTAGCGTTCAGGACACCAGGCTGAAGAGATGGGTTTCCTGCCGAAGGTCAGGTCACAGGTCAGGCCTATGTGAATTCCATTCCTGGGCAGGGACCTCGTGGTGGAGAGATGAAAAGAAACTGCATTTATTCCCGAGTGTCCACTGCCAGCTACCCCCTGCTCAGCCTCCTTCTCTGAAACTCTCCTGTGCAAGAGTGTTTTGCCCTCTTTAGAACCGTGTGTGTTTGGGAAGGTGAGTGAGATGCAGGAATTTGGCCCTGATCTCCTGCTGATTCTCTTCTGTGGATTCCCAGAGATGGGTGCAGAGGAGAGCGGAGGCTGGGCCACAGGGCACACCGCACAACGGCGCCCTGCTTCTGGGCTGCACAATCTCCACTCTTTCTGCTCTGGCTTTGGTATAACCAAAAATTTCATACTGCAGTTACATTTCTCTCTTCTTGTTATCTTACGGAGACTCAGAAAATGCCTGCAAACGGTTGTAGCAGTGGTCTCCGTCTGTTTCTTCTATCCTTTGCAACCTTATCGCTGTGTTTTTTTTTTGTTTTTTTTTTTGTTTTTTTTGCGGTACATGGGCCTCTCGCTGTTGCGGCCTCTCCCGTTGTGGAGCCCAGGCTCCGCGCAGGCTCAGCGGCCATGGCTCACGGGCCCAGCCGCTCCGCGGCATGTGGGATCTTCCCAGACCGGGGCACAAACCTGCGTCCCCTGCATCGGCAGGCGGACTCTCAACCACTGTGCCACCAGGGAAGCCTTTATCGCTGTTTTCTGACACAGACAGAGGCGTGCTTTTTCCTGGTTCTGAACGCGTGTGCAGTCGCTCTTCTGGATGGTTTTGCTTTGCGAGTGGCCCCGGAGGGTTGCGATGGGTCATGCGTGTCAACACAAGCTGCACAGAGACGGGAGTGGAGGTGGTGGTGAGGGCTGGTGGCCCCCGTCCAGCCCTGACAGGCTGCCACGTGGGGTTTAGCGACTCAGCTTCCTGGGCCAGGACATCACGAACATACCTTCACTTGGAATGTCCCCGTTACCAAGTCAGCTCGCACTGCTCACCGCACAAGCAGCCCGTAAATCGAGAGACCAGCTGGGGCAAGAAATGGCGACTTTATTGGAAAGCCAGCAGACCGAGGAGATGGTGGACCCGTGTCCCAAAGAACCAGCTGAGTTAGAATTCAGGCTGCTTTCATGCTAAAAGGGGAGGGAGTAAAATCAGGCGTCTCCTGGTTCCGGTCAGGGGATGTTAATTTCCTCCTTCCTGCAGCCATTCACAGGTGAGCCTGGTCCGGATGTTTCCTGTGAGCCAAGCAAAGGTGTTTTAGCTTTACCGTCTTTACCCGGGAGGCAGGGTGCCCAGTGAGGGGCCATTAGGTATCATTTAAGCTTATAGGCAACATCCCTTTAGTGATTAACTTGTCACAGAATACAAAGGTTCTTCTCCATTACATCCCCAACTTCGAGGTCTCACGAGAGCATCGGTAGTTCTTTTTGAAAAGGACCCTGAGCAACCAGGGTCTTCCTCTGTGTTCCATGGACCCTGGTCATCTCCCCCCGCCCCCAGACTCCCACGGGGGTGCCGGGAGGGCTAGGGGCACTGCCTCCGCAGTAAGCACCTGCCCCAGGCGGCTGTTTCAACCTAAATTCAATAAAAGTGAAAGTCCAGCTCCCCGGGGGCACTCGGCGCACGTGGCTGCCCCCCTGGCCGGCAGTCACAGAGCATTTCTGTCACTGCAGAAAGCTCTGCTGCCAGCGCTGGGCAGGAGCCGTGGCCACACCAGGGCACGTGGCCTGGCTGTTTGGGGTTCCGCCCTTTCTTGTCACATGAGCCAGTGAGAGGTTGGGGAATTCGATGTGGGCCGTAGCATGCATTTTTTCTTTTCTTGAAGTTGTATGGGGGTGGTGGTGTCTGGTCCCACCAGACTGGCTTCTGGGAGGAGGCCACGTTTCCGTGACTGGTGACAGCCCTGCGTCAGGCCCTGGTTCCAGTGCTCTGTGCCCGGCTTCCTCATCTGTGAAATGGGGACATTCACGGGCACGAGCGAGTCCGTGTAGGTAAAACGCCGAGAACGGCGCCTGGAGCATTGGACCTGCTCCCAAGCGGTGACAGTTGTTACCGCTGTCATTGTCACCTCCTGCGAGGGCAGGTGTGCCCTGCCCTGGGCTGGGCTGCACAGAGAGAGCAGCTGCTGGACCACCTCCCCCTCTTGTCTTTTGAAGCTGCAGGCACCCCAGAGAGCAGCACGCCAGTGGAGGCGGAACCCAGCCGGTGGGTGTGCAAGGTGTGTTCGGCCGCCTTCCTTGAGCTGCAGCTGCTGAATGGTAAGGGGCAGGTGCCTGCCCAGCCAGACGCCGGCGAGTCCCGCGCTGCGCTCCCCCTGACGTGCTCTGTCGCTTCCACGCCATCCCTCTGGGATGGTGGCAGAGCACACGGGAGTTCCCTGGCTTTGCGGGAGCAGCGCAGCTCCCAGCCTGTGTCTTCCAGGCCTCCTCCCGGGATCTGTGCTTTGGCTTGAGGTTCTCTGCGTGTCTGGCAGCGAGGGGCTTGTTTCCTTTCTCTGAAGCTCAGCAGAGCATTATAGTTTGGTGTGGGGGACAGTCTCTATTTCTGTAGCCTTCCCAAGCATTCGCAGCCGGGTGGCCGCATGGTTAGCTTGTTCTGCTACGTGGCCAAACTTCCAAACGCTTCCCCTGACACGCAGCACGTAACGTTGTTTGCTTTAAAACTTTCCTTCCCTCATCCCTCACCCCTCTCCTTCCCTGGCCCCTCGAGGGCACTCGCGCTGCACAGTGGTCCTGAGCGTGGAACAAGTGGGGAGACAGCCGCCACTTCACACCGAGGCCTGTGTGAGCCAGTCGAGGTTGTCGATGGGAAGAATGGCTCCTTGGCCGAGTGTGCAGGCGGGTGCCAGTGGTCCCTGGAGGGCGCTGGTCCCCATCTGTCTCGTGGGTCACTCCTCCGTCCTCTTGCTGGTGCCCCGCCCTCCAGCCAGCCTGAGCCCAGCTCACCTTCATTCAGGGAGCATGGTCATCTCTGTCTGTTTCCTGTGTGTGGCCCAGTTATCTTTCCCTGGGAGGTCTTTGAGGTTTCTTCTGTTGAAAATAAAGGTTTTTGGCCTTCATGCAGTGTTTTGAAAGACAATTTTGTTCATTATGAATTGAATGTTTATCACTATTCCTCTTCAAAGGCTACATTTTAAAATAACTGTATTATATATTCATCGTAGAAAAATTAGAAAGCTTAAATGAGCTTTGAGAAGAATATAAAAGTTGCCTGTGAGGTCACCGTAGAGAGACCCACGTTACTTTTCGCTGTGTTCTTCCAGTTTCTCTTTGCTCACACACGCGCACCCAGGCTTTTAGTTTTTACAAAACTGTACGTGATATTACAAAACTGCCCGGCTTCTGTCGCCTGACTGACTTTTTAAAATGGCGGTTGTGTTTGGTGCAGTGGAAATGCTGTCATTTTCAAAGCAGAAGAAATAACGTTTATTTGCCTCTGCAGAGGGCACCCTGTTAGCAAATAAAATTGAAAACAAACAAAATGGAGGTTGGGAGTGGACGCCCGGCCTTATATGCCTTTGCTCCCCTGTCCTGCAGAGCACCTGTTGGGCCATTTGGAACAATCCAGGAGCGTCCCCCCAGCCGGCCAGCAGGATTCGGCGGCAGAGAAGGAAGCAGACGTGCCCCGGGGGGAGCCTCCCGCAGTTCCCAAGAGTGTCAGTGCCGCCAAAGAGCAGAAGAAAAAGCCTCGAAGGGGGAGAAAACCCAAAGCGTCCAAGCCAGAGCAGCCTCTAGTTATCGTGGAAGGCGAGGAGCCCGCAGGTGAGGGGGAGGGGCCCGCAGGTGAGGCTGGTCCCAGTCCTGGGGTAGCAGTGAAGGGAATGGGGAGGGACCTGAGGCCATGTTGCCTCCATGCCGGGTAGCAAAACTCGGCACAGAGCCCTTCTCTTTCGCTGAAGCAGCTCTTCGCGCACGGCGACTCGCAGTGCGGTTGGCAGGCTGTGCCGGCTGTGACCTTTGACAAGCGCGTCCACCTGTGTAGCCGGATATCAGGACAGAGAGCATGTCCGTTCCCCCCAGCCGCTTCCCGGCTTGTCTCCGCGTGGACTTGCGTTCCCGTCCTGGGCACCGTCTCTGTGCCCGGCATCTCCCGCACGGCGTGTAGGGGAGGCTCGTCCACAGCCGGGTCCCCGCTGCCTCTTCTCCTTTGCTGCCGAGCCGTGTTGGTCCATCATGTGGATGCCCCACCGTCTGCTCCCGTGTCCCCTGTGGACAGTCGTGCAGCTGGCCTCCAGGCCGTGGCTAAAGCCATTCTCTGACTGTACAGTAGCCTCAGTTGAGCTTGGAGTGACCTTGGGCCCTCATTCTCGGGTGTGGGATTCCCAAAATGCCATGTCCCCTCGGCCCTCACGTGGCCTCTGCCAGAAGTGCCTGGTGCCAGAGGATTCCTGGCGGGTCTCGCACGTAAGGACCAGACATGATGCTCAGACACTAGCGAGTCCCCTCACTACCTTCCTTACTGATCACTGGGCAGTTTTTCTTTTCGCCGTCTGCCGTAGCCCAGGATTTCTTTTGCGAGAGTGAGAAGAAATTTTTATCCTTTCTTGGAATTAAAGAGAATTCAGAGGAGCAGCCCTCACATAATGTTCTCAGGAGAAGTGGTTTAAACTTCCCCTGGACAGTTTCCCTGCTTCTCTATAAAGAAGTAGAGGAGAAGGAGGTGAAAAGCTTATTAAATGATTATTTCACTAATTCTAAGTTGCATTAGGAAGACGTCACAGTAGGTGAAGTGGCTAAATCTTTGCACGTAACCTTCCCGTATTTCACTTGTCCAGAGGTTCAGGCCTGGGTCCCTGTCACTGTGGTTATTTGATATTTGACTCTTGTACAAAATGATGATCTGCTTTTGAACATACTCAAGATGGCTTGTGTGATTACAAAAATTAATATTTCCAAATCTCTGTCAGGACAGAATTAGCTAGGTTATAAGGTCCCACCGTATGTCAAAGTGTTTCGGTTTTAGGTGGTACGAAAGGGATTGAGATAGTGTCATGACTTAACCACAGATTATAACTCCAGTTTTGAGTTAAGAATAATATTTTGCTTTTCTAAATCTGCAGGTAAATGTGTGGATTCTAAACTATCGCTAGTTTTTTTGTGTTGTTTTTTTTCCCCCGTGTCAATCTTGTGATCTGTGTCTGCCCCGTTGGCCTGGCTGTGGCCCCTCGGGCCTGTCATCTTGGTTCGGTTGCGTTCCATCCCCGGCCCTGGTGATGACACGGCTTGTCCTGTCCCCTCCACACAGAACAAGTGGCAGAGATCATGAGCGAGGTCGAGCCTGTGGCTGCGTCGCCGGACGAACGGATCATGGAGCTGGTTCTGGGGAAGCTGGCCGCCACCCCCAGCGACGCGAGCTCAGTGCCAAAGTATGTCCCAGAGCAGCGCGTGGGCCCGGCTTCACAGGCAAAGGCGCCGTGGCGGCTAATCCGTTCCAGAGGGAAGGCCGGATGAGAGGGGATGGTTTACTTCTTGTAGGAAACGTATGTGCTTGGGAAGCAGCAGGAGCTCTGGAGCCCAGGGGGTTAATAGCGCATCCACTGTGAAATAGCTTAAAATTTTAAAAACTATTTTTTACTGTAGTAAAGTACACATAGTACACAGTTTACCATCTTAATCGTTTTTAAGTGTACGATTCGGTGGTTTTAAATACATTCACCTTGCAGTGCAGCCTTCCGCCCATCTCTGGAACTTTTTCATCTTCCCCAAACTGAAACTCCATACTTACGAAAAACACTGACTCCCTATCAGCCCCTCCCCAGCCCCTGGCACCCACCATTCTGCCTTCTGTCTCTGTGAAGAGCTCAGAGGAGGTACCTGTGTCTCCAGGGGCCTCATATAAGTGTTCTCACACGGTGTTTGTCTTTTTGTGATTGGCTTATTTCACTTAACGTGACGCCCTCGAGGTTCATCTGTGTTGTAGCAGGTGTCGGAATGTGCTTCCATTTTAAGGCAGAATAATATTCCATCATGTGGGATGGACCACATTTTGTTTATTCATTCTTCCATCAAGGACACTTGTGTTGCTTCTGCCTTGGCTGCTGTGAACAAATGCTGCTATGATAGGACAGTTTGTATTTAAATTTCTGTAAATTTAACACCTTGCTCTGTGTGTTTCCACTTTTTATGAACGAGGAAAATGTTTGTATTTTAGTTATTATTCTTAGGCAGTTTTTTGCCCTGGAGTTGAATAAGCTGGTGGCAGTATTTTTTTCCAGCCCTTTTCCCACGGGGCCAAAACGCGCCTGGTCCTTTAGGGTTCGGGAAGCTGTGGAAAAACTGAAAACAGAGCAGAGCAATGTCAGAAATGGTGAACCTGACCTACTTATTTATACTCCATCTTATTGCCCAGAGGGTTTCGGTAACTTACCGTCAGAAACACATTTCATAGGGAGAAGAAGTTTGAAAAATCAGGTTCGGGGAAAATATGAAACAGGGTAGAGGCAAGTGAAAAAAAAGAGAACAGTTATGGTTACTCCGGTCGGCACGCCAACTGAGCTCCAGGCTTCCCGGTGGCCGGAGTTAACGCCCAGGGAGCTGAGTGGCCGGTACGGGAAAAGCTAACTGGTGGCACTGCGCGTTCAGCGTGTCTGTCCCTTCCAGGTGCCCCAAAGCTGCAGGGGTGCGCCTGAGCACGGCCCCCCGCTCTCGTGTCCGGCTAGGAGGATTTGCCAGGGCCTCTCTCCAAGGTGACTGTGACCTTGAACTTTTTTCTCCGACCACCCTGTCTCCCACCGGTCTCACCGGCTGGTGTGTCTAACCCAGCAGGTTCCCGCACCATCAGAGCGGCAGCATCACCCTCAAGAGGAGCCTGATTCTCTCGAGCCGCCACGGCATCCGGCGGAAGCTGGTGCGGCAGCTGGGGGAGCACCGGCGGGTCTACCAGTGCAGCATCTGCAGCAAGGTCTTCCAGAACAGCAGCAACCTCAGCAGGCACGTGCGCTCCCACGGTGAGTCCCCGCGATGTCGGCGCCGGGCGGCTGGGAGCCGGGCGGCGCGCCCCAGGCGGGCGTGTGGCCTCAGGGCGCCTGGAGCAGTGGCGCGCGGCTTGTCCCTGCTCGTCCCTTAGGCGACAAGCTGTTTAAATGCGAGGAGTGCACCAAGCTGTTCAGCCGCAAGGAGAGCCTGAAGCAGCACGTCTCCTACAAGCACAGCAGGAACGAGGTGGGTGAAGGGCCGCTGCCGTCCAGTGACGGAGGAGAGCAGCCCGTTGGCGCTGATGAAGGAGTCACGGGGTGGGGGCAGCGGGAGCCGGAGCGGCCCAGGTGGGTAGGTGGGCGCCACCAGGGCTCGGGCCGAGCGAGAGGCCCGCGTGGGCAGCGAGCTCACCCGGGCGCGGGGCTCCCTTTCAGGGCAGGGGCACGGCCAGACAGGGTTCACGCTCCACGCTGGGCAGGAGGGTAGCGGGGGGAAGGGCCCGCTCCCTGAGGGGGCGCGTCCCAGCTGCCCCCGCTTCCCGCCCCCCCCCACCAGGTCGACAGCGAGTACAGGTACCGGTGCGGCACCTGCGAGAAGACCTTCCGCATCCAGAGCGCGCTGGAGTTTCACAACTGCCGGACAGGTGAGGGGCCCCGCCCGGCGCTGAGGCGCGGGTACCTGGCGGGGTGGGGACCAGGTGTTCCGGCAGAGGGTGAAGGTGGATTTAACAGGTGTCCTCACCTGTAACGTTCCCCGCCGTTCGGGGTGCTTCAAGCAGCTGTTACTTACTCTCAAGAGACCGAAACTTTCCCTTTAGACGGGGATTTATTTCACATCCTGTTATTCCTCCGAAGCAGCCACATATGGCCCACAGTTGAGCCCGTGGTGAAGCAGGGGGGTTTCGTCGTCGCCGAGGATGGTGAGTGGTAGGGTTGCTCTGGGACCCAGTGAGCAGTCCTTGAAGAGATGGGGTCGCGGCTGGAGGGCTGGGCTTCCGCCTCGCTCTCGGCAGGAGCTTCCTCAGCCATCCGCTCCCCTCCCTCCGAGGACCCCGCCTGGGTCCAGGTGAGGGCCTTGCCGCTCCCTCGCACACTCCGGCCTCCGCTGAGCCTGCCGCTGTCCCCAGTCCCCACTCGTGACACGGACCCTCGTCTGCTTGCGTGCAGCGGAGGCCGGCGTGCTTGGGCCAGCCGGCGGCCGGGACGGGTCTCTGGGCCTGGCCGAGGGTCTCAGGCCCCGTGTCTGGCCGAGCGCGCAGCTGGCTAGTGTACGCGATGTGTAAATCCCCGGGGACGGCCAGGGGACGGCTGTGCAGGAGCCCAGCCGGCAGGGGAGGCCCGTGTCCTGTCCCCGCGGCTCTTTGCCCTGTGCCCCGTGGGGGAAGGCGGACGGCTGCGTTCCCACCCAGGGAGGATGGGGTTGGCGGAGGGTCGCTGTTGTCTTTTCGGCCCCCTCTTCTAGGCATCGTCGCACACCTGGGGGGTGGATACCAGTGGCAGTCGGCTTAGAGACCTGCCAGGTTAACCTTTGATTCCGAACCCCCTTCCGTCGAGCCCTCGGTGTGTGTCACCGGTCACTCTGTATCTCTGTGCTGGTTCTCGTTAGGGTGCCGGGGGGCCGGCCCGCATCTCAGGGCACCCTTACCCCGTCACCTAAATCGCCACTGCCCCTCCCTGCCGGTGGCCAGCACCCGCTCCTGCAGCCTCTGCAGTGTCCCTTCATTTGGTTCATTTGCTTGTTCCGCTTTGAGGGCTCCTGTTGGAAACTGCGGCTGGTTTCCTCCGTCCACAGTGCCTCGCTCCCAGGGCGGGGCTTTTCTGAGTGGCAGCTGAGTCTCGTCTCACCTGAGCTCCAGCTGCCCCGTGTCAGTCACGGCATGAAGTGGCCTTGGAAGCTTCCGGGTGCGCGTCCAGGTGCTACACCACCTGCATTCCGCAGCCCAGGTGTTCCCAAAACCTGGGGGAAATCCACCAATCTTTTGATGCCGTATCAGTCAGAGGACCCTCGAGCTGTGCTTACCGCCGGGCAGGATGGCGCTCCACGAGGCCACGCTCGGTTCTGCCCGAGCTCAGTGGGTGGGCCTCAGAGCGGAGGGGGATGCCCCTGTCCCGGCCCGGGTGTTTGCTGCGGCCCGCTGGAGGCGGAGGCAGAGAAGTTCTCTTCTTTTTATCTTTATTTCTCTGGACACAAATGAAACAGAAGGTACTAAGTCAAAGCAGCAGTTGCTACATGTCAGCAAAAAGTTCTGTTAAACCAGACGTTTGTCTGTCTTCGTTATATAGAAGTTAACAGAGCAGCGATGAATTGAAATGCAGTTTCTCCACAATTTCAAAGGTCAGAAGTTTTGGATGGAAGACAAAGGATAAACCTGGGAGCTGAGGTCGTTTGTGTAATATATTATTTGCAGGCTGTTGTACTTTCTTGTAATAGTGTTCATGTTAGGAGAATGTGTCTTCCGTAGACCACGTAGTCAGGGATTTGTGTGAGGTTTGAAATGATGGGTCTGCTGGGCTTTTTCTCAAGCTTTCACTCAGCAGGGCCTGTCCTGGGTGTGAGGTGGCCCTCGTCTGCCCTCGACCTTCCTGAGGGAGCTGGAGGAGAGCAGAGGCTCATGTCTAGGCCCTCAGGCAAGATAGGGTCTCCCCGGAAACCCCCTGTCCCGCCTCCGGGTGACCCTGTGCCCCCTCCTCCACCAGAGCCCACGTGTTGGGCTGCACCCCCAGGCCTGCAAGCCTTGGAGCTGCCCAACCTCGAGACCAAAGAAAGAGCCCAGAGACAGCGACAGAGACATCAGTGGTTTATTGGACGCGGGAACCTTACACATCCGAAACAAAGGTCCTGAAGCCGCACCCTGCCACGTGCAGAGGGCAGGCAGCACCTGGCAGGCAGAGATCTTCCCCCCTCAGGGGAGAAGGAGGCTGCAGTTTATAGGGGCAACTGACATCAGGTTGGCTTATCAGTTACCAGGGAAACCAGCGGCTGGGGCACACCCCTCCCATCCCCTCAGGTCAAGGACCACCAGCAGGGCAGGTGTCTCCTTTAATGAACTCGAAGAAAGGCAGAGCCTTCTGGCCTGAGGATTAGACAGTCACCAGCTGGGGCAGGGGGCAGCAGTACAGGGGAGCGTGTAGAGGTGAGGCGGGCACTGGCTGGGCAGGGGGCAGACAGAGAGCGGGGCACAGCCATGCTGAGAGGCCTGACCATCCACCACAGAACAGGTGTTTGTTCTCAGTTACTGCATTTTGTTAAACATGAGTGTAGGCCTCGAGGGCAGCAGGGATTATGGCGGGGGAGGGGCGGGGGAGGGGCGAGAAGGTTGTCGTCCAGCACCTGCCTGGATTCCTGAACTGGTGACATGTGGACGCCATGGCAGGAAAAGCCACGTGGTGACGGCCTGGCCCAGACAGCTGCTCCAGCTCTGCTGTCACCCGGCGAAGGCCACACCGGAGCTGTTGGGGATGGTTAGAGGTGGGTCCTCTCCATACGCTGGGAGGGACTCGACCCGTTAGAGAGAAGAAGCGAAAGTCCAAGGGCCGCGCTGCACCTTCCACGGCTGTCGGGTTCCTGGGCATGTGGGCCCCCTGGCCAGGAGGGAGGCTTACCTGTGTGGTTTAGCAGGCCCAGAGTGGGCGGGGTCTCCAGTGATCCCATGGAACGGCCCTGTAAGGCGCGGCCCTTCATCTCTGATGAGCAGAGCAGGATGGCAGACGCCCTCATCTCTGGTGGTCTCATTCCTAAGGATCCATGCCGAGGACATCTAGTAGGAAGAGCATCATTACATTACCTACAATATCAAAAATGATGAAGTAGGGCTTCCCTGGTGGCGCAGTGGTTGGGAGTCCGCCTGCCGATGCAGGGGACGCGGGTTCGTGCCCCGGTCCGGGAAGATCCCACATGCCGCGGAGCGGCTGGGCCCGTGAGCCGTGGCCGCTGAGCCTGCGCGTCCGGAGCCTGTGCTCCGCAACAGGAGAGGCCACAGCAGTGAGAGGCCCGCGTACCGCAAAAAAAAAAAAAGATGGAGTAAATTACGATGTATGAACTGGGTGGAAAATTATGTAACCACTAAAATCAGCATGGAAATGTCTGCATGATAAGCACAGGTACCGCACACACACAAACGCGTGTACCGGGGAGTGTGGATACCCCGGGGCCTCCACCTGGGGCTGCACATCGGGGTCCACCTGGCAGAAGTTAAACTGCTGAGGCCTGAGTCCCCGGGGACGCTGGGCAGAGTCTGGAGCCGGTTTGGTTGCAACAGCTCCCTGGGGGATGCTGCCCAACGTACAGGGCACAGGACAGCCTCCCGCAGCGATCCGGCCAGAGTGTCAGCAGCACCCAGGCTGCGATTCCCGGACATGGGAGTCCGCTGCGCAGCAGAGTGAGGACCGCGATCAGTCACTGTAGAAAACGAAACTTGGCCTCCGGCCTCCGGGATTGGCGCATTCAGCAAACATTTGCTGACTATGGGAAGTGGCACGTGGGCTTTAGCCAAAGGCCCAGAAATGAGGGTGACACGGTGTGACCTCAGGCCCTCGCTCTGGAGGGGGACGCACACTGTCATGCCCACCCGCTCAGGTGACACGGGACGGTGTTCCCGGTGCTGCAGGACGGCCGTGGGCAGTGAGGGCTGACTTTCGGGGCTGGCGTAGGTGACGGACCTGTGGGCAGTTAACGTGTCCTGGCAGGAGCAGGGTGGGCGTGGCGGGGTTGAGGGCAGAGGACAAGTCTGAGTGGAGAGCGCTAACCAAGGCCCCGAGACCCCCTAATCCAGGGGCGGAGGCCGGGTGGCTGGGGCCAAGGCAGACAGCTGGAGAGGTGCCAGGGCGGGGCAGATGCCCTGATGGCCCCTGTGCTTGTGCTCATGGGGGGCAGACCCCCCGGGCCTGGGGGGAGGGGACAGGACACCCCAGGGTCTGCCTTGGGCACCTGGAGGGAGAGAGCAGGGTGGGGCCTGTCCGAGGCCCTGGTGGGGCAGTCTGGCCACCTTTGGGGAGGGACTGGGGAGGGACACCGGGCTGTGGGTATCTCTGAAGGCTTCAATGTGGGGAGGGGGTGTTTGCTGGGGGTGGGTGCACGTTTCCCAAAGGTGACCTAGGGACCAGACGGTTTTGTTTACAGGTGGGAGACATTGGGGATGTCTTTGCGCGATGGGGGAGGAGCCTGTGGAGGGCACGTGGGAGGGGAGGGGCAGGCGATGGGTGGATTTCAGAGGAGCGGTGGGGCGGGGCAGGAGGCCGCTCATCTGACGCTGCGGGAAGCAGGGCCCGGCGCCGCGGTCAGGTTGGCTGAGGGGGTGAGGGCCAAGGACAGCTGTGGTCCAGCCGCTTTCCTTGCCACGAATCCCCAGATGCTGTGGGAGGCTTGTGGCGCCAGGGAGGAAGGAGGTGAGCTACCTGTTTGCTCTGCACGCTGCTCAGGCCTGGCTTGGCCGGGGGGCTTCGTTGGCTCAGGTGGTGCTGTTTCCTGGCCCCGCCCTCCTCCTGTGCCTCGTTGCCGGTCCCACGGCCATGATGTTGAGCCTGTAGTCAGTGTCATGTACCTAAAAGTTGCTGTGTGTTTCCCTGCTTCCTCGACAGATGATAAGACGTTCCAATGTGAGATGTGTTTCAGATTCTTCTCCACCAACAGCAACCTTTCCAAGCACAAGAAGAAGCACGGGGACAAGAAGTTTGCCTGTGAAGTCTGCAACAAAATGTTCTACCGCAAGGACGTCATGCTGGACCACCAGAGGAGGCACCTGGAAGGTGAATGCGCCTGCCGGGGAGGGGGCGGGGCTCACGCTGGCCCTGTCTCTGTGGGTGCCTGTTGGCGAGGCAGCACCTGACGGGAATTGGCTCAGGCATCCAGAGGTCCTGATGGGGGATTAGAGCATCACGTGCGAGTGGGAACGGTTGGAAACGCCCCAAACGCTCCGCAGCGGGAAAGTTAGGAAAACCAGACTCTTTGTAGGACTGACTTTTATCAGTCACCAAAATCTTTTTGTTTTCAGAGAGCTTAATATTGTGAGAAAATGCTTTCCATACGAAAGTAGGAGGAAAGCAGTGTATGAAACGTCACACGGGGTGTGGTGCACTCAGCCGTGTGCGTGGGACGGAACGTTTCAGGCGGAGGCTGTTTGGGGCCGTGAGTGATGCTGCCCTTGTTCCTGTTTCCCCAGGGACCCCCGATGACCCTCGCCATTTGCGGTGGGCTTGGGGTGCCTGGGGGCTGCCTGTCGTGTGGTGGGTTTACGAGAGGCCAGCGCAGGAGAAAGATGGACTTCAGTGGGGTCGCTGATGGGGGGGAAGGTGGGAGGCAGCACAGCGAGGGATGAGGTGGGGTTGCGGGCGACCCCACAGGGCAGACCCTGAGCTGTGCAGGGGAAGGCAGGGGCCCCGAGAGAAGAGAGAGACCGGGACCTTGGGCCACAGGTGTGTCCTGAGCACCTACCCTACCTAGGAGGCTTTCTCAAAGACCCTCTGCTCAGACAGACCCTCTTTCAAAATAGCTTTTTAGTTTTAGTGATCTTGACATTTTAGTTTTTTACCCTAAAACCCACTGCCCTCTTGCTGACCAGCCTCTGTAAGAAGCACGCACTGACCAGAGCACCTTGTTGTAAAAGTTTGAAAAAAAAATCGTTTTACAAAGAATTGTAAATGAAGTATACGCTTGTCGGGGGAAAAAGGTCAGAAAACGAAGTTGTTCGCGAAGTCTGACCATTGCATGCAGCTGTGCGTGTACACGTGTCTTCATGGCTTTTAAAACAAGCCTGGAGTCAGGTCACGTCCTGCATCACCTTTGCACTCTGCCTTTTTACCTGGCCCTTCTTCACGTGGGTTCATAAGCCCCACCCCCTTCCATCTGTGATCCGGTGCTGCACTTAGCGCCTGGTGTCCACTTAGTGACCGGGTGGCCTTGGTCATGCTGCTGGGGCTCAGTGTCCTCACCTGTGTTGTGGGGATGGCCATTGTGCCGACCTGCTGGGCTGGTTGAACTGGACCCTGATGATAAAGCCCCAGGCGGGCCCGTAAGTGCCGCCATTACTGCCGGAAGTCAGGTGTTTCCTGATCGACAGATACGTGGGTTGCATCTTACAACTTTATCTTACAACATTTTACAGCTGACGCACTCAGATCATTTTCCTCGGGAATGAGCGAATGCTGTGTGGCCGTTCCGTGGTTTTTCCCTCTATACTGAAGCGTAATCCACGCCCAGTACAGCCCTGTGTGCTTTACGCCGCTGGGGGCTTTCTGGGGAGTCACGTACTTGTCTCCAGGCCAGCGAGCTGGCCGTTCTTGAGCCCAGCTGTGCAGGAATGTCCCAGAGGGACGGGTCAGTGGTGTAGAGAGAGACCGTGAGAAGGAACTTCTCTCTTTCTTTTATTCAGAGATTCCCTGTTTCCTGAGAACTTCTAAGTCTGTTTCGATCCCAATTATGATCACTTTTGCCTTAAAACCATAGAAATTTATTATTTTCTGACTTTTTACCTTGATCCTTATTGGGCTGATTTAACTTGAAGGATGAATATTAGTATCTTTTTAATAAGAATGCCCTCCTACGTACAGACGCCTCTGAGAACCCCACCTTTCCCTTGAGCTTCAGATTGAGCACAGATACCTCCCTTACCAGTAGCTCATTCTGACTCCTCTGCGTGGAAAGCTCAAGACACTTGCTGCGCTTGGATTTCCAAGTTTCAGGTGCGGCCCGGGTTCCGGAGTCGGTGGTGCGGGCCGCCTGCCCTCCCTCCCGGGTCGCGTGTCGGAGCGCCGGTGCGTCGTGGACGAGTGACCCGCTCGCTCCTTTGTCCCACCCGTGGGCAGCCCTGTCCTCCATCAGCTGGAGGTGACCCTGGCTGATGCGGGAAGGTCTCCTGTGTACTGACTCTCTCGGCCGGGGGGCGGGGCGTTTCAGGAGTGCGGCGGGTGAAGAGGGAAGACGCGGAGGCCGGCGGTGCCGAGAACCTGGTGCGCTACAGGAAGGAGCCTTCGGGGTGCCCGGTGTGCGGCAAGGTAACGCAGGCTGGGGCCGGGGCCCGGACACAGCTCGCCTTTTCTTATGGGAAGGCTCAGAGCCCTATGCACTGCGTGTGGCGGGAGCGGGGAAAGGTTAAGATCGAGTGGGTACTTGGTGTGCCGAGCCGCGGCGTCCCCTCACTTGGTGCTCTGGTCATCTGCTCTCCTGCTGTGGAGGAAGGAGCTCAGCCTTGTCTCCCTTCGGCCACGATTTTCCACTAGTGCCACCCCGGCACGAACACTCCACCTCCAGCGCCCCGAGCCACATGCCTCTGGCGGAGACGGGACGTCCGGGTTTATTTTCCTGGCCAGCACTGGTCCCCCTGCAGCATTTCCCGGTGAGAGACTGACGGAGCCACAGCCGCGTGCTCTGTGCCCAGTCCACGGATGCTGGTGCCCCGAGCGAGCAGATCTGTCCGGCCGTCAGAGGGCGTTGACGCCTCAGCAGGCCCTAAACGTCCGGAGTCCGCATCCGAGCAGCCCCGGGCCACGTCAGCCCTGCACAGGGAATGCTGTCCGGGCGCTGCCGTCCAGGCCACGTCAGCTCACCACGTGAGATGGCGGTGGTCTTGGTGCACAAATGCCTGGTCTCGGCTGGAGGGGCGGTTGCTCGTTCCCTTAGGCTCACCTCCCGTGACTCGGCTCTCCCGGGTTCTCAGCCGCGCGCAGCCCACGTGAGCCACGTGGTCCTGGAGTGACAGCAGCCACCGGAAGTGAAGGCCCGGTGGACGGCCAGCTGTGACTCGGCCCAGCCAGCTGGCACGTGGCGGCATTGCCAGATCTTTTGACCTTTTCAAGAGAACACGGAAACCCGTGTTTTTATGGGAAATTTCCTGATTTTTTTCAAACCACAAAGCAACAGGTCCGCAGGGTAGCGTGGCCTATGGGCTCCACGCTGGGGCTCTGACTTAGTGTGGGTTTGGGGGCTGGAGGGGGGAGTGGAGCTGGGGTAACGGAACACACGCCTGAGCCCGGGTGGCCAGGCCGGGTCGCTCCCGGGCAGGGGTGGGTGGAGGCTGCCCCGTGTTCACGTGTCCCGCTCATTCTGCCCACTGACCACCGGCTCTGAGGAGTGGTGGCACCGTGTCCCTTCCATGTCCCTGGGAGATGGTGTACGTGAAACCAGCCAGCCGTGTGACTGACGTTCAGACACCTTTTATTCTGTGAAATGTTCACTGAACACTCATGGAGGGGCCAGGCAAGAGGCGAAAGGTCTCTCAGTGGCACATGGCTCGGGGTGCTGGAGATGGAGTGTTCGTGCCGGGGTGGCACTAGTGGAAAATCGTGGCCAATGGGAGACAAGGCTGAGCTCCTTCCTCCACAGCAAGAGAGCAGATGACCAGAGCCTGAATGTCTCTAGAACTGAATTCTTCATTGCTTCCAAGTATCCCGTCTCCAGCCCCGTCTGCCTGGAGAACACAGGTGCCGGGGGACACCTGCAACCTCCATCCCTCCCTGGAGGCCCATCTTCCTGCCCTGCTGACTCCTTTTCCCGCCCAGCCTCCCTGGGCTGTGGTCTCAGGGCTGTTGGCCGCAAGTCACCTGCAGATCTTGAAAAGCAGTGTCCGTGAAGGCATTAGCCTCTGTTCCCCGTGAACCGTGTCCCTTTCGTTCATGGCGTGTTCTCTTCCTGAGACCACGCGTGGTCGGGCTGAGCTCTAAGGAGGCCTGCTCTCCAGGTCACTTGGCCACTGGGGCGAAGGCCGTTCTCTCAGATCAGTGCGGGCCCTGGGGGCCATCTCTGCTGCTGGTTTTGTCCACTGAGCTCTGCTGGTGGACGCACAGCTGCACCTGGCCTGTGGGCAGCAGAGGGGACACCCAGTGGATGAGTACTAGGTGAATGACCGAGTCTCCACACTCATCACTTTAGACAGGAAGCGCTGAGAAACTGGGGGAGGCGGTGTGAATTGTGCATGAAATACGGAACACCCACTGAGGACATAACTCTTCTGACATCCGCTTTCGGAAAACTGCAGCTGTTTCTGTGACAGCCTTCTTGGTAGGCCCCATCCTAGTGAAATATTTAAGTGAGCTGAATGAAATTGAGCAGAATACTGTTTATGGTGAAGACTAGACAACGGTTAATTCTGTACTATAATGTAAGCACCAATTTAAACGGTCAAACGGTCAGGATTCTAGCACCACGTGACTATTTGTGTCTCCAACACTGAGGAGTTGCTGCAGCTCAAACCCTGGGGGGAAGCTGCGCTTTTGTGCCCGGTTACGGCCTCCCCGTGGGCCGGGCACGCACGGTCCCAGGCTTCTCCGAGCCGGCTCTCCTCCCCACAGGTGTTCTCCTGCAGGAGCAACATGAACAAACACCTGCTGACGCACGGCGACAAGAAGTACACCTGTGAGATCTGCGGGCGCAGGTTCTTCCGCGTGGACGTGCTCCGGGATCACATCCACGTCCACTTCAAGGTGGGCTAGCGTCCCCCTTCCCGGGCTGCACGGGGGGGCGGGGCCGGCCCTTGTGGTCAGCGTGGCCGCCTTGCCGCTCTTCCGGTGAGCTCTCTGGAGTCTTCTTGCCGTGTCTCCTGAAGCCCACCTGCAGGGCTCGCGTTAAAACCCCTCCATGCTAGGCACCTCCCGGGACAAGAATGAGGGTCGAGGGTCGGGACGGGAGGCATTTGCTTCCCTCCCTGCCTTTGAGGAACGTGAGACGGGAGCTTGTGGGTGTGGTGGGGAGAGGAGTGAGGATTCGGGGTCATGGCTGCGGGGTTGGGCGGGGGAAGAAGTGCCGATCCAGGGAAAAGGAGGGAGGGGTCGGTGGTGACGAGGCCCACGTGAGGACGCAGAGCATGCCCTCCAGACGCGTCCCAGCTCGGTGACTGTTCCCAGCAGCTCCAGCCCTGGCGTTCACAGTCGCCTGGACGTGAGCAAAGCCTGATGGCCCCACCGTCAGGGGGTGGGGTGTCCCAGGTGACCCGAGGGCACGGTTTCTGCATCCGGCCTACAAATCCCCGGTTAAAGCTCGCGCCAAGCGTGTCAGAAATTGGACGCGGTGACTGTTTGCCAGGACATCGCGCTGATGGACGACCAGCAGAGGGAGGAGTTCATCGGCAAGATCGGGATCTCCTCGGAAGAAAACGATGGTACTTCCGACGAGAGCGCAGACTCGGAGCCTCACAAGTACAGCTGCAAAAGGTGTCAGGTAACTGGACCTGCAGCCTTCCGGCCCTGGGGCTGCAGGGCTCTGGCATGGGGGGGCACCTCACAGATGTCCCGGAAGGCGCCCCAGGTCTCGTCACATCTCAGGGATGTTGGATACGGGTCTCACCGCCATCAGGGGACCACTGTCTCAGAATCAGTGCGGTCCACACGTGCCTGTGTGGCTGACCGGTGGGGATCCGTGTCCACAAAGGTGGGCGCAAGCCAGGGCTCCTCTGTCCTCCGCCTGCCCCCCACATGGCAGGGACCCTTGCTTAGAGGCTGGGGGTGCGGTGAGTTTTCAGCAGTTTTGCTGTACGGCTTCACTGCTCTGGGAGCTGTGGTTCACCACGGCCCAGCAGGTCCCTGCGTTCTCCCTGGGCGTTCACACCTGTGGGCTCGGCACAGCACCTGACCGTGCACCTGTCAGGGCCTTCAGGCTTGGGAGAGAGATGGGGTCAGGTGGGCGGAGAGGAGGGGCGTTCTGGAAGCTGGCTGGGGGGGGTGGGGGCCGCGGGACCTGCCGGCAGGTCCAGGAGGACCGGAGTCTGCTTCCTGTGCCCCCCCCGCTTCGTGATTTTGCCCACCGCTGGCCCTGCTCTCGGGAGTCCCCCCTCTCCTGCTGGGAAGCGGGCTCTCTCCGGCGTCCAGGGCGCCTGGGTGGCAGCAGCGCAGCGTTGGCCGCGGGGATCCGGGCTGCGTGCGCACGAGAGCAGTGTGCGTGTCCACAGCTCACCTTCGGCCGCGGGAAGGAGTACCTGAAGCACATCATGGAGGTGCACAAGGAGAAGGGCTACGGCTGCAGCACCTGCCATCGGCGCTTCGCCCTGAAGGCCACCTACCACGCCCACATGGTCATCCACCGCGAGAACCTGCCTGACCCCAACGTGCAGAAGTGAGGCCCCCCCGGGCAGGGGCTCCCTGGTCTAGGGTGGTGCGGAGGGAGGGCTGGCTTCCTTGCAGAGAGGCAGGTGCCCAAATCAGCCGTCTGGAGCGCAGAGCAAGTTCTCCCTCCTTCGGGGGCCCTGGGCGGGTCTGGGGGAGGCACTGGCCTCGCTCCTTCGTGGGTCATCAGGCCTCTCCCAGGTTGCACGCCTTCCCAGACCCCCGGCACAGTGGGCCACGTTGCAGGCCCTGCCTGCATACGACCAGAGCCCCTTTGCCCCGCAGTAATTAGGTTTCGTGAATGTCAGTCCCACTTCTGGCTACAGCCCGTAATCAGCGCTGTGTGTCCAAGCAAGTCAGGCAACAGCCCTGCTTAGAGCCGAGTAGTCTGCTCGGGCTGCCGACTGGGCCGCTTGAACAGCAGAAATGTATTATCTCAGTGCTGAAGGCCGGACGTTCTAGCTGCAGCAGATCTGCTTCCTCCTGTGATCGTGAGGGAGCATCTGTCCCAGGCTCTCTCCTTGGCGTGTGGATGCCATCTTCTCCCTGTGTCCTCGTGGCCTTCCCTCAGTGCGTGTCTCTGTGTCCCTGTTTATGAGGGCACCAGTCATGCTGGATTCGGGCCTGTCGTGAGGACCTCAATTTTAACTTAGCCCCTCTGTGACGACCCCCATCTCCAAGCACCGTCGCGTTCTGCAGTGCTGGGAATCGGGACACCAACGTGTGAATCTTGAGGGGGACGATTCAGCCCAGATGGAGGCTGAAGTGTCTGGGTCCCTTGTCCCCCGCCCAGCACCTTTTATGCCCCACCTGCCGATAGAGGCGCTCAGGCAGGTGCACTCGGCCGCTGACGGCCCCGGGAGGCTGTGCGGGGCGTCCTGAGCCTGTGCCTGGTTTCAGGTACATCCACCCATGTGAGATCTGCGGGCGTATCTTCAACAGCATCGGAAACTTGGAGCGGCACAAACTTATCCACACAGGTAGCCGTGCCTGGGAGGACACAGGGGCCCGGGCTGCTTCCTGCCCAGCGGTCATCTTGCCTCCCTGCCGGCGCTTCTCTGTCCGTCTTTGCCACCGCTCCCCGCTCTGGGTCCCCGCGGAGACCGGGGAAGGAGGGTTCAGTGGGCACTGCTCCAACTGCAGGCGTGGGGCCACACTTCTCCCGTCATCACGCGGTGACCGTGGGTGCGGATCTCCTGCTGTGAAAGTCTGACCTGTTTGTCTGTAGGTGTGAAAAGCCACGCCTGCGAGCAGTGTGGGAAGTCCTTTGCCAGGAAGGACATGCTGAAGGAGCACATGCGCGTGCATGACAACATCCGAGAGTACCTGTGCGCAGAGTGTGGGAAAGGTGAGGGCAGGTGGGGGGGACCCGGGCTGTGTGCTCAGTGTGGGGGGAGGGGGAGGGAGGGGCGAAGGCGAGAGCGGGCGCACGGAGGTGGGGGGGACCTGGCCGTCAGGCAGGAGGGGCGGCCAGGCCACACGGGGCGGGGGGGGGGGGGGTCGCCCAGACCCGAGTCATTTACTCAAGAAAGGTAAGACCCGAGGAGGATCAGCGAGAAAAATAAAGCCGTCCAAAGGCAGGAGATGGGGTGAAATCAAAGCACAAGCAAATCGTTTTCAAAGTAGGGAAACAGTGCAACACAGAACTCTGTGAAGTACAGAATAATCTGAGGGGCCTCGTGTGGCCTGAGTGTAGGTGCAAAATCCTCACTGCCGACTGGAACCACTAACTAGGACCAGCTGTGCACAGTGATGCACTGTTACAGTGATGACTGTGACCTTTATTGGAGTCAGGTGAAATGAGTGAAATGATAATAAGTCCATTAATAAAATCTCTCACATCAGTAAGTAGAATGAGGGAAAAAAAGGTAATCCCAGTCCATGGTAAAATTTTAACTCATTTCTGTTTGAAAACAAACCAGAACTGTCAGGAAGACTTGGGGCAGCAGATCTTTGGTGCTTTCAAGTGGCCGCCAGTGTTCTGTGTGGTGGACAGCGGCAGTGCCGCCCTCCTTCAGATATGGGACTGGTCAAGTTCATCTGCCTTGCTGTGAGGGTCTTTTAAAAAATTTAATATTCTGTCAAGTTTTTACTTTCTTCCTTTATGTGATTTTTAGGAAAGTACGAAGAAAACACAAATGCCCCGTAATTCCACTCACTGGATAAACCCCTGTTAGACTCATAAAATAAGATTACACGCAGAAGGCTAAAAGAACTGCAGAGAAAAGCAGAAAGTGCACAGTCCCCCACCCCTGGCCCCCAGTCCCTCTCTGCACAGGTGACAGTTTCTTGTCTGTTCTCCAGAGTAACTGTGTGCAGCGTGTAGATTGTTTTATTGAAAAAGTAACCCAGGCACCTAACCAAAAAAAAAAATTTTTTTTGACACAAATGGCTATGCAAAGTAAAGTTATTCCCACCTCGGACCTCAGTTATACCCTTCAAAAGCAGCATTTGATTGTTGTGCACCGACATTTCTAGAAGTTTCCACGCATGTCAGCACTGGCCCTGCTGGCTGGAGCTCCAGCTGCAGCCCCCGTCTTTGCTGCAGCAAGTCCAGCCCCTTTCCCACAGAGCTAGAGCCAGTTAGAGGTGGGAAGGGTTGTAGGTAGACAGGTGTGGTGGGCCGTCCACCCAGCTGGGCAGGGGGCAACCACACCTGAGACCTGATGCTGTTCAGTGAGCCCTGGCGGGTCAGGGAGGGGCGCCCAGGGTGGGCGCTGAGGTCAGTGGCACACCTTGTGTTATATACATTTTTATATCTGAAGTGTATTTAATGTTTAGTTTCATGATTTCTTTCATGACTTCTGAATACTTTAAATACAATGCAGGTGTTAACACTTGGGTTACCGTATTTATTTTCCATAATCCTAAACTATCAGTGGTCATTTTACTTTCATATTATGATCACTGGCACATACAAGCAGATGCTTGTGCTTACCTGTTCTTTCCATCCCTTACTTTTTATTTACTTCCATATCCATCGTGGTGACCTTTTCATATCAGGCAAATATGGCCCTAATTTTCCTCTCAAAACCTTGACAGGATTCCATCCTGTGGATTCCTACAACCAGACCCTTTCATTTATATCTTCAGGGGTTTTTGGTGTGCAGTCTTCTATCATTCCAAGTGACGTTGCAGGAAATGCCCTTGCTTATTATTATCAATACTTTACATTTTCCCCCCAAATTCTGGACCTGACCGGGTCCTATTCAAATGGGAGGCTGTAGAGGTAATGAGAGTCCCATCACCTGGCAGCAGAGACCCCTGTGCCATGCCTGGTGGGTTTCCACGTACAGCACTAGTAGCCAAGGGTACACAGGAAGATTTGTTCAAAACACTTCACGCACCATGAGATGCTAAGGCCGCCCCCCAGGCGCCCTTTGCCCACAGACCCTGCAGCCCCCCTTCCTGTCCAGCACTGCCCACCTGGTGGGTCTCCTGGCCTAAGACCCTCCACCACTGATTCAAACCCTAAACCAGGGTCTTTCCTTCTTCGGCGCCTGAGTTAGGGAGGTTTTAGCATATTTCGCTCCTTTCCGCCAGTGTTGACTTTGTTACATTAACCTGACGGTAGATGGAAAGTCTGTGTTTGGACCTTTAAGTATCTAATCTTAATTAACACTTACATCACCAAGATCAACATTGGACTTCAGGAGACTTGGAGCCGCCGCCCACCAGCTGAGTCAGTTGGGTCACAGTGGTTAGATGGGCACGGCTACCCGCCCCTCCTGTTGTTGGGAGCGCTGACCGTGCAGGCTGGGCGGGCGCCCGCCGAGACGGGCTGTCTGGAAGTGGCCTCCGAGGACACAGGGCCCGCCTCACCGCGGGTGGGGGGGGCCCTCGGAGACGAGCCCCCGCGCCCTGTCCCTCTTTGCTCTCACCCCGACCTGTGTGTGCCGGGGCGAGGGGGCGGGGCGCGTGCGCCGCTGGGGTCCGTGGCAGGGCTGGGGCCCCCGAAGAGCCGCCGCGCTCCGTCCGCAGGCATGAAGACCAAGCACGCGCTGCGCCACCACATGAAACTGCACAAGGGCATCAAGGAGTACGAGTGCAGGGAGTGCCACCGCAAGTTCGCGCAGAAGGTCAACATGCTCAAGCACTACAAGCGGCACACGGGTGAGTCAGCCCCGGCCGCGGCGCCCTCGCGGAGGGACCAGGCCCGCGGTGCAGGCGCAGCTCGGGGAAGCGCCGCCGCTGCCCCTCGCGGCCTTTAGCTCCCAGCACGCCCCGGGCTTCCTGACCGAGCTCTCGGAGGTGGGTTGCTTAGGTGGCCGGTTTCTCAGAAGCTCCCGGTCCCTGCAAGCACCCTCCACCCTTGTGCACCCTCACGGAGCTCGGGTTACCGCCCGGCTAGCTGTCCTCAACGCCTTCCCACCGACTCAGCCGTCGCCCTGCAGGAGCGTGTGAGGGAGAAACCATCAGACGAGGGCCCGGGGCGTGTGTACACACCGGTCATCCTGTCGTCGGGGTGTGTCCATCAGTAGGGCAGTGGCTAAATTATGGTGTGTTCACCATGAGGGACGGTGCACCCCTGCAAGTGATGGAATCGTATGTTAAGTTACGCAGACGTTCGTGGTCCAGTGGGAGAGAAACCAGCCTCTACAACAAATGAGTTCATTGTCTTATAAAACATTTGTGTGTGGATGAACGTGTGTGTATAAGAGGATTAAGATCGACAGCGGAGTGAGAGACGGTTATCCCTGGGTGATGGAGTTGTGTCTCAAGTTTCTGGTAGGAGCCTCTGGTTGGTTCCGTGTTCTCCCTAAACCACACCTGAGTCCTGCCACTGCCTGGCCCAGCTCACCTGTGCGCCCACCTCTCTCACTGCCCCCAGGGCTGTCCAGGCCACCACGCAGGTCTGCTTTGGGTCCTCCTGGAGTGCCAGCCCCCAGGGCACTGGGCTTTCACAAAAGTGTGTTGCCCTTCTCTTCCTGGGGAAGCTCATCCGTTTCACTTCCCCTTTTCTGGGAAGCGTTCTCCCCCGGGACTGGGTCCTGCACCACCTCTCGGGTCTCACAACACTGCACCTGCTGGGCTGTAGTGGCCTCTGGCCTCCAAAAGCCACAGTGAGCATACGAGGGGTTCGCCGAATACAGGGCCAAGATAAGTCCAAGATGAGTGGACCCTGAAAATCACTTACCTAGTTTTCCACGTGGGGGGAAACCTTTATTTAAAAGGCATTCTAAGGACCACTTTCTTGTCAGTTTGGGGAGGGAAACAGTGCGATGCCTGGATGCTTCCTGGCCGGGTTGCAGGCAGGCAAGGTGGTCACCCCAGACCAAGTGACTGATCTGAACACTCAGGACTGGAGTGAAGCGGGCGGAAGCCTTAAACGTGTCGTAAACGTGGCTCTGCCTTCCCTGGTCGTGAGCTGTGCAGAGTAAGCTCATTGAATCGGATTCTGCTGAGACTGTGGCAGTCTGAGGGCCTCGGGCTGAAACTGTCCTTGTCACCCTTTCTGCGGAAGGAGCTCGCCTGGGTGCCAGCCATAGGGTAGCTTTCAAGCCACAGTGTGCCGGTCGCGTGTGGGAATGAACACTTAACTGTCTGCTCTCTCCTGGTAATTTACCTCCCGTGCAGCTTCTGCAAATGCAGAAATGTGTCAAGGACGAGACAGCTTCTGTGTGCGGTTAAAACACTCGTGAAACGTGAAATTAAGTGTGCCTTTTTCTGCAGGGATTAAAGATTTCATGTGCGAACTGTGCGGAAAAACTTTCAGCGAGAGAAACACGATGGAGACGCACAAGCTCATCCACACGGGTAAGCGGGGCACCTGAGGGCCGGCCGCCCGCCCGCCGCGCCGCCGCGGCCATCGGAGCGTGCGCGGTGCGGGCGCCGCCGCGGCCACCGGAGCGTGCGCGGTGCGGGCGCCGCCGCGGCCACCGGAGCGTGCGCGGCGGGGATGGCCTGGCTGTGATGCTGCTGGTAGGCCTTTTCAGATGTTTTGGTGCTGTTCTGCCTTAACGATGGCCCTTTGCCCCCAAAACGTCAGCCCATCATAATTTTCGGACATTGTCCGAAACTTGAATTTTCGGATATTGGAGTAGCTACTGGGCTCCAGGAGGGGAGGAGGCCGCGCTGCCTGTCCCGCGGCCTGACCACCGGGTGGGTGACCCGGCCGGCGACCCTGGCCGCACGTGCAGAGGCTGACCCCGCTCACCACCCGTGCTTTCTCTTCTGCCCCGTGCGTGTGGGAAGTGGGCAAGCAGTGGACGTGCTCCGTGTGCGACAAGAAGTACGTCACCGAGTACATGCTGCAGAAGCACGTGCAGCTCACCCACGACAAGGTAGAGGCCCAGAGCTGCCAGCTGTGCGGGACCAAGGTGTCCACCAGGGCTTCCATGAGCAGACACATGCGGCGCAAGCACCCCGAGGTGAGCCTGGGCGGGCGACCCTGCCTGCCTCCCCCCGCCTCCCCGTGCAGGCCCGGCCCCTCTGCCCTCTGCCCGGTGGCGGCTCCTGCCCAGAGACCCCGCCGCGCTGGCTCACCATCCCTGCCCCCGCGCAGGCCCGTGGTTCCTCCAGGCGGGGCCCGGGCCTGGCAACTCCCCTCCGCCTGCGCGCCGACGGCGCTGAACGAGTGAGTGAACAGAAGAGCCTGGAACGTGTTTTTTGCTGAGGTTATAAATTACATTCTCGCTGGAATTACAGCGAGACGGGAGTACGACCCTGACCCCTCCCCCTTTCCTCCCTTTGGGCAACTAAAAAAGATTCAGGACGGGAGCCTCCGTGTGGTGTTAGGGGCTGAATAGAAGGTGGCCCTGGGGACCGACGGGGAGAAGCTGTATTGAGGCAGATAGACCCTGGCTCACCCGTGGGCTGGTTCTAAAGGCAGGTCCAGCGCACTGAAGAATTTAATGCTTTTTAAAAAGAAGTAAACTGAAAAACAAAGCTAGAAGAAAGTACGGGAAAATAGCTATATCACTGAAGGGTGGAAACTTTCTAAGCGCAAAAGCGGTGAGAGGAGTCTCGAACAAACGATTTGACTAAGCGGCATAACATGTAGAACTTCTGTAGGTCAAAGGGAAAACGGAAAAAATGTGGTAAGATATTACTACCGTTAACAGATAGAAACTGTTAACGTTAAAGGTAATATGCATTCCATGAGTAGAACACAAAGAACCCAGTGTGTCCACGGAGATTCATGAAAGCGAACACCTGTGGTTAAGACACAGGAGAAAGCCTTTAACAGTAGAGGTGCGATCCTTCCTCCGTTGAATTAGAGGAGGTTCTTAGATTCAAAATGCCTGTGCGGCGGGCGTGAGCCGGGCGCCTGGCCGTGGCGTGTCCTCCTGGGGGGTAGCGTGACCATCCCTCCAGTGTTTTATATAAATGACTACTTGGACCCCTCAACGTCCTGCAAGGGGAATGTGATTAAGTTAGTGGTAGTTTAGTGATGTGCCTGAATGTGACGTGTTTGCAGAGAACCCTGCGTGAAAGCGGGAGTGTTTGCTGTAAGAAAGCCGTACACGCCGTGCGTGTACCGCGTGTGTATACACTATGTCATTCACGTTGTGTGTGTTTACGGGATACTCACGTATGTGATATAAGTGGGGTGGGCGAAACGAGAAAGGACAAAAACATTACACGGTGGTCTTCCCCTGGCGTTGAAGTTTTGGTTATTTCTTCGCTTGTTCTCCGTTTTAAGTAATTCACTCTAGTGAACGTGGGTTACTTTCGCAATTGTACAAGCACCCTCTGCCTCGTTTGGGTGGCAAGTGCGTCTTTTTCTGCGTCACCTTGACCCTGAGCTCTGGGGACCCCGAGGAGCTGGGGCTCCACCAGCTTCGCTGTCCTCACTCCTGGCCTTTTCCACCTAGTGGCCAGCTAGCGTTTCCACCTAGAAAAACAAAGTTGGGAGAGCAGGAGCCCGAAGCGTCAGCACCCACCCGCTGCCCAGTGTCGGCAGACAGCGCCCCCCAGGCCTCGGGGCCCAGGGCCGGCGCTGCAGGCTCCCCGGGGGCTCGTGACACGTGGGAGTGATTTCTTGGTGACGTGTGGGTGTTTGTAGCTACACGTGCTAACGGCGCGCACAGCAGTTTTTGCAGACGGGTTGTGTGATGCACGTTGCTGGGTGCGGGAGGCCTTGCGGGCGCGGAGCAGCCTGGCAGACGCTTCCGTCTGGTTGACGGTCACTTCCTAGCCAGCCCCTCTGTGCGGCCACCTCCTCCTCTCACGCCCACCATGCCGGCGGCACAGCGCTCTGGAGGGCACTCCAGCTCACGGAGGGCTCCCCTGTCGGGGCTCTGTTCTCAGTCCCTTTTGTCTCTGAAGCCTTCAGCCTCTTCCCCCGTTGATCCTCTGATGTTTCTCTGTCATTTTCTTCTGTGTTGCTCAAACAGATGCAGTTAAGTGCCTGCGGGGATGAGCGCTGGTGACGGCCGGACAGGGTGCGCCCCGTCCTCCTGGACCGACCGTCTAGGGTGGGAGACGGGGGGTGGGTAGGACGCAGACAAGTCAGACAGAGAGGAAGAGATGGAGTGAGGCCGAGGGAGGGCTCTGCTGCCGTGTGGGTGCCACCCTGGGGCCTGGCTGTGCAGGGGTGCGGGGCAGGGGGCCACGCAGTGCTGGGCACAGACTCGGGGGCAGGGGTCCCGTGGAGGCCGGCTAAGGTGTTAAGCGTAAACCGCTTTCACACATTGGAGACCTTTCAGAATTGATGCGATTTTATCATTTCAAGGTATGGTCTTTCCCTCTGCTTTGAGTGAACGTTACATTCAAAAAAATTCAAACACACACAGTGCTTTGCATGCGTGGTCTTCTCTCCGAATAAGAGCGAAGCCAGCAGATGCTTCCGTGGTTGTTCTTCGTGGCATGAGCTTCCAGACCGTGTGACTAGGACGCTGATGATGTCGTCGTTGATGATGGCGGTGGTGGTGACAGTGACGGTGGTGGAGGTGATGGTGGTGATGACAGTGATGGAGGTGGGGGTGACGGTGACGGTGGTGGAGATGATGGTGGTGGTGACAGTGATGGAGGTGGGGGTGACGGTGACGGTGGTGGAGGTGATGGTGGTGACAGTGATGGA
Source organism: Delphinus delphis (assembly GCF_949987515.2). Lineage (NCBI taxonomy): Eukaryota > Metazoa > Chordata > Mammalia > Artiodactyla > Delphinidae > Delphinus > Delphinus delphis. The sequence goes on from NC_082686.1 coordinate 3,909,995, forward strand.
GGTGGGGGTGACAGTGACGGTGGTGGAGGTGATGGTGGTGACAGTGATGGAGGTGGGGGTGACAGTGACGGTGGTGGAGGTGATGGTGGTGGTGACAGTGATGGAGGTGGGGGTGACAGTGACGGTGGTGACAGCGGTGGAGGCGCTGATGGTGAGGGTGGGAGAGGACGGTGGCATCTGGCCGCTGTGACTAAGCTTTGCGGCATCACAGTCACACTTGGGTCCTCAGCGCCACGTCAGCATTTACGTTGCAACACACATGACCACGACCTCCTTGCTGCCCGTCCTTTCAGAGAACGCCCAGCCCTGGTGTCGGAACCTAAGTCCAGAAATGCAGCTCCCCGTCATTCTGCTTAAATGAGCCACACCCGCTATGTATAGCCTATAATTTAGTTCTTAATTTTTTTTGACCAAGAATGTAGAGATGCTTGCAGAGCCACTGGGCTGAAGAGCCCGTGCAGACACTTTCCTGGTCTCCCTGCTCTCGTATAGTCTTTGCACAGCACTTCCCTTCTTCAGCACCTCCCCGTTTCCACACCTCCCTCCCAGGGATTCCGTTCTCTCTGCGCTCAGGGTCCGTCGCCCCACCTGTGATTTGTTCACTTAAGTGATCGCAGTCACGGTACGGCCAGCGTCAGCAGGTGTGTGGGTCAGGTTCAGGGAAGACCGGGTGGACCCCGGGCGTGTGTCCTGGCGTAAGGGTCTGCGTGCTGGGGACCGGCTGGTGCGGCTCACAGGTGCACTTCATCTGAAATGACCAATGAAACTACCCGGACTTGTCTACTTTTCAGGTAGAAAAGTCACGTGTGTACAGTGTAAATGTCTCATTCTCGATGGTTCCTTTAGGACAGGTTTCCTGTATCGTATCCCGCTCCACTCTCGGTTTGAAAGAACAAGATTGAGTGAGAATGCACTATGCACTGTGCACTGCACACGTTAGTGTTTTCACTAAACTAAAAGGGAAGGAATAGTCTCCACCCTCGAGCGGTGGACAGTGCGGTGACACACGGACAGGGGCGAGGTAACACCCCCGTGTGTGAGAGCACAGCGGAATCTTGAAGAGAGGGGGCCTGGGAGGAGGGAAGGAGAGCCCGGACGGGACTGTGGAATCCAGGTTTTCAAGACCCGAGCAGGGCCCGTGAGGGCGTGGGCGCCTTTGAGGGTGGCTGCCTGTCGGCGCGTGTCTGGGTCCCGCCTGACCTGCGCCTCGGCCTTCGGGCGTGGTGTCCCGGGCTCACCGCCCTGTGGTCCCTCCTAGGTCCTGGCCGTGAGGATCGACGACCTGGACCACCTCCCCGAGACCACCACCATCGACGCCTCCTCCATCGGTATCGTCCAGGTGAGCCCGGCGCACGCGGGGCCCGGGACATCTCACCCGAGGGGCCCCGGCAGGTGTCCTGAGCAGCCTTTGGGAAAAAACGCACGTTTCACGCGCGTTTGCCTCTGTTTTATTGGTTGGTCGTCACCCCAGGAGCCTTTTAGTTTCTATAAAAGTTTCTAGAATTTCAGTTTTCTGAATCCTGACATATCTCCTTTTAGAGAATAGATGGTTTCTTAAGTCACAGTTCCCCACAGAAAACAGTCAATAGAGAGCGTGTGTACACGTGCGTACGTGTGTGTACAGAGAGAATTAGGTTTATTTTAAGGACTTGGTGCCCACGAGTGTGGAGCTGGCAAGTCCAGAGCTTTCAGGACGGGCCGGAGGCTGGAGACCCAGGAGGAGTTGATGCTGTGCCCGGGGTCCATCTGGAGACAGAGTTCCCGCTTCCTCTGGGAGCTTCAGGCTTTCCTCTCGAGGCCTTCGCCCGATGGGACGAGGCCCACCCGCATTGCAGAGGGCGCTCTGCATGACTCAGTACCCACCGATTTCAGCGTTAATCACATCTGAAAGATCCCTTCACGGCAGCCTCTAGACTGGTGTTCAGCCACCCAGCCGGGCGCCCGAGCCCAGCCACGTCGACACTTAAACTTAAGCATCACAGGTGTTTCCAGAAAAGCTTATTAGCACGATTAGATTATTAGAAGCAAAATAACTTTCAATGTATTAGGTGAACTTACTTTTAAAAGGAATTTTTAGTCAGTAGCTTTATATAAAAAGCTTCTCTTATTTTATTTTATTTTTTTGTGGTACGCGGGCCTCTCACCGTTGTGGCCTCTCCCGTTGCGGAGCACAGGCTCCGGACGCGCAGGCTCAGCGGCCATGGCTCACGGGCCCAGCCGCTCCGCGGCACGTGGGATCCTCCCGGACCGGGGCACGAACCCGTGTCCCCCGCATCGGCAGGCGGACTCTCAACCACTGCGCCACCAGGGAAGCCCAGCTTCTCTTCTTTTAAAGGAAACGTGTCATGCTCTCGGTTATTTTAAAATCACGTTTCTACCTCTGTGTTTTGCAACGGAGCTTTGGGCGCGGCGCTCAGTGGCCGGGTTGTACTGAACCGCCGTGCCCCACGCCTCAGCAGCCCCGGAGGGCCAGGACCACGCCCACCCTGGCCGGGGCAACCCCTCCTCAGGGTCTGCCTGCCGCTGGGTGGGAGCAAGTCTCATGGATGGCACCAAGGACCAGGAGGGAGGAGAGCCTTGCTGGCCACCGTGACTCAGCGGCCTCCGTGATGCTGGGCCAGCCCAGCTGTAGGTCGGAAAACAGGCCACACTTAGCAGCTCAAGAAGACGTGTGCAGGGCACCCGTCTGGGGTCACCATTACCGCCGGGCCCTGTTTGCTGTCCCCAGAAAAGGTGACTGCACAGTTCTTGCGGTCAGCCTCATTTTGATCCAAGATTGTGTCTGCAGTGAATCTGTTTCAGCCAGGGGATGAGAGTCCTGATGTGAAAGCATTTTTCAGTCTCAGACTGAGCTCAACAGGGCTGAAACAGTGGCTCAAAAAATCTGCTTTTAGAGATGTTTCTATTTCAGCACAAAATGTGGCTTTTAAAAATATGACTGGTATCTAAAATCCTTCACCTGAAAGAAAAGCAACTGAAACCAACAGGAACTTGCCCCCGTCCTTCGAAGTGCAAGTTAGCAGACAAGCCTGGTCACCTGGTGTCCAGGAACAGGGCCGGGCCGCGCTGGCCGCTTCGGGGCCACAGCCCGTTGACCCGCTGTTGTCACGCCTTCTCTTCCTGCAGCCTGAGCTGAGCCTGGGGCAGGAGGATCTGGCGGAAGGGAAGCACGTGAAAGCCGCCAGGAGGACTCACAAGAGGAAGCAGAAGCCAGAGGACGAGGCCGGGGCCACGGGGCCCGAGGAGGCCACCTTCAGCGAGTTCTCGGAGAAGGAGGCCACGTTCTCGGGCGGCGTCGGGGACGAGACCAGCTCCGCCGTGCAGAGCATCCAGCAGGTCGCCGCTCCCCGTGCAGGGCTGGGGGCCCCGGGCGTGGGGGGCCTGGACTCTGGCCGTGGCCAGCACGTGCCCCGTTTCCCAGCTTAGACCCAGAAGTCACCGCCATCCTCCCGGGTTGGGAACGGGGCTGCGTCTAGTTTGGGGAGGTTCTCAATGGCCTGAGCATGCCGGCCAGTCAGGCAGGGCCCGACTCTGCATGCCAGGGCGTGTGGCTGGCCAGCCTGCTGCTTTTAACCAAGGCTTCCCCGCTGGGGTTTCGAGGCCCCCAGCTCCTGGTCGGCGTGTGTCGGACGCCACACCCCTCCCCTGACTGGCCCTGGTCACCCTGGTTGCAGACGTTCCTGCGTTCCAGCCCTGTCTGTGGGGAGGAGCATGGCTTTGCTTTTTCATTTATTAGCTCTGGCACTGCACATTGGTTCACTGCCCTTCTGACCTTTACAGTTGGGATTTCCATTTACCATCATCACTTCACAGAAGTTAAGAGACAGTGAAGAATGTGCTCTGTTTTTCTCATTACTTTCTTCTGTTTTTTTTCCTAGCTACGGAAACCCTTTGATTTTCAGTTCCAGCTGATGGCCTCGGTGACGGTGTCTGTATCTTGTTTCTCTCTTTCACTAGAATTCTTTTTCCAGGAAAAATGAACTTGGTTTAATCTCTCAGCAGCAGGTGTTTTAACTCCTTCCTTTGGGCCAGGGGTGTGATGATTCCAGCGTCACGAGATGGCCTCCGTGACAAAGTACAGCACAGGAAGCTGCTCATGTTCTCGATTCTGCAGGAACTAACGGTCCCATGTTGTGCGTGACTCTTCCAGGTGGTGGTGACGCTGGGCGACCCCAATGTGACCACCCCGTCGAGCTCCGTCGGCCTGACCAACATCACCGTGACCCCCATCACCACCGCGGCCGGGACTCAGTTTACCAACCTCCAGCCGGTGGCCGTCGGGCACCTGACCACCCCGGAGCGCCAGCTGCAGCTGGACAACTCCATCCTGACCGTGACCTTTGACACTGTCAGCGGCTCTGCCATGCTGCACAACCGCCAGAACGAGCTCCAGATCCACCCGCAGCCGGAAGCCTCGAATCCGCAGTCGGTGGCCCACTTCATCAACCTGACCACCCTGGTCAACTCCATCACGCCCCTGGGGAGCCAGCTCGGCGAGCAGCCGCCGCTCACCTGGCGGGCGGTGCCCCAGACAGACGTGCTGCCCGCCCCGGCCCCCGCCCCGCAGGCCGCCCAGCCCCCGGTGCCGGCCGAGCAGCAGCCGCAGATGTACAGCTACTGAGTCACCCTGCGGGGACCTGGGGGAGAACCACAGGCAGGCGGTCCGGTTCTGTTTTTATTTGAGATTTGTTTGCTGGATACCAAACGAAAAAACAAACACCGCACGTTGCAGCATCAGGAAGGTTGACGTAGCTTTTGCAGCGTCATCTCCAAATTCACCAACAGCCATCCCAGTCTGTCAGCTGAGCTCACGAGTGACCTCGAGCAGGTCCCCCTGAGGCCCCATGTGCTCTGCCCGGCAAGGCCAGGCCCCCAGGCGTCCCTCCCGGAAGGCGGATGGGCGCAGGGTTTGGGAAAAGGAAACCCAGGGAGGAGCAGCATGGTAAGACCCGTATGTCACCAGGGATGTAAGTGGCGTGTTTCATGTTTCCCTTTAGGGCTCCGCTACTGTGTGGAAACGTAGCCGGTTTTCTCCTGTGGCTGCTGCACGTTTTTGCTAACGAGCAGATAGGAGTTCAAGTCACGTTGACTCTCTTTGAAATCTGAGTTGAGTCGAATTCGTTCAGCACCTTTGGGCTGAAACCATGTGGGAGGATGCCCTGTGGGAGCGGATGCCCCTCCTCTGGCCTTCACGAGTTGCTCTCGGGCAAGGGGTCGCGTGAGGCTGCCGACCAAGGCACCTTAGTGGTAGAATTCGTGAATCGATTCTCAATATGCCTCTTCCCTTTTTTTTTTTTTTAAACTTTACCTCGAGCACGCCTGTGTGATCGAGACTGCGGAGGCCATGTCGTTCTCTATTTTCCTCTAACACACAGAAGTCGTTTGCACTGTGGGACTGCGGGTCCACGTCCAGCTCTACGCGGCTGCCCCGATGCAGGGGCCGTGAGCCTCATGCCGGCCCCTCTGGGGGCACCTCGGGGTTGTGTCTCAGGATTCCCTGCCACCAAATGTATTTATTAGGGCTGAGGCGTAGCCAGAATCCCCCGCACTAGAGAACAGGGGAGAAATTCATGTCTTTTTTCTGTTTAAACTTTAAGTCCAAAGGTTGGTGTGTTTCAAGACCAGTTTTCTATAAAATGTTGAATGAACTTGGCTCTTTCCCCAAGAAAGGTATAGGTTTTTTTGAAATGTGAAGACAGTGCTATTTCCTGCCAAGTAGTATGAAAGCAGAAAGGCTATTAGCTGAGCAGTAGAAGCGTCAGTGCCCCTAATGAATGAGTGAATAAATATGCTGAGCGACGGGAGCGCTGCCCCTCCAGGGGACGCGCTTTCACACGTGTGCGCCCGTTTCAGAAGTGGCCGGTGAGGCTCTGGACCACCAAGGCGGCAGCCAGCAGCCAGCCCTCCCACGGCGCAGCCAGGGAAACAAAGAGGCGGGCAAAGAGGCTAGATTTCTACCCTCCTGATGCTTTAACGCTGTCCAGAATGAAATGATACGTTTGTTTGCCTTACTTTGTCCTGATCAGTATTTGTCCCCGATCCTGCATTGTTTGGGAGACCATCAGTAGCGGATAAATGAGGCAGAATAACCTTACGCTGCTAGTGAGGCTACAGACGACCTGTTACGCAAAATGCAACGTTCTCAGCACTTCGCTTCATTCCAAATCGCACGATTTTGAGGAGGGGGCTAGGCTTTGATTTGTGCAATACATGCTTTCGTGAACTAAGTTCATCACCCACGCGGCATGTGAAAGGGGCTTCAGGATTCGCCCTCCACACCCAGCTCACCGGTAACTCCCGACGACTCGCACCTCTGAATTGGTAGTGGGGGATTGTTTGACTTTTAATTTATGATAATTATTTTTTATGTTATTTATGTATATAATTAACTGCTTTATACCTAATAGTTTCATCAAATGAACTTGGGCTGGGGGTGATATACTTTCTAAGTATCGTCTCTGTTCTCCAAATGTAAGTGGTCCAGGTATCCGTGGCATCATCAAAAGCGCCGAGGTTCCTAAGGTATTTTCTTAAAAATCGCTGACCGTCCTTTTGCATTTGCAGAATGTAAGGGATGAAATGACCAAGTAAAAAATCCAAACGTGATTGAACACCCGCTAGCATTTATCTTTTATTCCTCTTCCCTATGAAACAAAGGCCTTTTAAATCACAATTTTATTTTTTTAAGAGAAGTTGTTTTTATGCTTAGAGTAAGAACGCATCAGATGTCTTTAAAGAACCTGATTTAGGTTGTGCGGCCCCAGTGTACCTCCCGCCGTTTATTTAACGACACAGATGCTTAATCATACTTCCTGTTATAGTAAGAACTCTAAATAAAAATCAAATTGACTCCTGAGTTTTCTGTAGAAATATTTGGTCTAATAGGGTCACTGTCTGAGGCAAAATAGGTTCGTGTTGTCTTAAAACGGTTGCTATGAATTTGCATATAAGACACTGGGAAGCAAAAAATAAAAAGTACTACTCAGCCCAAAGAGTTACCAGCTGTAGACTGTTCCGCACCTCTGTCGCTGTTTCCTGATGGAAAAGATTTACTTTTTTTTAACTGATCCCAGTGCACAGCTGTATCCATAGGAGGAAATTGGATGGAGCCGTTGTGACCACTGAGCTCTGTGAATCCCTCGGGGTTATTCTAAATTAATAAACAGAAGATGCTTGGTTTTGGCCGGTGAATTTGTGAAGTTGTGTCGTTCTGTGCCCCCTGACGGTGTAAGCCTTGCAGAGCAGGCCCCCGGGATTGCGTGTCCCTGAGGCAAGGAGGGGACGGGGGCCCCGAGTGGGATGTGTTCCTTGTGCCGGGTGCCGCTCCACTGTGACCGACAGGGACCTGCCTTGGAGGATTCGGGGCCCGGGAGGCAGATGCACGGACTTCACAGTCACAGTGGCCAGAGCTCGAGGCTCCCAGCTCAGGGCCGTGTCAGTGACTTTCCCGTTGGATTTTGAAATGCATCAAGGCTGAGAGGTCACGTGTATTTCGTGTCCCGTTAGTTTGTATAACGACAAATAAAAGTTGCCATGAGCTGTGTTTTTCCATTGCTGGCCCTCTGCTCCGACTGCCCATTCTCAGTAGTGGACACACGGTATATTTTGAGAACGGTTGTAATTCCTGTGTAGTTCAGACCCTGTGAAATGTTAGGATTATTTTAAATGACCCAAACATTGAAAATAAACAAGATACTGAGATATCAGAAGCTTTCACAAGGGTTTGTTTGTTTGTTTAAAAGCAACAAAGCAGGGCTTCCCTGGTGGCGCAGTGGTTGAGAGTCCGCCTGCCGATGCAGGGGACGCGGGTTCGTGCCCCGGTCTGGGAAGATCCCACATGCCGCGGAGCGGCTGGGCCCGTGAGCCATGGCCGCTGAGCCTGCGCGTCTGGAGCCTGTGCTCCGCAACGCGAGAGGCCACAGCAGTGAGAGGCCTGCGTACCGCAAAAAAAAAAAAAAAAAAAAAAAAAGCAACAAAGCAGTGGTTGTAGCATTTTTTTGTAAAGCTTAGATGGAGAGAACGGACACAAAAAAAGATGAGCAGCCAGAGAGAGGGGAGAACTTAGTAAGCAAGGCGTTCCTTAGGGCACGTGATCTGGAAGAATCCCTCATTTTATTGATCAAATAATGATATGTTCCGATTTGTTAGGAAGAGTCATCTTAAAGTTATGAAACACCTGGAGTGTCATCCGATCTTCTAAGGATTTGAATTATGAGAAACTTGTTTTAGGTACTTCAGTTGTATCTTAGAGAACAGCTGGTAGCAGCTAATTCTTCTGCCAGTGAATAGGGTTCACCCCCTCAACGTCCAACCAATTGTGAGCATGTTCTTGTATGTGCAGCAAATTCCAATAGAAAGGGGGAGACCGCTGGGCCACTGGCTGCTTCCCCTTGTGGGTGTTTGCACCTGGCTTGAGCGCCCCCACATCAGGAGGTCCTAGTCCTGGAATGACAGCCAGTGATCTGACCTGCGTGTGCTGCAGGCAGCAGAATTACCTGGGTGACCCGCACAACGAGCTGGCTGGGACCACCCCTCCCCCCCAAGCCCTGGTACCCATGGACCTGAGGCTTCTCCTCCCTGAGCCGGGACCTGTGGCTCCCCGGGGTCCTGCAGTCCCAGGTGCAGGCTGCTGGCATCCAGACAACACTTGAGGGCGGGTGCCCCACATCCAGACTGCCTTGGCACCAAGCCTCCAGCTCTTCCTCGATGACCGGTCTGTCTGCCCACATTTGCTCCATAAGGAGGGAGACGGACCCCCTCTCCATGGGAAGGCGTCCCTTCAATGGGACACAGACCCGCCCTGAGTGTCTGCAGGGAACCCGGCCCAGCATACTTCCCGGGGAGAGTGAGGGTGCAGGACCCGGGGCTTGGGGCCCGCTGTTCACTGTCTGTTCCACTTGGGCCTTTCAGCTCCTCCTGGGCGCAGTGCATCACCCCCTCGCGTGACCATCTGCAGCTTGCCCTCAACCCCAGGAATTCTCTCTTCCTAGTTTTAGCCACAAAACAGGGTAGCAAGGTCACAAAGGAAAGAGAAGGCATGGCCGCAGTGTTGCGGGAAATGCTCTAGAAATCCAAAAGCTGCCCTGCTGGAGTCTCCAGAATGATCCGGGGCTGGGGGTGAGGGTGCTGCCGTCAGGAGCGGCCGCCGTTTCGTCTGTGCGTTGCCATCCTCTGTTCCGGGAAAGCACACGGACTCATCACCTGGATGTCGCCAAGGACCGTCAAGCTCTCACGTCTGACCCCGGAGTTCATGACCCCCGGCCCCCAACCTGGCGCTCCCTGACTGTCCCCACTCACGGCCCACAGCCCTGCCCTCCACCTAGTCGCACGGGCAGGAGCCCAGAGCCATCCCACGCTTACACCCCCTGTGCCTTTGGGTCTGTCCGGGTGTCACCATCCCCATGACCACCTTCCCAGCTGACAGCCCCTAAGGGGCCACCCGGCCCCCGCTCGTCCCCAGGAGCCCGTCCTCCACACGGTGGCCTCGTTGGCCCTTGTAAAGGTGTCATTCTGTGTGTCACCCACGCACCAAGGTCAGCGTCCTCCAACGGATCCTAAGTGCTCCCTGGACACACCGATCCTTTCTGCGGCATCGAGCCTGCAGGAGCTGCCCCGCCTCCTTCTTCCCCGTTCTCTCCCAGGGTCTCCGCACGCCCAGCGCCCTGACCCCCCGCTTGGTTAACGCTGCTTGGCCCTCAGATCGCGGCTCAAACGTCACTTCCTCAGAGAAGCCTCCTGGAATCCCCCGGAAGCCCTCATTTCCCACTCTGATAGCAAAGCAAGCACAGTGCGCTCCAGCTGGCAATTACGCTGGCTGTTTACTCATTCTATGAATTTGTTCCTATCTGTGCCTCCCTGCTGTTCAGTAAGTTCCGGCAAGGCGGGGACTGTGCTTCTTCTCATCGTTTCATCATTTCCCCTGAGCCCCCCCACCCCCCGACAGTAAGCCTGAGCCACAGAGATTAATAGGCAAGTGTTTTCCCCAAGGGTGGCCACCAACGCTTTGAAGCGCTCCCCCCAAAACCCAACTTTGCTGTATCCAGTTGGAATTATCACTTGAAATTTCTGTCTTCATGAGACTCTTGGAAATCCTCATCTCCAATGACTCGATTTTATTGATAAGATTATTAATTACTTCTTCAACTTTGTTCATTAAGTTATGATTTTTGCCCCTTGTTAGCAAATAGTAAAACATAATCAAGCCTTTCGATTCTTCCTGCTTAGTGATTAATGGCAGGGGACCATTTAGCAGAAAATGGTTCTTTCTTTACAACAAGTGCTCTTCGTTATGTTAAATGATCACATGATGGAAACGGCAGTAAAGAAGACACTCATTCGACACAATCATATAGGTTTCAGGTCCAACATTGTAGTACATTTTTGCAGACCCTGAAGTACATGTCAGCACGCACCCTATGGTTTTCAAAAATCATATTCCCTGGACTGCCCCCAGCATGCCAATCATCCCTACCTCACTTCCTAGCAGCCTCGCTGTAACAGTCTATGGGACACACGTGATGAATGGAATAGAACAATGGAAGTTCTTGTTTTTTTGGAGTATAGTTGCTCTACAATGTTGTGTTAGTTTCTGCTGTACGACAAAGTGAATCAGCTCTAGGTATACGTATATCCCCTCCCTCTTGGACCTCCCTCCCATCCCCTGCCATCCCGCTGGAAATTTCTAATAAATGCTATAGTGAAAAAAAAAAACAAAAAACCCGTGCCCCGTGTTCTTAGCATCTCAGGATCCTGAGCAAAGGTCTTTTCACGCGGTTGGTTATCTTTTTGGTGGGTTGGACATTGATTTTTCGAGTTCTTTAGAAACGGAGCTGAAGCGCGTGCCCCTAGATTTTCAGCTTGCATACATCTCGTAAGCATCAGCAAAAACATACTGAAAGGAGTCGTATTTAAACACCCTGCATGTCCATTTCAGATAAGAAGAGGGACAGCCCGAACTCCTGCTTGCTCGGGGCTCCACCAACGTCAGCTCAGCCAATCCCTCCAACGGCCCCCTGAGATGGCTGTCGTCTCATTGTGACATGACGCAGGGTTTCTCAAGCAAAGGGTAGACTTCACTGCCAGTGAAATATTGTTAGAAAACGTTGTCTTAATGGATCTGTAACGTCATGTGTGTGGAATTGGGTTTCTTCGCTTATATTTAGGACCGTGTCCGTACTTTTGGAGACATTGTGAATTTTTGCCTGAAGGGCCAAACAGTTCCTCTTAAGAAAAGGAGACGCCAGTGTAGCTGGCCCACACCAAGCCAGCATGCTTAGGCTTCTAAGAGCATCCCCCAGGGATTCGTCAGAACATTCCCAAAATAACCAGCGTCTGAATTGTGGCACCAAATAGTACAGAGACTTTTTTTTAAACAGAGGCCTATTTTTTTCCTTTTTATTTTTTACAAAATTGTATTGAAGTATAGTTGATTTACAATGTTGTGTTTAATTTCTGCGGCACGGCAAAGTGACTCAGTTATACCTATATATATTCTTTTTCATATTCTTTTCCATTATGGTTTCTCACAGGATATAGTTCCCTGTGCTCTACAGTAGGACCTTGTCGTGTATCCATTCTATATAGAATAGTTGGCATCTGCTGACCCCAAGCTCCCAGTGCTTCCCTCCCCCACCCCTCCTCCCCCTTGGCAACCACAAATCTGTTCTCTATGTCTGTGAATCTGTTGCTGTTCCGTAGATAGGTTCACTTGTGTCGTATTTTAGACTCCACATATAAGTGATGTCATATGGTATTTGTCTTTCTCTGTCTGACTCACTTCACTCAGTATGATCATCTCTACGTCCATCCATGTTGCAGCAGAGGGCATTATTTCGTTTCTTTTTATGGCTGAGCCGTATTCCATCGCATATATGTACTACGTCTTCTTTATCCATTCATCTGTCCGTGGACAGTCAGGTTGTTTCCATGTCTCGCCTATTGTGAATAGTGCTGCTATGAACATTGGGGTGCGTGCATCTTTTCAAATTACAGTTTTGTCCAGATATGTGCCCAGGAGTGGGATGGCTGGATCATACGGCAACTCTATTTTTAGCTTCTTGAGGAACCTCCATGCTGCTTTTTTCATCTTTTTAACTGCAAATGTAACAAAACATTATGACTTTACTGGCTCCCGTCTGACTGTCTGTCAGCCGTGGCTCAGCTTTCCCGCTCTGGCTGTAATTACGCTCACCCCACCCCCCATCTTCCTTCAAGGGGGTCAAAGCCTAAACAGTCTAACCGACTAGTCACCAGCCGCAGTCAGACTTCTGACTCTCCAGGGCTTACCGTCGCCTCTAGCTTGCTGTGCAAATCTACGACCACTACTACCATCAAAGCTCCTACTGGGAACCAGCTCATCCCGGGCTCATCCCTGGCTCCGGTGACTCACAGCCCAGAAGAGCGTCTTTTCCTCAACTTGGGAACGACGCAGGTTTTACAGCCCTGAGCTGCCATTCGGCAACCGATTTCACACCAAGAACAGAAACGTGGCTAAACTCCCCCAGACATGATGTATTTTATTGTTAATGGGGCAAGTGGAAGAGGTTTCATAATGTCATTGTTTCTGTCTAAAAACATCTTCGTGTTGGATAATTGAGGGTATTCATTCGTGTTCTGTTTGTGGTAAACATCAAGAAGAGGGGATTATAGCCTTTTGTCTAATAGCCTTTCACTTCTTAAACCCACCAACTCACTTCTTAACCTGCCCTAGTCCTTCAGCCTTTTCTCTTCATGTTTTCTCCTCTCGGACTTCCCCCTGAACCTTCAAGGGTTTCAATTTTCTTTTTTAATTGAAGTGTAGTTTATTTACAATGTTGTCTTAATTACTGTTGTACAGCAAAATGACTGTTATACACATATACACATTCTTTTTTTTTTTTTTGGCTGCGTGGGGTCTTCATTGCTGCTGCCCGCGGACTTTCTCTAGTTGCGGCGAGCGGGGGCTACTCTCCGTTGCGGTGAGCGGGCTTCTCATTGCGGTGGCTTCTCTTGTTGCGGAGCACGGGCTCTAGAGCATGGGCTCAGTAGTTGTGGCTCACAGGCTCTAGAGCTCAGGCTCAGTAGTTGTGGCACACGGGCTTAGTTGCTCCATGGCATGTGGGATCTTCCCGGACCAGGGACCAAACCCGTGTCCCCTGCATTAGCTGACAGATTCTTAACCACTGCGCCATCGGGGAAAACCTAGAATAAGTTTTTACTCTTCATATTCATTTAGCGTGTTTTTGCAAATGAGTGTTTAACAGTACATCGGAGTGTAGGTAGAAGTGTCTTCTGAAATACTTATATTTGCTGATCCATTATCACAATTTATATTTAAAATGTTGTAATTGCAATTTTATTTTGTCTTAATTATTTCTATCTGTGTTCAACTCTGCTTTCTGTGTGGACCTCACTGGTATGTACTTTTACCTCATGTAGATTTTCAGGAAAAATATGATTTATAGTTTTAAAGAATCTTTTATTAAACCATACTTTACTGACAAGTTTATGTTTCAGTTTTTGGTGCATTTATGTTTAGTTTTAGAGCATGTATTTATCAGTATTGTAGCAAATACTTTGTCAATAAGAGAATTCTATGGAGCCAAATTAGAATTCCTGGTGAGTTAGAATGCTTTGTACTTTTCCGATAAGGCACAGATCACTTTATGGAGATTTTTAAACTTACATTCAAAAAGATATGTCACTCTATAACTATGTGCTAGTCTATTCTGAAAAGGGTAAAGAATAAGTCAAGTTTCTGAATTTGATTAATTAGAGGCTACCAAAGCTGAGGAAAGAAAGACCGAGATGAATCCCTAGAGAAAATGACAAATTCATCTTAAAAAAAAAAAAAAAAAGGACTCTTTATATTCTGAATTTCCTGGTAATGAGGTTTATTTTTTAATGGTGGTTTTCATTTTTTTGGCACCTGGCCCATGATTTGATGCTGAATCGTTTAGCATAGAAAAATGTATGGTTTCCATAGCAACTACGATTTCTTTCTCTCAATTCCTGCCTCTGACCAAGGCAATCTGCAGTTGCTTGCAGTGTTGGGGGCGCTTCGTTCTCCCTGCAGCTTTGAGTGGCCAGGGGAGAGCCCCTGGCAGTCAGTAGGGACCACCCAGTCTGACCTTCCCTTGTCAATGCACCGAAGGGAATAGGAGGCCAGCATGGGGGTGGGGCGGGCTGAGGAGGAAGGGGGCCCGCAGAGCCCACCCCCCATCATCGTTGACGTAGAGACCGTCCCGGAAGTGCGGGCCCACTGGGGCTGTAGGTTAAAATATTTTAGACCACTGCTTTAACACATGCCATGGCGCCCTACAAATAGCTGGGGCTTGTTGGAAACAATGTATATGTATTCAAGACAGTTGACATCCCTTTAAACATCTTTGCTACTAAATTACCTTTTAATAATTAATGCCAATATTACGGCGGTGGCTTGCAAAGCCTTTTGTTTGGTTTTGCACATTGAAGAGGTAAAATCTTGCCTCAGATAAACCGGATTGTTTTCGCGTTTCTACCGATTTCCTTTTCGGTAGCTACGCAAGCCGTCTGTTGCGCCCTGCGGTTTGTGTAAATGTCTCCTCTCTGAGACAAATGTCTCTGGAACTGTGGTTGCTGTGACAACTGGACAAAATCAAGAAGCCAGCTGGACGAAAGTAACTGAGGTTGGATGTCCGCAGGGAACATTGGTAGCAAGCCAGGAAACGTACACCTGGGAGGTGTCATATGCTTAACTATGGCGCGAATCTTCTTACCAGCTTGAAGCAAAGTAAATGGGATAGTTGCATTTTTTTTTTAATTAAATAAGACTTTATTGAATGAATGAAAGAATGATCTTCAGCACTTCAAGTTTCAGATATGATGGAGAGGTTGAAAAGCATTTCTGATTTATGTTATGCGATCTTAAAATACGAAAATGATCATATGAATTTGAGTTAATAAAATATCAAATTTTTGCTTAACATCTTACACCAATATGGAACAAAGCCAACAGAAAAGAGAAAGACAAAAGGCTATATAATTTAATATTTTCTCCATTGAATTCATAATGGTGATTTATTTTAAATGCCATACCTTTCTTAAATTTAATTTTTATTTTATATTGGAGTATAGTTGATTTACAATGTTGTGTTAGTTTCAGGTGTCCAGCTAAGTGATTCAGTTATACATATATCCATTCTTTTCCAGATTCTTTCCCCATGTAAGTTATTATAGAATATTGAGTAGAGTTCCCTGTGCTCTACAGTAGGTCCTTGTTGCTTATCTGTTTGATAGATAGTAGTATGTATATGTTAATCCCAGACTCCTAAAAAAAAATGGGTAGTTTTTTATGTAACAGATACAAAGGCATCTCCAGGAGAGCTTATAGAAGGCTTTGGCGTGAAAGGCAGGGATCTCTCCTTGAACTCTAACCCTAGGTTGTATCGTGGCTCTCAGGGAACTGACAGCCCAATCTTGCTTTCTCCTCCGGGCTCCAGCCTGTCAATATTTATCTGGCTAAGGTGCACCTGGCTCCCAGCCCACGTACGCACTTCTGCCCCTTCTGCTCGCTATTGACTTGTACGCAGATATTAGCTGGTTGCAGAAGAAATTATTTCCACAGAAAGTGAAAGTATTTAAAATTGATCCAAAAATGGGACACTTAAAAAAAATCATTCACCTATTTTTAATGTGTAGCTAATTTAAATGTTAACATTAGTTTACTTAATTTAAATGTTAATTTTTAATTATTAGTTAAGACGAATTTACCGGTATTGGTTCATAAATTATAACAACGCAGGACACAAATAATGATGTTGATAATGGGGGAAACTGTAGGGGTGCAGGGGGACGGGAGTATATGAGAATTCTGTACTTTCTGTGTAATTTTTCTGTAAACCCAAAACTGCTCTAAATAAATGAAGTCTTAATTTTGTTAAAAGACGTATATATATGTATGTACATATGAAATAAGATAGGTATGTATATATGTATGTGTGTATATATGTATGTAAGTACATACGTCTATATGTGTGTATGTATGTGTGCATTTGTGTGTGTGTGTGTGTACTTGGCATTGGTGGGAGATCAAAATGGTTCAGCTGCCTTGGAGGACTGTCTGTCAGTATCTTTTGAAGTTAAGTGTACATCTCCCCCTCAGTTTGGCAATCCCACTCCTAGGTATTTACCCAAGAGAAATAAAATCATATGACGGGGGTGTCTCAAGGTGAGTGCCCCAACCGGGGCTGGGAGAGGAGGTGTGAGAAGGGGAGGGGGCTCTACTGCCTTGTCCTCCCTGGTTTCGTTCTCTTCCGAATTTTTACTTTGTGGACCTGGAGCACATACTGAGGCCAGTCCTGGAAGGTCCCGGTGTTCTTTCTTTGATAACTTTCCAATCTCTCCATTTCTCTCTCCTCCTTTTTTTTGGCATTCCTGTGAGTTGGACGTTGGCCCTTTCCTGCTGATCTACTCTAATTTTTCCTTCCATCTCTTTGCCTTTTGTTGAAATCTCTGGTAGACCTCCTCGGCTTTTCAAGTTTTTGGTTTTACGATTGTGTGTTAATTTCTAAGAGTTCTTTCTGGTTCTCTAGTAATCTTTCTCCCCACCGCCCCATCTTGTTCTAACTTCATAGGTGCAAATATCTTGTTCCCCTGAGATTATGTGCGGGTCTCTTGTTTTAAGTTTCCCGCGGTTTTCTCTGGACTGGCTCTGTTTCTTCTGAGTTCCCGTTTTCTGATTATTTTCTGCCTCTCACACTGGAGACGTTCCTCAAATCTCTGCCGGTCCTGCTGGTTCTTTGAGTGTGGGTAGGGCTACCTTCACCAGTCCCTTGCCCAGAGGCCCCCAAATGCCATGTGTAGAATGTGGGGTCATCTATGTGATGGGCAGTGGGTGTGGCGGGCATGTCTGGGTGACGGTGCCCTGGGGAGGGGGTCTGGTGCAGCTGAGTGGGGAGACCCTGGTTCAGGTTCACACACGTGCACACACACAGGGTAAAGAAAAGTGCTTTAGACCTTAGGAGGGAATGCAGTTTCAGAATCAAGTTTTATAAAAGTTAATTAATTTTGCCATGTATTCTGCAGTCAGGCCTTTGATCTTTTCTCTGCTTCCCTCTAGACAGTTCTTGTATTCCAGCCACATTCTTTAATAATAAACATTGACTTTTCTCTCTGCAAATTAAAAAGGAGCATTTAAAAATGCACCGTTTGTTTAAGTTTTAAATTACAAATGAAATGAGTAGCCATAAAGCAGAGGTGTGTTTGAGAATAATCGAAGGATGACATTGACGGAAGTCACCTTCATCTGAGTTCTCTCCAGCTTTACCACTGCCAGTGCCTCTCCAGGTAAACTCGTGGGAACCTCGCGTGACCAGTCTCCCAGGATCAGCAGGTGCGATTTCACTCCGATCACCTTCCAGAATTTCGGATCAGGAGTCCGAACAGGAGTCGGTTACCGAAAGCATGAAAACCCGGATTTCTGCAGAATGATTTTTTTCGTTGCGTGTATAACTTGGACCTACTGTTGTCTGATAACTTTCAAACGCGATGTTATTCCAGAAAGCGAATATGTTTTGTTGACCTTTAGAATGAATAGTGAAAAATACAAAATTTTGATAATCTCATCACTGATCATGAACGGAAGTAATTGATCAGGCAGGGAGGGCTTTGGCATTTTAAGAGACTGTAAGTAAACTTTGAATAATCTATTTCACCTTTTATTCTCAGGATGGCCTAAAGGTTCACTGCAATAAATACATGCCTCTCATTTTGGTAGAAATGGGAATTTTGTGTCTATATAAAAATAGTCGACGGAAGGTGCAGCGGAGGAGAGACCTTTGCTGTTTGGAGGAACAATCTCCCCAAATACGCACTTAGATAATGATGGATAACCAGCCCAAGTTACAGCATGTTATCCCCGCAGATACACACTTAGATAATGAGGGATAACCAGCCCAATTTACAGCACGTTTACATTGTCTAATTTTACCAGTTTTGCTGACGACTCTGAGCTAATATTCCCTTTAAGTTCAGAGCTCCTTAACTTCCACTCTCTCAAAACGAAAAAACTCCACAACACAGGTAATAACAGACTCTGAATATCTCATTTGCTTTATTCCTCAACATACACCAGCCCCAGAATAATAATACCCACAGCATGATTATCGGGAAAGCTCTAAGATTCTTCTCTCTTTCTCATCGTTCTTTTGGTCCTCGGGTATTTTCCCCAGGAGTGACTTTCAAATTTCCATGTTTCAAAGTCACTTGAGATAGCTCCCCTCTGGTCGGTCAGGCCTCCCAAAGGATATACACATGGTTGGTCCTGTTTTATTTTTGACCTTTAGGGATTGCTTTTTAAAAGTCAATTTGTTTTGTAAGTGAGTGAAATATTTGCACGGTTCCAAAGTGAAACCTTTAAAACAAGGCATGTCCACAGATGGTGGGTTTCCACCTCAGGTCTTCCTGCCCCCCCACCATAGGTATCCTTCAACGATACTTATAGATTATTATCCTATTGCTTATTTTTAAAATATAGATAGATAGAAGATAGATAGATGATAGTTGACAGTTGATAGATTATGATAGATAGATGATAAATAGTTGAATGGTTGCTGATTGATAGCTGGATTATGCTAGATAGGTACATAGTTGATAAGTGGTTGATAGATTATGATAGATAGCTGATAGATTATGATGGGTAGATGACAGATAAATAATTGAACAGCTGTTGATTGATAGATGGGTGGCTGGCTGCCTTCCTATCCCCCACCTGTCCTGGACAAGCTGTAATGCACGCTTCGCGCTTCCCTCCCCCTTGCTCTGTCCACAGAGATCTGTGTGATCGCCCAGCGCCACCCCTAGGGACCGACCTCCTGCCTCTTCCCGACTGCCAGCTACTCCTCCATGTGGATGAGTGACAGTAATTCCCCCAGGGCCCCATCCCTGGGGTGTGGGTTGCTTTCACTGGTTTGCTTTCACAAATTGTATAATATTTTAACAGAAATGTATTTTCAACGGGAAGGTACACCAGATGGAATTAACAGCAGAAGTTTTCAGTGCATCACTGAAAGCCCATGAAAACAGCCCAGACAGGAAGAAAAAACACAGTCGTGCTGACGCTGGCACAGGCCAGGCAGACACGGTCCTGGGGACACGTTTGTTAATTCCCACAATCCTGAGAAGTCGGGACCCTCAGTTCCACTTTCCTCCTTCTACAGAGGGAGAAACTGAGGCAAGAGAGCTCATTCACCCGCTGGGAGGTGGCGAGGCAGGACTGGCCACCACGGGCAGCCCGAGCACCACCATGCTGCCCGCTGTAGGCCAGTCTGATGGACCCTGGGGGCCAGAGCCAGGCCACGGCCACCCTTGCCTACACGGTGCCCGGCGCAAAGCTGTGCACCACGAGGTTCTGCCGAGTGATCGGCAGACCGTTTGGCTGGGAACCTGATTCCCCAGCGGCCGCCGTTGCAATTCCCACGCTCGGCCCGCAGGTGGCAGAAGTCCACCTTGCCGAGACGCTCCCTTGAGAACTTGGTAAAGCCACCTGGGTGTGTGTGAGAAGTACCCAAGGACGATTCCTTTCCAAATAGACGTCCTGGGGAGGAAGGTTTTGGCTGGTGAGGGCTGATCTGGAGCAGCGATAGGAGAGACCCTGCAAGCGACGTGCATGCAGGACCCAGGCCCTGGGGTGGGCGTGGCTCAGGGGCGAGGGGCGAGGGGCGAGGGGCGGGGGGGGGGGGGGGGGAGGTGGGAGGCAGGGGTTAGCCTCCTCCTGGCTGTGTGAACATCTGTGTACAAGTTTTGTTCGAATTCCCGTTTTAAGTTCTTTGGGGGGATACTCCTAGGAGGGAAATTGCTAGATTATATGGTAATTCTTTGCTTAACTCTTTGAGGACCTTCCAGACCGTTTTCCCATAAATACTTTTCAAGTTGTTTGATTCTAACTTAACAAACAAAACTTCCGGGCACTTCTTTGGGCCTAGGCGCACTGAGATACTAAAGGTACGTGTGGGGAGGACGTCTGGGGACTTCCTGACCTAGGGAGCCCGTGCTGTACCACCCAGGCCCTGGGGGCTCTGGAGGCCAGCCAAGCAGATCCTGAGTCACCGAAATCACCAAGGGTGAGTGTCAGCAGAGAGATGGCAAAGCCCCCAGCCTCCCGCATGACTCTGAGGGGCTGCCGTCCGGGTAGAGTGGGTCAGTGCTGTTGTAGACAGGAAGGGGAGGTGGTGACACTGAACAGAAAGAGGTGAAGGCAGGTGAGGCCCACCGAGGATTAGGGCCAGAGTGTCCCAGGACCAGGAGCCACACAGAGGGGCTGGGGAAGAAAGGCCAGTGGCTGGGACAGACAGGGGGTGGTGATCAGTGATGAGCCAGGACAGGTGGGCGGGGCAGCGTCAGACATGGGCCTCTGCCCGGGGAGGCAGAGAGGCTGCCCTGTCCCCTCGGGGCCCAGAGTGGAGGAACCAGGTATTAATCAGCAGCCCCCTGGTAAACACGATGATACACCCAGCCACGTGCCTCATGAGCTTGTAACAGAAGTATGTGACTGGGAAAACAGAGAGATGCACTGAGTGGGAATAAACCAGGCTTCAGCTGAACTTCCCAGACAGAGAGGACAGCTTGTGCAAAGGCCCTGGGGAGCCTGAGTCGGAGGACCTGGGAGAAGCAGGGTGGGGGAGGGCCACCCTCCAAGGACAAGAGCAGCGGAGACCAGAAGATGAAGCTAGAAAGGCAGGCCCATTTCCAAACTAAAACAGTGAGGTGGGTTTTGTGTTTTCAGAACATCAGCTGCAGTGTGAAGACTGGAGAGGGGCTGTAATGACCCCGCTGGGAAATGACCAAATGGCCCCGGGGCTGGCATGGGAAAAGGAGTTCCCTCAGGAGGTTGTCAGTAGGGAAGAGCTAGTGTCTTGGTGATCAGACCGTGCAGACATTTCTCCCGGGGATGGGTACAGACTGAAATCTACATGCTAATTGTCAAAATTGGTGAAAATTATAAATCAAGCTAACAAAATGTTAAATAAAATGTAATAAAATGTATTCAGAATTAATGGAGGCAGAATTGCAGCAGTGAACAAGTTATGTTCTTTCAGCAAATAGCGTTCAAATCATGCAGAGAATTCTCAAAAGCAGCCATGCAGGCTGCTGCAGGAGTTGCAGCTCCAGGAGAGCAAGGCCACCTTCCTAGGGAGGAGCCTGCCGGGCAGAAAGGGGGCAGGGCTGGGAGGAGCCGCCGGGAGGATGGGGGAGGGGAGAGGGGCCAGGAGGGGGAGGGGAGAGGGCGCGGAGGAGGAGGGAAGGGGGAGGAGAAAGAGGGGCAGGGTGGGGAGGAGGCGGGGAGGGGGTGGGGAGGGAGGGAGGGGGTGGGGAGGGAGGGGAGGGGCGGGGCCGGGAGCATGCCGCCGAGTGGCCTGGGCTCCGCTGGCCCCTCCCTGTGGGCCGCTCCAGCGGGAGGACATTAAAGGCGCTGGCTTCGGTCTGGACCCCGGAAACACGGTCAGCTTGGCTCCGGAAACTAGGTGAGCCGTTCGCCTACGAAGGCTGTGTGAGGGGGCGCACTGCTCCCAAGGAGGGGACCCCCAAGGAGGACAAAGATAGGTTTAAACCCACGGAGCAGACACACGTCCCAGAAGTAATAAACCACCGACACTGTTTCTCCATATCCTGGTGCCTGCCATGCGCAGTCCTTGGAGCCCGACGCCATCCTGAGGCAGGGACCCCCACCCCCACCCCCACCCCCCGCCCTCAAGGCGCCGGGACCCTGCCCCCTGAGAGTCCTCGCACCTGCCTGTCCTTGGCCTGCAGGGTCGTCCTGACCGCACGGTGGGACGGAGAGGCAGTTCCCGGCCCCTCGTCGGCTCGCGGGGTCAGCGCGCCGTGCTAAATGGCCACGTGGAGGGGGGGCATCCCATCGCAGCCGGGCACAGCCGGAGGGACCGCCTATGAGATGCGCAGGCCGAGGACCCGAGGGAGGAGGAAGCGGACCTAGGAATTCTTAGGGAGAAGGGCCAGCAGCATCCCCGGGGTCGCGCTCCTCTCTGCCCCTTCCGTGCTCACCAGCGCTCCCGGGCGCCACAACTACTGAGCCGGGGCTCTAGAGCCCGCGAACCACAGCTGCTGAAGCCCGTGCGCCTAGAGCCCGTGCTCCGCAGCAAGAGAAGCCGCGGCAGTGAGAAGCTCGCGCACCGCAATGGAGAGTAGCCCCCGCTCGCCGCAACTACAGAAAGCCCGCGCGCAGCAACGAGGACCCAACGCAGCCAAAAATAAATAAATAAAACAAATTTTTAAAAAGAAGTTTTCAGTGATATAAAAATTCTTGACACTGGAGTGGGTTCAGTCATTTCAGCGAATATGAATGTTTACAAAATTATAGATAAGGTTTCTCTGTTTACTAAGAAACTTGCTATAGCTCATTAAGATGCAAAATTCAATCCAGTATGCATTTTCTTATGTAATAGTCTAATAAGATTTATTGTATTTGAAAGCTAACGTTAAAAGTTTTGAAATTCAATTGTATATGCTTGATCTCATATATAAAACGGTATGTTAGGAATTTTTTTAAAGCTTACAAGTGCTAAAACATCTACAGTTTAAAAATGATGCATCTGTATATATTGTGCCTTTTAAGTGACTTGCTGTGTTGATTTTAAATCTTTTCACCTAGTTCGTCGCTGTTACTTGCCATGTATTTAGGTTACATATTTGCACAAGAAATTCCTTTCGACTCCTTAGTCTCATATCTTATATCTTCTATATGTAAACCATCTTTGGAGTCTCTTAGATGGCCATGCAGTAACCATGAAGGTTTATCTCCTCACACAGTAAAATAAACAATGCTAAAATAACCATTAAAATATTGGAACTATAACTTCTTAAATCAGTGATTTGTTTTATTTTATTGAAGTATAGTTGATGTAAGTTACAGGTGTACAACATAGTGATTGACAATTTTTAAAGGTTATACTCCATTTATAGTTATTCTAAAATATTGGCTGCATTCCCTGTGTTGTACAATATATCCTTGTAGCTTATTTTATACATTACAGTTTGTACCTCTTAACCACCTACCCCTATATTGCCCGTCTCCCTACTGGTAACTACTAGTTTGTTCTCTATATCTATGAGTCTCTTTCTCATTGGAAGTTACTTTTATACTTGGAAATGTCAACCTTACCCGCCAACGACCAATGACCATTAACATAAATAACGATTACTCTCCTATAACCCCACAGGGTCTGGAACCCACCTGTCTTCACGATTCCTGCAAGGGACTTTGTTTTCCTTGTACAGATTAAAAACCTGACCCTCAGAGTGGGCTGAGTGGCCGGTATGAGGACGCTAGTGAAGTTGGAGGCCAGTCCGCCCCGCTGTGGCCTGGATCTTTGGACCCATCCTCCTGCAGCTGGGGGCTCCTGGGGGCCCAGGAGCCCAACGCTGAGCCTGCTACAGACACTCCGTAAATATGTGTCGAGTGGAGCAAGCAGGTGATTAAAGAAATGAAACTGGTGTGTTTTATTGCTAGACTGGTGTGGACTGTTAGTCACCGATGCCGCCGAACTTCCTGTAGATGAGACTCTGGATGTGAAAGCAAGTCTAGAGAAAGGTGCCACAAACAGCACCAATGACTCATTTTCTACTCAGTTTGCTTTTTTCCCACCAAAATAATGACCATGTTTATATATTTCAAGGTATCTTTATGTATTTTAAATCCGATTATTTTTAAAATGTTAGTTTAAATGTTAGTTACATTTGCCACAAACAAGCTTGAAATAACCATTTGCCACTCCAGTCTCAAGGAGACCAACTGTGATTTCAAGATTACATGGAAAAGGACGCGGCTGCCTGATCTTCCCGAGGCCCTGGAACAAGCACTGTCCTGTTCCAATGTGTGAGCACCCGCGGAAGAGAAGCCCCGGGAGAGAATGGGTTCAGTTACTGGCTGTAAAATTCGATTACGTGCCCAGGGGAAGGTAAGGTCTGTGGAACCTGAGTCTGAGGCTTCTGTGTGCTGGCTAAGATCAACCTCTCCTTTTCCGTGACTAACATAAAAATACAGATGACGTCATTAGAATGCTCCCGCATCCTGCCCCCATTATTCATCTCATTTGGCCAAAAATAAATCTTCCTTCACTGCACAGTCTACACCGATGAGTGTTTTTTTAGGCGTAGAAATTTGCAATTACACTTCCCGACCTCTGACCCAGATATCTTTCCAAGAGCAGGTTGCGTTCAGGCTGGGAATTTTTTTTTTCCTCCCAAAGGTGGAAAAACATCTTCTCAAATGGTCTGTTCTACAAGTGAAAAGAAGCCCTACTCTAGGAAAGAACGGGAACTCCTGCTGTCTTTGGAATGCACTTTAGATTTGCTGTCGGGGTAACTGGAAAAAAAAAATGTTACTCTCAAAGTGGAAACTTCGGTGTAAAAAAGCGAAAGGTGGATCTCCAGGAAATTACGCTGAGTGCAAAATGCCAATTCCAAAATCTCCCACGCTATGCGACTCCTGTGTGCAAACATAATGTATTTTGAAATAACACAATTTTAGAAATAGAAGAAAGATTAGTGGCGGACGGGGCTTGGGAGTTCTGTTATCAAAGGGCCACGGGAGGGGTTCTCACGTGATGTAATGTCCCATAAACTGACTGTAGTGACAGATACACGAACCTACATCGGTGATCGCATTGTATAGAAGTTCTTACTCACTGACAACGACAAATAACATTGGGGAAATCTGAATAAGACCGGTGGATTGTATCAAAGTATCTACTTTTTTCTTTTTTGGCAAAGTTTTGCGAAGTGATAGCACTGGGGAAGCATTTGGCGGAGTGCATTATTTTTTACAACTGCATATGACTCTACAATCATCTAAACACACGCGCACACGCAAGTCAACAGCCGCCCGCGGCGCCCGGGCACCTTCTCACGCAGAGCACACGGGGAGACGGCGCTGGGTCCTCACCGGTCTTTGGGTCGTTTTGCTGCGACCTGGCCCGGGGGGCGGGGCGCGTTGCGGACGTGACGTCAGTGGGCGGGGCGTGCACCTGGGCACCTGGGCTGCCGCGGCGGCGCGGAGCTGCGGCTAGACGCGCGCCATGGAGGGCGAGAGCCGGAGCCCGTGGGCCCTGGGGCTGCTGCGCACGTTCGACGCGGACGAGTTCGCGGGCTGGGAGAAGGTCGGCTCGGGCGGCTTCGGGCAGGTGTACAAGGTGCGCCACGTCCACTGGAAGACGTGGCTCGCCATCAAGTGCTCGCCGAGCCTGCACGTCGACGACAGGTCAGCGGCCCGGGCGGGGGCGGCGGCGCTGGGGCGGGCGGCGGGGCCCGGCCTCACAGCGGCGCGCGGCGGCGGGCCGGGGCCGGGGCCGGGGTGCTTGGATTCCGGGCGTTCCCGTTCTCTCCACCTG
This sequence comes from Delphinus delphis, assembly GCF_949987515.2. Lineage (NCBI taxonomy): Eukaryota > Metazoa > Chordata > Mammalia > Artiodactyla > Delphinidae > Delphinus > Delphinus delphis. The sequence continues at coordinate 3,935,356 of NC_082686.1, forward strand.
AGTCGCCTCGGGAGCAGCCTCGGAAGGAGAACCAAGCGCCGGGCGAGGCCGTGAGCCCCCGGCGGGGTCTGCGCCTTTTGCTCGGCCGGAGGGACGTTGGGGGTGGTTTGGCGAGCTCCGGGTCTAACTGCTCACGCCGGTGCCCCGGGCTGCGGCTCCTACGGGGAGCCTCGGGAAGCCGCGTTTGCCTAAGACGGTGTTCAGCGCCCGGCATTGTTACCTGGCTTCCGGTGAGCCCCGGATTTTCAGAGTCGCGGGCTCACCTTGCGCCTTGGACCCGCGCCCCTCGGAGGCTCGTCCGTCCCGCCCAGGACCCACCCGGGCGCTGCGGTTTGCGCCCGGCTTAGAAAAAGTGCCGTGTGGGATCTGTGCTTTGTGAGTTAGTTAGATTGCGTTCGACTTACTTAGTAATTTACTTTGGAGCACAAATTGGTGTAAGACGGTAATTATTTCGGTCGGAAGCCCTGGCTTGGCTTGGCCAGGCCTCCTCGGCGCCCGGGCACTTGAGCGTCGGCGTTACCCGGCTTGGGCCTGGCCGTGGGGTCCGGCAGGCGGCCCGGGGTGCCAGGTTCCAACATTCAGCGCTCTCTGGCCGTACCCTCTCGTTTTAGCTGACTTAATTTAGAGGCCGAGCCTCTGCGGAGCGGCCTTGCACTTATGGTTGGACCATGGTGCCCTCCTGGACCCCAGTTTCCCCATCCCCAAACTGGGAGGCCACCTGCCTGTCCCTCGGTAACAGAGGTGCTCAAGTTAAAGAAGACGGTTGGAAAGGACCGGAGCTGCCCCAGTTAAATTCGGTCGGTGGATTGTGGTCTGTGTATATAATTTTAGGGGTGGGGTGGGAGGAGGGTCTTGAGAAGTAGCTCTTTTGGGGTGAGGGGTGTTCACTCTTTACGGTTGCGTTTTAATAATTTATAAGCTTCGGTTGAGCGCGTTTAAATTGCCTATCCTTTGGTGACGTTTGCGTTCTACATGGAAGGTGTGTGGTGTTTTGTGTTCTGTGTGGAGAGCCCCCTGTACAGTCAGCCCCGAACAGACACAGGCTCAGAAAAGCAGCTCCTTTGCTGCCTCAGAGACCTGGTTTCTAATCCTCGGCTTCTTGAATGCTGGGGCCTCCAAACTCCAGCTTTTCACCCCCAGAATGGTGGTGCGCGTGTCCCTGGACTGAGGTGCACAGAGGATTGCAGCGTGTGCCCCCTCAGGTCCCGGAGGGGAGGAAGCCCCCGCGCACTTAGTGGCTTTGTGTTTTCCTCCTGGCCTGGGAGGTTATACAGCAGAACTGTTGGTGGCTTTTTGCTCTAAGCCTCGAGCACAGTGTCTCTTGGAAACTTCAGTAGAGTGGTGGCGAGTGTCGCGCAAATATCACTAACGCGCAGGGGAGCTGCTTGCGAGGCTGTGCTTCCCTCGGATCCCAGGAACTTCTCAGGCCGGGAGGGGCGCCCTGGCTATTTTGATGAAATCCAAACCTCTTTGAACGCCGGTCCCCAGTTAGAGCCTGCAAGGCGCGACTCTTGCCGGCGTGTGGGTATTTTTACGCTCTCAGGGACGGTTATTTGCCTGCTGGAGTCTTCTGGCCGAGTTTTCTTCATCAGCCGCAGGTTTTAGCGCCAGCGTCTTGTATCGGAGGAGCCTAGTAAACAAGCACGTCCCCAGGCTGACTCAGCAGCCCGCACCCTCAGGGTCTGTTATTTCCAGCGACCAGGCCCTTGTTTCTTGGGTGGCCCAGGTGGAGGTGGGGTTTCTCCACGTGAGGCGGGCCACTTAGGATCCTGCATTGCCTCGTTGCAAAGCTTTTTGTCCTTTACCTGGAAGGCTTTCCTGCCCTGCCCCAAATAGGCAGGTGGTGGCATGTACTGGACAGCTGGGTAGAGGTCAGCATTGCCCAACAGGAAGAGATTCACCTCTTGCACTTTGCCAGGCTGGGCGGGGCCGGCTGGCGTTCTGCGTTAGCGGCAGGAGCTGGGCTCTCTGACTGAGACGGTGGTCACACCCCTGCTCCCTGTGAAGAAGAGTCTTCTAGGTTCATTACTGACTCTCTGGCTTGAGATGCCCATTAGGCACTTGTGTCAAGCCCGCTGTGGTGCAGGAGCAGCTGCCTGCCCTGCGGCATTGCCTCTAGGCCTGGAAATGGCTGCTGGGCTCCCCATCCTCCCAGGTTTTGGCAGGTGGCCTCGGTGCTCTTTTGATGAGCTGCCTCCCACCTTGACCCTTCTATTTGCGAGATGCTCCCTGGAGTGGGGAATAAGATTCTACTGGGGGTCCTAGGTGCAGCCCTCAGCCCCAAACCCCTCCCGGCTAAGCCTCGTCTCACCTGTTTGAAGGGTGGCGCCTCTCACCCCTGCCATGAGGGCCTGACCTTTTCTTTCCCGGGGCCTCCTGCACTGGTTACATAGGGACCCACCGCCAGTACAGGTGTGGGTCCTTTTCATCGCCTGCTTCTCCCTCCGGGCAGGCCCCAGTCTTCATGCCACCCCTTGACCACAGCAGGGCCTGATCCCCAGCGTGCACCCCGGGCCCTCAGAGCAGCAGGCTGCCCCAGGCCACGTGAGCAGGTACTTCTGGGTGGGGAAGGTCAGGGGCTGCCCGGTCCCAGACACCCCTTGAAGTTCCCAGAGAGCAGAGAGACACCTGCCCAGGGGCTTCCAAGGGGCACCCCCGGGGAGTTCCCAAGTGACACCCCATTGATCTGCACTCGCTCTCCTTACGGGCACATCTGGGAGCTTTGGGGGAAGTGTAGCCACCCTGGCTGACCCTCATTGGGGATCACGAGGGTTTGGCCGGAGTCTAGCTGGGGGGGGCGGGCATTCCCATTTAGGTGGGAACTAAGCCTTGGAGGCCCGTTCCTACGGCCCCCAGCCCCTGGCTCAGAGGAAGCCCAGGATAACTGAGCGCCTGCAGCTGCTGGAGCTTGGCCGCGGCTAGTCAGGGCGAGCCCGAGCAAACCCCGGGTGTGTAAGCACAGAGCTGACAATTGGACAAGCCCGGTTCTTGTCAGTTTAAAAATAGCAGTGTGGGAACCCCTCGCAGGCTCCCTGGGGACATAAGTGGATTGGTGCGCAGCGAGAAGGCCTGGCTGGGAGGCATCAGTAACAAATGATTAAACCGTTTTTCCTGCTGCCTTTTCCCACAAGTGGTTCCCAGGTTTCTCCCTCTGAGGAGCACTTTGTTACAGGGTACCCTTCCCTATAGCCTGACCCTTTTCCCCCTTCCCGTAGTTTCCTGCTACTCCTCTTTCAGCAGGCCTGTCCCAGGGCCCGTGTTCTCCCCCTTCCAAGGTCCATGCCTCCGGAAAGCTTCCCTCGCCCGCTGGATGTCTTTGGAATTTGTGGCTGGGCCTGGAGGAGAACCCCATTGCTTCTCCAGAAAGTGTCCTTTAGAAATAATCAGTCTGGTGAGATTCCTCGTATCTCTCCCTACCCCGATGCCCTCCCCGGGGTGGGGGAGATACGCTTTGGCCAGCCTCAATTGGGAAGAAACATTGAATGGATGTAAGTGCTGTGGATAAAGTGTCTTTAACAAATTTTACCCCGACTTGGTCCTGTTAATGCCTAGATTTTCCATCTCCGACCAAGAGGGGTGGGGCAGGGGTGCTGTCCCCATTCCTGCCGGGAAACGGAATTAGCAACCCTTCCCCGAATGGGAGAAAGGAGGTGTGATGGGAACGATTACAGAGGAGAAATACGACGCCAGCCCCACTGAATCGTGCCTAATCGTAGACACGCTCTTAGCACGTCACCGTTCTTAGGTTGTATGAATGAAACTGATGTCCGTGGACTCGGGTGGCCTGAAAGGTCACTCGTCACCAGGTGGCGTGGGCTTTGATGCTGATGGTGTGGCTGTGAAGAGCCTGGGCTCCTGAAGCCCCCCGGCCCCCCTCCTGCACCTGGGCTCTGGGACCGGCTTGAAAATCGCTCAGGTGCTAAAGGGATAATAGTCATCACAGTCAATCCACCTCCAGTTCCCTTGTGCTGTTGTGGGCATAAACCGGGAACACCGCTTCGAGGAAAATATATTAAAAAAAAATAATTGACACGGTGGTGGTTTCATTCTGGGTGAGACGCACCTTCCCGTCTCCTCCAGCAGTGCCCGGAGAGGGCCCAGTCCAGGCTTATGGAATTGCTGATGCTGCCAGCTGCGGAGCTGGGGGGAGTGGGTACTGGAGGGTATCCTAGGGGCAGCTGAAGAAAGGCCCCGAGGATGGGGTGGCTTGGATTTCGGCTCAGTGGTTACTAGGATGTAAACGGGATGAACATTTTTTGTGCCGACCCTTCTGAACGCTACCAAAGAGGGTGGTTAGGGGGCCCGGCCAACCCACTCCCCAGGCCTGAGTGAGGGGCTCCCTGGGGGGGGGGGTCCCCTGGAACCCCCTGCTGGGTGATCCCGGGACCTCCTTCCTCGCCCCAGGGATGCAGCCATGGCGGGGTCCTCGGCTCTTAGGCATTTCTGACTGAGCTGTCACGGAGAGGTGATTTGTCCTGGAAACGAGGCCTTATCTTCCAGGATAGCTGGCCGTCCTCCACGAGCTGTCCTGGGATGCGTGGTCCGCGGGACCGAGCTGCCTGGTGTTGCTTCCGGAAAGGGTGCGGGCTGTCTGAGAACATTCCGGCTGTGGCCAGCTTTCTGGAGCAGACAGCTGCAGTGGCTCGCCCCCCCCCCTTTTTTTAAACTAAGGTAAATGGGCTCTCAGTGCGGTGGGGAGGGCCCGGGGCGGGGGAGAGAGCCGCAAACCTGCTGACCTGGGTGCACTGGGGTGGGGCTTTCCCGCCAGCTGCTCCCCTGAGTCTAGTGAGCTCAGCCGTCAGAAGTCACCTGGCTCTGACGTATGCAGCCCTTTGGGCGAATGGAGCCTCACTTAACGACACCTTCAGCTTCAGCGGCATCGACATCCTCCTCAGCTGTCGGTCTGGCTGCCTCTCAGAACGTCTGCTGAAAGCGGAAAAAAGCCATCCTTGTGAGTGGCCGGCCTGTAACTCCGGAACCTGTAGTGCCTGGAAGCCTGTGGGCCTGGAGGGATCCTCCCGTGGCCTCCCGGCGGAAGCGGGTCTCTGTCCATCCTGCGGCCGGACCCGGGCCAGGGCCACGTGGGCGCAGTGTGCTGGACTCACGCTGGTGGGGAGCGGCGGCCCAGCGGCCACTTTAACAGAGAATAAAGGCAGTGGGACCAGACAGGTCGCAAAACTGCTTCTTAAAATAGGAAACAGAGCGGCAGCGGTACTGATCCCCGCCATGACAGCTCGGGAGAGAGTGTTAGGAGTGTAGTTGAACTGGTTAGTGTAGGCGACGTGAGGTCTTCCCCGGGGAGGAGAAAGGAGATGGGCCCGAGGGCGCCGTTCTCTCTTCTTAACTGACAACCCTTATTTGAAATGTTGCTTGATGCAGCCCTTTCCTCTTTCAGATGTCCCTCGGGACCGGGCACAGCGCTGGGGTCTGCCTGCATGTCACCCTGGAACCCAGCAAGCACTGTGGCTGCAGCCGGCGCTGGCCGGCCTGGGCCAGGCACCTGAACCCACTCTTCAGCCCGGCCCGGGGACCTCCACGGGGGCTCTTGTGGACATCGTGTTTTCCATTCATTGGATCTTTGACTGGAGTGCTAAGAGGGCACGTCATGCTGAGCTCAGTTTTGTCCTATAGTCATGTCATGATTCACTCCTGATACCTGTCGCACTCTTTCCTGACGCCAGGGGAATTCTTTTGCTCCTTGAGCCTGTTCAGAGCCAAAGTCTTGATCCCCTTGCCCCCTGCCTGCCCCGCTCCTGCTGATTCCATAAATGGGGAGCCACCCAGTGATTCCCAGTAGACGTCTGGGGTCATCCTTGCTACCTCCCTCTTCTCCACATCCAGTCGGTCACCAGGACTTAATGGTTCTCCCTCGAAAATGGGCCCTGCATCCACTAGCTTCCTCTGTCTGCACTCCCGGCAGCCGGGGCCCCGGTGACCACCCTGAGTGCCTCGTGGCCGCTCTGCCCCTGCTGCTTCCAGCCCGGGGCTCTGGTGTAGGAATGGGACTGAGACCTTACGAGCCCTCGCTGCTGCCCTCTGCCCACCTGAGTCAGGGACCCCCTTTATTAAACGTCCCCAGGTCCCTGTACTTCCCCTTCAAAGAACTTGGATTTTCAACTACACTTCTTTTTTTCGGGGTGATTTCCACCTTCTCCCCTAGAAGGTAAATACCCTGAAGGCGCAAGGAAGGGGTCTCTTTCGTCCTCAGTTCTAACATGTAGAGGATGCTCAGTAAATACTTACTAATAAATGAATTTTAATTGGGTGCAGATTAAAATTAAAGTAATTGCTGGGAGTACTTAGGTGGGTGATTCCAGACTGTAGGGGTTTATTTAAAAAAAATTTTTTTTGGCCGCACGGCATGGGCATGAGGGATCCTAGCTCCTCAAGCAGGAATCGAACCGGCACCCCCTGCAGTGGAAGTGCAGAGTCTTAACCACTGGACCGCCAGGGAAATCCCTTTAGTGGTTTATTTTAAATTTGGCTGAAAATGCGTGAGCTGTGTTCCAGTGGTTGTCAGGCTTAACTCTTGGCCTTTGGGGCTGGGTAAGTCTTTGCCTGGGGGGCTGTCCTGTGTGCTGCAAGGTGCAGGGTGGCGCTCCTGGCCTCTACCCACTGGATGCCAGCGGCGGTGCCCGATGTCCCCCGGAGGCAAAGTCCCCCCAGGGGAGAACCACTGGTCTGCACCCAGGGATCCTCTCCCTGAGACACCCGCCTTGGCCAGCGCTCACCTTGGGGAGGGCGGAGGGGCGGGAACTCCCCTCCCATATGCAGGGGCCGGACGCGCGGGCAGGGGTGCTGTGGTCCTGTCCAGCTGAGCCCACCGCAGGCAGAGCTGGGTGCTGCAGACCTTGGTAAACAGTGCGGCGTGGTTCCTCCTTGCAGGTGGCTTCCTCCCTGGGAAGTGTTTTCATACCTGTAAAGGAGGCCTGGGAGTGAGCTGCGGTCTCAGAGAGGAGGTCAGATCAGTAAGAAGCAGCCTCATTTCCGTGGTAGTTTCTGACTCTCCAGCAGGCTGGGAAGCAGGTGCAGGCGCAGTGGGGCGGGCAGATGCACCCAAGCTCCGGAAGAGCCCCCGTGGTGGGAGCGGAGCCGTCCTGGGTCCTGGGCCGGGGGGCTTATGTGGGAATCTGCATTCTCGGGCGGGGGGTTGGGGATCCCTGAGGCCGCCCCGGCTGCTTCCTGCCTCAGTTCCCAGCTCCCATAGGCTGTGTGGTTCTAGACTCTTCCTTTAGGAGCTTCCTAGAAAGCGGGTTCCTGGCACCCACCTAGAGCCTGTTCTCCGGGAGTGGAGCCCGGGAGTCTGCGTTTCAGCCGTCTCCCGGGTGCTTTCTACGGTGGCCGTGGTTGAGAACAGGCCAGGCCTTGGCCTTGTGGGATGTGGCCTCTTCTCCTGAATGTACTCTGAGACTTTGACCCATCACGCTGACGCCGACCAAGGCCCTGGATACCAGTCTGTAAAGGCTGCACCAGGAAGTGGCCTTAGACCAGGGGTTGGCAGACTTTCCGTGAAGGGCAGAGAGTAGACCTTTGAGGCTCTGCAGGCCACGGGGTCTGCGTCGCAGCTACGCATCTCTGCCGTGAGTGCGGAGACAGCCTCTGCCCCGCTGGACGTGGACGGGTGAGACTGCCATGCAGTCAGTTTCTTTACAGAACAGGGGCTGGCTGTGGACAGCAGCTTGGTAGTCGCCCAAAAGTTAAACACTGAAGTACTATGTGACCAGGCAACTCTCCGCCTCGGCACGTATCCAAAGGAGTCGAAAGCAGGGACTTGAACACCTGTGTGTATAAATGTACGGCATTAGTCACAGTAACCGGAAGGTGGAAACGACCCAAGGGTCTTGTCCATCAGCAGAGGAGCGGTAAACACAATGTGTGTGTTCATACAATGGAATCATGCTCAGCCGTAAGAGGAGTGACGTTTCGGTTTGTGCTACAGCGTGGATGGACCTGGACGACATGTGATGAGTGAAATAAGCCAGTTACTAAAGGACGGATGCTACACGATTCCACATATGTGAGATCCCTAGAGCAGGCAGGTTCATAGACGGCAAGGGGAAGAGAGGGTGGGAGCGGGGCCTGGAAGGAGGGGTTCCTGTTGAGTGGGCACAGAGTTCTTGTTGGGACGAAGACGAAGTTTTGGGTGGAGTGCGTGGTGTTGGTTGTACAATGTCGTGAACGGATATGATGCCCGTGAATTGCACACTTGGGAATGGTTACGGCGATAGATAGTATGTTACGTACATTTTACTACAGTTTAAATAATGGTTTTAAAAAGAAGGTGGCTCTTGGGCAGCAGTCTGCAGACCCTGCTTTAGACCAGGCTCCGTTAATTGCAGCGTGGGGTTAGGGTTTAGGAATGACGGGGCCAGCCAGAGTGATGGGCTTCACAGAGAAGGGGGCTGGGCTCTCTGGATGGATAATTCGTTAAAGCTTTTGGTCAAACCTAAACGTCCCTTCCGTCATCCCAAGGGAAGGGATTGTCAGTGTGGCCTCGTCATCTGCAGCTCGGAGCCTGCATTGGCTCAGTGCTACCGGAGGGTTTTCAGATAATGATTGCAGGCTCTCTCCTCCCTGCTTACAACAACCCCACGACGCGTAGATGCGTTTGAATAACCACGGACTGAAGACATGGGAAGGCCTAGAATTTAATTATGTGACATTAAAGTGAGCCCTGTGTGTGTGTGTGTGCGCGCGCACGCACACATACGTGCCCTTGTACACGTGTACATGCATTTTAGTAATTTTCTCAGCCGTGTGGAGCTGCTGATCTCCTGGCCACAGTGCCTGTGCCTGTGGCCAGGTGACCACTACGCACACATTCCTCACGTCTTTGAACTTTTCCAGGGAGCGCATGGAACTTTTGGAGGAAGCCAAGAAGATGGAGATGGCCAAGTTCCGTTACATCCTGCCCGTGTACGGCATCTGCCAGGAGCCCGTGGGCCTGGTCATGGAGTACATGGAGACGGGCTCCCTGGAGAAGCTGCTGGCCTCCGAGCCGCTGCCCTGGGACCTGCGCTTCCGCATCGTCCACGAGACGGCCGTGGGCATGAACTTCCTGCACTGCATGGCCCCGCCTCTCCTCCACCTGGACCTCAAGCCCGCCAACATCCTGCTGGACGCCCACTACCACGTCAAGGTAAGGACGTGAGGGGACCGGGTGGCCGGAGCGATGGATGCCCCGGGTGGGGGGCCGCGGGACTGGAACCTCAGGGCCAGCGAGGGGGCCGAAGAGGAGGTGGTTCCCTTGTGGGAAAGAACTCAAAGCAGAGGCCTCTCTCAGCATCAGGATCCCCAGTCTTGCCGTGTGTGGCTGGTAAAAACGCCACAGATGTGTAACTGGAAAATGGACTCTTATGAACAAGGGTCACGCCCCCAAGTCCTGGATCAGGACTCTAGGTTCTGGGCACCCCGGAAAAAGAGGCTGTGGGTTTGTGGATTCCGGTCTTACTGGCCATCTTACACAATCAGATTGAAGCGGACCTCGGCTCGGCCGTCTCCGTGTGGGCTGGGTCAGCCTGTTTCCCCTTGGTGGTTCCCGGGCTCAGGGTGATGGGAGTCTCGGGGTGCTCGGAAATGGGGGCTGCGGAGTGCTGTGGAGAGGGGCCCTGGAGGGACTCATTCTGTTCTCTTCCTTCAAGGCCTGTGAGTTCTGATTTTTTTTTTTTTGCGGTACGCGGGCCTCTCACTGTTGTGGCCTCTCCCGTTGCGGAGCACAGGCTCCGGACGCGCAGGCTCAGCGGCCATGGCTCACGGGCCCAGCCGCTCTGCGGCATGTGGGATCTTCCTGGACCGGGGCACGAACCCGCGTCCCCTGCATCGGCAGGCGGACTCTCTACCACTGCGCCACCAGGGAAGCCCTGATCTTTTTTCTTTGATAAGTTTATAAAGCAGAAAAGCACGAGGGATAATATAACTAAAATCGGGTGCCGTCCCCTTGGAACTGGCCCTTGTTAGTGTGGTAGGTTTGTGTTTCTTTGAAGATGTCTCTCCCTTGGAAGGCCATCGTGTGACACCGTGGGGGGCACTAGCCGTGGCTTTCCCACTCAGTGACATGGGTTCTAGGCTCGCCCACCTGCTGAGGTCACCCTGTCCCTCAGGAGGGCGGGTCAGGAAGGGCCACACGCCGTGGCCGGGGTCCCGTCCGGCTCCTCGGCGCCGTGGAAGGAGGGCTGGGCCCGGGGTCGGACACAGCCACCCCCCTGCACCCCGACTCTGCAGCAGGCACAGCACTCCGGCTGAGCCGGCCTGTGGCCAGTGGGGGAATCAGTTTCCACGTCGTACACTTAGCGACAAGGTGTCCTTAAGGCGGTGTCCTTCAAGAATAAGATTTTATCCGAAGCTGGAAGTACCCTTCCGCTAAAGTGAAGCGGGGAATTGAGGGAACAAACAAGTGGGTGGTTCCCAGCCTTCCTGAGTTCTAGCAGCCCTGCAGTCCTGTTTCCTTCTGGTTGGGGTGCTGGCTTCACACGTGGACTCTGTCCCCGACGAGCATTGCAGAGTTGTGACGACCAGCGTGGGGTCCGTGGGCACCAAGTCAGAGTGAAACCTTTGATCTCAAACTTGAATGAGCACAAGCAAGGGGAGATGAGGATGGGTCCCCACTGTGCGCAAAGGCCCTGTCTCTGGGAGCTGCCCCATCTGCCAGGGGAGGTTCCGAGGGGACGGTGGCTCCTGCTAAGCCGGGGCTCCGAGGGGTTAAATCGAGGCCAGTGTTGTCCAGCTGCGTGTGGTTGAGCAGAGGTTCGAACCGGGTTCTGCGGCCCTGGAGCCCTTGGTCTCCCACCCGCCCCACTGCCGTACGTGAGATGCTCACAGACATCACGGGTGGCACGCAGTGGCGCACGAGGGCAGACGGGGTAGCGGGCAGTAGGTGTCCAGACAGCCCCTGGGGGTGCAGTGGGAGAGGGGGTCACTGGAACTCCAGCTCGGGTGAGGGTGTCACTGGATGGGACTGGTCTTCGGAGAGGACCAGTCAGGAGTGGGGGCACCTGCAGAAGGGCCTTTCGGAGGAGGAAGCAACCCAAGAAAAGTCACGGCAAGTTCTGGGTTTTTAGGGGCAGGAGAAGCAGGAGGCATAGTTGCATTAGGGTACAGGGTGTGGGGAGGCCTTGCACTCGTCTTTAAGGATGCTGAGATGCCACTGTAATAGAACGTGCCTTTCTTAGGGAGACCCCACTGATTGCACCCCATCCCTTTGAGCGGTCTTTTCAGAGTCACGGAGTGCAGTTGGCCCAGCGGGGCCTGTGTCTCAGCTCACTCCCTTCCCACCGTCCGGGCCGCTCTCCTAACAGCCATGTGGGATGTTTGGGGCAGGAGGCCCGCCCTTTGAGGACCACGGTGACATCCTCCTGGGCAGCACAGCCCTCGCGCGCTCTGTCCCCGGCAGGGGGGGTGGTGGCCCTGTCGCTGGGGGACGCCTCGCCTGGCTGTGGGCGTGTCGGCGAGGGCGTGTCGGCGAGGGCTGGTGCTCTGGGTGCTGGGAGTGGCCGGCACATAGTCTCCTCCTGTCCTGTCCACGCCGCGATGCTGACCTGCGTCCAGGGGTGGTCGCCGGTGCTGTGTACACAGTAGGACCGAACGCCCGCCCCGCAGGGCGCTGAGTGCCGCTCGCTGGCGCCCGGGGCTGATGTCCTTGTGGTCGTTTCTGCGCTGGCTCCCGGGGCTCCTTGCTTTGAGCGCTTTCTTCCTCCTCCGCTTGTCCACCCCGGGCTTGGCAGGCCTGGCACTCGTGGCAGTTTTAGGAAGTGGGTGAACGTTCCTTAAAGGACCAAGGGGCTTGTTAATAAGGACCTGGGGTGGCTGGGAGCAGTCTCCACTGACAGGAAGGGAGGGGACACTGCAGCTCCGAGGAGGTGGCCAGGCCACCAGCCCCTCTTTCCCAAAGGTCGGGAATGCACTTCTGTGACTCCTTTTTTTTTAAATAAATAAATAAATTTATTGATTGATTGATTTATGGCTGCATTGGGTCTTCGTTGCTGCTGCACACGGGCTTTCTCTAGTTGTGGCGAGCGGGGGCTACTCTGCGTTGCGGTGTGTGGGCTTCTCATTGTGGTGGCTTCTTTTGATGCAGCGCACGGGCTCTAGGCACGTGGGCATCAGTAGTTGTGGCTCGCGGGCTCTAGAGTGCAGGCTCAGTGGCTGTGGTGCACGGGCTTAGCTGCTCCTCGGCATGTGGGATCTTCCCGGACCAGGGCTCGAACCCGTGTCCCCTGCGTTGCCAGACAGATTCCTAACCACTGCGCCACCAGGGAAGCCCTGTGACTCCTTAACCAGGTGGACAGTCACCCTGCACAGCCCCAAACAAGCAGAAACTATATTCACAGGACGCGTGTTTTTCATCCTCAGGAACAACTCAGCGGGAGCCTCATCTGAGGTTCTAAGTCGGCCGCTCGATTTCTGGGCAGTTTTTAGTTGATGGTTATTTTTAGCAATACAACTTTAATCTGGAATCTTGAAATAAGATCCTAAGTTGTCACTCCATCCCCTTCCCTTGGTCCCTGGAGGCTACATTTTTTGTCCATACGTAGGATGACTGGAACTGAAAATTTCACAGCAACCACCTGTTTTTGGAAAGTGTATTCTAGACACTTTAATATTAAATTAATATGTGAGGTTAGTATTAAGTATGCTAACTATCACCACTAAAATATTAATTCTAGTGACAGTAGTAAGCACAAGTTGACAATGGAATAACTCGACTTAAAATCTCAAGCTATGCTTGGGGCCCGCTTTGCCCAGACCAGGCTGTATTCAGAGGGCTGGATACCCAGGGTCCTGTTCTCTGTGGTCCAGAATGGCCTTTCACTCCAAGGTGGCACGGCCCTGACCCGGCCCTGACCCGGCCCTTCGTTAGTCTCTGTTAGTCTCACCCAGCTGGGCCCGGCGGGGGAAGGGCCGTGTCCCGGGGGCCCCTGTGAGCACTGGCTCTGGGCAGTACCGAGGCGGACGCTGAGTGCGGGTTCGTTTGTAAATTATAGGGCGCTTGCTGTCCTCAGGGATTGCCACACTGTCCTGCTGTCTGGGAACCCGGGGACAGACGAGGCAGGCCCTCCCTGGGCGGGACAGGTGAGAAGGAGCAGGTGGAGAGATCCTGTGGGCCGGAGGGTCAGTGGCCATCAGAGAATTCTCATTTCTGGGTTTGCCTTTTGATGCCGGAGGTTTCACGTAGAATTTAGGCTTATTTTCTTTGCGTCAAGTGTGTATCTTGAAGCAGCAGAAATAAGAAGAAAAGGCTGCCAACGTGGGGTGGGGCACCAGGTGCCAGGATCCCTGCATCCCCGTCTGTCCTCAGTCCTGAATCTGACACGTCCACACTGCTGGGAGTTTGGTACTGAAACTTTCCCGCTCGTCCACCTGCTACCTTGCGTTGCTCTGTCCCCGGTCCCGAGCTGCAGGGTCGGGGTGATGGGTTCGTTCTGGGGAGCTAGCACTTCCCTTTCCCGAGTGGAAAGTTTCTGGGAGGTCAGAGAATGGACCGCTGCTGGGGACCCCGAAATGGCCAGGCCGGCCTCACTCGTGTGGACCCACGCCCCCCCACCGGGCAGAGCCTGACTGCAGAAGTGGGGGCCGGGTCCAGTGTCACAGGCTTTCTTCCCATCCCCCACGCCCCCACCGCAGATGTGGTCAGAGACCCCTTGAAGGAGCGAGTCCCCAGTCCTAAACCCGCCCTGCTCAGCGGTGATGACGCCAGGCCCCTGGCTCACCTTGTGGGCAGGCGAGCCCAGAACCAAAGGCCTGACTCGGCCGCATTTCTCATCACCCCAGAGGCGTGTTTGAGGGGAGCCCGGAGTTAACTAGAAGGCTTAGAAAAACCCACGCGCCTCGGAGGAGAATTTACGAAGGGGCCGTTTTCCACGCGGATCCTGAGTCCCTTAATGCCAGAGAGTGTGGCCTAATCCCACACAGCGTTTCACCGCCTCTGAGGGCTCTGATTCACACCCCGGGTTGCAGGGGGGAGGGTGGGCGCCCCGCAGTGACTTCCCCCTTGTGGGTTCCCCTGAGCCTTCAGGACGCCTTGGCCTAAGGAGACGCGGAGGTAGAGGTGTATGAGGCCCGAGCTGCTGGGTCCAGGTGCCCCTTGGGCCGGTGGGCCCTGCGGCGGAGGGGATGTATGTCACACCTGTCGTTTGGGTATTGTGTTTGGAGCCAGCAGGTGTCTGTTCCTGGAACGCTCCAGGTGGAGGACAGAGGGCCGCCGAGGTTGGCAGTTGTGTTTTGCTCGCCTTAAAGGGCTTCTGAAGGCGCGTTTCCCTTTGAAGAAGCAGCTGCTGCTTGCCCGCCGGCCCAGCTGTGCGAGTGCGTAACTGCTTTGCCTCTGAGGGTGCCCCCTCCCTTGCCTTCCTTCTGCCAGTGAATTCCTTCCTTCAAGTGTAATCTTTTCCCCTGTCCATCAAGCTCCTAATGGTTTCAGGCATGGTTCTTCCCAGGCTGGCTGGGCCTTCCCGCCTGCGCCGGGGAGCGCAGGTGATGTGAGAGCCGTGGTGCCGATTCCTGAACGCAGCTGCTCAGCCGGGGGTGGGGGGTGGGGGTACCGCCCCTGCCCCCGACGTTGCCAGGGTCCTGGGGGAGGGCATGCTGATAAAACATCCCAAAGCAGCAGCCCCGGCTGCCTCACTCAGCAAGCTGCCAGCCAAGCCTGACGAGCTCCTTCCCGCCACTGCATTGCAGATCTCCGACTTCGGGCTAGCCAAGTGCAACGGGCTGTCCCACTCGCAGGACCTCAGCATGGACGGCCTTTTCGGCACCATCGCCTACCTTCCTCCTGAGCGTATCCGGGAGAAGAGCCGGCTCTTCGACACCAAGCACGACGTGTACAGGTGTGTGTCAGGCGCGCAGCCCCAGGCCGCCAGGGGCTCCGCGCCTGGATTCCTCGTGCTCTGCAGGGGGGCTTGGCCAGGGGCTCCTCCGTGCCGCCCGATAAGAGGTTCAGTCCAAAGGAAAGGGCTTTTAGGCGGAGGGTCCGGGCTACCCAAGGACTGGCTTACAAGAGGGAGTTCTCTGCTGTGAGCGCCGCTGGCCCAGGATGGAGAACGTTAGTGGCTGGTGTCAGTTACAGCCGGTTATGCAACCGGACGGGCAGCTCCCACACCGTGAAAGCTTTGGTGTTTGTAGGATGTAGGGAACATGGGCTCTATTGCTTGTCTGCTGAGAGAACCTGCTACCTCAAGTGGTCTCTGTGTCTGTCTGCGTGTGGATTCCGGCTCCAGAATCCAGTCCCCTGTGGCCCGGAACTCACTTCCTAACGTCACTTACGCGTGACAGGAGCACAGACACCCTAGAGGCTGTTCACAGACTGGCACCGGGGATGTCTGCTGGAGAGCAAGTGTGAATCATTTGGCGCCTTCCCTTCCCACATGGTGAAGGTCTTAATCACGCAGACTTCTCGGAGCAGGAAAGCAGGAGGGCGGGTGCCGGCAGGCACGTAAGCCCCTCATTGTGGTTCTTGGCTCACGCGGTGACTGTCACCCTGAGCCCCGCCTTCGGGTCACGGCCACCGCCTGGAGTTTTGGCCGACTGGTTTGACCGTAGCCGCCCGTGCACGTGCTTTGCTGGACTTTGAGCAGGACGTCTGTCGGGGAGTGGTGCATAGGGCGCTGGGCACCCGCCTGTAGGGTTTGGGGAGAATAAGATTCTCTGTTTATTTCGGGGTTGAGAGTTTCAACTTTTGAATTTGTAGATTTCAATTACTTTTCAATGGGGACTTCTTGCCTTTCGGTAAACAGCTGCCCTTAACCCAGTGCAGGCTGGTAGCTCAGTGCTTGGACTTCTGATTCTGTTTTTATTTTTTTTAATTTTACCAGATTGAGCTCTTTCGGGGTATATCCAGAGTAATCATATATATATATAATTAATATATAAATGATATAAAGGTAACACACACACATATATATTACACACAAGTGTATATGATTTCTAACAACCAAAAAGGGCTCTGGGAGGTTCAGCCGGTGCCCCCTCATCTTTTCCACGCCCTCAGATGACGTCAGTGGGCTCGAGACGCCCAGAGCTGTCGTCGGTATTTTGAGGCCCAGTGTTTGCAGGAAGATGGTGTGAGAGAAGCAGACTCCGCCGTTCTCCCCTTGAGCTGGCGGTCCAGGAACAGGGTGGCGGTCCCTTCGGGAACCCCTCCTGCTGTCGGGACTGACAGTTCAGTTGATGGAGTTTTGTCTGTTGTCTGACATTTGAGCTTTCCACATGCCCTGTTCCACAGTAAGAGTATTTGCCCATTTAAAAAACTGCATGAAAGATCCCTTGGTGTCCCCTCTCTGTCTCGGAGTCTCTCGAAGGCGCTGGGTGGACTTCCTCAAGCTCGTCGCTGTGTTTGAGGCTCCGGCATGCAGACACTGACGTGCCTCTTCCCTTCCAGCTTCGCCATCGTGATCTGGGGCGTGCTCACGCAGAAGAAGCCGTTTGCGGGTGAGTGGACATGTCTAGGGGTGATGCAGCTGCCTCTCCCCGAGCAGTGGAGGGCGTGCTCTGTGGTCCTTTCGCTGTGTCAGAAGTGCCTGCGGATCACAGTCGGGGCCGCTCTGGGCCGTGGTGCTGGCGGGCCGTCTGGTGGGGAGCAGGGCTGCCTTGTCCTGCCCAGCAGGTCCGCACAGAGACCCACGGCCCACCTCATCGCAGGCTTTCATATATGCCGACGAGGCGCGCTGCCGTGCAGCTCACGTACGGGGAAAGGCGCCGATCTGATGGGGTCTGTTCAGTGACTCTTGTTAGGTCGTAGCTCATTGTTTTGTGTGTGATAAAATACACGTAACATAAAATGTATCATTTTAACCATTTAAACTGTACATTGTGGCACTAAGTGCATTCACAGTGCTGTACAGTCGTCACCACCGTCTGGTTCTAGAACATTCCATCACCCCAAAAGGAAACCCCGGGCTGCTTAGGCAGTCACTCCCTTCCCCGCACCCCAGCCCCTGTTGACCACTGATCTACTTTCTGTCTCTGTAGGTTTGTCCGTTGTAGTGATTTCCAGATACATATTTTTTTAATCTTCTAATTTTTGATCACTTTGATCACTTTGTTTTAAGTGATCATTTTGATCACTTAAAAATGACCATCTGAACCGTTTTGAAGTGTACAGTTTGGTCACGTGAAGTGTATTCCCGTTGTGGGGCAACCAGCCTGCAGAATCATTGGGTGGGTGCTCCCCGGGTCAGCACACCTGGCCCGAGGGCTGTGGGTTTCCTCCCCCTGCCACGCACCCGCCCTGCTGATTTCCGGCCCCGAGGTTTCAGTACCTTGACTCACTTTATTGGAAAAGTCAAGTACCTGGGCTACGCACTCTTTTCTGGTCTGACCAAAAAGATCTAAGAACGCAGATCAGAGTCAGCACGTGGCCCCCAGGTCTTTTGCAGGGTTTTGTCTGTGCGTCGTTACCCTGTCTCCCTGCCATCTCCTCCTCAGTGGAGGTCCGTGGCCTGGATTCTTTTCAGCGTGGCCAGGTGGCACTGTCGCTCAGGCCGCCGGGGGCCTGCGCTTTGGGGTAGAAATTCAGGAGGACTTTTTCGTCACTGCAGGGCAGTTTGGGCCACTTGAGGCTGGGCGATGTGACTCCGTGACTTAGCATTCTTCCCTTTGGTGGGCGTGGGCCCCTTTGGAACCGATCTCGTTCCGTATTTTTCTCCTTTGAACTTGGTTTTCCTTTGAGTTCGATGCCCAGAAAGACCTGCTCTGTGATACAAGGCAGTGATTCCATTTGGTAGATCACAGATAGTTTCTAAAACCTGGAAAACAGAGGACAGATGTGCCCTGCAAGGTGAAGGATTAAAGAATGCTCTGTGCTTTGAAAAGGAAATACCGTGTCTCCTGGGCGCTTGGTGGTGACGTGCCCCACACTTTCCCACGGTTGTCACTCCTCCCGAAGATAAGAAATCCTGCCTCAGCCCCACGGAGCTGCCCTGACCTGTGCACCTGCCCTTTGCAGATGAGAAGAACATCCTGCACATCATGGTGAAAGTGGTGAAGGGCCACCGCCCCGAGCTGCCGCCTGTCTGCAGACCCAGGCCCCGCGCCTGCGAGAGTCTCCTGCGCCTCATGCAGAGGTGCTGGCACGGGGACCCCCGGGAGCGGCCCAGCTTCCAAGGTGAGTGCCCCCAGAGGGTGCCCGGAGTATTGCTGCTCGAGGGTCGTGCCGCTGTCCCAGGTGACGGAGTCGACGGCCGGGACAGGGGAGGCTGTCCGGAGACAGGAGCGCCAGGGCGGGCCCCGCACCCGCAGGGTGTGCCCGCCTGTGGCCCCTGCCTGTGACGGGGGCGAGGAGGCTGGAGCCACGTGGCCAGCTCCAGCTGTCCACCCCCGGCTGTGGCCCGCTGCCCTCAGCAGCCTCTTCTTGGTGTTGCAGGTTCAGATGCAGCAATGCATCTTTTAGGGACGAGGCGACCGCTGGCCTGCGGCTTTCTTTGCATTTCTCATGGCGCCTTGTCCCTGGGGAACGGCTGTGTCCTTTGGTTAGGAGAGTGATCCTGACGCACTTGAAATTGATCACGACGTTTAAAACGTATGGGGAAACCAGCGTGAATGCGGTGGGAGCCTCTCGCCAGGAGCTGGCAGCCGGGCCGTCGGGGTACGCGCTCCGGCGGGTCTGGCTTCTTGGGGAAACGGGGCCTCGGTGGCTCCTGCTTGGAGTCTGGCCAGACCCTGCATGTGGTTGCCGATGGGGACCCCTGCGGGGTTGCCATGAGCTTGGCCGGGGCCAGCAGCCTGGGAGGCCACAGTGCTGACCGGTCAAGAGGCTGGACCCTGCAGGTGCTGCCTCTTCTGTCCCGGCCTGAGGTCACACGTTTAACTAGAGCATTTGTGTGAGTCAGTGTCGAGGCGATATACCCTTTTGTGTTTTGTCCCCCAAAGAAATCACTTCTGAAACCGAGGACCTGTGTGAAAAACCTGATGATGAGGTGAAAGAGACAACTCCAGACCCGGATGTGAGAAACCCACCGGAGGCCGAGGCCGAGGTAATGGGGACCCTCCCGGGGGCCCGGTTTCCCCTAACTTGGCTTCGGGGGTTGAGTCTCTCTTTTCTGCAAATGCCCTGCCAGCCTGGACCACTCGCGCCCTGTTCTGAGGCTTGGGCCGTCCCCCGCCCCTGCCCCTGGCTGCTCGGCCTCGAGCTTGCTGCCTTGGCGAGCTGGTCTCGGAAGCCTGCAGGCCAGGCTGGGGAGGGGGTCTGGGCTCTGGGGGTCTGGGGGTCTTTTTGCACCTGGAGGCTGGGGATCTGTCCGCTTTCTAACTCTGCCTATGCACGTTTTGCTTTATGAGTGCCACGCAGGTCAGGTGAGATGTGATCAATTCTAACTACGCGAACTAAATAAGTACCTTTCGGGTAGTAAGACTCGTGAAGTGGGGCCTGCTAAACTAACCTTGTTGGGTGACATCTGGTGTTGTCACCCCAGGCTGTGCTGTGAGGCCGGGAGATAAGTAAGCATTGATGGCGTGTCTGCTGTCTGAGCAGGAAGGGGCGTGTGCATGAGGGCAGAGGGCAGAGGCGCAGGGAAGGGGACCCGGCCCCCACCACCCCCACAAGGGAAGAAAGGCCCAGGCGTGGTGTGACTCGGTGCGCCAGGCCACCAGTTCCCGAGGAGAGGGAAGAGTTGGGGACAGGTGGGCGGGAACCGGGAGGAATCACGAGTCACCTGCAGATTCTAACCCCTCGGCACAACCTGCGTTTCTCGCGGCCGGGCAGGAGGGGGCCCTCGGAAGGGCCCGTTAGGATGGGTTGGGGTGGAGTGCCGTGCTGTCCCTGTAGCTCGGCCCCTGCCCCCCACCCTTGTACACACGCGGCCCCCCAGCTAGACTCGCACAGCTCCGGGGAGGGTGGCAGGTTGTTAGGACCCCAGCGCATCTCCTTCCTCCGTTTCGTATCAGCGCTGACGTGTCCCGGGTGGACACGGCCAGCACACAGGCTTCACCTCCTGCAGCTTATTCACATCTTGTCCGGATAACTCAGGGCCACGTCACTGCGCAGATGGGGCCCAGCATGGTGACGGGCATTCCGTCCCCGTCGTCGTCTTTTCTTACCATGCCCTCCCGCCGGGTGGACCCAGCGCAGGGTCTCTGGGCCCCCTAGAACCATGGTAACGGGAGTTAAATTCCCTGCATGGCTCACGGGGGACCCACGTGTTCCCCACCTCCTCCGCCCGCCCCGTCAGGTCATGGATGGAGCCTCATCCCCTCCGTGTGCTGTCTCTGCAGGTGCCCGTGGCCACCCCGCTCAAGCGAGCCTCTGCCCCGACCTTTGACAACGACTACAGCCTCTCCGAGCTGCTGTCCCAGCTAGACTCGGGCATCTCCCAGACCCTCGAGGGCCCGGAAGAGCTCGGCCGCAGCTCCTCCGCGTGCAAACTTCCGTCGGCGAGCAGCGGCAAGAGGCTGTCGGGGGTGTCCTCGGTGGATTCTGCCTTCTCCTCCAGAGGGTCGCTGTCCTTGTCCTTCGAGCGGGAGTCTTCAGCGGGCGGTGAGTGGAGGGCCCATCCCTGGGAAATAATGCGCTTAACTGGGGGCCCGGGGGGCCGGGCAGAGAGTGAGCAACTGAACGGGCTTCCTGACCTCACGGTAGCTGTCCTGTGTTTTCTGCAGCCCTTCACTGATTGGGTTTGGGTGTCAGTGCAAATGCAGAGATGCACGTGGGCCGAGCAGGTGTCACTTAGATGTAAGAGGGGTGAGTCACACCCCTGGCTGTGCGGGTGGGTCTCACCCGTGCCAGCCCGGCACGCAGGGGCTGACCTCCGGTTTGCGGTTGAGGAACTCGAGCTGCATCAGGGAGCCCAGTGGATGTATGGAACCCCTCCCCCTGGAGACCTCTCTCTCGTAATGTCAGCCCTGTACCCCCTTTCCCAGACGGTGAGGGGAAAACACCCGCATTCCTTCTTATTCGTGCGCTCCCATCTACCGTAGCCGTGCATGTTGATGGGCAAGCTGGCCTTGGAGGTTGTGACTCCCTGGTCCTGTTTATATACCTTGGGTTTTCTGTCTAGAAGGTGCTTTCCCCTGCCCCTGCCCTGTCCCAGGTGCTGGCCCTCGGGTGGGGGCCTGGTGCCAACTACAGCCCCCTCGTTGCTGCCTGTGAGGATGACGTATGAGGTTTCCTTTCCGTGAGGAAAATATGCCTGCTCACGCTTAGGGCTACAGTGCAGGGGTGGCCAGAGGGGCGCGGGAAGGGTACAGACCCCAGGAGGAAGGGGAACTTGTTTTTCCTGGGGAATCGGGGAGTTCCTCCTGGAATGAGGACTTTTCCTAGATGCCGTGGACCTCCTGGAATTTTTAGAGTGGAATATTTGGGATGAAAGGGGGCACTTAGGGTTGAGGAAACTCCTTACAGAGGCGCAGAGGTGGGGAAGGCCTGGCTGGACTGGAGGTTAGCAGCCAGCAATGAGGCTGAAAAGAAAGAAGCACCCGTCTCCCACGGAGAAAGACGTAGAACTTTCTCTCGGGGCCTGCTACCCTCAAGTGACATCTTCATGCTTGGAGAGGACCAATCACTGGCCCATCTCAGAAGCCAGCGTTAAAACACTAAGTCCCCATTGGGCTGATTCCATTTTCTTAATACACCCCATGCCCCCTCCTCCTACGCAGGGCCCCTTGAAAATGTTTCACGTGAGGGCGTCTCGTTTCATTTAAATCGGAACCCGACAATGTAATAGGATTTTTATGTTAAATGTAACCTTTACATCGTGAATAACAGTCCTTCTAAAATGGGAGACTCGGTCCTTTAAGGAGTATTCTAGAAAGCGTCCTTCATGATATTGCTGAGACAAGAGGCATCATTTGGAGGTTGGGCTGGGAGCAGGTGGTGGGCCCTGGAGGAGTGGCCTGGGCTAGGAGCTGCCAGCTCTCCGGTGGGTTGGGGGCTGCTGCCTGGTCTGTGTTGCCATTTCTGAGTACCAGCTGGGGCCTGAGTTCTACATCCCTTATCTAATCGCAACCCTACCGGATGGGTAGAATGATTTTTACTTTGTACCTCGACAGAAGAGCACTTTGGAGACATTCGTTGCCCTGCCCGAGGTCTCCCCACTCGATCTTAAATTAAACCAGCATGGACAGCACAGCACTTAAGCGATTTCAGATAAAAAGCGGCCTGGAGGCCACGGGGAGTTGGGGGCCATGTAGAAAACACTGGCCGGGCCCGGGGAGGCAGCCCCACGTGACCCCTGCACCTGCTCTCCCCGCAGATCTCGGTGCCACCGACATCCAGAAGAAGAAGCTCGTGGATGCCATCGTGAACGGGGACACCAGCAGGCTGATGAAGATCCTGCAGCCCCAGGACGTTGACCTGGTCCTGGACGGCGGCGCCAGCCTGCTGCACCTGGCCGTGCAGGCTGGGCAGGAAGACTGCGTCAAGTGGCTGCTGCTTAACAACGCCAACCCCAATCTCACCAACAGGAAGGGCTCCACCCCCCTCCACGTGGCCGTGGAGAAGAGGGTGCGGGGCGTCGTGGAGCTCCTGCTGACCCGGAAGATCAGCGTCAATGCCGTGGACGAGGACCAGTGGACGGCCCTGCACTTCGCGGCCCAGAATGGGGACGAGGGCAGCACGCGGCTGCTGCTGGAGAAGAACGCCTCCATGCACGAGGCAGACTGCGAGGGCCGGACACCCATGCACGTGGCCTGCCAGCACGGCCAGGAGAGCATTGTGCGTATCCTGCTGCGCCACGGCGTGGACGCCGGCCTGCCGGGGAAGGACGCCTGGGTGCCGCTGCACTACGCCGCCTGGCAGGGCCACCTGCCCATCGTCAAGCTGCTGGCCAAGCAGCCGGGGGTGAGCGTGGACGCCCAGACGCTGGATGGGAGGACGCCCCTGCACCTGGCCGCCCAGCGCGGGCACTACCGCGTGGCCCGCGTCCTCATCGACCTGCACTCCGATGTCAACGTCTGCGGCCTGCTGGCGCAGACGCCCCTGCACGTGGCCGCGGAGACGGGGCACACGAGCACCGCCAGGTTGCTCCTGCACCGGGGCGCCCGCAGGGAGGCCGTGACGGCTGAGGGCTGCACCGCACTGCACCTGGCCGCCCGCGGTGGGCACCTGGCGACCGTCAGGCTGCTGGTGGAGGAGCGGGCCGACGTGCTGGCCCGGGGGCCCCGCCGCCAGACGGCGCTGCACCTGGCCGCCGCCGGCGGGCACTCGGAGGTGGTGGCGGAGCTAGTCAGCGCCGACGTGCGTGACCTGTCTGACGAGCAGGGGCTCAGCGCGCTGCACCTGGCCGCCCGGGGCCGGCACGCCAAGACGGTGGAGACGCTGCTCAGACACGGGGCCCACGTCAACCTGCAGAGCCTCAAGTTCCAGGGCGGCCCCGGCCCCTCCGCCGCGCTCCTCCGGCGAAGCAAGACCTAGCCTGCCGCCCCCGGAGACGGGGCCCCCGCGGGGTTCCTGTCCCCGCGCCGTGCTCCGCTCGCCCCGTCTGCGGCCTGCGGGATGCCTTCGAGAGGCGGGTGGCCGCCGACTCGGGATTCGCGCCGGCGTCTGCTTGGGCGTCGCCTGCGCACCACCCCCCCCCCCCCCCGACGAGGCTGGTCAGAGTGTGCGTGACCACTGCCCACGGGTGCGCCCGGCGTCGGAGGGACGGGGGGTCGGAGGCATTTGGCTGCACTCCCCGCTCCTGCCGTCGGTCCCTCGGTGACAGGGCCGTGAGCCCCCCCACCCCGTCGTGAGCGGAGCCACCTGTGGCTGGGAAGGTGGTGTGCAGGAAGAGCTGCGTCTTTTCTCTCCATTTGCAGCGGCAGGCAAAGAAGCCTGTTCCAGAAGGCTTTCGTGGAATTCTTGTTCTCCGGAAGAATACCTTTCATAGACGAACAGTGTCAGCTGTCGCTTTAGATCCGTGAAAAACTTCCATCTCATTGGATGGTCTGCCTTCTGCGCAACGAGTGTGAACCGGTGGTTGGTTTTTGAAGCAAAAACAGTCATCTCACCAGCCCTTTCATACCCAGATTTGTCCATCACTCAGTCCTCGTGGGTGGCCACACACGTGTGCCGTGAGTGCTACCTGCCCTAGTTCATGTCTCGTTGCAGAAAATGTCTGAACTTTAGAGTCAAGTGTCTAAAAGTCAAGAAAACTTCACTGACGGCCTCAGTTTCGGACGCAGAACAGTGTTAGCGAGTTAGATGCACCACCTTCCTCACCGTTTTCAGCCGTCAGCCTTGGCCGGGTAGCGGTTTGTGCCGAGTGAGGCTGTTTTAGGGTCTCCAAGGAGGTTTCTGACCTGCTTTACAAACGGCTACTCTTTGCAGGGGCCTCAGCTTTTGGGGTGTGACCCCCCAAGTCAGCTCCAGGAGACAGCCTCACGGTCTTGGATGTAAAAACCCCGTTCTTTTGTTGTCACCTGTGTCCCACATGCACCCGCCCCCCAATACTATGATTAGAGTCAGTTTGCTGCAGGCCCCGACCCTGTATGCAAACATGCCCTTTGGACTGGTGTGTGAAACAGAGATTGATGTTAACGTACCATGTATGTTAATGTGAATCTGTGGGCAGGATACTTCTTTTCTGTGACAGGAAATATCCGGGCTGCTTAGAACTGGCTATGTTTTAATATGCCTTGTGCTTTGAATGTGTCGTGCTACTGTTGTATGTAGAACACGTGGAAGAAGCAGCTTCCGTTTGATGTCAATAAAGCTAAGTTCTCTTCCGACCTTTTTGAAACCGATGAGCCTACATTTTCATATACATGAGCTCGAGGAATCTGATTTCTGAAAAGCAGATCTGAGGCAGTCACATGTGGGGTGGAGATGCCCTTTGGAAGGGCAATCTGTGTGCCCTGAATTTACCCGTGATCTGGGGGGGATGGAAGAGGTGGAAGGGTGGACCCGGGCTTCCTGCCTCCTTAGCCCGGGACCTTCCTCCTGCATGTGTGAACCGTTAGGGAAGAAGCTCCCAACACCAGAGTTTTTATTTCTTTGTAAGTTTTTTTTTTTTTTTTGACCATGCCATGTGGCATGCGGGGTCTTAGTTCCCCGACCAGGGATTGAACCCACGCTTCCTGCGGTGGAAGCATGGAATCCTAACCACTGGACCATCAGGGAATTCCCCTTAACTTTACATTTTGAAAGAGTTTTAAAATATAGAAAAGTTGTAAGAATAGCACATAGAACCCTGGTGTCCCCTTCGTAGATTTTCCCTTTGTTTCCATTTAATTCTCTTGCCTCGTCATTCCCTTTTCTTCCGGATCTACCCACCCATCCATCCCCCAACCCCCTCATCCATTCATCTCTTCGTCCCTCATGCACTTATCCATCCATCCATTCGCCCCATCCATCTCCCCATCCACCTGTCCATCTGTCCATCCATCCATCTCTCTGAGTAGGTTGCAGAAAATAGGCCTCATGACCCCTAAGTACTTCAGTGTGTATTTCCTAAAAACAAGGACTGTAGCCATGGTGTATCTATCAAAATCAAGAAATGAACATTGATACGATGCCATCATCTAATCTACAAATCCTTTTCAAGGGTTTACTGACTGTCCCCAGAGTGTCCTTTATAGGAGAACAACCAGCCAGCCACAGTCTCAGGGCTCCGTTCCATCCTGGCCCAGGATCTCGCTGTGTTGCGTTGTTAAGACTCTTCAGGCTTCAGCCCTCGTTTCTCAGCGTCGTCTTTCATGACCTTGCCTTCAGGGAGGTACAGCCGGTAATTTCGTGGACTGCCCTCAGCGTAGGTTTGTCTTAGTTCTCTTCTGGATTTGACCTAGGCTAAGCATTTTTTTTTTTAACATCTTTATTGGAGTATAACTGCTTTACAATGGTGGCTAAGCGCTTTTGGCAGAAACACCACAGACGTGACACCGTGTATGAAGTATAGCTTACCTTTTAATTTTTTGATTTGTATCATGTGCTCACAAATTCCTATTTGAACGCTTATTATCCTTTATTTTGGTGTTGGAATTATCCCTGATTTGGCCAGTTCCGCACTGGCTCTCGCGTCCCTTTGATGCCTCCCCATCAGTCGTTGAGCACTTCCTGCTTTCTGACACAATGAGGTGGTCCAGGCACATGCTGTACTTCCTTCACCCCAGCCTCAGAAGCAGCCATTTCTCCAAGGAAACCAGTTTCCTTCGGTGAAGAATGGTATTTAGAAGCCGAGATCTGGGCGTTAGACGCACTCATTGTTCCTGGAGTGCCATCTGCCTCTTGTCCCTCAGGAGACAGATCTGGGGAAAGCGTGTGTGTGTAACTTTCATGTATACACACATACATGTCCCCATGTCTTCTTGAGAACAATGGTTTCACATCGATGCCTTCAATTACAGCCCGACACCCCAGGGTGTATTCCAGCTTCTCCGTACTTGTATCTGCTTCCTCTGACAGTGAGGAGGTTGGTCCCCATCGTCCTCAGTACATTGTGCCCATTCGCCCCGTCCCTATGCGTGTAACGAATCTGCCTGCTGTGCTGGCTGCCCCCTCAGCCTCTGTCCCTTCTCGCCGCCTGAGCCAGCAGGTCCCTCCCTGCCTGTGCCCAGCAGTGCGCCAGCTGAGAGCTCCCTGGTCCGTGGAACGAGGATTCTTTTAAAAATCCTTTTGCGCCAGGAGTCGAGACGCAGGAACTTTCACTTACTAAGCCTCTGCCGTTTGGCTTAAATTTCCTTTTCTTCCGGTGTGCACCTTCTTCACTTCCCTTCCTGTCTTGAGATAGTTTAACAACATTACATTTTTCCTTCTTTGCTTCCCGTAGAAGTCGGGCCTTTCCGCCATTTTTCTCTGATCCCTATTTCATGCTTTTTCATTTAGGAGCATCTGGTTTGAGGACGGCATGAATTTTTCTTAGATTTTCTGCTCTAGAAAAAAAAAAAAAGCCTCTTTGTTCTTGGGAGGAAACAAGAGTGAGTCTTTTTTTTTTTTTTTTTTTTTTTTTTTGCGGTACGCGGGCCTCTCGCTGTTGTGGC
The DNA here is from genome assembly GCF_949987515.2 of Delphinus delphis. Taxonomy (NCBI): domain Eukaryota; kingdom Metazoa; phylum Chordata; class Mammalia; order Artiodactyla; family Delphinidae; genus Delphinus; species Delphinus delphis. The sequence goes on from NC_082686.1 coordinate 3,962,233, forward strand.
CTCTCCCGTTGTGGAGCACAGGCTCCGGACACGCAGGCTCAGCGGCCGTGGCTCACGGGCCCAGCCGCTCCGCGGCACGTGGGATCCTCCCGGACCGGGGCGGAACCTGCATCGGCAGGCGGACTCTCAACCACTGCACCACCAGGGAAGCCCCAAGAGTGCATCTTAAACTTCAGATGCTCTGCTGTTGCTCTGGGGCTGAGGGTCCCTTGGGACACCCCCAGATAGTGCCCCCTGGGGCCTGGCCCGGGGCAATATCGGAAAGACATGCCAGCCTTTTCTTCAGCAGCTCTGGGAAGTGGAGATGGTAGGTTCTGGAAGAGAAGAGGCTCTTAGCTGGAGCAAGTGGATGCCCAGGGCAGCGCCCTCCGGCACTGACATCCAGGTCCACAGATGACCCGGCTCACTGCAGAGTCCTTCCCGCAGCCTGGGAATGAGGTCAGAACCAGCACCGAACATACCCTTGTCACCACCCAGGACCACCCGCACGGGAACCACCCAGCACGTGGTAGCAGGGGTCTCAACCCCAGCCTCGGGGACGTAGTCCCCTGGGCTCAGGTGCCGCTTGACTTTATTGCCACCATGTCACTCTTAGAGACACACCTGCAGCCACACTCCAGAGCAGAGAGGTCGGACACCTGACCGTGACTGGTGTGTCCCTTCTGTTTCCACGGTGTCAGGACTCCGCGTCCAACAAGCGTTAGGACATCGTGGGCGGGTGCAGATTCCTCCTGAATCCCCGCCGGGCAGAGGGTGGCAGCCATTCAGCTCCTGGTGCGCTCCGAGACGGCCACCAGCACACGTGTCTGGGTGCGGAAGGCTCCCTCAGCAGACAACTGGCTTCCCACCTGAGCCCTCCTCTCCGCAGCACTGACTCGCCAAGAGTCACCACCTTCCAGGTCTCTCAACCTGGTTCCAGTTCTCCGGGGCCTTTGTCTGCTGGAGGTATTTCACTGTCCAGTATCTTGGGTGAGGCAGGCAGTGTGATTAAGGCCTCCTGTTGACACGGCAGCAGAGAGAAAGTGGGCCTTTGCAGACGCTGGCATTCAGCAGAGTCCTTGCTCCTAAGCTTACGCTTCGGTGGCCGGCTTATGGAAAACTTTGACTCTTGGCCCTGGACAAGTTTTCCTCCCCACTCGGCCTCCCCTCCTCCAGTCCCCTTTTTCCCTTCTCCCCTTCCTCCCGCCTTCCATTCCTCCCTCCCTCCTCTGTCCTCCCATCCTTACCTCCCTCTCTTCCTCTTTCTCCTCCTCCTTTCCTTTACGATTATCCTATGAGGTCAGGGGCTCAGGATCTCCCACACAGGACCTGCACGACCTTCTCAGGTGCCGGAGCTCTAGGCATTCTGTTGTGTCCATATGCGCCAACATCGTGATCAGGGGACAGTGGCCCTGATGGTGACTGTTGAGTGAGAAGAGGCACCGGGTGGGCAGTATTCCAGGCAGTGGTGCTAGTCATAGCTTTGGGCCCCCTTGGCAAAGAAAAGTATACTGCTTCATGTGCCAGTGTCAGGGATGGCTGGATCCAGGTGTTCACAAGTGTCACCCTTCCCCGGTGTTGGTTTCATTAAGGGGCAGGCAGACCCCTTGCAAAAAAAAAAAAAAAAAAAAAAAAAGCCCTGGCCTCTCCAAGCTTAAATAACCTCAGTTTGAGGATCCCAGTAGAAAGAGGACTTCTTTCCCCCAGTATCTGCCCCTTCCCACCCCCCAAATTACACATCGTTCATAGAAACTTAGACACTTTTTTTTCTCCCCACATTTTAACAGACCTGGGAGAGTAGATGACACCTTACAATTGAAGTTGGCAGCATTTTTTTCTCTTTTGGAGGTGCTTTAGGTAATGGTACATTTTATCATTCGTGGCATCTCAGAATTGCTGTAATATGGTGACCTCTGTGCCTGGTAGTGCCATTCCTAAGACAAGTTGTGGTAGCCAGGGGAAGAGAACGTTCTCGTTGGCAGGCTGGGTCAGGCTGGGCAATCTCAGCCCGGAACATGGGGGTGGTCGTTTCCTAGAGGAAAATCAGGACACTTCTGCTGGAAAAGGTGGATTAGAGGCTGGGTAGTGACAGCTACAGGTGTCATCACACAGGGACCCCCACAGAGAGCCCTCGGAAGAGCTGGAACCACCTGGGGACCTGAGCTGCATGTGGAATGGGTGTCTGGGCATCTTCTCAGGAATCGGACAGAGGGGTCCCTGATCCAGGCCCCTCTCAGAACCCCGGGAGAAGGGCAGGGATGTCCCGGAAGGAGCACCGTCAGCCGGGCCGTGGAGACAGTACCCAGTGGCTTCCAAGACACAGTGGGTGTGTCAGAGAGCAAATCTTGGGGTCACCCACTAGATGCATCAGAAGTGGGGGAAGAGCCCCTGTTCCCAGGCTCTGTGAGGTCGTCACCACCTCTGGAGGGAACAGGAGTCATCCCTAGCTCCTGAACTTTGCCTGGAAGGGGAGGTACAGAGCCAGGACCCCTGCCCTCCCCAAGCCAAGCCGGACCTGAGAGGGTGCCCACCTGATTGAAGGGGACGAAGCCACCGAGTAACGGAAAGGCTTGTAGGAAAAATGCCCTTGCTCCGGTGACTGCCCCTGGGGGCTGCGGGAGGGAAGAGCGTTCCAGAGCCTCCCAGGTAACTGCTGTGGACCATGGTCGTGAAAGGGTTACACAAAGAGTAAGTTACCTCCCTGACTGTTGGAAAGCGCTAACATGTATAATAAAGATGTTTACACTACGAGAAGCAAGCTCGAATTAAAAAGAAAAGAAAAACGTTTGGCTGCTGGATGAGGATGAGAAAACGGTGCAATGGGAGACAAGACGGCCCAGGGCAGGGGGCGTCCCTGCTGGTCATTTCACACCTACGAGCACGTGTACGGAAGAGAATAAAGGGATAGCTCTATGTAGCTCCAGTAAGATGCTCGTCAGTCTGCGGGGTGCTGCCCCAGAGCGTGAGGGCCCAGGGTGCTGGGGGAGGACACCCACTTTCTATGACACGTGTCTGAGCTGGATGCTCAGAGCCTGGAGGTTTCCTCAAGCTGTGGGCCCTCGGTGGCCACCAAAGAAAATGAGGTCTCCCTCCTTCCTCCCTCCCTGAGTCACTGCCTGGGCTGGTCGGGCCACTGGACAAGCGAGCCCCAGCTGAAGTGGCACCTGGCGGGGACAGTGAGTGTGGTCGGTGGGGAGGTGGCCCCCGCTCGGGAGAAAGCTGTCTCTTGGGGACACTGCTGCTTCCTCCGTGGGCTGTGGCCACGGGACCTCCTTTTCCTTTGGTCTTTCCTGGGTGGCTGTGGGGAGAGAGCCCTGCTAATTAACCTTCAAGGCTTCAAGGGTCTCACTTATAACAGCTGCCTCACATGGGCCCCCAGCCTTATCTAGTGTCTTGGGATGTTGACCCAACTCCCCAGGTGTGGAGACTGGTGTCATCTCACTGTCTGAAGCAGCTATGTTCACCAGGCTGGTCTTCGCTTCTCTCTTCTCTTTTGGCCCTAGAGATTTTGTTCCCTTTCTTCCTGGTATGTTTAGCTAGTCCTTTAAAGGGATTCTCACATCTTACACAGCATTTCTAGCTGTGTAGTGGGAAAGTCTTCATGTTTGGTCCACACGGGAAAGGGGCAGGTCCAATCATATTGACCTGGTCATAGTGATATATAAAGAGTGAGTTCTGATTTCATGGTGGATGGTGACATAACTCCCTTGGGTGGCTGTGGGTATGGGTGGGGCTTCATCTTCCACAGTCAGAAATGAAGACCTAAAATCAAACAGAAAAAGCAGACCAGCGGGAGAGTTAACATGTGTGATGGGGTGAACACTGAAGCTTTGAACTTCAAGATTTGAACGTGGCTGCCCCGCTATGTGTGAGCTGCATCCGGGTGGTGGGCAACCGCTAGGGCAGGCGACGGCTGATTTCTGTTTCCTTGTCTTGAGCTTTTTACTTTTTACACTGTGTATTTTTACTGATTTGAGTTTGAAAACACACAAGCTAACATGAAAGAGTCTGAAAATGCTGCTGACACTTGGTTTTCTGATGAGAGGGGCCCCTGGGGCTTGGGAAAGAGCAGAAGGCAGGGTGTCACGGCAGAGACCCTTCTCTCTGAAGGATCCCAAATCTAGGGGATCTGCTTTCACGTTTTAGGGCAGCTGCCTTGACTTTCAGCATCAATTCAACAAGCGTTCTTCAGTACTTCCCAAGTGCCGGTGCCTGAATTAGGAGCTGAGAACCTCCCGGCTTTCACGAGGGAGAATGGGAGATGCACACGTGTGACGCCCACCCAATCGACCTCAAAGAGTCGCTCCGTTGACTTAGATCTGACACACTGACTTCGTAATTAATCCACACAGATTTTCCTCTCTATGCAAACCCACCCTCAAAGGCTCACGGTGGCTTCTTGGGAAGGTGGCATCACCAGGGAGCTTTTCCTCTCGTCCCTTTAGCCCGAGTGGGAATAAGCAGTGTTTACTTGGTGCTGAGTCACTGGGTCAGGCTTCATTCGTGAACCTGTTCCTCCCGTTCCCTTCCCTTCCTCCACCCAGACTCAGGATTTCCCTCTGTCTGTGGGAGGCTGAACCTCGACCTCTCTCTGAGACCCTAACCAGGTTTCCTCTAGCTGCCCCAGCATGTGGACCAACCTGGTTAGTTCACGTGGCTTGGGTGGGTGGTGGCAGCAACGTGGGCCCCACCGCCGAGAACACCCCCTGCGGCCTGGTCTGGTGGGTGTTGCCGAATCAGCTAAGGCGAGTGGACGCACCTTCCCTTCCCTTCCTTTCCCATCACGGCGGCCTCACCTCTGCTGGGAGAGCCGGAAACCTGGGTCCCAGGCCTGCCTGCTGCTCCTGCCTGCGTGCTCTTGGTCAAGCTGTGATGCCTGAAAACTGAGGGTCCAAAGGTCCATGAACTGTGAAGAACTATGGGTGGTATATACCCAAAGAGTTGCAGACAGGGACTCAGAGAAGTGCAACTCACCCACGCTCAGAGCAGCACGTTCACAACCAGCAAAGGGGGAAACAGCCCAAGGACCCAGCCGCGGATGCCTGGATCGACCCAATGCAGCATCTCCACACAGTGGAACGTGTGGAGCCAAATTCAGCCGTAACGAGGAAGGAAGGATGGATGTCCGCTACCACGTGGATGAACCTCTAAGTCGCGACACTTGGTGGAAGATGACAGACACCATAGGTTACATATTGCATGATTCCGTTGACAGGAAATGTCCCAGATGTGGTGGTCAGGCCTGGGGGCAGGGGCTGGGGAAAAACTGCTTGGTGGTCCAGGGTCTTCCTTCGGAGGGCGGGAAACGCTGGGGTAGCACAACACTGCGGATGTACTGGGTGCTTCCAGTCGATGACTGTAAAATGGCTAATTTTATGTTGTGTGTGTTCACCTCAATAAATTAAAAAAAAAAAAAAAAAGGTCCCTCAACAGAAGCAAGTCCATGGCTGCCAGGACCCGAAGTAATGCCAGCAAAGGGCTGCTTGTCCGCGTTCCTCTTCGAGTCCCGCTAATGAGGTGGGTGGTGCCCGGTGCGCCCACATTTTACCCGGATTTCCGTCTTGTGTTATGCTTTGCCGTGCCGCTTTTATAGGTATCAGGAAGCTGTGCGGCGTGAAGATGTTGGACTGAAGCATCCGTTCAGTCCATCTTTCACACCTTCATTTCCTACATTGTTTCCACCGACCACATTCCCACCAAGCAGCCTGGACCATCTCTTGTCCTCTGGGTCACAAAGGGCAGCGCCACGAAGCCCACAGGCCCAGAGGTCCCCAGCCTGAGGAGTCAGCCCTCAGGTGGCCGCTGGGTGACGGTACTGGGAGGTCAGGGAGACCAGGAAGCCCCCTGCGCGTGCAGACAATGAGCTGGGGTGTGTCATGGGCTGGGACGCTGGGAGGGACTTGGAGGCTGGCCGGAAACAGGGGCTGCGGGAAGCAGCCTGTGTTGCCTTCAGGGTGAATTTTGGCCCCTTTTTGGAGTCAGCTGAGCAGTGGCTCAGTACACTGTCCCCTCCTGTGGCCCCAGCATGGGAATGAGGACGGAGCATCCTGGCCCGGCCTGGGCTCTTCCCAACAGATAGGATGAGCTATTAGGACCAGGTCTCGTGGGCTGGCGAGATGGGCTTCAGGCCAGGGTGGCTGTCCAGGCGTCCCCGCCTCCCACCCTGCCCTCCACCGTTTCCTTCGTGGGTGGCCGGGCTCGCTCCCGGAGGAAATCTCCACGACACGACCCCCTGCGTGACTGGAGTCTCCACTCACAGGACACGTCTTCCTGGGGAGGGGGCAGCTCAGACCTGGGCCCCCAGAACCACACCTTCTGTAGGAGCTTCTAAAGTGGCAAAACAAAGATACTCCCAAGATGTCGGAGGAGGCCTGGGTGGTCTGATGGGCTGTGTGGGCGCAGGGGTGGGTGGAGTTTCCCGGTGACTACCGGCAGGGCGGCAGGAAGGATCTCCACGCCCTGGCCGTGGCAGTGTCGAGGACGAGGGGTGGGGCTGACACATGCAGGAGGGGCTGGGGGAGTTCTGGGGGCTCTGCTGGGTTACTTGGCCCAAATCCGGCCCCCTCCAAAAGGCTCCTCCCAGCCCTGGCCGAGCCTGGGGAGCTGCGTGTCTGATGCTCGTCTCCTCCTGGTCTTGGGGGAGGGAGCAGGCCTGATGCGCCCTGTGTTTGTCAGGTCTGTCCAGAGAAACAGAACAAGAGGATGTGGAGATACATAAATTCAGAAATGTACCGTAAGAAATAGGCTTATGCAATTACGGAGGCTGGGAAGTCCCGATCCTGTGGGGTGGGCCAGCAGGCTGGAGACCCAGCTCGAGTCTGAAGGTCGTCTGCTGCAGCAGCCCCCTTCTTCAGGGAAGGACGGCCTTTTGTTCTATTAAGTTCTTCGACTGATTGGGCGAGGCCCACCCACATCACAAAGGGCAATCTGCTTACTCCAAATCTACCAGTTTACATGCCCATCTCATCCAAAAACACCCTCGTGGGAATTCCCTGGCCATCCAGTGGTTAGGATCCGTGCCTCCGCTGCACTGGGAACAGGTTTGATCCCCGGTCAGATCTTGCAAGCTGCACAGCGAGGCCAAAAAAAATTTAAAAATAAATAAATAAAAATGTAAAAATACAAAAACCTTCTCAGTAACATCAAGAATAATGTTGGACCAAATGTCTGGGCACCGTGGTGCAGACAAGCTGATGAATAAAATCAAACATCACCTTCCCCCCACCCTCACCAGCAGCTCTGGGTTCCGAGGGCTCTGCACAGCGTCACCAGCTCCCATGGAGCCCCCTTCAGTTGGGTGAACATCAGTGGCCCCACCTGGCACCCAGGTAAACCCACAGAACCGAAGATGCTGGCTTCCCAAGGGATGCAGGGTGGGTTGGCAGTGCCGCTGGGGCCTGGAGCACGCCTCCTCTCTGGAGATGAAACAGCAGGAGGGAAGAGGTTAATACAGACAACCACACAGCCGCTGAGGACGCTGAGTCACGGGAACCCGCTTCTGCTGATCCGGGCACATTTTTCCTTCATTCATCAAAGCCAGAGATGGCCCGTTGGGACCTGCCACAGGAAATCATCACGTCGACCTACCTGAACACGCCTTCCTGGGTGGCCTCCGCGTCGTCCTCCCTCACAGCCCGGCTTTCCCTCCACCTTCAGCCCCGGGGAAGGGCTCCCTGCGTTCCCACTGCCCCTCGGAGGGAAGCTTCCTGGCCTGCCTGAGTCAGAGCATCACAGCCAGGGGCCTACTGCCCTGACCTTGTTGGTTCAAACCGAGGCCACTGTCGCCACAGCCCAGGGATGAGGAGGGTCCTGACTGGATGGGGCTGGGGGGTGGGTGACGGCACTGACAGCTTACACGTGGGAAGACCGGGGCCCCAGAGAGGCGAACCTATTGCCCAAGATCATTTTCTAGTGAAAGTGTATCCCAAATATTGCATGAGACATCCTATGCTAAAAAGTTAGCCGTGGGGCTTCCCTGGTGGCGCAGTGGTTGGGAGTCCACCTGCCAATGCAGGGGACACGGGTTCGTGCCCCGGTCTGGGAAGATCCCACGTGCCGCGGAGCGGCTGGGCCTGTGAGCCATGGCCGCTGAGCCTGCGCGTCCGGAGCCTGTGCTCCGCAATGGGAGAGGCCACAGCAGTGAGAGGCCCGCGTATCGCAAAAAAAAAAAAAAAAAAAAAAAAGGTAGCCGTAACACAGTTTATTAATATTTAATTAAAATTTACATTTCTCAATTTTACTAACATTTTATTTGAAATTTTCAAAATGATTCACAATTTTAGCATAAGTATACCCCCAATATCGCGTGAGACTTACAAAAACTGATGAATAACTTATGGATATTTATAATTTATACTTGTACTTTATTATTTATGACTACTTATGATTAAAAAAATTGTTTATCTGAAATTCACCCTTAACTGGGTGCCCTATATATTATCTGGGCAACCCTATTTATATAACATCTTCCTAATTATTCTTGGTTGTTTGAAAATTATAAAACTTAAACATTTTTTAATTTGTTTTTGGTTTTATTGAAGTAGAGTTGATTTACAGTGTGTTAGTTTCGGATGTACAGCAAAGTGATTCCGTTTTATATATGTGTGTTAGTTTTCAGATTCTTTTTCATTATACAAGATATTATTACAAGATATAGAATGTAGTTCTTTGTGCTGTACAGTAGGTCCTTATTATTTTATATATAGCAGTGTGTATCTGCTAATCCCAAACTCTTAATTTATCCCTCGCCCCCCCCAAAAATTATTTTTCTATACTTCAGAACTTGGATTTCTCCCATGTAGGTTTATTCCATAAGTTTTACTGCAACCCACAGATGTCATAATTCTATTAGAAAAGGGGTTAACATTTCTTGCGTTACAAAGACAACATGCTTTGCCATTTGCAACACCAGTCATGTAATGAGGGGAACAGGATTCTCTCCAGCCCGGTGAGTTGCTTGTTTCTTGTCTTTGCCTGCCACTTCGGGGCCAAGGACTCTGGGGGAGGCGTGAGGGTGACAGAATCAGAGGAGACACGGCCCTCGTCTGCAGCCCCCAGTGGGCGCTGGGACAGGACACGGTGGCAAAGCGCCCGGGGTGGAGCTAGACTCTAGCCTTTGTCCAGCCCCACTTCCGGTCACCATCCTGGACCTCCCTCCCCGCCCCTGAGGGTCCAGCGGCCCCACTCACACATCTGTCCCCTCCCCCTGGGGCTTCCTGGCTGGGCCTGCTGCCCGCCCTCCCCCTCCTCCACACAGTCCTGGCCGTTTTCTCCAGGAAGCCTCTGTGCCCCACGTCCAGGAGTGTCAGGTCCCCGCATGGACCCCGTCGGAGGATGCCCTTCGTCGCCTGTGGTACTTTCCCACGGGTCTGCACCGAAGGAACCGCTGAGGGCGTCTCCCCAGACACCTCTCCCCAGAACCACCAAAGAACAGGTAACAGGTACCACTCATAACAGGTGCCCCACCCCATCAGGAGAGGAGTCGTTTTCTTTCTGGCAGATGCCAGGCAGATGGGTGTAGGTAGCGGTGAAGGGTTGGGGGTGGCAAGGAGGAAAATGAGGGCGCGAGAAGAACATGTATTACACGATCCCATTCATACGAAATGTCCAGAACGGGCATGTCCATAGAAAAACAAAGGAGATTTTTGGTTGCCAGGGGCTGGGGGGGGAATTGCAGGGTGTTAGTGAAAGCGTAGAGTGTTTCTTTCGGAAGTGATGGAAGTGCGCTAAAGTTGAGTGTGGGGATGGTCGCACAGCTCTGGGAAGGTACCAAAAGCCACTACGCTGAACACGTGGAAGGGGTGAATTGTATGGTGTGTGAGTTGTATCTCAGTGAAGCTGTTTAAAAAAACAATGGCTGCTTGATAACCAGCCCCACTCCCCTCCCGCTGTGAAGTGAGCTTAGCTGAGCTGTGGACACAGCAGCTCCCGGGACAGGTTGGGTCTGGGATGTGGGCCCCCTCCCCCCGCCCTTAGCTGCCAATTCTACAGACGGGCTGCGTGCAGCCTCGGGCCTGACGTTCTCGATTCCATCCTCATGGGGAGGGCTGGCCTCCAGCTTCTAGGCCACGGGTGAACTGCTAACTGCTGTTTTCTGAACTTGTAGAGACTGAGGACACATGTTTGTGGATTGTGGCCACAGCCAAGCCCAGCAGATATGTTTATACGCTCCCCAGGGGAGCCCTCAGAGCCTCGGTGGCAAAGAGGTTGAATGACACCAAAAAGGGGCAGAGCCAGGACCCGACCCTGGTCTCTGATGCTGTCATTCTTGACCCTCTGCCCAGAGCTTCGGGCCACAGGCCTGGCCTCAAGAGGGACATCCCTGGACCAACAGAAGACATGGATTCTACAGTCCTGTGAGGAGGAAGCACCAGGAAGTTGCATGGGCAATGGCTGCAGGGGTGAGGTCTGAGGACAGCTGGTCGGGGCCAGGCCCCCCGTGCTACCTTCCCCAGCCCTGTTCCCGCTTCTGAAAGATGGCAGGTTGGGCTGGGGCGTCACTTCTCAACCTCGGTGTACTGCCTTGAACAGCATCCCCTCCAAAGTATGTCCAAGTCCTACACCTCGGTACATATGGGTGTGACCTATGTGGAAACAGGGGCTTTGCAGATGTAATGAATATTTAAGGATCATCCTGGGTTTGGGGTGGGTCCTAAATCCACCGACTGGCGTCCTTAGGAGACCGAGGCAGAGGGGGAATAGTCACCCAAAAGAGGAGCACGGAGACAGACACCCATGAGGAAAGCCACGTGACGGAGGCGGAGATGGGGTGATGCATCTGCAGGCCGGGGAGCACCAAGGCCTGTCGGCCACCAGCAGAAGCTGGACAGGGGCCTGAGACAGACCCTGCCTCAGAGCCCCCAGAGGGAACCGGCTCTGTGACACTTGACCTCAGACTTCCAGCCTCCAGAACAGTGAGAGAATAAATGTGCCTTGTTACAGCAGCTCTGGTTAACTCATACTCTCGGGTAGCGCGAAGACAGGGTGAGAGGAAAGCTAGTCCTGCAAACTACCAATGCCAATTTAAGCTACCTTACTTATAGCTCTCACGTAGTCATAAAAGCAAAGCAAACTTGTAAAGTCAACACAGCCTACATTTTTAAAATACCATTTAGATAAAGAGCATGACTTGTCTTGCTGGATTAGGTCTGGCTGAAAGGAAGCCTCCGCAATGACAAAGTTGTGCTTTTGCAGGCGGGGCCGCGGCCCCAACCCCACGCCTGTTCTCACTTCAACTAACAAACCACCTGGGCTGTGGCGGGGGTAGAGAGTTAACGCCCTAAGTCCACGTGGCCCTTTTTTGTGTAGCCCACGCAAGGAGGGTAACGCTGCCCGCCCCTGCCCCCGCCCCATCCCCGCCCCCATCCCCGCACCAGCATCCCACCCCCACCCCCACACCCCCCCCCCCCGCCGGATCCCTGCCCCAGCCCCGCCCCCATCCCCGCCCCCGTCCCCACCCCAACCCCCGCCCCCGTCCCCGCCCCCATCCCCATCCCCACCCCATCCCTGCACCAGCCCCCACCCCACCCCTCCCCCATCCCCACCCCACCCCCTCCCCATCCCCACCCCCGCATCCCCACCCCCATCCTCATCCCCGCCCCCGCCCCCACCCTGGGGCTGTATTTCATGGAGAGACACGTCCTGCTGTGGTTTGCTGGGCCCAGAGCCAGTGAGAGGAGCAGGGTCAGGCCGTTTGTCCAGTGGGTGTGGATGGACAGGCATCAGGCCCACCAGCCCCTTGCAGAGAGCAGGTGGCGTTCAGGTCCTGGAGATGTGAGTAGCCTGGTCTTTACTCCTGAGGAGCGACCAGTGGGGAAGGGGTGCTCCCCAGCAGGGAAAGGCCTCCTTTCGGGACACGAGTGGAGCCTCGTTCCCTGGGCCGGGTTTTCTTGAAGGCAGCCCTGTGTCTGTGTGCACCTGGGGAAGTGAAGGCCTTCGGGCTCTGCCGAGTTCCCTGTCTTGGCCTCTGTGTCCTCAGCTGTAAATCCAGGCAGTTACATTTGGGGCCTGTAAGGTCCCCCCTAGGCATAAAACTGGACCATCGTGCTCAGAGGCCGTATCCGGAGAGAAGAGTCTGGAAGCCGAAGGTGGCAGGAGGGAGATGTCAAGCACGAGGGGGAGGGCCGGGCCCTGGGGGGTGGGGTGGGCGGGGCCTGGGGACGGAGCCGAAGTGGGAAGGCGGCCGGGCTGGCTCCCCCTGGCTGCTGTAACGTGTTAGCGCAGCTCGCGGTGCTGCAGGCCGGAAGTCTGATGCGGGCCCCGCTGCGGTATGATCAGGTGGCAGCAGGGCCGGTTCCTTCTGTAAATTCCAGGGGAGAATTCTTTCCTGCCTTTTCCAGCTCCTAGAAGCTGTCCATCTTCCTTGGCCTGTGGCCTCTTCCTCCGTCCTCAAAGCCGGCCATTGCCTCCCTCCCTCTTCGGCTTCCCCAGAGGTCTCCTCCTCTGACTGTGCTCCCCTGGGAGGACAGTGGGCCAACCCGGATAATCCAGGATAATCTCCCAGCCCAAAGATCCTTAACTGAAGCTGCAGAATCCCTGTTAGCAGATAAATTAACACTCACATGTCCCGGGACCGGTATCATCATCCCTGGCGGGGGGAGGGGGAGCGGCCTTTATTCTGCCCACCATGGGCACCTCCACCTGAGAGCAGAGAAATGGCCCATGGAAGATGCTCCGTACATGTACTGAGTGAAAGAACAAGGGGTTGGATGAAGCCGAGTCTCCGCTTGCTTGTTAGTTAATGCAGGAGATGCTACAAGACCTTCTCCTGCTCCGGGAGCAGCCGGGTGAACGACGTATTCAGTGGGTGCCTCATAAGTGTTTCTGCCCACCTGCCTGCCTGCTTCGTGGCTTGAAGGTCGGCAGGCAGGTCGGAGAGTTCTAGAAATAGAACCTTTACACCTCCAGACCTGCTGCCCAGGTCTGGTCCTGCAGAGGGTGAGGTTGGGGGCAGGCTTCCCCTTGGCCCCCTCCTTGCTGTCCTAGGGGTGCTGAGCCAGTATCCACTTCTGCCCTTGGAGCTGCCCACTAGGCACACCTAGGAGTCAGAAAGAAAGGACCTGTGACAACACGAAAAGGGCCCTTGTCCCGGACCTTAGGGAAAGAATTAGTGACTACTGTGTGAGAATAATAGCAATCAAGCCATTAAAGAGAAGGGCCAGGTGGATCTGCCTTCCTACTGCCTACCCCCAGATTGGACCTTCAACCCCACTGGACAATCTGCCTCCACTGCAGGTGTCTCGGTCCCCAGGGCAACTGGGAATCATTTCACAAACAGAAGTTTATGGTCTTGTGGGAATGGGGAGTTGAGGAAATGTCAAGGGGCGAAGTTTTCATTTATAGCATCTGTGTATGTAGGTGTTAGGCCAGGTGTCAGCTAAATTCTACTCAGAATGACTCAGCTGGCCTCCTGGCCATTTATTTGTCTGTCAGCAGTATGACTCTAGTGCTTTTGGCCATAAATAATCGAATCCCTAACTCTCAGAGGCAAAAGCAATACTTTCTTAAAAAAATTTTTTTGAGTGTATTTTTAAAATTGAAGTATAGTGGCTAGCAATACTTTCAATTGCCTCATGAACTGTGGAGGGAGGGCACTGAGTTGAAGAGATTTTCTTGGCTTTCCCCACAGTGACAAGATGGCTGCAGGGGCTCCAGTCATCACACCCTCCTAGGACAACAGCCAGTGCAGGGAGGGGCAGGCAGCAAAGGGCTTCTTTCCTCACAGCTCTTTTATTACCTTGTCCAGAAGCCCTTGGGGACTTCATCTTCCTGACCACTGACCAGACAGAGTCCCACTGCCACTGCCGGACTCAAGCACTTTAAAGAAAAGGGAACAGGGAGCAGGGAGCTTCCTGAAGTGTCCGGTCTCTGCAGTGGACAGCCTGTCTCCCCTTCCACCCCCATGTGCACACATGCACACCACACACACACACATGCACACACTCACTTTTGGTCCAAGCAGTTCCCAAGGGGCGAGGCTAACCCCCTCTCAGGAGTGGACACCCCAGCAAGACCTGAATCCATCAGGGCTTCCCCCACCAGGCCCTGAGGAATGAGTGAGGGGTGGGCTCTGAGCTCCTGCCCAGCACTTTTCCTGGCACAGTCTGGAAGGAGGTGCCCACTGGAGTTAGCCAGTGGCCAGGACCTAGCGGGCGCGTTAGGGCCACCTGCTCTTTTTTTTTTTTAATGTTTTTTTATTGAATTAAAGCAACAGCATACAATTTTTTTGGAAATTATAAGGTTAATATAGAAATAAGTGAAAAATTAATCCTATGACGTCTGGATCAACTACCTGAATTTGCGAAGTGAATAACAAATATTCAATTCTCATTTTATCAACTGACTTTGGCCCACAAGTGAAAAACACATCATTCCTTTTGATGATTTCTGTGGGATGCCTGTCAAGCATTGCAAGTAATAGAGAATGTATCAGACTACAGAGCAATAAAGAGATTTACAGCAGAAGCGCTGATTAAAATGATCAATGTCCCAAACTGTGGAAGGAGCATTTTGCTAGAAGATGCAGACGGATGGGTTTTGTGTGAAGGCAGCGCCCTAGAAGGCCCCCTCGCCGCCCCCCCCAACCCCAGTCCCATGGCTCAGGTGCGGGGCTGATGAGCTCCCCATTTCCCGCAGCCAGTCTGTGAGGCACCCAGACAGGACAAGTCCACATTTTGTTTATAGCCTTGCAGACTCTTTTCTAAGCAGATGAATGCGTACCCTTTTCCTTTAAAAAAATAAAAATGAGGTCGTAATCCACAGCCCATCTTGTGATCTCCGTTTTTCCTTTGGGAAGATGGGGACACTTTGTCAGGGAATATTCTTCTGCAACCGATGTTAGTCGCGTCCCTGCCGCACACATGCGCCTCGGCTGGTGCAGCTCAGCCCACTTCACCCCTGAACATCCTGAGTCTTCCTCGTTTCCTGGTGGGCAGCAGCCTCTGCTTGAGTGATGGGGCCACCTGGCAGGGCTGCCACCTGCACAGTCCCCTCATCCAAAAGTGCCCCATTTGGGAACTGCACCCAACTACTTTTTCCAATCACTGTTCTCGTCACAGCCCCATCTATGTGGGTGCTCAGACCATCATCAGACCCTTGAGATTCCCTCTTGAGGGTTAATTATTCATGTGGCCCGGGACCCACGGCTGCCAGAGTCCACTCCGTCCCCTCCCCCACGCCTGCAGAAGCTGCCCTTTTGGACTCAGGTGCCAAGGAGGAGAGAGCAATTGTTACTGGAATCATTAAAATCGTTTCTGGGAAATAGACAGTGGTTGAAAAAATTAGAAGCTACAGAAAAGTATAAACAAGAAAATAAAAACCACCTGTAAGCCCACTAGCCAGAGATAACAGCTATTAACAATTTAGTGTATTTCTATCCAGGTGTTTTTCCCGAGTATAACTCAGTCAGCATCCCACTAGGTATGCAGAAACCTCTCTAAATGTTTCAAACATGGTATGTTTAATGTGGAGAATTGATTGCATGAGGATAGAAGAGCTGACAGCCCGTGGGGGCGGGTGGTAAGGTTCAGAACACCCAGTTAAATGTGAATTCTAGATAAACAACAAATAATTTGGGGGTACAAGTATATCCTAGGCAATATTTGTTTATCTGACGTTCAAGTTCAAGTTTAACCGGGCATCCTGCTTTTGTTTTTCTCCCCTAAATCTGGCAAGCCTAGATGGAGAGACAGCCCGGAGACCAGCTTCTCAGGGAGCACCATCCCCGCCCCCCTTCCCTCCCCTGGCTGGAGAGAAGGGAGGGGTGTTGCCAGGACCAAGAGGCAAGATCCCCCTCCACGCGCCCCCCGACCCCGAAAAGCTAGGCCTGTTGGGCGAGGCTGGAGCTGAGCCCAGGGAGTGTGCTGTAGAGTGAATGCTTCTCCCTTCCTCCGCCCTCCAGCTCCAGCCGGTGCCTCTCCTTATCTGAGCCCAGACAGCTATCAGGCAGCCTGGGAGGTGTAGCTTGTGGGACTCAGTCCCGAGATGAGAGGCCGGCGGTGCCAGGACAGACGCAGACTGCACAGCAGAAGGCCAGGGTCCTATGCGTTGCTCCCCACACTTTCTCTGAGTGTGTAACTTTCAGAAGTTGTAATATCCCAGAGTACAGAGTTCTATAGTGTACTTGACTACTGCAGAATTGTGCACTTAG
Source organism: Delphinus delphis (assembly GCF_949987515.2). Classification (NCBI taxonomy): domain Eukaryota; kingdom Metazoa; phylum Chordata; class Mammalia; order Artiodactyla; family Delphinidae; genus Delphinus; species Delphinus delphis. The sequence continues at coordinate 3,978,359 of NC_082686.1, forward strand.
GAACCGTGATTTCCCGCTGAAACTCTGCGGGGCAGAGGGCTGCAGAGAAGCTTCAAGACCCGCGCTTGAGGATTTCAGGGGCCCTATGGCCGGGCTCCCTCCTGTTTTCCTAACCCGAGGCTGCCAGCAGTTTGCTAAGGTCTGGGTAGAGGCTGCCCCACATACCCAGGTGTCGGGAGGCATCAGACACACCAGGGACATGACGCTTGGGCCGCGCCGTGAACTCTTATTCACGGACAAGAACTTGAACTTTGGGTCATGGTCACACCCACACATGGCTGTCTGTGAGATCTTCGTGCCTGTGGAGGTTTGAATGAGAACCAAAGCGCAGCAGGTGGTTCTGAGATTATGCTGTTTTTCCTCGCCCCACTACACGCGTGCGTGCGCGCGCACACACACACGCACACGCACACGCACGCCGTGGCAGGGCCCTCACAAGCTTTCCCACGGGTGCTCCCTCTGCCTGTGTCCTGGCAGGGTGTCGACAAGGCACGGAAAACCAAGTCAGCGCTGGGCCTGGGGCGTGGAGGGAAGGGACGGCCCTGCGCTCTGAACCGGCCCTGCCTTGTACCCACTGTGTGGGTTTTGGTGAGATGCCAGCCCTTCTGAGCCGCAGTGTCCTCCTCTGAAGCTGGGGCCCACACTCGCCTGCCCTGCAGGGATGTGGGATCATCAGTGAAATACCGTGGGAGGAGCCCTGGGCGTGTAGCAGGTGCGGAATAAACGGGCATTTCGGTCACCACGTATCCAGTGGGCACTCATTTGGGAAGACCAGGCAGGAAGCCCCCCCACCGCTGGCTGGGGGTCAGCTGCTGACAGTGGGGCACAGGCCCAGGTCCTTTGTGGCTTCAGGGAGGGGCATTACCTGCTTTGATGAGTCAGCAGGGACACGGCGGCCACCCCACTCCCCGCCCTGCCTTCACCTGCTCCCTCTGGCCTCCCTGCTGGCTGAGGCCCGGTTCCCAGGAGGCTGGGGCTGTGCTGCAGGGGGTGGGCCGGGCCCACCCAGCTCCTTGCCACCTCCACCCCTGCCCGCAAGAGCCGTCGTGGGTGACTGGTGTGCCCAGCGCCTCTTGCACCCTGTCCCCCGATCCCAGCCGCCGCTGTGCGAGCAGGTCTGGGGGGGCCCCAGCTGCAGCTCCCCGTTCACTGTCTGCCCCCGGCTTCTCCTCAAGGAGCCCACCTGGTGTGCGGTTCCCCCCTGGAGTTGCAGGAGTGACCCCTCGACTGTGGGAGCTGGGGATGGACGGGTAGGGCTGCTGCCTGTCCAGACTCACCTGACACCTCTGAGGCCTGCGCCCGCTTTGACCCACTCCACGCCCGCTTTGACCCACTCCACGCCCGTGTCTTGAATCGTTTTTCCTCCGCCTGTTTCACCCTCCTTCACCCCATCGTTGGGGCTTCCTGCGGTCCCCTCCTAACAGCGCCTGCACACGGGTCCTCTTCCAGGCCCTGCATGGGGGAACGAGGTGTGGACAACTGCTCCCGGCCAGCCTTCCAGGAGGACACAGGACACCGGTCAGGAGCCTGGAAGAGGCAAGATGGTCCGTGAAGCTGGATCAGCTGTGACCCCTCTGAGCCCAGTTTCAGGAACTGATGGTGTTGTGTTGACGCTCAGATGTCACCATTTCTAACGAGTGTCCAGCAGGCCGAGACCGCTGCCATCTCAGGTCTGCACCTGCGCAAAGGCACTCACAGCATAATGGTGCTTCCCGAGTCACACGAGCACAGGGAGGACGGACGGGCCCCTTCGACCTTGCTTGTACGTGTTTTCTCTGGTACCAGTTTTTAGGGTTGAGGCTTCCTAACCTCAGAGAGGCCCATGGCTCTGAAGCCCGAGACCTGGCCGGCAGCCTCCTGGACTGTAAAACGTTGGCAGTGCTGCTGAAAGGACCCGCTTTATCACAGATGGTAAACGGCGTGCTCAGCCGTCAGTCAGGAACTTGCCACCTTTAACCTTGAACGAACGCTGCTTGCCCCCTGGGAAGGTCACCGGCTTTCCACCTGCAGGAGTCTCCCCAGGACTGTTCCCCGGGGAGCCAGATGCTCTTCCTGGGTCCATGACCTGCTGCCCCACCAGGAACTTGACCCAGACTGGACCGAGCTTAGACCCCAATCGCTTTCTAGACAAATCGCAAAAAGTCAGCGCTCCCGCAGGTATATCGCTCTCACCACTTCAGCTTTGGCACCGTCAGGGTTCTGTGCCCTGACTTGGCATTTCACTACTTCTGTTCTGTCGGCCCAAGCATGAAGCTGACGCGCCTGGAGCGAGCTGGGCTTTCCCTCCTACCCCTCCCACCCACTGCATCTTCCCGCATCTCTCCCCTCCTTCCCCCCCGCCCCAGCTCCTCCAGGACGAAACAGGCAGTGCTATGGGTTGAATTATGTGACCCCCAAAAGATGCGCTGGGGTTCTTAACCCCTGTATCTTAGAATGTGATCTTATCGGGATACAGGGTCTTTACAGAGGTGATCAAATGAAAACGAGGCATCAGTGTGAGGCCCTAACCCGATATGACTGGTGTTCTTATAAAAAGGGGAAATTTAGACAGAGACAGACACAAACGGAGGGAGACGGTGTGAAGACACGGGGAGAAGGCGGCCGTGATGAAACGCAGCGGGACCCTATGGTCCTCCCCCCGTTCCATGTCCTCCGCCTGCCTTTTGTCTGTGGAAAAACTTTAGCCAAAGAATAAGGTTAATTAGAGAAGTGAGAAAATGCAGAAGCAAAAGAAAGCAGTCAGACAGGACAGAACAATAAAAGTTTAGTCACTAAACAGAGTCAGGGACCTTTAACTCCTTCTCAAAGGCTATAGACAGTATTCTGAGCCATGTCCTGTGAGCTGTCTTATAGAGACTGAAACCTCCACCAGATGGAAGAAGTTAACTACATGATGACCAGGCTGTAGCCATGACGTCAGCTGCCGCAATTCCAAGAACTGGCCTCAAGGAAATGGGAACAAGCCAACCCCGGAACTGAAGACTAACTGTACCTAAAACAATCCTGACGACGCTGGTCAGACCACCGATGACCAAGTTCAAGATGACGGTCCGAGCTGGCTGTTCTGTTTCTGCATGCAGCCCCCTCCCTCCGTCTATCAAAGCTTTTGCCCCCGATTGTCAGCTGGTGGCAGGGTCGGGGTGGAGTCGGCCTTTGGACAGGAGTCCACCCTCTCACCCCCCCAACCAGTTGCCGGCATCGAAAATAAAGCAAACTTTCCTTTCCACCACTTGCTTCTTGATTGGCTTTTAAGCGGCGAGCAGCCGGACCCCACTTCCGGTTACGGTGGGACTGGGTGATGAATCTACCAGCCAAGGGACGCCAAGGATGCTGGCAAACGCCAGAAGCTGGAAGAGGCGAGGAGGGACCCTCCCCTGGAGCCTTCAGAGGGAGCGGGGCCGGCACCTTGATCTTGGAGTTCTAGTCTCTAGACCTGAGAAAATAAATTTCTGTCGTTTAAGCCCCCAGTTTGTGGTACTTTACTAAGGCAGCTCTAGGAAACGATACAGAGAGTTAATTCACCAAAAGTGGGGGAAATAAGCTTTGCAAATACTGCCTTGATCAGGGGCTCGTGTTACACCCGTTATCTGTTCTCCTTTATGAAATGGTTGCACGTCCATCAAGATCTTGAGAAACTGAGTGTATTTTCAAAGCTCAAAAGGTTTGCTTGCTAAGAACTTGTCCTGTAAAAGAAAGAATCCCTTTGTAGACCAAGTTGATAGACTTATTTTATCCAGATCGTCACTGGTTTGGTTTTCTCAGAAATAAGAAAAGTATGGATATAAATGTCTTGGCATTTGAAAAAAAGGATGAGGTTAGCTGCTCTCTCAGGTCTTAGCCGCCACCGTGGTCCTGCCCGACCTGCCTTTGGAAAGCGTTTGGAGCCACGGTGTGAGTTCCAGGGGCTGCCGTCCAGTTGGGAAAGCTTCCCTTTGTCTGTGGAAGGCTGCACAGGGAAGATGGGGGAAGTCCCAGCGATCTCCATGGTCACCCTGTGCTGATGCCTGGTGTGGAAAGTGTGATTCTGTCACACTCGATTCCGGATGCAGGTTGGGACTCATTGTAGCAGTTGGACTGGCCTGCAGGAGGCCCAGGGGCTGCCTCCGCGTGGGGCAGGGCCTCCCCGGCAGCAGTCCAGTGAAGCCAGAGAAGGAACAGTGCCCATCCGTTCTGGCACGTTCCTTCGCAGCCTGCGTCTGTGTGAGCATCCCCTGCGTGGGCTGAGTCACCTCCCCAGCTGTGCTTGGGAAACACCTGGAAGGCTGTTGAACTGGGAAGTGGACAGGGGGTCTGGACCCTGCCCTGCTCCGATCCCACACGGTGGGTGGCCCAAACCTTGGGAAGGATGGTCCTGGCCTGTCTGGTACCCGGTTCTGACCCCCTCAGAGGACTGATGACAAGGGTGAGGGTCTAAAGGAAACGTGCTGAGTCCTGGCTTTGCAGCCCCGCACTGCACACGGAGACCACGCACACCTCCTTCAAGGGGTCTTGTGAAGTGGACACAGTCTGAGCCCATGAGTAAGTGGCCTGCCAGCGTTCACCTTCGTGACGGTGGCCATGGTCCCTGGCTGGCATCAGACTCCGAGGGTGGGGTGGCAATGTACCCAGGCAGGGACTCAGCGTCCCTCCCCAGTGGGAGCTGCCCTTTCCCCGAGGGTGTGGACCCACATGTATCCTGCCCTCCTTCCTCGTTTCCTGGGCTGGAGAAGACTGAGTCAGCCTGTGAACGTGGTAGAGGAGACCGCGTTCCACAAAGAAACATAAATGCCAAGCTGGGTGGCCGCTGCCCGGAGCCGCCTCCAGAGAGGGCGTGGCCCAAGCCTCCTGAAGGTCACAGACTGTCTGTGCCAGGGGTTTGAGATCATCTGTCTTGACGTTTGTCAAGCATGTTACTTGGAAAAAGGTTTGGAGGCTGCATCCTCTTGGTTAAACGCCCTGCAGGACTGCTCAAGGCCTTCATTGCTTGCCTGCTCAGGGACTCAATAAACAGGGGTATGGGTGCAACATTGCCCCAGGTGTATTTGACTTCAACTTTTTTTTTTTTGCAGTACGCGGGCCTCTCACTGTTGCGGCCTCTCCCGTTGCGGAGCACAGGCTCCGGACGCGCAGGCTCAGCGGCCATGGCTCACGGGCCCAGCCGCTCCGCGGCATGTGGGATCCTCCCGGACCGGGGCACGAACCCGTGTCCCCTGCATCGGCAGGCGGACTCTCAACCGCTGCGCCACCAGGGAAGCCCCATTCATCTTTTTCAGCAATACCTTTTTTTTTTTTCCCCTGCTGGAGTATTTGATGGGAAATGCTCTTCTCACCCAATCTCTTCATTTTAAAGATGAAGAAGAAAGTCATCACCAGAGAGGTTATGTGACCTGCCTGACGTTACTCAGTAGCAGCACTGCTGGGAGGAGAACTCACACTCGGCTCTGCAGGCAGCTCTCTTCCTTGCAATGTACAGAGAAGAAGAATAAACCCCAAAGCAACTGAGAAAGATTTCTCTTTCTCCTCAACTCAAAATATAAAGTACCTCCATTTATAAGGAAAAAAGTTAGCTCAGTGGCCCTTGACCTTGTCTGGGAGCTCTTCAAGGGACTTCAGGTTAAACATGGTAGACTGAAGATATACATTCATCAGGTCCTTTAAAAAATCCTCCAGAACACCAGCACGGCAACAGTAAGAAGTCACCTCACGAGAACAAAGGGAGAAGAAGAGGAAAAACAGCAGGCAGAGATGTCCATGAAAATTTCGATGCACAGACAATGCCAGCGGCCTCCCCAGTATCTTTTCTCCCTTCTTTTTGCCGACAGAACCCCAGTTTTGGCTGGGGCCATCATGCTCCCAATTGCCTTGTGTCCCAGAGCCCGTGTCCCTAAGGGTGTCCATGTGGTCCTGTATAAGTGGAAGTCTGCTGGAGATCCTGGGAAAATAGCATTCCTACATCGGAGCCGCTCCTTCTCCACCATCTTTTCTTTTTTGGCCCTCCTTCTGTCTCCTTAGAATGTGGACCTGAGCCTGGAGTGGAGTAGCTGTCTTGTGAACATGAGGGTGAAAGCCACACAATGAGGACGACAGAGCAGAAACACAGAAGGAAACTGGGACGGTGATAACGTCACAGGCTGCTGTCCTAGCCCTGGATGTTTGGGTAAGAACAGTAAAATGCTGTTCGGGGCTTCCCTGGTGGTGCAGTGCTTGAGAGTCCGCCTGCCGATGCAGGGGACACGGGTTCGTGCCCCGGTCTGGGAAGATCCCACATGCCGCGGAGCGGCTGGGCCCGTGAGCCATGGCCGCTGAGCCTGCGCATCCGGAGCCTGTGCTCCGCAACGGGAGAGGCCACAACAGTGAGAGGCCCGCGTACCGCTAAAAAAAAAAAATGCTGTTCGGTCGAGCCATTGAATGGGGTTCTGCCACATGAAGCCAAATGTAATCTGTAGGTGATGCACTGGCACTGCAGACCAGTGAAAAGTGAAGCAAGACTACCTGCCGAAATGATCACCAACCTACACAAGCAACTGACGTGCAAAGCTCCAGAATGGCTGAAGAACTGGAGGCACCAAGGTTGGAGTGAGGGGCTAGCTGAGCACTGCAGAGCTGACGCGCAGAATGTATGTCATAAGAAACACTTAGACCCTAAGCTTTCCTCCCCCGTCCCACAGAGACAGACAACTGTCCCACCTCCATTGAAGAGAACTTAGGATGTATACACTGCAGAGAAATTAAACCAGACAGGCTCTGGGCTTGGTGACTCGAGGAAGAGCAGAAAGAAGAAAAAGTTACGAAAGAAACAATACAAAACATTTGCTGGAACTGTACGACATAACTTTCCTGATTGAACGAGCGAACCAAGTTTCCCGACAAAACATGAAACAATTTCATCTTGAAATTTCAAAACACTGGTGATTTAAAAAATCCTTAATATTTATAGAGGAAAAACAATGGGATAAATTCAAAGTATCAGAATTTCTCAATAATAATATTAGAAAGCAGAAAATAATGAAGCAATGCCTTCAAAATTCTAAAAAAAAAGTTTTATCTAGAATTCTTTATTTATACAAACTGTCAATCAAAGGGTGGAATAAAGATGTTTAAAAATATGTAAGATTCTCTTTTTTTTTTTTTTTTTTTTTTGCGGTACGCGGGCCTCTCACTGTTGCAGCCTCTCCATTTGTGGAGCACAAGCTCCGGACGCGCAGGCTCAGTGGCCACGGCTCACGGGCCCAGCCGTTCCGCAGCACGTGGGATCTTCCCGGACCGGGGCACAAACCCGCGTCCCCTGCATCAGTAGGCGGACTCTCAACCACTGCGCCACCAGGGAAGCCCCAAAAATATGTAAGATTTTTAAGATTTAAAAATTGTACCTCACATGCATTCTTTCTCAGGAAGCTACTGGAGGATGTGCTTCACTTGAGCAAGAAAGTAAACCCAGAAAGAGAAAGATGTGGGACACAGGACACACTGTATGTAGCACAGAAAAATACAAAGAGATTCTCACTGAAGTTGAAGGGAACTCTCAGGAGGAGAGCTGTGCCACAAGCCAAGAGGTCAACTGTCCAGATACAAACGGGAAGACGAGAGCTCCAGAAAGGATGTCTCCACTGGAACAACAAACAACAACAAAACAAAACAAAACGTGAATGATTACCTGATGTGTGTGATTTTGTTGAGAGGAGTTTTTCAGGTTTGTCAGATAAAGTTGGGGAATAAGTGGTCCGTAGTATATAAAAAAATTGAGGCAATAGTTAACTCCAGGAAAAACAAAATGTTGCACAAGAAAAGAAAAAGTAATCTTAGTGCCATAAGGGCTGAGTTGTGACATTTATGGAGTCATAATAATGCCAACCCTAAACATTGGTTTGGCCAAAGATTACGATATAAGTAAATTATGAAGATGGTGGGTAGGATGGAAGAGGCTGAGAGCATGTGGCGGGTGGTGGTGTAAGTGCGCTAAAATGGAAAAAAACAAGAAATAATACGGTAGTCATTTTAGTTAAAAATGTGGAGGTATAGGGCTTCCCTGGTGGTGCAGTGGTTGAGAGTCCGCCTGCCGATGCAGGGGACACGGGTTTGTGTCCCGGTCTGGGAAGATCCCACGTGCCGCGGAGCGGCTGGGCCCGTGAGCCATGGCCACTGAGCCTGCGCGTCCGGAGCCTGTGCTCTGCAACGGGAGAGGCCACAACAGTGAGAGGCCCGCATACCGCAAAAAAAAAAAAAAAAAAAAAAAGTGGAGGTATAGATTAAAAAATAAAACAGTCAAGAGACTTGAAAGTAAGTAACTCAAGGGGAAGGGAATGGGAGGTGGGAAGGGGTGTGGTGACAAACAGAAACCTTGCAACACTGACTTATAAAACAATGTTATAAAAATTAATTAAAACGGAAGAAACAATAATCTTAATAAAAATTACAACCTCTCTTCTCAGGAGAAAATCTGGACACTTCCTCTGAGCTAGTTTTAGAAACCCAAACCCAGTTGTGTGGACCTCAGGGCAGGCAGGCTAGGTCACCTGAGACTCTCCTTTATGCTGTTGTCCAGTGGCCCCAGTTGACCTTGCCGCAGAGCTGGCTGAAGTCTGAGCACAGGCTTAACGTGATAAGAATCATCTCCTGCCTTTGGCAGGTTCATGGGTTGGTACAAGTGGATTTATAGCTGTGCGTGCAGCCACCCAGTAACAAACGAATGGTTCCAACATGTTGGACTGGCAACAGAGACGGTGGGGAACATGGAAACTGTCCACCCAATGCTATTGTATCGTCCTTTTCCCTACTGTCTTCTTCAGAGTCTTTTTGTTTTTTTTCCCAGTGGAACCCAAATGCTGGTGTCAAGCATTAAAGGAGCCTGGGAGCTTCTCCTGCCAGAGAGTGGTTTCCTGTCCTGTCCTGACACTCTGACATGCCTCCTTTAGTGATGGATGGGAGATTCTCCTGCAGCCAGCTCCGCTCCCTCCAACCCCGCCAGGGATTCCTGAGGTCCCTGGTGCCCCAGGGGAGAGCGTGGAAGGGGGGGGGTAGCCCGCTCTCATCCCTCAGCTCACATCACAAGGTCACATCTGATTTTGTGTCCAATTCTGAGAAATCGGAGTCGGTCTGTTTAACTTATGTATTAGTTTTCCTGTGGCTGTCATAACAAATTATACAAACTGGGTGGTTTAAACCACAGAAATTTATTTTCCCACAGTTCTGGAGGCCAGAAGTCCACGATCAAGGTGTCGGCCGGGCTGGTTGCATCTGAAGTCTCCAGGGGCGCCCTTCCAAGCCTGTCTCCTAACTTCTGATGGTTGCCGGCAGTCCTTGGCGCTCCTTGGCTTGTACATGTTTACTGCAGTCTCTGCCTCCATCTTCGCATGGCCTTTGTCTCTTGATATCTCATCACATTGTCCTACCTCCGTTTGTGTCTGTGTCCAGATTTCTTTTTCCTTATAAGGACACAAATCATATCGGGTTTAGGGCCCATCTCAACCTAGTGTGACCTGATCTTAAGTTGATTACATCTGCAAAGACCCTACTTCTAAATAAGGTCATACTCACGGGCACTGGGCGGTAGGGGATGGACATATCTGTTAGGGGGACACAATTCAACACCCTCCTGGCTGGCTTCACCCTCAACGGCTGCTCAAGACTTCCCCACCCTGGAAAACCCTTTCTTCCACATGCTGTGACCCTAGAAGCTACCTTCCTGTCACCATCCCTCTTCCCTGGTCACCAAACATCTTGAAAACATCCTTCTGTTTCCCCATGAGTACCACCCACCCAGCCCACGCCTTCTTCCTGATTATATGCTCCAGCACCCGTGCCCAGCACCCCTCAACTCTGAACAACTTTTGTCTCCTTCCAAAGTCCACTGCACCTTCAAAGGTCAGAGGTCAAGCCAGTGTGCTGGAGACTGGCCCACGGAGTGGGCTTCACAACTGACCGACTGATGCTGGGCAGGGGCCCCTGACCTTTTGAAACCTCAGCTTCCTCATCTGGAAAGTGGGGATGGTGGTGCTTTCCTCCTCGGGTGACTGTGGGAATTAAATGAAATACACAAGCCACATACTCAGGCTTAGTGCATGGCATCTAATAGGAGCTCAATAAACAGTGACTATAATTAGCAATTAAATGTAGTTTTCCGGTAAGTGGTGGCCTCCCAGGGTGCCGCTGTGTGCGTTCAGGGTCAGTTCGTGAGTTGACGGGCACACCTGCAATGACTCACCTCCTGCAGGGGCTACGCCGGGGCCAACCGCTCCTCCCTGGGCTGTGACAACGGTGCTTCCCAGGTACAATGAAGACAAACAGGTTGGCACCGTCAGCCAGGCTCAGCCAGGTCCTCCCGGGAAGCCCAGGTGGGAGCAGGCAGTTGGCAGGACGTGGGCCCCGCCCTCCACAGCTTCCCCGTATGAGGGGCGGCGGCCATGGGCTCGGGTCGTCGGAAAGAGCTCAGAGCTCAGAACCGGAGGCCTGGGGTGGGCCTCGGGGGCGGCCAGGTCACCCCGTGGGCCTGATCTGCCCGCGTCCGCCTCCCACGCCCGGCGCTGGGGCATCCGCTGCCGGGAGAGAACCGCGGTGAGTCTTCATCCATCACCTGCCTCCCACGTGGGTCTCTGTCTCCGGATCTCTCCGCTCCCCGAGACAAGTTGGTGACACGGGGATGGACATTCACTTGCGGGGGAGGGAAACGTCAGTGGTTGGCGAACTGTGCCTCCCGTGGACGCTTTGTTTGTTTAACTGTGGTAAATACACAAAACACAAATGTACCATTTCAACCATTCTTAAGCGTACAGGTAACATTAAATCCGTTCACATTGGTCTACAGCCATCACCACCGTCTGTCTCCAGAACCCTCTTATCTTTCCAGCCTGAAACTCTGCCCACATGAGACACTCACTCCCATCTTCCCCCCAGCCCCGGGCCCCCATCATCCTATTTTCTGTCTCCATGAATTGGACACCTCTGGGGCCTCACGTAAGCGGAATCATACAGTGTTTGATCTTTCATGTCTGGTTTCTTTCACTAAGCATCGTGCCCTCGAGGTTTATCCACTTTGTAGCAGGTGTCGGAATGTCCTTCCTTTTTAAGACGGGACACTATTGCGTTGTGTGGGTGGACCACGTTCTGCTTGTCCATTCATCCATCCATGGACACTCGAGGGGCCTCCACTCCTGGCTATTGTGGGTAATGCTGCTATGAACGTAGGGTGTAAATACCTGTTTGAGTCCCTGCTTTCAATTCTTCTGAGTATATACCCAGAAGTAGAGTTGCTGGGCCATATGGTAGTTCTATGTTTAATTTTTTGAGGAATCGTGAATGCTGCATTTTAAAGCAGGGATTTAAAAACACGGTATCACAGGTAAGACGCTTGGAGCAGAATGGAGAAAGTGCCTGGATCTTGCCAACCCAGACAGACCGGGGCTGGAATTCTGGCTCTGTAATCACAGCCGAGTTACTTCACTTTCCTGAGCCTCAATTTCCTCGTCTGTAAAATGGGAGCAATGCCACCCACCTCACGTCATGCTGGGTTTTGAGAAATTTTAACTTAATTAGGAAAGTTGGGAAGGCTAATGGCTTAGAGCAAGGACTGAAAAGCCACTCCTTGCACCTGTTTTTGTGCTGCCTGAGAGCCAGAATAGTTTCCACATTTTTTAAGGGTTGTGAAAAAACGAAGAAGAACAGGTGTCAGAGTCCGTATGTGGCCGGCAAAGCCTAAAATATTTACTCCCGGGCCTTTTTAGGAAAAAGTTTGTGATGCGTCGCTTAGAGAACAGGCTCTGAAGTCAGAGTACTTGGGTTCAAGGACAAACTGCGTGACCTTGACCAAGTCCCTCTGTCCATCTGTACCTCGGTCTCCTCATCTGTAAAGTGGGGATAACAGTGCCTGTGGCTTATTGTCTAATCTGTCAAGTCTCTGCTCAACACGGCCATGCCTTGCTCCTTCTAGCACATTCTGTAACGTGTCTCCTGTTTTCTGTGTGGTCTGTCTCCCCAGCTAGGATGGAAGGCTCACCCGGGCAGGGAGAATTCAGACCCCATAGGGAAATGTGAGGAGAAGATGAGTTAACACACGAAGGACATTGAGACGGTGGTGGGATGGGTGAGTACCCAGCACAGAGTTAGCCCCGGGCTGGCGCGAGACCCCCGGGTACCTGGGGGGGGCCGGTCTTCCTACAGTGCAGGTTCTCGGGGGCCTGTGCTCTGGGCACCAGCTCTGCCCCAAACTTGGTAGATGAAAGAGCGGGAAACACAGTGGAGAAGACCAGCGTGCTCCCTGGAGGCTGACACACGGGGTGTGGCACCGGAAGGGCTGCAGACCAGCCCCACGACCCAAGGCAAACATGGTCAGCTCCCCGGGACCTGCCCGACTGGTCCCCACACCTGCCTGAGCAAAGGCGGCGAGATGACGGGTCCTGTTTGCTGCAGTGTCCTCAGGGTGTTGGAGCCACCCTCTGCAGCAGCCCAGCTCTACCGAGGTGACCAATGCCTCAACTCCACTCTCTCAGGTGACCCCCATAATAACCCACCAGGAGGCTTTGTCCCTATTTGACAGATGAAGGCACTGAGGCTCTCAGTGAGACCGAAGTGCTCACTCGAGCTCACTGTTTCTGCCTCACGTCGCCAGGACTTGACCCGGGACGGCATACCGCGGGGTCTTCTACTGTGCAGAGAATGGGCGAATGGAGGATGCACCTAAGAAGGCGGGCATTAGAATCACTGACCTTCTGGGGAAGAGGTGGGAAGACAGACCATCTTTTCTGGAAGAACCAAGGATGAAGTGGGTGGCCCTCGAGGCAAGGCCCGTGGCTGGGGGCGGGGGATGCGGGAGATGGGAGGGGGCTTGGTTTCGTGCTGCAGAGACACAGACTCCTCTTGGACGATCTGCAGCAGAAAACATGGAGGTGCATGCGCTCTGACTTGTGGGAGGCTCCTCCCATGCCTCTAAAGACAGTTTCCCGGGGACAGGAGGCTTAGACGTCAAACCCCAAAGACAAGATCTCTATGAATCTCCATGGCCTCCCATCTTGGCCACTCGGGGGCTGACCTAACCTCACAGATGTGCTGACCTGGCTCTTTTCAAGCAGCCCGCGTTCATTTTTTTGTGGTTCTCCCCAGGGCAGGCCCTGCTCCCAGCACAAAGGCAGCCCGGCTGGGGGGCGGGGGCAGGGATGGCCAGGAAGGAGCCGTGTGGAGGAGCAGGTATGAGCTGCTCTGTTGACATCAGTATCCCGCAGCAGGAAATGCAGGCTGAGTGACATACCTGAGGTTCAAGAGCAGCTATTAGCCAGCAATCCGCTAAGACAGTCTAACAGGACAGCCCCTGGGTTCTAAGGGCCGTGAAGGAGGACGTCAGAGAGGCCCAACTGCCCGGTTCAGAGAGATGGTCCTCGCCCCGCCCAAAAAGGCAGAAAAGGAAAGGGAAATTGCCTGCAAGAGAGCGACAGGAAGCCCTCGGCCGGGAATCCAGGCCTGCACCCCTCCTCCAGCAGCTCAGCGGAGGGGCCGGCGTGCTGGAAGAGCAGCTGGAAAAGAAGGGCCGAGACCCAGGCAGTCTCCAAGTGTCTAGGGCACCACTGGCACGCTTACATTGTGTTCCAGCGTGTCGTGACCTCACTTTCCCCTGATTAGACAAGTGAGATGGTCATTCTGATCTTTTTCCAGGTGAGGAATTCTACACAGGCAAGAATTCATGTGAAAAATCATGCCGCAGGTGAGCTGCAGGTAGAGAGAGGGGCTGGCTGGGTGCACTAGCGCCCAACAGCCCCACCCTCAAATGCGTTTCCCTTAAATTCTCCCTGCAGGATGCTACATACCTTTGCAAATTGGTAACCTGGAGAGCTGTGAAAGGAGCTCTGTTTTATTTTTTAATTTTTATTTGTTTTTAATACATTTATTTATTTTTGGCTGCGTTGGGTCTTCGTTGCGGTGCACGGGCTTCACGTTGCAGTGGCTCTTCTTGTTGTGGAGCACGGGCTCTAGGCACGCGGGCTTCAGTATGTGTGGCGCATGGGTTCAGTAGTTGTGGCTCGCGGGCTCTAGAGCACAGGCTCAGTAGTTGTGGCGCATGGGCTTAGTGGCTTCGCCACATGTGGGATCTTCCCGGCAGGGCTTGAACCCGTGTCCCCTGCATTGGCAGGTGGATTCTTAACTACTGCACCACCAGGGAAGTCCTGAGCTCTGTTTTTAAAAAGTTAGTGCTGGGAATTCCCCTGTGGTCTAGTGGTTAAGACTCTGCACTTTTATTGCTGAGTGGCTGGGTGGGATCCCTGTTCAGGGAACTAAGATCCCACAAGGTGTGCAGCGTGGCCAAAAATAATAATGATAATAAAAAAAACTAAAAAAAAACTAGTGTTTCCTGGGCCTGGACTACTCGATTCTGTGGGTGTGTTCTCTCAATCAGCCTCCCTCGAGTCACTCCGAGCTGTGAGCTTCAGTGGCTCCATGTACAGAAGGGGAAGCAGAGGCCAGAGAAGAAACTTGTACGTGCAGGTGGATGAAGGTAGAGAGGGGACCTCACATCTGCTCTGTATGACTCCAGAGTTGCTGTCCTACTGTTTAGAGAAGTCAAAGTATGGGCAGTTTCTAATTTGCCTTTGGATCCTGAGGCCTGGCTACTGCAGTGCTGAGAGGTGGTGTGACAGCGGCCACGGCCGTGGCGTGTCGTGGACATTTACCCTTAGCTCAGTAGCTGCTGCAAGTCTCAGAACAATGGACTCATTGCCTGAGGGGAAGGTTCGGATGTCACGGCCAGAAGTCATACCCATCAGTGATGGACCTGGTCACGGCTGACCCCAGCTTGAGGAGCTGGTCAACTACAGGAACGCTAGGTCCCCCTGCTGCCCCCTTAAGGGAAGCCCAGCCAGGGGCCTTTGCGGCTTGGGAGACGTCGGCTAATTTGGAAGTGACGGGAAAGCCCAGGCATGACCAGGCATGCCTCTCCTCCCTCTGCAGGGGTCCATGGCCAGAGCCATGTTTTGTACGAGGAAGATGGTGACCGGGAGAGAAGAAAGAGGAAGGGAGAGGTGTGAGGGGATTTTTTAAAAATTTAATTTAATAAATTTATTTTTTATACAACATGTTCTTACTAGTTATCTATTTTATACATATTGGTGTATATATGAATCTTCAATTCAACCCATCCCCACCCCCTACTTCCCCCCTTGGTGTCCATACGTTTGTTCTCTACATCTGTATCTCTATTTCTGCCTTACAGACCGGTTCATCTGTACCATTTTTCGAGATTCCACATATATGCGTTAATATACAATATTCGTTTTTCTCTTTCTGACTTACTTCACTCTGTATGACAGTCTCTAGGTCCATCCATGTCTCTACGAATGACCCAATTTCGTTCCTTTTATGGCTGAGTAATATTCCATTGTATATATATGTACCACATCTTCTTTATCCATTCATCTGTCGATGGGCATTTCGGTTGCTTCCATGACCTGGCTATTGTAAATAGTGCTGCAGTGAACATTGGGGAGCATGTGTCTTTTTGAATTATGGTTTTCTCAGGGTATATGCCCAGTAGTGGGATTGCTGGGTCATATGGTAGTTCTATTTTTAGTGTTTTAAGGAACCTCCATACTGTTCTCCATAGTGGCTGTATCAATTTACATTCCCACCAACAGTGCAAGAGGGTTCCCTTTTCTCCACATCTTCTCTAGCATTTGTTGTTGTAGATTCTCTGATGATGCCCATTCTAACCAGTGTGAGGTGATACCTCATTGTATTTTTTTTTTTTTTTTTTGTGGTGCGCGCGCCTCTCACTGTTGTGGCCTCTCCCGTTGCGGAGCACAGGCTCCGGATGCGCAGGCCCAGCGGCCATGGCTCACGGGCCCAGCCGCTCCGCGGCATGTGGGATCTTCCCAGACCGGGGCATGAACCCGTGTCCCCTGCATCGGCAGGTGGACTCTCAACCACTGCGCCACCAGGGAAGCCCCCTCATTGTATTTTTGATTTGCATTTCTCTAATAATTAGTGATGTTGAGCAGCTTTTCATGTGCCTCTTGACCATCTGTATGTCTTCTTTGGGGAGATGTCTATTTAGGTCTTCTGCCAATTTTTGGATTGGGTTGTTTTTCTTTCTTTAATATTGAGCTGCATGAGCTGTTTATATATTTTGGAGATTAATCCTTTGTTCGTCGATTCGTTTGCAAATATTTTCTCCCATTCTGAGGGTTGTCTTTTTGTTTTGTTTATAGTTTCTTTTGCTGTGCAAAAGCTTTTAAGTTTCATTAGGTCCCATTTGTTTATTTTTGCTTTTATTTCCATTACTCTAGGAGGTGGGTCAACAAAGATCTTGCTGTGGTTTATGTCAAAGAGTATTTTTCCTGTGTTTTCTTCTAAGAGTTTTAGTGTCTGGTCTTACATTTAGGTCTCTAATCCATTTTGAGTTTATTTTTGTGTGTGGTGTTAGGGAGTGTTCTAATTTCATTCTTTTACGCGTAGCTGTCCAGTTTTCCCAGCACCAGTTATTGAAGAGACTTTCTTTTCTCCATTGTATATCCTTGCCTCCTTGTCATAGATTAGTTGACCATAGGTGCATGGGTTTATCTCTGGGCTTTCTACCCTGTTCCATTGATCTATATTTCTGTTTTTGTGCCAGTACCATACTGTCTTGATTACTGTAGCTTTGTAGTATAGTCTGAAATCCAGGAGCCTGATTCCTCCAGCTCCATTTTTCTTTCTCAGGATTGCTTTGACTATTTGGGGTCTTTTGTGTTTCCATACAAATTGTGAAATTTTTGTTCTAGTTCTGTGAAAAATGCCCTTGGTAGTTTGAAAGGGATTGCACTGAATCTGTAGATTGCTTTGGGTAGTATAGTCATTTTCACAATGTTAATTCTTCCAATCCAAGAACATGGTATATCTCTCCATTTGTTTGTGTCATCTTGGATTTCTTTCATCAGTGTCTTATAGTTTTCTGCATACAGGTCTTTTGTCTCCTTAGGTAGGTTTATTCCTAGGTATTTTATTCTTTTTGTTGCAATGGTGAATGGGATTGTTTCCTTAATTTCTCTTTCTGGTCTTTCATTGTTAGTGTACAGGAATGCAAGAGATTTCTGTGCATTAATTTTGTATCCTGCAACTTTACCACACTCATTGATTAGCTCTAGTAGTTTTGTGGTGGCATCTTTAGGATTCTCTATGTATAGTATCATGGCATCTGCAAATAGTGAAAGTTTTAATTCTTCTTTTCCAATTTGCATTCCTTTTATTTATTTTTCTTCTCTGATTGCCTTGGCTAAGACTTCCAAAACTATGTTGAATAATAGTGGTGAGAGTGGACATCCTTGTCTTGTTCATGATCTTAGAAGAAATGGTTTCAGTTTTTCACCATTGAGAATGATGTTTGCTGTGGGCTTGTCATATATGGCCTTTATTATGTTGAGGTAGGTTCCCTCTATGCCCACTTTCTGGAGAGTTTTTATCATAAATGGGTGTTAAATTTTGTCAAAAGCTTTTTCTGCATCTATTGAGATGATCATATGGTTTTTATTCTTCAGTTTGTTAATATGGTGTATCACATTGTTTGATTTACATATATTGAAGAATCCTTGCATCTCTAGGATAAATCCCACTTGATCATGGTGTATGATCCTTTTAATGTGTTGTTGGATTCTGTTTGCTAGTATCTTGTTGAGGGTTTTTGCATCTATATTCATCAGTGATAATGGTCTGTAATTTTCTTTTTTTTGCAGTACCTTTGTCTGGTTTTGGTATCAGGGTGATGGTGGCCTCGTAGAATGACTTTGGGAGTGTTCCTTCCTCTGCAGTTTTTTGGAAGAGTTTGAGAAGGATGGGTGTTAGCTCTTTTCTAAATGTTTGATAGAATTCACCTGTAAAGCCATCTGGTCCTAGACTTCTGTTTGTTGGAAGATTTTTAATCACAGGTTCAGTTTCATTATATGTGATTGGTCTGTTCATATTTTCTATTTCTTCCTGGTTCAGTCTTGGAAGGCTATACCTTTTAAGAATTTGTCCATTTCTTCCAGGTTGTCCATTTTATTAGCATAGCGTTGCTTGTAGTAGTCTCTTGTGATGCTTTGTATTTCTGCGGTGTCTGTTTTAACTTCTCTTTTTCATTTCAAATTTTATTGATTTGAGTCCTCACCCTTTTTCTTGAGGAGTCTGGCTAAAGGTTTATCAGTTTTGTTTATCTTTTCAAAGAACCAGCTTTTAGTTTTATTGATTTTTGCTAGTGCTTTCTTTGTTTCTATTTCATTTATTTCTGCTCTGATGTTTATGATTTCTTTCCTTCTATTTACTTTGGGTTTTGTTTGTTCTTCTTTCTCTAGTTCCTTTAGGTGTAAGGTTAGATTGTTTATTTGACATTTTTCTTGTTTCTTGAAGTAGGCTTGTATAGCTATAAACTTCCCTCTTGGAACTGCTTTTGCTGCATCCCATAGGTTTTGGATCGTTGTGTTTTCATTGTCATTTGTCTCTAGGTTTTTTTTGATTTCCATCTCTCGGTTATTTAGTAACATATTGTTTAGCCTCCATATGTTTGTGTTTTTACGTTTTTTTCCCCTGTAATTGATTTCTAATCTCATAGCATCGTGGTCGGAAAAGGTGCTTGGTATGATTTCAATTTTCTTAAATTTACTGAGGCTTGATTTTTGACCCAAGGTATGATCTATCCAGGAGAATGTTCTGTGTGCACTTGAGAAGAAAGTGTAATCTGCTGTTTTTAGGTGGAATGTCATATAAATATCAATTAAATCTATCTGATCTGTTGTGTCACTTAAAGCTTGTGTTTCCTTATTGAGTTTCTGTCTGGATGATCTGTCCATGGTATAAGTGAGGTGTTAAAGTCCCCCACTATTATTGTGTTACTGTCGATTTCCTCTTTTATAGCTGTTAGCATTTGCCTTATGTATTGAGGTGCTCCTATGTTGGGTGCATATATATTTATAATTGCTATATCTTTTTCTTGGATTCATCCCTTGATCATTATGTAGTGTCCTTCCTTGTGTCTTGTAACATTCTTTATTTTAAATTCTATTTTATCTGATATGAGTATTGCTACTCCAGCTTTCTTTTGATTTCAACTTGCATAGAATATCTTTTTCCATCCCCTCACCTTGAGTCTGTATGTGTCTCTAGGTCTGAAGTGGGTCTCTTCTAGACAGCATATATATGGGTCTTGTTTTTGTATCCATTCAGTGAGCCTGTGTCTTTTGGTTGGAGCATTTAATCCATTCACATTTAAGGTAATTATTGATATGTATGTTCCCATGACCATTTTCTTAATTGTTTGGGGTTTGTTTTTGTATGTCGTTTTCTTCTTTTGTGTTTCCCACTTAGAGAAGTTCCTTTAGCATTTGTTGTAGAGCTGGTTTGGTGGTGCTGAATTCTCTTAGCTTTTGCTTGTCTGTAAAACTTTTGATTTCTCTGTCAAATCTCAATAAGATCCTTGCCGGGTAGAGTAATGTTGGTTGTAGCTTCTTTCCTTTCATCAGTTTAAATATATCCTGCCACTCCCTTCTGGCTTGTAGAGTTTCTGCTGAGAAATCAGCTCTTAACCTTATGTGAGTTCCCTTGTATGTTATTTGTCATTTTTCCCTTGTTGCTTTCAATAATTTTTCTTTGTTTTTAATTTTTGCCAATTCACTTACTATGTGTCTCGGTGTGTTTCTCTTTGGGTTTATCCTGCTGGGGACCCTGTGCTTCATGGACTTGGATGGCTCTTTCCTTTCCCATGTTAGGGAAGTCTTTGACTATAATCTCTTCAAATATTTTCTTGGGTCCTTTCTCTCTCTCTTCTCTTTCTGGGACTCCTATAATGTGAATGTTGTTATGTTTACTATTGTCCCAGAGGTGTGAGGGGATTTTGATGAAAGAGAAAGATGAGGCCATCCTGGCCAACATCAAGGCCTGCCGAGTCTGAGCCATTTGGAAAGAAAGAAGGTGGCATGGCTTTTATGCTGTGTGCTAGCCGGGCATGCTGGGCACAGGGAGGAGAGAGGAAGGGGATGCTTCTAAGGCACTTGCAGTCTCCTTTTGTTACAGCACGGAGGTAGCTATAGATGAGGAAAGAAATGGGGGTGGGGCCAGGTGACAGGAAATCGTGTACCTTGTAAACAGCAGGCGTCCATAGGCAGACAGAGAAAAGCAGGAAATTTCAGACTAACAGGAAACCACGTATTTTGGGTGATAAGTGTCCCGGAAGCTGAAAAAGGAAGATGAGGAAAGGCAGGAATCTCCTGCATCAGAGAATATAATCTGTTGCTCATTTTGCTCTCATTACAATAAAATTAGCTTTTCAGAGAAGTACGCATCATGCACTGACACCATGATACTTGTGATCTAAGCTAAATACGGATAAAAATCCCTCCTGCCCTTGGGAAAATGGAGCTGGGATGAAAATCAGGGAATACGATCCCCAAACTCCTCCTTCCCCAGTGAATATTCCGTCCCTTCCTTTGTATGTCCCTCATAACCGGCTTGCCAAAAAAACCCAGGGCAGGGCTTCCCTGGTGGCGCAGTGGTTGAGAGTCCACCTGCCGATGCAGGAGACACGGGTTCGTGCCCCGGTCTGGGAAGGTCCCACATGCCACGGAGCGGCTGGGCCCGTGAACCATGGCCGCTGAGCCTGTGTGTCCGGAGCCTGTGCTCCGCAACGGGAGAGGCCACAGCAGTGAGAGGCCTGCGTACCACAAAAAACAAAACAAAAAACAAAACAACAACAACAACAAAAACCCCAGGGCAGCAGCTCCTCACCTGTCTTCCTGCTCTTATGCTGAGGGAGTATTCTTTTTTTTTTTTTGTGGTACGCAGGCCTCTCACTGTTGTGGCCTCTCCCGTTGCGGAGCACAGGCTCGGGACGCGCAGGCTCAGCGGCCATGGCTCACGGGCCCAGCCGCTCCGCGGCATGTGGGATCCTCCCGGACCGGGGCACGAACCCGTGTCCCCTGCATCGGCAGGCGGACTCTCAACCACTGCGCCACCAGGGAAGCCTGAGGGAGTATTCTTGCTTAAATAAATTCTCACTTTACTTTCTTAACCTCCCTTCTTCTCCAAAATATTTCACGGTGAGGCTAGAAACTTAAATTTACTGGGAACCCTTTGAGGGCCTTTCTTGCTCCCAAAGAAATGGGACTCTTCAACTTTCCCTCCCACTAAGACACCCCAGAAGGTAGTTGATTGTCAAATCCCAGCCTCATCTCTTAAATACATCACCCAGCTGCCGTCTCCCCTCCTTTCCTCTCCTCCCCCTGCTACTGTGTAGGTGGACCCCACTATCTCTCATCCAGACCATTACTTTGGATACATTCATCTCCTTGACTCTGATCCCTCCTTCATCCGGGCTCCATCCCTGGCTCAGACCTTGGGCAAGTTACTTAGAGTTCAGCTTACACCCTGGTTTCCTCATCGGGTGGTTCTGAGTGAGTTGACACACGCTAATGACTTCTGCCAGAGTTATTATATTTATTTATTTATTTATGGCTGCATTGGGTCTTCGTTGCTGCGTGCGGGCTTTCTCTAGCTGCAGTGAGCGGGGGCTACTCTTAGTTGTAGTGCATGGGCTTCTCATTGCGGTGGCTTCTCTTGTTGTGGAGCACGGGGTCTAGGCGCATGGGCTTCACTTGTTGTGGCTCGTGGGCTCCGTAGTTATGGCTCACGGGCTCTATAGTGCAGGCTCAGTAGTTGTGGCACACGGGCTAGTTGATCTGCAGCATGTGGGATCTTCCCTGACCAGCGATCGAACCCGTGTTCCCTGCATTGGCAGGCGGACTCTTAACCACTGCGCCACCAGGGAAGTCCCACCTTCTGCTTTTAAATCCACAAAGAATTATTCTCCAAATGGTGTGGCCAAAGGATTAGATTTGATCCTCCCTGACAACTTAAACCAAAATTGTCTGTGGATGTAAGAGAGAAGGGTAAGAATGAAAATGATTTTTAAAAAATTGGAGAGAAAAATATTTCATTGATCTCCGTTCTCGGAAGGAATTGTTGGCGTAAAATTAATGGAAGGAATCATGAACGAAGACAGGAATATGTTTGCATAAAATAAAAATCTCCTGGGGAAAAAATAATGCGAGCAGAAATGAACAGTAAACATTGCAAAAATATCAACATAAATATGGCAGGCAAAGGACTGAACTCAATATATAGAAAAGTTTTTCATAAGTTATTATGACCCTGAGAAAACCGAAATTCAAAGAGTCATGTACCAAAATGTTCATTGCAGCTCTATTTACAATAGCCCAGAGATGGAAACAACCTAAGTGCCCATCATCGGATGAATGGATAAATAAGATGTGGCACATACATACAATGGAATATTACTCAGCCATAAAAAGAAACGAAATTGAGCTATTTGTAATGAGGTGGATAGACCTAGAGTCTGTCATACAGAGTGAAGTACATCAGAAAGAGAAAGACAAATACCGTATGCTGACACATATATATGGAATTTAAGAAAAAAAAAATGTCATGAAGAACCTAGGGGTAAGGCAGGAATAAAGACGCAGACCTCCTAGAGAACGGACTTGAGGTTATGGGGAGGGGGAAGGGTGAGCTGTGACGGGGCGAGAGAGAGTCATGGACATATACACACTAACAAACGTAGTAAGGTAGATAGCTAGTGGGAAGCAGCCGCATGGCACAGGGATATTGGCTCGGTGCTTTGTGACAGCCTGGAGGGGTGGGATAGGGAGGGTGGGAGGGAGGGAGACGCAAGAGGGAAGACATATGGGAACATATGTATATGTATAACTGATTCACTTTGTTATAAAGCAGAAACTAACACACCATTGTAAAGCAATTATACCCCAATAAAGATGTTAAAAAAGAAAAAAAAAAGTTATTATGAACAATAGACACCACTAGAAAAACAGTTAAAAAGCATCCAATTTCGACATGAAATATTAAGGTCCAAGAACTCATAATAATATGGGTAATGCTTATGGACCAGTCAGGTCCTGGATATCAAGCTGAGTTATTTGCATATATGTCTTCATTCAGTTCTCACAAGGGCTCCAGGAGGTGGGCCCCAGCCTAACTCCCTGTTTGCTGATGGACACAGAGGATCAGAGGGGTTATGAAATTTCCCCTAAGTTGCCAGAACGGAATCTCCTAATCAACAGAGCCAAAATTTGAGCCCGTCTTGGACTCTGAAGCCCTAACCACTAGGCTATCTAAATAAACTTTTAAAATAAGCTTCTTTTGACTTTTTTAAATCAATTTTTTATTGAAGTATAGTTGATTTACAATGTTGTGTTAATTTCTACTGCATATACATATGCATATATACTTTTAAAAATATTCTCCATTATGGTTTATCATAGGATATTGAATATGGTTCTCTGTGCTATATAGTAGGACCCTATTGTTTATCCATTCTATATATAAAAGCTTACATCTGCTCACCCCAACCTCCCAATCCATCCCTCCCCTGAACCCCTCCCCCTTGGCAACCACCAGTCTGTTCTCTATGTCCATGATTCTGTTGCTGTTTCACAGATAGGTTCATTAGCGTCAGTTTTTGATTCCACGTGTAAGTGATATATGGTATTTGTCTTTCTCTTTCTGACTTACTTCACTTAGTATGATAATCTCTAGTTGCTAAAATAAGCTACTTTAAAAAAACTCAATTTCACTAACAGTCAAAGAAATGCAAATCAAAACAGTGAAGACTCAGCTATCAAATTGACACTCGTATTTGAACTGATGACACACCACCTGGTGAAGCTGGGGGAGGGGCAGGCACGCCTACACACGGGTGCTAGAGGGTAAATTGTAAACCTGTTTGGAAAGCAATTTTGAAATATGAAAGAAGAGCCTTAAGAAGTATTCTTACTCTTTGGCCTAGAGACCTCATTTCTAGAAATCTACCTTACAGAAGAAGAGTAGAGATCAAAGTCAGTGAACAAGAAGGCTTATTACAACATTATGTATAATTCAGATTTTGGAAACAACCAAATACTCCCCAACCAAGGACTGAGGAAATAAATGATAGTGACCCACAGGGGAATATTATGCATTCATTAAAAAGCACATTTTCGAAGATCGCGGGAAGTGCTGACAAAATCTTAGCAGCAGACAGACAGAGTTAGGAGATTCAGGAAGGAAGACATTTAAACTAGGTTTTGAGGGAGGGTGGTGCGGGGGGCATTTTCCAAGCAAAGGTGGCGGTAAGGACGCTCCAGACAAAATTCAAGGTAAGCAAGGACAGGAAGTTTGAGAAACCCTGGTGATGGGGCGGGCAGGGAGTATTGGGGAGGGCAGGTGGGCATGGAAGAGTCAGTTAGATCAGATGATGAAGGGGCTTGAGAAACAATCAGACTTTCAGGCAATAAAAAGATATTGAAGAGTTAAAAAAAAGCAAAAACACTCCCAGGACTTCCCTGGTGGCACAGTGGTTAAGATCCGCCTGCCAATGCAGGGGACACAGGTTCGATCCCTGGTCCCGGGAGATCCCACATGCCGCGGAGCAACTAAGCCTGTGCACCACAACTACTGAGCCTGCGCGCCTAGAGCCCGTGCTCCGCAACAAGAGAAGCCACCACAATGACAAGCCCGCGCGCCGCAACGAAGAGTAGCCCCCATTCACCAAAACTAGAGAAAGCCCGCGTGCAGCAACGATGACCCAACGCAGCCAAAAAAAAAGAAAGAAAAAACCTCCCTACTCCCATTATAAAAATAATAAATTCTGAAGGTAGACGATTTGGAAAGTATAGAATGTAATAAATAGGAAAATAGAGATTGCTCCGAACTTAACTAACTCGGTGAGTGTTTATCACCATTGGATGAATATTCTATTCTAGGAAGTAGATGGATGGGCAGATATTCTACAAAAGAAATGATTGGAATTTTAAATATAACATCAATAACTCTTTAGGAGTCTGTCTCCCACTAGACTAGAGGGTGGACAACTCAAAATCAGGGCCTGTGTCATATTGATTCCTGCTAAACCCTGGTGTATGAGTGGGTGGGTGGACAGATGGGTAGGATTCTTCTCTGTGAAGCCATCTTTCCACCATCCCGGTTGCACCCTGGGAGAGAGGGCTGACCCCATGAAAGGATCCCGCAGCAAGACAGCTCCGCCACCCAACGGATGGACAACTTGGGTAAGGATGTTTCACATCTCTGAGTTTTGGTCTCCTCGTTTTGAGGATGGTGAAGGACTGCACATACAAACAGATGTACAGACCGGCTCAGGACCCCAGAGTCGGCATAAATGTTATTTTAAGCTGCAGACATCTGAGATTCAACAGATGCAGAAAAAGCCTCCTTGGCACTCCCCTTACCTAGCTAAAAGCAGCAACTTCTGGGAAATGAGGCTCTATAAATCCCTTCTCTGGGGGCATTGTATGGCCCTGAAGACAGAAAGACCATTCATACCTGTTTAAACAAATAAATATTATCACAATTTTTCTACCATCCGGTTCCCCTAAAAACTCACTTGTCGGGCTTCCCTGGTGGCACAGTGGTTGAGAATCTGCCTGCCAATGCAGGGGACACGGGTTCGAGCCCTGGTCTGGGAGGATCCCACATGCCGCGGAGCAACTAGGCCCGTGAGTCACAACTACTGAGCCTGAGCATCTGGAGCTTGTGCTCCGCAACAAGAGAGGCCGTGACAGTGAGAGGCCCGCGCACCGCGATGAAGAGTGGCCCCCGCTCGCCGCAACTAGAGAATGCCCTCTCACAGAAACGAAGACCCAACACAGCCAAAAATAAATAAATAGCGTTCCCTTAAAACAAGACAATGGGAAGGAGGAGTGATGATTAGAACTTTGAAACAAAACAAACTCCCTTGTCTTTCCTAAAGAAAACTATTTCATAGAAAAGGAAGCCCACAGAGGCTGTTCTCCCCTCTCCATTTTCCCTACTAAGTTAGGAGTACCAGTCTTTCATTTTAACCATTTAACGAGCCAGCTGCTTTTTGAACTGACTTCCGTACACATAGGACACAAACGCTGGCCTCCTGCTAATGGCTTTAGTATCGGGCCCCAATAACAGAACATAACAAGGTAGAGAAAAAGTTTTTCTTCCGCTATACGGATAAAGGCCAGACCATAGAGGACAGAAGAATGACCCCTAACCTCTGGGACCAAGAAAGGTCACAACTTGGTCAATGAGAGTCCGCTTCCCTGACTTTTGTCCCCACCTCTAATTTAGGACCAATCAAAGAAAGTCAACTTTGCTCCACTAGCCTATCACATAGGAGGTGAACCTGCCCCAGTGTCCCCGTGGTGACAGCCTCCATCAGGGCCCCCTGGAGCCTGCCCTGTTTTCCACTCTAAAGCTTTCCCCCTGGGTTTCCCTGGTGGTGCAGTGGTTAAGAATCCGCCTGCCAATGCAGGGGACACGGGTCCGAGCCCTGGTCTGGGAAGATCCCGCATGCCATGGAGCAACTAAGCCCATGCGCCACAACTACTGAGCCTGCGCTCTAGAGCCCGCGAACCACAACTACTGAGCCCATGTGCCACAACTACTGAAGTCTGCGTGCCTAGAGCCCGTGCTCCGCAACAAGAGAAGCCACCACAATGAGAAGCCCGCACACCGCAACGAAGACTGAACCCAGCCTAAAATAAATAAACCCAGTCTAAGATAAATAAATATATTTTTTTAATAATAATAATAAAGCTTTCCCCCTCCGCTGCCTGCCTGTGAGTCTACGTCAAGCACAAGTGATGGTGGCCGACGCCCATCTCTGAATGAGCAGCTTTTGCTTGTTCTCTTCTGGGCGGTCTTTGTTTATTCCCACTGAGACAGGAAGGGCAGCACACAACATTTAAAAGAATGACAGCCGTTGAGGACACAACATAAACTGGTTAGAACCAACTAGGTCCAGGATGGAGGATGACTGACTTCCACTAGACTTTGAGCCTCAGAATATGCTAATTGTAATACATCAGCAAGCTAACTTGGCGGTCCCCAACCTTTTTGGCACCAGGGACCGGTTTCGTGGGAGACAATTTTTCCACTGATGTGGGGTGGGGGATGGTCCAGGTGGTGATGCCGGCGGCAGGGAGCGATGGGGAGCGGCAGTGAAGCTTCCGCGCATAGCCCGCCGCTCACCTCCTGCTGTGCGGCCCGGTTCCTAACAGGCCGCGGACTGGTATTGGGGGTTGGGGACCCCTGAGCTAAATGACACAGCTATAGGCACCATGACTGTCCTGAGGCTGACCATAAAAGGCCAAAAAGTGGGCGGTGGCCCAATTCCTGGAAATCCCCGCCCCTTCCCCAAAATGGTTGGAATACTCCTCCCCCTCATTAGCCTAGGAAATGACCCACCCCTATAAAAACTAACCACCGCATATTTTGGGACCTTTCGCCTTCTGAGGTGGCCCACACTCTGTCTGCGGAGGGTGTATCTCCCTGAATAAACCCTCTTTCAGTTTACTACGGCTCGCTCTTGAATTCCTTCCTGTGCGAAGCCAAGAACCCATGCTCGGCGGCCGTTCCAGGGACGTGAGCATCCTCCCACGCCCCACCGTTCTCTCCTGCAACACCGCTTTGGGGTAGCAGTGGCTTCACACGTTTTCAGGCCCCGGACAGTAACTGCTACCCTGGCCGGGAACCAGGAGGCTTATCCCAGGAGCCCCCTCTGCCCCCCGCGGGCGTCTCTGACACACTGGAGAAGGCCTGCAGGTGTCAATACTCTTGGAGATGCTCTTCTCCTCAGCAGCTGCTCAGCAGAGGGGCAGGGACAAGGGTACTGTGCTCGGGCAGTTCGGGAGTAGCTGCAGGGTAGCATCTACCCGCTTGGGCTCTGGATTTGGAGCTAGATTCAGACACCAGCCTTGCCCATCTCTAACCCTCCCCAGGCACTTAGCTTGTCACTAAAACGGGCCTGGGGTGAGTGTCTGCCTCCCAGGGTCCGTGTGGACTTGAAGGAGAGCACAGCTAAGGCCCTGGCCCAGCCCCAAGGAGGGCTGAGGACGGGCAGCCGGTTGGGACTGCTGTTCCCTCACCGATTGCCCACCCTCCGGAGGCCGTGGCTCCAGGCTAGGGCTGAGCCTCCGAAAGGCATTTGGAAAATGACATCCAAAGGCCAAGTGGGCGGCCGGGAATGAAGATCCGTGGGCTTATCTGCCCACATCAATGGAGAGGAGGGAAGCTGCCAGCTCCCACCCGGGGGCTGAGACGAGGGAGGAAGTGGGATAAGGTTCTGGGAAAGCTCAGGATGACTCACCTGTGCCGGAGGACATGCTGGGGGATGGGGGGTGTCCCTGAGGACATGACGTCCTGTGGGTCTTGTGGCCTCGCCCAGGACCCTGGCCCGGCCGGCTGCAGACCCTGGGTCTCCCTTTGCCTTGGGTGACAGGAGGCATAATCATGCCTCCCTCTCGGAGCTGGTGGATGTGGAGTGACGGAAGCCGCACTGTAAAAACAATGCGAATGTCAAGTTCTTCCGCAGCCCGTCCCTTCCCTCTCTGAGATGTGGGTGAGCATCTCAGGGTGTCAGGGGTGCAGACGTCCCGCTGCCGGGTTTGGGGGAGCTCACAGACACCGCCTCCTGCTCGCATGCTGCTTGCCTGTAGCAAATCTCCCGTCTGGAGAGGCCTCAGCTTAGCACCAGGGAGGCGCCCTCCACTTAGTATCTGAATTTTTATCCTGCCAGAAGGCACTGAGCTGGTAGGGCTAACGCCACCTTACGGGTGAGGTCCCCAGTTACCTCATCTATGACTTCATTGTGAGTGAGGGGGAGAGACGGCTTCAAATCTGGATTGAGGGCACTCCGTGGTCTTGTTCTCAGCCCACACTTGCCCACGGATAAAACCTGATACTCAGCAGGTTTCTGTTAAAACTCCATGTTCGGGGAATTCCCTGGCAGTCTAGGGGTTAGGATTTGGTGCTTTCTCTGCCAGGGCCTGGGTTCGATCCCTGGCCGGGGAACTGAGATCCCGCAAGCTGCGTTACGTGGTGCACGCGCCCCAAGACAAAAAAACAAACAAACGACCCTCAGTGTTCCGAGTACGGCCACTATTAATTTCCTGCGGCTGCTGTAAGAAAATGCCACGAACACAGTGGCTTAAAACAGCACGACTTTATTCTCTGACCATTCTGGAGGTCAGATTCCAAAATGAGGCCTAGAGGGGTTAAACCCAGGCGTGGGCGGGGCTCGTGGCTTCTGGAGGCTGCGGGGGGCGGGGGGGGGGGAATTCGTGCCACTTCTAGCTCTAGAGGCTCATGGCGACATCACTCCAAGCACGGCGTCTGTTGTCACATTGCCTTCCTGTAACCTTGACCCTCCTGCCTCCCTCTTATAAGGACGCGTGTGATGGCCTTGGGCACCCCTGGATGATGCAGGGAAATCTCCCTCCTCAAGGTCCTTGATTTAATCCCACTTGTAGAGTCCCTGTTGCCACATAGGTAACATAGCCACAAGTCCCGGGGTTAGGTCGTGGGCACCTTTGGGGTGAGGTGTCATTATTCTGTCTACTATGCCCACCAAGTAAGGAGAAAAACGACAAATCTGACTTCGAGGTGTAACTAGTGGAATGGAGATGCCTGGGTGGAGCACAGCATCTGATGGTGCCTGTGATCCCAGGAATAGCTCTTAAGAAGCGGAAATTAAGGCCAAAAGAGTGGCATGCCTGCGCCTTCCGATGAAAGATAATACCAGGGAACAAACTTTTTCCTAGAACCGAATCCAGTGCGGCAGACCTGGCAACAGAGGAACACGTCTCTCTCTGCGTCCCCACCCGCAAAGGTTGCGGGCCCAGGGAGTATCGCATCACACAGAGGGCGGGGACCTGGAGGTCTGACGCTGCCTCTTAGTGTCCAAACATCCAACCGGGTTTGAGTACTGCATCAGGAGTATGTTTGCCTGCATGTCTGTTGGGGGTCCCTCCCAGACACCCGCTGTCCTGACATTGTTGCAGGCTGGTGTTCTCTCCCTGGGAAGTGTTGTTGTGAGCCCAGGGGAACAGGTGTTTCAAGCTTGATAAGAAATAGGCCGTTCTTGGTGGACAAATGTGCTGCGTGGTTCGCTGGCTACTGGGGGCGTTTTTCCAGTAATGAGGGTGCATTTGCTCTGATCTGTTCATGCTCTCTGACTCAGAAGTAATGAGTCACCCCCACCCAATGTGGATTGGTGCACATCTCTGGTCAGGAAACGGGGTAGAGACCTGACCCTCCGTGCCCTCCCTGAGCTCACCAGCGCCTGTCAGGGGCAGCGTGAGGCAGCACCGAAAAAAGTGGAGGAAAAGAAGGGAAACAGGTGGTCGGCAGCCTGCGGGGAGACCAGCTCCCCAGAATAATCTGGATGGCTTTCCTGCATTTAAAACGTCCGGGGTGTGGCAATAGAGGCCACCTGTCAGTTAGAAGGCTGCCCTGTTATTATAGTTCCTTTCAAGTAGTAAAAAGGAAAAAAAAGAAAAAAAGAAAGCAGACATTTTAGAGCTTGGACAAAAGCTGCCTCGGCGAGATACCTGATGAGTGATTGTTGTTCCAGCTCCGCAGAAGAGGCCACTGGGACCCAGGCAGGGCCAAGCGTAGCAGCAATGGAAGTGAGCAACGGAAATTTCACCCTCATTCAATGTAATGGAAGAGTTTTGGCGTTATCTTTTTTTTTTTTTTTTTTTTTTTTGCAGTATGCGGGCCTCTCGCTGTTGTGGCCTCTCTCGTTGCGGAGCACAGGCTCCGGACGCACAGGCTCAGCGGCCATGGCTCACGGGCCCAGCCGCTCCGCGGCATGTGGGATCTTCCGGACCGGGGCACGAACCCGCGTCCCCTGCATCGGCAGGCGGACTCCCAACCACTGCGCCACCAGGGAAGCCCGGCGTTATCTTTTAATACTCCACCTATTTATAACATTTTACAGTCAGGCTCCAGCCTCGCCTTTGGCTTGGCTACAGAAATCTCTCACATCTGCCACAGGAGGGGCCGGTGACCTGTCCAGGACAGCACCTCAGACTCCAGCCATCTCCTCCCCAGGCTCTCCTGGGGTCTGGGTGTGGCCACGCACTTCAGATTCTCAGCCACTCGGAGGAGGGAGGAAGCCCCAGGGGGCAGGGCGGGGCTTCCCAGGAGGGCCAGGTGAGTGTCAGCAGGTGTCAGCGTTTCCTACAAGGCACCATGTTTGCTTTGCCCAAGTGGAGTCCCTGGGGGGCCGGACGATGCCACCAGCCGTCTTTTCTTGGCTTGATCTTAAAAAAAAGAATCATTTAACTACTTGCCCATGTGTCTTCGCCTCACTGGAGTGAATACCCCTGTCCCCTTCCCATAGGGCCTTCCAACTTGTCCCACCCCTGTCGCTGGGACCAGGAACGCGTGTTATTCGAGACAAGATGAAAACCTCTTCCTCAGTGCTGAAATCCAAAAAAAACAGAAAAGCTTTTTCTGGAACTTATTTGGTGGCTAAATCTGACTGACATAGGACCCATGGGGAGCAGTTTCTGGCTGGAAATGACTATAGAACCATTACTTATACCACTTATTGATTCCTCTCAGCGTGAAGTTTCTATTGCAGAAATACTAATAGAGTGCTGAGCCAGGCCCGCTGGGGAGGGGAATTACATTCCCGAAACCCAAGGATTCTGAACACCTCTGCCCCAGGCGTGTGGAGAGGGCTGTGCAGGTGCAGTATGGAAGGCTCCCGGGGCGTGAAACCCAGTCAATGAGCTCCGCTCCGCTGATACACACGTCAACCCGATCATAGATTGAGCCTCAGGGCAGCCCTTAGGTGTGGGGCTTCGATTATCCCCATTTTACAGATGGGAAAACTGAGATACGCAGAGCTAATTAAGTTGCCCCAGGACCCAGAGCACAGCCAGAATTTGAACCCAGACATTCTGCTTCCAGGCTCCATGCTCTTAACCAACACACCACGATGCTTCTTGTTGCCTAATCCCAAAAAACAAAATAGATTCCCCCCAACTTCATGCTGGGACGCCTGTTCCCTAGACGCACACATCGAGTAAAGTTTCCTTTCCAGCCAGGCTGGGGAAGGTGCTTTAACAATACAGCCATCCGATTCCTGAAGAAGCACAGAGGTGTGATTAAGTCGTCAGTGAGAGGAAAACCCAAGGCACTCAAGGCGTGAGCATCCTGCACTCCAGCAAGTTGGCAGAGATGAAGCGTGAAGGGAATTCACTGCATCCGGCAGGATGGCATAACGGAAGGCTCACGGACACTGCATCCAGCCAGAGGCAGGTGTGAGCCCAGAGGATTGGTGATGTAAGCCCTGCCCCGCCGCAGCCCCACTTGGCCTCCCTGAGACCCCATGCTACCCCTCCACCGACACGGTGGCCCTCCTCATACCCTCTGCGTTTCTGAGGACTGGGCAAGTGCACAGACCCTCTGTGAGCAGCTGGCACGAGGCAGCTCTGCTCCTGACACACCCCTGGATCTGACCTGCGCTATTCCCGTTGCCTCACCTGGCTCACAGTTACTGTTCCTAGTAAGTGAGCCAGCGCCGTCTGAAGGCTCATTTGGTCCTGCGCGAGTTTGCCTCCAGAGCGTCAAGCAGAGGGTCTTTCCATCACCCTCATTTTCCAGTGTCCCCTTGCTTTTGCCTGGACAGGGCAGTGTCCTCCTTCCCTCAACTGGTCACAAGGCCCTCGGTCCTCTGGCCACAACCTCCCCGGCCCTATTCCTTTACATTCATGCTTCTGAAAATAGCATCAATTCACGTGTCGGGCGGGGCGGTGTCCTGCTGTCTAAAATCCTTGGTTTAGGTAGGTTCAGCAAACAAGAGAGCGTTTGCCACTCCGGAGCAAGCAGGATTCAGGCTGCGAGACCGTTAAATTGTCATTGAAGATGGCAAGTGACCCTGCAGAGTGAGAGCAGTGGCGAGCAGGACCCTGGCACGCAGAGGTGCAGCAACATGGGTCTCTGGCCCGCGGCGGCATGCGGGTGGTCCCCTGGAAGTACCTCAGCAGGACAAGTGACTTGGGACCGGTGGCTTGGGAACCCCTCCAGCCACAATTTCCTTATCTGTGTCTCGTGGGGGGGAAATGGATGCACAGAGCCTGGCCCTGCATGACGCGGCCCTGAGTTTGAGGACCCAGGACTCGCAAGGCAGGTGAAGGGCTGCCCTGGGTCTCTCACAAGGAGAAAGATTTGACCCCCACCCCAGCCCGAGGTATCCAGTGGACACACTCCCTGCAAACTCCTCCTGCAAGGAGACTGGCCGTCTCCCTTTGCTCTTTCTTACCTGGAAACTGGGATAATAAACACATTTCTACCTCTTCCATTTCATTCTTCTCCTTTCCCTCCCTCAGTGGTGTCCTAGAAAGTCCCAGTGGTCGGCTGAATGATGGCCCCCAAAGACAGCCGTGTCCTCACCCCTGGAACCTGTGAATGTGACCTTGTATGGAGAAACCAAGAGGGCTTTGCAGGTGAGATTAAGGTGAGATCTGAGACGGGCAGACGATCCTGGACTATCTGTGTGGCCCTAAACGCCATCCCAAGTGTCCTTCTGAGAGGGGGGCAGAGAGAGACCTGACTGCGGAGAGGAGGCCGGCGTAGGGCCAGGGAGGTAGAGCCTGGACTGTGTGGCCACGAGCCGGGAACACGGAAGCCCCAGATGCTGGGCTACGTGAGGCACGGTGCTCCCCCGGGGCCCCCAGAAGGAGCCATTCCCCCGTGACCTTGACATTAGCCCCTAAAGACTCATTTTGGACTCTGGCCTCTAGGACGGCAAGAGACTACGTTTCTGTTGTTGGAAACCACTAAGTGTGTGGCATTCGTTAGAGCAGTCGTGGGAAACTCAAACAGTCCAGGGCGGGGGGCCAGGGGCTCAGGGGCCCCAGGCAGCCATCGGGGGAGCTGGGGCAGGAAGTCAGGCCGACACCGCCCCTCCCAGTCATCCCAGGAACAGAAGGTATGGGGGCAACGTTATGGAATGGCCGTGCGAGGGCTCTCTTTTCATCGTGCACCTGCCTGTGCTGTTTGGGTCTTCTACCCATAGATGGCTTTATTTTTTAAAAATGCCATTAGGAATTATCCAGGCGGGGAGATTTTGTGTGTCCTTGTCTCTACTTGTCTGTGTTAGAAGGAAGACTCTCACACCCACCACCTAGTGAGTGCTGTATTCCAGAGGCTTCTACTCTGTTCCGGGGCATTGAGCATCTCAGTCTGTCCTGGCTCCTCCCTCTTGCTCCTGGCACCCCTCTCCCCTTCTGTGCCTGGAGAACCCCCCTCTTGTCTAGGGCGGGCAGGTGCTCAGGTACCTTCCTAAAGGTGCACTTTCCTAACAAGAAGATTCCTTTTCTACACAGGATGCCCTGCCTCCTGGTCATTTGGGGGGCACAGTCATTGCACACTTAATTTGGACCCTGCAATGCTTTCAGGGCTTTACAGATCTTACTCTCATCTTCACAATCACTCCATCAAGTGGCTGGTTTTACCCCAGTTTTAAAGGTGACAAACCTGCAACTGTGGGAAGTTTGGATACACGCCCAAATCGACAGCCGGCAGCGCTGAACAGGGTCTTCCCGGGGCTGTCTGACCCCGAGGCCAGCTCACCCCGTGCATGCTGCCTGCTTCGGAAGATGTGTGCCGCTGGCCTGGCGCCCCGAGGCTGGGGGACTCAGTCGGGGAGCCCTCCTCCACCCGTCCACCCACTCCCTGGGCGAGTGCACCCCAGGGCAGGAACCTCGGCTGATTTCTGATGCCCGATGTGTGCACAGGATTTGTGCCTCGTGTCTAGAACCTGCACTCCGGCAGTGACATCTCACCTTTGACCCCCCGCGTCCACTTCTGTGGTGGCTCAAGGCCATGCTCTCTCTCTCCCTCAGCGTCAGAGGGAGAGAGTGAGTGAGCTCTTCCGTCACAGTTTTCTGTGGGTTTCTGAGTGTAGGTGCGCACGCGTGTACTTGTGCACACACGGACCAGGAGTTACCTTCAGTCTTAACTTTCTTCAGCCTAAAATAGTCTCCACTGTGTGAAAACCTGAAGCAAAAATGATGAAAGCTGGTGTGCTTGTTGTTTGGGCTTGCAACACCTGTGTGTACATGTGGATGTGTGTGTCCGTGTGTGCATGCGTGTGCTGTGCATGCCCCTGTGTCTTCAGGCTGTCTGATCGCTGTCTCCAGTACACGTCCAGAGCCCTTAGGGACAGACGGTATGAGCAGGAACGCGACCCTGATGGAGGCAGGACGTCCACTTTGTCCCTCCACAGACAGGATGCGGTCTGTGCTCAGGTGAGCAGCCCAGTGAGGATGGTTTCCGGTTTTCACCCATCTTCAACGGACCCAGCTTTCTACCCAGTCCACTGACGAGTACTGGATGCCTTCTGAGGACAGCATGGGGGGCAAGGGAGTGACCAGAGGTGTCCCCCCCTCCACATCCCTGGCCACCAAGAAGGAAAACGGAGACTAATGAGCTTGGAAGGTCAAACTACAAAACTCACACCTGTCCAGGCAGGGGCCAAGCTCTCTCCCACTGGACGGCTCCCGCCTCCTTGGCAGCCTGGGTGCATCAGATCTAAGGTGTTAGCACGTTCAAGCGAGGTCTTTCCCATCAGGAGGGCAGGCCTGGCTGCCCCCAAGTGAAAAGGCAAGAGAAAGGAATGCTCCAGAACAGCTTCAGGAAGCACTGGCTGGGCTGGGCCCCTCTGCTGGGGAAACGCCGGCCTGGCCGCCCCTTACTTCTCCCTCCCTGCGGGTGGCCTCCCCCGCTTCCTTGTGACCACCTGGCTTCGGATAACCTAGCAAGTGGCTCACTCTCTGGGTGGCCGACGCAGGTCTGTCTCATTCTAAGGAACAGATCTCTGGTTTATGCCCCACTCAGTCTCTGGCGGGTGTATCTGGGCCGGGATCCTCTTAAACTTCTGAGTCAGAGGTTAGACCCATTTTGCTGATAAGGAATCAGGCTCTGAGAGGTAAACTAACCTGCCCCAGCTTGTCGGGGCGCTGGAACTCGGGCCCAGAGCTCATCTTTCCAGCGGCGCAGGCGAGTTGCCTGCATCAAAGGGGCCTGGAGTTTCTGAGCTGGCCTGAGGACCACTGTGGAGGCTTTTGCTCCCAGGAGCTCAGAGTCCGGGATCCAGGCAAGCAAGCAGGTCGTTTTCTAAACTAGGGTCTCAGCTACATAAATAGCTGCGGACACAGCACAGGGTGGGGGCGAGAGATGTGCTTGGCTGGGAAGCTGCCTGGGGGGTCGCCAGGTGGCCCCGTGCAGAAGGGCCTCACTGGCCGAGGAAGGAGCGGGACAAAGGCATGGGGGTGTGAGATGCCCGGACATCCGATGCTTCCCGCCTGGGAGGTGGGTACAGAGTGGGGTGGGATGAGGTGGTGGGCGGGGCCGGCTTGTGACCCATCTGGTGAACTTGAACAATGATGAGGGTGGTGAGGGGATCTGACCCACGTTCCAGAGAGTTCTCCAGCTGCTCTGGTGGGGTTTTGAGGAGAGAGAGCGTGCATGAAGGGAGAGAGACGTGCAGGCCAGTGGTGGTGCCTGGGCAGGGCGCTCATCTCTCCGGGGGAATCGCAAAGGAGCAGGGTGGGTGCAGGTGTCCCTCGGGGAGTGTGCGCTGCCCGCCTGGCGCTGGACCCTGAGCCTGAGAGCGGCCCTTAAGTGGCTTGCCCTCAGTTGGTGAGCCAGTGGGTGAGTGGATGTTTTAAGCAGAAGCTCAGTTGAGAGAGAGTGGAGGAGGGCAGGGGTTAGTGAAATTTTAATTGGATTTAATAAGTGAGCGGTTAGTCCTTTTCACAGAAAGAGTGACTTTTTCGGTTTGCCTTGATCAGTTGATCAGATCTTGCAGGAAGAATAACTACCGTTTACGGAGTTATAATTGGGCACTAGATATTTTTTAAAATTTAATTTTTTAAGTTCCTATTTCAGTTGGGGGTTATCTACATTTTACAGAAAGTGAACGGGACCTCCGTTGTTTGTCGCTGGAAGGTGAGAATCCTCATTTTCCTCTGGCGAGCATCCCGCCCGCACTCTCAGCTCAGGGTTTTGGGAGGCATCACCTCTACCCTCACCCTGAGGTGGCCACGTGCCCCTGGGAGGATGCCTCAGGGCCCTGGATGGGAAGCCGGGAGCCCAGGCCTGCGACCTTGGGTGGGTCGCTCCCCTGGAGGACACTTAGTTATTCCTACAATGAAGGGCATGAAATGGTTAACCATCACATTATTTTTTTCCACTCCTGGTGAACAGAAAGACCAAAGAGTGCCTTTCATAGACCTAGAAGGTCCTCCACAATCTGAGTCTATATCTCCAGACTTCTGTCATTGAATTCTGTACAGTACTTGGGCCGAGATGCCCCGAAGGAAACAGGATTTCCTTCCTTTAGGCCTTTGTTTGGCTTCAGTTACCTTGGGAACTTTCAACACCCACTTCCATTCTTCTCTCTACCCAGTGAAGCATAAGCAGTCCGGTTTGTAGACACCTCTTCCAGGAAGCCTTCCGGGGGCCTCCGCACCCTGCACAACCCTGTCCTGGTTCTCGGTGGTCACGTGCTGTGCACACTTCCTTCCACTCCTCCAGTGCGTGCTCGGGGAGGAGCTGTGACTATTACCTACTCATCTTGTCTCTGCCCTTAGGCTTTTGGATGTAGGTTTGAATAAAGAAATTTTAACAGATGCTGGTTCGATTGTTCCACATCTCAGAGGAGTTGGAAGGATAATAAAAAAAGAAGCCCTTTGGTCATTTACAAAGAAGTTGGAAGAAGATTGACATATATACTCGATTTATTAAGTGCCAAATGAGGTGATACATCAATAAGAAAATCTGGCCAGACGGTAGCTTAATAGGAAATACTTATTGCTTACACAGCAGGAGGAACTGTCATCTTACAGGACGCAGCCTCGCGGCAGGACAGTCACTACCGGGCGTCAGCAACGCACCCAGGACCAGGCTCTCCCCGCCTTTGCGCCACTCCCCCTGCGGTTGGCTCGTTCTTTCTGACGGGATCCCCTCCCC
The DNA here is from genome assembly GCF_949987515.2 of Delphinus delphis. NCBI lineage: Eukaryota > Metazoa > Chordata > Mammalia > Artiodactyla > Delphinidae > Delphinus > Delphinus delphis. The sequence continues at coordinate 4,016,150 of NC_082686.1, forward strand.
CCACGCCGAGACAGCTGTCATCGTTCCTGGCATCAGATGCAGACAATAATATTCAGAGTGGAAGAGGAAGTCTCCTTCCTGCGTTCCTTCTTATGGGGAAGAACGTTCTCCCAGAAGCCCCCGGCAGACCTCTCTATGTCTCATGGGCCAGAATTGATCACCTGCCCGTGCCTGTTTATTTTTATTATTATTTTTTAGACAGACTTTTATTTTGTAGAGCAGTTTTAGGTTCACTGTAAAATTGAGGGGAAGGTACAGAGATTTCCCACAGATGCCCTGCCCTTCTCCCATGCACAGCCTACCCCATTATCCAGACCCCGACCAGTTGGGGAGTTTGTCACAAGCCAGGAAGCTCCATGGACACCTCATTACCACCCAGAGTCCACAGGTTACATCAGGGTGCACTCTTGGTGTTGGACAGCCTGTGGGTTTGGGCAAAGGTAAGGACCTGTATCTGCCATGGCAGGATCATACAGAGTAATTCACTACCCTCAAAAAATTTGTCTTCCCTCTACTCATCCCTTCTTTAGTTTAGTTTAGTTTCGTTTTTCTTTAAATTTCTAACCTATTCAAAAGTAGAGAGAATAGAAAATTTAACATGCATGGCCCTGTTTTCCAGGTTCAACAACTGTCAAGATTCTGCCACGCTGAATAAAGCCATCTCTTTTCTTTCTTCTTCTCGTCAATGAAGTATTTGAAAGCAAACCAGACATTATGTCACTTCACCCCCTACATAATTCAGCATTTATTCACAGCGATGCAAAAACTTAGGAACATTTTCTTATATAACCACAATGCCATTTCCACCGCTAACAAAGTTAAGGCTGATCTCTGGGTATTATCTAAAAATGATCTAAAAATGAATATTATCCATATTCAAATGTCCTTTGTTGTCTCAGAAATGTCTTTTTCCAGTTTGTTGGGTGAGTTGGGATTCTAATGAGACTTGCCCATTATATTAGGTTATAAGATCTCTTAGTTTTCTTTTAATCTAGAGAGACTCCCCCCTCACTTAGAACAAAGTAAAACAAAACATTGACTTGAAGAAACTGGTGGACGGACCTGTAGAATGCTCTAGATTCCGGAATTATCTATCTCTTTCCTTGTCATGTCATTTAACCTCTTCCTCTTGCCTTATATTTCCTGTAAATGGAAATTAGCTCTGCAAACTTAAATTCAGTTCAAGTGTTTGGCAGCGTGTCAAGGTGATGGTCTTTCCATACTGTGTCACGTGAAAAGCATAGATTGTCTTGTCCTGATTTTGCTAAAGTTAAGCCGGATCACTGGACTCAGGAAGTGGCAGCCTGATCCCTCTGTGGTCACGTCAAACTCAGGGTCAGTCATCATAAAATTCATTCTCCAAATCAGGCCATTTTTTCAAGAATAAAAGGGAGGGTTAAAAACAATTGAAATTGTATATTTTTAAACACTTATGCCTAGACTGGAAATTTAATTTTATATTTGTGTGCCTACAAAATAATTTTATTCAGATTGATCTGTGCATTCAATGCATTCCCAATCATAATCTCAGCGGCCTTTTTTTTTTTTGTAGAAATTGACAAGCCAAATCTAAAATTCATATGAAAATGCAAAGGACCTAGAACAGTCAAAACGACTTGGAAAAGAAGAACAGTTAGAGAATTTACACTGTCTGACCTCAAGTTTTATTATAAAGCTACAGTAATCAAGGCATCAAGATAGACATCAAGATGGTATTGGCTTCAGGATGGACAACAGAGCATTGGAATCCAGAAATACAGCAACATTTGCATAGTTCTACTTCAGAACCATATCTTGAATTGCATACAAATTTAACTCAAGATGGTTCATACATCTAAATATAAAACCAAAAGCTGTTAAAAAGATATATGAGGAACTCTTAGGGACTGGGTTAGGCAGAGATTTCTTTTAGCTACAACATCAAAAGCATGGCCTGTACAAGAAAAAATGGACAGATTGGACTTCATCAGAATTAAGATCTTCTGGTCTTTGGAAGACACGGTTAGTGGAATGAAAAGACAAGCCACAGGCTGGAGAAAATACTAGCAAGTCACATACCTGATAAAGGACTTGTATCCAGTCTATACAAATAACTATCAAAACTTGATAATAAGAAAACAAAGAGCCCAATTTTTTTTTTTTAAAGAGCAAATCTTTTGAAAAATTACTCCGTCAAGGAAGATAGGCGAATGACAAATAAGTGCACCGAAAGATGTTGGAGAGCATCAGTGATTAAGGAAATGCAAATTAAGAGTACAATGGACTGTCACTACACACAGGTCAGAATAACTACAATTAAAGAGGCCACCACACTGAGTACTGGCAAGGGTGTGTCAACTTTCATGACGGCTGCTAGGAGTGTAAAACGGCGCGACCACTTTGGAAAACCGTTTGACAATTTCTTAAACAGTTAAACATAGGGGCTTCCCTGGTGGCGCAGTGGTTGAGAGTCCGCCTGCCGATGCAGGGGACACGGGTTCGTGCCCCGGTCCGGGAAGATCCCACATGCCGCTGAGCGGCTGGGCCTGTGAGCCATGGCCGCTGAGCCTGCACGTCCGGAGTCGCAACGGGAGAGGCCACAAGAGTGAGAGGCCCGCGTACTGCAAAAAAAAAAAAAAAAAGTTAAACATACACCTACCGGATGACTCAGTCCTAGGTATTTATCAAGAGAAATGACATCACATGTCCGTGGGAAGACTTTTGCACAAGTGTTCATGGCAGCTTTACTTGCAAAGCCAAACAAGGAAACAACCCAAGTGTCCATCAATAGATGAGATGGATAAACCAGTTGCGGTCTCTCCATTCAGTGAAAGGATGGATGCGTTCACTCTCTTGATTGAGATGATGGTCTCACTGGTGGGAACACATGTCAAAACGTATCACATTGTATGCATTAAATATGCACGGTTTGTTACATGGTGATTATACCTCAAGAAAGCTGTTTTAAAAGTTTAAAAATGGGGACTTCCCTGGTGGCGCAGTGGTTAAGAATCTGCCTGCCAATGTGGGGGACACGGGTTGGAGCCCTGGTCCGGAAAGATCCCACATGCCGTGGAGCAACTGAGCCCGTGCGCCACAACTACTGAGCCTGCACTCTAGAGCCCACAAGCCACAACTACTGAGCCCGTGTGCCACAACTACTGAAGCCCGTGCACCTAGAGCCTGTGTTCCGCAACAAGAGAAGCCACTGCAATGAGAAGCCTGCGCACCGCAATAAAGACTAGCCCCTTCTTGACACAGCTAGAGAAAGCCCACGTGCAGCAATGAAGACCCAATGCAGCCAAAAATAAATAAATAAATTTATGAAAAAAGTTTAAAAATGTATTCAAGATTGATGGTCATTAGGGGCAGGGGCAGGGAAAGGACGCAGGGCAACTTTAGAGGTTCTGTGTTTTGGTTTCCATTCCAAGAATCTTTCTTTCATAAATATTTTTATAAGGCAAAATATATCAACAGGCTCGTGTGTGTGTGTGTGTGTGTGTGTGTGTGTATGATTGTTTTGAACGTTTTGTCAAAGTTATATGATGAAAATCATAGGTTTTCTCAGTTTTATTCCATTCTTATGTATATCAATATCTATCTATCTATAGGTAGATATTGATATCTATCTATCTATCTATATCTATCTATCTATCTATCTATCTATCTTTCTTTCTTTCTTTCTATCCATCTATTCATCCACCTATGTATGTATCTATGTATCTACCTGTCTACCTATGTATCCATCTGTCTATCTATCATCTATCTATATCTATCTACATCTCCAACTAAAATATGAACTTCATCAAAAATCTGCCCCACAAATGGAGATATTCCAAGGAGCCATTCTGGAATTCCAAAGTCCTTCTCATACACCATTTGGGCAGGCATCGTCAATTTGTTCAGTTCCTCTCTTTCATCTGAAGCAATACATTTAAATAGTCTTTCTCTTTTTGATCTTGTTTTCAATAATTGCGATAATTCCCCATAAGCATCAAAGAAGTTTTTGGGAATCCATTTGTTGACTAGTTTGATTAAAGATTTTGAACAAAACTCAACCAAAATCCAGGGGACACACACACAAATCTAGTACCACTGCAAGTCATTTAGATTGGTTTGCAAGTGACTTTTTCAAAGGCTATGCGTTTCTAAAATCTGACCAGATGCGGATGTCAGAGGGAGAAAGTTCGTACTGCCCTGATTAAGGACTTCTTGTTTGTAATCTATGTAAGATTTGTCACAGAAAATTTGTAGTTCAGTTACTCTAAATCTGTATATATAAAACTGTTTATACGTTTGCTATCTACAGCTGTATTTCAATTACAGGTATATTGCAGCTTAAGATTCACGTCTGAATTGTGTTTACTACCAAAATGCCAACCATATTTCTGCTTCATACTTTCTTTCTAAAAATTACGAATTAATTAATTTATTGAGGTGTAACTGACATACAAAAGTCTAGTTAACATCTGTCACCATACAATATTACAGAATTTTTTTTTCTTGTGATGAGAAGTTTTAAGATCTACTCTCCTAGCAACTTCGAAACATGCACTATGGTATTATTGATGTCTCCATCTTGTACATTGTATCCCCATGACTTATTTATCTTATAACTGCAGGTTTGTACCTTGCGATGCCTGTAACTCATTTTGCTCACCCTCTGTGCACTTCTGGCAACGACCAATATGTTCTCTGTATTTATGAGTTTGGTTTTTGGTTTTGGTGTTTTAGATTCCACACATAAGTGAGATCATAAATAATTGTCTTTCTGTCTGACTTATTTCATTGAGTATAATGCCCTCAAGGTCCATCCATGTTCTCGCAAATGACAAGATTTCATTCTTCTTTATGGCTGAATAATATTTCATCGTCTATCTATCTATTTATCTCACATTTTCCTTATCCATTCATCCATCAATGGACACTTAAGTTGTTTCCGTATCTTGGCTATTGTGAACAATGCTGCAGTAAACATGGAGGGACCATATATATTTTTGAGTTTATGCTTTGTTTTCTTTGGATAAATACCCAGAGGTGGGATTCCTGGATCGTATGGTAGTTCTAGTTTTGATTTTTTGAGGAAACTCCGTACTGTTTTCCACAGTGGCTGAACCAATTTACATTCCCATCAACGGTGCACGAAAGTTCCCCTTTCTCCACATCCTCCTCAGCACTTATTTCTTGTCTTTTTATAATAGCCAAGCTCCATACTTGCTTAATTTAATAATAGCACATTTTTAGCGTGACACTATGTGACATCAGCATTTGTATTTGTATTATAACAAAAACAAATAAGGATATCATTAATATTGACTATTTCACTGAATTTACATTTATATCTTGCATTTTCAAAAACATCAGTGACATTTATCTTCAACAGAATAAATATTCAAAGCTGTACATTTATTTAATGATTTGAATAAAAATTAAGCAATTATTTAAATTAACTTAATCGGCTTTTCTATTTGAAACATCTGATAACACAAGTATTAAACTGGCGTCGTTTAACTGTTTGTAAAGTTCTTCTGCTCCTGGAGCCAACACAGTAACAGCTATCACTTCGTCTTATAAATTAACCAGAAAACTTGAAAATGAGCACAGTTAATTAGAATTGCCATTTGATCTAAATGAGTTCATATCTCACAGAGTGACCACCAAACTCAGCTGCCTGGGCTCAGTCTTTGTCTTTTGCCAGTCTCAAAATAATTTCGAACTTTGAAGTAAATGCTGATTTATTTAGCAGTTCTGTGTCTTCTGGTTTTCACATGATCAGTGATGTTACTGGACGTGGAGTTGGTCATTCCTCCAGGAGCTCATAGTGGCCGTGGTATGTGAGATTCCACAGTCAGGGTGTCACCCCCTCACTTGGATGGCAGGAGAGGTGAATTCACTTACCTGAGGTCACACCTAGCTGGCTTGTGGTGAATCCAGCCTCCTGACCTCACACATTCAGTGTGTGCCCCGTGGGGAGGGCAGTGGAGGTAGGGTGATGGCCACAGGCTCACACTTGGGTGGGGGCCGGCCTGGGCTCAGAGGACACAGTCACAGAGGCCACATCTCCCCCTTGGAAAGGAAGGAAATACACCAGAAACGGGTGTCCCACTTTTGTTCTGAAAATGTGTCACTGACGGTCAGCGGCAGTAGGAGAACCAGATGTCACTGTTGCTAGAGAGGATTCTCTCAAAGGGGCTGCTGACGCTCTGGCCAGTGTCACCTCTAGTCTTGGTCAGGGATCCGTCCAGGTGGAGGCTGGCTCTCGACCTCCCCATAGTAAACACCCTGCATCTGCTAGAGACTCCTAGACGGGCCAGGAGAACAGGTGGGACCCACACTAACGTCATGGGCTGGCCCAGGACCCCCTGAGCAGTCTCAGAAATGGGGTCCACCTGCTATCACAGCATCATGTCCTTGGGCATCCTGGGGCCTGCCACCAGCACCCTCCCCCACCAAAATGATCCTGGTCATCTTCAGAAACCTCTGTGGACAAAATACTGGGGGCAGACCCCAAAGCCCAATCTCTGTTCTTTGGTTGTGACCACTTCCTGCCCTGGGCAAGTCTTTTAACCTGCCTGTGCCTCAGTTTCCTTAGCGCTAATGGCCAATTAACCCCTCCCTGACCCTCTCCAGACCTCATAGGGATTTGGCATGAGAACTAAGGTAACGTCTTCAGAGTGTCTGGTGTTTCGGGCAGATTAATGCTCTATGAATCCAAGCTGTCATTATAATAAAACATGGGCCTCCACAGCAGGGGCCAGTTAGAAGATCATCAGATTGTTGAGGACGGGCCCTCCTAATGGACAGAAGGTGGGTCTGTACCTTGGAAAGATGTTGGCCACCATCTGTGGCACTGGCTTCTGTCTCACCTGGGGTTGGCTGACGGGTGTGATTTTAAGGCTGGATGTGTATCCTATTTTGGCGCTGCTGTCTGCTGGGTACCGAGCCATCCCTCTGCTCTCAATTGCAGGCCTGGAAGCCCCACGAGGCTAGGCCTGCCTTTCTGCTGCCTCCCCCAGTTTGGGGTTGATTGATTGAACGTTCCTGGAACAGAACCTCCCCCAACCCCTTGTCCTTCACCTGCCTCTTGTCTGTGGACAAACTTTATCCTCCTAGGCCTTCCCCAAGTTCCAAAGAGTAACTTTAATCAGAGAAGTGAGAAAATGCAGAAAGGAAAACAGTCAGCCAAGATAAAATAATAATAGTTTAGCCATTAACCAAAGTCAAGGACTTAAGTTCCTCCTCAAGGGCTATAGAGAATATTCTGAGTCACATCCTTTGAGCTGTTTTGCAGATACTGAAACCCCCACCAGGTGGAAGAAGTTAACTGCATGCTGCCCACCAGCACGGAGACCCCAGACCAGTTGGAACCAGAAGGTTGATGATGCTGACTCCCGATTACCTCACCACCAACCAATCAGAAGAATGTCCACGAGCTGGTCACACAGCCCATGTCCCACCTCCCTCATCCTGTCTTTAAAAACCTTTCCCTGAAAGCCATCAGGGAGTTTGGGCCTTTTGAGCACTAGCTGCCTGGACTCCTTGCTTGGCGTCTGCAATAAACACCTTCCTTCACCACAACCCGGTGTCCATAGATGGCTTTACTGCGCATGGGCGAGTAGACCAAAGTTTGGTTCAGAAACAATTTGATATCTTCCCAACCCCACAGCAAAGACGGTCTTAGGAGGAGGTGGAGAGAATGTCCCATCAGTTGAGTCAGGCAGAACTCCACTCTGCATCCTGTGGGACAGCTGTCACTGACCTGTGGCCCAAGGATCCCTGAAGTGGGTAGCACCACATCCTTCCTACCAATACATTTCCATTTTTTTTTTTTGCAGCAATATCTTTTTGGATCCATCTCCTAGTTTAATGAAAACAAAAACAAACAAATGGGACCCAACTAAACTTAAAGGCTTTGCACAGCAAAGGAAATCACAAACAAAACAGAAAGATAACACACAGAATGGGAGAAAACACCCACAAACAATGCAACCAACAAGGGACCAATCTCCAAAACATAAAAACAACTCATGCCGCTCAATACCAAAACAAACAAACAAACAACCTAATCAAAAAATGCGCAGAAGATCTAAATAGACATCTCTCCAAAGAAGACACACAAATGGCCAAAAGGCACATGAAAAGGTGCTAAATATCACCAACCACTAAAGAAATGCAAATCAAAACTACAATGAGGTGCCACCTCACACCGGTCCCAATGGCCACCGTCAAAAAATCCACAAGCAACACAGCCTGAGAGGGCGGGGAGAAAAAGGAACCCTCCCACACTGCCGGTGGGAATGCAAACTGGTACAGCCACTCTGGAGAACAGCGTGGAGGCTCCCAAAAAACAAAAATAGAGTTACCACATGACGGTGGGTTAGTAGGGGCTGGAATGGGGTTGGAGTGGCCTTGGAAACTGCCGGGATCTAGGTCTGCAAGAGTGAGTCTGAACCCTGGATCTGTGACAAAGTCAAACACTCACATCACTTTTTTCCTCACAAAAGAGCTCCTGAGTGGAGGGAATCTCTCTCAGCACTCATGTAAATGGGTGAAGAAGTGGAATGGAGGAAGAGATGATGCAGGTAAACTGAAACTATTGACCCTACCCCCTTCAATGCATTTTTTTTCTCATTTCTATGCTTCACCCGAGTACTATAATCTCTCACCTGGATACCAGAGTTTTCAAGAAGGTATCTTTGTGTGCGGATCATTGTCAGTTTGGAGTTAGTGTGAGAGAATAAAGGCTAGAACTTCCTATTCCACTATCTTGCTGGTGTCACTCTGTATAAGTCTTAAATTGAGCAAAGTCTTTTTACATCCTAAATAAAATAACATGAAGTGATTCATTCTAGGTGTTCCCAATGGCATCCAATGATGCAGGTTCCTTGAAAGGCACCATTTTTAAATGAAGATAAAGAAGGTCAAGGGAATAATCTGATTTGCTGAAATGGAAGGAAGTGGTGAGGAGTAATCCAAGGTGGGAATCTGGCTCTGTCTCTGGTAGCTACGATATTTAACCACAAACGTTCACAAAACTGCCAAAAAGCCTTAAATCCAGGCAATGGCATAGTTGATGATAATAATCATGGTGTAGTCAATATTAAGTAGCAACATCAGCAGGGATCCTAACTGCCAACTCACACACCCTCAGGGTGCAAAGGATTCTGTTCTCACTTTTGTCATACATTAAACCATTGACTCTCACGACAGCCCTGTGAAGTAAATACTATATTATCAAATTACCCATTTACCAATGAGCAAACTGAGGCAGAGGAAGACTTAGTAACTTGCACAGGTCAGTATAGTTCCGAGCCAGCAGAGTTGGGATTTGACACCAGGTGTAATGGCTCCAGAGACAGGGCTCAGAGCACTGCAGGGAGCAGAAACACCTCACAGCTTTGTCAGGAGCCACCAGCCTTGGAGGGAATAGGCCATGGAGGTGTGAGGGACAGGTGAATGGGAGGATTTAACCGTGGGGAACGGGAGAGCAATAGATGGCCATTTTGGTATTTCATGAAGTAGTAAAAAACATTGTTTCCTACAGTGAGGATCCTATTATGATGAATAAAAGATGAGTGTTAAGTAAATTCTGATCCACATTTACTGGCTTATCTCATGTGAATCCACTGGTGTTTTGTAAGGTGTGACTTGAGAATGAAAGCTTTCCCACACTTGATGCACTCATAGAGCTCTTCTCCAGTGTGAATATTCATTTGTCAACTTAGAGTTGTAGCAAAAGGCTTTCCTACAGACTTTGCATTCAAGTGTCTTTTTCTCTAGTGTGGGTCATATGATGAATACAGCATGACTGCTGGTCGAAGGCCTTTCCATATTTATTGCATTCCTGGAGCTTCCCTCCAATGGGAATCCTCATGTGTTGACTCAAATTAAACTTGGAGCAAAAGGTTTCCCACATTCTTTGCACATGAAGAGTTTCTCACCAGTGTGGATCCAACTATGTTGGACAAAACGTAGTAGGTGAAAGACATTCCACATTTACTGAATTCATAGGGCTTCTCTCAATGTGAATCCACCGGTGCTCTGTGAGGTGTAACTTGGGAGAAAAAGCTTTCGTACATTCACTGTACTCACAGGGCTTCTCTCCAGTGTGAATCTTCATGTGTTGACTCAAATTAAACCTGTAGCAAAAGGCTTTCCCACAGTCTTTGCATGCAAAGGGATTTTCTCCAGTGTGGGTCCCTATGATGCTTAATAAAAGTAGATTGTCGGATGAAGGCCTTTCCACATTTACTGCACTCATAGGACCTCTTTCCGGTGTGAATCCACTGGTGCTTTGTGAGTTGGAATGCATGTTTGAAGGGTTTTCCACATTCTTTGCACTCAAAAGGATTTTCTCCGGTGTGAATCTGCTGGTGCGGCATGAGGTCTGAGGTACAGCTGAAGGTCTTCCTCCACTGTATGCACGCATAGGGTCTCACTTCAGCATGAGTACAGTCATGCGGTGCAAGATCCTGATTCCTGATCCTCCTGCATTCACTATATCCACGCTGGTTCTCCCGTGCCTGATTCTTGGGGTCTTTAACTAGTCTGTGCGAGTCACTTTCATGGAGAACACCTACTGGAGAGACTTGCTCCTGTAAAACTCTTGAGTGTAAACTGTCATCTATCCCCAACTCATCACATTTAGGGCTCATCTTTCCAGGGTCAGCCTTCTCGTGGGGATCTGTCACAGGACTTAAGATTCTTTCCTGCATTTCTGATGGCCCTTCCTTAGTTTTGGTTTCTCCAGTCTTGGAGTCCCTTGAAGCTCCCTGGCTCAGCCACACCTGAAGTGAGGGTCCCTCGGACAAGAGCAGCGGAGAAGTATCTGACTCTCTAGTCTCCGATTTTTCTCTGGCTCCTGGATAGGCACTTCGGGAGAGGCTTCTCTTCACCACCCACAGCTCCTGCCTGCGCATCCGTGGATGGATCAGATCTGGTTTGGGAACCGGATATCCCAGAGAGGTCAGGAGCCCACAGGTCTCCAGCATCACCTCCCAGTACAGGCTCCTCTGGGCAGCATCCAGCTGCCCCCACTCGTCCTAGGTAAAGGTCACTGCCACATCCTCAAAGGTCATGGATGCCATGTGCCTGCACCATGGCCTCGAATTCCCTGTGCAGAGCGGGGCCTAGAGGGACGTCAACCGAGACGGCTCCCGTGGGCTCCCTCAAAATCGCCACCCAAGGTCTTACAAGGCGCAGAGGTGGTTGCCACCTCCTTATGGTGATTCTCTGGACCGTCAGTCGACAAAAGCCAGTTGTGCACACTGGGCACTGGTTATTAGTGAGGGCTCTGAAAGCGTTAAGATGTCGCCCGTGTTCCCCGAATTCGCCATCTAATGGAGGCGAAGAGAGGGCATGTGGGTACTGAGAGCTCAGGAGGGAGAGGGTGTGTTTCTGCGCATCCTTCACCACCTTGCAGCACCCAGTGTATGCCTGGCGTACTGTAGGCGCTTAATAAATATCACAGGATGAATGAAACAGTTCCAGGGACGAGCACAGTGAGAATGGATGTCCCGAGGGCAGGCATCCTGCCTGGCTCCTGTGCAGGCCCTCCATGCCCAGCACCATGTCCTTCCTACCCAGAGGCTTTAACAGACGTTTGCTGAGTCTGACAGGGCCTCTCCCCATGGACTGCAGGCCCGGGAGGTTTCCTGGAGGAGGTGGGGGATGGTTGCCCTTGAAGAATGTGTAGTGTTCTGCTGGGGAGTGTTATGGGCTGAACTGTGTCACTGCCCTCTGTCCCAAATTCATGTGTTGAAGTCCTAACCCCCAGTACCTCATAAGTGACTGTATTTGGAGATGCAATTTTTAAAGAGGTAGCTAAGTTAATGATCGTTAAAGTGGACTCTGACCCCATGTGACTGGTGTCCTTATAGGATGAGGAGATTGGGACATAGGCACTCAAAGAGGGACGACCATGTGAGGACACAGAGAGGAGACAGCGGTGCATAAGGCCAGGAGGAGAGCCCTCAGGAGGAGCCACTCCTGCCAACACCTTGGTCTCTGACTCCCAACAGTTCTTCTGTGTCCCTCTGTGGCCTCACATGGTCGTCTGAGAAAACAGTGTCTGTGGCCTAAGCTGCGCCATCTGTGCTGCTCTGTTACAAGGAGAAGCTGCATCATGGAGGGGCACTTGGGCCCTTGTCCGGGGACCCGCCTGGACATCCAGGGGGCACGGTCAGCAGTGCTACAGTCGTGCTGGGAGGGGCAGGGCTGGGGAGTCACACTCCTCCAGAAATCTAGGGAGCCTTGCTTTTCCCTCACTGAAGCTCCACCTTCCTTTGATTTGAGAAGGGCCCAGGAACGACTGGAAACACGGCAGTGCAGGGCCTCATCTGAGCAGGGGGTGGCGTGTGGCGGGGCCACCGAGCTCTCCACTCACGTGTGGTTTCATGGCACTCAGGTCGGGGAGCACCTGTCCCATAAGAAACGGCCCCAAGGAGGAGCTCTGAGCCTCCAACCCGGCAGCCCAGGCAGCCTCCCAGCTTGTTCCTCCCTCCACAGACACCCTGAAGACCCCGTTGCTCTCCCTGTGTGGCTGAGGGCCGGGGGGTGCTCCTGTAGGGGTGTGGGGGTGCTTTAGGCCGCACTGATCAGGGCTGGTGGGGAGTGCACTGAAATGGGACAGGCTCTGGAGGTCTTCAAGTCGGGACTGGGTGGGCCGGCCAGCTGGCCACGGGGGCAGGTCAGCCCCACCTTGCCCAGGCGTCGTCCTTTGAAAAAGAGCCTGATGTGTTTGAAGGCCCCTCCTCCCTTGCCCCATGGAGAATGCATTCTTCTGAAGCCAGGTGATGACGTCCCAAGACGGAGCCGGCTTCTGGTACCCTTGGCATCGTGGTCTGAGCTGGGGCTGTGAATGCCGGCGCCATGGCTGACGGTGTTCTCTCTTGTCGGAAACACCTGCTGGACTGATCCACTCGGTTCAACAGGGATGTGACTCCCGGGGACAAGAACGGGTCTAAGAATCAAGGGCTCTGGGTTAGCGTCTAAATCATTCCAACCAGTTCCTCTTTCATTCTGCATCTTGGGTTCCTGTTGGGACCATGGGGAAGGTACTAGATGTCTCAGAAGTCAGTGCCCCCCACCCCTGTCTAGAATTCCAGCCCGTTCCTGTTTTGGTTGGTTCTGCCTCGACGCTGTACCCCGACACTCAGGCTTCAGGATAATCTCAGTGTGTCTCATGTCCCTGACCTTCACTAAGGCCTGCTGACCCCACCTCTCTACAGACACTCTTAGAAAAAAAAATCTGGAGGAAAGAGTCACATCTTATCTCTGCTAACTTCTGAATGAACTTAGCATTTCCTGCCTTTCGAATGACAGACAGCAGCCACCACCGGGGTGTCGGCAGTGCTGGGGCCGCGTCTCCTGCAGCGGTCGCAGACCGTCCACATCACGTCACCGTTGCCTCTTTTCTCTCCAAGCACCGTTTGCATCACCAGTTTGGGATGATCGTGGTTATTAGATCCAGCGCTGGTCCTACAAGGAAACGTGCTCCCGAAGCAGCAGATTCTACTGTATCTAACTTTGATCTTTCACATTCTGATAGCTGTCTTTGAACATCCTTGGTTTCCTTTGTTATCTTAACTTCTGTGTTATCTTAATAACAAATATTAATTTGTCATTAATATTAATATTAATGACAAATATTCATAGCATGAAAAGGTCAGGAACCCCTGCTTCATATCAATGCCATCTCCGCCCCCCTCCCCCGATGGCCTCTTCTCTCTGGGGGCCCCCCTCCTCCCTCCTGGCTGGCTTGTCCCAGTCCTCCAGGCTGTGACCCACTCAGCTGCCTTTGCACAGAGCACTGCTCTTTACAAAAAAATCCCATCCTTCGGGGACTTCCCTGGTGGCGCAGCGGTTAAGAATCCACCTGTCAATTCAGGGGACGCGGGTTCAAGCCCTGGTCCAGGAAGATCCCGCATGATGCAGAGCAATGAAGCCCTTGCACCACAACTACTGAAGCCCGCGCGCCTAGAGCCCGTGCTCCGGAACAAGAGAAGCCACTGCAATGAGAAGCCCGCGCACCGCAATGAAGAGTAGCCCCCTCTCGCCAAAATGAAAGAAAGCCCGCGCACAGCAATGAAGACCCAATGCAGCCAAAAAAAAAAGAAAATCCAACCCCTCAATCTGGCACTCGAGGCCCTGTGAGCTTCCCACCCACCCTACACCTCCCATCACCTGATCTGATTTATCTGGTACCTGTCCCCAGGAAGTCATATTTCATGCAGAAGGTACCCAGTGAACGCTTAGCCATCGGTAGTCAAAACCAGGATGGGATTGGCTGTGCCTGGGAGGGCCTGAGGCCAGGTCCTACTCTTCCCCCACCGGCATCCTTCTAGAAGGAGAGGCGCAGCCCTGTTTTCTTGGCCCAAGGTGATGGCAGGGGTGAGGTCATCCTTGGAACTCCCCAAGTAGAGGATGGAGCGTGCCTATGACAGCCTTATCAGATCCTGCCCGCTGTGGTGCGGGAGCCCACGGGCCTGACCCACGCTGGAGCCAGAGGGGGCAGGTGGAGGGGCAGCTAAGACGGCTTCCCCCCCGACTCCAGGGACAGCCTCGGCAGGGAGGGATGCCCCTTGGGTCCTTTGGCCAAGTGGGCTTCCTGTCCACGGTCTACCCTGTCGGCTCCGTCACTGCTTCCCTACGTCAGGGGTGACACGGGTGAGCACATGTGTCCAAGGTGTCCCACCTGGCGAGGCTGAGGATGGTGGGGAGGAAAGCAAAGCTTTGGGGTCCGTAGGTCTCCACTCCCAGCCATGGGACGGCCGGTTCCTTGGCCTTGCTGAACATCCGTTTCCCCAAATGTAAAATGGGGCCCTGTTTCTCGGGCCACGTGACATGGCAGTGCCCTTGTGATTAGAGGCGCCTGAGCTAGAGAAAGGTGTCAGGTGAAGCCTCCAGCAACACCAGACAGGTGCATCGCAGGGCAGAGCCCCGAGTCCTGGAACGAGGCCATTTCAGCTGCAGCGGAGAACGGCCCTTCATCCGAAAGGCGGCTCTGGGGTGAAAGCTCCCAGGCCTTAGGAGAAACAGGACATCTGCCCGTGGGACACAGCCAGACAACGGAACATCCACCAATGGAATATTAGCCAGCCAGAAAAAGGAATGGTCCTGACCCGAGGTGCAGCACGGATGAACCTGGAGGACACGATGCTCAGTGAGAGAAGCGGACACAAAAGGCCACAGACTGTCTGGCTCCATTTGTAAGGAGCGTCCAGAAGAAGCAAATCCATACGGATGGAGAGTATGTAGACAAGTGGGTACTGAGGTGATGGAAATGTTCTAGAATTGACCGTAGTGATGGGTGCACACCTGGGAATATACCAAGCCACACTGAATTGTACACTTTAAATGGGTAGACTGTGTGGTGCGTGAATTGAATCTCAATAAAACTGTTTTTTTTAAATGCTGTGTAATAAAAAATGCAAAACAGTAACCACAACAAAGAAACCTCCACACTAATGTGCTAACAGGTGCTGACATCTCAGATCGAATACAGACTGGTTCCATCCTTGACCTCCTTCTCTGCTGCCTGTTAGCGCCGCCAGGGGGCCAGGACTCCCTGGGGACTGGGAGATGGGCCTAAGAGGCACCCCTTCGAGTCCCTGGGCCCACAGCGGGGTCTCCTGCCATGTCTGCCTCTGACTCTTTGTCTCCCTCCCCTCTGGCTGCTCTGTCAGGCCCTGGCCCAAGAACTAGAAGAACTGGATTCTAGCCCTGGCTCTGCTGTGTGATCTTGGGCGAGTTACTCCGCCTCTCTGGTCTGTCTTCTCTTTCTTCACCTGTAAATTACAGGCAGTGCCCTAGGTCTAAGATCATTTGATTTGAGTTTAAGGCTTTAGCCATTCATAAATGTGTGCTTTGTTTAAAGGTCTGATAGGAAATAATGAGAAAGTGTTTAGAGAATTCCATTTCTTTTTGCTTTTAGAATCATTGCTTTATGAACAAATAAGACATTTATCAGGTCCTGTTTCTCAAATTTAAATGACTAAGAGTGACTTTCAATGACTTCGCTGAGGGACTGAGCAGCCTTCAGGGGCCCTCAAGCAAGGGGCAGTGCTGATGGGGAGAGCCTGCCGGACTCCAGCCAGAGCCCTCTACTCCTGGCTGCAGAGCTGAGAGCACGACTCCCAGGAAAGGAGAGGAGAGATTCCAGAGGACTGTAAAGGATTTTGAGATCCACACGGAATGATCATGTTTACCCCTTATTGCATTTCAGAAATGTGGCCGAATCAGAAGACCAGAGAGCCGTTTCTCCTTTGCGTTTTGCAAAGCAGAAGGCAGCTCGCTGCCCCTTCCTGGAATTTGGAAAGAAGGATGCAGGGATGAAGTAAGACGCCCTCTAGGTTCCCCACACCTGTTCCTCTAGCTGCCGCATTGTTCCCCTGTTACTTCCTTCTGCTCCTCCAAGGCTCCTTCCTTATGACACACCTCATCCTTGCAGAGGTGATGACAGATTAGGGGTGCAGGGAGCCAGGCGGGAGCGGGGGACAGGCAGGACCGGCCACTGACTCGGCAGAGCCCAGAGCGAAATAAAAACACGATGTTCCTTGTTCAAAAAGTATTAGGAATTTCAAGACATCGACAGCAGAGCTTTAAACCAAGTTTGGGCCCTTCTGAGCTCGGGGCCCTGGCGTCCAGGCCCTGGCGGCAGGTCGTAGGAGCTGTGAGTCTTAGGAATAGAGCAGAGGAGTTTGTTTGCCGGTACCCTGAAGACGTGCGTCTGTGCAGCTCAGCAACACGGAGGAAGATGCTGCTCTTCTCCAGACCTCCTGCCCATCCAGCTCGCCCCTCGGGGGGGACCCCGGGCACACAAGCAGGTGTGAGAGCCGCACACAGCCAGATGCACGGAGAGGGCTCAGGACAGACCTCACTGGGAGCCAAAAGGCGCCGGCTCAGGGTACATGATTAAAAGTCAGCTGAGTAAGTCGGAAAGACAAAGGCGAGTACCATATGATAGCACTTATACGGCACAATACGACGCAAATGAAGTTATCTACGAAAGGGAAACAGACTCACGGACATGGAGAACAGACTGTGGTTGCCAAGGGGGAGGAGGGTGGGGGAGGGAGGGACTGGGGGTCTGGGATTAGCAGATTAGCAGATGGATAAACGACAACGTCCTACTGTAGAGTGCAGGGAACTATATTCAGTATCCTGTGATAAGCCATCATGGGAAAGATTATGAAAAAGAGTATATATATGTATAACTGAATCATGTTGCTGTGGAGCAGAAACGGACACAACATTGTAAATCAACTACACTTCAATAAAATAAATACACACACCCATAAATAGGAACTAGAGTCTAAGCCACGCACGCGCGCGCACACACACACACACACACACACACACGCACACACACGCGCAATCAATCGATGGGGCTTATATGGAGTTCACGAGTCTCTTCTGCTTGGCCTCAGTGTGATAAACATGTTTTAGAAAGCAGGGTATAAACAGACTTTCTTCTCTAATAGGGCAACACCGATGTACGAGGAGCAGAGATGTTCCTCGAAGTGAAGACCCAGACCCCACAAACCTACAGAAGGAAGCTTCCTTCCCACTTCCCTGGACACCTTCAGGCCGCATCCCCTACCTTGTCTTCCATCCTCACGGTGGTCCTGCACTGAGTTATAGGGAAGCTGCATAGCCCACCTCACTCAACTGAGATGGAAGAACTTGCTCAAGGTCAAGTGGATGGTAAAAATCCAGATTTTCTGAATCCACATCAGATATTCATTCATCCTGCAAGAGCTAGATGCTGGAAACAGCGCATCTCCAAAAATAAAAAAACAACAACATACTTTGGGACTTCCCTGGTGGTCCAGTGGTTAACACTCTGTGCTTCCCATGCAGGGGACGCAGCTTCAATCCCTGGTCGGGGAACTAAGATCCCACAAGCCACACGGTGTGGCCAAAAAAAAAAAAAAAAGAAAGAAAGAGCACATTTCCTGTACGTCCTATCATCGGGAGCCTTAAAATGCTTACTCCACGCATGGGTGGCGTGACGTCTCCTTCTCCAGCTGAGCTGAGCAGAGCTCTCCTCTGGCTGCGCTGGTTTCTAATAGACTCGATCAAGGCCGTCTCCACTAGAACCAGGAGAAATGAGGGGTGAATCTGGATTCAATCTGCTTATGTTTTCTTATTTTTATTGAAGTATGGTTGATGTACAATGTTGTATTAGTTTCAGGTGTACAGCACAGCGGTTCAGTTATGCATATATATATCTATTCTTTTCCAGATTCTTTTCCCATATATGTTATTACAAAATATTGAATGCAATACAATCCTTGTTGGTTATTAAAACTGTTTATTTTTTAATGATTTACTGCTGACTTTTTTTTTGGTTGCTTAAAATTTAGCTTTTAAAAGCTACAAATATGTATTTATGCCAAATTGGGATCATACAATATAAAAAGTTTTTTTCACAGACTACAAGCATTTCCCCTCATGAAATCTTCTGCCTTGCTTTTAATGTCTGCAAAGGCTTCTGTTATGAGGATTTACCATAATTTATTTAATCAGCGTCCACTTGGTGGTGGTTTTCAACTGTTTACAATTTTTTTTAATTGTAAAATCGTTTTAACAATACCTGAATGAGGTTTTTTCACTTTGGACTTTTGAAAAACACGGAAATTTTGGGAAAGAAGCCAATATTTTGGCTGCACTAAAGTAGATATAGGGTTACATAAAAACAAAGGGTCCCATATGTGAGTAATTCTGGTACCTGCGATACAGGTTTGGTCTTGTGGCCTGACGGCTCCCTTCCACCTGTACCTGGGAAGTACTCTGGTTAGAGGAGGTGCAGAGGTGCCCTGGCACTGGGGGTCTTTCTCCTTGGCGCTGGGGTTTTCTTTCTGATTTCCTCTGCTTTCTCCTTGTGCTCAGTTGTTTATTTGTTGTCTTAAATAATGAACATACATCTTCTGCTCCCCACGTTGGCACTGCTGTTTCCCATCTTTTGGCCTGGAACATCCATGGACACGTCACCTACATCGGCATCCTTTTACCTTGGATTTTCACCCATTGATCTTGTTGACAGTGTGACTTTCGTGTCGTAAATGTGGAGCCAGACAAAGCTATGAGAATGTGCCGGACCCAGGGGAGGCCATGTTAATACCCACATGCATTGTGGTCCTGAAAACTAGACGGGAAAATCAGAAAGAAAGCCAATTAGTTGAGCCTGATACAGTGGTGATGTCTGGTTCTGGCATCCCCAGCATTTGGCCTCTATCTTGTGGTCCAAGATGGCAGCTCCAGCTCCAGCCAGAAGGAAGAGGAAAGGAAAGGAGGCTGAGTCCACCTCGCCAAACGGTGTGGACACTGCCCATTCCACGTCCACTTACATCCCATGCCCAGACCTTGGTCACAGGGAGTGGAGGTAGGGGGAATGCATCTTTATTCCGCATGGTGGGACGTCCAGCCAGAAAGCAGAGGGTGATGATGACCGAGGAAGGCAAGAGGAGACAGTGAGAGAACCGCCACCGGGAGGGGGTGGCTCCAGGGGGGACAGAAGTGGGGCTGAGGAAAATGCAGGGGCCTGGGTCCAAGGCTGCCCGGCCCAAGGTGCCAGGTGCCACTGTGACCCTGAAAGGCTCAACATGGCCACCTGTGTATTAGGGAAAAGTCAGATCTGGAGTCCAAGTTGAAAGTCAGGTTAATAAGCAACTTCATCTCTTGGAGAAGCACCCCAGTCTGCCCAGGAAGGTAGAATTACTTTCTTACTTGGCAAGAGTCTTTTAACACCAGGAAGGCCTAGAATTAAATATGAAAATGATGGAGGAATCAGCCACAAATTTTAGTATTGGAGGATTAAGTTTAGAACAAAAATACTAGGTGTGTTTGGTATTTAACATGAAATCCTAAGAGAATTTGGCAACGATAACTGTCAGATTAGCCTTGCCATTTGGGTTTAAGTTGTGTCATGGAGTAATTGATTTAAGTGCGATTTAAGTGGAAAAGTGTAAGAGCATTTTGCTGAACTTGTACAAGATTTTGGGACAGTCAAGGACACTTGATATTCACCCCATTCAAACTCTCTTTGTTAGATTTAGTGCAACGAGTTTAGTGCTTGGGGGGCTTCTGCTTCTTGGAGACATTTGAAGTAATTTTAAAAGAAAATAATAAATTTACAAATGCAATTTAAAATGTTTAAGGAGATTAGACTTATTAGGTTTGTAAATGTGACTGATTACATTAGGCAGTTTAACAGTTCAAACTGAACTGTTCAAATAGTAATCGAATGAGGCTCCCTGAAAGTGATACTAGAATTTCCTGGATTTACAAATAAAATTTAATGTACAGGTTGAACTACAAAACCTAAGGAAAACCAGATATTAAAATGTGAATCAATGTTAATCTAAAATCATATTGATTTAATATTCATTTAAAATTAAAAACAAACAGTGGTCCTTTTTTTTTTTTTTTGGTCACAAAACCTGCTTTCAAAGACACCCAAAATCGGGACTTCTCTGGTGGCGCAGTGGTTAAGACTCCACACTCCCAATGCAGGGGGCCTAGATCCCACATGCATGCTGCAACTAAGAGTTTGCATGTCACAACTAAGGAGCCTGCCTGCTGCATCTAAGAAGTCCATGTGCCGCAGCTAAGGAGCCTGCCTGCTGCAACTAAGACCCAGCGCAACCAAAAAAAAAAAGACAAGGACACCCAAAATCTCACTGACGGTTCTCCTCTCCCATCTGCGCTCAGACCTTAGCCCACAGAACAGGACTCCAAGGACCACCCTAATCACATCCTTTCCACTGCGTCTCGGCCAGCCCTACCATCCCCGGGGTCTCACCTCTCATCCTAGGGAATTCCATGGGCAATGGATAGTTGCCCTGTGGTTTTGAGTGGGAAATACAGCTTCCTGGTTGAATTCCTCTACGGTTCTTCTCTGAGAAAATAGACCCTTTCCCTCTGAATCTGGCTGGTTCAGACACTCCCATCCTGACCTGAAAGTCGGGCCACTTGGAGAAGCATCAGTAGCCCCTTTACTCTGCCCCCAGGAGATCCCAGGCTGAGAGGCATGGATGAGCTTATGAGAGAATTTAAGCCCCTGGAGCTCAGAGAAGGGACCACTTCTCTGACAGCCTCTTCTGCCCCACCTCCAAGGAATTAGCTGTAGGAAGGTCTTTTCTAGGGGTAAAGATGGTGAAGTTACTAAAACTCAGGAAAGTTTATCGCTGAGTGACTAACTTGGGTGTTGTTTCTGGAGCTATTTTATCTCTTATCACTTTCGCTTTTTAGAACTTGGGAACTGTCTCCATTTGTACGAAAAGAAAAGACAGCGATAAACACAATCTCAAATGAACATTTATGCTGCCTTGCTTGTCAGCCTGTGACCAACAGATACGCCAGTCAGCCTTCAGAAGGGGGTGGGGGGATGGGAGAGGCAGGAAACAGGAATATTGTGTTCCCTCGATGCTGAGTGTCCGATTGTCACCACAGGAGGCGGATCAATGGGGTTATTGTTCATCTTGGGGTTTCCAGTAAGACCCAGGCTGCCTCAAAGTCCTGCAATTAAACTGTGAGAAGGCCCTGGAGCTCCCCCTTTGCACTTTGCTCTGGCTTTCCCTGCACCACCCTCTCCCGCAACCCCCATAGGATGGTTTCTTTCCTTCTGCATCTTCATTACCTCTGCTGAAAAGACAGATCCGGTGGAAGTCTGTGGCTTGCTCTGTTACCCCAACTGTTAGCACCCACCTCAGTGAGGGGATCCCCCGGGGAAGCACCTCCAGCCATGAGCCTGGCTCTGCTCACGGGGAACATGAAGACCTCACTCCGGTGAGCTGCAGGGGCTCGTTGGGGCTGGGGTCCTTTGCCTTCGGTCTGTCTTTATTTTTTATTTTAACTTTTGATTTTATATTAGAGTATAGTTGATTAACAACGTTGTGAAAAGTTCAGGTGTACGGCAAAGTGATTCAGTTATCCATATACATGTATCTATTCTTTTTCAACTCTTTTCCCATTTGGGTGGTTACATAGTATTGAGCAGAGTTCCCTGTGCTTTGCAGTCGATCCTTGTCGGTTATCCATTTTAAATATAGCAGGATGTACGTGTCAATTCCAAATTCCCTAACTATCCCTCCCCCCCCCACCCTTCCCACTGGTAACCGTAAGTTCGTTCTCTAAGTCTGTGAGTCTGTTTCTGTTTTGAAATTAAGTTCATTTGTATCCTTTCTTTTTAGCTTCCGCGTATAAGCGATATCACAGTCCGTAGGTCCCTAGATGCTCTTTGAGAGCAATGAAAATCGTACAAGGGAGAGTGGATAGAAACTGCATTTTCAGGCAGGGTATCTGAGGTCTTCCCCCCCAGCTCAGGCACGTCCCTGCCCGACGATCATTCCTTTTGGGTGAGGCATTGCTTTCCCCTTGGGACCATATCCTGGGAGAGAGTGAGCTCATGGGAAATCTGCTCACCGGACCCAGGACCTGGGAGCCTCGGTGTCAGACACCCGAGCCAGCGTCTGACTTGTCAC
This sequence comes from Delphinus delphis, assembly GCF_949987515.2. Taxonomy (NCBI): domain Eukaryota; kingdom Metazoa; phylum Chordata; class Mammalia; order Artiodactyla; family Delphinidae; genus Delphinus; species Delphinus delphis. The sequence continues at coordinate 4,038,616 of NC_082686.1, forward strand.
TCTCTGGGTGTGTGATCTCAGCTAGGCTTACGCTTCTGAAAACCCGAAATCCAGCCTGGATTTCTCTTCTGCGACAAGCGGCGGCCACGGCCAGGACCCAGCGGCCAAGTTCTTGTCTCTCGGGTGGAGCAAGGTCTCAGGAGACCGCACAAGGACTGTCCAGTGACAAGCTGGACACCACTAGGGACCCACTGGGGCAGGTGCCTTTTGTTTGGACTATTTTCTAATTTGGGTTTTTTTGGACAACTCTGCTAGGTTCATATTAACTTGTAGAAAACTGCGAGTGATGCAAATGATTCTATCTGATCACAACACAGTTGAATTTTGTCCCGTAGAGATGCTAATAGTTTATCAACCAACAGATCACCACCCGATGGGAGAATCTTATTGTGCTACGGAGCCCTGTGCGATGCAGCAGCATCCCAGCACGCCTTCTGTCACAGACCTCAGTCCTTCCTTCCTTCTGTTCTTTTGGAACCAGCTTTACTGTCCTGGTTATTGAGATCGATAAGCCATTGACAGATGCTCACCTTTTATGAGTCATACCTTTGACCATTAAGCAGCTCTACTTCCTGGAGGCATCCTTCTCTGCTCTCATTCTGTCCCACCGGCCATGCCTCTTCCATCTACTTGCGTATCCCTCCTTGTGTCAACTTCCTTCCCCTCCCATTCACACTCACCCCATAGGAGATCCATCCAGTCCTAGAACCTGACCGAACTATAGGCAGCTCCGAAATTTCTCTCTCTCCAGAATGGACCTCTCCCCAAATTCTCAACCTGTATATTTGCCCTCATGTCTTGTGAGCACCCCAAATTTACTTATTTATTTATTTTAACATCTTTATTGGAGTATAATTGCTTTACAATGGTGTGTTAGTTTCTGCTGTATAGCAAAGTGAATCAGCTATACATATACATATGTCCCCATATCTCTTCCCTCTTGCGTCTCCCTCCCACCCTCCCTATCCCACCCCTCTAGGTGGTCACAAAGCACCGAGCTGATCTCGCTGTGCTATGCGGCTGCTTCCCACTAGCTATCTATTTTACATTTGGTAGTGTATATATGTCCATGCCACTCTCTCACTTCGTCCCAGCTTACCCTCCCCCCTCCCCGTGTCCTCAAGTCCATTCTCTACGTCTGCGTCTTTATTCCTGTCCTGCCCCTAGGTTCTTCAGAACCATTTTTTTTTAGATTTTCTATATTTGTGTGAGCATACAGTATTTTTCTCTTTCTGCCTTACTTTGCTCTCCGTCCACCTCACTACAAATGACTCAATTTCGTTCCTTTTTATGGCTGAGTAATATTCCATTGTATATATGTGCCACATCTTCTTTATCCATTCATCTGTCGATGGACACTTAGGTTGCTTCCATGTCCTGGCTATTGTAAATAGAGCTGCAGTGAACATTGTGGTGCATGTGTCTTTTTGAATTATGGTTTTCTCAGGGTATATGCCCAGGAGTGGGATTGCTGGGTCATACGGTAGCTCTATTTGAGCATCCCAAATTTAATGGGTCCAAACTGAACTCCTGATAACCTACTTCACCCCAGGTTTGTTTCTTACCCAACGCAGCCGACGGCAATTCCACTCTCCTGGCTGTTCCAGCCGAGAGGACGCAGAGGGTAACCAAACCCCCAATATGTCAAGGCTGAAAACAACACCATTTTATCAGTTCTGTCACTCCGCGGCCGTGGCCCTGGTCTTTTCACTGTCCACTCATTCTCGGACCCCAGAATCCTGCCTCTGGATCCCCCAGTGCACTCACATCCCACGCTCAGCGAGTGGGATGATAGTTCTGGCTCCGCTTTCAAGCCGGAACCAGAATTCAGCCTGTCTCATCATCTCCAGCACCACCCAGGCCCCCATTGCTCTGTCGCCCGTGTCATTGTATTAACCCCCATCTCCATCCTGGCCTCCTAGGTGCCTTCGCCCTTTTATTAACGTGATTCTCTTACTAGCCCTCTGCTCCAAGCCCCCAGTGGCCTCCAGCTTGAAACAAAGCCAAAGTCCTTTCAGCAAAGCCATAGATCCATCATTTTCAAATGGTACTGAGGATGTGAAATCAAGTGGAGAGCCTGCAAGCAGCCAGGTTCCCAAGGGCATCTCCCCTCCCCCCACCCCCAGAGATTCTGTTGTGGTAGGTCTGGGTTGGATGTGGTAACCTGCATTTCTAGCAAGTTCCCCGGGTGATGCTGCTGCTTCTGGGCCTTGCCCTCCATGATCCATTCTCCCTGGTGGTGTCTGTTACATCTGTGGTCCCCCGTGAACCACACTGCCTCGCGTGGTCCCCTTCTCTTCAATCTGGCCGGCCCTGTGACCCACTGGCACCGGTAAAATGTGGCGGAAGTGGCCGTTTGTGGGTCTAAGCCTTAAGGAGACGTGGCAGCCTGCACTTTGGCACTTCTGGGTGCTCTGGGCCACCGCACAAGAAGGCCAGCTCCTCTGCCTGAGAGCTACATGGAGAGAACGAGAGAGTGCACAGAAGGGAGAGAAAGGGGACCACATGGAGAGAGGAGCCCAGCCACCCCGCACCCCTGTTCTGGCTAGCCCCCCGTCTGACATGCCAGCCAAATGCAGCCACACCAGGACCACTGGCAAGACCAGCAGAAGATCCACATCCCCCCACCCAAGCTGAACCCAGCCCAAATTGCAGACTCTTGAAAATACAAAACGGTCGTTGTTTTTGGCTGTGCAGTTGTCGCTGATTTGTCACGCTCTGCTCCCCTCTCATCTCAGCTCCTGCTGCTGTTCCCTCCAGTCACTCCCCTCCAACAACACTGGCCTTTTTACTGTGTCTCAGACACCATCAACATGATCCTGCCTCAGGACCTTTGCACCTGCTGGCCTCCAGGCTGGTCTCCTCTTCCCCCAGTTAGGGGCTTGGGGAGCTCCTCACCTCCATAGGTCTCTGCTCAAATCACACCTGAATGTCCAATTTAACATTGTGGCACCCTCCAAAACAATCCCCTCCTTCTCCCAGCTGCCTCTTTCCCAAGGGACTTACCTCCACCTGACATATGACAGATTTACTGCTTGTTTGTATGTGTCGGTCTCTCCCACAAGAATGTGAGCTCTGTGAGGTGCTGCCTTTCTTGGGGTCTAGAGCAGTACTTGGCACACTGCAGGCACTGAGCTAGGAAGTATTTTAGGGAGGAAAGAAAGAAGAAGGAAGGAAGGAAGGAAGGAAGGGGGAGGGGGAAGGAGGGAGGGAGGGAGAGAGGAAGGAGGGAAGGAGTGAAGGAGGGAAGGAGGGAAGGAAAGCAGGTTCACTTCACAGGTTGTTATAGAAAACATCTGGCAGGTTGCCCAGCAGATCATAGAAAGACCCATAAAATAAAGACTTCCCTCTCTAATAAGTGAGGCAAATAGTATGAGAACAGAGGTGATGGAGGCAGATGACGAGCAGGAAGGGCTGGAGGAGGGGGCACAGCACTGAAGTTGGGTTTGAACCACCCTGGATTTTTCCTGGGGCTGGCCGGGCCCCAAACCCTGGCCCTCATCCTGAAAGGTGGGAGAAGCCGTCTCCCTTGTCCTTTGCAAACCCAAGGCTTCTCCTGCATCACAGCTGGCTTGCAGACCTGGGTTCAGGATTGAGAGCAAGAGGATGAAAGCCCACAGCCCCAGGAGCAAGGGCCCTCCTAGAGCCCCCAGTCCAGCCACACAGGCACGGCCTGGAGCTGATAGGTGTAGGGAGTTTGGGACAAGCCACTTCACTTCTGATGTCCGGCCGCAGTTCTCAAACTCCATGCACGAGGGACCCCTGGGAATTTGTTCACACACGGATGCCTGGGCTCTCCCAGACCCTAATCCAAAAGGGCTGGCCCAGAAACGTGCATATTTTAAATGAGCCCCCCGATGGTTCTGAAGCCGATGGTCCCTGGACCACCCCTTGGGCTCCCAGGGCGTAGTCCAGAACCCACAGTGGGCGGTGGGCAAGGAGCCACCCGGATCCTCTGCTTCTTCTCTCCTGGCTCGACTTTCCTCAGGAAACTGCCCCCAGCTTTGGATGCTTTCTTCTGGGCCCACATATGGCCACATCTGCATGACGTCCTCAGCAGAGAGAATCCGGGAATCCGAGAGGGGGAGCGTCATCCCCCTGTGTCTGTCCTCTGACACCCTCACCCCTGCAGAGGAGCGGGTGGAGTGTAGATCGGGGGTGATGAGAATGAAGAAAGGCCTATGGGGGATGAGTAGGGCAGGACAAGGGGCTCCTGCGAGAAGCAGGGCACTGTCACGCGTGTACCTTCCCAGGTGAGCCTTGTGCTCTGCTGCCCGACTGGGAACTAAAGGCAGGTCTGAGTTCATCTGCGTGTCCCAGCACCTACCATAGGCCTGCCAGCTTCAACCTTGGGTGTGGGGCAGGGGTTCGAAGGATGGATGGGTGGATGGATGGATGGTTGGTGGTGGGTAGATGGGTGGATGGATAAATGAATGGATAGGTGCTTGATTGGTTAGGCGGGTGGATGGATAGATGAATGGATAGGTAGTTGATTGGTTAGGTGGGTGGATGGGTAGGTGGGTGGATGGATGGATGATGCATGGATGGGTGAATGGGTGGATGGATGGATAGGTGGATGGGTGGGTAGGTGGGTGGATGGGTGGATGAATGGATAGGTAGTTGATTGTTTAGGCAGGTGGATGGGTAGACGGGTGGATGGATGGATGGATAGGTGGATGGTTGGTTGTGTGGGTGAGTTGATGGATAGGTGAGTGGAGACAAGGATGGATGGATGGATAGTTGGTTAGTTGGATGGGTGGGTGGGTGGATGGAGGGATGGACCACATTTACTTCTCTGGCTTGAGGTTTAGATGCTGCTCCCCAGGGCTTTGCACGTTCTGTTTGGCTGGGGTCCCATCATTTTAGACGCACAATGCTTGTTGTGGAGAGTCTTAAGCTAGGAGGAAAAGTGTGAGAGTAACTTGCAGGTGAGACAAGAATGAGAAAGGGATTGTGGGGAGTGGAAAGAGGGACACAATAGCGAGCAGGACTGAGAAAAGAGATTGAGAAGGAAGAAGAAAACTGTGGGAAGTAAACTGAGTCTGGCAGCTTTGAAGGTGAGCCAGTTGCAAGCCCAGTTACTGCTAATAACACCTGTAGCTCCTCGGTGCCGTCCTCCTGGGAGCTCAAAGCCTTTTACCGATAACTATGAAACTGCACGACCTTCCATCGAGGGAGATACTGTTGTTGCCATCATCACTGTTTAACAGGCAAGGAGACCTACAGAAGTGGAGGGTCCTTCCCAGGTCATGGGCAGCTCAGGAGGGACGGAGCCGGGCATGTAGGAAAATGGTCCCTCTGTTCGCAGCCGCCTACCAGGCCAGGTGAGTTGTGTGGTCTGCCTGACCCAAGCTCTCGGAGAGCGCCTGACCACGCGCTCCGAAGCACTAGTTAAGTCGCTGGGTCTCAGGACACACTGTGAGATCACGGATGTTACCAGCCTCGTTTTCAGGCAGAGGACACCCTGACTCTTCCTAAGTCCCTCGATGTGTCAAGGCTAGAACTGGCACTGGGTGAATCTCGGGACTGGCGGGGGAGGCCAGGGATTGTCTTTGGGCAGAAAAAAGCACCCCATCCGGCGATGCCGTGGCTCAGAAGATGTGCAGGGCTGGCTCTATCCTCTCTCGACCGCCTCCACTTGGGGCCTGTAGCCCCTTGTTCCCGGCCTCAGCTCCTCAGCTGCCCCCCTACCCCCTCTGATGGGCGTCACTCCTCCCAGCCTTCCCTTACACATCCCCTGGGCTTCACTGGCAGGGCTGAGGGGTCTAGAGGTCAGGAGGCGGGTGGGGAGGCATTCCTCAGGCCTGAGTCAAAGAGATAAACTGTCAAATAAAGCATTACCTCCCCCGTGCAAAAAAATTAAAAAAGCGTAACACATACATAATCCCAACACGGCAGCCAGGAATGTACCTGAAAGGGCGTGATTTCTTGGCTCTCCTCCTTCAGAAGTATGCTTTGTACCTTTATTGAAATGAGAAAAATGCAGAGCATTCTCGAGCTGCTGTGGCCTCCAGGGCAGTCCTGTGCAGACTGGCAAGGGTGAGGCTGCTAATCACCCCTGCCTGGGGCAAGGAGTCCTCCCCAGACTCCCAGGCTTTGGAGCAGGGAGGGGGTAGTGCGGGTGGAGGGGTGCTCCCCACCTTGAAGCCAGGGCTGCTAAGAAGTAGGACTGAGAGCCAGAGAATGAAGGTGGTGACGGTGGAGGGGCAACTCAGCAGCTGAGCCATGCCACTTGTGCCCTGGGACTGCAGATGACACACATCAAACACGCTGTCTGCTTCCTCCAGAGACCAAAGGCTCCCTGGCAGCAGGACTCTCTCGTCTTGAAAAGCTTTGTAGCTTCAGAAGCAAGTATAGCCCCTGGCAGAGGAGCAGGTGCTCAATACTTTTCTACGAGATGAAAGGATGGATGATGGATGTTGGATGACGGATGGATGGATCAATGGGTGGATGGATGTTGGATGACGGATGGATGTTGGATGACGGATCATGGATGGATGGATGATGGAAGATGAATGATGAATGCATGAATGGGTGGATGGACAAATGAACAGAATTCTAGGACGTAAGGAAGAGATTTGGGAACCTGCCTAAATCTCCATTGTAGCAGGCCATTTAATAGCATACTTAAAAGGGCGAAGCTTACATATGGGGCGTATAGGGAGAAGACCCCCTGTGCCTTACACAAGCAGCCCACCCAGGACTCTTGGGCCGACCCTCTACCTTTAGAAGCGGTGGGGCTTGGACAGACAGGTGGTAGGCAGGGGAGAAGAATGGCTGAGAGAGAAAGGGGAAGGCTGAGGACTGGGGCAGCGTGGCTTCCCTGCTCCCCTGACACCCAGCTCTGCTCTCCTTTCCTCCCAAATCAGGCCAGCTGGCCCCAGCCAGGTTGGCGGTCCTTGGGAGAGTCTAACCTGGGGCCTGGCTTTGCCCTGTCGTCAGGGGCTTCAGGTGGCCCAATTACACTTGCCCTTTCACTAACACCTTTCATTCGGCTGGATCACAGCAGAGGGCTGTGATTACATCCCTATCTTACACGGGACATAAATCTGGGGCAGTTCAGGATGTGCCTTTCAAGCTGTGGCATGACTTTACGAGCTTTCAGTGAAGTTCTCAGAGCTGGGGGGCAGGGAGCACGAATTGCACGTTGCTGCTGGAGTGAGCCCCCCTTCCTGGTTGTTGGTTCTGCGCGGGGGTGCCTGGGGGAGCAGGAGAAGGCTGGGAGGCGAGAGAGGAACATGGTCACAGCTGTCCAGCTGGGCCAGGCTCCCAGGCCGAGCCAGCATGCTGCCCCCTCCTGTCGAGACTCTGATACCCATGCTGGCCCCATTTCCTTTCCTACCCGCCTGGCCTGAAAGTGTACCTCCTTTTGGAGGCAGAGGGGGCTTTACCTGGGAATAAATGAACTCAAGCTCCAGGGCCTTCATCTGCACGTTTCCTAAGAATGTGCAGGGCTTCTGGGAGCTATAGAGTGTTGTAGGCAGGGAGCAACGCCAGAAGACAATCTACAGGGCCACTTCTGGTAAATTACCTAAAGAGATGGCGGAAGGAAGGCGTCTGAATGTCCACAGCTCTTGTAATTTGTTTGTATTCTAAATGTGAGTTCACATTTATACCTAATTTTGCTTTAATGATTTTGTGTTCTTTTCCTCAACGAGGGTCCCCAAATCATATAAGCATCAGTCCTGTAACACTGGGTGTGAATTAGGGTGGGCCCTAAGTGCCATGCCTGGTGTCCCTGGGAAGAAGAGAGAAGCCTGGACACAGAGACACATGCCACGTGAAGACGGAAGTAGAGATTGGAGAGATGGTTCTGTAAGCCAGGGACACCGGGCCTGCTGGCGGCCGCCGGGAGCTGGGGGTGCGGTGAAGGACGATCCCCCTCAGAACCTCCAGAAGGAACCAAGCCTGGCGACACCTTGATTTCAGCGTTCTAGCTACTGTGAGAGAAGCCATTGCTGTTCCTTTAAGCCCCCCCAGCGTGTGGTGCTTTGTGGGGGGAAGGAAGGATCTATAAAAATGAAATAAAATTCCGGGAAACTGATTCGGGGAGAGTGATCTAGACCGTCCGCAATTCACGCGTGGCTCCTGAGCGGGTTGATAATTTCGACTCTCAGGCTGTGGTTGGGAACGGGACCGTCATGACTTTTGCCAGTGATTGTGCAAGAGTTTAAATGTCTCGGCAGGAATTGCCTAAGATCACGTCGACGTGGCCCGCGGCCCTCCGGGCCTCGCTTCTTCAGGAGCATGGGATGAGGGAAAACTTTTTCTTTGTTTTCTTTGTAATCACAGCTGCCTGAATTGCTCACCCTTTCTTAAGTTGGCCTGGGAAGTGAGGGCAAACGCGTTGCCTCCTAAAGGCCTTGACAGCCCTAGTCCTGTGCAGGCCCCGTGGGATGAGTCACTCGAGGGTTTTTAAAGATGAATGACGCTGAGCCAGCTTCCCAGGAAGATTAACCGTCCGTCATGGCTGTGCTTGCCCGGCCGGGCCGCTGCGGGGCTGACTCAGGAGACATCTCCATGCAGACCGGCAGACAAGGCTCAGAACCTGAAGGCCACGATTCCGCCATCGCCACATGTTCGGGGCGTTTTCTCGTTTTGTTGTTTCTGTTATTGTATATAGTACAGATTACAGAAATAGAGGTACCCTGTATATGTATCTATACATATATAGAGATATCCACACACCTAGACGTATATACGTAAAAGCAGGCATATATGGATACATATATACCTGTATATACAGGGTGCTGTATTATATATATATATGCCTATATATACAGGACCTCTGTTTTGCCATCTGTACTATATATATGCATATGCATATATACTTGGGTGCATATATACATAAATAGAGGTGTATATATAGGTATACATCTATGCCTATATATACAGGGTACCTCTATATAATCTACTATACACTATATATATGTATTTATCAGTATATATCTCTGTCTCTCTGTATAAATACATACACACTATATATATATATAGGATACTATATATTGCGCATATAATAGAAATAGCATAAAGAGAAGGAGTACACCAATGGTTTTCGGGTTTTAAAGCTGGAGAACCTTTTTTACTGTGCAATAGGATACGCATAGAAGAACGTGCCCAGAACAGAAAAGCACCGGCTCCGTGAAACGTCACAAGGTCGAGAAATCCCACGTGACGCTCTCCCAGCACCTCCTGGGGAAATCCACTCCCAGCGCCTCGAGGAGAAGAAACACCTGCTAAAAGAGAGTGAAAGCCTGCTACTTAGGGAGGTGTGCTTAGGTGGACAGCGTGACCAAGAGGCTATTACCGCCAAGGTCAGGATGGTGGAAAGGAGGCAGGGAGCGGGTGAGGGGAGAGCTCAGGAGCCAGGGCCATGTGCGCCCCCCAGAGCCGCCGCCGTGCCCTCATCCCCGTGCTGTTAAGAGGAGCAGCTCCTGGCTCTCCTTCCCGCCTGTGTGGTGCTCTGTGCGCGCCCGCACCGCGGTCTGTCCGTCCTATCATAAATGCCCCTCGGGGTTGTTTGCAGTTTGGGGCCGCTCCGGGGGTTACTTGGAAGCCAGTGCTTTCCGCTCTCCCCTCCCTCTTCCCTCTCTCCCGTCCACCCTCCTCTCCACTTTTCTCTCTCCCTTGCTTTCTTCCCCTCTCCTCCCACCCCCCCCCACCCCCGACACCGGGCACCTGGGCGGGGGCCCGAAGGCGAGGCCGTGCCTGGCCTCATGAACGCGCGCGCAATGGTGCCCTTTCCCAGCGCCTCTTCCCTCCGCCCCAGTGAAGGCGCGCTTCATACCCCCTTTCCGGCCCTGACTACCGAGTCTTTTCCTCCCAGAAGGTGTACGTTTGATGCAGTTTGTAAGGAGCAGCCTGTGACCTCAAGCCCCATAAAGGGCTCCTCATTCTTTGCTCGGGGGGCTCTCGCCCGGTTGACCCCCTTCTACTCCTCCAGACGCTGTGGGTCCTGCTCGCCTTCCCGTACATAACCCACCTCTCCAGGAAGCCTCCCTGGGTTGCTCTAACCCGTGGGAACCCTCCTTCTAGCGCCCCCGTTGCCCCGGGATCTACCTCTCGCCTCTCAGCCCACGCTGCCTGCGAGAGAATGGGCGTGTGGATGCCACAAGCTTTCTGGATGGCTTTTTATTCTGTTTCTCTCAAAGTTAAATATGCCCATACCTTCGAGCTGGGCTGGAATCTATTCTGAAGAGATGCTCCCCAAACTGCTCCAAGGTGGGTGGACAAGAAGACTGATTATATAATTCTAGATATAATAATAATATAATAAATAAACCTTGAGACATGCATTCAATAGAACATTCAGCAGCCATTATAAAACCTGAGGACAGTATCCATGGAATACGGTGTCGTGGGAAATACCGTGTCTAGCACGGCGTGTTTAGAAAAATCCCAGACCTCTGTGCGTGTAATTGCTGTGCGCCCAGGAACAGGTCGGGGAGGACGCACGTCGGCCGTGTGGGTATTGCCCTCAGGAAGGGAAGGAGCAGGTGGGGGAATCTTCCACTGCTTTCTTTATATCATTTGTATCGTTCCAACTTGTGTTAAACAGGTAATTACTTTCGTAAATTAAAAAAAAAAATTTAATGAAGAAATAAAACGATATGGGAAAACCTGTAGAGTGTACAAAACCAAGAGTGAACCTTAATGCAAATGATGGACTTTTTAGGTAATAATAACATGTCAAATAATATTGGTTCATCAATTGTAACAAATACACCATATAAATGAGGATGTTACTAGCAGGGGAAACAAATTGGGGGCAGGGGATGTGGGCTCTCAGTATGTCTGCACATTTTTTGTTTTCTGAAAACTAAAACTGTTCTTAAAATTATAGTGTTTTTTTTTGTTTGTTTTTTGGGGGTTTTTTTTGGTCTTGTTGCGCCGCATGCGGGATCTTAATTCCCCGACCAGGGATTGAACCTGTGCCCCCTGCAGTGGAAGTGTGGAATCCTAACCACTGGACCGCCAGGGAAGTCCCTAAAGAGAGAGAGAGGAATAAAACAGTTAATGGATATTTGGAGCAGAGCAGGGATTTCAACTTTTTTCTGTAAAGGGCCAGATGGAAAATAATTTTGGCTTTGAGGACCATACAGTCTCTGTCACAAATACTCAGATGTGCTGTCATTGTGCAGAAGTGGCCATGGGCATCATGTAAGTGAGCGAGCAGAGCTGTGTTCCAATAAAACTTTATTTACAAAAATAGGCAGAGGGGCCAGGGCTGCCATTTGGCAGCCCCTGGTGCAGAGGCATGAACGGATTTTGGTGTTTCACATCAGATGGAGGGGAAAGCGGATGAGTCACCTACTCACCTCGGACAGGCTGGTGAACCCAGGGAACACTGGGTGCTTCTCCTTGCTGTTGCACGTGGCTTTCTACCAGAATCAAAATGGATTTGAAAAATTGATTTCGCCCAAGTTCAGTTTCACACTGTCTGAGCCCAACAGAGCAGAGGGTCGCCCATAGCTGGAGATATGGAGAGAGCGGCACTGATCATTTAGCTGGAGAAGTTTCCTCAAAAACGAATTGCCCGGCTTCCACGGGCGGAAGGCAGTCCCCCGAGGCGAGCATTTCTCCTTCTGCAAAGGCAGCGCCAGGATCTCCAGGGCTCAGCACAACCCCAGTCAGGCACGAGCTTGCTTTCTCTGAGGATCTTGGAAGTGTCGTCATAGAGGCCAGCTAGGAAAGCTATCGCTTCCACTTTGCGAGGAAGATTCAAAAGAGAAATTTTCCACTTTGGCAAACAGGGAGGTCATGGGGGCAGAAGGAGAAACTTAGGCATTGCCACCCTCAGCATTACCCCTCTGCTCTAGAATTTACTGGTGAAGGAAAAAGGTCAGCTGTGCAGTGGATTTGTCCTCTTCGTTGGAAGGGACCAATGAGATGAGGGTCCCGTTACTGCCCCTCTGTCATGTCATGGGCCAGGCTGTGCTAGGTGAGCCCTGCTCGGTACCTCGGGTAACCCTCCCAGCGACCCTATGGGTGAGGAATTAACACGCCCATCTTGCAGATCAGGAACACGAGGCTTAGAGAAACTGAGGGACTCTTTTCAAGAAAGTATACCTTTAAAATTGCTGAAGATTGGAGCTGATCCGAATCCACAGCTGGTCCACCTGACGGATGTGTGAGATGCTGCCTTACGTCACATCGCATTAATCCGGGAATGTGTGTTTGGGACTTGGTCAGACTCAGGCTAAGCAACGTTGGTCAATAACATCTCCAGGTAACATTCTGGGCTGGGGGCTTTGTCAGAGCTCCTGAAGTGATGTGAGCAAAGTCTGAACATCTGTCTCTCTCCTTTGAGGCTGTCTTCAAACCCCCAGGCCCTCGGCTGTGACTGTGTCCACATGTGTGTTACACTAGCTGCGACATACATGTGTGTGTCACCACTTCAGGGGCGGGGCTGACTCAGCACCTGCCGGGAGACGGCTGCTTGGGCTGGGGCTGCCCATGCCTGCCGAGCCACAAGGAACAGGGGGAGTTTCCACGGTCCTGAGTCAGAGCCGATGCGGAGGGAAGGGCCCTTGGAAATGAGCCTGGGTGGGTGAGCGATGGTGGAAGGGATGCAAGGGAGCACCAAGAGAGGGTCAGCTCATCGTCACCTGCCCAGTGGGGAGAGGCAGGATGGTGTTATATGCATAGACCAATTACCAAATGAGACCTGGGTTCGAATCCCCGTACCACCAGTCGTTGGCTCCTGTGACTCTATAATAAGAATAGTTGCCTTACCTGATGCACTAAAGCTTAGAGTGAATCTAAGCAAAACACCTGGCACATAATAGAGTCTTTATAAAAGATAGTTTTCGAAAGATTCCTCATGAAGCAACAGAGTCTATTGATTTGGGCAATACATTTTAAGATCCTCCTTTTTATAATCTGTTATAACGAGCCTGGTCCCGCCTGCCCTTTGCCTGTAACCCGAAACCACAGCGCACTTCCCAGGAAGGGGTGGACAGACGGGCCCGGAGAATAAGGGAACCGTCTCACCTGCCTCCTGCCCGGAATCGATGCTGATGCCTCCTGTCCTGTCACCAGGGGAGCATGTCCCTCTCTCCATCTTCTCTGGGGAAAACAAGTGGCAAGGGCAGAGGAGGACCGATTTTGACTGAAAACGTTCACGCCATTGCACTAGCGCCCTAAGCCCTCCTTAGCATGGTGCCTGGTTGTTTTCTATGACAGCACAGATCATTTCCTGCCTCATCGTGTATCCACGTGCTTATCGTCCGTCTCTCCAGTAGAATACTGCTCGTGGGAGCAGGGACCCATCCTGCTTGTTCATCACTGTATCACCAGCCCCTAGAATAACGCCTGGCACACTTGCATGCACTATTATAAAATAAAAAGTTACTCTGCTGTCTTACTATATGAAGTAGAAAGTTAAATCTCCCATAGTTCCATACTTCCCCCTGCAAATTAACCATTTTTAAACAATTGAGGTATAGTTGACATATTGTACTGGTTTCAGGTGTACAACATAGTAATTTGATATTTTTTATAGCATATACTCCATACAAAGTTATTATAAAATATTGACTATATTTTGTATGCTGTACATTATATCCTTGTAACAACTTATTTATTTTGTACCTAGTAGTTTGTACCTCTTAATCCCCACCACCTATCTTGCCCCTCCCCCCTTCCCTCTCCCCACTGGTAACCACTAGTTCTCTGTATGTCTGTTTCCGTTTTGTTATATTTGTTTGTTTTAGTTTTTAGCATCCACGTGTAAGTGAAAACATATATAGTATTTGTCTTTCTCTGTCTGACTTATATCACCAAGCATAATACCCTCTAGGTCCATCCATGTTGTTACAAATGACAAGATTTCATTCTTTTTTTTTTTTTTTTTTTTTTTTTTTTTGCGGTACGCGGGCCTCTCACTGTTGTGGCCTCTCCCGTTGCGGAGCACAGGCTCTGGACGCGCAGGCTCAGCGGCCATGGCTCACGGGCCTAGCCGCTCCATGGCATGTGGGATCTTCCTGGACCGGGGCACGAACCCGTGTCCTCTGCATTGGCAGGCAGACTTTCAACCACTGCACCACCAGGGAAGCCTGGTAGTGCTATTTTTAATTTTTTGAGGAACCTCCATACTCTTTACCACAGTGGGTACACCAATTTACATTCCCATCAGCAGTGTACTAGGGTTCTCTTTTCTCCACATCTTCGCCAACATTTGTTATTTGTGGCCTTTTTGATGATAGGCATTCTGACAGGTGTAAGGTGATACCTCATTGTGGTTTTGATTTGCATTTCCCTGTTGATTCATGATGTTGAACGTCTTTTCATGTGCCTGTTGGCCAACTGTATGTCTTTTTCGGAAAAACGTCTATTCAGGTCTTCTGCCCATTTTAAAATCAAGTTGCTTTTTGATGTTGAGTTGTATGAGCTATTTGTATGTTTTGGCTATTAACCTCTTGTCAGTCATACCATTTGCAAATATTTTCTGCCATTCAGGAGGCTGTCTTTGCATTTTGTTGATGGTTGTGTTTGTTGCGCAAAAGCCTTTAAGTTTGATTAGGTCCAATTTGTTTATTTTTGCTTTTATTTCCTTTGCTTTAGGAGATAGATCTAAAGAAATATTGCTACAATTTATGTCAAAGGGTGTTCCACCTTTGTTTCCTTCTGGGAGTTTTATGGTTTCTGGTCTTACATTTAAGTCTTTAATCCATTTTGAGTTTATTTTTGTATATGGTGTTAGACAATGTTCCAATTTCATTCTTTTACAAGTAGCTGTCTAGTTTTCCCAGTACCACTTATTGAAGTGGTACTTTCTCCATTGTATATTCTTGTCTCCTTTGTGGTAGACTAATTGACTATATGTGTGTGGGTTTATTTCTGGGCTCTCTGTTCTGTTCCATTGATCTATGTGTCTGCTTTTGTGCCAGTACCATACTGTTTTGATTACTGTAGTTTTGTAGTCTACTCTGAAGTCAGGGGCATGATACCTCCAGCTTTGTTGTCCTCTAAGACATGGTAAGGATAAGGATAAGGATAAGGATATCAGAAACATGATAAGGATGCCCACTCTCACCATTTCTACTTAGCATGGTATTGGAAGTCCTAGCCACAGCAATAAGACAAGAAAAAGAATTAAAAAGCATCCAAATTGGAAGGAAAGAAGTAAAACTGTCACTGTTTGCAGATGACATGATGTTATATGTAGAAAACCCTAAAAACTTCACCAAAAAACTATTAGAACTAATAAATCAATTCAGTAAAGTTGCAGGATGCAAGATTAGTATACAGAAATCTGTGGCATTTTATACACTAATAATGAACTGTGAGAAAGAGAAATGAAGAAAACAGCACTATTTACAATCCAATCAAAAAGAATAAAATATCTAGGAATAAATTTAACCCATGAGGTGAAAGACCTGTACTCTGAAAACGTAAGACACTGATGACGGAAGTTGAAAATAATAGAAATAAATGGGAAGATATCCCATATCCATGGATTGGAAGAATTAATATTGTTACAATGTCCATACTACCCAAAGCAATCTACAGATTTAACATGACCCCTATCAAAATGCTCATGACCCTTTCCTCGGAACTGGAACAAATAATCCTGCAATTTGTATGGAACTACAAAAGACCCTGAATAGCCAAAGCAATCTTGGGGAAAAGACCAGATTAACCATTTTAACAATTTGCTATAAATTCTTTTGTATTTGAAACATATGTTAATTTTTTAAAGCAATGATGAGATCTTCTTATATTTAGAATTTTTGAAGCTTGCTTAGCAATGCATCTTGAACATCTTTCCTGTGAAGATGTACAAATTCACCTCATTCTTTCCACAGTTGTATACTATTCCAGCCTGTAGATATGCCATACTATGCCAATAAAACCTTTGCTGCTAGAAATGTGGGCTGTTTTCAAACTTGGCTCTTCTAAGCAATGTGGTAATAAATAACCAGCACGCATAATTTGGTGCTTTGGGGTAAGTGATGGACACATTTGAGGAGCTGGGTCAAGAGGGTGTGAAAGTTTTAAATTTTGTTAGATTTTGCTAATTGCTCTTCCTAAGGCTGCACCAGTTTGCATTCCCTGCAATGGTGTGTGGGAGTGTGACTCTGCTCTTATACTCACCAGGAAACGCTATCACACTTTCAAATCTTTGTTTACTAGGCTTTTCACGCAGTGTTTCAGAAACAGGTCAACATCGCAGTGCCGTCTTAATTTTGTGCTTTCATTCTTATTTTTACAAGTGTGCATGAGTGTGCACATGTGCATGTGTCTGTGTTGCACACGTATTTAGATCGTCTGAATGACCACCTTAAATTTTCTGCAGCCAGGAGCCCTCATTATCTACTTATAATGGACTTATAATCGTAGTCAATTGGTCAAATATATGAGTGAAGCTTTGCCGCCGACCAAGTTGAGTGAGCCGTGATCACCTTGACACAGACCAGAGGAGGAGTGGTGACCACCAAGACCCCGACCTGCACTGTAGCACTGAGGGTGGTCCTCCTGCTGGGGGTGAACAAATGGTGGGGATCCTGTCCCTCTTTGTAGAAACTCCCAGCATGTCATTAGCAGTAAGTAATATGTGTGTGGGTTTATTTCTGGAAAAAATAAAAACACCTAGTGTAGACTTTATTATTATGAGTTATTTTTTATTATATTTTGGGGTGGACTCTTACATTTTTTGGATCATCAAAGTGATGGATTGAAGGTTAAATGGTTTTTTGTTTAAAAAGAGAAATAATAATTACAACAACCATAACTCCAAGAGGGATCATTATTCTCAAAACCAAAGGAATCAACTAAAATCTAAAACAGAAATAGAAAATTTTAAAAGAAAAATTTATATCCAACATTGGTGATTTATTTTTAACAGAACGGCATCACCCATCACATTAAGTTTCTATTGTTGACTTGACGGGTGTTGGTATCGTAGCTTTGTTTCGTTTCATTTATACATCTCTTTGGGTTTTAGTTACATATGAGCTATAAATGCAATATATTCACCCATATTCTAGTATTGCTACACATATAAGTAACAACAACATTAGAAGGATTCAACAAAAACTTGGAAGTTCATACCATTTTTCTTTTAGGGGATCCATAAATACAGCTCGAGAAACACCGGTTTAAGGGAAACCCCAGCTTGAATGTTGTACTTAAGGCTTGGTCTGTCTTGGATTGAGAGGTGGGAAGTTCGTCTGAGCTGGCGGGAGGCTCCAGGCGGTGTGAGATTCTTGGTCATCGTTCAGTTGTGCCCCTGGAGGACTTCTTTCACTTATAGGATGGGGTCCAAGTGTAGCTGGCAGTGAGATGGGGCATCTAGTCCAAGAGACCAGGGGCTAACAAGAGCTGGACAGGATTTTACAGGTTCCTGGAATTATCCTACCAGATCACAGAAGGCCTACAAAATGGAAACTGAAGCAGGAGACCAGAGCACAGTACTGGGGTAAGAAGATGTTGTCAGAGGGAGGAGACTGGTGATGCGGGCATCACACCAGCCCTCAGAGCTGACCCAAGAGCCCACTGGGGACCTGGCCTGTCAGCAGGAAAACTGCCACCTGCCTGAAAGCTCTCTGCCTTGGTCCAGAGAGCTCAGTCCTGGGGATGCTGCAGGGGTCACAGGGGTCTTGTCCCTGAAGCCTGTGAGGCAGGGCCGGCAGGGGACAGTCGTTGGCCATTCTGCCCTCACTGGACATGTGGGGTGTTTTTCATTTGCTGTAACGATGAATACACAGCAAACTATCTCAAAATTTCCAAGAGCCATAAAATCTCCACGCGTTGGGGAGCAGAACTTTGGGCTCCTAATTAAATGCTTGTCCTAGGACTTAAGCTGATTGAAATCTCTTTGGAGGGAATCTTTTGGCCTTTCCCGCAGCGCGCATGGGAAGGGGTGACCTGTGTTTGCATGAGGCCATCTCTGCTCTTCTGTGAAAATATCCGAATGCCGATGGCTATTTTCTCATCTGGTAACTGGAGCGTTTTGGTCTCTCTCCAATAAGGAACACAATATATGGGATTAGCACTCTTGGGCTAAATTCTAGATTTCTAGTTCCTGCCAAAAATATGTTTGAGACATCTATGACCACACAGACATTGTTAAAAGCTCTATCATCCATTTTTATTTTCCAAGTTCCATACTGCTGGAAGTTAAAAAAATCATCAAAAAGTAACAAAATGACTATTTTAGCTTTGCCCTTCCCCCCAATAAAGTACTTCACTGAGTAATAAGCTAATACAATGCCCTTGGCTTCTCTCCAGAGCCAAAAAGAGAACACTCCCCCCTCTCCTGCCAAGCCAGATGAAAACATGATGCTGTCTCAAATACAGGTGTACGTGGCCTTATGTGACATGTTCCTTCTGGGTTGGCAATGATGTAAAAGCAAGGACGTGGGGAAACACAGTGCTGGTGGGAATTCAGACTGGAGGGATGGCTGGCAATTTCCAACAAAATTACAAAGGCGTACACATCCTTTGACCCAATAATCTTACTTCTGTGAAGCTACCCTCCATCTCTACTCGCACACGTGCAGAAGGATGTCATGTACAAGATTGTTCACTGCAGCCTTTTCAATAATGGTGAGAGGTTGGAAAGACGCCAAAGACCCGTTCATAGAGGAGTGAGTGAATACATTTACAGAACTTCCCTGCTGTGGAAGACTACTTATCTGTAAAAAAAAAAAACAAGGGGCTCGCTAGGTACGATATGCAGACTAATGGCCCCCCAAATGTCCATGTCCTAGAACTCGTGACTATGCTACTTTACGTGACAAAAGGGACTTTGAGGATGTGATTAAATGAAGGACCTTGCGATGGAGAGATGAACCCAGATCGTACAGGTGGGTCCCATGTAATCACAGGGTATTAACTGATGCAGAGGCAGAAGCGGGGGTCGGGGAGGAAGGAGATGTGAAGAGGAAAGCAGGGGTCTGGATAACGTGATTGCTGGCTTTGAAGATGGAGAAAGGGCCCCGAGCCAAGGGAAGTGAGCAGCCCCTGGAAGCTGGGGCATGGGTTCTCCCACGGAGTTTCCAGAAGGGATGCAGCTCTGCCAACATAAGATTTGTAGCCCAGTGAAGCTCATTGTCAACTCCTGACCCCCAGAACTATAAGATAATAAATTGGGGTCGTTTTAAGTCATTACGTTTTTGGTAATTTGTTGCAGCAGCAGCAGGGAGTGAACACAGGCGGCCTCGGAGATACTGCGGGTTTAGTTCTACGCCACCGCAATAAAGTGAATATTGCAATAAAGTGAGTCATCCCGATTCTTTCATTTTCCAGTGCTTATAAAAGTTATGTTTACATTATACTGTATTCTATTAAATGTCCAATAGCATTATGCCTAGAAAAACGTACAGACTTTAATTTAAAAATACCTTATTTCTAAAACATGCTAACCATCATCTGAGCCTTCAGCCAGTCATAATCTTTCTGCTGGTGGAGACTCTTGTTTCCATGTTTTTTTTTGTTTTTTTTGCTGTACGCGGGCCTCTCACTGCTGCGGTCTCTCCTGCTGCGGAGCACAGGCTCCGGACGTGCAGGCTCAGCGGCCATGGCTCACGGGCCCAGCTGCTCCGCGGCATGTGGGATCTTCCCGGACCGGGGCACGAACCCGCGTCCCCTGCATCGGCAGGCGGACTCTCAACCACTGCGCCACCAGGAAAGCCCTTGTTTCCATGTTGACAGCTGCTGACTGATCGGCGTGGTGGCTGCTGAATGTTGGGGTGGCCGTGCTAATTTCTTAATACAAGACGACAGCAAAGTTTTCTGCATCGATTGACTCTTCCTTTCACGAACAGTTTCTTGGTAGCATGCACTGCTGTGTGATAGCATTTTACCCACAGGAGAGCTTCTTTCAAAATGCACGTCGATCCTTTCAAACCCTACCTCTGCTTTATCAACTATAATTTCTGTTATAGTCTAAATCCTTTGTTGTCATTTCAACAGTCTTCCCAGCATCTTCACTGGCAGTAGTTTCCATCTCAAAGAACTACCGTCTTTGCTCATCCATAAGAAGCAACTCCTCATATGTTAAAGTTTTTATATTTCTAACAAGTAGAATAATGAAAAAGCTGGAAATATTGTGATAATTACAGAAATGTGATACAGAGACATGAAGTGATCAGATGATATTGAAAAATACGGCACTGATAGAATTGCTCGACATAGGGGTGCCAAAATTTGTAAAAACCTTCAATTCGTTAAAACATGCAATATCTATGAAGCACAATAAAGTGAAACACCGTAAAAGGAGGTATTTCTATATACTAAAGAATGGTGTATTGTTCAATTAAAAAAAAAAAGAATGAAAGAAAGCAAAGAGGGAAGGAAGAAGGAAGAGGAAGAGAGAGAAGGGAAGAGAAGAGAAGGGGGCAAGGCCAGGTGAGCGCTTCAGAGATGGGATCCGGGGCAAGAGAAGCTCCCAGACACTGGATCATTTACTGACTACATGGCGTCGGGCAGGTAACTTAACCTCCCTGTGCCTGGGTCCCTCATCCATAAACCAGAGTCAATAATTTATTCATCACCCAGGGCTATTGTGAAGGTTAACTTAAAACAGTGCCTGGCATATAAGCATCCTGTAAATGTTAGCCAGCATTGTAATAGTGAAACCTTTTGTATAAAAAGAGAGGAGGCGGGGAATAAGAATGTCTATATACTTTTTAAAATTTATTTATTTTTGGCTGCGTTGGGTCTTTGTTGCTGCGCGCGGGCTTTCTCTAGTTGCGGCGAGCGGGGGCTACTCTTCGATGTGGTGTGCAGGCTTCTCATTGCAGTGGCTTCTCTTGTTGCGGAGCACGGGCTCTAGGCTCACGGGCTCAGGAGTTGTGGCTCACAGGCTCTAGAGCTCAGGCTCAGTAGTTGTGGCGCACGGGCTTAGTTGCTCGGCGGCATGTGGGATCTTCCCGGACCAGGGCTCAAACCCGTGTCCCCTGCATTGGCAGGCGGATTCTTAACCACGGCGCCACCAGGGAAGCCCCAGAATGTCTATTTTTTATTTGCTTGTTATTTCCTTAAAGAAACTCGTGAAGGATACATAAGAAAACTAGTAACGTGGTTGGCTAAGGAGGGGGTGGGGATGGGAAGGGGCTGACGGAGGAGAGAGTTGAAGGGACCTTTCACTGTATGTGTAATATGTGGTGAGTTCATATGTGTATGTATACATGCATTTTATAATATATGTATGTGTATGAGTATATTTAAACCATATGAATGTGTTCCTTGCAAAAACACATACATGTAAACATATGTGATATATCTTTAACATCTTTTGGAGTTTCTCAGCAGAAAGAAGGCAGCCCCAGGCAAAGCTTACAGGTGTTCTGTGGGCGACAGGAGCCTCCTGACACCTGGCCTGTTCTCCACCCTGTACCCGGGAAGCATGAGCTAAGTGCGGCTCTCACCTGCAGGAATTAGCTCATCGCAGACACCTGGAACACGCTCTTTAAATTGTTTCTGTTCTCACTTTATAACTTTCATGCAATTGTCTTGACTTATATACTGTTTCATATCCTCTCAGGGCAGATGACAGGCATTCTATTTTTAAAAAATAAATGTGCAAAACTAACGAGAGCATCCCTTTCTTGAGATCCTATTAAAAGCCGGATGGTGTGAGATGCTTTGCATTCACCCTCAATAATCATCCCAACGACCCTAAATCTGAGATTCTTATGCCCATTTGGCAGCAGAGGGGACACTGAGACCCAGCCAGGCTAAGTAGCCACCTTGGATTGCACAGCTGGTCAGCAGAGACCTGGGGTTCGCCTGGCTGGAGGAACAGCTGCTCATGGACCCACCCACCCCTCCTCACCCTCCCTGCACTGAGAGGAGGCGACCACACACTGCATTCCTGCTGTGGCAGCCTCGCCCACAGACGGCAGGTCCTGACCATTTCTAGAATGTCCCTGGTCATAGCATCCTCGTTTATTTCATGGTTCTGTGCTAAAGCTTACGGAAGGGGAAAGTGGTTTTGGTAGGTGTTACCAGCCTCCTACTACAGTTCCTGTAGCGAACTACCAAAAAATTAGCACATAGAAATTTCTCATCTTAAGCATCTGGAGGTCACAAGTGTGCAACGGGTCTCGCTGAGCTGAAATCAAGGTGTCAGCACGGCTATTTCCTGCTGGCTCCAGGGGAGAATCTGTTTTCTTATCTTTTCCTGTTTCTATGGGCTGCCTGTATTCCTTGGCTTGGGGCCCCTTCCTCTATTTTCACAGGAGCTACTCTGGGTCAGAACCTCCCATTTTTTTTTTTTTTTTTTTTGCCATACGCTGGCCTCTCACTGCCGTGGCCTCTCCCGTTGCGGAGCACAGGCTCCGGATGCACAGGCTCAGCGGCCACGGCTCACGGGCCCAGCCGCTCCGCAGCATGTGGGATCTTCCCGGACTGGGGCACGAACCCGTGTTCCCTGCGTCGGCAGGCGGACTCTCAACCACTGCGCCACCAGGGAAGCCCAGAACCTCCCACTTTTAGGAACCCTTGTGGTTACCTTGGGCTCATCTGGATAAGCCAGGAAAACCTCCCTATGTTAAGGTCAATGGTTTAGCAGTCTCAGCTCTGCCTGCAACCTGAGTTCCCTTTGACGTGTGCTGTAACGTGGAGTACAGGTGCCGTGGATTAGGACATGGGCATCTTTGGGTGGGGTCATTCCTCTGCCTACACACAGGGTCCTTCTGGGACTGGAACAAGCCAGACTCCTCCCCACTCAGGGTCTCTGTTCTGTGCAGGACGGCTTCTCCAGGTCTTGGCTCACAGAGGTCTCTTCCCACCTGCCCTGCCAAGGTGGGCTCTCCCATTGCAGCTCCTGGAGCTGTTACCTTGGTTACTGCCTCTCTTCCTAGACCACAGGCTCCAGAGGAAGCAATCACGCTGGAATATCCAGGTACAGTTTTTTGAAAGCACACTTTAAAAAATGGATAATGCAAAGTTCTGGTTTTGTTTTTTTTTTTGAAGTGGTACAACCTTCTTAATTGGTTTTATATTTTTGTGTTTATAAAAATATATCTTGTATTTGTCTAGGAGCCTATTTATTTTACCTACGTGCATATGCTATTTAAATAGAACCTAGAGGAACACTTGACTTTCAGTAAATATATCCTGGATGAAGGAATCACTCTTTTGATGACTTTGGCAGACCTGAGTGGCTGGCTCATCAAATTTCCATTCCCCCCCACGTCGTATGTCACCAGAGAAATGCAATAACAACAATGAGATACCACTACACACCTCTTAAGATGGCCAAAATCCCGAACACTGGGCTTCCCTGGTGGCGCAGTGGTTGAGAATCTGCCTGCTAATGCAGGGGGCACGGGTTCGAGCCCTGGTCCGGGAAGATCCCACATGCCGCGGAGCAACTAGGCCCGTGAGCCACAACTACTGAGCCTGCGCTCCGCAACAAGAGCGGCCGCGATAGTGAGAGGCCCGCGCACCGCGATGAAGAGTGGCCCCCGCTTGCCGCAACTAGAGAAAGCCCTTGCACAGAAACGAAGACCCAACACAGCCATAATAAATAAATAAATTAATTAAATAAAGTACCTATCTTAAAAAAAAAAAAAAATCCTGAACACTGACATCACCAAATGCTAGTGAGGCTGTGGAGCAACAGGAACTCTCATCCACTGCTGGTGGGAATGCAGAACGGTAGAGCCACTTTGGAAGATAGTTTGGAGGTTTCTTACGAAACTAAACGTACTCTTATCGTACAACCCAACAATTGTGCTCCTTGATATTTACCCAAAGGAGATGAAAACTTATGTCCCCATGAAAACCTACACATGGATGTTTATAGCAGTTGTATTCATAAATGCCAAAACTTGGAAGCAACCAAGATGTCCTTCAGTCGGTGAAGGGCAGCCCATCCAGATAACGGAATATCATTCAGTGCTAAAAGGAGATGAACTATGGAGTCACGAGAACACGTGGAGGATCCTTAAATGCATTTGATTACTAAGTGAAGGAAGCCAATCTGAAAAGACTGCATACTGTATGATTCCAATTATACAACATGCTGGAAAAGGCAAAACTATGGAGACAGTAAAAAAAAAAAATCAGTGGTTGTCAGAGAGTGGGTCGGGGGAGAGATGAACAGGCAGAGCACAGAGGAATTTTGGGGTCGTGAAAATCCTCTATATGATATTACGATGACACGTACATGTCATTATACATTTGTCCAAACCCATAGAATGTAAAACACTGAGTGAACCCTCATGTAAGCTACGGACTCTGGGTGAGATTATAATGTACTAGTGTAGGCTGATCCTTGGTTAAAAATGTGCTACTCTGGGAGTGATGTTGGTCATGCGGGGAAGATAGGCAAGTGGGGTCAAGGGGGAATTTCTGTACCTACCTCTCAATTTTATTGTAAACCTAAAACTGCTCTATAAACTAAGACCTTTAAGAAAAATTGCCATTGTCTAGGATGCTCTGTCTCTCCTCTCCCCTCTACCAACTACAGAGGCTAGAAAGTCTCTCTTTCAGCCTCCATTTTTAGCATGTTCTCTGAGTTAGGCTTGGCGTGTCCATGGAGAAAGGGCCTCAGAGTGATGTGTTCTCCATCCCAGCATGAAGCCCGGCATCGCGGTGTGGGAGGGATGCAGCACAGGTTTGCAGGAGGAGTGAGTGAATAAATGACTAGTAGACATGGGCTGATTTAAATAAGCGACACGGAGAGGCGTGAAGGGCGCTTCCACTTGCTGAGCTCAGGGAGACGCGTGCAGTCTCTCAGAGCATGGAAGCCAGAAGGCCGTTTGCACACAGACATCTGGATCCTCCTCCTGGGAATCTTCTCCAGGGTGCCTCCGCTGTGGAGCACCGCAGGGAGGGGAACGGGGAGGGCACAAGGCAGACGTGAGGCCGGGAGCGGGGATGCCTGGGCTTGTTCCCAGGCCCGGGAGCTGCGAGCTTCCCACACTGCGCTCCAGGATCCGATCAAAGCCCCATTCAAGTCCCGAGGCTAAAGTCGCTGCAGGCGAACACACATTCCTTTCAACCTAAAACCGGGGGAGAATTAACATGTGTGTGTCTTGGCAGAGAGAGGCGGGAAAGGAATCTGGGTGGCTCTGCCTTTCTTATGAGAAGGGTGCGTTCTGAACCCACTGCATGGATGCCCTCCACGAGGTTGAGACCCTTCCCAGCTGGACAGCCCGGGCGTGCTGTGGGCCAGATGTGTGTGCGTGTGTGGAGGGTGCAGATCAGTTAGACAGACCCTCCCTGCCCCCAGTGCGCGGTCCACAGGGAGCTCAGCCGGTAGCCCTCGCTTCGCTCAGCCTCGACCACAGTCAGCAACTCCAGGAAGTCTGGGACTTGAGCAACAGAATTCAAGGCATTCAGCAGGGACCAGTTTTGCTGAAAAAAAATAAATAAATAAATAAAAGAAAAAAATTTAATGTTCTTGCCTCTTCAGTTGTTGCAGTGCTCCAGACAAGGACAGGGACCCTCTACCCCATCTTCCCAAATACGGAGCATGTGTTTGCAAAAGGATGGGAGGTGGGCTTCAACATTTCTACTGCCCGCCCCGCGGTTCCCCGGGTGGGGAGGCTGCTTTGCGTCCAGCATCCTGTGCTTCTGGGCTTGTGGAAGCTGAGGCCGCCAGGGGAGGGCCAGGTCACTGCTGGCTTAGACCAGAAGGTGTGGAAAGTGTAGGGGCTCACCCGTCAAGGCAAGGGAGAGAGCTCCCTCGTCTGGAAGCTGCAGCTCTGAACCCAGTTGTCTGTCCTGGTCAGGTTCAGCCAGGTTCCAGCAAACAGGAATCGCAGAGATGCTTCCTCCCACTTTGAGGCGAAGAGCCATCGGTGCAGTCCCAGCTGCCCGCTGCATCCCTGCCCCCGAGGGGCCGACACCTGGTGACATGCTGAAGGGCCCCCCTCTCTGGCCGCGGCACCTCCTGCCTCACACTGAGATCCCCAAACCCCTTCTGCACAGGGTCCAGATATGCCTCTACTGGCTGGGGCTGACGTCCCTCAGCCTCAGGAGCGCTGAGAAATGACCAGAACAGGGTTCATGCTTTAGGGGGAGAATTAACGTATGTGCAGTAAATTATAGATTATACATTAGTAAGTCGTGCGTGGGCACCTCTTCAAGGACGAAAGTCCTAAAGGTCATTCACCGTTGGCAGAAGCTGGCCTGTGGGGAGAGGTGCTAAGGCCCGTGACTGCTTCCGTTTCCCCTGCCAGGACAGGTTGCTGCTGGGACCTCCCAGAAACTTCTCTGAGGTCCATCTTTTTACTTTTATTTAGATTTGCTTGTGTGATTTAAAGTTGTCGAGTCAGTGTTGGAAACGCCTGCAGCAGCAAAAGCCCCCAAGCACCGCCTGAACTTTCTTAGTAAATGATTATGGCCACAGATCTGATCTTCTATTTAATAGGGGACCCCGCCAAGCAATCCCTTCTTTAGAAGCAGGGCCCTGGGTGAGCAGACACGCGCCACACTGCCCCCTGCTGGCCGGGAGCACCAGGTCTCCCCCATGCTGCTCTGTAGCTGTTTTTGTTAGCTGGAGAGCGAAGCCAGCCTCAACCCCCCGCAGCTAGAGGAAAGGTCTTTTACTCTTAAGAGAAGGTTAGGTTGTAATCCTAGAGGGCTCTTCCACACGCCCCCAGGCCTTGTGGGGGGCGAGTGAGCTGCACAGACTGTGAGGCAGGAAAGCAGCAACCCCTGCTTTCTATCGTCGCCGGAAAAAAAATGCACAACCTAAAAGTTGAGAATCCTGTTTTATTTGGAGGACGGTGAGGACTTCAAGCCCAGGAGGCCGCCTCTCAGATAGCTCTGAGGGACCGCCCTGGAGAGGTGAGGGGGGAGCCAGGATATAGAGGAGTTTTGTAACAAAGACCAGGCAGTCGGAACATCAAAGATTACTGTTAATTAAAGAAGACGTCACCAGTCAAGGAATTTAGTGCTTTTCTACTTATGGGAAGACGCAAGAGTGCGGGCTCACTGAAATCATTCCTTTGTTGTGCACCTCAACCCTCTGGGGCCAGAACCCTGTGCTTTCTCATCCTGAGTCTCCTCTGGGGGCTGGGGGGGGGGGAGGGCTCGGGGGAGGGCTGCAGTGGCTGCGGGCTAGGTGGCGAGCCTCCTGTTTTCCATCCCGAGTCCCCTCAGGGCTCACCATCTGGGTGGCTGTTATGTGATGGCCTGATGGCCGCAACCTCTCTGCTTACTGGAATGGCAGGCAATAGTTTTCATTCACATCCTCGGGCATTGGAGACCACCCAGCACGCGCTCAGCACTGTGCTTGGCCAGAAGGGGTCCCAGAGCGACCGGACCCAGCCCTCGTCCTCCAAGAACTTGCCGAGGACTCCATGACCTTCCACCCGCCAAGTGCAGCCGCAGACCTGCTTCTACTGGATGAGGATTAATGAGCAGAACACACACTTGTTCCCAAGGTCGTCCAGCAAAGGTTCTGTGGACCGTGAAGGCCACCCTCCATAAAGTGGGGTCAGTGGACGGTGAGCGGAAAGAGAAGAAAAGTTGGGATCCCGTTTCTCGGCCGGGGGAAGGCTCCCCACTCCTGCCTCTCCTCCAGTGGCCCCAGTCTAGACCCTGTACCCTAAGTATGAGCACCAGAAGCCTCTGGGAACTTACACCTTAATCTCCCAGGCCGGGCAAGCTGACATCTTTCTTCTGGGGAAGCCTGGGAGGGTCCAAGGGGAGCCCCACTCCTCCCGCAGTTGGGCAGTCAGGACACCCGAGCCCTAGTCGCAGCTCTGCCTGGTGGGAATGTAGCCACTTCAAAAACAGTTAAAAATTAAAATACGTTATTAAATTAATTTCATCAGTAAATTTTATTTAACTCCACATATCCAAAATAATAACATTTCAATATGTAACGATATAAAATGTTATGGGCGAGACATTGCACATTCCTGGCTCTGCACCGTCTTTGGAGGCCTGTGTGCATTTAATTTATTTATTTACTTACTTATTAACGTCTTTATTGGAGTATAATTGCTTTACAATGGTGTGTTAGCTTCTGCTGTATAACAAAGTGAATCAGCTATACCTACACATATATCCCCATATCCCCTCCCTCTTGCGTCTCCCTCCCACCCTCCCTATCCCACCCCTCTAGGTGGTCACAAAGCACCGAGCTGATCTCCCTGTGCTATGCGGCTGCTTCCCACTAGCTATCTAGTTTACATTTGGTAGTGTATATATGTCCCTGCCACTCTCTCACTTCGTCCCAGCTTACCCTTCCCCCTCCCCATATCCTCAAGTCCACTCTCTAGTAGGCTGTGTGCATTTTACACCAACTCCATCAGACCAGCCGCGTCTCAGACGGCCCTGGATCCACAGTTCGGGGCTGGGCCACATTCTCTCTTCTTGACCTGGGAACAGCTACGCGGCAAGGAGGAACTGGTGAGCACAGCACAGGTTTCTGGGCAGAAACAGCTGTGAAGTTCCCTAGCACGTATGTATGTCCCTCTCCCCAAATCCCACCTCCCGTGCCATTGCGTCAGCTCAATTTTATGCTGAAAAAAGAAATAAATGACTTTCTGTGGTCTGCAAATTTAACGCAGATCTGCCTGGGACTCTGGTGTCCCCTTCTCTCACCAGGAAGACAGTATATCACAGTGCGGGACAGCGTCGAGGCCCACAGTGTGTTCTGGCTCTCTGATGTATTTGTAGGTGTTTGATGAGAGAAAAGAGTCTATGAACAGAAACTCTGCCTGGAGAAATTCTCCAAGTTTTCTATTTCCTCCAGGCCATCCATCTCAGAGCTGGTGACACGCTAATATGAAGGTCCCTATAACAGGGAGTTTTAGAGCAACGTGAGGTGGCCACCAAGCTCCATGAGACCTGACACTTTTTCTCTCAGAGCACCTCTTCCTGTCTTAAGGGGTATTAGGTGCCACTGGACACAGGATGAGTGAGGCTGGACCAGTTCTCCAGACATGCGGCCTGATAACGCCTTAAGATCACAGGGGTTCTTTACTGAGCAGGGGGCCTGGGGGTGGCCTTTAGTTTTAGAGCCAGAGTTCCCAGGTGTCAGGTTCCTAGGGCTGTCAGAACGAGTGACCACAAACTCTGTGGTCTAACACAGCAGGAGTTTATTCTCGTCACCAGTCTGGAGGCCATAATTCCGAAATCAGGTCTTGGGCAGGTTGGTTCCTTCTGGAGGATCCGAAGACGAATCTGACCCAGGCCCCTCTTCCAGCTTCCTGCAGGTGTCTGGCAGCCCTTGGCGTTCCTTGGATTATACGCGCGTCACTCCGGCCTCTGCCCTGTCTTCCCATCACTGTGTGTCTCTGTGTCTGTTCCTCTCCTGACAAGGACAGCAGGCATTGGATCCAGGGCCCATCCGGATAACCCGGCGTGATCTCATCTCCAGGCTCTTAACCACTTACATCTGCAAAGACCCTGTTTCCAAATGAGGTCACATTCTGGGGTTCTGGATGGACACAAATTCTGGGGGGGACACCATTCAACCCACTACACCAGTGAATCCTACATTGGAGAGAAACAAAAGAGGAGGGGCTGGACTGCCCCATATCCGCACAGTTTGCTGTTCACACAGCCTTATTCTAGCCTGTTTCCTCCAGCCCTGGAGGACAAAAGTGCTTGCCCAGGCCTCACGAGCCCGGCCTGACCCATGGTCCCTCCACATGGATGGAACCCCGTGGACACCCACGATGACCTGGGTCTGCCACCTGGTCTGGTGAACCGATGTCCGCATGGGTCTGCAGAGGGATTTTTATTAATATCTCCAAGTTCAAGTTCCACAGGACGGTGAGACAAGTATTGACAAAGCAGGGTGTGAAGGGCCAAGTATGAGCGGAAGGGCCAGGGTGCTTTTCTTAGCTTTTCTCCTCGCTTGTGGCAGCTGTCAGAGGTTGCATCCATCAGGACTTTCTATGATACAAACGTTGGCTCAGTCCTGCTTTCATTCCAGATCCCTTGGCTTTCACTCCTGGGAAGTCTGGGAATGGGTGTCACCGAGGGCCTGTTTGCCTTCTGTCTCTCGGCTCTACCCCAAGGGATTTCCCTCACGGTGACAGAAAGGCTGCAGCGGTTCCACGCATCACATCTTTATACTGCACCCTCCAGGAGAAAAGCAGGCTGGTTTCCCAAATGCCTCTTAGAAGAGCCTTGTGTTCCCTCCACCCCTGTGAGGGCAGATGTCTCCCACGCCTCAATGGCAGCAGGCAGGTTGCAGGTTCATTTCTGAACCCATCTCACACGGATGACCATAGGCCAAGGTCACTCTGGGCTAAGAGGATGGACTCACCCAGTTGGGTTAAAACAGTGGAGGCCTTCCCTGCAGCTTGGGTAGGTTCACCCAAACGCTCAGAAATGCAGGAAATGATTTACACAGGAGAATGTTCATTTGCATTTCTTTTCAATTGCAAACAATTGGAAATAATGAAATGAAATGGCTTAGCTAGTTGATGGTGTATTATATAACCATTTCAAGGAGCAAATAATAGTACAGGAAAATAGGTGTATTTTAAAGGAAAAGTACACAGTGTGAACTCAACTTGATACCTACACACATGGGGCGAAAAACTGGAAGGACATCCACCAAAAAGTGTGCTACTCTGAGAGCCAGGGTCGTTATTTTCGTCTTTATTTTTGTATTTTCCATATTTGTTCAATAGGCATGTATTTTGTGTACGTCTGTAGGTATTAGTTTGCTGGGTCTGCTGTAACGAAGTACCGCAAACTGAGTGGCTTAAGCAACAGGAGTTTGTTCTCCCACAGTCCTTTCCGGAGGCCAGAGCTCTGAGCTGGGGTTGTCCGCAGGGGTGGGTCTTTGTGAGGCTCTGAGGGGGGATCCATCCAGGCTCTCCCCCAGTTTCTGGGGGTTTGTTAACAATCGTTGTCACTCCTAGGCTCGTAGAAGCCTCATCTTCACATAGCAACTCCCTGTCCCTCTGTCCAAATGTCCCCTTTCTATAAGGACACCGGGCACACTGGATAAGGGACCACCTACTCCAGTGTGAGCTCATCTTAACTAATGACATCTGCAATGACCCTATTTCCAAATAAGGCCACATGGTGAGGTGCTGGGGGTAGGGCTGGAATATATGAATTTTGAGGGGACACAATTCAGTCATAATTATACGCCTCTATATGTTTATACGCACACATAGGCACACACACAATGTTCTTAAAAGAGAATAAATGAAGGTTTGAGAGCAGAGTGGTGACCATGGCGAGAACCTCTAGCTGAGAGTGGCTGGCCGGGGAGGAGGCCATGTGATCGGGGACCCAGAGGCGGAAGCCAGCAGCTCCCGTGAGGGCTGGAAGCACAGGCATATCTCCCAGTGTCCCCTTGAGGCAGGTGAGGGGGCACCGTCCTCACGCAATTCCCCTCGAGTCTCAGCGGCTTGTGGCACTTTGGATTCCTCACGGGTGTTTGCAATCCCTGCGCTGCTGACGTCAGAATTAGGACAGAGATTTTATCAGGCTCTTCTCAGCGAACAAGCCAGAGCAGGTAGCTTAGAGCAGCTGGATGGTGACGTGAGATTCTCGAGGTGCCGTGTTGTGACAGAGTCGAAAACTGGCTGCAGGGCGTGGATCCCTGGACTGCGCCCCAGAGGACCAGCGTGGAGGGGTACCCACCCAAGGCTCACTGGCTCCCCCCGACCTCCCCTTCCTGTATCTCCCCCATGCCTGTCCCCAGCCAGCGACTCTGACCCACTCACCCCCCTACTTGCCCTTTTGATTCAGTCTTTGGTGCCAGCCCGCTTTCCTCCCGCCTCAGTCCCAGAACCTGGATGAATAGATGAGTTTCATTGTTACGGTCTAATCCCCATCATTAACTACCGCACAGGAACTCTGGGACCAAGGAAAAGACGCTGCCTCGGGGCCAAAAAAATGGGAAAACGCATGGACAATGGAAGTGAATTAACCCCTCGCCCTTGTTGAATCATCTCTCTGCTCCCCTGACCTTCATGGTGTCCCTGTGGGAACCAGCCCCCGTGCTAACCAGGGGCTCCACGAGTGTGACCGCAGTCCCTGCCAGCAGGGAAGCCGCCGTCCAGCAGAGGACACCCATGCATGGACGATGATTAACCCAACAGTGTGGGAAATGCCAGTGTGAGGGCTTCTTCCACAACACGGGGGCTTCCTGGAAGCCTTCCTGGAGGAGGAGACGTATGAATGGAGGTTTCCAGGCTGCGAGAGCAAGCTAAAGCGGGCGGGTGGGAATGGACTGGCAGGTCCGTTGATCTGGGTGGACAAGGCTTTGCCTGAAGGAGTAGCAGGAGGTGGGGTGATAGGGGGTCTGGGCCAGGCTGCTTAGGACCACGGCCAAGTCCATAGTTGGGGCTGGGTGGGGAGGAGTGGGGAGTAAGGCAACAGCCTAGGGTCAGACAAGCAAGGCCTGGCTGGGAGGGAGTTAAGGGATCCGACTCTGGCCTGGCCTCATCTCTCCTTGGTTACATCTGTAAAGACCCTATTTCCAAATAAGGTGACATCCACAGGTACTGGGGGGTAGGACTTGGATATCGCTTTTTGGGGTTGGAAAGAAGCCCGCACAAAAGCGAGGCAGGCATAGCATCAGCTTCACCCACTCAGGGCCTCTCAGGACCTCTGGAGCCATGGGCAAAAACAAGAGAGGTTCCCCAGGGAACGGGGAGGGATGAGAACCCCAGCCACCGCTCCGGGTGAAGAGTTGTGAAACCTCAAGAATGCAGAGCCCCAGACTTCCTTAACTTGAGACAGCGAGAAGAATCCCGAATGAAAAGCAGCCAGAGAACAGCGTCCCAGCCAGTGGTGTCTCCTGGTATCTCGTGTCAGGCTTGAACACGTCTAGGATCTCAGCCGCCGCCAGCACGGTGTGTACCCGGGGCTTCCAGCGTCCTTGGGCTCCTCCCTGAAGCCACCAAGCCACAGTTCCAGGCTCTGGGCCCAGGTCTTCCACAGCCCCGGGGACCTGGCCTGGGGCTGGCCTCGCCCACTGCACAGCAGCTTTTGTGCGGCCCCTTTTCAGCGCTCAGGGCCTGGCCCGCAAGCCTCTGCCCTCCCGTCCTGGCTGGACAGCCTGGCCTGACCACTGCCTGGCTCCGCGCTGGGGAAGGGCATCGGGACCTCGTGGGTTAGAGTCCCGGCTCGGGGGAGGGGCGCTGGTAAGTCGAGGCAGCAGGAGGCCACGCCACCAGCCTCATCCCAGGTTTCAGCCCCGCTGCGCCTCTGCAGCCCCGAGAATTTGGGGAAGGTCCTGTGTTGGCTCAGTTGCTTCATCTGTAAAGTGGGTCACTAGGAACACCCTCCATGGGGCTGTGGTGGTTAAATGACACAGCGTACTAGCCCGGAGTCTGGCTCTCAACTCATGATGCTGCACCTTTCATTATTCTTGGCCTCACTTTCCTCACTTGCATATAGAATGGAAGAGCCTCAGATCCCTTCCAGGGGCCTGTCCCTACCTGCTTCCCCCCCAGGGCGGCGGTGAGCGTGTGCTCTGGCCGACAGGCGCGGCTTCTCTCCTTGTGAGAAGGTAAACGGAGGCATCGTGAACATTTTCAGAGTTTATCTGAGCAAAAGTTGATTGGAATGGGGCAGCGCCCAAACCAGCAGTGGCGAGGAGCCCTCGCAGACGGAGGCGGGGACATCGAAAGCGGGCCATTCCTGATGGGTGTAGCTGAAGGCCCAGGGGGCTGTTAGGACTGGTTGTCCTTCGGGTTTGATTTCAGAACCGGGAGGCGTTTGCAGCCTTAGATCTTGGTTTGCTTACGCAGCCGTCGAGCCGTATCTGTTGAACAGCCTCCGTGTTGGATCATTTAACACCTGCTATGCAGGACACTCCAGTCCCCAAGGCGGCCCTGGCCCTTCCGCCCTGTGAGGACCACCCGGTCCCTCTGGGACAAGCGCCTGGCCCAGGCTGCCCTCGCGGGCTGTGACCCGGGCAGTCGCACAAGGCCCCCTGTCCCCCACCGCCCAGCAGGGCGACTTCTGCACGCACCACCCTCTTCACCCGGCCGCTGTCCTAGGAAGGACTCGGTGACATCTCCATCCAGGAGTGCTCTGTCCCCCCAGCCCCCCGGGGCTTGTCCTGGGGGTGGGGAGGTGGCAAGAGGAGGGTGTCCGGTGCTGCCCAAAGGGCAGGGTGGCTTGAGGCTTACGTGGACACGCCCGCCCCAAGCCTGTGCGCCTCTGCCCCCCAGCCGGAGCGACTGGCTTCACGCCCCCCGCAACCCAGTCGGCATGTGCTCTCGGGGTGCAGACGGCCCTTTGCAAGGGCTCCGTCTCCTGATCTCGTCCCCACCTCCCGCACCCTTCCCTGCTGATCTTGCTTTGTTCAGATGCCTCTGCCCGATGTCTCTGGGGGGGTGTGCGTGTGTGTGTGCGGGTGCAGGCCCCCTGCAGTGAGGCCTGTCTGAGGGTCCGGGGTGGTCCTGGCTCACAGGCTCACTGCGTGTCCGTCAGGGACCAGGCAGGCACCGTGCGATGGGGAGTGTCGGCGAGGACCAGCGTTGGCTTCCTGGGGCTGCCTTAGCAAAGTACCGCAGGCTGGGGGCTTAAACAGCAGAAGCCTCTTCTCTCTCAGTCTGGCGGCCGGAAGCCTGAACTCGAGGTGTCAGCAGGGCTGTGCTCTCTCTGAAGCCTCAGGGGAGGATGCTGTCTTGCGTCTCCCAGATTCTGGTAGCTGCCGGCAGCCCTTGGCTTGTGGTTCCATCGCTCCAGTCTCCACCTCCGTTTTCACACGGTCTTCTCCTCATGCATCTGTGTGTCTCCACTTTCTCACAAGGACACCAGTCGCTGCATCAGGGCCCACCCTAATCCAGCCTGACCTCATCTGAACTTGACGTCATCTACAAAGACCCTATTTCCAAATCAGGTCACTTTCAAGGGTGCTGGGGGATAGGATCTCAGTGCATCTTTTGGGGGACACCCTTCACCCCACATCAGGGACCTATGAGGGAAGGGCTCCGCTCCTTTTTAATCGCGGCACATGCTCCCATCTGTTCACCACCCTCCCCTCCCCCATCACCCCACCACTGACCCCTCCCCTCCCAGTCCGCCCCTCCTCCCAGGCTGTCCTCAGCGACTTTGCCCACAGCCCAAGCTCAGCTCTTCCTAACCACCCACCCTCTCCTGCCACTCAGCCGGGGGTCACACCCTTGTCCCACACCACTCAGCTGGCTTCACCTCCACAGGCTGGACCTTGGCCCGTTCCGCCTGCTTCCTCCCCCCTCCCCCTTTCTGTCTCTCCATCCTGCCTGTGGGAGCCTGGAAGGCAAGCCGGCTGCAGCTAATTCCAAGGACGGTGCCTATGGTGGTGTTTTAACACTGGGTTGTCGATGACACATCCACTTTGCTGGTTCCTTAAAGGGAGATGCAGAGTGGGCTGTGCACATGGACCATCCCTGCAGGACGGCCTTGTGAGGCCCCTCACAACGGAATGCAAGCAGGCCACGCACCCTGCTGGTCCCACCCACCGTTCCATCCCTCCCGTCCATCCAGTTCCTCTAAGCACCCCCATGTGTCCCCCACAATATACCCAAAGGGACGGTCCATTCATCCCTCCCGGCATAACTCCCACTGGCTCCCAGGGCCCCTGCGATGGAGTTCGCCGTGTCCAGCGTCAGGGCCGGGTCTGAGGCCCTGCAGCACTGTCCCTGCTGTTCTCATCCTACACTGCCCTCAGCCAAGGGCGTCGATTTCAGCTGCTATTGCCTTCAAAGAGGATTTTACTGACTCTTGTTCTTAATACAAAAGTCATATAAGTTTATGCTAAAGTTTTTTGAAAATTTCAAGAAAAAAGAAAAGCTTTAAACCACCTGTAACCTCACCATCCAGAAATCACCTATAACAAATTGGTGTCTTTTCAATGTTTTCTGTAGGTAAGTGTTAGAGTCCGAATGTTTGTGTTCCCTCAAAATTCAAATCTTGGGACTTCCCTGGTGGTCCAGTGGTTAAGAATCGACAGATTCTTGCAATGCAGGGGACGCTGGTTCGATCCCTGGTCGCGGAACTAAGATCCCACATGCCGTGGGGCAGCTAAGCCCGTGTGCCGCAACGACAGAGCCACGCGCTCGGGATCTCGCGGGCCGCCACTAGAGAGAAGCCCACGCACCGCAGCGAAGAGCCCGCGAGGCAGAACGAAAGATCCCCCGTGCTGCAACTAAGACCTGATGCAGCCAATAAATAAATAAATAAACAAATATTAAAAAAAATTCAAATCTGGACACCCTAACGCCCCAGGTGATGTTAGGAGGTGGGGTCTCTGGGTGGTGATTACGACCCCCGGGTGGAGCCCTTATGAAAAAAACCCCAGAGAGCACCTTGCCCTTTCCCCATGTGAGGACGCAGTGAGAAGTGTGAGGCCCGGAAGAGGACCCACACCGACCACGCTGCGCCCTCCAGGACCGGGAGAAATGAATTGCGTGTTCATCAGCTCAGGCTGCAGCACTTGTTACAGCAGCCCGCATGAACTGAGACAGTTAATGTGCCCTGTGCCAGAGAGAGAGATAAACTGTAGGATTGGGGGTCCCTCTTCGTTCACTTGATAGCACAGCACGAACACCCCTGCGCCATCCCATAGTCTCTATGGTGATGTTTGCAGTCGCAGCCCAACGGGGCTGAGGGGCCACCATGGGGGGCGCGGGAAGGGCTGGTGTCCCGGCTCCCCTGCCCTGCTGCGAGCAGAACAGCTTTAGGCTTTTGGTCTGGAGGCCACTGTGTAATATTTAAAATTTTTCAGTAAAGCTTCTCAGTGCTGGGATATACGGAGACCCCTGCCTCAGGTGTGCCTCCGAGGCGCTCGACGCCGTGAACGCGTCGTGCATTGCCTAGCGGTCCTCCACGCGGGCGCGTCTGGACCGCCTCTGTTTGCCAGTACGCATGGCCCTGCGCGCTTCGTAAGCGGCTTCCCGTGCATCTCACTGTGAAGGAGGCCACCCTTCGTGTCAGCCATGTGCCCGTGCTGGACGCAGGGTTCGCAGCGTGCTGGTGGCCACGGGAGGATGGGTTCCTGCACCGGCAGCGCAACAGTCAAGGGCACGTGACCTTCAGCCTTTTGATGCTGAGCCCCAGCCCCTGAGGTCATCTTAGGGTCACAAGTAGAACAAAAAAAGAGGGAGAGAGAGGTAAGGGGAGAAGAAAGCCAGGGAAAGGTAAACTAAAATGGAAGAGAAATGTATCTGGGCTTGAAGGCAGAAGTGAAGGTGATGAGAGGTGAGGGGGCAGGCGGAAGAGGCTCTCGAGGTGAAAGGGGCTGAGACGCTCGTCACATGAAGCACTTTCCATGTGCTGGGCGTCGTTTAAGAGCGTCACAGAACAGCTCCTCGAGGCTTCACCACAGTCCTGCCAGTAGATATCGTCACCTCCATTTTGTGTGCTGGGAAAGGGAGGCACAGAGAGGTTGAGTGACTTGCTCAAGGTCACACAGCCAGTAGTGATGGAGCTGGGACTCGAACCCAGGGAGTCATCCTCTCGACCCCTCAGCTTGGTGTGGGGGTGGGGATGGGAGGTTTGGTGCGTGCTTGACCCTCCCCTCCCTTGTGGGAGGGACAGAGGGGCTGGGACCGCCTTGGGGTGGAGTCGGGCTGGTGAGGGGGGATAACCCCACCATCACATGGTCAAACCAGACATCTCAGAGGGGCAATTTAAGGGGCCGAGGCTTTACTTTTATTTTAAAACAAACATGGACAGTCTATGTAACAGAATGACAATATTTCATGGCCTTTAAAGATAAAACATAAGTCTCTGAAGACATTCTGAACTTCCAGGAGGCAACTCAGGGCCAAAGACGCCCGAGAGGTGCCCCGAGCTTTCCCTGCATTAGGCGTGCGCAGTTCAGTGGAGAAGTTTGAGAAGTACTGACTTGAGTTAACTCTCTTCATTTTAGAGCTGCAGGAACTCGCTCCAGAAATCGAGGGAATTTCCCAAGACACCTTCATGAATGACTAGTGGCTGAGCTGGGGTAGAAACCAGGATGTTGTTTTCTTCTACATTCAGCTATTTTGTGCAGTCTTCTCAGGGCTTGGCCGACTTTAAACCGGCTAACAGAGAGATGCCGGGCCCATGACCGGGCGGCCAGCACATGACCAATCCGGGCATAGCCACTGGGGAGACCACATCCCGTCTTGCTTGGCTGCCCGGTCTGCACATGTCCCAAGGAGGGTCGTCTTCTCCTATTTGACAAAAGCATTCACAGGACTCTGGGTGGAGCCGGGGGAAGGTAGCCGGGGCCTTTCACAGGGGGGACTTCCGTACAGCCAAGTGTCTCACTTACCGAGGGGGAGTTTCATAAAAACTCTCCCCTGTGGGGCGGACCGAATAGGTCACCCCAGAACTGCCCTATTGACATAGGGATCAAATTCAGCTGAAGGCACTTGCAAGGAGGGCGGTCTGGACCCCCTTTTCCTCCTGAAAGTGAGAGATAAAAGTCCCCTTTGAGGGGACTTCCCTGGCAGTCCAGTGGTTAGGACTCCGCGCTTCCACTGCAGGGGCCACGGGTTTGATCCCTGGTCGGGGAACCGAGATCCCACGTGCTGTGAGGCCAAAAAACAATAACAACAACAACAACGAAAAGTCCCCTTTGAGGGCTGCCCTCCTGGCACCAGGAGGCCAGGGAGCTCTGTACAAACAG
The DNA here is from genome assembly GCF_949987515.2 of Delphinus delphis. Taxonomy (NCBI): domain Eukaryota; kingdom Metazoa; phylum Chordata; class Mammalia; order Artiodactyla; family Delphinidae; genus Delphinus; species Delphinus delphis. Next base: position 4,077,122 of record NC_082686.1, read on the forward strand.
ACCTCGTTAGAATAGCGCTTCCCTTCCCCTTGCCTCGCCACGTACTTAGTCACTTTTCCGCGATAGTCGCTCTGTTCAACCCGGTATAAACGCATGTAGGTGTTGCCATTTCTTGGGGTCCCCATTGCCTTATGAAGGCTCCTGTGTCTGACATGGAATAAACTTACATGGAATAAATGTGTCTGCTTTTCTCCTGTTAATATGTCTTATGTCATTCCATTCTCAGGCCAGCTGAAGACGGAGAGATAGAGTTTGACTTCCTACAACTGCCTGGCACTGGGCACTGATAGACAGATGGACACTGACCGGGGTGCAGGAACAGGGCCCCAGGGACCCCCGTGATCCAGGACTTACCTCTTTAGGGAGATCCCCACAGGGAGCACTTGGGGGGCCTTTGTGCAGCAGCCATCTATGGACTGGAGTATTTCAGGGACAAGAGCCCTACCCGCCGTCCAGCTGTCCACTGTCTCCGTTCTCAGCTCCGTCTGCCTGTGAGATCGTCTCCGCCCATCAAGCAGGCCATGGGCCTCACAGTCCTCTGTGGCCCCATCACCCCTTCCGCAGACACTGGGGGATTTACCATCTCTGGAGAGTGGGACCAGCTCTTGTGCTTTGTAGGTGACAGTTATTAATATACCTGGACTGGGTTGAAGAAACGCATTTCCAACAGTGGCATATACGCTCGGCAGGCTCGCAGAGGGCACGGCTCTGTACGAGTCAGCTATCACTGCCTAACAAATAAACCCAGGGCGTAGTGGCTGAGAACGACATTTATCATCTCCGTTTCCGTGGGGCGGGGATTCAGGCACGGCTGGGCTGACTCTTCGTCGGGGCTTCTCCCAAACTTGCAGTCAAGGTGTCCGTGTGGGACCCCAGGCATCTGAAGCTCCGCTGGGGTCTGCCCGCATGCAGGGCTCATCAGAAGGCAGGCTGACTGTTGGCCAGAGGCTGCCCTAGTTCCTTGCCACGTGGACCAGAGCCTAACACAACTGCTGCTTCATTGGAGTGTGCAAGCTGGAAGCGCAGCAGAGAGAAGCCCTGCAGGACGGAAGTTGGTCTTGAGACCTCAACACGGAAGTGACATCCTGTCATTCCTGCTGTTTTCTATTCTTTAGAAGGTAGTCACTGGGGGGGTCACATAGGGCATGAACGGCAAGAGGCAGAGTCATGGCTGGGGGCTGTCTTGGAGCCTGGCCAGCCCCAGCGCTGTGCATCAGGGTGGACTGCCTGGAAGCAGCAGCGCTGACCGACACTCATCAGTTTTGTGCCGGCCTGTGCGCAGCACTTTACATCAATTACCTCCAACTTTGGGATGTCCTGCCCTGTGTCCTGTGTCACTGAGCCCTGATAACACAGACACTTGGAGAAGGTGAGCGACTTTCCCCCGTGGATTAATGAGGGACAAAGCCCAGTGCTGACCCAGATCATCTGGCTACACCGGCTTAATCTTCCCGCTGGCCGTGATCTTGGCCTTTCTTGAAGTTGAGGGGTTTTACTCTAAGGAGGTGGCACTGGGCACAGCTGTGAAGGAGGAGAAGGACTGGGCCTGATGACTTGGGTGAAGAACGTTCTCACTGGGGAAATGCCAAGTCCCAAGGTTAAGCTACCTTGACCTGTGGGTATTTGGAGCTGAGGCAGAGGTATGTCCTCGGGCTACTGGCTCTATTCATACCTTCTGGAAACCTGTCAGGGCTGACTCTTGGCAAAGGGACCCGCAGCCTGGGTTTGCAGGTGACTGAACACCAAAGAATAAGCCAGCTGCCGTGACAACACTCCAGTGGTCCCCTCGACGTGGAGCCTTTCAGAGGTGTCGCCGAGACGCCCACCTCTCGCTGGGCCACAAATGCAAGACAAACAGTTGCACAGGGACAGGGAGAAAGGCCTCGGCCTCAGCACGGCCCGTCCTGCAGGGGCCTGGCCCTCAGCGGGGCCTAGAGCTTCCTTGCTCTAGCCTCATCTCATCCAGGAACTGACGCTGCTGCGAAGGCCAGACCCGCCCACGGGCCAGATCAAGGTGTCCTTTCCTCGTCCGTGGGCCTGTCTTTCTGGCTGGGGGTCAGACGAAAGACGAGCCCCTTAGAAGTCAGATTTCTTTCTGTTTTTCTTACTCTGGTTTAATAAGCAGGAGAAAAGAGAGAGTGCTTGGGGCCAGAAAGCCATGAGGGTGCCGTTGAGGGAGGTCACGTCGACGGGAATTTTCTCCTGGGCTGTACATCTTGTGGGTCTCCCTGTACGTAGAGCTGAAATGTCCTGAGTCAGAGCCTGTAAGACGTGAGAGCTTCCTGGGGCTGCTGTTAGGAAAGCACCTCACTCAATACTCTGTAATGAGCTATATGGGAATAGAATCTAAAAAAAGAGTGGATATGTGTATATGTATAACCGATTCACTGTGCTCTACAGCAGAAACTAACACAACGTTGTAAATCAACTACACTCCAATAAAAATTAATTAAAAGAAATAAACATTAGGTTCCGCTTCGATATTTAAAAAAAAAAATAAACTGAGGGATTTTAAAACAACAGAAATGTGTTCTGTCACAGTCTGGAGGCCGGAAGTCCCAAATCACCATCACTGCGCTGGCAAGGTGTGCCAAGGTGCCAGCGGGGCTGTGGTCCCTCCGGAGGCTCTAGGGGAGAAGCTGTTCCGGGTCTCCCGCAGCTGCTGTAGGCTGCCCGGTATCCTTGGTTTGTGGCCCCATCACATGAATCTCATCCATGTGTTCGCATGGCCTTCTCCTCTTCTGCGTGTGTGTGTGTGAAATCTCTCTCTGCCTTCCTTTTGTAAGGCCACCTGTGAGGACATTTAGGGCCCGTGTGGATAAGCCAGGATCATCTCCTCATCTCAGAGCTTTAGCTGAATCATATCTGCAATGTCCTTTTCTGCTGTATAAGGTCAGAGTCACAGGTTCCAGGACTTAGGAAGGACGTGGGTGTCTTTGGGGGACAATCATTCAGCCTTTCACGGATGGTGGCTGCCAGGCGGAGAGGTGCCCTTGGTGGTGTCGTCAGGCTCTGGGTGCCTGTGACCTCTGTCTCGTGCTGCAGGTGAACCCAGGTTCGCCTGCAAGGGAGCAGGTGTAGACTGGCGAAGTAAGCCACGGAGGACCTCAGTACACTGGAGAGCACCTCGGGCTGAGGATCCTGGGTACACTGGAGAGCACCTCGGGCTGAGGGTCCTTTCTCCACCTCCTCCCCTCCTGCTGTCACACTCTGGAGGGCCCAGGGTCCCTCCGGGGACAGAGCCCGAGGCGTGCTCCACGCTCTGGCGGCCCGCACATGGCGACCGGAGGTCGTCGCCCTGACCCCGAGTGTCGGTTTGAGTCTGAATCCTACCGGGAGTGGGACTTCAGGGACTTTGCATCTCGAGGCTGGATCCTGTCCCCTGGGGCTGTGGTTCTCACAGCAGCCCATGAGTGCAGGTCAGCAGGGGCCTGAGAAGGAGGGGGCGGGGCGGGGCCTGCTCTGAGGGCTCACAGGCCATCAGGTTGGCCACCCTGGCCGAGGTCACTCCCTCCACGCTATGGCTCAACGTCGCAGCACAGCTGCTCTGTCACTGTCGACTCCAGGGGACTCTCCCAGGGACCCACAGGGGTCAGGACCCGAGGTCCAGCCACGCTGAACACCCTTGCTCCACAGGCTGCCCTGGTGACGGGATCAAGGGGGCAGTGACGTCACTGGTTGCTGACGCAGGCCCACTGCTGCTGCTGGACGGCACATGGGGCTCAGGAACCCCCAGGCGGTGGTTTGGAGGAAGGATGCTGAGAGAGCCCCACCCCCCAGTGGGGTTCCTTGAGGCACTGCTTTGAGGGGTCCACTCCTGGCCCGTGAGTTTCTCTCCCCTCTGTCCCCACTGAGACCCGGGATCCCAGGTTCCTACAGACACAGGATGCTGTCCCCCAAACTCCCTGCTTTACCACCCCTTTACCAGTGTTCTGGGGCTGCTGTGACCAAGGGCCACAAACTGGGTGACCTTAAACGACGGGCGTTTATTGCCTCACGGTTCTGGAGGCCAGAATCCAAGATCAAGGTGTCCCTGAAACCAGTCAGGGCGAGTCCTCCCAGGCATCTTCCAGCGTCTGGGGGCTGCTGGCAGTCCCTGGTGTCCTCGGCTTGTAGACACTTCGCTCCAGCCTCTGCCTTATGTTCCCAAGGCCTTCTCCCTCTGCGTCTGTCCACGTTTCTTGCTTCTTTAAGGACACTTGTTATAGGCTTGCCCTAATCCAACATGACCTCATCTAAACTCTGTGACATCTGCAAAGACCCTACTTCCAAACAAGGTCACGCCCACGAGTACCAGGAGTTAGGACTGCAGCATCTCTTTTGGGGGACGTGCTTCACCCCATAACCACTCCCGTGGGTGGGGTCACAGGCAGCGCCCCACCTGGCTGATGGCGCTATGTGAGGGGGTCTCCTGTTCATTCTTCATTGGTTTGGGGGGTAGGTTATTGTGGCCACAGCTGCCTGTCATCAGCTCCAAGAGGTGTGTGGACAGATCTGCCATTTCAGTAAACAAAGGATGTTGTGGCCATCGGGCCGTCAGCCACTGCAGCCACCAGAGACTGTGCATCCTGGGGGATTCAGGACGGAGAAAAGCAGGATACTGGCCCCACATCATTAAGGTGCACATCAAAGGAATGATTTCCATGAGCCCAGACTCCTGCATCTTCCCTTACACAGAAAAACCCTAAATTCATTAACTTGAGATGTCTGGTTTTTCTTTAATTAACAGTAATCTTTCGACGATCCAACTACCTGGTTTTTGTTGCAAAAACTCCTGTATAACAACGTATATGTGTATATATAGATATCACTTTGCTGTACACCTGAAAGTAACACCACATTGTAAATTAACTATACTTAAATTTTTTAAAAAAGTTTTAAAAAAAGGTTAAAGAAAAACCACTCCTATGTACCCTGGCTCCTCCCTGACCTCTTTGGAGCAGTTTCTCAGGGCTATCTGAGAGGCTGCCTCCCGGGCTTGAGTCCTCAGAAAGTCCACCAAATAAAACATAATTCTTAACTTTCAGGTTCTGTATTTTTTTTTCAGTCGACAGGCGGCATGATGGAAATGCCAGGATTTTACCCAGAAGGGAATCAAGACTCCAGTGGAGAAAACAAGGAGAGCAGACAAGCTACTGCAGGGATCCCAGTGTATACTTGGGGTTTGGGTCATCTAACCAAAAGGGTCAAAGTTGACATCCTGCAAACATTAGAATATCACAGAAATGATCAGAAACACCAGCCTGAAATTTGAGGAGAGCAGACGTGAACTGCTCCCAAGTTCAAACCTTTTTCGACGGGGCTTTGCAGCGTCCCTCCACTATCATCTAAATCCAAATTCCGATTTGTTATTTTTCAGGGTCCTCCCTACTCCAATACAGCAGATTATTTTAAATAGCAAAGCATGATGTAGACAACATCGTGGACTGCAAACAGGAGGCTGATGGCCACCATAGCAATTCATTCTGCTAATAGGTCTATGTCACAAACGAGACGTATGAGAAAAAAGCAGGAAACAAAGCTATACCGACAATACAGCCCCATCTTTATAACAAGAAGAAGCAAACTCTTCTCCACCCCCACCAACATACGCACGCAATACAGAGAAAGGATTTTTAAAAAACACACCAAAATCTCAACAGTGGTTCCCACTGTAGGGAGTGTGGAGGTGGGGTCAGTTCTTTCGCTCCCTTTTTATAGGAACTCTGACTGGCAGGGTTGAAGAAATCCTTGAGGTTTGTCCCGAGCCCTGGGCAAGCACGACTCTTGCCCTCCGTTGAGGCTGTCGACTGAAAAAAAGTGCACAACCTAAAAGTTGAGAATTATGTTTTATGTGGCGGACATACTGAGAACTTCAAGCCCGGGACACAGCCTCCCAGATGCTCTGAGGGACTGATCTGAAGAGGTCAAGGAGGTGCCAGGATGTATAGGAGTTTTTGCAACAAAAACTAGGTAGTTGGAATATCAAAAGATTACTGTTAATTAAAGAAAAACAGACACCTCAAGTTAATGATCTCTCTGTATGGGAAGATGCAAGAGTCGGGGCTCATGGAAATCATTCCTTTGATGGGCACCTTAACGATCTAGGGCCAGTATCCTGCTTTTCTCCATCCTGAATCCCCTCAGGAAGCACAGTCTCTGGTGGCTGCAATGGCTGCTGACTTGGTGGCCACAACATCCTTTGTTTACTGAAATGGCAGGCGACATTCCTGGTCCACAAGTCCAGAACCATGAGTTATGTGAATGCGCCTGACATCTCCTCTGTATGAACAAGTGGGTGGCTTTTTTTTTTTTTTCTTGTGCCAATTTACTATGGGAGGACAGCAGCCAAAGGGCATACCTTAAAGTTTCCAAGATACCTGAGTCTCAGGGTAAGCAAAGCTTATCTAGGATTATTTACCTGGTGATAGAAACGGCTCTTTGAAAAGTCTTTCTACCACTGTGTCAACAGTACTGAGTTAAAATGTAAATTATTAACACATTCTTATACAAAAAGACACAGAAGGCCCATTAATGGTATATCATAGTTACCTACACGATATTATTTTCCAGTTGCTTAATATACTTACAAAGCATAAAGGTTATAACTGTCAAGGGAGGGAGGCCAGCAAAGATCGCGTTTGCCGTGCAGCTTTGCAGATTAGAAAGTAAATGGAATGGCTCATATTTCAAAGACTTTTCTCAGCACTTATTGTCCTCTTGCCCAAGGAATCTTGTAGGTTTAGGAAGAAAGATTCTTTCTGAGAACTGAAAAATTTCCTAGGGGCCAGACCCCATCCCAAAGCCAGGCCAGAAGTCCCTTTTCTGCCCCTTGGTGACTTTATAGAACTCGTTTTTCTCTAAGGCTGGTTGTCGCCTCCCCAGTGCGTGTGCTAATAATCAACCAGAGTTAAGTGTCACAGGAGCGGAACAGAATAGTCCAAGGACGTCATTGCCCCTCTCCAGTTGCTAGGCAACGCCTCCTTCGCGGAGATGGACAAAACAGGTTGGGGGAGATACCAGAAAAGAAGCCTTCTTATTCCAGGTCAGCCCCACTGCCCCCTGGAAGGGGACAAGACAGGGGAGCCTCTCTCGGGGCCACCCACTCAAGAGGCATCGTTGTCCCCTCTTCCCCTGAGTCCTCAATTCAATGGAAGAGAACTTGAAGCCCCTGGGTGCGGCTGGTGTGTGTTACCAAGTGTAATCCCGAGGGGAATTCTTCCACGCCCGCCATCTCATCCTCCGCCATCAGCTGGTTACTGCCGGGACGGCCCGAGTGGGCGGCGACGGGCTCCATCAGTTTGCTGGATTCCAACTGAGAAATGTCGCTCAAACACGGGGAGGTTGGCGATCTCCCGATTCACTGACTGCAGGTTGCAGATATTTGCAGTGGCTGTCAACCAGGTGGGATGCTGCTGCAACCCCTTTCCCAGGTTTTTACAGTCAGTTCATTGCACCGTCTAAAAGAGTCCCCAGAGCAGGAGGCAGGGCAGGAGATGGAAGATGTGATCAGCTTTTGGACAGACCGACACAGACCAGGTTTTGGACTCCATCAAGCTCTGCTGCGTATACACTGACTGCAGCCTGGGGCAGGGGTCTTTCCTGGTCCTTTCCACTTCCTTTGAAAAGTGGATATTTTCTGCTAGGAATCAGCTCAACAGAAATGCTTGCGCAGAGATATGCGTGACGGTGTTTATGACCACATTGTAATAGCAACAACGGCCAAAAAAGGAGACTAGATGAAAGTGATTAATAGAGGAATGCCGTTATTTCTGCATATCTGTGTAATGAAATACTACTCAGGCATTAAGAAGAACGAGGTAGATCTATGTGTGTGGAGGTGGGCAGAAGCCCTTGATATTTTACCACGAGGAGCAAATTGATTAAGTATAAGTACATTACAAAAAGCTGTGTGTGTCTGGATAGACATGTGTCTATTGTGAATGAATAATTTTGCCTTCCATATCAGTAAACAAAAGATGCTGTAGCCATCAAGCCATCACATTACAGCAGCTGGGATGGTGAGCCCTGAGGGAGCTCGGGATGGAGACCAACGGGTTGCCCACTGCCCACCTCTTGGCCAGGGAAGCCACCCGCAGCTGTGCACCCTGTGGGGGTTTGGGATGGAGAAAAGCAGGAGACTGGTCCCAGAGAGCTGCAGTGCACATCAAAGGAATGATTTCAGTGAGCCCAGACTCTTGCATCTCCCCATACATAGAAAAGCGCTAAATTCCTTAACTTGAGATGTCTGATTTTCTTTAATTAACAGTAATCTTTTGATGTTCCAACTACCTGGTCTTTGCTGCAAAAACTCCTACATATCCTGGCTCCCCCCTCGCCTCTTCGGAGCTGTCGCTCAGCGTGGTCTGAGATGCGGCGTCCCAGGCTTGAAGTATGCGGCATGTCCACCAAATAAAACATAATTCTCGACTTTCAAGTTGTGCATTTTTTCCAGTCAACTCTATTAGATTTATGTAATATATATGCTATGAGCATTTACACAAGTGTGAAATACTGAGCTGTAAACAGTGGTTAACTGATACCTATTCTATTCAATTTATTCTGATTGTCTTAAAAAAAGACATTTAAAGCGCTGGTTTTTTCAGATCAGAATCCAAACAGGGCTCACGTAGAACACGTGGGTGTTGCTTCTCTTAAGTCCCTTCTGATTGACAGCAATTCCTACAGTGTGTGTTTGTTAAAGAAACTCAGTTATTTGTCCTGAAGAGTTTTCCACATTCTGGATTAGGTTGTTTGTGTCTTTAGATGTTCTTTAAAATAATCCTCCATCTCCTGTATTTCCTGTAGAATGGGAGACCTGTGGGTAGGCTGAAATGCAGGTTCAACTCCTTTGGCGAGGATACTTCACAGGAGTTGTGTGCTTCCAAGTGTATGACATCAAAAGGCAGATGATGTCTGGGTGCCTCGGTTTGGGGGCTGCTGTCATCCCTGGGATGGCTGCTGTCAGTCTGTTCCCCACCAGCCTTTCAGCTCGGTTTCAGCAGCCACTGAGAATCTGGGCTTCGATCTATCATGTCACTGGGCATTGCAAGGTGGCGGTTGTGTAAGTTTATCATCCCTTCTACATTTATAACCTGGAATTCTTCTATAAAGAACTTTCCTTCCACACCTATTTGGTTACCCTAAAATACTCTTTTTCCAGGAAAGTCCAGATACCTGATTTATTCTGTCCTTTTCATCAATTTTCAGAATAATTTTTGGTTTCCTAGTAACCTCTATAGATCTCTAATTATATACATACATGCTTATAAACGTATATATATACTCATATTTTTTATGTATATGTATATATTTATATGCATAAAATCTTGTGCATTTTATGCACTTAAGTATTTTTATATAATTGGTGTGTTTCCCTCTACAGCAGGAGTTATTCTTTTGGAGGATGAAATTACTCCTTCTTCAGTGCACGTCAGTGGGGGCCCCTCCAGGTTGGCTCCTGTGTCCTGTTGTATAATCTCAGTAGTCTTTGAGAGCTTCCTTACTTGGGGGCTCAAGGTGTCCCAGACTCGTTAAGCTCATTTCCTGCCCCAGTAGCCTACCTTTCTTTCAGGGAGCACCTGCTCCTTTTTAGTGGGAAATGAGATTTAGCAACCACATGCGAGATCCTGGGGCACTCATTGCTACAGGGCTGCCATTGCTTCCAGGTCCTTTGCTGAAGACAGAGGTGCCCAGATGTTAGGTTTATTAGGGAGCTTTCTCAGGATCAACATCTGTGGAGGGGAGGGTCTTTTGGAGCTGTCCTGAGCTGGGGCGCTAGCCCAGGTCTTTGTTATCCTGGACCAGTTATTAGATGTGAGTTTCCCTGAAAAGGCAGTCTGACCATGGTCAAGACTATTGCCTTCAGCTGAAGCAACTCCCAGAAAGTGATAAGCGATATGGAACAACCGCCTTCTAATTTTTCTAATTCTCTCTTCAGCTGTGTCTAATATTTTGTTTAACTAAGTTTTTAATTTCCATGACTTGACATTTTATTTCTAGAAGTTCTATTTGTTTCTCCTGAAGTCTGTTTCTTTCTTCTATTTTAATAGACTATCACTCTGCTTTCATAATTCTCTCTTTTATTTCTTTAAATAAAAGTAAATAATTAAAACTAAATGTGTTTCCTCTTATGGTCACCATGCTGTACATTGCATCCCCAGGACTTATATGTTTTATAACTGGACGTTCTTACCTTTTGATCCCCTTTACCCATTTTGCCCACCCGTCTCCCCACCTCTGACAATCACCAATCTCTTCTCTGTATCTATGAGTTTTGTTTTTTCCTTAGATTCCACATAGAAGTGAGATCATACAGTATTTGTCTTTCTTTGTCTCACTTAGTTCACTACTCATAGTTATTCTAAACTTTCACTCCGACAGCTCCAACATCTGGGTCATTTTCAGTCTAGTTGTGTTGATTGCTTTGTCTGTTGACAATGGATTGATTTTTCCCTGCTTTTTTGTATATCTGTTAATTTTGTTGAATAACAGATATGTGTTAATTTAAATGGACATAAACAATGTTTCCTTCTAGGAATGGGTATGTTTTGTCTCTTCTGTCAGGTCGTCAGTGTGAGGGGAGGGTTGAATCTACTTGCTTTGACCTTGGATTGGGTTTTATTATTATTTGAGGACCTTCAGGGTATCAGCAACTTCAGATTCCTTGTGGGGACCTGTGCCTCCTGCTTAGGATAAGCGTTGGGGAGCAGAGTGATTTCACTCTGTCCTATATTTTCAGCTGTCCTACATGCCTGGCACACAGAAGGGCCCTCTGCACGCATCTGCCTTTCCCTGGTGGAGAACGATGTTGCTCAGGCATCTGTGCTGGCCAGGCTGGAGCCAGGGGGCAGGGAAGGGTCTCTGGTCCCGGCCCAGGGTCAGCCTTGGCAGGCCCTGTGTGCCTGGGGCTTGGGGATGAGGCTTTCTCGGACTTCTGCCTCTTCTCCCTGGGATGGCTGGACCCCCTTTTGTGTGTGTGGTGGGTTTGTGTGAATGTTTCCAGCCCTCCCTGTATAGACATCCTTTAGGCACCAGGTGGGACCCTGGACCCAGGCCTGTTTCCCGTGCCCCACTCGGGGTGGGGGAAATCCTTCCCCATCCACAATGTGAGTCTCGAGTGGTGGACGTGAGGACACACCTTCCCCCACCCTCCACCCACCAAGGACCTTCAGCTGAGCCATCGGGAAGAGGGCTCTTTGAGGAGGGTCTTCCGTGCTTGTGATTTGGATATACTTTCAGGAAGGAAGCTTCAAAAATATGTGAAGCTAAAACAGGGGGACAGGCTGCATTGAGAAGGCACGGTTTATTTGGCTCACGTGGGGCGTGGTTTCCTGCTGGAGACAGAGGAGGACCCTGGGGACCAGGGCTTCCCAGGGGGCATGCGCCAGCTCACAGAAGGGCCCAGATCATCCTGCCTCCTCCTCGCCCGAGTTCAGAGGGTTGGCCGAGCGTGCCTGTCGTCTGCCACGTGCAGAACCTGGAGGCCCACCGAGCACTCGTGCCGGGAGGGGTACAGGTGTGGCCCCGTCTGCGCTGGGAGCAGCTGGGAGAAGCCTCGTGATCGTGATCAGAGGCCGGAAGGGATGCTACGGGGGCGGGTCTGCAGAGCAGGGTGGGGCGGGAGGGCTGGTGGCGCACAGAGGAATGGCAGGAGGAGGCCACGCTCACAGGCTTGTAGCTCACGGGTACACACACGGCAGGCTTGCGGCTCACGGGCGCGTATACAACTGGCTTGCAGCTCACGGGCATGCCGGTCGCCTGGCAGGGGCTGGACGTGCAGCAGGACGGCTGGCAGGAGCTGGGCACGCGGCAGGCAGCCTGGCAGCCCGAGGGGCAGCTGGTGTGGCACACGGTGGCGTGGGGCTGGGCTGGTGTCGGGAGGAGGGTGGTGATGTCTGCAGGCTGCTGCCCCGGGGGCCTTTATACCCGGGCTGTGGGCGTCCTAGCGACACAGAAGCACAGCTGTTGACTTCCTCGTGGCTGCTGTCATCGTGCTTCCCCAGCATCTTATTATCCTGGGACGCGCTTCCCTGTGCTGTTCTCCACCATAAATTAGTTTGGCTTTGAGGCCAGTTCCTCTTTCTGCAAACAGGATGTTCTGGTTTGCCTTCCCGCGGGGTTTGTGGTGTTTCTCCAGGCCATCTCTGTGCACAGAGCACCCCAGGATCCACTCAGAGTGCAGCACCCTTTTATCTCATGCCGTCAATGAAGACTTTGAGGCCGTCATGTATTTTGAGTTTTTATTTCACACAGGAAAACTTTGAAGCAGGAGTCTGCAAACTGCTGTCTGCGAGACAAGTCTGTCCTGCTGCTTGCGTGTGAATGAAGTTCTCTGGGGCACAGACACGTCCGTGCGTTTACTGTCTCTAAGGCTGCTTTTCCCCGACAGCGCTGAGTCGTTGTGAGTGAGACGGTGTGGCTGCAAAGCCTCTGCCCTTTACAGAAAGTTTGCCAGCTCTGCCTTACATCATCGTACAAGAACTGATTTGTTCATGCAACAGATTATGCTCTGGGCAGGCAACAGAGACGTCCGGCCTCACGAGCTTTCCAGGGCGGTGAATAAATGGAAAATGAATGCATGGAATCATTCCAGGGGGCGCTGAGGCCTGGACAGGAAAGCAGGTTCAGCAGACAGAGAGAAGTGGGTGCTGGTGGGTGGTCTGGGGGCCTCGGGGAGGTGGTGATGCTGAACTGGCACTGGGTGCAGTGAAGGGTCAGGGACGGTGCTCCAGGCTGTGGCAGTCAAGGGGCTGTGAGGACCCTGCTGCAGAAACCGGCGTGTTCCAGGAGCAGCAAGAGGTGCTAGGGAACGGGTGCAGAGGGACTGGCTCAGATCATGGATGGAAGACGAAAGATTCGGTGAGTTGAAGACACATCAGTAGAAAGAATCCAATCTGAAGAAGAGGCACAAAGAGTTAAGAAAAATGAAGAGGGCCTATGAGACCATATCAGAAGGGCTAACACACAAGGAATTTCAACCCAAGAAGGAGAAGAGAATGACATTGAAACCTAAGAATATTTTGAGGAAATACTGGACAAAATCCCCAAATCTGATTTTAAAATATTCCAGTTTACAGATCCAAGAATCTCAGACCACCCCTAAGGTCCCAGAACCGTTAGGCACAATGGAAAGACCATGGATTCCAGAGTGAGGCTGGGCAGCCTCAATGCCTGCTTCTCCGTTTGCAGCGGTGAGAACGTGCACACGTCCTGGGATCCTTCCAGATCTTCCTGATTGAACATCTGTGCAGAGCCTGCCCTTGAATGGTGGCAGGATTGATAATTGATCAGTTACGAGAGAGTCCACGTAAAATGCTTAGCTCAGCTCGGGCACAAAGCTGGAACCCCGCCGTTACGATTATGGCCATAACGTGGCCACAGCCCCCGGTGAGGCGCCTGACCCTGAGGGAGAACCTTCTGGATCACTGAGTTTCCAAATCGCAAGGGGGGACGCTGGTGCGGTGAGTGTGACTCGCTTCTGTGGACAAAGGACAGGGTGTTTAACCTGGGGAGGGCCTTGAAAATCATGAAGTGGGGCCCCTGTCCCCAACTGACGGCCTTTCCCCATCCAACCCAGGCTCCGATTCCAGAAATCACAGGGCCACTGGGTCACCATCAACCTCCAGCTGAGAAGGAGCTTCCTGAACTGAGTCACTGCCACTGGAAACCCCAGGAAGAGACCCGAGTGGGGGACGAGGAGGAAAGACAACAGGCCGCCACGAAGAAGACACCCGGGTGCCTCGTGGCCAGGACGCCACAGCCCGGGTATGAAGGCTGCCCCAGGGAAGGAGCCTCCGGACCAGCCCTATCCTCTGCCCTGACCGCACCCAGCCCCACGCCACCGTGTGCCACGCCAGCTGCTCTGAGGCCTGCCAGCTGGCCTCCTGTGTGCCCAGCGTCTGCCATCCTTCTTGCCATGTGCCTGTGAGCCACGAGCCTGCTGTGTGTGTGCCTGTGAGCTGCAAGCCCGTTGTGTGTGTGGCCCCCTCCTGCCCTGCCCTGGGTGCCCGAGCGTGGGAAGGCGGCCTCTCGGCCGAGGGGCAAGCTCCCAGCGCTCAGCCCGAGGGACCCCACTCCGTCCCCCGAACTTACGAGATCAGTCCTCACCCTGCTCTGCGTGGATTGAGGGCAAGTCACTTACTTCCTGAACTGACCCCTTTTAGGTGAAAAGCTCTTCTGCTCAGCAGCTGATACGTGGTGCCCCGCGTCCCCCCACCCCGAGTCTAAATGGAAACGAGATGTTCCACTGGCAAGCAGGGCTCCTCTGCCTCCTGATGGGTGGGAAAGAGCCTCGAGGGGACCTTCCGTGGTCCCCCAGAGATGCCCACGGCCCGACCCCAAGACTGTGGACGCGTCCCCTCACACGGCAAAGAGATTTTGCCGACGGGAGTAAAGTAAGGGTCTTGTGATGGGGGATGGTCCTGAGTCATCCGGGGGGGACTTGGGAGAGGGGCTGGGGAGACTCGGCCACAGAAGGGGATGCCGCGGGAAGAGGGAAGCCAGACGCTAGGCCACGAGCTGAGGACGCGGTGCCTCCGGCTGAAAGACACGAGGATCAGACTCTGCCCGGAGCCTGCGGCGAGAAGCTGGCAGCCCACATCGTGACTGTGGCCCGTGAGACTCGCTCCGGATTTGGCGTCCACAGCTGTGGGGTGACACTGTGCATTGTCTCAGCCACGTGTCCCTGGCACTTGTTAGGGCAGCCGCAGGACAGTCCAGCTTCTTGACAGTGCAGCCTCGGACTTCCACCCTCCCTCCGCGGTCCTGCCAACTGCACCATCAGGGCCGTGGGCAGAGGTGGGGGGATGAAGGGAAGGAGGGGAGCCAACTCCCCTCGCCCTGCTGTGTGGTCTTGGAGCCATTCTTCCTCGGGGGCCCTTCCTGCTGGGCGATAGGACCCTCAGCCCCCAGCGGGGGAGGAAGCCCCGCCAGCGGGTCCTTGCCCTTCTCTGGCGCTCGCTGTAGCTGATGATGTCTCTGCCCAGGTCTGTCCCGCTCCAGGCTCTCTCCCCCGGCCAGAGCTGGCCCTGTCCTCTCTCCCACGTGTGGGGACTCTCAGGCCACCCTGCCCCTGAGCGTCCAGCGCAGATTCTGGGCACCTTGGCAGCGGGCAGTGGTGGGCCTCCCCGCAGGGGACTCTGCCACGCTCCTGGTGACCCCCTGGGAGCCCCTCCTTTGCCTGCAGAGGACAGTCCCTCCTCCTCAGGAGGGTGAGGGGACACGGCACATCTTTCTCCAGGGATGGCTCTTGACCCCGGCAGGCGCGGGCCTGGACCCGTGACACATAGACCCCCTCCTGGCTTCTCCACCCTGTCTAGGGGGCTGGAGTTGGGGAGGGGCTGGGGTAATGTCCAGGGATGCAAAGTACACAGACTGGGTACTGTCTTTTTTTATTGTTTTTTCTTTCATAATTTAAATTTTGCTGGTTGTTTTGAGGCTCAGCACACAGACATTTCAATTTGTAGACAATTCTTAACGTATGTACCAAAAATCTAAAACATCATGTCGTTGTGATTCTTTTCTGAACAGTTATTCCAGTGACTTTCCAGCTCGAAATCGGGAGGCAATGTTCCTTGACGGGATATCAAGTACCAATAGCTTCAAATATTGATATGCTGTGACATCGCAAGTCCCACTATTTCACAATTGATTTTTTATTTTTTTATTTTTGTTAGTTTCTGCTTTATAACAAAGTGAATCAGTTATACATATACACATGTTCCCATATCTCTTGCATCTCCCTCCCACCCTCCCTATCCCACCCCTCCACGGGGTCACAAAGCACCGAGCTGATCTCCCTGTGCTATGCAGCTGTTTCCCACTAGCTATCTACCTTACGTTTGGTCCACTAATTCACAGTTTAATATCACATACACTACATACTCAAATTGTCAATCGTTCACAGCACATTAACAAAGTTACTAGAAGAACTGGACTGCCACGACCGAAGTTGTTACAGAGTGCACAAAACTCTGCCCAGGAGAGCCAAGATCAAGGGATGAGTGGTTTGCTTTAGGAAACAATTCTACCAGAAACAACGTGAGAAGAGAGGTAATTTAAAGTGTTCAAGACATTAAATGCGCAACTGACTCCAAACTGCCACGTAGCATGCTTTGTATTATAGGATATAAAAGCTACCCCCCATCTGTGGAATGTTAAGCTGACACCCAAGACAGTCAAAGCCTCCCATATTCAATATCCCACTATTTTCTCATTGTACCAAAAAATAAACAGCAAGTGGTTTCACCCCTTAAAAAAAGACATTCACCTTCCTTCCGCGCCGACAGTGCTCTCTCAGACGTGGTGAGCATTCCTAAAACCCACCGGCCCCACAAAGAGACACAGTACAAGGGCAAGGATTCTCTGTGTGCCCAGGGACAGCGGCGTCCTGACAGAAGCAGAGTGGCTATGGTGGGCAGACTGAGCCGATTTTCCGGAAAAAGGCTGAAACTACAAAGAAGATTGTGCTGAGGCTTGAATGCGTTGAGCCCAACTGCAGATAAGAGAACGCTGGCTCTTCAGAGGTGCAGGCATTTTGAACTGGGACGAGATAAGAAGAGAAAGGGCCAAGGGATCCAGTTCTCAGCTTCATATTTTGTTTTATTATGAAGACAATAAAAACTTGAGACTGTTTACTTCATTTAGCTTCAATTTTTTTTTTTTTTTTTTTTTTTTTTGCAGTACACGGGCCTCTCACTGCTGTGGCCTCTCCCGTTTCGGCGCACAGGCTCCGGATGCGCAGGCTCAGCGGCCATGGCTCACGGGCCCAGCCGCTCCGCGGCATGTGGGATCTTCCCGGACCAGAGCACGAACCCATGTCCCCTGCATCGGCAGGCAGACTCTCAACCACTGCACCACCAGGGAAGCCCTCAATTGGTTTTTTTGGAAGGGAAATAAACTAGTGCCATCCATACAATTCTCCTTGGGAAACTAAAAAAAAAAAGCATTTACTCTTAAAAAAAGTGGGATGAGGTAGGATTCCCTCCTTTTTAAGAAATGTTTCTAGAGCTACTAAAAAACTTGCACTTACAAAATAGTTGATAAAAATATTCCTCTGGATTGTACAAGAAGGGAGACAGGGACCACTGATAGGACGGGGTGTGTGTGCTATTAACTAGACTCGGCTTCTTTCTCTCCTCCTTCATCAGAGGGCAGGCTGTCCTCGTTTTTAGTTTCTCCGTTTTCTGCAGGTAAGTCTCCTTTAGTCTCTTGGTTAGCCACTTCAGCCTGTTTTCCCTTTACTCCCCTTTTCCCTTTTGTTTGCACTTTTTTTGGCTGAAGATATGTTCTTTCCAGCCACTTTTTTGACTTCGTTTCCACTTTTGCAGGAGGCGTTTTAGCTGACAGCCCCGCCGATCTCCTCTCGGGCTCCTGCTTCACCACTGCCTCAGGGGAGCTGACCTTCCTCGTGGGCATCATGGCTGCAGGGCCAGCGCGTGCCGGGTGCCTGCGGGCTATGGTGCAGGGGGAGCCTCTGCAAAGCTGGGCTGCCTGGCCGCTGCCAGGGTACTGTCTTAAACAGCACCCATGTATGGTCTCCCGGTGTGGAGGCCAGAATTGGAGATCAGGGTGTGGGCAGGGCTGGTCCCTTCCCAGGGCAGCGAGGGAGAATCCATCCCCTCTTCCGGCTCCTGGCGTTTGTTTGCTGGCGTCTCTGGGGTTCCTCAGCTCGTACAGGCATCACCCCGATCTCTGCCTTCACCCTCACAACATCTTCCCTCTGCTCTCGCCTCTGTGTCCAGAGTTTCCTTTTTTTTTTTTGATAAAGACACCGCCATATGTCTTTGGATTAGGGCACACCCCACTGGCCTCATTTTAACATGATCACATCTGTAAGGACATCATTTCCAACTAAGGTCACATTCAGAGGTATTGGGGGTTAGGACTTCAACATATCTTTGTGGGGGGACACAATTCAACCCACCAGAGGGGCAGCTCAAAGCTGCAAGACGAGTCCAGCCCCTCCTTCGTGAACCCGCGTGGCCGCGCCGCCGTTCCCCTTGTCCTGTGACATCTGACCTCTTGTTCCTGAGGAACCAGGAGAGTCCAATTTGAGAATCCCGCCTCACTTGACACCTGACGAGCTCACTGTGCACAGAGGCCCCACTCGTGTCCGGAATCACGGCGATTATGGGAGGAAGGTGCAGGCCTGCATGTGGGATGGCCCAGAAAGTGCCGGCTCAGCCTCCGTGGTGTGAACGCGGGCCCCTCAGGAGCAAGGACACTGGGGCCATCCTGGGGAGGGCGTTGAGGGGATGCCCAGAGAAGGCATCATCCCCAAGAAGCTCTTGCCACAGTAGGGTGCCGGCGGGGAGCTCTTTGGGAACGAAGAAATAGTCCAAGGAGTGCCTTCAGGGCATCCTTCCTGTTGGAAGGCCCATATCTAGAAACTTCCATCACTGTGATGTCACATGATCATGAGGGTGTGAAGTGCAGAAGGAATTCTTAGAGCACCCACTTCTCCAGCACTTTCTCACCAGGCTTGCTTTCAAACCAAACCTCCCTGCCAGGCCTGTTTATTTTCACCTGTATCCAAGCCAGGCCATTTTATGTCACCTCCTGGCCTTTCTGACACCCTCCCGGACACCCCCAGGCTGTCCACCAGGCAGGGGAGAAAGGCTTCGCGGGTTGCTCCTGTTTCATGGGATGCCTTTGAGGGTGGTGACTGTCCGTGTCTTAGTCACGTGGGTGATAGATGTGTCACGGTGACGGAGGAGCTCTCCTGAGATCTGGACGCTCTCAGAGGATTTAGAATTGTCGTTTTGTTACAAACATGTTCTAAACAAGCTCTCCAAAGAAGAGACCTGGATGTCTCTAACCGATTCTCTCCTTGCGGGCCTGCGCTGTGGCCTGACCGGCGTGGACACCCGCAGCGCCAGCAGTCAGCCTGTTTTCTGCTTGGTGTCACTTGGTGCACGTGCGGCCGCGTGTCCTGCTCGTGTTGTCCATGGCGACACTGCTGTCCTGTCAGGAACCCCGAAGACGCCCTGCTCATCCTTCTGATGGATGATTTAGTGTCCCTGTGGGTTGTGGGTTCTGGTTTCCACGTGTGTCGACATCCCTGTACTTCACTTTTCTTGGGTTGGGGTGAAGTGGAACCTTCTCTAT
This sequence comes from Delphinus delphis, assembly GCF_949987515.2. Taxonomy (NCBI): domain Eukaryota; kingdom Metazoa; phylum Chordata; class Mammalia; order Artiodactyla; family Delphinidae; genus Delphinus; species Delphinus delphis. Next base: position 4,096,211 of record NC_082686.1, read on the forward strand.
GTCTTTTAACGCTTTGTGCTATGCAGAGTCCATCAGGGCCTTTGTCCATAAGGAGATGGTTATATTTTCTTAAAACTTGAATGAACAGGTAAAGGGTACAGGTCTTGAATAAACTGGGGCAAGAGATTTAAGAGCTGAGGCAGGTTTGCAATCTGGCCATTTCCTGTTTAAAGATCCTCTTCGGGTTTTGCTCTGTCCCCTCTTCCCTGGATGGAGCTGAGCTGGGGTGGGGGCGGAGCCCCCTGGGAGGTGCCTTCAATTCCTGGTCCCGCCTGCCTGGCCTCCACTGTTCTGCTCCTACGGACCCCATCAGCCTGCTCGTGACTGGGGGATAAGTAGGGTGCTGGATGCTGACATCATCAGTCTGACTGCTGCCCGTTTGACTCTAGAGCTAGTGGTTCACTGAGACTGCAGGCTCATCCTCCCCGCTGTCTTGAGGGTTTGTTCACAAGGTGTCTTTTTTGCTCTGTGCCTTCTCACTCAGGCCTTGAAATCTTGAGTAGAATGAGTGATGTCTGAACCGACCCTGCACCGCCCTCGGGGCCCACAGGAACTCGTACGCAGACCAGCATGCAGGCAGGCCTCCTCTGGGTGGGCACCTCCCTCCAACGGTGCTAGTCCTGGACTCTCAGATCCCGACCCAACAGGGTTTCTGCAGCTCCCCACGTACATTTAACCTGCACAGGCAGGGGGGTGGGCATGGGAGGAGCCCAGGGCCCGCTCAGGGTCCGAACCTTCTGCCCCCATGCCCGTCTCCCTTGCCGGCTTTGGGGAGGGTGGGCCCTGGGGTAGGAAGGGACACAGAGCGTGCAGATGACACCCGCTTTCAGATCCTGTGGTCTTTCAGCTGCTTGAACTCGGATTTGAGACTCTGTCTTTGAGGAGGACACAGTGTTTTATTGATGATAGCAGCTAACCTTTGTCACATGGGATTCAAGCTGCCAACCCGCAGAGGAGGCGCCCAGGGCCCGCAGTGCACCCTGGTCGAGGGGTCTGTGGGATGGACGGCAGGTTCAAATCCCTCTGGGCAACCACTGAGTGTCAAGCGATGGGGAGAGGGGAGGTCCTGGTGCCAGCAGAGGGGCAGGGGCTCCCGAGAGACAGCAGCTTGTGGGGCGCAGACGATCCAGCCGGTCAGCAGAAGGACGTGCCCGAGGCGGGGACGCAGCAGGCAGGGCAGCAGGTGGGGCGGCAGAGCAGGGACACGGAGGAGGAGGGTCTGCGGCAGGACGAGGGGCAGGGGGTGGGCTGGCAGCACGAGGGGGCTGAGCAGGGGGCGGCCTCACAGCACACGAGCTCGCAGCACGCAGGTGTGCAGCAGACAGGTGTGCAGCAGACGAGCACACGGCAGGCCTGCTGGCAGGGGGAGCAGGTGCAGCGGGGGGCTGGCAGCTAGACTGCTGGCGGCATGAGGCCGTGCAGGGGCCGGTGCAGACTGGTTGGCAGCAGGGGCTGGACACGCAGCTCACTGGGGCGCAGACGAGGGTCAGGCAGGGGGCCGGGGCGCAGCCGCTGGGGGCGCAGCAGGGGGGATTGCAGCAGCTCTCTGGGCAGTCGTCCACCTGCCAGCAGGAGCCGGTGCAGGAGTCACAGGGACCAGGGAGGCAGAGCCGCTGCCGTAGCTCAGGGCGCTGGAGCACACGGACAGGGTGGACGCGGCCATGGTGGGGCAGGGGGGCTGAAGGAGGGTGTGAGTGTGTGTGAGGTGCTGGGGATATCTGCTTTTAACCCCCCACCCCAGGGTGTGCGCGTGGCCCCAGCAGAAGGCTCCCACGCCTGCCCTTCCTTGTTGATGTTTGGAGCTGTTGCACGAGCCCTTCATCTGGGCTGCTGCGTTCTCTACAATCAGCTTCTACTCAGTAAACTTGTGAGTATGTTGCAAGAATCTGTTTTCTCATCTGTTCTTTGGCTCCAGAAAGCTTGTAGGGAGTATACGACGCAAGTTTCTGCTGAGTGGCTGTCTCCGTTCTTCAGTCACATCCAGGTATGGGCTGGGCGTGAGATAAACTCCCAGCCACTGGCAGCCCCTCCCTCACACCAGCTGTGCCCGTGTGAGAACACAACAGGGAAAGATGCCCAGCACTACTGCAGCCCAAACTGTAAAGCACCTAAGAGGAATGTTAGGAAATTAAGTTGTGAACGAAATAGTAAACTTTACCGAAGAACACACACATCCTGTGTCCCCTGGGACCCGAGAGAGTTGTGGGCAGGAAACTGGAGACTGTGGAATCCCCACTCTCCCTGGATGGATCCGTCGCTGATGTGATTTCAATCAGAACCCAAAAAGAACCTTTTTGGTACAAAGTGAAGATATTGAACCACCAGAAAACACTTGCAATATAAAATTTTAAAGTCTTTACAAATAAAACAGAAGTAGATTTGATGGTTATATGATAATGCTGTGTGAAACTTTTGAGGAACTGCTATTTTCCGTAGCAGCTGTACCAGTTTACATTTTCTACTGGTAATGTACAAGGATTCCAATTTCTTCACATGCTCCTTGATATTTCTTTTCTGTTTGTTTGTTTGTTATTCGTTTGTTTTAAATTATAGCCACCCTAGTGGGCATGAAGTGGCATCTCCCTAATGACCAGGGACACTGGGCTTCCTTTCTTGTGCCTGTTGGTATATCCTCTTTCGACAAATGTCCGTGAAAGTGCTTTGCCCATTTTAAATTGGATTGTTTGTCTTTCTGTTGTTGAGTTATAGGAGTTTTTAATGTATTCTTGTTACTAGGCCCTTATCAGAATTATGATTTGCAAATATTTCCCCTCAGTCTATGGGCTGTCTTTTCACTCTCTTGGTAGTGTCGTTTGATACATAGACTTTTTATTATTAGTATTTTGAAAATTTATTTATTTATGGGGTTGACCAAAAAGTTTGTTCAGGTTTTTCTGTAAGATGGTATAGCACAGCCCGTATGAACTTTTTGGCCAGCCCGATATTTTTTGGCTGTGCCCCGCGGCAGGTGAGGTGTTAGTTTCCTGAACAGGGCTCGAACCCACACCCCCTGCATTGGAAGCATGGAGTCCTAACCACTGGACCGCCAGGGAAGTCTCATAGACTTTTTAAGTTTTATGAAATCCATAAGTTGAATGCTCGGTTAAGCTGCCCCAGCAAACACAGCACATCTGTCACAGCAGCTGCAACTGGGGCTACTCCCTGGTTGAGCCTGCAGCTGTCCACTGTCATTTCCCAGGACCCAACTGGTTTTTGCAGGCTCTCAACCGGCGAATGGAGATATTCCAAGAACCGCCCCCACATCCTTTAGTCTTTAAAGCAGCACTAATTTCTGCCACTGCTCCCAGGTTGCAATGCTGATTTTGAATCCCTATCCTGACTTGGGGTGGGGGAGGAAAGCAGTTTCAGAAGCTCACCTTTCTTAATATGATAATTCCTTCCAAAGCCTGGAAATGAATGTTGGAGTTGTTTTAAACACTGAGGACATCCATTCCAATTATACCTCCAGGGACACAGGAGTGGCCAATGGGTTGGTTTGTGGGCCCAGTGGACCCGCTCTGAGCTGGATGTTGCCAGGACTCCACTAAGGACCTCCCTTCCCTCTCTCTCATGTCGACGGCCCATAATGATGTTTCAGGAGTGAACTCTGCGCTCAACCATCCTTCCCCTTCCCCAGTATTGCTGCATGAGCAAATGCTGGTGCGGGGGAAGGACTGGGATAATTATTACTACGTGCACTTGTCTTGATCGAAAGATTCTTCTTTCTGGGGTGGGAGCATTGACATCAAGGAAATTGGGAAACACTGCAAATCACGACCTTTTTTTGGAAGGCTAGTTTCCCAACATATCACTCGCCTACTCTTCAAAAACCTGTAAAAACAAACCAAAATACCCCCCGCCCCCCAAATAACAGAAATCTAAGCTGGTTGGTCAGGAAGGGGAGGACAACGACCCCAGTAGCAAGTTTGGTCCCTCTCCCAGCTCCTGGATCTGAGCCAGTCCTCAGACAGGCACACCTTGATCATGTCCGGTACAAAGTTACCAGTGGTTTAACAACCAGCTTGCGACATTCCTGAATATTTACTACTTGCCTCTTGCAATGTGGTACAAGTCAGCTCCAGGCGGCTCCAGCGTGATTGCCGCCACTAAGCTAATTGGCTGCCCATCACATTCCCCATGGGAATCTGTGTTCTAAGAACCACCTTCAATAACTCCCCGCAAGGTGCCTTCACAGAGGTCTGGCTTTCATTCCAGTCCCTTCCACCTGTTTTTTTAATTCCCCCTATGGGTAATGGTTTATTGAGTTTTGATTTATTTTTCCATTTAAAAAAAATGTAGCTAAAAATCTGTTTGTTTATTCTCCTTTCTTACAAAAAGGTAGCATGTTATACACCCTGGTCTGCACTTTGATTTTTCCCTTACTGATACCTCCTGGAGAGCACACTGTAGCAGGTTTCAAGACCTTCCTTACTCCCCTTTACAGCTGCATAGCACTCCATATATGAAAGTAACACCGTTTATTGCTGGAGAATTGCTTTTCCTCCTGTATTTTGCTATTCTGAGTAACGCCGCAATGAATAGATATCATTACTAATTTTGCCAGTGTATCTTTGGGATACCTTTCTAGCATTTTATTGTTTATCACTGGATCAACATGATATTTCGCTAGACCCTGTCAAACTGCCCTCTGTATTGGGTAGTTCCGTTGTGCACTCCCACGAGTAGTGTGTGAGAATGCCTATTTTGTACAATTTTGCCAACCGCATGTGTCATCAAGCTTTCGACTTTTTGTCATTCCGATAGCTAGGAAATAGTATCTTTTGTGGTTTTGAAAATATTACCTTTCTCTTAATATGAGTTTGAGCATCTTTTTCAAGGTCATTTGCATTTCATTTTCTGTGAGCTGCTGTTCATATCTCCAGCCCGTTTAAAATATTGATGTCTTGGTGTTTTTCTTCCCTGATTTTTGGCAGCTCTGATATTAGTGATATAGCACGTGTTCTGTGGTACAAGTTGTAAATATTTTTTCTGACTTGTTTTTTGTCTTATACTTTCCTTATGGTATTATTTTATCACTCTACCATCTATCTATTTATCTTCTATGTATCTATCTATCATCTATCTATATTTTTCTATTTTAATGTAGAACAAAGGGAAAAAAAGATAGTTGGAAAATTCCACAGCTCACTGATGGTCCTGTTTTTCCCATTTTAATTCAAATTTCTTTACTGTGTAATCAAATCCTTTGCTCAACAGTTGGCTGTAGCAAAAAAAAGTGAAAAAAATTGCTCATTGAAAGGATAAGTGATTTATTCAGAGTCAGAGAGCCTGTTTCTAGCCCCCAGTAGTGTCGCCTTAGAGACCTCCGTCATCTTCACCTGTACAAGGGGAATGATGCCTTTGGGCCGACCCCACTGGAGCCGTGCCCAGGTGCTCTCCAGCCCCATTCCCCACACCTGCGAACCTCCTGGCTTCCTTGTGGGTTTGCTTGGAACAGTCGTCATCCGCAGGTCTCCTTGGAGGATTGCCTAAGGAGCCACTTTGCCACACATCTTAGTGAGTCCGCAGTGCCTGGGGATTTGTACCCACCCAGGCTCCCAGGTCAGGCTGACAGGGGCGCACCCAGCTTCTTTCTCTGAGATGTGTCGTACGCTCAGTGCCCCTGTGAGATCAGGCTGGGGCTTGACCTTCTTCTGGCCCCTGAGCTGGTTGTCCCAGCCCTTTACCAGGCTCTCCTGGGAGTACTTCCGGAGTACACGACGTGTGCTCCTGGGGAAACTGCGTCACCTGTGGGGCGTGATGGGCGAGATGTGATAGTGTGTGAAGACCCCAGGCACAGGTGAGTGGTCATCCTCACCATCACACCTGAGCTGCAGTCAGTCTGACTGGCTCCCCGGCACCCGCTGCCCCTGCCTATGCCCGCCCCACCCTGACCCCACCCTGACCTTCTCCCTATGCCTTTGCTCCGAGGATTTTCCATGATGTCACTTCCTGGCCTCTCCTTGCAGCTAGAGCGTCACTCTTCAGGGCCCAAATAACGTCACCTTCTTTTCAAATCCTTCCTCGATCTGACTCAGCACCCGCTGGAACTTCTCCCCTCTGAACTCCCATGGTGTGTGTCACCTATACCAAACTGCATAGTTCGTACTTACTGTGTCAGTTTTTAAATTTACTTCAGGTATATATATGATGGTACACATTAAGTCAAGATAAATAACTATACTTCCTTGACTCAAGGCCACATTTTAACATCTCTGAAATGGGGAGACATCTTCCAAATGATGGCATATCATAGTTTATTTGGTAGCCGTTATTTTTGCTTAGATGTACATAAAATAATGGAGCATCTTACGTGGATGACATCTTGAGAAAATATGGCCTGTCTAGGATGTGTGTGTGTGTGTGTGTGTGTGTGTGTGTGTGTTCTTTAGTACTTTGCCTCAAATGGGCCCACTGTGAACATCAAACACTTTGTGCTATGAAATTATCTGAAAGCCCCAAGCTAAATGAACATGCCTAAATTATTATAGCCTTATAGATCTCTTTTTGAGTTTCAAAAGCAAAAAAAAAGAGCCTTTTCTTCAAAGCCAAATGCATGCCCTTATTTCAAATAAAAAAGGAATAGCTCAATGGAACAAGCGTTGAGCACCTGCTGTATGCAATCCCCATGTCTGGAGCCAGAGATACAAAACTAACAGCCTGGCCCTGGCTTCCCTGGGCTCACCTGGATCAGGGTGGGAGAGTCAGTGTCATTTCTGTTGTTGGAGAGGTGTAAGTCCCTCTCTCCTCTCTCCTCCATCTCTGGCCCCCAGGTGTCCTGAGAGCCGTCAGGTTTTTCTGCAGGAGTAATAGAAACACGAATCCTATTGGTGACACCTATGAGGGGTGGATGGGCAGGGCTCTCATTGCTGAATTTGAGATGCCAGTGTGGGGGGGCGGGAAGGACAGAGCAGGGGATCCAGCAAAGGTGTCTGCGGTTCCCCCTGAAGCCCCAGAGCCCTGCCTTACAGAACTGACGCGGCTTGGATTTCTCTGGGCATCTGGCCCTCTAGGACGCTGGGAGCAGCCCTTCCTGAAGGATGCAGTGGGCGGGGGTGGGGTGAGGGGGGGTTGGGGCTTCACCATGTGACCTGAGACCTGCGTCCTGCTGTGCGGTCAGTTCTCAGAATGCAGCTGGGTGGGTCTGTCCGTGGCTGCAGCTGCGTATTTGCAGAGCAAGGGCCACGGGATCGCTCTGATTTCTCAGGACTCTCGCTGAGCAAGTAGGGTCAGAGGCTTCACGCGACCTCCCTCAGGGGCCCCGAGCCTTCTGGGATCCCAGGCAGGGCATTCTTTCCTGTGTGCAGGCTGGTACCCGAACAGACCCAGCAGACACGGGAGCGAGAGTAATTCACCTGGAATGTAAATATTTGGGGTCAGGGTGCTGAGTTCGTACCAACACCCATGATACTTGCTGTGCATTCTTGTCAAACAGGAAGAAAACCAAAACACTTCTCTGATAAAAACAGTTCTGTTTTATGTGGAAACACCTCCCCACCCACACCTCTGACAGTACGTGGTTATCTTACCAGAGTCAGAGAAGGTTTTCCAATGAAATCTCTCTCTGCCCTTTCCGCCTCCATCTACTGGGCATCTTGCCAGCCTCAGCCAGGCGCAGAGAAGGATGGATCAGGAAGGAGCCCTAATGTATAGTAAAAACAAGAGAAAATCAATCAACCAACGAAAACTGAGGCCCAGAGAAGCAGAGTTTCTGCCTCTGTGTTGCTCGACTCAATAGCAGATCCCACAGGACTCCAAGACCACCCCAGGGCACACAGTCACCGTGTAGGGCTCTGGGGACAGGCAGAACGTGGCCACGTGGCCTCAGTAGTGGACCTTCATCCAGGAAGCCTGTCCGTGGTTGCCTGCTGTGTCCTTATCGGCAGCAATACACCTGTGACTGGCCAGAATGCCCTCCTGACTTCAACGCAGGTCAATGCTGATCACATTAGCCTCCCATATAAACTCAGGTACATTCTAAGAGCATTCACCTGGAAATAACACGCTCCCCACAAATAACCCAGCTTTAATAATGCTTTTGTCTCACATTAGAAGAAGTCACATGCTAGGCCCCGCATTTCTGCAGTGGCCCAACAATGCCATCAGGGACACTGGCTCTTTCTGTCTCTGCTCTACCACCCTTTATGTTGGCTTTCATTCCCAGATCATTGCCTCACGATTGCAAGATGGCTGCTGCAGCTCCAGGCATTGCATCTATGGTTCAAGGAGGAGGAAGGAATGGGAGAAGGAAGGGTGGTCCCTGTTTCAGAGAAGGAAAATTTCCTCAGAGGCCCCAGCAGATTTCTGTCTATGTCTATTCACCAGAACTGTCATGTGGCCATCCTTAGCTTCAAGTGAGCCTGAAAAGGCGAGTACTCTTAGCTGGGCATGTTACCTGCCTGGGCATAATGGGGGCCCTGTTGGTTAGGATGTGGGGAAATGGATATTGGGTTGGCAGCGAATGGTGCCTGCCCCAGTGGGTAAGTGAGGAAACTGGAATCTCTGCCCGGTGGTGAGGTCTGTGCTTTAAGAAGAAGTAAATTCTGTGTGGGGAAGGGCTGGCATGCACCACTGGACTCTGTTTTCTTTGGGTTTTGCAAAAATTATAGGATCTTACTGCTAAACTCCCGCACTCTTCAGGGAGTGTTCAGAGAATTTTAGCCTTAAAGAACTGACGCTGTCAGATGCTGATGTATTTTGGCAAAATGAGATTCTGTCTGGGCCAACTGGAGAATTCCAGGGAACCAAGAGATACAGGAGAGCATGGAGCTCCTTGAGGCCAAAGGAAGAGATGGGGCGTCTTCAGCGTGGGAGCTTGCCCGGATGAGGAAGAGGGTCCCAGGGCTGGTCGCGGCCCCCCAGGATCCCCATCCCACAGTCCCAGGTCCCACACTGCTTAACCCTGCTCTGCACTGTTTTCAGGCCAGGCACTCTGGCTTTGACCACGGTCACGGGGGAAACCACACCTCTCACAGTGACATCATTCTGGATCCAACTTCCCTGACTCACTTTTACCCCTGAAGCGTAAACCTGAATCCCAGGTTGTTGAAAACGTACAACCCATAATGGCAAATATTGACACAGCCCTGAGGATGTGCCGGCACCGTGCTGGGAGCTCACACCGGCCACAGGGGGCTGGGTCACAACCTCCCTGCACCCTGGAGGAAACTGGGGCTCTCGCTCATCCTGGCAGCCACCCGACTCCCCGGGCCACACCTGCACACGTGCCCCCAGACAGGCCCTGCACGCAGCCAGGCTCCCGCCCAGGACGGTGGTCTACGTCTGCCGGTGTCCGGCAGCTGCCCCTGTGTAATTTTGTGGGTTCTCCTGCTGGACACCCCTTTAATTCCTGCTCCTGTGGGGAGTGTGGCCCCTCAGTCACCCAGCACATGGCGCACGCAGGACACAGTCCACCAGCTTCCACGTTTCAGCCCCGCGGGACCCGGAGATGGGGATTATCTGCCTGGCACGCCTGTAAGGAGATCGCCGCTCGGACAGACCTGGGACACAGGGTCTTTGTCCCAGGGTTATTGACCGGAGGGAGGGAGGCTAGGCCCTGAACTCAGGCTCTGGGGGCAGCAGGCGACCCAGGATGTCGCTAAGTCGAGCAAACAGAACCCAGAACGTGAAAAGCACTCTGGAGAGAAGGACGGCGCCATTCTTCTGTGTCTGAATCCGATCAGCCCGGGCTCAGCTTTTGGTCCCCTGCGGGGCGGGGGCTCGGAAAGGCTGCTGGTGACTGGGCAGTGTCTCCCGGCGGTGGTCCAGGACCCCGCCATCTCCGGCCCAGGTCCGCCTGCGGTGAGCACCCCTGGGCCCAGGCGCCAGTCCCCTCCTGCCTCTGGGACCTCAACCCGCCTGCCCTGCTTCTAAGGTGCCGGCCCAGAGCCTCACAGCCCTGCCTCTATCTCCCCAGGCTCTAGCTTCTGGGTCCTCCACCCTCTCTGAGGGCCTGTGTTCAAAATCCAAGCCTGGCCCATTCCCTGGAAATAAGGGACCCCCTTCCCCCAAGGTATGAGGCTGTGGCGGGTGCTGGGGCCTCTGATACAGAGGCACTTGAGGTCACGTGGAAATGCTGCTTTCGGCTGCAGAATCGGTTGTCACAGGGTGGACACTGGGTGTCTGAGTCTCTCACAGGCAGATGGGTGACCCTCTCGGGGTGTGCGCCCTGGGGTCCGACCGCAGCCCTGCTTTCCTCCCTGTCCTGCTGTCTTCACTCCCTTCTATGGCTCTGATTTTATGTTCGAATGCTATGGATGTCTGTAACCCCTGGAACAAGATGGGTCAGTAATAGAGGCAGAGCTGTGTGGCCTGCCGAGGCGAAGCCAGGCACGCGCCCACAGTGCCAGGCCGAGTAGGTCACGGCAGCCTCTCCCTTGCCCAGAAAGTACACACAGGCCGCTGGCCCTCCAGTAACCTGCCCAGCGCAGCTCTTTGGGCGGTTTGGTGACGTGTGCTGGTTCTCCAATGGAGCGTCCTCTGTTCACCATCATAAATGCAGAGGGAGAGACAGAGACAGAGAGATGGGAGAGAGACAGGAGAGAGAGAGAGAGAGACAGGGAGAGACATACAGAGAGAAAGAAAGAAAGAGAGAAAGGGAGAGTATTCTTCCTGTGGACCAGGCACTGCTCCAGCCTCGTTGGTCACCCTCTTTTGGGGCCACCCCCTCATCCTGTCCATCCTGCCCAGAACCCACTGTAGGCTGGGCGGCATTGTTCCCTGATGATTCCAGACGTGGGATTCTAGCTTCCCAAGGACAGTGACTCCGCGGGTGGGACATAGGATGCTCCTTGACTCCTGAGCAGGTGCACAGCTGTGCTGGGAGTGGGAAAAGCTCTGCCCTTCGACGTCAGGAGGCCTGGGTGACTCCTCTTAGAGTGACACGTGAGGTCTGGCTTTGATCTAAAACACGTGTGCAGAATAACTCGATGACCACCTTCTCAGAAGGGCCTGGGGTAAACCCTGCTCACAGGCTGTGGAGGAAGCCGTCTCAGTGGTGCCGTTCGGCCCGCAGCTCCCCTGATTCATCCAAGAGGCAGAGCGCGCTTGCACCATCGTTCTGTCCTTCCCAGGTGTGTTGTGTCTGGCTGCACCTGGGTGACTCACTGGGCAAGAAGCCATTCGGGAAGGGAGGGAACTGGGTCGTCGTCAGCGCAGCAGGGAGACAGAGCTGTTGGGAGCCCACTGCACAGGTAAAGAAACCGAGGCCAGCCTCCTCTCCTGCCTTTTCTCCGACCAGTCCAGGGGCCCCTCCACTCCATCCTTCTCACGGCTGCTGCCCTCCACCTGGCCCCGAAGGAGGATGCCCCTGACTACTTATCCCCTTCCACACCCCTCTCAGGTGGCTGGGCTCCTGGCCTCAATCGATTACCCTCCTCGAAGGCTGGCATCTGTTCCCAAAGCCCAGACAGCTTGCAGGTCTACTGAAGGGGAATCCAGAGACCCCAGCACCTTTGGAGGCAAACCCATGGGGTCCTGAGTTGTTGGAATGGATTTCCCAGGTGGTCAGAGACAGGACAGCGCCACCTCTGGCACAAGGAAGGAAAGTCAAAAGCCATTGACCTGGCCCCCCCGGAATTCAACACCGAGTTTGTTGGGTTTTGTGAGGGTGAATCGTCCTGACGGGGGAAGTCGTGACCCAGCATTGTATCTGCAATCGTTTCCTCAGGAAAAAGCAGAGTGGGCTGGCTGTCACTCCAGACCCATCCCTGTAACCCCCAACCCTGATTGCTTTCACTTCCGCTGCAGCTGTCCCTGGAGGGACCGTCTGTGAACAGATGCAATGGACGTGACGTTGGCCTCTGTCCATTGATTCTGCAAACCATGTGCCAGGCCTTGTTCCTGGACGAGACAGCGGCAGTGAATTTGGGGCACGGAGTCCCTGCCAGCTCCAGCCACCACTCCAGGGGACCTCAGGACAGCAGACGTGTCTCAACACGTTTTTTAGAAAAAAGAATTAGTGACTCTTTACAGTAAGGCGTGAACAGATTTTTAAAGTTTTGAGTACTACAGGAACATAAGCTATTAAAATGTATATACGGTAGACATTTTCTCTAAAGGAAAGGAAATTGCAAAGAGTACTTTTATCATTTTCATCATAAAGTTAGACGACTTGGGGGGATGGCAGGGTTCTAGGCTGCGTGCTCGTCTCCTGCAAGGGGAACTAGGGTGGCACACGCACCTGTGCTGCTTAGACGGTTCTGGTCTCATTTTCTCTCCCTCTTTTACAGGCAACCTTGGTTCGCTTTGTGTGAGTTGAATGCAGAGGAGATGCCCCGCCACCCCCATCCTAGGTGGTCACCAGGAAACCCACCAGGGCAGTGGAGTTCTGCCTGGTGATTGGGGGTTTCTGTGTCTGCTGAAAAGTCCAAATCTGCTGCCCGGGCCAGCATCTCTCCTGAGGCCCCAGTCTGTTCCCAGGTATCACGGCGGATACCCCGTATCCAGATTGGGGTTCCACGTCCCCTTTCCTGTCATTGTAGTGAATGGAGCACCACCTGCTCCAGGCGAAACCTCAGTGCCATCCTCGACTCCTCTGTCTCTCACGCCTGCGACGAATCAACCTTCAAACCCTCCTGCTTCTCCTTCCAGACCCCCAAATCCTTCTTCTCTTCTCCCTTCCTCCCGCCCCAGCCCTGATCCAAGTCCCCAGCTCTTCTTCTTGATGAATTAAAAAAAAAATGTATTGAAGTAAGTTGATTTACAGCGTTGTGTGAATTTCTTCTGTACGGCAAGGTGACTCAGGTATACACACATATATATTCTTTGTCACATTCTTTCCATTAAGGTTTGCCACAGAATACTGAATATCGTTTCCACTGCTCTACGGTAGGACCTTGTTGTTTATCCATCCTATACACAGTAGGTTGCCTCTGCTAATCCCAAACTTCCATTCCTTCCCTCCCCTCCCCACTCACCCCCTTGGCAACCCCAAGTCTGTTCTCTCTCCGATAAACTATCTGTCTCTTCCCTAACCCGACCCTGACTCTTCCCATCCAGTTTCTCGGCTGCAGTGACCGAGGTCTCATAAAACACGCTGCAGCTTAATCCTTGTGCGGCATCCAGGTGCTTTGGGATAATGTGAAGATTCCAGATTGGAACCTTTCTGCTCCTTTTGCAAAGCTCATCTTCGTAAGATGTGGTGTTCAGAAAACACCAGCCGGATGACTGATGAAAAGTAAAAAGGAAAAAGCGGCTTAATCCTTTATGAGTTCTCTGTACGCAGGATGAATTATATAGCTCATAGGGAAAGCTGCTGAAAATCCCCTCTCCTCTCTCGGTAGCTGGGCAAAGGCTCTTGCCTGACTCCCCTCACCCTCGCCCAGCCACAGCCCTGCTCCCAATGCGAGCAGCTCTGGCGTTTTTCTAAGCCTTTCCTCACAGCTCACCATGCCATGGATTCCAGAAGCCAAGCAAAGGGCAGGTCGTTAGCCAACATCCTTGGGAAAGAGTCTTATTGATCACCTCCTGCATCTTCTCCTGGAGGTCTGCAATCTGCCCTTTGGATTACAAATCAAGGTCCAAGGAGTCTGAGGGAAGTCGATTATAAGACAATTGTGTGGATAACTCAGCCAAAGCCAGAACTAATTTAAGAAGAAATTGGGGAATCTTTAGCTCAATGATAAAAAGTCACCAGGATTTGGACTCTATCACTCACCAGCCATTGGCCTTTGGACAGCATATTTACTGTCTCTAAGCCTCAACCTTCTCATCCATAAAATGGGATGGTGGCGGGGCCCATCCCACCCCCATCAGTTTATTGGGCAAATTCGCTGTGATAAACTTAACACAGTACTTAGGACGGTGAGTCCTTTGTTCAGGAGGCTCGGCCTCTGCATGACCCGTGAGGCTCACCTGAGCAGGAGCAGGTGTAGAGAGAACACCGCAGACACACATCACCTCTCCCCACAGACCACCTGGGGGCCGGGGGGTGGTGGGTGCTATGAAAGCGTGAACTCTGGGGATCTGAACCCATCGGGAAATCAGGGAGAGCTTCACCAAGGAACGAGGGCTTTGAGGCCAGAGCTGAGGTTGATTCAGTGGGTGTCAACGAGGCAAAGAGTAGGGAAGAGTGTCCAGGTGGCGCGTGCAGGATTCCCTAGGCTGGAGGGAGCGCACAGGGAGTGGGGGGTGGGGGGGAGCCAGGGAGTTTAGGTTTCAGGCTGGAGGGAGAAGCTTCATTAGGGCTTTTGTCCTTATTCTAAACACTGATGGGTTTTATCAGGAAGGGGATGTGCTCAGACATCAGAGTTTAATCATTTTCTCTCTTCTCCCCGTACGTCTCCATTGCATTAAATCGAAAAGTCAATCTAAAATTGGTGTTTTCTTGATTCTTCTTGATTGGATGACGGTGATCACTTTTATTACACAGAGCCATGAATAAATAACATCTTATCTAAAGTTCCCTTAGGACAAGTGCGTCCCACACTGGATTCTGTGGCCTTTGAGAGGACTCCCAACGACAAGCATTGAATTCTCCAGCTCCTTTTAGACACAGCCTTCGGGAGACGTGGTTTAAAAGAAGCAGTGACGATGGTTTGAAAGATGACACGAGATATTCTACTGCAAAAATCTGTTTGCCTATTTTTTTCAGACTGATACACCACAGATCACAACACATGTGAATAATCTTCTCAGGGGATCCACCCTAGGGTAGAATTTTGGGGAAAGAAAAGGGACAATGGGGAAATGAACAGTAGGGGACAGTTCTAGAAGGAAAGCTGCTGTGCGTTAAGGGCGATTTTGCGGCACCAGGAAAAGTAGGCAAGTTGGCGGCTTCGAGCTGCTGGGGATGATACATCATGAGAGAGGAGGAAAGCTTGGGGAAGAAAAGGGGACACGCCAGAGAAGTTCATGCGACACTAAATACCCGGCGAAAGCCATTTGAAGAGAAAGCTGTAAAAAAAAAAAAAAAAAAAGCAATAGATTTAGCAACAAGGAAACCGCCAGGAGTTTGGAGAGCTACACTTTGCTCTGGTTTCCAGGGCCTAGTGACTCATAAACTACACCAGTCATCCCTGGAAACTAAGCATTTTGCTACACTCAATGGAACAATACAAAAAAGTATCAGGGATGGGGCAAGTGCATTCTAGGCATCTCCGGTGATGGGACAATAATTATTCTAGTGTGGTTCAGCAAGAAACTGAGACCAGGGAGAGGTGAAGGTGACCAGGGTCACCTGCTGGAAAAGCCAAACGTAGAGTTCACAGCGAGTTCAGGTCTGACTGCAAACCCCATGCACCTGGCGGGCCGCTCTCGGAAAGCAGGTCATGAGCCCATGCCAGGATGCACCTCAACCTGGATTCGTAAACGTTTGCTGAACAGAAACGCAGGATCCTAGAGCTGAAAATATATATCAAGTCTGCAATCAAACAGAATATTAGTACCTACTTCTTTCTGGAAAGTACCTAAAATGAAGCATAGTGGAAAAAGAATATTTGGCATCGTCACGTTTTCCTAATCTTTCATTTCAGGACAGAGAGAGGGAGGGAGGGAGGGAGAGAGGGAGAGGTGCGTGCTGTAAATATTCCCGCGTGTAAAGCCCCCACCCCCCCACGCACCTCCTTTCCTCTGTTGCCAGCCAGTTTTCTTTTGACTTTCTCAGTGGTGCTTCTCTGTTCCCTTCCTTCCTCTTTCTACCTTGGTGGAACCCGCCGTTACCTACAGGATTCTCCATCTTTGAGGCTGTTCTCTGACCTAGTTCCCTCCAGGTCTCAGAGGATCTCTTTCCTACCTTCCCATCAAACTTCCCAAACTGTAGCTTCTCAGCGCCCCCTGCTCCCTATGTCTTGCCACCTGGCGTCTGCCTGGAACTTGTTGGAGAGTGAAAAGCTAAGAAGACACCTTCTTTCCAGAGCCACTTCCTCTCCACTGGTTGGAATCCCCACAACCTACCCAGGGTCCTTGGAACCTGGGGGCTGAATATCTACCAGCTTGGGCTCCCAGGACCCCCTTTTGGGGGAGCAAGGAGGCCTAACCCTGGAGCCCATGGGGGCAAAGGGAGAACAGAGAAGAGAGAATAGACAGGTGGAAGGCAGACCGTGGCTTCTGGTGGCATCATCAGGCCTAAAGCTGTGCTGAGGGGCCCAAAGAACTGTCTTCTCTACCATCTCTCCTGAGACCCCTGGAAGGTGCTGAGACCCCTAGATGCTCCCCCTCGGCTGTCTTGTCCCTCTCTGATGTGCCTGAGTGGCTCCCCCAGGGGATGGAGCAGATAAACTTCCTGGTCCCAAGGCTGCCTGAGAGACAGAGCTTAGGCAGAGGGGTGGGTGGACGGTTGGTGGTGCAGAGCCAGAACAGGCAAGACGCCAACCGGCAGAGAATCCAGGGGGGAGAAATGAGGGGCACGGAACTAGAAACTTCCTGGGTGTGTCTCCTGGGGGCCTGGAGGGGGAACAAGAGACTCAGTGGAAGGAAGGCAAGCGTTTCAAGGGTCAAGTGTGAAGACAGAATTGAGGAGCTACAGGTCTGGGAGAGTGAGGACAGCGTAACTGCTGGCAGACTGGAACGGGGGTCCCAGGGCCAACTTAGAGCAACTTCCAGAGTTCTGGGTGGGCGCCGGGCTGCAAGACGTGACAGCAGGAGACTGGTGAGACTCTGCGGGTGGTGGGTGCTATTCTGAGAAGTCTGCCCAGGAAGGTAGGAAAGGGATGGTGTGAGACAGGGTCTGCCTTAGCTCAGCTGCTATGACAAAACACCAGGGACGGGGATGCTTATAAACAGCTGACAGTTATCTCTCACGGGTCTAGACGCTGGGAGTCCAAGATCGAGGTGCTAGCAGTCAGCGTCCGGTGTGGTCCACCTCCCTGGTTCAGGGACAGCGTCTTCTCGCTCTGTCCTTGTCTGGAGGAAGGTGTCAGGGAGCTCTCCGGGGTCTTTTTTATAAAGACCCTGATTCCATTCATGAGGGTTCCACTCTCATGGTCTAAGCACCTCCCAAAGGACCTACCTCCTCCCACCATCACCTTGGGGGCAGGATTTAACATGGGAATCTGGGGGACACAGATCATAGCAGGGTTAGGTGGACACAGCAGACTCAGTGGGCAGCGTCTCCCACCCGCAGGTGCCGCGGCCCAGTGTCGGTGACCCACAGAGGCAGTATTTCTTTGGATTAACAAGCGCAACCCTTTAGGTGTTTTGGGTCGGGGAGGGGCTCCAGGGAAGACAACTGTTCATAGCTCTCTTGCTCTATCGAGTGATTGTTGTTTTTTTAAAGTTTCCTTTCTTATCGGTAAGACCACAGTCGGCCAACATCCGATCTGGGCTAAAATGCAAAAGGCTGGGTGCCAGGCATCCAGTCACCTGTCCACGGCGATCATCGGTCCTACCGGGTGTTTGTGTGCCTGTACCCTTTGGCCCGGGGCCCTGGGCACCCAGGGGACAAGGCTCCTTCCGGCCGCCACACCCAGTTCGAGTCCCCCGCTTTTCCTGTCCACGTGGTTTGGGAGGCAGTGAGGGTACAATGGGGTGAGGCGGGTGTCGCCCTGGGTCACAGTCCTTTCTCTCCGGAACTACTGTGAGTTTGGCCAGAGTTGACCACAAAAACCCCTATGTGTGTGAGTGTGTGTGTGTGTGTGAGTGTGTGTGTGTCTGTGTCTGTGTGAAAGAGAGAGACAGAGAATGCTGTAAGTCCATTTAGCTTTAGATAAGAGAGGTCTTTGCAGCCCTGCCAAATTCTATTTAAGAAACCCCCCCCCCCCCGGGGGAAGGTGGCTTATTCTGCCCCAGGGAGAGAGAGCCATTCTACAAGCAGCGGGGGATTGGGGGCCTTTCCCCACTTCGCTGTGGCCACAGACCTGGGCTTTGGACAATCTCTCCTAGGGTGTGGGCTTGCTGGTCCAGAGCCTGCGTACTGTAGACGCTCTGTGCTGATGGAGAAACACCCAGAATGTGGGAAGCCGGCCCTTCCGGGGCACCCAAACATGGGAGAATTCGGACCATGAAGACTCCTGGAAGAATCTGATGAAGCCAGAAAAAAAAGAAGTGGAGCGGGATGGAGCAGAGGAGATGGGGCAGTTAGCCTGAGCGCAAGGCCGGGCTTTGCCTCGGTGCTGGGACCTGGGGAGTCCCTTGCCTTTGAAAGCTTCAGTTTCCCCATATGTAAAATGAGGGAATCAAAACCAGTTCAGTAATCTCGGAGACACGCTAATAACCCAGCTCTCACAGCAGCAGGCCGTTAGCTGGGTCCCTGAACAATGCCTACAGCCGTGGGCCCCCTGACCCCGCCCTGGCACTGGATGGCCTTTCATGATGACAACGGTCACCCATGGCAACTGAGTCTCCAGCAATGCAGCATCGATACTTGGAAAGTGCTCCAGGAAAGAAACAGTAAATTCTAGTTCTCTACTCTCATAGCCGTGCGGCGGATTTCAGGACACTGCAGAAGTGACCCCTGCTCCGAGGATGGCCGCACCAGGCGGGGCACAGCAGACACACCTGGTGCTGGAGGTCCCTCAGCGTTCCTGGGAGGCTGCTATAAAATGCAGATGCCTGGGCCCTGTCCCAAACCCCCTGACTCGGAGCCTTGAAGGGTAGGCCCAGGGACTCTGGGTCATGTGCTCAAGGGGTTTCCATGCATATTAAAGTTTGGAAACCTTGAGAAGCCGGGTAACAAAGTTTGGTTTATAAAACGTGAATCCTTCAAAAGTTGGCCAGCTTTTACAAATGAACATATCTACGAAAGACGAATAGACTCACAGACAAAGGGAACAGACTTGTGGTTGCCAAGGGGGAGGGGGAGGGGAGAGGGAAGGATTGGGAGTTTGGCATTAGCAGGTGCAAACTGGTATATATAGAATGGACCAACAAGGTCCTACTGTACAGCACAGAGAACTAGATTCAATATCCTGGGATAAACCATCGTGGAAAAGGATATGAAAAAGAATGTATATATGTGTATAACTGAGTCCTTTTGCGGTACAGCAGAAATGAACACAACATGGTAAATCAACTATACTTCAATCAAAATTAAAAAAATAAATAAAGTAAAATTTATTTTTAAAAAGTTGGCCAGCTTTTATTTTATGTTACTGAAAAAGTCTCACCTAATTCAGCCCAGAAAGGCCCTTGGTGTAGACAGCTGTGTCCATGAACGTCTTGGTTGTAAGTCCCCAGGTAAACAACACCCTCCTACAAGCTCACCTTCTGGATTCCCACAGTCTTATCGTCTGGTTCCTTGGGCATTTATGTTTGCAACTCCTGTTGCAAGAGTGGTTATTTGAGACAGATTTCAAGTTTCAGGGCAGGGATGCTGTCTTACCCTTCCTGGGCTCATGTATGTCAGGGCAAGAGGCTGGATGCAATGGATACTCCATGTAAATGCTTGTGGAAATGAATTAACATGAAATGCCTGGACAAAGGTCACGAGGCTTTCCTGGAAGGCCCACATAATCTGCTTTATCTTCCATAGGCTCCTAGTGCCTTTCTCTCGCTATCAAATTATTTTATAACCGCAAATACGTGGGATTGGTCAGGCTTCTCCCGGAAGTAACCTCGATGAACAATGAACAATGAACTGATTTGTGTAAAGTCTCCCAAGTAAAAACACAGTTGAGGTAAGAGTTCTGAACCACTGTCATCTTCCAATGAGCCCACAGTGGTTCCAGTGGTGAGAAGCTGAAGTAGGCTCAGAAAAAACTGAGTAAGCAATTCTTTAAATGACCCATGAATTCTCTAGACAGTTCCAAAGTTCAGAAAACATTCATGTGGTTAATGCACAATCTCTGTCTAAGATAACTGTGAAAGTAAGCCATATTTGTACCTTCTAAGGGATTCAGCAGTCCCATTACCCATTATTTCTAAGAGGCTTCAGAATGGTTCATTGGACGCAATGCTGCTTTCTGCCTTCTCTTTGTTTCCTTTGGTGTCCTTGGCCCAGAGAATCCGTAATTCGGTGGTTCTCAGACTTGACTGTCCCTGTGGAGATCTGAAAGCTCCTGTCAGAGAGGCCTCACTCCTTATCAATTAAAACAGAGCCCCAGGGAGTGGACCCCAAGCATTAACAGGTTTAAAACATTCCCCAGGTGTTTCCGAGGGGCAGAAAGATTGTGATCCACTCCCTTCACAGAACCAAACTGGACTCTCTCCTCAAAACGAATCTTAATCACTTGACAAATGAATGAGAAAAATTCACTTGGAATAGAACAAACCAAGTGAAATTCAGATTGTCCAATAACTGCCTCACCACAACCAATGAGATTGTTGCTGGGGATTTTATTTCTCCCCCAACAATAGTTATATTAGCTGATGTAATTTACTGATTTCTGTTCTCTTGCTAACCTCTCCTGTATTTGCTTTTCTTCTTCCTGAAGTTATTAGGTAGCACAGGGATGTCAATCCTGGCTGAACATTGGAAGGACCTAGAGAGACCAAAAATAACTGATGCCTTGTTCTGAGGTGTGGCCTGGGCACTGGAATTTAAAAATTTTCCCCGGATACTTCAATGGGTATGCAAGGCTGAGAGCCACTGATTTTGTAGTTCTTTCATCAAAAAGTCTGTGTTAAATGCTTCAGGGATTCCCTGGTGGTGCAAGGGCTTCGCTGGTGGTGCGGTGGTTAAGAATCCGCCTGCCAGTGCAGGGGACACGGGTTCGAGCCCTGGTCTGGGAAGATCCCACATGCCGCAGAGCAACTAAACCCATCCGCCACAACTACTGAAGCCCACATGCCACAACTACTGAAGCCTGTGTGCCTAGAGCCCGTGCTATGTAACAAGAGAAGCCACCGCAATGAGAAGCCCGCGCACCGCAACGAAGAGTAGCCCCCACTTGCCGCAACTAGAGAAAGCCCACGCACAGCAACGAAGACCCAACGCAGCCAGAAATAAATAAATAAATAAATAAATAAGTTTATTTTAAAAAAAAACAATGCTTCAGTCTTTTTAGGTCTGAAGTCTTTCTTCTGCATTTGGTCTTGATAATCATTTTGTTGTTCATAGAATTCTAGGTCGAAAGTCATTTTCCTCTGCCTTTTGAAAGTTTCCACTCACCACCTTCTATCCTTAATGTTGAGATGTCAGCTTTTAGTCTAATTGTCATTCCTTTGTGTAGCTCACCTACCATTTTTCTCTCTGCTACCCTTTAGCTTTTCTCTTTGTCCTTGTTGTTCTGCATTTTTACTGCAATGCATCTGACAGTGGGTTTATTTTTATCCTGCTTGCTCCTCTGTGTTATCTTTCTATTTGAAAACTCATGTCTTTCTTCAATTTTGGAAAGTTACCTTCTGCTATACGTTGGATCTTTCCTCCATTATTTCCTATATTCTCTACTCCTGGAACACCTATTAAATGCATGTTGTAGGATCTCGTTTCATTTTCCATATCATTTAAGTCTCTTTTATGTTTTTCATTTCTTTATCTCTCTGCCTGTTAGCATTAATTCCTTGGTACAATCTTCTATTTCACTAGTTGTCTCTTTAACTGTGTTTAACTCATCTTGTTTATTAAGTGGTTTATCTCAATATATATTTTCTTAATTTCCAGGATCTCCAATCAGCCAGTTTTTAAATCTACTTCTTCTTGATTCACAGCTGCTTGTTTCATGGAATCCTATTTTTTGTTCATTTCTGTTGTTACCCTTTCCTCCGTCGCTTTGAAGAACACACACAGCAAGTTAAAGTCCTCTGATGATTGCTCTATTATTTAGATTTCCTTGGGAGCATTCTTCCATTTGTTGCACTTTTTGGAAATGTTTTCAAGGCATTTGTTTTCCCTATGCTTTGAAATGTCACTTTGCAGCTCCTGTTTCTTTGTTTGTTAGCTCTCCTCTTCCTTCTCTCATCCTATTATGGTTGACAGACTCCTGGTTAACTCACCTGCAACTCTACCCCACTCCAAGGTCAGACAAACAACCCTTGTCAAAAGCAGTCCAGCTTTTTGTTCATGGGTGGGAAGCCATGTCCCTCCTCTTTCTTTCCTAGAGTGAGCTGGCTCTGGGCTTCTCCCACACACTGGGTGCCTCTGGTGTCCTTTCCCATTTAGGATGTGAAATCCTGGTGGCACTGCCCGTGTCTGGGCCTGGACACCTATAGGCTGGTAGCTTTTTCTTCTTCTCTGAGTTTACTCATTCGGTTTCAAGCCCATAATATTTTTAAAAAATAACGATGTACATAAAATATTTTCTGTATACGTATTAGGATGCTTTAGGGTACAAGAAACAGAAAACCCAACTCAAAGTGACTTTAAAACAAGGAACGTTCCCATGTCGTGCAGCTGCACATCTGGCAATTCTTGTCCAGTTGTTCTAAAATGTGCTGGAAACTTCCACTTGTCTTTCTAGACTGTCCCAGCCCTCCCTGTGCTGTCTACTCAGCTGCCTGCCTGAATAGATGTCCAGTCAAATGTGGCTACTCGCAGCACCAACAGGAGATCCTAGAGGGAAAGGGGAGTGAGGGGGTATTTATTCTCCCTGCTCTCTCCCTGCAGGGACCCTCAGGCCAGCTGCATCCTCCATGCACCAGCCCAAGTCCTCTCAGAAGGGCATCTCCACACAACAACTCTGTCTCCAGGTTTCAGAAGTCTCCTCTCTTCTTTCAGGACTTGGGGGCGGAGGGCAGGATGGAGCAGCTCCCCCACATTACTAACTACAAGGGGGGCACTGCACTTATTTCTTCTGCACTTTTTAAAGCAGTTAATTTATTGAAATCTCTTCAAGGGAATTCCCTGGCGGTCCAATGGTAAGGACTCTATGCTTTCACTGCCGAGGGCCTGGGTTCAATCCCTGGTCAGGGAACTAAGATCCCACAAAGCTGCACTGCGTGGCCAAAAAAAAAAAAACTCTTCAAATTATTCCTATTTGAATGTGCCATCTACTGGGAATTTGCTTGATAAAAAGTCACCAGAGAGGGCTTCCCTGGTGGCGCAGTGGTTGAGAATCTGCCTGCCGATGCAGGGGACACGGGTTCAAGCCCTGGTCTGGGAAGATCCCACATGCCGCGGAGCAACTGGGCCCGTGAGCCACAACTGCTGAGCCTGCGCGTCTGGAGCCTGTGCTCCGCAACAAGAGAGGCCGCGATGGTGAGAGGCCCGCGCACCGCGATGAAGAGTGGCCCCCGCTTGCCACAACTAGAGAAAGCCCTGGCACAGAAACGAAGACCCAACACACCCAAAAATACAAATAAAAATTAAAAAAAAAAAAAAAGTCACCAGAGATCAGTGTATTTTTGTGTCCCCAATCTGCCATCCAGAGTATGAGATTCCTCCTAACGGTGGTTTGTTATTAGATGGCTACGGGCAGTAATTGTTGATACGTGTTAGCATCCAGGGAGAGAGAAAGAGGCCATCCCTTTAGAAAACAAAGACTTTTTCCGAGAAGCCACCAGCCAACTTCCCTTGATATTTCATTGGCCATAATCAGTCACATGTCCATTCTTGAGCCAATTCCTTTCCACTGGGGAAATGCCATGTGTTGATTGGCTTAGACAGGGGTGTTCTGACCAATGGCTCCTGAGGAAGTTGGAATTTCTGTGACTGGCTTAGATTTTCTAGCTCTGAGATCCATCCTCCAGTCGTAGGGCTGCTGCTATATGTTGGGACAGGGATGGAATGAGTGACAAGGAGACAACCATCACCTCTGCTAAGTTGGGAGAGGACAGAGACATGGTGAATCTCAGGGTGTGTTTCCATGACAACTCCCTATGCCACGTTGCCTGGCAGTCTATAGAATTTCGCAGTTCAGAAGATACTTGCTATTTGAAAGCAGTGGTTCCTAAACCCTTCATAAGTCCCCAAATCCAAGATTACAGCCAAGATGCAAAATGCCCTCAGTCTCCTTACCTGAAGCAGAATGAATATCACAGTGTTGCCTTGAAGCTTGAATGAGATCTGGTGTCCCGTGAGGACATCCATGCTGGGTGGGGAGGTGGTGGCCTGGAGTAGGCACTGCTCTGGGCCTGGCTCCTCTGAACCTGCAATGTCCACAACTCAGCGTGAACATGGCAACAATCCGAGGACCATTGCCAGAGGCTTGAGGGATTGCTTGATGGGCCAAAGGCAGACTGAGTGCCAAGTGTCAGGTACCACACCCTCTGTCCCTTTCTGTGGAACTTGATCTTGAGACCGTTTTTATTTCAAGATGGATCAGCGAAGGACTTTTCTTCATGAGAAGAGAGATGAGAAATGACGTGAATCATTTCAGATCATTCCATACAAGGATAAAAGGGGGCTTATATATGGGGCATGTGAAGCTTAATAAAGTCTAAGCTTAATTTAAACAATTGAAGCTTACCCACTCTCCCTTGGGAAAACCTGACCTAGAGAATAAAACTGTTGAAAAGAAAACAAAGGATGACAGGTGTGTGTGTGTGTGTGTGTGTGTGTGTGTGTGAGATCATGTTTGAGCATATGTACATGTGTGAAGCCAAGTCCATGCATAGGTATATACATGTGGGTGTGACCACGTGAGGTCATGAGCATGTACGTGCATGTGCACGTGGGCATGTGTGTATGTGTGTGAACACATGTGCATGGGTGTATGTACACACAACTGTACTCTCTACCATGCATGGATCTCCTGGGCTCCTAGAAATCAAAAGTAGAATAGAATTTAAAGATCAACTAACTCACAATCTCTTTTGATCCCAATCTGAACTTAATTAGAGCAAAAGACCCAGAGGTCTACCAACATCTGCCCATTTTCATTCCGCAGTAGAAAAAACTTGTTGGAAACGACAACAAAAATGGAGAGAGATAAATATTCAACTTGCCCTAGAACTGTATAGGAACCCCCTATTTACACCTCAATTAGAAAAGAATGTCAATTTCTATACGTTGCTTGATACTATAACCAATGCTCTGTAAAGTTTCCGCTAATCCAATAGTGCTAGTACACTGGACTAGGGAGAATTTTACAGACACTTTCTTCTGTGCAGACTCACAGACAGCGCATCGTTACGGCTCCAACAAGCTCCTTGGGCACAAGGTCTCAACCCACACCTGCTCATCAGGAAGGGTTTGGGTAACATGTGTGAACTCCAAGGCACAGGGTTTAGTTATTAGAAAATTCTAGACCAAAAATCCTATCGATTCATTTCTCTTTAAATAACCAAACAACCCAAATCAAGTTAAATTGATAATAAAACAAACTAACAAAACAGTCATTTATAAGCAGGCAGCATGATAGCAGCAACTGAAAACCACAGTCAACTCAAAACACCACTAACGATGCCGAGAAAGAAAAGTCTTCAGAAATCACAATCACTGCACAGATCCCTAAATAAAGCGTTTTCCCTAAAAAACTCATCCCCCAGTAAGACTTAGGTTGCCTTCTATTTAAGTTCTAATGAAGTTTATCCTATTATAAGGCACTCATACTTGTTTTTTAAATTAATGTTTTTATTGTGAAATAGAACACCAGCTTTTTTTTTTTTTAATACGAAAAGCAAGCTTCTTTTCCCTGAAAGCACAATAGCCTGAAATGACCTCGATCAGGGTTTGGTTGGGATGTTTAGAGCAGCCACCTTGCTGAATCACTCACAAAAGATAAAGAAAAAAAGACATTTAACAGGGATTGAATTATTCCAGAAGGGATGACCTCACGCTCAGGCACCTAGGGTATAAAGTAAGCCTTTTGAGGACCGCATTAAAAGCAATATGTTATGTAAATTCGCCTACAAAGGATGAAACAGAAGCAACAATGTTCTCATGTTATGTAAAAAGTTACAGCTTGGGATACAGTTTCTAGTGACAGCACCCTGCTTGAGTCAGCTCGCTCTAGCTCAAAGAAATGAGACAAAACTGAAAACCATATAATGTACCCTGGAAAACTATTAGCTCAAAAGTGGCAAAGGAACTGGATGACAAAGGGGCAAGTAAGTATGGCTTCATCGAATGGGAGCGTGGAAAATCAGCGAGACGGTCGTTTGGAATTGATATAGATAATACTTGATATTTTGATGTATGTAATGAAATGAATACATTTTATATTTTAGGGAAAGATTTGACTGTTTAATCTGGGTCATTATATCTTTTATGGATTTTCTCATAAGAAAATGTCTTTAATGGTCAGGGTCTCCTATCTTTGAGGACATGAAGGAGCTTCCTGAGTTTAGGCTGAAGCAGGAGACACTCAGGGCTATAGCATCAATACTGGTTTTGCAATTTTAGTTAATTAGCAACATGTTCATTTTTTTAAAAAATTTTTTGGCCGCGCGGTTTGCGGGATCTTAGTTCCCCGACCAGGGATTGAACCCATGACCTCGGCAGTGAAAGAGTGGAGTCCTAACCACTGGATCACCAGGGAAGTCTCACAAATGCTAATTTTATCCAGGGGCTTTAAGACAGTCATCTTTAATAATTCATTTCATAGGCTGCAAGTAAATAGCCCGTTATTTTACACAAAAACAAAGTCAACACAATTAGACCTCTTTTCCAAGTAAGAACCAAAAAAAGGCTATTTCTTTCTGCCCACTTCAGTCCCCAAGGAAGGACAAACTTTGAGAATGTGGAGGACAGATGGGCCAACAGGTAGGAAGCAGAGAGAGGGCAGAGCGAGGTATAGGAATCCCCGTAGGACGAGCAAAGGGGCTGCATCTGAAAGGAGAGAGGAGACCCAGGGCTTCAGGCCTGGGGTCCCTTTAATAACAAAAACTCACATTGCTTTTTTCTCAAACACTTTGCTCTTGGTACAGCGGATCCCTTTAAGCAGAGGCATTCTACCTGGGCTCACCTGGGAATCTCCTGGCAGCAGAAAATCCTCCAGAGCCCCAGGTCTTGCCCCCATCGATTTGGATCTGAGTGGCCTGAATGTGGCCTGAGCACCCCTGGTTTTCCTGGAGCCTCACAGGTGAGTGCAAGGGGCGGCCAGAGCTGAGTACCACCTCCAAAGAGTTAGGGACGTGCTTCCCTTCAGAGATGGGGAAGGAAGGTGGATGCTAGGCCAGTATTTTCAGAAGAGTCGCCAGCAGCCTGCAGGCCAGAGGGCTGACCGACAGACCCCTCCGGTCCTCCTCCAGCTCCTGTCCTAGACTGAGGGGCCCCCCTTGACGGTGGGGAGCCAACCCCGCCCCCGCCAACAGGCGGCCTTTGAGAGTCACCTTTAAGACCCAACTCCCACCCATTCTTGGGGGTGGTCTTCAAATTTTTACTTCTCTGACTTCTAGAATATTTTTGAAAGACCAGGTGCCTCCTTGCACTTCCTAAGCTGCTATCTAACCACTTCTATCACACATCTAATTAGTGAAGTATGGAATTCAGAATATTGACATTTTAAATACAATGTTTTATCATCTTTAAAAGGTATCCAATAGAATCTAAATAACTTACAGATCTGACCCCCACCACTGGCCACTTAGAGAGTACAGGAACCAGTCCTTCTTTTACAATCAGGAATTTCACGTGGATTTTTCCCTCGCTGAACTTGCATTTCCACCCTCACGCCCTCCTGATTTAATCCCAAAATAATCGGTTCAATATTGATAATGTTGAATTTTACCTGAAGGTTTAGACATCCCCTGACCCTTCTGTGTTCTGGTAAATGGCTCACAGCAAGGGCCACCCCCCCTTCTTCATAAGACTTAAGAAGGCTCCCAGAGGCCCCCTTGTTTACCTGTGACGAGGCTGTGTGCAGACCCTCCGTGTTCACACTCTTTGCCTCATAAATGATTAGCTCAAGTGATCGTTCCCACCGATCACGGAACCAAACGCTGGTTACCCAGAGCGAAGCTTCTCTCCTTCCAGCCTCCTGAATTTTGGCCTGTGCCCCAGGCAGCCTCTCGTCCGCCAAACCCCTGTCTTCCTTTCGTCTCACTTCCTTGGGCCCCGTTCTTTTCTAGTTCTGTCGCTTTACTCTAGGGAAGAAACCCCCTTTCGCATCATGAGACGCTTGCAAGGCTCTCCTCAGAGTGGTTCTCGTTTTGCAAGAGGCCCTTTTCCTCTCTTGCAATAGCCTTTCAGATACTGCCTCTCCTTACTAAGCCTGGATTCAATTTGTTTTTGATTTGACAATACGTGTTTATGGCTTTTTGGATTAACCGGTCGGCTTCCTTGGAAGAAAATGTAATTTTTAAGTTACCTGAGGCATAGGGCACTGAGTGTCAAGAAAGCTCTGGAATTGTGAGCTTTTGTCACGATGCTTAATGCATGGCTGATGACGGCAAGGTGAGTATATAGTATAACTTTTGATGCGACTGTAACTTCTATGTTTAATAAACCGTTTGTTGGAACTATTAATGAGACGGTGTGATCTGAGAATGGAAACACACAGCTCCTTCTAAGGAAACGTTACCAGCCCACTGTCTTCCTAGCATGATTGTACCGCTCCTGGCGGCTGCTCCCAGGCAGATGGTTCCATCTTTCGTTACAGGAAATTCCCCAGAGGCCCATCAACACTTCGATGGCAGGTATCCAGAGACAGCACAAGGTTCTTTCAAACCCCTCACCTCAAAATCCTCTCCTGTCTGTTTCCACCTATCCTACCATCTGGCCCAATTCTAACCAAACCTCTCTCCCGCCAGCCAGCCAGACTGCCAACTCACAAAAAAATCCCGACCTTACTTCCCCTACGAGACAATCCCCAGCTCCGTGGAGCTGGACGCTGCCCAGCCTGGTGACCAACGAACCCGGCTCGTCATGGGAGTACAGGCAACAGGCTGCCCCAGTTTTCCCACCTTGGTTATGTTTCCAGATGCGTGAGAAGCCGGGCAGCAGCTGGATTTCCGCTCTTTGATGTATAAATGTCAGGGCTGAGTGTAAGGTCGGATCTTAACAAACGGCACCGCGGAACAGAGGAAAGTTTCAAGCGAGCTTTATTAGGGAGCGCTCCCGGGCGGGGTTCACGGTCCGAGAGAAAGAGGCCAGAGAAGTCGCGCCCGGGCGAGGGTTGGGCAAGATTTTATAGGGGAAGAAGGGAGAGGGGTGTGGTGAATCTGGGAGGGCGCAGGGTATTCCTTATTTGGTGGTCTTTTCGGGTATCCTGGGGGAACGTTAGTCCCGCCCCTCGAAAGGCGGGAAGGTTGGGCCGGGTGCAAAGTCCCCAGGTCAGTTCCTGGAACTGGGTGGTCTGGAGAGCTTCTGTGTGATGCAAACTGTGAATCTGATTGTGTTCCCCGGCCCCGGGCCAGTTGGCCTTACACTGAGAAGCTTCCTGATCTCAGTAAGAAGCTGGGAACAAAGCCCTGGTCCAGCCACACTGCCCATCTTTGAAGTCCTTCCGAGCGCCTGGTCAGAATCACATGATGTAAGCGAGGCAGCCAGGCTCATTAGACCTAACACCTCTCTCCCGGTCTCCCCACCTGCCAGGTGGGCCCAGGGCTGTGCAGCCCTGGGGGTGTTCGTGGGCTATGTCAGTGGGGCCTCCAACAGTGCCCGGCACACGCGAGGGACCCCCTCCGGGTGTGAAATAATTTTCAGCGCGCTTTTAATGATCTCTCAGTGACGACCCACCCAAGGCCCTCATCTGCCCGGGTTTAAAGCCAACCTGGAAACTGCACCCCTCACTTCCTCCGACTTAGGGGAACGGCCAGGTCAGGAGGTGGGAGGGGGCTTGTTTTCAGCTGCCTCTCAGCAGAGCAATTTGAGTACGGAGGCAAGCTTGGAGGGTGAGGATCTAGACAGCCATAACCTTGACACCATCCTTGCCTAGCAGCCGTCAGGGACTCTCCATTGCCCCTGACTCGGGAGCTCATCTCCTGAGTCTTTTCCTGGACTTCTTCCAGCCCCACGGGGACAGCCTGCTCTGAGCTAGCTGCCTTTCTTCTTTGAAAGCAACAAAGGATGTCTGCATTCAAATACAGTTCCTTTCCCCAGAGCCCTCCCCTCCCTTAAATCCTCCCCACTTCTGAGACGGCCTCTTAGCTGCTTTGTCTTCTTGACAGTGACCTGGGAGATGCATCTGAAGGATCCTCTCTCTGCTGGCTACAACTTCTGTTTCCAACACAAGAGTCAGCAGCAACTTAAAGGGGGGTGCATTGGGGGATGTGTTTTCTGACCTACAGAGCCCTCGGTTCAAATCCCAGCCCAATCACTTATAAAGTGTGAGGCAACTCAAGCTACTTAACATCTTCGAGCATCTTTCCTTGGTAAAACTGAGATTCCATCAACCTCCTAAAGGCAGGACCTAGGCTGGAGCAGACACTTAACTGGGTCTCAGATTGGGGCCTGGCCGCTGGAAGGGGAGGCCGCTCAGTAAAGGTGTCCAGATGAGCACCACCCCTGCTCACTGCTGCCCGGGCCTTCAGGCACCCCAGATATGGAGACAGGTGTCCCCCACCACGCCGCCACACTCTGCCAGCCCTGGGCCCCTGATGGCCTCCAACCAACAACCTTTCAGGCCAGGTGTCAGCAGCGGACCCAGTTCCAACTGCAGCTATTCCTGTAGAGCTGTGAGTGTAAAAATATTGCCTGTCATGTCAGTAAACAAAGGATGTTGCAGACATCAAGCCATCACACACAGTTGCCCTGACGGTGAGCCCTGAGGGGACTCAGGATGGAAACGGGATGCCCCCCATCCAGCAGTCACCCCTGACGGTACCCCCTGAGGAGACGCAGGATGAAAAAGCACAGGGTACTGGCCCCTGAGCCCGGACTCTTGTGTCTTCCCATACAAGTAAATTCCTTAACTTGAGATGTCTGGTTTTCTTTTATTAATAGCAATCTTTTGATGTTCCGACTGCCTGGTCTTTGTTGCAAAAACCCCGAATATCCTGGCTTCTCTCTGACCTCTTTGGAGCCATCCCTCAGAGCATCTGAGATGCTGTGTCCCAGGCTTAAGTCCTCAGAATGTCCACGAAATAAAACATAATTCTCAACTTTCAGGTTGTGCATTGTTTTCAGTTGACAGAGCCATACCTGTCACTCCAGAATGAACTCATTCTTAAGGGTGGGGAGTCTTGAGGGTGGGCAGGCAGTCGGCACATCAGCTTTCCTCTGCCTCGGGTCAGGAGGTTCCAACTCTCAAAACCCACTGCCTCCCCAGGCCATTCCCGGGGCTGACAAAGGAACAGTCCCTCCACCCGCGCTGTCGTCAGGATGCCTCCAGCCTGTATCGGTTCCCCACCAACGTGTGGGACGGTTCCTTCCTTCGAGTTCTGTTCTGTTGCGTTGATCTGTCTGTGGTTCCCTGAGTGGGTCCAAACTGATGTAACCACTAGTCCTTTAGTGATGGTCTTTTTTTTTAACATGC
This sequence comes from Delphinus delphis, assembly GCF_949987515.2. Lineage (NCBI taxonomy): Eukaryota > Metazoa > Chordata > Mammalia > Artiodactyla > Delphinidae > Delphinus > Delphinus delphis. The sequence continues at coordinate 4,127,323 of NC_082686.1, forward strand.
ACAATTGACTACCCATTTTCTTTAAAACATAAAGAAAACCAACATTTCTATTTCCAGGAGACGTGGCCACTCTGACACCCAACCTCTAATGATCACTATTGTCACCTACAGGTTAACCTATTTTAAACACACAACAAAGGGGTGTGTGTGTGTGTGTGTGTGTGTGTGTGTGTGTGTGCGCCCACGCATACTTCTCTCTGTACTAGTTTTCTTCTCTATTGCGGCTCTAACAAATGACCACAGACTTGGTTGGTTAAATAATACAGATTTATTACCTTAGAGTTCTGGAGATCAGAAGTCAGACGTGGATCTGAGCTAAAACCAAGGTGTCGGCAGGGCTGTGCTCCGCTCTGGAGTTTCTAGGTGGGAATCTGTTTTCTTGCCTTTTCCAGCTTTGAGGCATGTGTGGCCCTGTTCTCCATCCTCAATGCCAGCTACCTTCTATCTCTCTGATCCTCCTTCAGTAGTCACAGCTATCTCTTACCTGGACTGGAAAGGTTCGTTCACGATTAGGTTGGGTCCACCTGGATAACTCCCCACCTCAAGGTCCTTATTTTAATCACATCTGCAACGCCCCTTCTGCCACACAACGTTGAAGAGTCCCAGGTTCTGCAGATTGAGGCATGGACGTCTTCGGGAGCGCCATCCTTCCGCCTGCTGCACTTCCTGTCAATAGAATATTTAATTTCCTGCTCTTTTGTCAATTTCTGCCTTCTTCATTATTTCTTGAATCACCTGTCTTCCCTGAGTTTCGATTTACTTCTCACTCAAGTTCTTATGCTAATGTGTTTTTTTTTTTAATGAGAAATGGTGAGTGGGAAACTCCATTAACCTTTCCTTGTCTAAAAATATCTGTATTTTCACTCTCACTCTTGATTATACCATTGCTGAATACAAGATGCTAGCATGACAGTGATCCTTGCTCAGTGCTTTGAAGATGGTCCTTCCTCTGGTGTCTATTACTGGTGATGAAGATTTTGCTGTCCGCTAATTTTTGTCCTTTTATTGGTAATCGGCTTGTTCTCTCTGGCAGCCTTCAGGATTTCCCATTATCCTTAAAATTCTGAAGCGTCCCTGCCACATCCTGCACCAGCCTTTACCTTCATTCGAGGGCTCAGGGCTTGGAGGCCACTCGGGTGTCACAGCCGGGGTGAGAGTCCCCACCAGCGGGCTCTGGTCAGTCAGGGACCTCGGTGCCTGGGTGGGTCATCCCAACTTGCTTTGCATATCAAATTTTTTAATTGGTAGGTAATTGACTTTTTTAGTAGCTTTTTTGAAATAGAATTCACGTACCATACAAGTCATCCATTTAAAATGTACGATTCAATGGTGTATAATGAAGAGTATATATTCAATAGATATTCGGTATATTCACAGGGTTGAGCAGCTGTCATGTCAATCAAGTTTTGAGCACTTTCATCACCTCCGAAAGAACCCTGTCCCCTGTCATATATCCCCATCCCATCCCCCACTGTGACCCTGGGCAGCTCCTAATAAGCCTGCTGTCTCTGTCTCGCCTGTTCTGAACATTTTGTACAAATGGAATCATACGATATGTGACTTTTGTAAGTGGCTTCTTTTACCTGACATAACGTTGTCGGGTTCACCCACATTGTAGCAGGTGTCACTGCTGCATTCTTCCCTTTTGTGGCAGAATAAGATTCTAGGTAGGTCTTTTTAACCCTGAGAAAGGCATGAAAGAGAAGCAGAGGTCAGAGCTGAATTTACTATGAAATGAATCCAGCTTATGGGCTTCCCTGGTGGCGCAGTGGTTGAGAGTCTGCCTGCCGACGCAGGGGACACGGGTTCGTGCCCCAGTCCGGGAGGATCCCATGTGCCGCGGAGTGGCTGGGCCCGTGAGTCATGGCCGCTGAGCCTGTGCGTCCGGAGCCTGTGCTCCGCAACGGGAGAGGCCACAACAGTGAGAGGCCCGCGTACCGCAAAAAAACAAACAAACAAAAAAAACAAATGAATCCAGCTTAAGCTTCAGGCTTTTCAAGTGCAAGAGGCCTGACCGAGGCCCTGGGCACTAGAGACAGTGAAAGTCCAGCCTATGTGTATCAAGTGAAGGGATAGCCAGGACAATCCTGGGGTTTAAAATATTTGTAACAGTTAAGAGAATTTGGACTCTTTGAGAATATAACACACTGGACTTGTGGTGGTTCCAATCTAATGTGTTTTTGAGTAATTGATGCAGATTTTGATATTAACTTGAAAGATAGAATCTTACTAAGTTTTTAAAAACATTATTAAATATTGGAAGATGGCTGGCAAGTTGCTGTGTTTATAACCTTAGATTGTTAAAATCACTTAGGTGCTTCTACAAGTTTTGTTTGTGAGATAACTAAAGTATTTGAAACAAAAATATAAATATTTAAAAATAAGAAATGCAGTTCAAAATGTTTAAGGACATTGAATAAACAGTGTTTGAAGCACGCCTCCCCCACTAAGCCTTATCAGAATTCTCCAGATCTGTAAGTAGAATAAGATAAAGTGAACTTCAAAGCCTAAGAGGAAAAAAAACAAGTTTTAAAACTTGTCACTATTGATAAATCAAATATTACATTTTTTTAAAAGGCAGCTGTGGGTAGTTTTTCCCATGCACAAAAGAGGTCCTCCAGGACACCATGAAATCCAAACAGAAACACACAAGTTCCTCCTCCAGGTACAGCTCTGAGTCTTCTGTAAAATTAATTTGCCAGGAGAGAATTCATGTTCCAAAGATCAATTTCTTGCATGTCTCCCAGCATTGGCATTTATAAAGGAGTTTGGGTGTCCAGCCCCTTTGAGGCGAGCTCACCTGTCCCGGTGCCGTGGATTCCTTCGGCTCCCTCCTGGCCCCCTGCTCTCCATCCAGAGCCAGGTCCAACCCTGGCACTCAAGGGCCCTGTCCTGTCCTCACCGGGGGCCCAGGCCTCCCGGGATCACTTTCCTGACAGCCCCCCAGCGCGGAGGGGTGCAGAGTTATTCCAGCCTGTGCTTCAAGCCCTGAGTCCGAGTCTGGATCTTCATCCCTCCGGATGCCCCCCACCCCCCAGCCGTCTCCCAGGCCCCTGGTGGCCTCAGGGCAAGCATTCTTGTCATTCAACCTGTGGGCAAAACACCCACTGGCCACTGGGTATTTTGTATTTCCCTTGCCCGCCCCCGCAAAAGGGGTTTCTCTGTGTATTCCTTTTTGTTTCCTCTTTACTTATGTCATCCTTTATTGCTATACTTTTTTTTTCTGTTTGTTTGTTTTTTTTTGCGGTATGCGGGGGCCTCTCACTGTTGTGGCCTCTCCCGTTGCGGAGCACAGGCGTCTGGACACGCAGACTCAGCGGCCATGGCTCACGGGCCCAGCCGCTCCACGGCATGTGGGATCTTCCCGGACCGGGGCACGAACCCGTGTCCCCTGCATCGGCAGGCGGACTCTAAACCACTGCGCCACCAAGGAAGCCCTGCTATACGTTTTGAGGCAACAAAAAAGTCTCAAGGTACCAGACTCTGGGGGAGGTTCTATTTTCCTCTTTATATATATTTCTGCAACATTTAAACTCTTTGCAAACATTTATCTGCTCATTTACTATCAGAAAGAAATTTCAAAACACAAATTGGGAAGGAGGGACACTGTGGGCCCTCATCGGACTTGATCGTCAGTGGCACTGGATCCAGTGATCATGACGGATCACGCCCTCTGGTGCACAATTTCTCCTGGGTTTCCGTGACCCCACCCGGAGTAGTGTATCATAGTACTGCAAACTGTGCAGCTTAAACAACAGAAATTTACTTTCTCATTGTTCTGGGGGCTGGAAGTCAGTGATCAAGGTGTGGGCAGGGTTGGTTTCTCCTGCAGCCTCTCTCCTTGGCTTGTAGAGGGCCGTCTTCTCACTGTGTTTTCACATGGTTGAAGGGGAGCGGAACGTGCCACCCCAAAATGTGCCTCTTTAGCCTGTGGATTATTTTGAGCTGAAGGCAATCCAGACCCAGCTGACTTAGGAAAAACTTTCACCTCTCCCTTAACCGCCTGAAAGAATTTCGATAGAGGCCCAGAAAGAGGGCTCTTATCAGAGATAACTGTTTATCTGACAGACTTACCTGCACGGCAGGGCAAGCATCTAATGACCAAACCTCTGCTCTTCTTAGCGTCCTGTGAGAGACCCTCCTCCCCTTCGGAGCCTAGACCCCCGTCCCGTTCCTTAACTCAGGGTGGTGTATCAGCCTCAGCTGCAGGAAGGCCTCTGGGTCTCGTATTTTTATGCGGATCCCGTACGTACAAGTTAAATGTGTTTTTCTCCTGTTCATCTGTCTTACATCAATTTAATTATCAGACCAAAGAATTTAGAAGGGAAGAAGGGGAAATTTTCCACCACGTGGCCTTTGCCTTGCGCACACGCACCCCGGAGGTCTTTCTGGGTCTTCTTCTCATCTTCTTGGAAGGACACCAGTCAGACTGGATTAGGGCCCACCCTGAGGGCCTCATTTTACCTGAGTCATTTCTTTAAAGACCCTATCTCCAAATATAGTCACACTCAGTGGCATGGTGGAGTGAGGGCGGCAATGAGGGGGTAGGGCTTCGACATGGGAATCTGGGGGAGGCCACAGCCCAGCCCATAGCCCCACCTTGACTGGTCCTTCTCCCGCCCCTTTCCAGGATCTCGCTGCCCCCAGGCCTCCATCCAGAGCTCCTTTCTCCGGCTCCCTCCCCTTGGTGACCGTACACAGCCACAGGCTTTAGACACTGCTGTCTCCACTTCTGTACAAACGATTCCCACATCTCTCCTTCCGCCCCGCTCTCTCACCCCAGCTCCAGCCTCGAGTTCTCAGTTCCCTCTGTGATATCTCCATTTAGGTGTCAAGTGAGCATCGCAGATTTAACTTGTCCAGACCTGAACCATCACCTCCCCACAGACTTGCCCCTTCTCAGCGCAGTAGCTGACAACCCCATCCTTCCCACAGGTCAGGCCAAGAACCCTGGAGGCATAAGACTGGTCCTTCCCGCTAATGAGGAGAGCAATGTGCTTGAGTGCCTTTCTAACCACATGAGGCTTCAGGCAAATCGAGGCCCAGAGACTTGCTGCCAGCTGATGGCGGGTCTGGGCTTCGTGCTGGATCCCCATCACCTGCAGAAACAGAGGCTGGAAGGGCTTGGAGCGTCCAGGTGAAGAAGGCCTTCCCAGCAGACCTGTGCTGGCGGGGCAGCAAAAGCTGGGCACTTCACAGCTCTGCAGAGAGGCAGGGCTTGGTACCAGAGCTTCACCTTGGAGCACACAGTGGGGTTTACCTGTAGGCTAAGGAGGCGAAAGCCTTGGGGCCCTGGGAGGGTGGTGCTCACGTGAGCATAGCATTTTTGCAAACATCGCACAAGTAAGATGTCATAACTGCCGTCGTGAGGACCACTGTCTCTGCTCACACTTGCCTCCAAGCCAGTTCTCTTGGTGATGCTGCAGCTGCCATGGACATATTGGGATGGAAGCTGAGTTGGGGACACACTGCAGTTGAGATGAGTAATTTTTAAGTTGTCTGCCATCGTGTGTAGGTAATTTGCTGTTAACTGCGAGGTGTGGGAATGGCTTCCAGGAATGCTCCTACCGCCCACAGGGCGAGCTGGGGCGTAAGGATGCTGGACAGGTGCCTCCCCATCATATGAGCACAGTACGTCCTGTGGTGCCCAGCACCCTACCTTTGTGGGAAGTGGAGTAGAGCAAAGGTTCTAGACCTGTGGAGCCAGAAGCTGCCCTGCTAAGGAAAGGCATGGGGTTCTTCCATCCTCTGCACAGAAATGCTATTTTTTTTTTTTTTTTTTTGCGGTACGCGGGCCTCTCACTGTTGTGGCTTCTCCAGTTGCGGCCTCTCCCGCTGTGGAGCACAGGATCTGGACGCGCAGGCTCAGCGGCCATGGCTCACGGGCCCAGTCGCTCCGCGGCATGTGGGATCTTCCCGGACTGGGGCACGAACCCGTGTCCCCTGCATCGGCAGATGGACTCTCAACCACTGCGCCACCAGGGAAGCCCCAGAAATGCTATTTTTAAATTGTTGTCATAAGAAGTAAGCAAAGAGTATGCTCCCCGCCAAAATGTAGTTTAAATGTCATTCTAGAATTAATAAAACCCTTAGGTTATTTTTCTGAATTTGTACTATCGTGGTACTGTTAGCTTGTTAGCATTTGCAATTTATGGTGGTTTCTCATTTTATTTTATTTTTTGAAATTGAACATTTTAATCCTATTCATAAACACGTCTGCTCTAGTCATGTTTTATTACACTTAAAAAAAAATGAATTCATGACGTGTAGTATAAAAATGGAGCAGCACAAAAGGAATGAGAAAAGAGTAACTACGTCTCCCAGTCCCTTAATTACAGAACAGATTCTTACAGGAAATGCAATTGCTTTTAAATATTTTTGTTAGCAGTATTTTGTGATTATCTTCAAATTACAAAAATATCACAATTTACTGATGTTCATATTTTCCTGTTCCAATCGACAAGAATTTTGTCTATTCAAACACCTCAGTTACTCCCCCTTCTACCCATGTATTTGGATTGTTGTATCACTGATTTCAGTTCCTTTAATAGATATCTCTGCAATGTGGATTCTCATTTTAAATAGATATCTGATCTTAACCTGCTTTTGGATTTATAATTTTGTATTTTACTCCTTCAAGCAGGTCTTTCCAAATCAGATAAGCTCCAGCTGAGGGTCTGGTCCTAGCAGGGCCGCTTGCAAATATGCCTCCCCCATCCTCCAGCAGTGCTGGGTTCCCAGGTCTGTGCAAACAGGCCATTTGTTGACAAAGGAGAGCTGGAACAAACCGGTGCCACAGAAAACCGGGCTTCGCACCTGCCCAGTTGCCCGTCCCGGTCGGTTTGAATTGAGGTTTTGTTTGGTTCTCTGCAATAGTTTTGCTCTTTCTTCTCTTTTCAAACCACCTTCAGATCATCATTTCCTGGACCGTTGACACAGTAAGGACAGGCACACCCCCACGTCCCTGCATTACAGAGTTGGACACGGTCGCTGGCTGGCAGCCTTCCCACTGGACCCTGGGGGCCTGGAACCCGAACCCAGATTTCCTGGAAACTCCAGCCCTGGCCTGGATGCATGTATGTCCAGTGAGGGAAGTCGTCTGAAATTTCCAGCAACAGCAGAGATGTGCTCAAGGAACTGTTCTCTCCTCGGGGCCCAGAGAAAGAAGCCCACGGCCCCAGGGCTTAATTGCCTCTGCGGGTGTTTCTGGTCCAACTGGAAAAACCAGGTAGGCTGGGCTCTGGGTGATGGGCCAGTGGGAAGAGGGGAAATGTTTCCCCTCTGGTGCACCTAGTGAGAAAGGGGAGAAGCAGAGAAGGTGAACCACTCAGCAAAGAGCACAACCACCAGATCTGCTGGGGGAGGGACAGAACCAGTCCTGGGGGAGGTCTAGGCCCCCCATGCAAGCACCCCAGCTATGGACCAGGCCACGCAGGCCCGGCAGAGGAAGGGTCAGGACTCACTTCAGTCTCTTGCCGAGTCCCCATTTCTACCAGCCCCCCAGCTCCCCATCTCATCTCCCAGCTGTCAACCCAGGTCCCTGATAGGACAGGGGACCGCACTTCATCTAACAACCTGGCTAGCACTTGCTCTGTGGCCTAGAAGTAAACTTGGAAATGTCAGAACCTGCCTGCCCGCGTGCTAGGCCTCCTGGGGCTGGGTGTACGGCCTCTAGGGCTCAGGCCTGGGCCTGACTTTGCTGCCGCCATCTGCAGGTATGGCGCAGGCCTGGCAGCCACCTTGACCACAGCCCCCCGGCACGTGTGTGTTAAGCCTGATGACACAGCTACGTTTAAGGACACACAGCCCCTTCCCCAGCCTCGGCCACCTTGCGGCTGTGAACGAGATGTCTCAACTCTGGGCCTCATCTCTCAAGCAGGGCTAGAGACACCTACCGCCTCTTCACACTCAGGAAGCACCACTGATGTATAGAGCACATGGTGGACCCTCCAAACTTAAAAAAAATTAAACCTATTAGTCTATTCAGGCTCCTATAACATAGATACCGTAGACCAGGTGGCTCAAACAGCAAACATCTCTCACAGTTCTGGAGGCTGGAGCTGAGGACACCAAGTTGCATGCATGTTCAGTGTGTGGTCAGGGCCTCCTTCCTGGTCCACAGGTGGCCGGCTTCTCACTGCATCCTCACATGGCCAAAGGGCGAGGCAGCTCCCTGGGATCTCTTTCATAAAGACACTGATCCCATTCATGAGGGCTCCATCCTTAGGACCTAATCACCCCAAAGGCCCCACCTCCTAATACCATCACATTGGGGGTTAGGATCTGCGGATGAAGAATGTCACCTGCCATGTCAGTGAAAAAAGAACGTTGTGGCCAACACGCTATCAGCCACTGCAGCAGTCCTTCGGGTCTCCATCAAACCGTTATTCCCTAAAGACAGTAAGACCCTTTCCTTGCCTCTGCATTTTCTTGGGTGAACTGGACCCTGGAGAACACAGTGAAAGAATTGTCAGATGCTGTCCACGTACAGTAATAACAGGCTGCACTTGTGCAGAATCCTGCAAACATAGTGCCAAGGCTGCTGCACAGCTTGTGTCCTTTAATCTTTCCAATAACCCCATGAAGGCAGGCGCTACTGGTCTCATATCATTGATAAGATAACTGAGGCTTAGAGGAGTTCAGTAGCTTTTCAAGATTACATATGTTGAGATTCTAACTCATATATTTTTCTTACACCTCCCCTTTTCCCCCTCATTCGGCTAGATCTGGCTGTGGACATTATTTCCTGGAGATGGAGGTGACAGATGGAGAGAAGTGGGTCTTTCTGGTTCTTTTTAGTCCCAAAGCCTAAATCCTTAGGAGAATTATTTAGAGAGCCTCCTTTTAAAAGGCTGTAAAATGAAGGGAGGAGAGACTTTGCTAAGAAGGAGAGGAGAGGGCTGGGGTTTTGTGTTTGGTCTCTATGCCGTGCTCTCTTCTAGGTGGAGATCAATTGTTTCAACTTCCTCTTGTATAGACGGCTGGTCACCTTCTCCCCAGGGGATGTGGGTTTCCAGGTAAGACGGTGACACAGCCCCATCTGACACTCCTGAGTGTCAGCAAGTGCTGTGGTTTTGCCAGTTTTGCCTTTTCCCCACCTGGGGCCTTTTCTGGGCACCGCAGGGCGCAAGGAGACAGCTACCAGCAGTTGTTATTTTTTACATTTGTGCTTTTTTTTTTACGGGGCTGCATGGTATCTACTTTTAAATTTTTATATTGAAATGAGTGGATTCATGTGGTTTGCAAATTTGAGAATTTCATGTAGCCGTTGTGATCATGAAATATATCTTGAAAAAAAGATCCAGGACTGGGAATCCCTACAAGGGGGTCTGAAAGGACTGGGCAGGTGTTTTATTTACTAGAATTGATTTATATGCCACCTGTCACAAAAGTTTGATGCAAGATTGCAAAAGAGAATAAGAAGACCAAAGCAATAAGGTGACTAAAGTCAACAAGCAGGATAAAAGGACAAACAGGAAGCAAAGCGTACCGACGACAGAGGTGAACACAGCAAATGTGTTTCCGAGCTGCCTGGAATCCGAGGGCATGGGGGGATGGGGGGCAGCACGGCAGTTCTCCTTGGGAGCAGACAGTCCTTTCCAGTAGGACCAGATCTGACACTGATATCTTTTCACCAGGCACAGACAGGACCGTGTGTGATGTGGGGTCCACGCCCACAGGGAGAGCTGATAGCAATGCCCACTCCTAGGCTGGGTTTTCCTCCTATAAATAATATAGAAGAAAATCCTCCATTCTTGGAAGGACCTTAAGACTGTGCCTCCAGAGGGCATGAAGTGTCTTCTCCTCCCCTTCCACTCTCTCTCGACTCCCAGTAACCAGATGTATCACCGCTGGAATCGCCCTCACGGTGGTCCTGGGATCAAGCCAGGGTCCAGTCCGGTCCCCGCTTACATCACAGGCCAGCTTTTCCCTTCTGCTCGGAGCCCCTTCTTCTTTCAGCCCCCCAGGTCCTCTCCCACCTTGGTCCCTCCCGACCCTGATCATGGGCTGTGTCCTCTCATCTTCCCTCCCTGGGTTCCCCCCGACCAGCTCCATCTGTGGGGGACACTCCCTTCCTGGGGGCCTGTCTAGACCCCCGGCTCTCAGTAGCATCCTCTGCAGATGACTCTAATTTTGGGGTCTCCTTTCCCTCAAGTCCAACGCAAAGTCAACATCTCTACTTAGAGGCTCATCTGGCAACCGTGCTAGTTTCCTAGGGTCACTGTAACTAAACACCACACCCCGGGGGGCTGAAACAACACAGTTTTATCCTCACGGTTCTGGAGGCCAGAAGCCCAAGGTCAAGGTGTCGGCAGGTTTGGTTTCTCCTGAGTCTCCCTCCTTGGCTTGTGGGTGGCTGTGTCCTCCTGTTACCTGTTACACATCCCTGTTACCTGTGTGTCCAAATTTTCCTTCTTGTGAGGACACCAGTCAGATAGGATTAGGGCCCACACTACATGACTCATCTTAACTGAATCACCTCTTAAAGGCTCTACCTCCAAATGCAGGGTGTTCTGAGGTGCCAGGGGTTAGGGCTTCACCATATGAATTGGGGTCTGACACAATTCAGCCCATAACAGCATCTCAAACTCAATCTGCCCAAGACCACGTTCTTAATCATCCCCAAATCTGCTTCTCCATCTCAGTAAATGGCCCCTCCAGTCCCCCAGCTGTTCAGATGAAAGCCCTCGGGGGTGCTCTCTGAGCCCCCGCTTGCCTCTCAGCCCACACGCAGTCGCTAAGGCCGCTCTCAGCAGCTCCATCACCATCCCAGCTGCCAGGACACTCTTGGCCTCGCTGAACGCGCCTTCTCCGTGGACCTCCCTTATCCGCGTGGCTCCCTGGTAATTCGTTCTGAACACAGCAGAGAGCAGACTGCTCCTTCCAAAGGTCAACCAGGCCCTGGGATTTCTCAGCTCCCATCCAACTCAGAATACAACCTCACATCCTTCGCGAGGTCCCGAGGGCTCCCATAACCTGCCCCGTTCCCAGTGCCCCCAGCTCTCCTCTCTTACATGTTTTTTACTGTTCCTCTTTCTTCTCCCACACAGCCTAGGGCCGCACCCCTGGGCATCTGCCTGGAAAGCTCTTACCCTACACAGGGGCACCTGTTTCCCTCTAGCCTCATTTCGGGGCCTCCCGAATGAGAAGCATCCCCCTCTCTGCCCACTTGTCCTGGTTGAATTTTTCTTTTTCGCTCTTAGCCCCATCTGACACTCCGTATTTATTGTTTATGAGGTTCTGCCTTTTCTGGTGGAACAGAAGCTGCATAAGGACTCACTCTCCCAGAACCCCCAGCACAGGCCTGGCTCACGGCAGGGGTTCAATAAACTTGGGGGCCCCCAAGAGCAGAAGCAGGCGTGGGTGGGGGGACCCTCCGCTGGTTTCCCCATGGCCTCTACGTAAGGATGTGAGGAGTAGAGAAGGAGCACAGAGGAAGGCGGAGATGTTTGGGTTGCTTGTATGCAGCTTCTGGTCTCAACCTTCCAGGGAGACAGGGACCCAGAACACGTTGCTGGGCATCCAGCACTGACTGGACTCCAGAGTTTCTGGAACAGATCAGACAGTGGTTCCAAGTGTGTTCTGTGTCAAGGCCAGCCAAGCAGATGCCCACGTAAACAAAGACCCCAAATAGCCAAAGCAGTCTTGAGGGAAAGAAACGGAGCTGGAGGAATCAGACTCCCTGGCTTCAGACTATACTACAAAGCTACAGTAATCAAGACAGTATGGTACTGGCACAAAAACAGAAATATAGATCAATGGAACAGGATAGAAAGCCCAGAGATAAACCCATGCATATATGGTCACATTATCTTTGATAAAAGAGGCAAAATATACAATGGAGAAAAGACAGTCTCTTCAATAAGTGGTGCTGGGAAAACAGGACAGCTACATGTAAAAGAATGAAATTAGAACACTCCCTAACACCATACACAAAAATAAACTCAAAATGGATTAAAGACCTAAATGTAAGGCCAGACACTATAAAACGCTTAGGGAAAAACATAGGCAGAACACTCTATGTCATAAATCACAGCAAGATTCTTTTTGAACCATCTCCTAGAGAAATGGAAATTAAAAAAAATAATAAACAAATGGGACCTAATGAAACTTAAAAGCTTTTGCACAGCAAAGGAAACCATAAACAAGACGAAAAGACAACCCTCTGAATGGGAGAAAATATTTGCAAACGGAGCAACTGACAAAGGATTAATCTCCAAAATATACAAGCAGCTCATGCAGCTCAATATCAAAAAAACAAACAACCCTATCCAACAATGGGCAGAAGAGCTAAATAGACATTTCTCCAAAGAAGATATACAGATTGCCAACAAACACATGAAAGGATGCTCAACATCACTAATCATTAGAGAAATGCAAATCAAAACTACAATGAGGTATCATCTCACACCGGGCAGAATGGCCATCATCAAAAAATCTACAAACAGTAAATGCTAGAGAGGGTGTGGAGAAAAGGGAACCCTCCTGCACTGCTGGTGGGAATGTAAATTGATACAACCACTATGGAGAACAGTATGGAAGTTCCTTAAAAAACTAAAAATAGAATTACCATATGACCCAGCAATCCCACTACTGGGCATATACCCTGAGAAAACCATAATTCAAAAAGACACATGCACCCCAATGTTCATTGCGCCACTATTTACAATAGCCAGGTCATGGAAACAACCTAAATGCCCATCGACAGATGAATGGATAAAGAAGATGTGGTACATACATATGATGGAATATTACTCAGCCATAAAAGGAATGAAATTGGGTCATTTGTAGAGACGTGGATGGATCTAGAGACTGTCATACAGAGTGAAGTAAGTCAGAAGGAGAAAAACATATATCGTATATTAACGCATATATGTGGAACCTAGAAAAATGGTACAGATGAACTGGTTTGCAGGGCAGGAATAGGGACACAGATGTAGAGAACAGACGTATGGACACCAAGGGGGGAAAGCGGGGGTGGGGGGGAGTGGTGGTGGGATGAATTGGGAGATTGGGATTGACATGTATACACTGATGTGTATAAAATTGATGACTAATAAGAACCTGTTGTATAAAAAAATAAAATTAAAAAATTAAAAAATAAATAAATAAAATAAAATAAACAGAAAAAAAAACCAACAACCAAGAGTCGGTGGGTCTTTTGGAGGTTTCTGGAATGAATGAGCAAGCCATGTGCCTGGGCCTCCTGGAAAACAGTCATGCTGTGAAGCCAGTGGAAGTAAAATCTTGTTGATGCAGAGACAGGGAGGTCTGGGTGTTTTCAGTTTTTGTATTTTAAAGGACACAGTCACTGAAGCAGCTACAATTTCTAAAAACCAGTGAGAAAAGGAATATCTGTGTATTTGGATCTTTAAAAATATATATACACACATTACATATACATACCGTGTATTTATACGTGTATGGACATGTACGGGTTTATGCATACATACATATGTGTACACATATGTGCATAGATATTGAAATTGTGCTCAGTGGGTCACACATCTCAAATGAATTGAACTACAGGCATGTGAGTCCCGATGAACTAGGCGGTGTACTGATCAGCTACAGTTGGTTTCCTGAGTGGGGGTGGCCACACGGAGAGCATCCTCCTGCCTGGAGAAGTGGAAGGAGGACCAGGCAGTCGCTGCAGGCTGCGGGCCACCCCTGGGATGCTCCTGTTTCACTTTGCAGCACGTGGCCCCCATCCCAACAGAGCAGCTGCCACTCTCACACGGCTGGACACTGTGTCTCTCTGGGGAGAAAGAGATTGAAGGTTTTTTGTTTGTTTTTTTAACATCTTTATTGGAATATAATTGCTTTACAATAGTGTGTTAGTTTCTGCTGTATAACAAAGTGAATCAGCTATACATATACATATGTCCCCATATCTCTTCCCTCTTGCGTCTCCCTCCCACCCTCCCTATCCCACCCCTCTAGGTGGTCACAAAGCACCGAGCTGATCTCCCTGTGCTATGCGGCTGCTTCCCACTAGCTATCTATTTTACGTTTGGTAGTGTATATATGTCCATGCCACTCTCTCACTTTGTCACAGCTTACTCTCCCCCCTCCCCGTGTCCTCAAGTCCATTCTCTAGTAGGTCTGTGTCTTTATTCCCTAGGCTCTTCATGACCTTTTTTTTTCTTCTTAGATTCCATATATATGTGTTAGCATACGGTATTTGTTTTTCTCTTTCTGACTTACTTCACTCTGTATGACAGACTCTAGGTCCATCCACCTCACTACAAATACCTCAATTTCATTTCTTTTTATGGCTGAGTAATATTCCATTGTATATATGTGCCACATCTTCTTTCTCCATTCATCCGATGATGGACACTTAGGTTGCTTCCATGTCCTGGCTATTGTAAATAGAGCTGCAATGAACATTTTGGTACATGACTCTTTTTGAATTATGGTTTTCTCAGGGTATATGCCCAGTTGTGGGATTGCTGGGTCGTATGGTAGTTCTATTTTTAGTATTTTTAAGGAACCTCCATACTTTCTCCACACCCTCTCCAGCATTTATTGTTTCTAGATTTTTTGATGATGGCCATTCTGACCGGTGTGAGGTGATACCTCATTGTAGTTTTGACTTGCATTTCTCTAATGATTAATGATGTTGAGCATTCTTTCATGTGTTTGTTGGCAATCTGTATATCTTCTTTGGAGAAATGTCTATTTAGGTCTTCTGCCCATTTTTGGATTGGGTTGTTTGTTTTTTTGTTATTGAGCTGCATGAGCTGCTTGTAAATCTTGGAGATTAATCCTTTGTCAGTTGCTTCATTTGCAAATATTTTCTCCCATTCTGAAACTTTGGGCCGCCATTAACAGGGAGAAAAAACCCAGAAAACAGATGCAGCCCCTGAAATTGCCTTCCTGACGCAGAGCAGTAGGGGGTTTTAGAGGAGAGAATGCACTACGGGTGGTAAATTCAGCTAGTGCCAAGGTCTGGCCATTGAAGCTCGGGGATCCTGAATGTGTCCTCAACGTCTGAAGGGGCATTTAAGCAAGAGTACCAAAAAGAGCATCTATAGCATCCCAGCCAGACTTCATCTTTTTCCAAAAGGTTATTTGAATGCATATGAGCCAGAAAAGAGAAATCACATATAAGCATGAAAAAATCAAGCATGTTTTATAATGAGAAGTACTTGTGAAAAACAAAACCTCTGAGTTTTAGATCCTTAAGAACTTACTATGAATGGAATAACATTTCTAAGTTTTCTCTTTTGCAAGGAAAAAAATTATCCGGACCATCGACACCACTCTTTGTCAGCAGGGTGAAGATTCAGGGCTCACACAGGGGTTCAGTGGGGCCCATTTCATCAGAGCAACCTTTCTGCAAATATATTGCATTTGGTAATGAGCACATTTTAATTTCTCTTGACTGTAATGTGCGTTCTGCAAAGAATAACGAAAACTGTATCGCTCATTTAGAAAACAATTTTAACAAAATGCTAAGAAACGTAGGAGGGGTGGAATATTATTTGCTATGTAAATGAAGCTTATCACGAGAGTCCCCTGGGTGTCTGACATCACTGAGCACCCCTCCCCCACAAGCACCTCCCCCTTCCTGCTGTGTACCTGGTGGGGGAAGGGAGGGGAGAAGAAACCAGGGCCACAAATCCACCTCATCTCCCCTCTTAAGCCCTTCAAGGATGCCCCCGCACTGAGGTCCAACCAAGCTCTTCGAATGGGTCTGTGAGGTCTCCGAGGTCTGACCCAGCCCAATGTTTTCAAAGCAGCACATTTCAAATGAAATATTGTCCACGCTGCAAAATGGACCCAAGCAGACGTGGACAAAGGAGAGAGTTCAGACCTGCCGGGATTGTCCCACCTTGGCCTCCATGCGCCCACAGGACTTGGTCCTCTCCAAGCACGTGCAGTGGTGACAGGCCCCCCTGCCAGGGCTGGGGAGAAGCAGCTCCTCTGTGCTGTCTCTGTTCCCCACTCACTGGCCCGCTCCTCCCCCATCTTGCCAAGACTGCCAGCCTGGCCTTAGTTCTGGTCCTGGTTGGGAACTCCCGGCCTCTGGACAGTCCCCGAGGGACGAGCTGGCCAGCAGACGTGCTGGCCTCGGTCTTCTGGGAAGCACGAAGCTTGAAAGGATCTGTGACCACGACCTCCCCCGAAAAGCGGCCCTTCATGCCTCAACACCTGGCCGTATATAACCTTTCATTCAACTCTGCGGTTTTCAAAAAGCTCAGGATGTGGGCTGGAAAAGTAACTCTGCTGCCTGATCTTTAGGGAAGTTTATTTAACAATAAATTGTTATTGTGAGAGTCGTGGGGCATCTACTAAAGTGCTTTAAAGGGCATGGCAGGCACCTGTATATAAGCTTTGCATTTGCACTTTACCTGCAGTTCTGTTGCCATTTCTTGTCTGAAAATGTTGGCATTCGACACTAGGATGAAAACATGAGTCTGGACCTAATAAAAAAAGTCTTTCACTCACTAAGGCATAGACATGCGATCCGCTGGGCTCTTGACAGAGGTTAGGTATTGGGGGGTCTGACGGTAACAGTCTTTGGTGCTCCGAGGTAGAAATGTGGTTTGACAAGAGACAGAGCTTGAAACTCACCAGGCTGAGGTCGATGGTTCCTCCATCACGGGGTTAATTCCAGAGTGGATTAATTAGAAATGGATGAATTCACATACGCAGGAAGTGAATACCCTTAACTCATGGTTCTTAGGCGCATGGGTACCATCTTGAGAGTCAGGAACACGTCGCCATGAAGATGTGGGTCCGAGTCAGGGGAGAGGTTTTGCTGGAGGGGTAGCAGGTCATGTTTTAGGGGGAGGCGGTGTCCTGAGAAGTACTAGTAGTATTACCAGTAGTAACAACTGGGTGAGAGTCATACTTTTGCTAAACCTTTTACACGCCGTTACTCAGCTTAACCAAACTTCCTCTCTGTGGCTTTTCCACTGAGGCACTGAGAGGTTAAATGACTTCTGTCCTGTGCCAGGTTCCCTGAGGCGGGAAGTTTCTTGAGGAGTGTTACTGGAGTCAATGTTTTGGGAGTGAAGGAAGCAGAGCTGGACAGGGGATGGGCTGAGCTGTGGTACCGTCACCACAGAGGCCTGGGCCACCCCTTGGGGAGCAGAGACCTCCTACTCAGCGGTCATTGTGCAGACGACCTCCTGGGAGAGGGGGGTCCTGGGTCTGGGAATCTGGTGCGTCAGGGCCAGAGGTGGGCGTTTGGGTGGAATGCAGCGGGAGCCCCCCAGGATGTCATGGAAGAGCCGGTGCCCTGAGAAGCACTGCAGTTAGAGGGTTACAGGGCTGTCCCTTCATCGCTGTGAGAGGGGACAGTCACGGCTGAAAAACCTATCAGCTCAAGAGTTCATATTCTTGAGAAGAGAGAGAATATTAAGCAAGAAAAAAAGTCACAGAATCATGGGAAAAGCCAGAGTGTGGCGCATGCCCCTGGCCTGGCCGGCACAGGGGAGGCCCCGGGAGGGAGTGGGGTCCCTCCCCAGCACCCTTCGTCGTCTGCACCAGGCCACCGGCCGGTCAGGGCCAAGGACCGGGCCTGGGTCTAGCTGTGAGGATCCCGTCTGACCAGAACTGGTTGGTGGAACCAGAACTGGTTGGTTGTGGCCAGCAAGCTGGCCGCAGACCTGGAACAAGCATCTCCAGAGACGCCCCATGCAGCGTGGAAAAGCCATAAAGCCTCCGCCCGGAACTGCAAAAGGAAGTCGCTCCAGGGCCGAGCTGGGGGCCACCAGCGCCTCTCGGGATGCCAGCAGGGCAGGGAGTCCAGGTCCTCCCTACTGGACGGGGGTAAGGGATGGCCAGGTGGCCACCAAATGCTTCTCTCCTCCTCCCCTTTTCCAAGTGGCATTTTTTATTGCCATTGTCCTGTTTTCTGTCCATCATGATGAATCTTGTGTGTTGGGGACAAAGTTGGAACTTAGCCCGCAGAGCCAGGCTCAAGGAGGCCTGCTGACCTGAGTGAGTGCACATCCACTGCTGCCCGGTCCTAGGTCCCTGGGTGCGGGGTGTCTCCCCGTGGAGGTGAGAGCAGCTGGGTGCGGAGGGCCAAGTTCGGATGCATGGGACCCAGGGCACTGGAGGAGGCCGACAGAGGGAAGCAGGAGGCAGGGTGGGCTGTTCCTCGTTCACTGCCAGCTGCTGTGGGTGTTCCCCAGGCCCCTGGCACACCCTATGCCCTTGCAGTTGTCTCTCCGTGGGTTCTGGGGCAAAGGGGGCCAGTAGGACTTGGGACAGACTGGGAACACTGGCCCCTCCCACATCCTCATACCAGGAGCCCTGGCCCCTGTCTGATGCAGCCACCCAAGCGATGGCTGAGCCGGTAGGCCCAGTTCTAGCCTCAGCCCCATCTGTGTGTCGAAGGCAGGTCAGATCTCACCCCCCGCCGCCCTGCCCTGAGCCCCAGGGTCCTCAGCTGTAAAATGGGGAAATCAATGTACCTGTCTCTCAATGAGGGAGTGTAAACTCCATGGTGGTGACTGGCACAGTAAATGTTTAACGAAAGATAATTGCTATTTTTACAGGGCCAGAGACCCAGGACACGCTGAGCCTTGGAGCAATGCCTTACAACTGGCTCCAGCCACAAAAAACAACAAACATTGAAAACTTTTTCCTTGTTTGAACAAGTGAGACCTGAATTCACCCAAAGAACTCGCTGAAAGCACGGAGACGGTACCAAGCAACCACGGGAGATGCTTTTCCAGCAGTGGCGTTTGGGGAAGGGGCCTCATCCACTTCAGAAGGACGGGCCAAAGGTCCTGAGCTCACCCAGGGGTGTGGCTTCATGTGTCTTCTGAACAGTCTTCCCCATCATTTTGGCTTGGAATAAATTCTCTGTGTCCTGCATCCCTGTATTTCAATAGACTCGATTCTTTTTTGCTCCTTCTGAGTCTGGGTACCCATGGGACTCTTGGAGCAGGTGGGCATCAAAACCACAGCACAGGGGCTTCCCTGGTGGCGCAGTGGTTGAGAGTCCGCCTGCCGATTCAGGGGACACGGGTTCGTGCCCCGGTCCGGGAAGATCCCACATGCCGTGGAGCGGCTGGGCCCGTGAGCCATGGCCTCTGAGCCTGCGTGTCCGGAGCCTGTGCTCCACAACGGGAGAGGCCACAACAGTGAGAGGCCCGCGTACAGCAAAAAAAAACCTCAAAAAACAAAAAAACCACAGCACAGGACTTCCCTGGTGGTCCAGTGGTTAAGACTCTGCACTTCTACTGCAGGGGAAACGGGTTCAATCCCTGGTGGGGGAACTAAGATCCCACGTGCCATGCGGCACAGCTAAAAACAAACAAACAAACAAACACCACAGCACAGAATTATCATCTCCATCTTAAACAGTGTGGGCCCAGAGATGGTGTCATCACTGACAGATCATGACTAGCTCCATCATTTCCATCAGGGGAGTCATGTTCAGTTACACACATTTTAAAACCAATTTGTTTAATGATATCACATCATTTGTAAAATTATGAAATATTCCACGCATACAACAGCATAACGCGAAAAACTATAAAGAAAACATAAAGGGAACACCTACTAGGTAGTCACCATCCAGGTTAAGAAACATATTATCACTGATACATTAGGCATTACGTCCAGTCCCCCCAGTTTTCATCTCCCCCACCCATTGAACCCTATCCATTTCCACTGGGGGAAAACCCCAATACTGAATTGGGTGTTTATCCATTTCTTTCTCTTTTCCACAGTTTTGTCATATATGTATATACCTCTAAAAATGTTATTTAATATTGAATGTTTAGAACTTTATATAAACGGAATCCTCTGTATATTGCCCTCCTGCAACTTGCTGTTTTGCTCCACATGTTGGGAGAATTATCCATGGTAATGGGTACAGTTGTAGTTTGCCCATTCTAATTGCATCGTCTGAATAGATCAATACATACTTATTTCTTTTCCCATTAGAAGGGACTGACAGGAGTTTCCTGTCAGTATTTAGGTTGTTTCCAGGCTTTTGCAATAGAAATAGTGCTTCTGTAAACATTCCTGTAGAAGGTTCTGGGCACTTGGCAAGAATTCTTCAGGGCACAAACTTGGGGGTGAAATTGCCGGGTGAAAGTTTTAAACAACTTCAACGTTACTGCAGAACTCTGAAGTTTTTCAAAGTCTTTCCACCGGTTACACCCTCCTCCTTGATCCTCCCCTCCCCTCCAGCTGACTCAGTTTGGGCCATAAATGGTAGTGAGTAATTTTAATTTTTGCCAATCTGGTACGTGTTTGCTTTTGTGGTAAAATATACATTACATGAAATTTACCATTTTAACCATTTTAGGGACGCAGTTCAATGGCATTAAGCCCATTCACAGTGCTGTGCAACCATCACCACCATCCATCTCCAGAATTTTCCATCGTCCTCAACTGAAACTCAGTCCCCATTAAACACTAACTCCCCATTCCCCGCCCCCAGCTCCTGCCACCCACCATCTACTTTCTGTTTCTATGCATTTGACTCCTCTAGGGACCTCATATAAGCAGAATCCCACAGTATTTGTGTTTTTGTGTCTGGTTTATTTCACTCAGCATAAGGTCCTCAAGCTTCCTCCACGTTGGAGCCCTCACTAAGTTTTAATTTGTGTTCCACATTCTACAATGATATATCTGCAAAGATATGTCTGTTCTACAATGATAACAACCCCCAAAAGGGGTTGGTTAGAGAATTTGACCTTGTGCTTGAGGAAGTCGTCTAACCAGTCTCTGTCTGGTTCTTGGGTTCTCGTCTCATCTTGCAGACCACAGGGCATTGAGCGATTTCGTATCACTCTGCTCAGGCCACCATAAAAAAATATCACAGATTGGGTGGCTTAAACAGCAGACATTTGTTCCTCACAGTTCTGGAGGCTGGAAGTCCAAGGTCAGGGTGCTGGCCTGTTTGGTTCCTGGTGAGGCCCCTCTTGCTGGCTTGCAGACAGCTGCCTTCTAGCTGTGTCTTCACATGGCCTTTCCTCGGTGTGTACAGAGTGAGAGAGAGAGAAAGAGATCTTCTTTCTATAAGGCCATCAATCCTCTCAAAATCACCAATCTACCTATGACCTCATTAAACCTTGATTACCTGAAAGTTCTATCTCCAAATACAGTCATATTGGGTTGGGGCTTCAGCATATGAATTTGGGGTTCATGATTCTGTCCACAACAGGTGTAAAATGGGGGAGGGCAAGGACAAGCTGTAGCCCACAAGGTTAGACTGTTGCCCCTGACCTTGACAGGGGTGTCCTGCAGAAGCTGAGGTAGGGCTCATCGTCACAGAGGTAAACACACATGGCCAGGAGTCCCAGAAGTGGGAAGGTCGGGGGCCTGGTCATTGCTTCATGCAGGAAGTGAGCCAGCTGGCCAACAACAAGTGTGGGAGCAAAACCTTTCATTCCTTCTTCATTTCTCCCCAAATCTCCTTTATCAGGTAAGAAAGCTTCCTTTTATTTTATCTTTGCAAAGGACTTTTGTCATGAATGCATTTTAAATTTTATCAAATGCTCTTTCTATATATATTAAGATAGTTGTATGATTTTTCTGTTTTAATGTGTTATTGTGTTGAATTATACTAATAGCTTTTCTAACGTGAAATCAGTATTACATTCCTAGGACAAACCCAATTTAGTCGTAATCTTTTTTTATACATTGTTGGATTCATTTTCCCAATTTTTTAAAGGATTTTCACTTCTATATTCATGAATTAGATTGGCTCATAATTTTTCTTGAACTTTCTTTGCTGACTTAGGCCCTGATGAGCTGGAGCATATTTTCTAAATTCCTATTCCTTGGAAAAGATATTTGAAAGCCTGGAATATTGTGTTTCTTAACTTTTTCTAAGAATTAACCTGGAAAATCCTCTGGCCAATTATTTGGTGTAGGCATCTATATATGTCCATTAGTAAAGTTTGCTCATTGCATTGTTCAAATCTTCTATATCTTTACTGAATTTTTATTTGTTTGTTTGGTTGGTTGACCTATCATGACTAAGAGAGATGATGGTGGATTCGAAAAGATTTTTCAGTTCTATCAATTTTTCTTTGTACATTTTTTGGAGACTATGTTGTTAGGTATAGGCAAGTTCCCAACTGTTATATTTCTCCAGTGATTTGTGTCTTTTACCATTACTAAGTGACTCTCCTTATTCTCAATAAAGCCTTTTATTCAAAAGTCTGTTTTGTCCATTATTAAATTTGTCAAGCCAGTTTTCTTTTACATATGTTCATTCTACATAGGTCTCATACATGGCATGTTTCTGTCTTTAAAAATTAGACAATCTGATAATCTATATCTTTCAAAAAATCTATTCATATTAACTGGACAGTTGGGAGTACTTACATGTATTGTGATTACTGATGTATTTGTATATATTTTTAGGTTTATATTTTATGCTTTCCATTTGTCTTATTTTTTCTGGGTTTGATTTTACTTCTCTTCCTCCCCTCATCTTTCTTTGCTTTATTTTGTTAAATTTCACTGAGTGTTTTCTTCCTTATCTCATTTTTTTCTTCTTTGGGTTTGGACTAGGTCAACATACATTCTATTTCTATTCTTTTACAATTTTCCTTTTAACAAGCATACTCAAAGAAGCCTCAGGTTAATCTATGTGTTTATTCTCCTCCAGAAGATTACCATCATTACAATGCTGTAATTCTGATCCCCCCACTTAGAGGAACAGAATTAAAGCATTTTCCAATATTTTAGTTCTACTTTTTGTTGTTGCTGTCACTGCTTTACCTTTATAGATTAATCATTATCAGTGATGCTTTTTTTTTTTTTTTTTTTTTGCAGTATGCGGGCCTCTCACTGTTGTGGCCTCTCCCGTTGCGGAGCACAGGCTCCGGACGCACAGGCTCAGCGGCCATGGCTCACGGGCCTATCCGCTCCGTGGCATGTGGGATCTTCCCGGACCGGGGCACGAACCCGTGTCCCCTGCATCGGCAGGCGGACTCTCAACCACTGTGCCACCAGGGAAGCCCATCAGTGGTGCTTTTTTATGGTGTCAATATTTGTTTAGATTTATTTACATTGTTACCTTATTCTTGCCTCACCATTTCCTTTTGCATGTGAGACTTGCCTTCTGGAATTATTTTTCTTCTTCCTGGACTTCATCCTTTTCAAGTTTCCTTGTTGTGGTCAACACTGTCTTGGTTTGTCTGTAAATGTCTTTTCCCTCTTTCCTGAAGGACATTTTTACAGGATATAACATTTTAGGTTGACAGTCATTTTTTTCCTAACACTTTGAATATTTTTTTCCACCATATTCCGTCTTCCATCTGGGGGCTAGGTCTTTCACTTCAGGATGTGTTTTTAGATCTTTTCTTTATTTTAAGAGTTCTGCAGTTTCACTATATTACATTTAACTCTGGATTCCTCTCTTTTCTTCTCAGAATTTGCTGTGCTTCAATAATTGAAGGATTCATGACTTATCAATTTTGGAAAAAAAATTTAATCATTATTGCTTTTACATTTGTTCTCTCCATTTTCACATTTTCGAGGTCGAACAAGACATATTTTAGATCTTCTTACTCTGTTCTCCATACCACTTAGCTTCTTTGTCATATGTTTTTAAAAATAATTTTGTCCTTCTATGTGAATTTTGGATAATTTCTTCAGGTCTATATTCCAAGTCACCAATTCCCTCTTCAGCTATTGAAAATTTACATTGTTGTTTGTTTGTTTCTAGAAGTTCTATTTAGTATTTTACCCCTAATTCTGTTAATTTTAAACAATCCTTGCTTCTCATTCATTTTTAGAGTCTCTGCTTTATTTTTTCACCTAGCAAACATATTTATTTTGTCATTTGTATCTAATAATGCCAATATCTCTGGTCTGATTCCACATTTTGTTATGCTTCTTGATTTTTTTCATGGTGTCTTATTTTAATTGTTTTTAATTCAATTAAGCTCATTTTAATTGACTGTGTGGGAATTTCTCCTGGGTTGAGGAGTGTATTAGTCAGGGTTCTCCAGAGGAAAAAGAACCAGTAAGAGATATATGTTATGTCTGTGTGTGTGTATATGTGTGTGAGTTTATTATTATAGAAATTAGCTCACCTGATTATGGAAGACAAGTCTCAGAACATGCTGTTTGCAGGCTGGAGAAACAGGAAAGCCAGTGGCATAATTTAGTTTGGGTCCAAAGGTCTAAGAACCGGGAGCACTGATGTTGGAAAGCAGAAGATGGATGTCCCACGTTGGAGAGAGAGAGCAAACTGGCCCTTCCTCTGCGTTTTAGTTTTATTTAAGCCCTCAAAGAAATGGATGAGGTCCACCCTCATTGTTGAGGATAGATCTTTACTCAGTCTATGGATTCAAATGCTAATTTCTTCCAGAAACACCCTCACTAACACACCCAGAAATAATATTTTACCAACTACCTGGGCATCCTTTAGCCTAGTCAAGTCAACACATAAAATTATCCATCACGAGTGGCATTCCACTAGAGAGGCTATGGGTTTGCTTCTGCCATGTGCCTGGGACATGGCCAATCTGGGACCACTTTTGATTAAATTCTTGACTTGATGTTTTTCTGACTACAAAGATAGTGGGAATTAGGGTTCAAAACTTAAATTCTCGTTAAGAGGGCTTGCTGGTAGTTATCAATTCTCAGGAGGGCATTAGTCCCCCTCCACTGAGAGCCAGGACTAAGGTATAGACAAGTTTATTAGTCATCACCCTTCGGTGGGGTAGATACAATTATTTTTTAATCATACTTTTTCTGAGGGTATGGGGCTTTGGGGTGCTGACGTTGTGGTATCCTAGCAACCTCCCACCTTGCTGAGGCCTGTGACTTTGTTTGTCATTCACCCCACCCCCTGCCCACAAAACTCTGCAGGACTAGAGGTATTTAGGTGATTTCAGGATGCCTGCCACGACCCTGACTTCCCTGCATATCTGCTCCCATTTCACTTTTGTGTCTGAGTATTTTCCAAGTTTTCTTGCAAAATCAGCTGTAATTTTAAAGAATAGTAACAATATATATTCTATCAAGCCCTTTTGGTTATTTTGTAGTATGAGCATTATTTCAGGATATCTAGCTCGCACATTGCCATGAGCAGAATTCTGCTACTTATTTTTAACCTATAATAATATTGTTTTGCTTTCATTGTATTATGGCTACTCCCCTTGGTTGAGAATTCTGATTTCCACTTGTGTTCATGGAAGATGTGGTAAAGGGTGCTTAGCTTCAGAGCTGGTTGGATTCAGTTGTTCAATGCTGTCATCAAGAATTGGGTTTCTTTTCATCTCTACGCTGTGGGTTGTTCTTTTCTTTCTTTTTTTTTAAAATTTATTCATTTACTTCTGGCTGTGCTGGGTCTTCGTTTCTGTGCGAGGACTTTCTCTAGTTGTGGCAAGCGGGGGCCACACTTCATCACGGTGCGCGGGCCTCTCACTATCGCGGCCTTGCGTTGCGGAGCACAGGCTCCAGACGCGCAGGCTCAGTAGTTGTGGCTCACGGGCCTAGTTGATCCGCGGCATGTGGGATCTTCCCAGACCAGGGCTTGAACCTGTGTCCCCTGCATTGGCAGGCAGATTCTCAACCACTGCGCCACCAGGGAAGCCCTGTGGGTTTTTTTAAAATTGAAGTATAGCTAATTTACAAAGTTCTGTTAGTTCCAAGTGTACAGCAAATATATATATATATAGTTTTCCATTATAGGATATTGAGTATTGTGCTATACAGTAGGTCCTTGCTGTTTATCTATTTTATATATAGTAGTCTATATATGTTAATCCCAAACTCTTAATTTATATCTCCCTCACCCCACTACCCCCTTTAGTTTGTTTTCTATGTCTGTGAATCTATTTCTGTTTTGTAAAATAAGTTCATTTGTACCATTTTTTTAGATTCTGCATATAAGTGATATCATGTGATATCTGTCTTTCTCTCTCTGACTTACTTCACTTAATATGATAATCTGTAGGTCCATCCATGTTGCTGCAAATGGCATTATTTCATTCTTTTTTATGGCTGAGTAATATTCCATTGTACATATGTACCACATCTTCTTTAGCTAGTCATCTGTCAATGGACATTTTGGTTGTTTCCATGTCTTGGCTACTGTAAATAGTGCTGCAATGAACATTGGGGAGCATATATCTTTTCAAATTAGAGTTTTCTCCAGAGATATGCCCAGGAGTAGGATTGCAGGATCATATAGTAACTCTATTTTTAGTTTTTTAAGGAACCTCCGTACTTTTCTCCATAGTGGCTGTATCAATTTACATTCCCACCAACAGTGTAGGAGGGTTCCCTTTTTCTCTACACCCTCTCCAGCGTTTGTTATTTGTAGACTTTTTAATGATGGCCATTCTGACTGGTGTGAGGTGTATGCTGTGCTTTTTGGGGGAGAAGCTATCTTCATCCTGGTACTAGCTCCCTGGTGATGGAAAGATGGCTATCAACATTTCCTGTGACTACTTCTTCTTCTTCCTCCAAGCACAAGGAAGAGGGTCTCTGGAAGCTCCAGCAGAAGAGTAAAAAAATACCAGCTTCCCCACCCTGACCCCAAACCTCCGAAACCCTCTCTTCCAGGTCTCACTGGCCAAAAGTGGGTTGTGTGTTCTCCCTGAAGCACGAATTCGGGCAGGGATGGGATTCAGCTGCTGAGCCAGACACTGGCCACGTGCTCCTCTCTAGCAGTGGGGTGGAGTTGGCTCCCCAAGCCGGTGATCTGCTCCTGGGAGATGTGTAAACTCCAACAAAAGTTCGGGAAAGTTGCCCAAAGAAGGGAAAATGAATAGTGAGAAAACAATCACAAGAGGGATGAAGGTACAGACACACATACCGCCTGGTGTGTAGGTGGACATTGGGTTTTGCAGGAACAATGGTGCCATTCCCAGAGGGCTCCAATTATGCTATTTAAAACAGAAATATGTGCGTCGCCACCAGAAGACCACCTGACCTGACCTATCTGCTGGAGACGGTACGCAAGGGTCTTCTACTTGGACAACCCGGACACCAGTGATGGGAGAGAGATGGGAAGGGCTGGGGCATATGCAGGATGGTCTCCTGTTGTGGATATAAGGATGGGAGCCAAAGGAGAGGGTGGAAAGAACTTACTAGGAAAGTCCAGTCCCAGGTCACCTGCTCAGGAAGGAGTGTTGAGCCAACACAGCATGTGACTTGGAATGAATTGGGCTTTCTTCTGCTTCTACCTGATTCTAAAGCAATCCACGTTAATCTGTGTATTGCAAACAGCATTGAAAAGAGCCTCTTAAAAAGAGGCAAGATTTATCTTACCCTCTTTCCTCACCCCCTGTCTCTTGCCTTAGGTGGGCGGGAAGACCTCAAGCCACTCTTGGGGACGTACTGAGGGAGGGGGAGGGACTTGGGACCTGAAGGCAGAGAAGAGCCGCCCAAGAAGACTGGGGAGGGTGCTCGGCGCAGAGGGCTGCGTCTTGGGCTCTAGTGTCCGGGCCAGCGGCCCTTGGGAGCAGACTCCTGGGTCCTCTCCGAGGGCACAGAGGTCAAGCGGGTCCCCAGCGCCAGGGCTTGGCCGGGTCGTGCGAGACTCGGTCAGCACTGCCCAGAATCTCCCTCCTGAATCCCGACTTGAGTGTTCGGGCGCGAAGCGCCGGCCACCGGCTCGGTCCAGGGGAAGTGGGGAGGGAGATGCGCTCCTCCCCAACCCTAAAAGGCCGGCTGGGGACGGAAGCATCCCCGGGCTCCCTCTGGGTCCCGCAGAGAGCGCGTCCCGGGCTTTCCCAGGAAGAAACCCCTCCTCCTGCCGCCCCGCCCGGACCAGCCTCGCCCGGGACTGCCGTTCCGGTCCGTCCCCTCCCCCTGCCCGAGGTGACCCGGGACCGGCGCTTGGGGGTGTCACCCTGGCCACTCGGACACCGCCTCCCGGATTAAAGCGAGAGCCGGGGAGGATCGGGGACTCCGGAGGAGGCGGAAGAGGGGAGGAAGGCAGAGGGGCGGGGAGCGCCGGGCCCCGAGCACCGCAGGTGAGCGGCGCGCGCGGTGGGCTCTCTGGGCGGGGGCGGGGGCGGGGGCTGGGGGTCCAGGGCGCGAGGGAGGCCCTGGGCGCCCCCCGCGCTGGGTGGGAGCAGCGGGAGGTGAAGCCAGGTGTGAGCAGCTCCTGCCCGGCAGGTGCGTCCTCCCGCCCGCGGGACGCACGGGGCTGAGCCGAGCAAAGTGACCTGCGTGAGGTCAGGAGGGCTGCGCGCGCCTGGGACGCCTTGGCGCGCGGGTCAGAGGCCCCCGGCTGCCCTGTTGGCATCAGTCGCCCGGGACAGGTCGCCCTGCGGGTCCTTAGCCAATTGGTAGGAGACAGGCGTACCGCGGAGTCCCTCGGGGTGCGTCCCATCGGCTGAAGTCGGCTCCCGCTGCCCTGTCCTCTGGGCCCCGAGCTGGGGACGAGCGGTGCGCCTTTTCCCTTTGGGGACGAGGAAGAGGGAGACTTGTCCCTCCTCTTCTTTGTTTTGGGAAAATCTCTGCAGCCCCGTAGTGTTACCTGAACTCCTGCTTCTTGGTTGCCTCCCGGAGTAGGGAGAAACTGGAAACTCTCTGAGATGCCGGGAGCGATACGGCCGGCGCGGCGGGGACAGGCCCGCAGGGCCCCCGGGCGAGGTGCTAACGGCTCGGTAGCCCCGGGAAGGCACTGTCCACAGCCCGAGCCCCACGGCGGCGACCCGGAGGCGACGATCAGGGCTGGGCGGCCCGGACACCGGGCACCCCTGCCCCGCGAGGAGTGGTCCTGGTCTCTAGGCGCACGCTCCCTGCCAGGAACAAGGCCAGGCACCCGGGCGCTTCGGTCCACGGCAGGACCCCGGACCGGGGCCAGGAGGCCGAGAGCGCCAGCCAGATAGTGGGCGCCCTTATCGAGGCTTCGTGGGCCCTGCGGAAGAATTGCCTTATGGCCCCAAATTGCGTGCTTCCAGGCCCCAGAGGGCCTGGTTGTAGGTGGCCGCCGCCAGTGGCTTGAGCCCGGGCTTTTGCGAAGGGCCCGCCCCGCTGAAGGGCACAGTGCCGTGATCCCGAATCCCGAATCCGTTTCAATTCCGTTTCGGACGCCCAGGAGGAGGAGGGCCTGTCAGGTGGAATCCCAGTGGATCGTTTGGGAGGGAAAAGATTGCGACCCGAGGTCTGCCTATAGGGCTGGGGTGTCCCAGGGCTCTGCCTCCAGCCTGCGAAGCCCACCCGGATTGAAGCCCGCGCGGTAGTCCCCGGGCCAAGTACGGTAGGGGGCCCACCCAGGGCGCCAGTGCGTCCAGGCACTGCTGGCGCTCACGGCTGCAGAGAGCCAAACAAATGACGGAAAATTACAAAAGCTGCTAAGGAGAGTTTCAAGGTGTTTAGAAAACCTGCCGTGAGGGGAGGGCTGTTGACTTAGCGTGGGAGGTCGGAGAAGGCTCTCCAGGAAGTGAGGATGGAGCTAACATCCCACCGCACCCGGAGGAGAATGGGGGCTGGGAGTGTGCACAGGGCTTGCACAACCAGGGGACCTGGGGGCCAGGCGCTGCTGCTGCTGGGTGAGGTGGAGGGGTTGGGGGGGGCCCGGGGGATCACTGAAGGGATGCTCCCCTTTCTCAGCTTCACCAGAGGCGGGGCAGGCCTGCGTCTCCCCACCCCGGCCAAGCTTACTGGACCCCTGGGTCAAGGTTGAAAGGCCAGGGGGCACCAGCAAGCACTCAACACAGGAGTCCGGGAGTTGCGGTGGCGGCCTCTGCCTGGAGATTGGCCGCGGACACACCTCCCTCTCTGCTTTGAAAAATATGACCTGGTGAGCAGCAGGGGGCTTTCTCATGACTCCCAGTCTGTTTGGTCCCCAGCAACATCTTTCTTATTGACGCCTCCAAGGTCGGTCTTCTAGCAAGTTTGTGTAGCTGCCGGGAGCCTACAGAGCCCAGGAGATGGCGTGGAGCTTGGCCCCCTCGCACCCTGGGCTCAGTTGCCTTAATTGTAGGAGAAAGTTGGGCCGCAATGGTGTTGTCATGATAACAGCAAATGTGGATGTGGCGTTTTCTTCCAGCCAGGCATCATTCCAAGCTCCTTATGATGTATTTAACTCAGGTGAGAGGAAACTGAGGCAGAGGGGTGGCATAACTTGCTCCAGGCCCCAGGTCCTGTAGGGAGAACTGGGGATGCAGGCAGGCCACCTGGCTCCAGGGGAGCTGAGCGATGCCCGGACCCCTCGTGGGAGAGGGGCTTGCTCGCCAGCCAGACTGGCTTCACCATAATCCAGGAGCAGAGCCCCACCTGGGCTCCGTGCTGCCCGCTTCCGGGGTGACCTGGGCAGGAGAGCCTGGGGCAGTGCAGCGGGTTGACCTCCCCGAGTGATGGGGCCAAGGGTGAAAATGTCTTGCAGGCAATGAAGCCTAGACACACGATTGTCATCGTCATCCTCCTGTAAGCATACTGACCGCGACTCTGGGCCTGGCCTGGGGGCACGGGGGTCTATCAGGATGTGCAAGCCAGGGCTCCGGGCTGGTGTCTGTCACTCTTTTCCACCTAAGCCTGGGGCAGGAGTCCTGGGGGCTTTGTAACCATTTGGGGTCATCGCCTTGGTTTCAACTGCTGCATCAGACTCGGAAGGAGCAGGAAATCTATTTTCTCTAAGCCCCCCAGAAAGTTCCAGGCTTGGGAACCAGGGGTCATGCCTGAGCCTCAGGCAGGGAAGTAGAAAGGAAAGGCGACTGGCTCAACATAGTGTCTGGTCAGCCTCGCTTACCTAAGGAGGGGAAGCTGGCCCTGCTTGAGTGGGGGACGGAGAAGGGGCACTCAAGTCCCACGTACTCATCTGCCCTCTGCCGCTCTCACAGCTCTGGGTCTCCTGGGGTGCCACTGCTTTTCCCAAGATTGCTGAGCCTCTGCTGCCCTTCCTGGTCCCTCTTTAGTTTCCAGGGCACCTGCCAGGGGACCCCTGCCACTGGGCCAGCCCCAGGACAAGCTAAGTGGCCTCTGGGTATAGGGAGCAAGGGTGTCACACACCTGAGTGCTGAGATGTGAATTGGGCCAGGCTTGGTGAGTCCCTTCCTAGCTCGGGGATGGGGAGCCCTATATGTAGGCCATCTTGGGGAACCCTGGCTTGCAAGCCCCCAGGGGCTGTAGGCCTGGGTGTGTGGGAGGGGACTCCGGGCGCCCCCTGTGCCATTGACCATCCTGGTCCCAACAGCACATGGAGTAGCAAAGGGCTCGGCCAATCGCACAGGCAGTTCCAGGGAACAAGCCAGAGACAGAGCTTGAGGTCAGGAGGAAGGGCAGGTGACCTAGGACTTGGTTTGCCCTGGCCACTGGACAGCCGTCGGGAGAAGAGGAACTGGGAGCGTGCAAAATGTCACGGGCAGCCTTAGAGTCATCCAGGGAGAACGGCAGGTGCTGAAATTCTGGTGAGGGTGCGGGCAGTTCCTTGGACTGTAAACTGGATTTTGAAGAGGGAAGGTGACCCAAGGACAGGCTTTTTGCTCCTGTTAGAGGCAAGTCAAGGAGAAGGAGGGAAGGACTTGCCGTGGGGGGAAACTGCTGACCTTTAGTTCGTGTGAACCATCAGGCATCAGCAGGGCGGGGTAGGGTGCGGGAGGGGCGAGGGTACAGAAGTGCGATATGGCATCAGTGGGGCGGGGTAGGGTGCGGGAGGGGTGAGCGTACAGAAGTGTGATATGAAAGAAGGAAATGTTTGAAAGGCACCAGCTGAAGTCTAGAAATTCATGCAAGGGCAGAGTGGACAGAATCATTGGGAGCTCAACCAAGTAGGCCTGGGAAGAGAAACCGTGGCCTTCCAGTGGACGTTGGTTAGACAAATATTTTCTAGTGAGCTCTGATCTGGAAGACGAGACTAAGCCCAGGCTTTGTGATGACTTGTTTGTATGTGACCCCATGTCAGAATCCCTTTAAGGTCCATGATTCCCGAGGGGCCCTCCTGGCAGGGCTCCCTGGAGACTTGATCTGTACATGAGGCACATGAGCCTGTGTTTTCTAGGGATGCGTTTGGAGTTTATCCTTTGCATTTCCCATCAAAAAGAATAAAAGATCGTCATGTCTGGCCTCGCAACTGAAGCCTGATTTGGTTCTAGAACGTGCTGGGGAAACGACCTTCCAGTGTTGGATCAAACTTTATTTTTTGGTTTGAGGAACTCTTTTCTTCCAAGGCAATCCAGTCGATATTGAAACTTTCTCGCTGTGGGAAACTTGGTTTCCCTGGATTGCGTTAGATCTGCCTTCCTGATGTTTCTGACCATTTCGATCCCGGATTCTCCCTTTGGATTTTCACAGAAGAATATTGAGTCCCCTTTCCGCACAGCAGTCCCTTAGCTGCTATCATTGTGTTATTCCTGAGGGCTCATCATATGAAGGGCACGGTGCTAGGACACGTGCACACTTAATCCTGGCAAAACCCCCATTGACGTGTTATGCCCATTTCACAGATTGACTCGGGCAAGTTCTTCAAACCTTAGACAGTGGCTTTTGCACTTTGTCAAGGCCTCCTCCCTCCTAGAGGGATTGGGACACCTCTCTGGCCTGTCTGTCGTACTCGGCATGCAGTCAGCTCTGTACACCTGGACGTGTGAGGTCACCCACATCCTCAATTTGGAGGCTGTTTCTGTCCAGGTGCCGACTTTCCGGCACTCTCTCTCTTAAATTTCATCTTACTCATTTGGCCTTTGGAATGTTTTCTTTGTATGGTACAAAGCTAGATTTGAAAAAAAAAAAAAAAAAAAAAGGGACCAGACCCAATTCCTGCCCTGAAAAGTTTGTAATCTCGTTTGGACCATGAGGCATTCATAGAAAAAGAAACTTGGTGATGCAGGCAGTACTTCCGAACTGCTGTCTCTCTCCCTCTCCCTCTTTCTGCCATTCTACTGATGGTTTTATACTTGTGTGTGCTGAACTGTTCGTTAAATCCACCACAGTCTGTTACCTTCCCTCTAACAGTGCATCTTGTCTCCAACAGGACACGCAAACATCTTTACACGTAAGGTGATTTTGTGCAGTGGTTGAGGCATAAGGGGTTCCACTGGTCACGGATCAGCAGATAGGGAGTGTCTGTTGGTGTTGCTTGCTTTGGAGTTTGCAGAAGGGATACTGAATCTGAGGTCAAGGGAGGTGGAGCGTCTTTCACCCATCACACCTCATCACACCACCAGCATCTCGAAGGTACCTGGCGGGGCCCATGCAGGAGGCCCTATGTGAACGGTGTGTCGGGGGAAAGTCAGTGGAGCCTTCATTATAGGGAAAACCCCTGACCCCCAGATGGGGGTCAGTATCTATGAGGCTGACCTCATTTGCGTTGGTTTGGTAGTTTTCAAAATAAACCTCCAGCAAGTGCGTTCTGAGGTCCAGAGGAAAGACACTACAGTATAAGTAGAGGCTCTTCTTGTTTGGAAATAGCTTCATTACTTCATGGGAAGCTGGTGGAATTCCACGGCACCATCCTGTTGAGTGGTGGCCGGGCAGGTGACTCGAGGCTTGAGTCAGCCCTCTGAAAGGAGAGCCCGGGGTGGCCCGGGACAGCCGTGCGCTGTTGTGTGACTCAAGTGGGGGAAGTTGGAGCAGGACCTCACCGGGAACAAAGAAGGGGACCAAGCTTTGACACACGTGCCCTTTGGCGCTTCAAGGAAAAGTGCTTCATTGAGGCTGGCTTTCTGGAATCCAGGGCAATCAGCTGTGTCCTTTAGCTGACAGGAAAGAACACTGGAGCAGCGGTGTTGCCTCTCACCGTCTGGGCTGTCTTGCTCCTTTCAGAAACCAGTTAAAGAGATTTACTATCTCGTGTGGGTGTGGAATTGCCTGTTTCGAAGATGAACCACGCGGAACGTGATCTCCCGGTCCTTTTAGACAGCAGTGCGTCTCCCGTCAGGTCCAGTTCCCGAGGGAGACATTTCCCCCTTCCTTTGTTTCTGGCCACAGAGAGTTAGAGGTGGCGCGACTCTCGTCTTTCCTTCCAAAGTCCATGCAGCCAATCTGGGCACACTTGGTGTTCTGGGTCCTAAGGGTTTGTGGGCCGTGGGATCGCTGGGTGAGATAGGATTGTGCTGCGGTTACTTCTGGGTCCTGGGCTTTTATGGGACAATTCCCGGCCGCGGCTCCCGGTGCCCCTGGAGCTCCTGGCTTCCTAGTCTCTCGCCGTTAGGGATATTGAATGAATAGGGAGCGTGGATTTCGGGCATTGATTCATCACTCCTTTCAGAGGGCTCTTAAACTGGGAAAGCCGCCAGTGGGATCGAATTTTCATTTCCTGAAACTTCAACCAACCCTATAACTGGCGAGATAGCTCAGAGGCACAGGGAGTGACAGCCACCGAGGGCAGAGAAACCAGGGGTGCGAATGTTCTCTGGGGCAGGACTCACCTGAAACTAATCCGAGGAAGGTGCGAGCTTTTCCCGCTTAGACTAGAGGATATTGTGTTGCTGTCAAGTCTCAGAACCCTCTCTCTTTACAGAGCAGACGATGTAGGAAAGGTTATTAATATGTGATAATCACACCCACTTAAAGGCTTAAACGTCATATATATTCTGAATGGTGATCTCTGCCTCCTGTATATCGCTCAGATTCATTTCCTCATGCTCGGAAAAGTGTTGACTCTTTTTTTAAATCTCAAAAAAATCTTAAAGCTATCAGTACAAACTGGTTCTTTTATTTTATCTTTGCATGAAGAGTAAATAAATGAGCTGCGGCATCTTTCTTGTGACTTGTTCAACGAGCTTTCCTGAGATTAAGCAGCCATACTTATATTTTTATTTATAGCAAGTTAATGTTGGGTTTTTTTAACATCTTTATTGGAGCGTAATTGCTTTACAATGGTGTGTTAGCTTCTGCTTCATAACATAGTGAATCAGCTATACATTTACATGTGTCCCCAGGGTTTTCTTTTTCTAATGTAATGAGTCAGACAATAATTTCGCTCTGGAGTCACGCAGTGCCGGGCAGGAGCTGGCTCTGTTGCCTTTGGCCCCATTGGATTTTCAGAGCCGGTGGAGTTGGTATCTTGAGCACCCTTTCCAGATGTAAATCTGCAACTGCGACCTATCAGGCCCATCCTGCCTCTGTGGCCTGTTCAACGTTTATCAGCAGCTTTCTCTAGTTGCGGCGAACGGGGGCTACTTCATTGCGGTGCGCGGGCTGCTCACTGCGGTGGCTTTTCTTGTTGCGGAGCACGGGCTCAGTAGTTGTGGTTCACGGGCTCTAGAGTACGGGCTCAGGAGTTGTGGCTCGCGCGCTTAGTTGCTCTGTGGCATGTGGGATCTTCCTGGACCAAGGCTTGAACCCGTGTCCCCTGCATTGGCAGGCGGATTCTTAACCCCTGCGCCCCCAGGGAAGCGTATGTAGCACTTCCTGTGTTCCAGGCACTAAGAGCTTCTTTATCAACTCACTTTACTCCCCTAACAACCCTGTAGTGGGTGCTACTGTTAACCCCTTTTGCAGACAAGGAAACCAAGGCCCAGAAACCTTAACTGAGTGGCCCCAGGTCACAGGTAGTGAGTGACTGAGCTGGGGTTTGGATCCAGAGTCTAGTCATTGTGCTGTCTGCATCTG
This sequence comes from Delphinus delphis, assembly GCF_949987515.2. Taxonomy (NCBI): domain Eukaryota; kingdom Metazoa; phylum Chordata; class Mammalia; order Artiodactyla; family Delphinidae; genus Delphinus; species Delphinus delphis. The sequence goes on from NC_082686.1 coordinate 4,162,783, forward strand.
CTGTGTGCCGGGCACTTTACAGATGAGAAATGATCAGACCTGATCTGGCCAGCTCTGAAACCCAGAGCTTTCTCACTGTGGATGGGGTCCTGTGGAGGCGTGACTGTGAAGGCCGTTTCTTGGAGTATTGTTTGGTCAATTCAGGGCAGCCAGGGGTGGTGGACAAAGGCCATTATTTGCTTATGATGGGAAGAGTGACGTCAGATAAGCCTTTACTACAAAATTTCTTATGTTGATGGTCTTTCTAGATAACTACTGTTCACAAATGTCAGAAAACAAGGTGACCCAGGGCTTTCTTTTCATGACCGATGTCCTTAGAAACCACCCAAGTGGTTAGTTCTAAACTTCTTTCTTTTCTGGATTTGGGATAGTGAGTGGAGTAGCAGGCAGGGATGGATGTGTTTTTTGTTTGTTTGTTTGTTTTTGCGGTACGTGGGCCTCTCACTGCTGTGGCCTCTCCCGTTGCGGAGCACAGGCTCCGGACGCGCAGGCTCAGCGGCCATGGCTCACGGGCCCAGCCGCTCCGCGGCATGTGGGATTCTCCCGCACCGGGGCACGAACCCGTGTCCCCTGCATCGGCAGGAGGACTCCCAACCGCTGCGCCACCAGGGAAGCCCAGTACGGATGTGCTTTATGGAATTTCTAAATGTATTTGTTTATTAAGGTTGGGGCGGTTCCGTATGGATTATTTGAAGTCCGGTGTGGCCTCCATGTGGGTCTAAGCTCTAGACCGCCTGCTCCACGCTGGGGTCGGTGGTTGCTCCACTGTCCCAGTGGGTGCTCTGCAGAGTCTTATCACCCCTGCCGTGGCCTGGGCACGTGAGGTGTCTGCCTGTGCCCTCGCGTTAAATCCTCACGTGAGCAATCCAGCACGATGGCTGCGTCCGCTTCTGTCCGAGACTCAGAGAGGTCAGTCGCCCAAGGACACCCCACGGTGTGGCACTGCCAGGAGTTGACCCAGATTTTTGCCTTCCTTCACCGCCACCCGACTCAACGGTCTATAAGTCCCTGTGCACGTTTCTCTCTTCCTGGATTCTCCTTTTGGTGGAGGCGACGTCGGGGAAGTCTGGGCTTCCGGGTGGGAGCTGGGTGAGTGCCGCAGGCCCTGAACTTAACAAGCAAGTGGGTCCCCGTCTTCTTCAGGATAAGCAGCTGCAGGAGGAGGTGGTGAGCTGAAGGCAAAGGTGAGCGGGCAGAACCGCCATGGCTCTGGCGAGAGGTGACCCTTCTACTGCATTCTCGAGTCATCGTGTGCAAACTCACCGGTACGGAAATAGCACAGTCTTGTCGTTGTTTCTTCTAGGTCAGCTTGGACGTTCCAAATACCTCCCTTTACCTGATGCAGCTGATAAAATCAGGATGGCTTTAAACTCAGTAAGTGGTTAATCATTACCTTCCTGGCCTTTCCTCTGTTCCCGGTTCCTTCTGTTATTTCCAGCTATGTGTGTGAGTCGGCATTTTAAAAGCTGCTTGCAGCACTGCCTTTGCTCCCCGGATGCTGTGAAGGCGTTCTTGGGGTGAGGGGTGAGCAGGGGCTGGGCGGGGGGAGCCATGTGACAGCTGCACAGCGGGAAGTCTCAGAGCTCTCGGAGGGGGTGTGGATGTGTGATTCTCCCCTGGGCCTCTTCTCTTCCTGCTCAGGTTGGGGTGGGGCAAGGGGACAGGGGTGAGGGTGTGGGGACAGATAGAGGCAGGACAGTGGTGAGAGGGAGTGAGTCCTGGGGAGAAAAGCGCGCTTGGGATACCGCCAGCCAGCAGAGCACAGAGTCGCCTTGCTTCCTGGTAGCCTGGGACAGGCTATGGCTGTGTGGGACACTGGGCTGGCTGCCCCTCTCCCTGAGACCCTCTCCCCCCACAACACACACACTTTGGAGACAAATGCACTATCTTTATTCCCCATCGCATCTCACTCATGGTCTTATACCTGGGAATAAGTGCATTTAGTAGTTATTCTACTGGTTAATGACAAAATTCTTCTCTCTCTTCTATCTGGAAAACAGACGTTTGCTTCCCCTGCCCCTTTATTTAGTATTATGTATTTATTTATACTAGAGCCTTTTTAAATTTTAAATCCACAGCACAGGAATTCACTGGGCCGAACCGCTCCCACCTTTCCTGGGAAGGACCGCACGTTCTTACATGCTTCAGATAAAGGCCAAACGCCTGTGCCGCTTTTTGGCCTCTGGTTCCCCCATTTAGATGAGAGATTACATTTCGTATCCCTTTCTGTTACTGCTCTGGTTTCGAGTGTAATCTTTGGACTTTGGAAGGAGCCCGTTGGTGAGTCATTAAACTCGCATTCGGCCCATTGCTTTCTAATCACGCTGCCCTGGAGGCCCTGTTTAAAATTCTCAGCATCTAGTCGCCTCTGCTCAGAATACTGGTCCTCTCTGAACTCTCGGTCAACAAGGAGCAAGGGGACAAATTACTGAGTGGGCAGGAGTGTTGCATGTGGACACTCAGATAAGAGGGCAAGTGTGGCTCCCAGAGTGGCCCAGCCAGTGGGTGGTTCAGGGGGGCTGACGCAGGACAAGGCGGCAGGCTGCTGGGGTCCGGAGTGTCCAGTGGGGGGGCAGCGCCTGGAGAGGGCCATTTTTAAGTAGGCAGAGGGGGAGGGGAGGGCATTCTAAGAAGATGGAAACCAGCCAAAGGATGGAACTGAGAGGGAAATGGAGTAGCTGGGCCCCCCCTTCCACGTTTGTGTGTGTACACACTGTGTCCCAGAAATTCCACTGACAGGGACGGAGCCGCGGAACTCCGCACACTCTCAACATAAACGCATGCGTCCTAGAAAGATGCTTGTGGGAGCAGATCTGCTGGCCACCCCCCCAGTTGTAAACCTTTTAGGTAGATTTCTTAACCTCTGTCACTCACGTTCCTGTCTGCAAAATGGGTCTATCCATCTCAGCTGTACCATCTTAGGGGGTTACGGTCACGCTTCAAGGAGGGCACGAATACAGATGCCCGAAGCAGGCGAGTTCTCGAATGTCAGCTCTTATTATTCTCATTCTAATTCTGGCATTGCTAGTCCATAACTTTGTAGCCCACTCTCAGGGGATGGGGTATTGTCTCGTTCCCAGACTTCTACACGTTTTTTTACTCAATGTCAGCCATTTGGTTTTTTTTCTTTATTTCAAAAGATGAATAGTAAACAGACAAACAAACCCAAAAACTATTGCCAATTAATTGGAAACGCTGGTGAGCTTTCATTCTGTGTGAGTTCAGTTATTGGCATAATTAAAGATGCCCTAAAGGAATCTGCAGCACTGACCCAGCAATCCCACTACTGGGCATATACCCTGAGAAAACCATAATTCCAAGAGTCATGTACCACAATGTTCATTGCAGCTCTATTTACAATAAGCAGGTCATGGAAGCCACCTAAGTGTCCATCGACAGATGAATGGACAAAGAAGATGTGGCACATATATACAGTGGAATATTACTCAGCCATAAAAGGAAACGAAATTGAGCTATCTGTAGTCAGGTGGATGGACCTAGAGTCTGTCATACAGAGTGAAGTAAGTTAGAAAGAGAAAAATAAATACCGTATGCTAACACATATATATGGAATCTAAGAAAAAAAAAGGTTCTGAAGAACCTAGGGGCAGGACAGGAATAAAGACGCAGACATAGAGAGTGGACTTGAGGCCATGGGGAGGGGGAAGGGTAAGCTGGGATGAAGTGAGAGTGGCATGGACATATCTACACTACCAAGCGTAAGATAGCTAGTGGGAAGCAGCCGCATGGCACGGGGAGACCATCTCGGTGCTTTGTGACCACCTAGAGGGGTGGGATAGGGAGGGTGGGAGGGAGATGCAAGAGGGAGGGGATATGGGGACATATATATACGTATAGCTGATTCACTTTGTTATAAAGCAGAAACTAACACCATTGTAAAGCAATTATACTCCAATAAAGATGTTAAAAAAAGAAGAATCTGCAGCGCTGTCCCAGTGTCTTGTCTGAGTGTGATGGGGTGTATGTTTAACCTTTAGGATAATTAGGGTTTTGTATCATTCATCTTCTTTTTTAATTTTTAAAAAAAATGTTTAGTGGGGTATAGCTGCTTTACAATACTGTGTCATTCATCTTCTTTTTAATCATTCAGGGGTCACCACCAGGTGTCGGGCCTTACTATGAGAACCATGGATTCCAACCCGAAAGCCTCTACCCGCCGCAGCCGCCCATGGCGCACCGTGCCTACGCGGGGTACCCGGCTCAGTACTACCCGCCCGCGGTGCCCCAGTACGCCCCGAGGGTTCAGACGCACACCTCGACACCCGTCATCCTCATGCAGCCCAAACCCCCGTCGGGGCCAGCATGCACCTCAAGTAGGACCCTTTTTGCATTTATTTCCTCTAATGGAGCCTGAGTTTTGGGTCTGCCTTCTCCGGTGGCCCGTCTGCCCCACCGGCTCTGGTGCCAGCTCTCCTCTGTCTGCCGGGCTGGTCTGGCTCTGCATACCTCTCCCCTCCCCCACTCTGTGTCAAAGCTGTGGGCCTGGGTCTCGCCTCCTGTGGGCCTCTGGGGGCCTCCCGGCTGCTAAGACCTTCATCTCCCACTAATGCTCTGGTAATGGCTTGGCCTGTACCACCCAGGGTGGTCTTTCTAGCTGGGCTTCTCTGAACTGCTTCTTGTCTGCGTGTTTTGTTGCTGAATCATCTTGAGTCGATGGTAAACCCCCAATGAAGGGAGAAACGATTTAACCTTTCTCTGTGTGCCATTCCCTGGGCACTGCAAGTCACGTTCAAGGTGCTCGAAGAGCAGCTTGTGTATTTTGTGTTTGGTGAATGAAGTGGCCGGTGGAACTGTTGTACAGAAGCATCTGCGACATTTCTCTTGCCTTGAAGGGTCTTGTAGCCAGACCTGACTGGGCCACGGAGGAGGGTTGAGGGGCTGAAGGTGGTGTGTCCTCTGCCCATCCCCTTAATCCCATACCTTTCTTATCCTCTCATTCATCTCCTTTCTTTGCATTGCATTTTGTCTCTTCTCCCTCCAGACCCCTTCCCGTCGCACCCCTCCCCAGGCTTTTGATGCAGGCTAGTTGATGTGGTGAGAACTGCCCAGGCAGGACAAGTACTGCCATTGCTAGTATGAGCACAGAGCCAGTACAGTGGCTGGACCAAGGAACATTTTCACTGATAATGTTTTAATTTTAATTCGTGAGATATGCCTACCTACGTACACCACTTGCACAGTTAAAGATTAGTGACAGAGTGAATTTCCACGTGCCGCCACCATGCCATAAATAATGACAGTAAGGAATAGTGAATAAGACCCGTACCCTTTGAAGACGCCCCTCCGCAGACCACTCCAGCTCTTCACAAGTGCCGTCACCCTTGGATTTCTGCCTCGGTCCTTGCCTCTGCCTCCTTCGCGCTTCATAGGTGGCTCGTCCATCCTTCCTTCTCCGCACCGCTACTCTCTTCCATTCCTGTGTTTTCTGCCCCTGCCCCTTTCCTGTGTGGTTCTCTTTCCCTCCATTCATTTGTCTTGGATCAAGGAAACACTTGCCTCTGCACTGATGTCTTTCTGGTGGTGGTTGGTAGAATGAGGCCAGTGGCTGCTACTCGGGGTGATTTCGACCCCCAGGGACATCTGGCAATGTCTGGAGACAGTTTTGGTTGTTATAACTGGGCTGGGGGTGCCACTGGCATCTCCTGGGTAGGTGCCAGTGACGCTGCTAAACATCCTTCAGTGCGTAGGGTGACCACTCCCCCACCAAGAATGACCCAGCCCAGATGTCCGTGGTACCCAGGCTGAGGACCCCTAGTCTTAGCCTGTCATGCTCTTAGCTCATCCTTCCCTCTCTTCCCCGACACTTGGCAAACACTGATCTAACTGTCTCCACAGTTTTGCCTTTTCAGAATGTAGAGTTGGAATCATGCAGCATGTAGCCTGGCAGAGCCTTGACAGTATTTTGCAAGTTACTTAAACAGCACAAACTCAAGAGAACCCCAGCAGGAATGCAAGGGACATTTTTATCTTAATGGCTCTATTTGTTTTATCAAGAGTTGTAGGTGTTTCACATTGAACCACAAGGCATACACATGTGAATGTTTGGGTTTTGGAGGACTGAAGGTCAACAATCCTGTGCTACTAATAGTTGACACTGGACACGATAGGGCTTTTGCACCAACAATTGACAACAATGAAGGTAAATAATAGTCAGTTATAATTACACTCACAATCTGTACAGTTGCAAACCAGCACCCAGTCATGTCTGATCGACCAGACAATGATTCCGAAATGCCTGTCCCCCAGAGGTGAGATCCGGGACTCCCGCTGCCCGAGTTCCTAGTGAGGGCTGGGCAGGTTGCCACCTTCTCAACGAGAGGTTCAAGATGCCTAGTTTAATAGCCCTCAACTCACCAGGCACGCTATTTTATCTTGGATAAGATAACACATAGGGAATTCTCCTAAAGGAAGACATCATCATTGACGAATGGGTCAAATTGGCCACTTGGAATTTCCCCTGAGCTTCCTTGGGGACCCTGCCCTGCTAGCGGTAAGATGCAGGCACAGTGCCAAGTCCTGATAATGTGGCTGGCGGTACATGGAGCTCCTCAGGCCGGCGGCTGTGACCTCACCCGTGAGCCTGTGGCACTGCAGACTCGCGCCTCCTCTCCCCGAGCTGAGTCAGAATCTCTGGGTAACAGGCTCCCCAGTGATTTCTAAGCCGGTTTGAGCACAGACTGTGGGATTGGCAGGACATGGTAACGAAATGAGAGGCGAGGCTTTGAGCCCCGATCAGATGGGTCAGCTCTGGTCTCTCAACCCCAGAAGCTGAACGTCTTGGTCTGGTGGACTTCTCGAAGCAAGAATGTGCACAGGTGGGGTGCAAGGCCCCCCCACACTGCACCTCTGCAGCCTGGGTGTCCTCCTGTATGAACTAAGCGGTTGGAGTGTCTGTGTGAGCGCCTTCGCCCGGACACTGCCCTCTGCCTCTCCGCCTATCCCAAGGGATCACTGGGCCAGGAGCTGCTCTCTGCACAGGACCTGCTGAGGGCGGCGGTGGGGGGGGCCTTCCTCTGAACGTTGGCATGACGTTCGGCTTACAGTCTGACCGACAATGGCGTGTTGGTTTGTTTTGACTAGAGAGCGCTGGTGACCTTCTCCAAAGACTTGTATTCTTAGCTGAAACGTAAGCCCAGAGTTCCTGCCCCCAGACCCGGGAGCGATGCCAGCGCTGCCCAGTAGAACTTCCTGCAGCGACGGAATGTCCTGCCTCTTCACAGTCCAGCGCAGTAGCCACTGGTCACATGGGATTACTGAGTAGTTGAATTTACCGAATGATTTAGTATCATTTAACGGTAATTAACTGAAGCGCAGATAGCCACATGTGGCCAGTGACTGTTTAAAGGAGTCAGTGTGGCTCTGTCCCATCCCCCCCTAAACCACCTTGAGGAAGAGGCTTTTTTCCCACTGCCTTGGGTACCACTGACACGGAGATGATAGTCTGAGGAGCATTATTATTATTTTGCTTATGCCTTATAATCACCGGAACAAGGTATGTTTCCTTTTTTCAGCCATTTTTTTATTCATCATTTATTTGACTACCTTCAGGCCATACTTGTGAAAGAGCTTAATTTTAATGTATGTTGCTTCATATCACGGCTTCCTGCTTCGGTTCTCAAAAAAAGCCTAAAGTTCAGTGCTATGGAAGAAGTAAGACCTCCCAGGATACGTTCGTAAAGAGAAAACTCACATTTTTAAATGTATAAGAAACTATTATTCCTTGATAGGATACACCATATATATTTGAGAGTCTAACTTCTAAGAAACTTGGCGACTAAGTTGTTCACTTGACTCTTTTCTTCCAGGGACTAAGAAAGTCCTGTGTGTCACCTTCTCCCTGGGGGCCCTTCTGGCTGGAGCAGTCCTGGCCGCCATGCTGCTGTGGAAGCTCAGTAAGTGCAGGACGGGGCCAAGTCGTGGTGCGCCGGCCCTTTAGTGGCCCTACTCTCTGGGCTGGGGGCTCACCCACAGCCCCTCGGGAAATTTCTCATCTCTTTCCTCCTGTTTGGTTACGTGATGCACGAATACCCTTTCTCGGAAGCGGCCAATCTCGTTTGCATGCTTCCTCCTAATCCGTGGGCTGTCAAGGTCCCGTGCCCTTTGTGTGTGATATTCATACACATGGGAGAAGCACGTTGAGTTTACCCCGTGCTTCAGGCACTAGGTGGCACCTGGCACTCGTGAGCACAGTGGGTGCAGCACCTCGGGGCCACACCTGGTCCCTGTGTCTCAGTGTACAGCGGTGGCTGCCACAGGCCCCTCCTGTACCCACAGCCACGTCTCCTCCATCAGCCCGGGGCAGGGTTTGTGGATCACAGGACTCACCTGTGTGGCAGAGAGGGCGGGTGCTGTCCAGATCCGAGGCTAGGGGTCCTCCCCTGAGCAAAGGGACAGACCCGAGGGGGTCAGGATCCCTGCGGCCGCTCCCTGTGATGTACGTTGTCAGCAAGGACTCATCCCCTCCTTTAACAGTAAAGGAGGAAAAGCTCACTCCCTCTTGTCACCTGGGTGCTGGGAGGTTTTCTCGGTTTCTCAGCCCGATGGACATCTCCCTTCCATTTCTCTGCCAGTGGAGGACGAGTGCTTGGGGATGGAATGCAGCTCCTCGGGGACCTGCGTCAGCCCCTCTCACTGGTGCGACGGCATCCTGCACTGCCCCAGCGGCGAGGACGAGAGCCGGTGCGGTGAGTGGCGGGGCCGTGCCGGCTGCCTCGGAGGGGGGACCGCTCTGCCCCACCACAGAGGCCACAGCAGGGCAAGCGTGACGGTGTCAGGCCCGTGACCCGAACGCCGAGCGTTCCACAACTGAATCCCTTCCTGAAGGCTGAGCCTCGCGTCTAAGCCCGGTTTTCAGATGACGGGACAGGCTCAGAGTGGGCGAGCGCCAGCCCTCCACCAGCATCGCGCAGCATGGGGGAAGGGAGACCACAGCCCAGGGCCAGGCCAACGTGCCTGCCCCAGCTGCCACGACGTCACTAAAACAGGCAAACTGTTTAAGACATAAAGTTGGGAGTGGGCTCTGCGTTTTCTAAACAAGCTGCCTTTCAAGTGATCTATGTTGTCACGGGGTGGGCACCTTTTCTGCTTTTATTATTTTCAATGAATTATTTCATGGGTGGTAAAGTGGTCATGCCAGGGAAAATGATGACCCTGGCGTTGAGGACGAGGCTTGTGCTAATACCCACTGAGGGCCATACCCAGAGCCTAAAGCCTGCTGCGTCCTCTGGGAGCTGTGTTAACTCTGAACGCAGGTGATGCCAGTCAAAGGCCGGGCTCTACGCCACCGCTGTCTTCCTTCTGCAGCCATCCTGGGGGAGGATGGATTTCCCGTACATCCCATTTCCAGGTCAGGGCACCTGTGTGAGATGCAGTGCGGACTTGGCCGTGGAATCCTCAGGGTTGGGGGTTAGGCCAGAGCTCAGTCTCTGCACCATCTGCATGGACCTGCGTCCACGCTGGTGCCTTGGCCTCTAAGTTCCGACCTCCTGCAGTTCCTTCCCGGAGGGGGTTTGCACTGGGCAGTGACTCACTCTGTAAACTGTTGACATAGTGACTTGCCTTTATTTTGGTGATAATATATTTGTCACCATTTTCTTAAGTAAAGCAGGGAGTTTTTGAGGTTGAGAAGATGTGGTTAAGCTCTCAGGCGGGATGACATTTGATGTTTCCCTACCTGTGCATGTGCATGTGTTGATAAACTCTAGCAAGACAAACTCATGTTACCTGGAGAGACTTTCTCTCTCTCTTCTTAATACTGAAGTTGTATTTACTTAAATACTTTAAGAGTTAGTGTACTCAAATAGATCATAATTCGGGAAGTCCCTAAGGGTATGCAGTGAAAAATCTCATCTCCCCCATTTCACTTACGCTCATGCACACTCACACACACACACACACACACTCACATACTCACACAGAGTATATACTCACACACTGTGAGATAACAGAGTGTATGTATTGGTCTCTGCCCCCCGTTCCCGGCACAGGGCTCCTGAAACCTGGTAACTGAGTGATGAGACCACCAGGTGCATCTTTGGTTCTAGTATTTCATCCTTGACCCCAGTTCCTGACACGGAGCTCCTAAAACCCTTGTCATTTCCTGGGTGATAGGAGTGTCTTTTGTCCTAAGAACGCGACTCTTGGCGGGCTCCTGAATGGCTCCTGGATGGGGCTGGTCTTGGTTAGAAGCTTAGACGGTAGCTCCGCACCCCACTGTCTAGAGAGGGGGAGAGGCTGAAAATGGAGTTAATGATCGAACATGCCTACGTGATGCAGCGTCCATAAAATCCCAAAAGTACAGGGTTGGGGAGCTTCCGGGTTGGTGACCCCATGAAGATCTGGGGAGACCGGTGTGCCCAGAGGGCACGGGATCTCCCGCCCCTCCCCACACACCTTGCCCTGTGCTTCTCTTCCTCTGGATGTGCCTCTGTGTCCTTTATCCCATCCTTTATCATGAACTGGTAAACAGCAAGTAAATGGTTTTCCTGAGTTCTGTGAGCTGCTCTAGCAAATTAATCGAAGCTGAGGAGGGGGTCGTGGGAACCTCTGAGTTCTAGCTGGTCGTTCAGAAGCACAGGTGACAACCTGGACTTGGGGCTGGCATCTGAAGTGGGGGGGCGGGGGAAGGGGGAGGAGGGCAGTCTTGTGGGACTGAGCCCTCAACCTGTGGGATCTGATGCCATCTCCAGGTAAAAGAGTATCAGAACTGAGTTAAACTGTTGGACACCCAGCTGGTGTCCCAGACAACTGCTTGTTATGGGGTAAAACCCACACGCATTTGGTGATCAGAAGTGTCAGGAGTGATATGTTCTGTGCGAGCAGTAAAGAAGACACACGTGAAACAAGGATGTGAGGAAGAGGAAAGAACAGGGTAGTTTTTCTAACACACACACACAGACACACACACACATAGACACGCTCACACACAGACACACACACACTCACACACACACACTCACACACAGACACACACACACACACACACACAAGCCTGTTCATCAGCCAATCATGTTTTTTCCTTAGGGGCAACGAATAAGAGTATCTTGTTTCTCCTTGCACAGAGTTTTTGCACGAAAATGTACATGTGTGTTTGCATCGTTAATGTGCCCGTTTCCCTATGGCTGCCATCCAGCTGACTCCACAGGACTTGATGACACATCCTGGAAGTCACTTTTCTGCTGGGACGTGAGCCTCCCCTTTCCCTCCGCTGCACTCGCAGCGTTCCTTTGCATGGAATCCTGAGCAGTTTCACGTGTACAGAACGAACAGAGTTCCCATCCCCCCCCGCCCTCACATACAGTCGCCCCTGCTTGTAACATCTTGCATTGGGGTGGTACCTGCACTGTAAGTGATAAGTCGATATTGATACATTGTTATTGACTAAAGTCCTTAGTTTACATTAAGGTTTACTCGGTATTGCAGATAAATGTACAATGTATACATCTGGACAGTAGGTTTGGACAGATGTCTAACATGTGTCCACCATGACAGTGTCATACAGAGTAGTTTCACTGCCCTAAAAATCCTCTGTGCCCTACTTGTTCATCCCTTACTCCCCAGCCCCGAGTAACCACTGATCTGCCTACTGTCTCCATGGTTTCGCCTTTCCCCAAGTATCTTAGAATTGGAACCCTTTCAGATGCTTCTTTCACTGAATGATGTGCCTTTAAGGTTCCTCCACGTCTCTTCGTGGCCTGAGAGCTCAGTTCTTTCTAGTGTTGAATCGTAATGCATTGTCTAGATGTCCTCCAGTTGGCTTATCCACTCACATGGTGTGTGGAATCACTCATCACAGAAGCAGTAGGAAGTGATCAGACCAAGGCTGGTCATTCCACAGCAGAATGAGCCCCAGATGCCAGGCCCTGAGCAACCACTAATCTACTTTCAGTCTCTATAGATGTCCTTCTCTAGACGTTTCACAGAAATGGGATCATACAGTGTGTGAGCCTTTGTGTCTGGCCTCTTTCACTCAGCAGAATGTCGTGGGTGCTGTATTGTGTCAGTGTTTCATCCCCTTTCATGAACAAATAATACTGCATTATGCGGATGGACCACATTTTGAGCATTCATCGGTAGATGGACATTTGGGTTGTTTCCACCTTTCGGCTCTTGTGGATAATGCTTTCACGAACATTTGTGTACAGTGTTCTCTTTTGTCTGAATACCTGTTTTCAGTTCTTGTGGGTGAAGGGCATATTTTGCGGGGAAAGGCTGGATTCTCGGCACCTCTCATGTGTAGCTGGTGCCTTGGGAAGAGGGAGCCCAGCCCTGCCTCTGGGTCCCAGGGCCTCTGTGTCCCAGGGAAGGTGGGGCTTATGTGGCGGACAGGACGATGGTTTGAGACTCACCAGAATCTCCCTTCCTGCAGTTCGCCTCTACGGACCCAACTTCATCCTTCAGGTGTACTCAGCTCAGAGGAAGTCCTGGCACCCCGTGTGCCAGGATGACTGGAGTGACAACTACGGGAGAGCAGCGTGCCAGGACATGGGCTACCCGTGAGTTCCGAGCCCCGTGGCCTCCGTGATGATGGTGACAGGCGCAGAGACATAAGATCAGTGCTTCTCTCTGTCCCTCCCTGGAAGCGCCAACACAGGGGCACCGCGAGCCTTTGTCTCCTTTCTAAAGCCGCTCCAGGAAGCCGGCAGGGGACCGTGGGCAACACACTGCCCCATCCCCCTCCACGGCATCCCCAGCCCTGCCTCTGGGGCCTCCATCAGCTCCTGGTTCCTCGAGGCTGTCCAGTTCTGCGGTCACCAGGGTCCAGGGTGCTGGCCGAGGGCCTTGGGTGACTCATTTCCTAAGGAGCCCCCAGGCAGGGTCGAAGCCTTGACTCCACTCACCTCCTGGGTGGTAGCGAGAGGGGAGGGCTGCAGGGAAAGTCTGGAGAGAACAGATCTGCATAACCTTCACTGCGTGAGCGCGGAAGGCGCTGGAGGCCTTTGAACAGAAGAGAGCTGATCAACAGATTTATCCGTTAGAGAATTCATTCCTCATGCAGCCACCAGAGGAGGTGGGAGAGGGGGTGGGAGTGCCCCCTCCTCAGGATTCCAGCCAGGGACACGCCAGACCATCCTTGTCAACGCGTGGCAGCCGTCTGGCCTCTCAGGGAAAGGCTGTGCGATTTCATTGCCACCGTCTCTTCCTTGGGGGTGTCACCGTGTAAATTCTGTGCAATTCTAGTGTGTTGCCTTTATGCCAGTTTTCAAAGTGAATTACCACTTGATAAGAAAGCTGGCATCTTAGCTAGTGAAATACTTCAAAATGCCAGCCCCCAATTGCAGCGTACGTCACTGGGAATGACGTAGGTGAGGCCCCATCACGGTTCAGGGTCTGTATTTTATCACTGGGAGCATTTGAACAGGTGTAATTTTGTTACATTATAGGTTCTCACACACCCTTATTCTTACTGCTTCTTTATCCTAATCCAGCTTAGATTAGAAACACGACTGATGGAGGACATTTCCCTGACACTTCAGGCTTATCGGGTGGAAAGATAGTTATAACGCAGCGTCACTTGACTGGAAGTTGTGTTTTTGTTTTCCCAAATGCTATGCTGTTCCTCGTAACCAGAATGTCATATTCTGATGTAGCTATAACATAGGATTTACGAATGCTCACAACAAAACCCATTATTTTACATAAGATTTTCTGTCTTTTTCAGGAATAGTTTTTTTTCTAGCCAAGGAATAGTGGATGACAGCGGGGCCACAAGCTTCATGAAGCTGAATGTCAGTGCCAACAATATCGATCTCTATAAAAAACTCTACCACAGGTATTTAATTTGGCGATTTCTTTTTAAAAATGTATTTCATTGAAGTATAGTTGATTTACAATGTTATGTTAATTTCTACTGTATGGCAAAGTGATTCAGTTATATATACATTCTTTTTCATATTCTTTTCCCATTATGGTTTATTACAGGATATTGAATATAGTTCCCTGTGCTATACAGGAGGTCCTTATTGCCTATCCATCCTATATACACTAGTTTGCATCTGCTAATCCCAAACTCCCAATCCATCCTTCCCCCACCTCCCTTGCCGCTTGGCAACCACAGGTCTATTCTCTATGTCTGTGAGTTTGTTTCTTAGATAAGGTCATTTGTGTCATATTTTAGATTCCACATATAAGTGATATGTGGTATTTGTCTTTCTCTTTCTGATTTACTTTGCTTAGTACGATAATCTCTAGGTCCATCCGTGTTACTGTAAGTGGCATTATTTCATTCTTTATTAGGGCTGAGTAATATTCCCTTGTATGTATGGACCACATCTTCTTCATCCATTCCTCTGTCAATGGACATTTAAGTTGTTTCCATGTCTTGACTATTGTAAATAGTGCTGCTATGAACATTGGGGTGCATGTATGTTATTGAATTGTAGTTTTGTCCAGAAACATGTCCAGGAGTGAGATTGCTGGATCATATGGTAGCTCTATTTTTAGTTTCTTAAGGAACCTCCATACCGTTCTCCATAGTGGCTGCACCAATTTACATTCCCACCAACAGTGTAGGAGGGTCCCTTATCTCCACACCCTCTCCAGCATTTGTTATTTATAGACTTTTTTTTTGCGGTACGCAGGCCTGTCACTGCTGTGGCCTCTCCCGTTGCGGAGCACAGGCTCCGGACACGCAGGCTCAGCGGCCATGGCTCACGGGCCCAGCCGCTCTGCGGCATGTGGGATCTTCCGGGACCGGGGCACGCACTCGTGTCCCCTGCATCGACAGGCGGACTCTCAACCACTGCGCCACCAGGGAAGCCCTTATTTGTAGACTTTTTGATGATGGCCATTCTGACTGGTGTGAGGTGACACCTCATTGTAGTTTTGATTTGCATTTCTCTAATAATTAGCGATGCTGAGCATCTTTCCATGTGCCTGTTGGCCACGGTGATTTCCTCTTTCCTTTCAAGAATTGTGTAATGGGAATGAGTAGGAGGCGTCAGGGAGAATCACTGTCCAGAGTTTGATTTCTCTGCTGCACCTGCGGGTTTGTCTGAGTTTCTCATGGGGAGGAGATTGGACTTTACGTAGAACCCGTCCCTCTGAGCAGCTCTGGGTTTATTCCAGGGAAGCGGCTAAGGTCTATTTGTCATCTTGTTTGTGCCCTCTGCCCTCTGCCCTCTGCCCTCTGCCCTCCATGGTATTGGGTAACATTGCACAATTGAAATTCCTCTTTCCTGATTTTTTTCTCTCTCCGGACATTAGACATGTACCTTACTGTGTGTCAGGGTGTGTGTCTAGGAGTCCAAAAGAATGTCTCAGGGTTCCCACTGGGGTGATCGACTCATCCTGGTTTGCCCAGGACTCTGCCGGTTTCACACTGGAAATCCTGCTTCCCAAGAAGCCCCTCAGCCCCAGGCAGCGGGGGTGGTTGGTCCCCCAGCCCAAGCAATCGTGTCAGAGGATGCTGTGCAAGGGGTGGGCCTGGGAGCGAGCGACTGGTCCAGGGCACCAATGTTTCCTGTACCTGGAGGGATACTCGCAGCACTGGGCGGGTCGCAGTGCGTCTGGTGGGTGGAAATGAGCCTGAGCTGGTCCCATGGTTGATGGTTTAGCTGTTTCGGAGGGTGGGGGAGAGGGCTGGACTTGAGCAACTCATTTTGTGTTGCATATGTTGAAAATGGTTGCGGTCTTCCTAGGATCATTACTATCCAAATGTTCCTTAACGTGAAAGATACACAGTGTCCTTCTTGCGTAAGTCCTCCTCAGCTCCCAGGTCCCTATCTCCCATCCCCAGGTGGCCAGGCAGGCCGTCACCTCCCTGCTGGCCAGGTGCCAGATGCTGCCTTGATGGGAGGATGGACGGGTCACACTTCCCCTCCTTCCGTGTGAGTGGGAGGCTGGGAGCAGGTTTGCATTCCTGGTGGCCCGGGGGGCTGACTTCTGCCTGGGGCACCTGGTCTGGCTGTCCCCAGGAATGTGAGAGGGTGAGCCCAGGAGAAGGGGTGCACACGGCCAGGTGTGCCCATCAAAACAGCAGGCCGTGGTTTGCCCTCCCGAGGAACTGAACACAGCTGCCTGGGCTCTTTGTAAACGCCCCCGACTGTCTCGTCATCGTCTTTGGTTACATGGAATCAGGGCTGAGCAGGGGAGGAAAGGCTGCCACCTCTTGGTAACTCACAAGGTGGCTGCTGGGTTTGGAGGAAAGAAGAGAAGGTCATTGCCTGGGATGTGGTGTCCCCGGCATGCATGGCGTGAGGTGGGAGAACTGCTTTCCTCTTTGCTTTCAGAAGTTGCTCTTTGCTACCCGAGTCCTCGCAGGGTTTGTCTGAGTGGCCGCTTTGCGCCCTGATGCCGGTGGCTGCACAGTGTGCAGAGGAGAATGCCCTTATGATCCTTAGACAGCATCTTCTCTTAATGGGAACATGTCTTCTCTTGGCATCCAATGCCCCCCAGCCAGAGACCGCCGGGACATGCCTTGTCCTGGAACTGGGTGTCTCCACGGAAGCGGGTGAGAAGGGACTTATTACAGGGTGTGGGCTTGTGTTGAGTCCTTTTGGGGAAGGTTCCAGGAAGCAGGGCTTTGCCCTGCATTGGATGCTGTCCGGAAGTGAGGGTGATTCTGTAGTTGGTACCTTAATGGTTGTTTTTTTTTAGAAGGTGGGTGGCAGGCATGAAGCCAGGCTATGGCTGGGATTGGCTGGGAAGTGCGGCTACTCGTGTCAGCCAGCATAGGGGCCTGTTGGTCACTGTGTGGCTTGGACCAGGCTCATGGGATCGTGCAGTGGGCGCGCCCGCGTCCTGATCCATCATGTAACAGTGGTCTGGCCCCATGTGGATGCCCTGGGAGCTGTTTACGTTCAACAGAATGTGGCTAGGTTCGAACATGAGGGTGTCAGGGCTGTTTCTCTTCTCCTCAGCCTCTTGGGGGAAAATTCCGTACACGGTGGAACGCATTGGTTGTTTCTTTTTCACAGGTAACCTGGAATGTCTGCCCCCCAAAGGAGTAACTTTTCTTCTGTTCCAGGCAAATGATTGACTGTATAGTTTCCTGTGCGGTAAACGTAAAGCAGTTATAGGAATCTGGAAGTTTACGAACGTCTTCCTGACAAAATTACAGGATCGTTTTAAATCCCAAGGAAAAGTAATAACAGCTGATATGATGTGTGCTTATCTTCACAACCACCCTATGAGTTGGTACTATATTAGCCCATTCTGCAGATGGGGAAATTGAGGCACAGAGAGGTTAGGAAGCTTGTCCAAGGTCACACAGCTTGGATTTGAACCCTGCACTTTGATTCAGTGTCTGCTCTTTACTACCGTCCCCTATGTATATAGATTTACTTTCCTTATTCAAGTCTTCAACTGTGGACTCTTCTATGTCTGGGGAGGCAGAGAGTGAGAACAGTAGAAGAAAATATTTATTTCTAAGCATTTTGAGAATCAAGTGTCTCGTTTGTTAGAGTGACCAGAATTTTCCCCTCTTCTTTTGTAGTGATGTCTGTTCTTCAAAAACAGTGGTTTCTTTACGCTGTATAGGTAAGTGATTCTTGGTTTTCCTTTTTGTGTTTCTAAAATAAGAAACATTTGATACTTATAGAAATGTATCTCCCTGTGTCTCTGTGGGATGTGGAGAGATGAGGTGGGGTAACAGGTCAGGACATGCCCAGCACTCTGCCCAAGGGGCTCCTTTCTTGAATTCTGATGCACTTGAGACGCCTTCAGCCTCAAGTCCAAGAAGCAGCTGTCCCATGGGGACGGGAGAGCTCAAGAAACTGCCGGGGCCACACTCTAGGGCATCCGCGCGCTGGAGCTGGACGCCTGTGCGTGTCCCCGCCCCTGTGTTTGGATTATAGTTTCCAAACCTTCTCCTGGTATGGAGGACACTGTCCCTGCGCCCCCTTCTCTGGGACAGCCCCATCCTGTTCCCATTTGGGTCTCAGGCCTGAAGCTTGGCTTTTCAGTCTGAACAGCTGAAGCTAGCAGATGCCCCTAGGTGGACGCATGCCCCAGTGGTCCCGCTGGTACCTTCCCACCCAGGCTGGCTCAAGCTTCTTTAGGTCCGGAGAAAGCAGGTGCCTGCCCTGCCTTCCCGCGCACGCGCCGCCATCCACCTCCTGGCAGCTTGAGGGCAGCACACGTGAGAAAAGCCTCTTTAGCTCTGTTCGGGAATCTTGGGGCCTCTGAGCATTCGAGGGGGTGCCAGGGCCTTTGTTATCCAGGCCCCCCACCTGGTGTACGGGAGACGCCGATGGAATCGCACGAGTGCCAAGGAACAGGGGCACCCAGTGCCAGCAGAAGTGGTGCTTCCTGGGGGGAGGGGGAGGAAGCACCTCCTCTCACCCCACCCCCCAACGCAAAGAGACCAGGACACATTCTCGGAAAGTCGGACCCCAAACAAACAGGAACAAGAACAGACAACAGTCACCCTCCGGCCAGACAGGACCCTCGGGCTGGGGGCCGTCTGGGCACCGGGTGTGACAGGCGTCAGGTGGCTGGGAGCGGGCGGCCCTGCTTCGCTCACCGGCCGGCCGCGCTGTGCTTGTCGCCCTCAGAGTGCGGGGTCTCCGGGAAGACGAGACGCCAGAGCCGGATCGTGGGCGGATCGAGCGCTGCCCCGGGGGACTGGCCCTGGCAGGTCAGCCTGCACGTGCAGGGCACCCACGTCTGCGGAGGCTCCATCATCACCCCCGAGTGGATCGTGACCGCCGCCCACTGCGTGGAGGAGTAAGTCCCGTGGGGGCGGGTCCCGGGTTGGGAGGCGGAGGCTCTGGGCCCTGCGGCCTGGAGTGAAGTCTCCGAGTCCTTCGAGTTCCGGTTTCCTTGTGGACACGCGGGGATTCTAAGGGCGCCCAGGTCGTTGCCTCGCTGGGAGGGTCAAATGACTCGTGCAGCGCGTGGCCAAGCCCATCCCTTAAGCGTGCGTCCATTACTCGTGGCGTCTGGCGCAGGGATGCAGTGTGGGGCTGGGGTGATGCTGTGATCAGAACTCCTTCTAGGGGCTTCCCTGGTGGCGCAGTGGCTAAGAATCCGGCTGCCAATGCAGGGGGCACAGGTTCGAGCCCTGGTCTGGGAAGATCCCACATGCCGCGGAGCAGCTAAGCCCGTGCGCCACAACTACTGAGCCTGCGCTCTAGAGCCCGTGCGCCACAACTAGAGAAAGCCCGTGCACAGCAACAAAGACCCAACTCAGCCAAAAATAAATAAATTTATAAAAAAAAAAAAAAAAGAACTCCTTCTAGCCCATAGTCTTCTCAGCTCTGTCCCACTTTTCCTGAGGCCCCTGCCCTCTTGGGAGGCCTGGTGTCCCCTGGGTGCTCATCCCCAGAGAGGATGCACTCAAAGACACTCAGACCTCACACTGCCATGCAGGAAGGTCCTCTGTGGTCCATTAAACACCCTGGGCCACAGCATTGCCCATACAGGGGGGTGGAGAGGGGCAAGGGTAGCCATCATTTACAGTGTTAGCTTTTGTAGAAGATACTATTCCCCCTCCTTTTTTCTTAAACGTGGAGGGCTTTTTTGTGTTTTTTTTGGTGTTTGTTTTGGTCACATGGCTATTTTGAAAAAGCCTCGCTCATCAGAGTTATTTTTCTTTAGAGTGAGGCCGGGCCTGGCTTGCCCGTTCTCTGGCTCAGTGGCTTCAGACAGCCCCCTCGAGGTGGCTGCCTGTAGCATCTGCACCTGTAAGACAGGTGTGCTGCTCCACGGGCTGTTGTATGGTTGAAGAAAGCAGTGTTTATTATCCAAGAGCGTTCCCTTCCTTCCATCCACCGTATTCCATGGGCTGTAGGATTTTCTTAGAAGGGAAATACCCAGATCAAGGTAATGCCGGGACGGCTATTAGACTCAGAGTCTGTTCATCAGTACACACCTATTAAGCACCTACTGTGTGCCAGGAAATGCTCTAGCATGTAAAAGTCAGTTAGACCCAGCCACGCCGGAAATGGGGTTTCAAACCTCAGGAAGGCACTTAGGCTCAAGAATAAGCGTTCTTGGAATCGCGAGGGTTTGCCGGCTGGCGGGGAAGCACGGAAGGAATAGGATTCACTGACGAGGTAAAGGAGGGGAGTGGGGGCTGTGTGGGGTGCGGAGGGGGAGGGGCCTGAGACCACCTGGCCAGCCTTGTCCCGCGGCTTTTGACAAATCACGTCACCTTGGAGACCTTGGCTCGGGCGGATGGCTTTTGAAGGCCGTCGAATGAGCGTTTCGTGTTTGTGGTTCTGACACGCTGAGCGGTGTTCACGTCTGTCTTCCAGACCTCTTAACAATCCCAAGATTTGGACGGCCTTTGCAGGAATTTTGAGACAATCTTTCATGTTCTATGGAAACGGATACCGAGTAGCAAAAGTGATTTCCCACCCAAATTACGATTCCAAGACCAAGAACAACGACATCGCTCTTATGAAGCTGCAGACGCCTCTGACTTTTAACGGTGCGTAGCGGCGTTCCTGCAGCCCGGGGTACGTGAACGGTTTTGACCGCATCTTAAGGAGAGGTTGACTGGAAATAAAATGTGCTGTGATGTCCAGAAGGAAGGAAGTTGCACTGAGTTGTAGCGTGTGGAGCCAGGGGAGGGGTTGGCTGCTAGAAGAGGGCTCAGCAGAGGCCGAGTCACCCCAAAATGTGCCTTTGGCCACTGAGGGATGCGTTCACTGCGGCACTTTTCCTCCTCGGCACGGTGACGACTTAATCAGCACACGTGAACGTCTAGAAAAGTTGTTTCCTAGTCAGCATCTGGTGGGTCAGACTTCACTCGGTGCTGGTTTGCAATTGCACCTGTTGTGAGTTTAATTATAAATTGCTAATCACTTACCTCCATCCTTATCAATTGAGTCCGATGCAGCCCTACCACGTCCAGTGTCAACTCTTTGCGTCACAGGACTGTCGATCTTCAATCCTCCGAAACCCTAACTTTCAGAGGGGGGCGTCTTGCCTGTTAGAAGGAGCGTCCTGGCAGGGGCAGGAAAGGGCATGCCAGGACACACTGGAACCCAGAAGTCTCCCTGGGCAGGAGGCTGGTGGTCCCAGGCCCAGGGAAGATCCAGGTGGACACCGTCGCCGGAGGCCTTCAGTTAGACCAGACCCGCTCACGCTGTTTTCCCTTCTTGGAACAGACAGAGTGAAACCAGTGTGTCTGCCCAACCCGGGCATGATGCTGGAACCGACACAGGCCTGCTGGATTTCCGGGTGGGGGTCCACCTACGAGAAAGGTGAGGCTCCCAGCAGGGGATCTGCGGGTCTCAGGAGCAGATCACTGGGTTCTGAAGCGGGAGGTCTAGGTTTTGATCCTGGTTCTACCACTAAGTGATTTGACGACTTTGGGCAGTTCGCCCAGTCTTTTTGCCTGTTTCCCCACGTGCTAGATGGGAAAATCCTAGCTGCCCTACCTACCCCATGCCCTTATTAAGACCAAATGGAACAATGTGTGGAAACTGGTTTTTGAAGGGTGGAGGCCACCGTGTGAGGGGCACACGGCCCCCATGTTTGTACCCCATGGTCGCTAACAGGCCGCCCGGAAGTCTGCCTGCCTTTGATGGCTGAGTGATAACGGACTCGGTGAGGATGGGCTTGTGTGACCGGCAATGCCAGCTGCAGGCGCCAGAGGCTTTGTCCTCCTGCCCTGACACCACAGAGTGGGAAGAGGCACTAGACCCTCCTGACGCAGGCTGGCCCAGCTGCCTTCAGTTATAATTTGCTTTCATCTCAGATAACGTTTTTCAAATGAAGGGATCCTTGCTGTTGCATTCTTAGGGAGCATTGGATGGGCTTAGTCGTACATTTATATATTGTTTACATCCTTCCAAAAGTGTTTAGGGCACACCTCCAAGGATCTTTTAAAGCACGGTGAATAGCTCAAGGGCGGGGTGGTTGGGAGGGGTAGGGGAGATGTCGGTGGCCCTGGGTGTCCTGGCATCTGGTCTAAAGAAAGCTCCTGGATTGAGCCTTCCAGGTGTGAGCAAGGTTTCCCAGCATCCAAGACAAAAGGGAAAGTCAGCCACAGTTTGTGGAGCACCGGCCAAGAGCTGGGAATGCAGCAGTGAACAAAATGGGACAGAAATCTCTACCCGCAGGAGCTTCACATTCTCCTATGGATGTCTCGGGGCAGGATGTGCTCAGACAGGAAAGGAATAACTGAACTAGGTGCTTTCAAACAGCGGAGGTTTGCGACAGCGAGCGGTGGTCAGGGAAGGCGACATTTGAGCTAAGATCTGCATGACTAGAGTGTCTTACGAACAGAAGGGCCAGTGTGGCCAGGGCACAATGAGCCGGGGTGAGGGAGCAGCCTGGGGCCAGGTCGCATAGGGCCTTGTAGGCTATAATGAGGATATTGGAGTGACTTGATCTGAGAGCTGTGTAGGGAGTCACGGCAGGGTTGGGGGTGAGGGCAGACGGAACAGCACGGTGAGGGGACCAGTGCTGTGTCCTCCGAGACAAGAAGGCGGCTCAGACGGGGGGTGGGGGTGGGGTGGGGGTGGGAGCACGTTTGGGACAGAGCCTTCAGAGCTGCTGATGGATGGAGTGTCAGCAGAGAAAGAGCAGAGAGTCACAGGAAGGCGGCTTCCAGCTGTGACGCGAGCCCCCCGGTGGGTGGTGGGACCATTTCCCGAGTCCGGAGGACGGGGGGCGGGGTGCGGTATGGCTTTGGGTGGAGGAACCCTCTAGGAGAGGGCCCAGAAGACATCCAGGTAGCAACTGGGAGACATAGAGTGCAAGTCCCAGCGAGCGTCTAGGAAGTTTCCACCTGCTGGCAGCCGAGGGCAGATGGTCAGAGAGTGAAGGGTCGTGTGGGGTTGAGGACAGTCAGGTGTTTGAGGTGGAAACACAGGGCTCCTCCGGTGGCCCTGGGAATGGTCCAGAGAAGAGGGAGCAAGGAAGGAGGAAAGCTGACCCCAGGGAACCAAGTGGCTGGGTGATGGGAGAGGATGATTCTAGGACACAGGTGATGGGAGAGGATGATTCTAGGACACAGGTGATGGGAGAGGATGAGTCTAGGACACAGGCGGAGCTCCCCAGCCCCAGAGGCAGGCAGTCTGCTACCAAACCCAATCTGGAGCCGCTTTACACACAGACCCCAGCAGCTGGAAGATACCCCGGTGTCCCAGGAGCCAGTATGGGAGGAAGGGCGTGGCTGTCTCTCCACACCCCCCGGGAGGGAGTCCAGGCTTCCTGGGAAAGCCAGGCCATCCTCTGTTGCAGGGAAAACCTCGGATAGGCTGAACGCGGCGATGGTGCAGCTCATCGAGCCCTGGCGGTGCGACAGCAAGCAGGTGTACAGTGACCTCATCACGCCGGCCATGATCTGCGCGGGGTACCTGCAGGGAACCGTCGACTCCTGCCAGGTGATGACCAGCTTGCGTTCGGCCTCTGGGCCTTGGCCGGCTCCCAGGGGGCCCGTGAGGAGCACCTCCTCCCCCACCTGGGGCCCGGGGGCGGCCGTGGGAAGTGACGGCCATGGACGGTGCGAAAGCCCTGGTACCCCCAACGATGCACGCCGCTGCTTCCTCCGGAAGGCGCTATGTGGTCGAAGTGTCACAGAAATAAGTCTTTTGACTATTTAAAAATATGGACAGCCATTGATTTGGCAACTATTAACTGATGCAGACGCCAATTCGTCGCTGGTGCAGTCTCTTTGGGGCACTATATTACTGTCACCTCGTTGGAGGAGACCTGCAGCCCCTCCCATTACCCCCACCTCCTTGCCCTCTGTGATGTACGGCCTGGGGTTTCACTTCTGCTCTGTAACCTGCTGTGTCCCCCAGGGTGACAGCGGAGGCCCTCTGGTCACTCTGAAGAGCAGCGTCTGGTGGCTGATTGGGGACACGAGCTGGGGGTCTGGCTGCGCTAAGGCTTACCGACCGGGAGTGTACGGAAACGTGACCGTGTTTACAGACTGGATTTATCGACAAATGAGGGTAACTTTCCCGTCCTCCTCGTTGGGTTCTCTGGCTTTGCTGTGTCAAAGCCTAGGAGGTGTGGTCCCCGTGCCAGGTGGCATCCCCTCCCCCACTGTCCAGGGCCCACCACTGGTGTTTGGGTGAAAACGTCTGGGGCTCAGCTTTGTAGGGTCCAGAGCTGACTGTGATGGGCTTCCTTGTGCTCTGACCACGCTCGGTTCTGGCTCAGGTGGTTCTGTTTACCCACCCAGACGTCGTTGGGTCAAACTTCTGGTGGATGGGCAGAGAGCAGGGAGAGGCAGGTCAGCCAGCCGTGCCTCTGCCCTGTCCTTTTCCGGGCTATCGAGTACGCCCTGGGGCCGGGGAGCAGCTGGGGTTCTCTGGTACAAGGAGAGGTGGTAAGGTGGGGAAAGATCCCAGGGGCTCCCGACCTGGCCTGTGGTGCATAACGGAGCCCAGTCCTTGTGCTCTGCCTGGATCCTGGGTCCACCTCACGGGCCTCGGGACCGGCAGAGCCCACAGATTTCGGCTTCTTCTAGGGGTTGGCTCCTGGTGGAAGAAAAAGTTCTATTCTGTCCCCTCTCAAGTCTCCAAAGGTACCCAGGTGCAGAACCAGAGGGCATTGCCCAATGAGGTCCGGCCTGCATCTCCCCAGATTGAAACCGTAGGACCTAACACCTTCAAGTGGCCACGGGGCCCATCTAGTCCCCACCCCAGAAAGGGCCGAGTGCTGGAAATAGATGACTCCCTCTGGCCCGCCGGGGGCTATGTGGTAGAGGGAAGCTGGGGGGGCTGCGGTGGGGCTGGGAGGAGAAGGCAGCCCGGACACGTTGAGGGAGGTGAGCCAGGCCAGGGGGAGACTGTCCGTCCAGGATGAGAGAGCAAACGGGCAAGGTGTGTTAAGGTACCGCCGGTGGCTCAGCACGGCCAGAGCGGGGAGTGAGAGGGCTGGGTGGCAGCAGAGAAAGTGGTAGAAAGCAGGACAATTAGACACTTGACGTCTTTCAGTGGCTAAGGTCACACTCGGTTTGCCCACAGAGGCCTGTGTCCCAGCTGTGCTGAATGATTGGATCCCTACACACCCCGTTCCCCCTTATGCCTCAGGGCCTTTGCACATGCTGTCCTCCACTGTCAGCCTAACCCCTTGACCTTCATGCTGTAGAAAAACAATATCCCTTTGTCTTATTAAGCTTACTCATTGGTGTATAAGGGCCTCACGTTCATTTAGGGGAAAAAATAATTTTCTACCTTTGTTTGTCTCAAGAAAATAACATCGTTTCTTTTTCCTTTTTGAACAGGCAAACAGCTAATCCATACAGCCTGGGTCCTTGACACCATTTCACAAGAAAATGAAGGGGCTGATTTTTTTTTTTTTTTTTTTTTTTTTTGCGGTACGCGGGCCTCTCACTGCTGTGGCCTCTCCCGTTGCGGAGCACAGGCTCCGGACGCGCAGGCTCAGCGGCCATGGCTCACGGGCCCATCCGCTCTGCGGCATGTGGGATCTTCCCGGACCGGGGCACGAACCCGTGTCCCCTGCATCGGCAGGCGGACTCTCAACCACTGCGCCACCAGGGAAGCCCGAAGGGGCTGATTTTTAATCCCTGTGCATGATGTATTTTTAGAAATGATTCCCAGGTCCTTTCGTTTTTATTAAATAGTGAACCTGTCTGTCTTTGGCACGCTCCACAGTTCTCTGCAGGCCACACGGCCTCCCCCACCCCGGGTGTACACTGCCGCACCCCTCGTCCGACAGGGGAGGCCCAGCTGGGTGTGGGCATGCAGGGCTAGTGCAGGCAGAGGGCTGGGGTCTGTCCCACGGGGACCTCCCTTCCAAGCCCCGTTCCAGGGGCCCCTCTTGGACGCACATGGGGCTGGTGACTTCTCAGCTGCTGGACGGCTTGAGATGGGAAGGGAGGGAGCCAGGTAGAAACTGCAGGGGCCACCCTCTGGGGCCATCACCAGTGCGGGCCACTTGGGGCAGCCCCGGGGCCTGTCTCCCCACGAGGGATTTTTGCTGATCATTTTTTAGTGCCTTCTTAGCAGCCCTGGAAGGTGGCTGGAAATAAAGGGACCAGCCCTTCGTGGGTGATGACTTGATAGCCACTTGTCAGGGCACTGAAACCTTTTTTCCTTCTTGGGCGGTGGTGAGGGTGTAGACGGAGCAGATGTGTTCAGTGCTGAGCACTGCCGGGGCAGGGGGCCCCTGCCTGTTGGGTGGGGCGCTGTCCAGGGAGACCAGCCTTACTCCATGTCTTCTCCCTGGCCCTCTCCTTGGAGACTGTGCTACGCCCCACCCCCTACCGTGGTCCCACCCCAGGTGGGGTGTCTGCTGACCCTCTTAAGGTCTGCTAATCACGTGGAAATTGAGGTGACCCAGGGCAATCAGGGATGCTGATTAAAGATACACTGTTTCCTGTAAACTTTCTACATGTTACTACCTCAGTGCTCGTGGAATCTGGGCCGTGATCCTCTAAGTAGTCCTACACCTGACTCTGAAACTACTGTTGCCTTTGCCTGTGTGAACGGCAGCGGACTTGAGTTGCTGGCTCCGAATTGAATGCTCTGTAAGTGACACGCACAGCACCTGTGCTTGTGACAAAGAAGAGAGAGGTGTGTGTTGGACTCCCTGTGACCCCTTCCAGCCCCTAAAGTTTCCCTGGAGGGAAGGTCGCGTTTCAGTTGCCAAGTGTGAAGCGTAAACGCAGGGCCGTGAGGTTCTGCACCCTCTCAGACACGCTGGTGTTTCCAAGAACAAATTGAGTGATTCTGTGCTAGGACTTAACCTTGGGACGGAAGGCTGTACGATCCGCTCGCAGGATGCTTGGCCGGCAGCAACCGCAGGGACCATCCGGACGCGCCTGCTCCCCGAGGCGGATTTTAAAAAGCATTGTCATGGTGAGAAGGCGTTCCTTCTTTAGTGCTTCTCTTAATTTATGTGATCACTGTTTGTCTTCTGTTTTGTATCTTTTTTAAATTGTAAAATTCAAGTGTGAAAAATTGTACAAATAAATTATACATTCTTTTTCCAAACGTGTTGAGGCTCTGGAGATCTGTGTGGCCACCGCGAGCCAATCTGGCGTTACTTTGTAGGGCCGGGATGTTGGAGCAGCTGCTGCGTGGTGGGGTGGGTCTGAGGCGGAGGGGGGGGGGTGGGAATCACTTGTACCTCCCACTTCTCCCAGATTCAGACCCCGAGACCCAACTCTCTTCTAGAACTCTCTGCCCAGTGTCCCAAGAGTTTTCAGAACCTGCCTCCTCAAACATGAGGCTAGCGTCTCTTCCCCTAAAGCTGTCTTCCTAAAATCCCCACGAGCTCACGGTGGCAGAACTGCTTCCTTAACTAACAAGCATCTCCGTCCCTGGAGTTGTGGCCACAGGTGGGAGACGGAGCTTGGGTAAATGTTTTCCTGCCTGGAACAAAAATCCATTCTCATTCTTCAAATTCCCCAAATCCAGCAGGTCCCAACAGGTAACAGGTGATTGGAGAAAACAACTGGCCGTTGTCTTCATCATGTCAATTTGCGTTAAAATTATGGAAAAACTTGTAATTGAAAAAGAAAAGAAAGCACATGTTTTTGATAGATAACGTTCAAAAATACAGTTGAGGGCTTCCCTGGTGGCGCAGTGGTTGAGAGTCCGCCTGCCGATGCAGGGGACATGGGTTCGTGCCCCGGTCCGGGAAGATCCCACATGCCGCGGAGCGGGTGGGCCCGTGAGCCATGGCCGCTAAACCTGCGCGTCCGGAGCCTGTGCTCCGCAACGGGAGAGGCCACAGCAGTGAGAGGCCTGCGTACCGCAAAAAAAAAAAAAAAAAAAAAAAATACAGTTGATTCTTGTTACTCGTGGCAATTATGTTGTACAAAGTCATCGCGAACCTTGAATTAGTGAATATTGAATCATGGCTCCTAAGGGACAAATAGGGGCAGATGCCTGCCAGCCACCTGTCTTTGTCAACCCATCACTGCATAACCTTGTTCGGTATGTGTTTGTTTAAAGACACCTTATGGGTATATATTGTTCGTTCGTTAACATTGAACTTACGGCCCACAGCCCTAAAACACTCACTCCTGAAGGCCGCTTCTCCGTAGGGCACAGCCCAGCCTGCCTGCACTTAGCACACTAGACAGCTCTTTCCCACTCTGCTTGGGGCCATTTCAACAGTGAAATCACCAGCCAAAAGTACAAAAATGCTAAAAAAACACCGCATTAAATAGACTGAAAACGATACTTCTTTACAGTCTGAGCTGAAACGCATTCAGCAACTCAAATGTCTTGCCCCTCTGCCCCTGTCCGCAAGTGTTGATTTTGCGGGGAACCAATACATTTTAAAAGCAAGTTGGTGAATCCACCCATAAGGGATCTGCAAATAATAAAGATTGTATACCTGAAAACGTCCATGTGGGCAAGGCAGCTGACATGCTTTCCAGTCACACTTTTCATTTTGGAGTCCCCACGTGAATGGTTTTACTTCTGGATGAGGCTGATTTCACCTAAAAAGTCCAGCCAGAACACTGAAAACATTGATATGTTTGTACTTAAACCTTTATAAAAGACATAGGTTCGATTTGCTCAATATAAATGAACCCAAAATACTAATTAAAGTGGAAACGAGTATTAAGGAAAGTGTGGAATCGGTGTTGATCGTCTTGTGGCTTCCTGCAGCTGGGGCAGGGGGAGTTCGCAGCGTGGAAAATGAATGAACTTTGATTCGCTTCTTGCTGAGCTGTTATGGAGGTCGGGGTACAGTCCTACCTTAAACTCGGGTCCCTGGCCTGTTCTCAGCTCCTTCTCTCTGGTTCTCCTGTGGTTTCCCTGACCTGGCTCTGATTTCAGAGACGTTTTCCTTATGGCCAAGGCTTCACCCTGGAACCTGACTTTTTAAAGAGACACACACACACACCCCTGGTTGAAGTCAAATCCTTTGCTGCTTTGGACGCAGAGAAGGTTATGTGGCACGGGCCAGAGCTCTTCTCCCAGCGCCCCCAGTGTCTTAAGGGCTGCAATTTAGGCTACTTCCAAAGTGACACTTAAAAGATTCACTGTTGTACCAGCTACCTCATTTTAAGTGAATTAACCCCATAAACATGGGCGTTGCTGTGATTAAAGAACCTGATCTTATAATCCCCTGAAAATCCACTGATCCATTTGAATCCACTGAAGGTGAGTGGATTCAAGGTCAGTGCCCCTTTTGCTGCTTTTATGGCTACCTGGCGGATGATTTGTCCCTGGGACTGGATTCCTTTCCTCCCAAACAAAAACTGACCACGGGGCCTTTTCTGGCTGGCTGGCTGCTTTCGTCTTTGCTTTCTGCTCCAGAAGGAGAGAAATAAAGGGAGGTCTTCCATAGCATCTTAGAAAATAGTCAGGCATCCGGCAAGTCATTTGGACAAGTGCCCAGCATCTCCTATGCCCACTCCACCCCTCACAGCATTTAGTAAGCACCTGCAGACCCTGCATTCTGGAAAAATGAGGCCTCCTACTTTGGTCAGTTCAATGTGATCTGGCCCCTCTCCTTGCTCTGCTCCAGACTCAGCCCCATCCTATGGGATCAGCTGAAGCCCAGGCTTGCCTGGAGTGAGGGACCACGAGTGGGCATCACTGCTATTCTAGCACATTCTGCACACGTTGATGGACCTTCAGGCCGATGCTGTACAGCAGGCAGCAGACCCTGGAGTTGCAGGTTCTGATCCGGGTGCCGCCCCTCATGGGTGGAGATGGGAGATGTGAGAAGGAGAATGGCGGGGGCAGTTCAACCCTTTGCCTGAGCCTCTCCGCCCTCTGAGTGAAGGAATCACACAGAGTGAACTCCAGGGCTGTCTCTCCCTGAGTCCTGAGCAGGTGAGAGGAGAGACAGTGCACTTCTCCCCTATCGATGGCTGGTCGGAACAGGCCTGAGGGATTCCTGGACGTCTGTTCTTTCGGGGTAACAGGAAAGTGATTATGAGTACCTTGTGAGTCCCCAGCGGGCTTGCTCCCTGGGGAAATTCCCGTTCTCTGGAGCACGTACTATCAGCTTTCTTCCTCTACTCAGTCTAGGAATCGCCAGGAAAACCGTAGCGACAGCAAAGAAGAACCCTTGGCAACACGAACACCTCTGATTCTGGTCCCTTGTTGGTATTGGAGCAGTTACTCAGTCCAGCCACGAGGGGGCGCCAGCCTCCAAGTGTCCAGAGCATCCCCTCTCGTACATGAATTCGCATATTGTCCCAAAGCAATGAGGATCACGGAGTCCTGAGTGTCAGAAGGGCCCTGGGATGGGGGTGCGGGTACGGTGGGGGCTGGGTGGGAGGGGACAGTGTAGCTAGTTCACCCCCCTCCCCCCAACAACAAGCGGTTGTCCCACTGGGCCTGGAGTGGACAGCTCGTGAGATAGCCACTCCCCTCCTGGCGGGCTGTCTGCGTGCGCCCCCAGCCCTGCCCAGTCCAAGGACACTCAGGACCGTGCTGTGCTCCTTCTGGCCAATTCACGGTTAACGGTCCACCTTCTCTGCCCCCCAGACCTGCATTGGCCTGTAAAACCCCACTGGCTGGGCAGTGACTTCTCTGGACGTGGGCTTTTTACCTGTCAGCCTCATGCCAGGTGGCCAGCGGTTAAGCAGACTGGACACTTGATCAGCACACGTTATACACAACGAATGCCGATTGCTTCACATTCTGTCCCATTTCTTTCACTGGATTCCCCATTTCCCTTCAGCCTCTCATCAATAACCGACCACACTCCTCTGTTCAACTGTTCGCTGTGACCTGATCCAGCACCGAGGGAAGCGGTAGTGCCCACCGACTGCTCCAAGCGTTCCCGGCTGCTGTCACTGTCAGACTTCTCCCCCCCAGATAAAGAAGGTGTCAGAGAAATGTCTGGTCGAAACGAGTTTATTACAAATCAAAGAAATAGGCTTCTGTGTGCATTCACACACGTGGCACTAATGCCCCTAAAATGTCGGGTGTGAAAGGCCACTACAGAAACCGGAATGACCCTCTTAGGATGCTGTGTGGGCATCGGTAACTGATGAAGTGATGCAGAGAGCACAGGGCAGCCGTGGACCATCTGTGTAAATCACTTTATGCCCGAAGCCAGCGTGCCCATCACAGCTTCTTACTAGGTCGTCATCCACTAACAGCAGGGATGACGGCTACAGTCTGACTGCTAACCACTGGCGCAACTGTGAAATGATCAGCTAATGACTCGAGGCTGGCAGGGAAAGATGTCGGTCGCCGGCTCCCTGGAGACCCCGGGGCGGGGCGGAGGGCGGGTTCAGCCGGGGAACTTGGCGAGCCGAGCCCGGGTCAGCCGCTGCAGCGGCTCCCTCGGGAGCTTCCTCCTGTCGCTGGTGTCGCTGCGCTCCTTCAGCAGCCTGTCGTACTTGTCCTTGTTCGCAGCAGCTGCAGCATCCCCTTCCGCAGCTGGCCGAACGTCTTAAGCATGAAGAACTGGATGATCGAGGGGGTGTGGCTGGAGATGCGGGTGCTGACCTCCTGGCAAGAAGGGAGGGGCAGTTCACAGGAGGGTGAGGGGCTGCGGCCCCCAGGAGACCCTGACGTCACCGAGGAGCCCCCGGCACGGACGAGACCTGGCGGGTGCAAAAGCTCCCCACCTGGGTTTCAAAGGCACCCTCGTCCTCTGTGCTCCAGGAGGCACCGCGTCGGGGGCCAACCCCAAGCCTGGGCTCCCACCAGCCTCTCCTGATCACTAAATGCTTACTTCTGATGCAAGAGGGTAAAATGTGCTCTAAAAAGGTTAATGGGCAGACTAAGTACAAAAACTCTGCCCCGAAGATTTTATAACCTTTTTTTTTTTTTAAATCAAAGCTAAAATTATTTAGCAGAAAAGGAGCTGGGCTATCAAAAACCACAGAAGGGAGCTCTCTGAGTTCTGGGCACGTTGAAAGTTCGTTTCGACCTTCCTTTCTCCCTCTCTGTAACTCAGCAGGACCCAGTGGGGTCCTGGGACAATATCCCCTCCTCACCCCACCCATGTCCTCTGCTTTCCTTTTGTCTCTAAAAAAAGAAAATGTATCCAAAGAATAAATTTAATCTGAGAAATGAAAAAAGGCAGCAACAAAGGAAAATAGTCAAGCCAAACAAAATAATAACAGTTTAGCCGTTAAACAAAGTCAAGGACCTTTAGTCCCTCCTCAGGGGCTACAGACAGTATTTTGCGCCATGTCCTCTGAGCTGCTTTACAGAGACTAAAACCCCCACCACATAAAAGAAGTTAATCATATGCTGCCCACAATCACGTAGCCCCCAGATCAGTTGGAACCAGAGGGTTGAGGATGTTGACCCTTGGTGACCTCACCACCAACCAATCAGAGGAATGTCCACGAGCTCATCACGTACCTCTTTAGCATGTTAACCCTTCCTCTTTTCCCTACAGAATCTCCAAACAAAACCTGGAAAATGGGGAATTGGTTCTTTGGGCCATGAGTCCACCTTCTCCCCAGGATTGCCGGCTTCCTGAGTAAAGCTGTCTCTCATTTTACCCAATACTTGTCTCTCAGTACTGGACTCTTGAGCCATGAGAAGCAGAACCTGAGTTGGGTAATGTCACCACACCCCACCTGCTAGTGCAAAGTTTCTCTTTCCTGAGATAAGTTGATCTCTCAACAAGCTGATATATACTGGTACTGTAGCAAGTTCTGCAACCTCTCCGTGCTTCACTTCCCTTCTTTATAGTATGAGCACCTGGCCTCATGGGAGGGCTGAAAAGATTACATGAGCCAAAAACAGAGGTTTATAAAGGTGCCAGGAGTGGAGCAAGCACTCAGGGTATGTGCGTGGAGGGAATCAGTGAGCTGGAGCTGGAACACATGCTCCGTGCCCCAGGATGAGGGCAGGCGAGGGATGGGACCGCCAGTGTTACCAATGCAGGGCGGGAGAGAAGGGACAGGCAGATGAAGGCATTCCAGGGGGATGCTGGGGCCAAGAAACCGACGTCTGATGTTGGAGAATGGACACCAGCTGAAAGGAAGGGCTGGTCTGTCTGACCGGCAAAACCACACACCCAAACAGCTTTTGAGAGTCTGGTATGAACACGGCTGCAAAAGTCATTTTCCCGTTGTCCTGGAGATCATCCAAATCATCCCTGGTTTTGGTGAAGTAGGAGATGGGTAATGTTCAGCCTGTGACCCGCGTGTAACAGAAGCAGGGGCGGCCAGGCAGAGCCACATAGCGGGAGGGGAGCAGCACGGGTCAGACAGGGAAGGAGAGGGAAAGCCTTTCCTGCCGGGGAGCTATCTGGTGAGCACAGTAGCCCAGTGAGCAGGGCTGGTGCAGAGTTCTTCCTGACCAAGTGGGTGTGGGGGAGCTGAGGTGGTGGGCCACACAGAAGGGCCACGTTGGCATGAGACCATCTCTTGGGAGCTGAGAGGAAATTTCTGAGTAGTGAAAATCAGCTCCCCTGGACCTCTCTGTTGTATTTTCTTTTCATCACCGCAACTATAAGATCCATTACGAGACACGTCAGGCTTCAAGGCCTTGGTGGGTTAACCAAGATCAAACTGGGTTATTTCAGGGGCAGCACCATTGGGAACAAAAAGAGTGTGACACACATGATATGTCGACTTGCTCACTGTTGAGGGAGGGCTGATTCTTCTAAGAGTCGTGACTGATATGGGCCAGTGAATCTGTATTTTCTCTCTAGGTGTCCTCTGAAATCAGTACTAGATGCCTGCTGGCCAGAGCTCAGGGATCTGAAACAGCACATGTGGCTTTCACGCCACTAACTCCTTACTCTGGACGTCCTTCACCAACTGCATCACCCAGCCCCCCGGCCCTGGACTCAGCTTGACTTGCAGGGTTTCCCATGGTGCCTTGGACTCACCTTTCCGGAAACTGTTTGCAACCACAATACTCCATCTGTAGAACTCGGTTCGCATTTTGTTAAACAGCCGAGAGTCACGCTCTCCCACGAATTCTTCCCCTTCTATTATATTAGTGATCTCTTTATTAAATGCATCAATTTTCTGCCAAGAAGAAAAACGTTGAGTATCAGCGGAGATATTCCAAATACAAGCAAAGTAGTTTGGCGGTCGCATGCGTGCAGAGGGTGGGCGAGCCCTTCTCTGCTGCCTTACAGGCCCGGGTGCGAGGACAGGAGAGAAGAGGCTTTGGCAGCAGACAACCCCAAACTCCCCTCACTGCCCGGGGGTCTCGGGTGAGCGCGCTTGAGGAAGAGCCGATGCTGTGAATGGGATGGCCTGCCACTCCCTGCCCACCATCCTCCAACCCCAGCCCCTTTCTGGTGCTAAGTGGCCAGAAGGAGTCCGGATCAGCTTTAGGGGAGTGAAGAGAGACGTGCACAAGGCCCACGCACGATCCCTTTGTAGACAGTGACGTGCGACTCTCCGGCTTGGTGCCCCTGGCAACACTCACATCTATCAGAGAGAACATCTTCCCACTTGCATCTTCCGGAATATCTGAGCCATACTTCTGTAGCTCCTCTGTTATTCTCTGGTGACTCTCCTTTATCTGATTTTCTAACAGGGGCAGAGATTTCTGAGGAAAATAGAAAACAATGGAAAGCCATAAATATGAAGAGGGAATGAGTCAAGTTTGGCGATGACGGGAAAGGAAGAGTTAGTCCAGTGCTCATAAGATGCCACTTTGTAATCAGGCCAAGTGGATAGTTTATGAGCATCCCACTCAACGTGTGGTCCTCTGACAGGCAACATCCACACCACCTGGGAGAATCCCGGGCCACATCCAGACCCCCTGAATCTGAGCCGGCATCTTCACGAGATGCACAGGAGATCCACGTGTGCTGACGTTTGTTAGCCGACACGGTTAAGCTTTGTGTCTGCAGGATTCTATTCAGAGATTGGACAGCTTTGCAAGTACTTACACAGATGTGCGTGATGAGTTCAGTGGTCAGTCTTTCAGCCAGGCACAGGACCGTGGCCCTTCCTTCCTCCAGAAGATCCCTGTGAGAGAAGACAACGTACGTGTCCATCTGGGTCTAGCCAGAAAATGCAAGTCGGCTCTGCTGCTAGGGAAAGCCAAGGCAAATCCAGTTACTTCCCACTGGCTGGGATGTCCTGCATCTGGTCCCCAAGAAATGTTCAGAATTGGATCGCATAGAATTGACTGAATTTCAGTAACGTTAGGTATTTCAAAAATGGTATAGAATGATCGCTACCAGCTGATATATTGTGTCTCATGACATCTGACTATAGAAATGGTCTTTATAAAAATATACAGTCACCTCTAGATACGTTTTCATAACGTGCACATACCCTTCTATATACGTGATGCACGTCAGTATCGAGCCTCGTGAAAATATACTGACACAGGTTTACGGATGAACCCTGAACTGGGGGACCCACCCTTCCCCAAGAGGAGAACTTAAACCATGGGCTGGTTGGAGGAAGGAAGCCAAGCCCTTCTCTCACTCTCTCCAAATATGTGTTTGCAGGGTGAGTTATTACATGATATTCTATATTTTAAGGGACTTTTTAGGATGAAGGGCGGCCAGGAAGCATGAGTCCACACACCTCTTTGCAAGAGTACACTCGTACCTAAGTTTCAGTGTCCACACCTGTCAATTTTTAAAATTGTAAAATATACACAACATAAAATTCACCATTTCGGTCGTTTGTAAGCCCACATTCATTGTTATTAAGTACAATTACGTTGCTGTGCGTCCATCACCACCATCCACCTCCAGAACTATCCCATCTTCCCCAAATGAGACTCTGTCCGCATTAAACGTCTCCCCCTCCCCCTCCCCCCAGGCCCTGTCTCTATGAATGTGACTCTTCTAGGGGCCTCGTACAAGTGGAATCATACAGTGCTTGTCTTTTTCTGACTGGCTTATTTCACTGAGCATAACGTCCTCAAGGTTCATCCGTGTTACAACATGTGCTAGAATTTCCCTCCTTTCTGAGGCCGAATGCTGTTCCACTGTATGGACGGACCACATTCTGTTTATCCCATTCATCTATCAATGGACACTCGGGTTGCTTCCATGCTTTAGCTAGTGTGAATAATGCTGCTATGAACACAGGTGTACAAGTGTCTCCTCTGAATTTTATGTCTCTGCAGGCTTCCGGGAGCATCAAATGTGATAACGTTTACGAAGGACATGGGTCTCCACCTACATACACATGTGTGCACACAAGGGATCTCAGTGACTGTGTCACTTTTTTCTCCACATCTTATAAGCTCCTTTTCATTGGCATCTCATTGCACAGCAGTCTAATGGTTGCCAACGCTGTGATCTCTTATTCTGGTTCATTTATATAAATCCCATGATTTTCAACATTTAGATTCCAAATTTTCACCATTAAAAACAAATCTGTGGGCTTCCCTGGTGGTGCAGTGGTTGAGAGTCTGCCTGCCGATGCAGGGGACGTGGGTTCGTGTCCTGGTCCGGGAGGATCCCACGTGCCGCGGAGCGGCTGGGCCCACGAGCCGTGGCCGCTGAGCCTGCGCGTCTGGAGCCTGTGCTCTGCAACGGGAGAGGCCACGGCAGTGAGAGGCCCGCGTACCGCAAAAAACAAATCTGTAAAAAAAAATATTGTACAATATTGCTTATATGTGGAATCTAGAAAAATGGTACAGATGAACTTATTTGCAAAGCAGAAATAGAGACACAGATGTAGAGAACAAACTTATGGATACCAAGGGGGAAGGGGGGGTTGGGATGAACTGGGAGATTGGGATTGACATATACACATTACTATGTATAAAATAGATAATGAATGAAGACCTACTGTATAGCACAGGGAACTCTACTCAATACTCTGTAATGACCTATATGGGAAAAGAATCTAAAAAAGAGTGGATATATGTATACCTGATTCACTTTGTTGTACACCTGAAACTAACACAACATTGTAAAGCAACTATACTCTAATAAAAATGTAAACAAAAACCAAACCTGTGCTGAATAGCCTTTAGCCAACATTAGTGGGTACATCTCTGATTACTTTCCTGGGTGGAATTCCTAGAAATGGAACTCAACCTCGGACACGCACCTATGCAGACCGGTTCGCATGTGACCTCAGCACACATTCCCAGCAGCAGAGGTGAAGGTCCACGCCCCTCCTTTCCCACCAACTCTACATCTTCTCATTGTTTCAAATCTCACCAATTTATCAGTCTTTTCCTTTTTAAAAAATGTCATTTTTGGCATTAGGGTTAGAAAGACTTTTATGCTGGGATTATAAATTCTCCGTCTATATTTTCTTCTGGGACGCTTATGGTGCCTTTCTTGTACTTAATTTTAAACTTCAACTGATATTATATTTGGGTATCCCATGTTAAGTAAGGTCACAATTTAATTTTTTCCCAAATATTAAACAATTATCTCAATGCCACTGATGGATGATCCAACAGACATAGCCCAGGGATTTGAATTGCCACATTCATCATAGACCAAATATATGTATCTGAGTCTTATTTCTGGGTTTTCTACTTTGTTTCTATCCTGTTTCACTTACGTTTATATTCCGGTTCCAGAACCATACTATTTCAGTTATTGCAAAAACCTCTGCCTTCTTTTGACGTTTTAAATTTATTCTTTGCAGTACTTTGTGAATTCCTCCTTTTTTCTTCCAGGCAAATTCCGTGGTCATTGTCAAGGAACAAACACACATGGATACTCTCAAAATCTGATCTCAGACAGCATCCATTTTCCCCCGTGAGGACGGAGGTCCTTAATTTTGGTTCACACTCGGAAAACACCACCCGCCCACCTGAAATGGGCGTGGTTCCCAAAGAAGTCCTGCTCCTTCTGCAGGGCCTTGGTCAGGCTCAGCTGGTGCTGGATGTCCTGCTGCCCCCGGCACTTGACGATCATGTAGCCCTTCTTCAGGTGGAAGACGAGGTTTCTCACCACGTCCACTACCTTGTCTTCGGTGCTTTTGTCCACCAGATCGGGCTTCGTCAAGATTCCTGCGACCCAGAGACTTTGGTTAGAGAATGCTCACAGCTTCGCAGAGCGAAAAGTAAGGACAGCTCCTGCCCCTGGGAAGGCAGGTCCCCTGGCCCCTGGTTTCCTCCCACCCTGCTTGAGGGCACACAATAGGGCTTGCAGAGCGAAGGTGTGAGGCTCAGCCCCTGAGTTCTCCCCAAGCTCACATCACCCAGATCTCGGCTCTCACACCAAAGAGTCAGTAGAATGTAATGGCCCTTTTGTGTTCTTTCTGTCCAGTGGAGGAGTTCACTCTCAAACTTTCCTGTGCATCTGAACCACCTTAACGTAGGTCTTAAAAGGCAGAATCTCAGGGCTTCCCTGGTGGCACAGTGGTTGAGAGTCTGCCTGCCGATGCAGGGGACACGGGTTCGTGCCCCAGTCTGGGAGGATCCTGCGTGCTGTGGAGCGGCTGGGCCCGTGAGCCATGGCCACTGAGCCTGCACATCTGGAGCCTGTTGCTCCGCAATGGGAGAGGCCACAGCAGTGAGAGGCCCGCGTACCGCAAAAAAAAAAAAAGCAGAATCTCAGGCTCCATCCCAGAGATTCTGATTCAGGAGGTTTGGTGGGATCGAGGGACTTGCATTTCTAAAACTTCTGCAATTATTTCTGGTGCAGGTGGGGCCTGGCTCACACTTGGAGGAACACTGGTCCAGCCAGGACCAGTTACATCGCTTGCGGGGCCCATTACAAAATGGAAACGCAGAGCCTCTTGTTCAGACGTTGAGTATTGCAAGATGGCAGCATCAGAGCATCACACCAGGTGTGGACCCTTCCAGGTGCGGGGCCCTGTGGGACTGTCCAGCGAAGCCAGCCCAGGACTAACCCTGAGGTTTACCGTGTCCACTGGTAGCTGCTGCCCTGGCCCAGAGATTCCCATCCCAGGCACGACAGGCAGCAGGACAAGCAAAGAATGAGCACCTGCAGTTAAGGATGGCGGAGCAGAAGGTGGAAGGGACTGGGTCCTGACAGCGTCACTGAACAGCGGTCCCGAGGGAAGCAGCCTGTGCCCAGAGTTCTTGTTAGGCGTGAAAATAAATCGCCATTTGTTTCAGCCACTGTACTCGGGTTCTCTGCTATTTACAGCCAAACGCATTTTTAAAACATAAAATTTACCATTTTAGCCATTTTTAGGTGCACTCTGCACTCCCACGTTGTTGGGCAACCTTGATCACTAACCAGCTCCAAAACCTTTTACTCCTCCCAAGCTGAGACTCTGTCACCACTGAACACCCACTCTTCTTTCCCCCTTTCCCCCCGTTTGACATCCTGTCTCTATGAACTTGACCACTATAGATCCCTCATATAAGTGGGATCACACAGTATTTGTCCTTCTGCCCTGGCTTATGTCATTAAGCATAATGTCTTTAAGATTCATCCACATTGTAGCAGGTGTCCGAATATCCTTCCTTTTTTTTTTTTTTCTTTTTTTTTTTGCGGTACGCGGGCCTCTCACTGTTGTGGCCTCTCCCGTTGCGGAGCACAGGCTCCAGACACGCAGGCTCAGCGGCCATGGCTCATGGGCGCAGCCGCTCCGTGGCATGTGGGATCCTCCCAGACCGGGGCACGAACCCGTGTCCCCTGCATCGGCAGGCGGACTCTCAACCACTGCGCCACCAGGGAAGCCCTATCCTTCCTTTTTAAGGTTGAATACTATCCCATTGTATTGATACAACATATTTTGCGTATCCATTCATCTGTCTGGGACGCATGGGTTATTCTACCTCAAATGCACTGTCAACTGACATAACTGCTTTCTGATTTTGCCTCACCTCCTGAACCCACCATGCCTCTTATAAGCAGGTAGACAAGGATTACAAGCCAACGCATGGCCAACAAAAGTCAAATGTGGCCCATTTCATCTGGCCTCAATGTGTTCTCAAAAGGTTCTCATCTTGTGTGTGTGCCAGGAAGCACCCATTGGATTCAAGGGATGCTTTTCCACTATCAAGCCACCTACTATTTTTAGATTCTTCCATCTTCTTACCTATGGTCCCGTCCTTGGAGGTCCACCTCCTGAGCCATGCGCAGTGCCTCCACGGTGGCGATGTCCACATTAGCGGGGACTACCACCAAGTTGATGGTCTCCTGCTTAAGGATGTACTTCCTGATGAGAGACTTGATCTGTAAGAAAATGAGAGGGTATGAGAGATGAGACAGGTCCTGACCTTGTACTTGCTTCAGACCCTCCAGGTCCCAGAGGTATTTCTCCAAAGAAGCAACTATGGAGAAACGAGCCCACAACACAAGCCTGGGGGCGCTTCCCAAGGCAGAGGAACTAAGTTCTCTGTAGTTCAAACAGGGAAAACTGTGAGGTCTTAACTCTTTAACTATATCCTAAGACCTCAAATCTGACAGTCACAATGAAAAACAAGATGCCAAAAGAATTGCTTGACTATTCCCTAAATCTTTAATCCACAGAGTGAGATTCACTGATCTAGGAATATCATTAGACTTGCTTCTAATGCTCTCTTATGCTCCCCACATAAAACCCCTTCCTAATACGTGCTGGTTTAGATATGGCACAAAATGTAACTATGACCCAAATGAGTCGCCACATAAAACACAAATAAAATGCATTTCCAACTTTGCCTGTTTGCCTTTTTCCACAGAAGCTTCCACCCAACTTGGTGGAGTAGATTTCGACCATCACACTCTCCAAATTCCCCACCTCCTAACACCCACTCTTCAAGCTCCGTCCTGGACTCACTGATGCTCTAATGCAGCCCCACCCCCACAAGGCCCGGGCCAGGATGGAACCTGACGTTTCACCTGATATTCAATGTCGGCTGGCTGATTGCCCACAGCGATCCTGGTGATGCCGGGAAGGTCTGTCAGGGTCAGATCCGGGACATGAGGGGAGGTGACTTCCAGACTAATCAGCTCATGACTGATTCCCGTGCCTTCCCCAGCAATGGCAACCTGGGCTAGAGAAGAGGAAGGAAAAAAACAGAATAGAGCTTAGGATGGAATATCACATTACAGCGAATCCTCTGAAAGCAACTTCTACCCACTGTGATTCACGGATGAGGCATGCAGTGAGTCCCCTACATAGGAATGAGTTCCATTCTGAAAGTGCGTTCATAAGTCCAAGCGTTAAGTTTCCCTTTTCAGATGTCTCACATCGATGATGTAATCTCTGTGGTCTGCATTTACCGAGCCCTGCCATAAATTAGCCTAAACCAGGGTTATGCAAGGACATGCACCCCACTCTTGGAGAAAAAGGACCCCCATTTCTGAATAGGGTTCAGTGATGCCCCAGTCAGCATTTTGGAATGCCTTTTTACCAGGTTAATAGGTGAAGGGGTTCCCTGGTCCCATACCCGTATACCTCTTCCATCAGATCTGTGGGATGGGGAAGCCCTTGAATAAGGGGCCGATACTCCATATTTGGAGACAAGCTTCAAAATTCACACTACGCTCAGGTACGTACTTACATACTAAACAATAAACTACTGAGGTCAGATTCTGTCCAAAGCACTGGTCTTAATGAGAGTAAAAGAAGAGAAAATACAAGAAAGCTGGGGGCCGGATGTAGGGAAGGGAGGGTTCCCAAGGGACCAGGACGGGCCCAGAAAGGGGAGAGTGGGAATGGTGACAGGCAGACCCCACCCACTTCACCTGGTTGACCAGACAGCCAAATAGGCAATGACAAACAAACACGGGACACTTACCTTCACTGATTTCCTTTTCCACCTGCGAAGCATCTGAAATCTCAGTCTCTTTGTCCCGGACACTTGACTTTGCCTTTCCACTCGTCTTCATTCACAAGTGTTTTCAGTTTCAGCACCAGAGGACATCTTGTAACAATATCTAGGAGGTCATTATCCATCAGTTCTATACGCTGCTCTTAACAGTCCTATATGGTGGTCTTAGACCAGTGGTTCTCAAATTTCTATACAATCATCTGGGGAGACTGTTAAAACTGCAGACTTTCTGGTCTCACCCTCTGACACTCCGACACATTCTATCTGGGGTGACTCACGAATGTGCATCTTGACTGTGTGTCTCAGGAGGTGTTTGGCTTGAAAGCCACTTCTTTAGACCCCCTGCTTCACTCCAGTGTTTTCCATCAGCCCAGGTGGCAAACTACAGTGGGGAGCCCCAAACTTCTGCAAATGTCTTCCATCGTCCCCCAAGTGCACACACCCCACTCCTATCAGGAAGGGGGACTGCCCCCGCCAGGCCCCCTCACCACAGTCCCCTTACTGTAAACTTCTTCCAAATCCCACCCGCCTTCACATCTGACCCGTATTTCAAGACCCAGCTCAGGTGTGCCTTCTTCCCTGGAGCCCTCACTGATCCTCGGCCTGGTGGCTCAAAAAGCACCACTTGGCAGAGCACCAATCTTCACCTCCCAGATAGAGGGTCACCCCTTGGGAAGGGGCTCAGGAAGGACACCCACGTGCCCAGTGTTCAGGGCTGAGGACCCACATGCATTTACTCAGACCTTCCGCAAGTGCAGGTTATGGACCATCCACACTAAACGTGTGATGAGAGGATGTTATGAATTCGGTCTCCTCCCCCCGCCACCCGGTCAGACTCATATGTTGAAGCCCCTAATGCCCAACGTGACTATACTTGGAGATAGGGTCTATCTTTAAAGAGGTAATGAACATTAAATGAGGTCATAAGAGTGGGGCCCTAAACAACATGTCTGGCATCCTTCTAAAAAGAGGAAGAGATCCTAGACGTGGGTGCACATAGAGAAAAGGCCACGTGAGAACACAAGGAGAAGAGGGTCATGTGTTAGCCGAGGACACAGGCCTCAGGAGAAACCAACCCTGCTGACACCTTGATCTCGGGCTTCCAGACTCCAGAACTGCGAGAAGTAAATTTCTATTGTTTAAGCCCCTAGTCTGAGGTCCTCTGTTACTTCAGCCTGAGCTGATTAACATACAGGGCAAGTGCTTAGGCAGCTGTCCAGGGCCTGTGGGAGCTGCCCTCCCGGGGGCCTTCCCAGAGACCTCCCCTTAAACCACTGGTCCCCGGGATGCCTTGTGGCTTGCAGGAGGCTGGCCCGGCAGAGCTTATTGCTGCCTCTGGGAAGAGCGAACCCCGACAGAGCCTCCAGCACAGAGCTCTTGCCTGAGCTCTGGTCCCCAGTGACAGCGATGGTGGGCAGGGCCAGGCCCTGCTCCACGCCCAGGGCCTGCAGGGAGTCGATGAGGTCAATGCAGGGCCGCACCTTCTCCTCATACTGGTTGTACAGGTTGTTCTCAGACCCCTGGAAGAGGTAGAGTGGGAGACCTCTATCATAGCCTGCAGGTC
The DNA here is from genome assembly GCF_949987515.2 of Delphinus delphis. Lineage (NCBI taxonomy): Eukaryota > Metazoa > Chordata > Mammalia > Artiodactyla > Delphinidae > Delphinus > Delphinus delphis. The sequence continues at coordinate 4,205,824 of NC_082686.1, forward strand.
ACATGCCATCAAAGATGGACAACTTCAATCAACCTAATATATACAGGTGATTGGAGTTCTCAAAAGAGAGTGGGGGCAAAACAGAAATAAATACTTGAAGAAATAATAGCTAAATTTTTCCCAAGCTTGGTGAAAACTATTAGCCCAAAGATCCAAAAAGCTCGATGAATCCTGAGCAAAGGAAACATAAAGTAAACTACATCAAGGCACATGATAGTCAAATTGCTCAAAACCAGTGATAATGACAAAATGTTTAAAGCAGCCGGAAAATAACATGTGATAAGTACAGAAGAACAAAGTTGAGATTTACAGCACATTTCTCACTAGAAGCTATACAAGTGAGTAGACAGTGGAGCAACCTTTTTAAAGTGCTGAGAAAAACCATCAACCCAGAATTCTCTACCCAGCAAACATATCTTTTAAAATAATGAAAGTGAATAAGGACTTTTTCGGATGTACAAAAGTGAATGAATTCATCACCAGCAAACCTGCACTACAGGAAATGTTTAGGATGTCCTTCAAGCCAAAGGAAGATTATATTGAATGGACTTCTTAATCTACACCCAGGAATTTACACCAGAAATGGTGACCACTATGCTTTTTTATTACTTAATTATCTTTAAAAGACATTTGACTATTTGAACAGAAATAACAATGTATTGTGGGGTTTAAAATATTGATAAAATTAAAAATAATGATAAAATAGCATGAAGGCTGGGAGGGGAGAAATGGACACATTCTATCGTAAGGTTCTTATACATGAAGTAGTATATTAGCACTTGAAGGTAAACTTGATAAGTTAAGGACACATAATATATTCCCTAAAACAGTTTCATTTAATAAGCCAACGGAGGAGATAAAACAGAATCATAAAAAAACTTGATTAATTCAAAAGAAGGCAGGAAAAGAGGAAAGAGGAGATGAAAAACAAGGCAAATAGAAAACAAATAGCAAAATGATCTTTCCAAGCCCGATTACATTAACAATCACAGAAAATCTAAATAGTCTAAATACTCCTAAAACAGTCAAATGACTTTGAAAAAGAAGAGCAGGGTTGGAGGGCTAACATTCCCTGATTTCCATAATTACTATAAAGCTGTAGTAACCAAAACAATGGGATGCTGATGCAAAAATGGAGAAAGAGAATGGAACAGAATGCATAGTCTAGAAATAAACCAATACATTTGTGAACAACTGTTTTTTGACCAAAGTACAAGGGGAATGCAGTGGAAAAAAGGTAGCCTTTTCCTTCAACAAATGGTACTGGGATAACTAAACATCTATATGCAAAAAAAATGACCTTGAATCTATGTTTAACACCATGTACAAAAATTAACTCACAGTGGAACACAGACCCAAATGCAAACTCTAAAACTATAGAACTTCTAGAAGAAAACACAGGAGAAAATCTTTGTGACTATGGATTAGGCAAGGATTTCTTAGATATGGCCCCAAGAGTACAAAATCCATAAAAGAACCAACACATAGATTGGACGTCATCAAAATTTAAAACATCTAATCTTTAAAAGAGACTGTTAAGAGAATGGAAAGACAAGGCACAATGTTTGCAAAGCTTATATCTGACAAAGGACTTGTACCCAGAATATATATATAAAGAACGCCCAAACCTCAACAACAAGAAAACCAACAACCCCAGTGGCGAAGAAAATAAGAAAAAATCACTTTACCTTTTACCTTTTTCTAATTCCTATTTTTGTGCATGCTTTATAATATAATTAAATTTTACTGGAATAGTTGTTTTATAGCATCGTGAGAAGGTGTTCATAGTTTGGACCCGATGAGCCTTTGTGGTCGGGCTGTCCTGTGCCTTGTAGGAGGTGTAGCAGCATCCCTGGCCTCTATTCACTCGTCACTTTGAGTTGTGACAACCAAAATGTCTTCAGAGATTGCCAGGTGTTCCAAAGGGTAAAACTGCCCCCAGATGAGAACCACTGCCTTACAGAATGCCTGAGCACAACATTTCATACATGGGAAATGCTGACAAAATTCAGCAGAGAAGGGGGTACACACACTGACGGGGATGCCCTTGGCCAAACTTTAACGGGGCTCCTTTGAGCCCCCTTCTCCTCTCGGCCTCTCCTTCACCTACTGAGTCCAGACTTATCAAAGAATCGTGCTAAGCCAGTTCATCCAGAATCTCCTCAGCTTTGACAGCCAGTCAGTTCCTTCCTCACCTCCCTTGATCCTAACCTAGTTCCTCTAGGTAATTCTTCCTCCTGTCCTCCACCCTGCCCGCTGGCTATAAATCCCCACTTGTCCTTGTATCCACATTGAGCGCAATCTCTCTCCCCTATTGCAATAGTCTTGAATAAAATCTTCCTTGCCCTTTTTAAACAAGCGTCCTGAGCAATTTTTCTCTATAACAACACTTCAGAAAGGTTCGGAGCACAATTCCCCACAGAAAGACTCGTGGTGGCTGTGCACACACCTGGCTGTACCTTTACACCCATCAGTGACCTCAGTCTTAGCCCTCCTTATGGGTTCTTTCTGTTTTCGTTTCTTTATACCACCCATTCATGAGAGTTTATAAAACATGAATACTAATTAGTCAAAATGCATGTACCAACCACCTGGGTTAAGAAAACACATAGTCCCTGTACTTAAGACACTCAATCTACCCCTCCCCAGGCACCTTCCTCCTAAAACCACTTCAGCCCCAGAAAGTTCTTCCGTTCTCAGGTTGGTGATAACGATGTCCTTGCCTCTTCATTACAGTCTTACCGCCCGTGCATCTTTCCCTAAACAATACGTGGCTTATGGTTGCCTGTTGTGGATGTTTATATAAATGGGATCATACAGTATATTTCTTCTGTGACTTGATTCTAGGGTTCACCATTGTTTATCTATTTTTAGTTTTGTTTTTTTTGGCCACGCCGTTCGGCTTGCAGGATCTCAGTTCCACACCAGGGTTGAACCCGGGCCACGGCAGTGTAAGTGCCAAGCCCTAACCACTGGACCACCAGGGGACTCCCGCACCATTGTTTTCTAGACTCAGCCATCTTGATACCTGGAACTCTAGCTCGTTCCTTTTCACTGCTATATGGAATCCTACTGCACGAGCACACCACAATCTATGTATGCACTCCACTACTCGTGGGCACTTGTGCTGTTTCTGGTTTTGCTTAGAAAGAATGCTATATGAACGTGGAAAAATGCTTCTCAAACTTCAGCACAAAGAAGCATCCCTTGGAGGGTCTGTTAGAACACAGATGGTAGGCACTGTCCCTGAAATTTCTAGTTCACTAGGTCTGGGGGAAGGATATGTGAGTGTGATCACTTCCACGTCAAACTTCCCAGGGGATGTTGATGCTGCTTCTCTGGGGACCACACTCTAAGAACCAAGGTCTACACCTAGAAGTGGAATTGCTGGGTCATAAGACACCTCCTATTCAACCTGGCCAAAAAAGGCGACGCTACATCCGAACACATGGGTCTGAGCACTAGGAGTCCCTCCTGCCCTCTACCCTGCCAGTTACAGCCAGGAGAGAGACGACAGTTATATTAGGGTGGTGGAAAGATGGGTGGACCTTCTTATTTTTCTATGTCCTCCAATGTAGTTTGTAATATTGTTTAAAACATTGTTAAACATTGATTATGAAAATGGAGCCAACTGGGAAGACGCGGAAGATCCATTGTGCTGAAACATGTGACAGCAATAAACAGAGCTCTTCCTAAGTGCCCGGCCTCTACCTCTTCTCAACAGTCACACAAGGTAAATACTATCATTATTCCGACTTTACAGATGGAAAATCGGGCTTCTAGAGGGAAGAATAACCACCCAAGATCACACAGCTGCCAGTGTCAGCACCGGAATCAAATTCAGGTTGAGCTGATTCCAGAAGCCAAGTCTGGTTCCCACCAAAAATATGTCTCGATTCTAGGAGAAAAGACACCACATGGCTTCACCGTGAGGTGGTGTCACAGTGACACCTCAGAGGTTTGAACTCGAGACTGAACCATGATGTGTGCATGTGATAACACAGGGCTCCTCGGGCCCAGTGCCTGGGGCCAATTCCTACACTAGCCCATCAGCATCTTGCCTGGTTTTTCAGACCAAAATTGCACCCCAACCAGCATCAGCTAAGGCAAAACACTGTCTGCATTTGGCTGCAAGAAGGGCCCAAACAGAATGAGTAGAGTCTTTGTATCCACGTCCTGCCCTCAGAGAGATGTGGAAGCGGGCACCTCCGGGCAGCAACGGCATCACTGTATCAGTGGGCAGCCCGCAAGTGGACACAGCTCAGGTCCACACGGAGAGTGGTTTTCAGGTATCAACTTACCGTTTCCTCATTTTTCTCCACCAGATCATCATTTCCATTTAGTAACAGATGACTGGATGCAGAAGGTGAATCGGGTTCTTTGATTTTCAAGTCAGAATGAACCATCTTCTTCCTTTATCAGGTCAGCTTAAAACCAAGTAGGTCAGGATTAACACAATTCAGAAGCTGAGTACATTCGATCATGGAACCAAACCCACCATAAGACACACTGGGACACAGTGGGAGCTCAGAAAGAAATGACAGGACAATTCCAAGGAACCAAGTGTCAAATGAGGACAGATGTTCCCAACCAGCTTAGTGGTCTTCAAGGATATGCTTCCGGATCTCCAAAGATTTTTTTAAAACTCTGTATTTCCCATAATGATTGTAGGTTGAACATCAAAATTTTTTTTCACCATACATTTAAATAGTGGCAAAGGATGAAATTTCTGATGTATCTTTAAGTTTACATTTAAAAGTAAAATTATTATAAAATTCTTTCCAGTGTAGATGAGGGATTCTAAATATTATGATAATTTAACACCAAACCTGTGTTTTATAAAATATGAACTCCAGGGTTTCCCGGGTGGCGCAATGGTTGAGAATCTGCCTGCCAATGCAGCAGACACGGGTTCGAGCCCTGGTCTGGGAAGATCCCACATGCCGCGGAGCAACTGGGCCCATGAGCCACAACTACTGAGCCTGCGCATCTGGAGCCTGTGCTCCGCAATAGGAGAGGCCGTGACGGTGAGAGGCCCGCGCACCGCGATGAAGAGTGGCCCCTGCTCGCTGCAACCAGAGAAAGCCCTCGCACAGAAACGAAGACTCAACGCAGCAAAAAAAAAAAAAAAAAAAAAAAATGAACTACAAGTCTTTTACTCTGTTCCTTTTGATCCCCGACTTCAGATTTTTGTTCCATTTCCTCCACCTAAATGGATCTTAAAGTCATTCATTTTATTTTTGAAAGCATTTAATTGGCCACCTTATCATACTATCATCATATCTGCACCCAGAAAATACATATGCATATATCTGAAATTCATTAAAATCTTTTTCTGGGACCATAAGTCTCTAAATATTAAAATTTACACATCTAATAATCTTAGATAAAAGTAAATGAAAATATTTCTCCTATGACTTGAAATAAATGTTATAAAAAATATAAAGCACTTACTTACCTCCAATATACCTTCCTTTTACTTGACAATGTAACGTTGACCCGTCGGCAGAAATTCGGAGCTGTTCTCCGACACCTCCTTGAAATCAGGCAAAACATACAAATTAGACCAAAACCCGGGCGAATAAATGATAGCGCTCACCAAGTTTCTTCCCCATTGCTGAGAATGGTGCAAATGAAGGGGGGAGGGATGTGCTTTGAAAGAGATTCACAGTTCCCTACGTCCTTTTTGTAAACCTTAAATATTTAAACTCTAAGGTAGATGGATAAGGCACAGAGCCTTGCTGTCGATGTACGGCCTGAATCAACACTTTTTTTTTTTTTTTGTGATGCTCTTGCTTCTTCTCAAGGGACCCTACCCCAAGGCCTATATGATTTTGGGTCCATACTGGTGCAGTTGAAAGGGCAAGTTTGCTAAAAAAAAAGTGTACTGGGGGGAGAGGGATGCATTCTGTTCATTGTATAGTGAGAGAAAAGCAATTTTGAAAGGTGATCAATTTTAAAGAGTCCTTATGGAATCTGGCAATCTGGAAATTTATTCCCTAACCACCACCCACCCCCATGCCTTTGGAAAGACTTCGTGTGCCCAGGGGGTCCTGGGCTGGAGCTGGGGCCCCATGTTAGAGACTACAACTTCAGTTGACCTTACTGCACCCAGTCAGGTGGCATCATTAGTCCCCAGGGCTACCACCCCACGACCGTGGGTTCTTTGTGAACAAATTCCCTTCCTCTGTTTGTTTCATCAAATGGCATTCCCTGAGGGCTTCCCTGGTGGCGCAGTGGTTGAGAGTCCGCCTGCCGATGCAGGGGACACGGGTTCGTGCCCCGGTCCGGGAAGATCCCACATGCCGCGGAGCGGCTCGGCCCGTGAGCCGTGGCCGCTGAGCCTGCGCGTCCGGAGCCTGTGCTCCGCAACGGGAGAGGCCACAACAGTGAGAGGCCCGCGTACCGCAAAAAAAAAAAAAGACATTCCCTGAAAGCAAAATCTTGTGACTTTTGTCTGTATATCTTAATTATTTGTACCTATCTTGGATCATCTTTGAAAATCAGTTTGGATCTCAGGAGCAAAGCCATCTCAGTAATAAAAACCAGTTTTACTTATTCATCACATTCAGCATCCAGCTGCACTTGTCAAACTGAGCTGAACGCATTCACCCATTCTGGCCATGCTGGAGTCAAGCCGTGTGACCCTTAGCCCTCAGCCCCGAACTGCTCATGAAACATCTAACCCCTACCCTGTGTCTGCAGACAAGATGGCAGGGAGCTTCGAGACGGGCACAGCACTGGAAATCTCCCTCCTTTCCAGCTCCCAGCTCCCCAGTCCTGCACACCCACACTGGTCAGTAGTGGGGTTACTGCACCAGGCTCTTCTCTCACTCCAAAGGTTGGGGAGGGGAGGGATGGGGAGAAACTGCCCAGGTGCTGTGGGTTCTTTCCATTCTGTCTGTCCACTCAGGTTCCCCCTGTCCATGGGGGTGGCTGGCTGGCGGTACCACCCCCTCCCCCTTAAGATCTCCCAGAGTGCGTTTGCCTATGGCTCCCAGACCCAGATGCCATTCCCCAGTGTCACTGGAGAATCCCTGCAGTGGAGGGCGGGGAGGGGATCAAAGGGTTGCCCAGGGGAGCTCTGTCCTTGTGGGAAAGCTTCCTCAGCCCAGTCTGCAGAGAGGAGCAGGGATGTGAGGGAGGATTGGCTCCCCTAAGCCCTAAATAAGGGCCACCTACCAAGCAAATTCAAGAAAACACCGGATTCAGTGTCTGCAAACTGCCCAAATAATTCAGTCCAGTTAACCCTCTCAGGACTTAGATTTGCTTTTTCTCATCAAAGTGTTTTGCCTTCCAGAAACTCACTGATATTTATATTGTTTATGATTGTAATAGGGAAGAACAAATCTGACTCCATATTAGATCTGTTTCTTTTACTTTTAACCTTTATATTCTATTCCTTTTGCTACAAGTTAATCATTAAAGAGATGTCGCCTGTAGCTTAAAGTAAACGTCATGGCCCCCAAGCCTGAATGTAAAATGAAAATACCTTTTCAGCTCACAGGAAACACTCTGACCCAGCCCACCTATGTATGGCTGCAGGAAAGAAGAAATTAGCACACCCCCTCCTCCAGTCAGGCTGAAATCCAGAGATATTTGCAACAATTTAAGGCCTTTCTGCTTTACCTCTTCACCTCCCCGCTCTTTGTTGTACGAAAGAAACTAGCATCCAGACCCCGGGAAGAGGGTTCTCTAGGTCATCGGTCGTCCGTCTTCTCGGACTCCCAGCTTTCCGAATAAAGTCCTTATTCCTTACGCCCAACACCTCATCTCCCAATTTACTGGCCTCTCCCAGGGCGAGCAGAAACGCGCAGACTCAGTAATTTGGTTAAAAGGTTAAAATCTTTGGTTAAAATCTTGTACTTTAGACCTAAGTCTCTCTATCAAATCAAGATGAGCTGAGTATCGGGAGGTGGGCGGAAGAGAAGTGAAGAACCTGGGGAGGGGGCGGGGGGAGGGCACGTCCACAGGCCGGTGGGGAACTTCCTGGCCAGCAGCTCTGTTCTAAAGTAGAAAGATGACATGAACATTTTAGGAGTCTTCTGGGGACTTCACAGCTGAGGGGGAGGTGGGGGGAAGGGTTGACATCACTTGACCTTACTTCCGACAAAAACTTGATTTAAAATTGGACTGAATGATTCCGAGGATCCCACACGCGCAGCTCTGCGGTCACCCGCGGTGGGGTCGGGGCGAGGAGGGCTGCGGCGCAGGTCTCATCAACGCCTGGGTTTCCCGTCAGCCCCCAGGGCTGTCCTACCTACCTCCATCCTGAAGACTAAGTGTGCCGGCTCCACGCCGTCGCACCCGGCTGCACAGGCTACGAGGAAGGCAGACCCTGGGCAACTCTCCATCCCCTGGGTTAAGGGTCCTCCACGCAGGGCACTTCTGCGTATGCCCCATCTCTCGGGCCAGCCCTTGCTTCCTATAGGGCGGCTCCGGCACCCAAAACCTCCCAGCGACCCTCCGCTTCAACCTCCCTCTATTCAGAAGGATTGGTGAAGACCCCTGGTCCATGCGCTTCCAAGGAAACCCCCGGGCAGCTGACTTGTCTGGTTTGCACTCCTTAGCAGGAAATATAAACTGATATATGAAACTTGGTCAGCCGTTTGGGGTGCGCTCGGAGGTCACGCAGCAGTGGATGTGAAATTTTTGCAGTGCACCCCTCTTAACCGGCTCCCTCGGAGACCCTCTTTGACCCCATCCCCTCCACGTGCCCACCTTCTCAGGCAGAAAAGCCGCCAGTTTGGGGGGTGGAGGACTGTTTTTGATGCATCACGCAGGAGCCTCAGCAGCGTGTCGGTAGGAAAGTAGAATCAGCGGTGCTCTCAGCCCAGCCAACGTCGCCATTACTATTACTATCGTCATCATCATATTCATTATCATGTCAATATCACTAATAATCATGATCGTTTTTACTACTACTAGCTTGCGCAATACCCGCAGCCCGGAGCGCTCAACTCCCAGCCAGCCGCCCAAATGCCCCGAGGCCTCTGGCCGGCGGAGGGTGCCCAGACCCAGGAGCGCGACACTTACCGTCCGCGTGCAGTGACCGGCGCCAGGCGCCCGCCGCTCTTCTGCTTTAAGCACCGCGCGCGCCGCCCCTCGCTCCCCGCCCGCCCCTGGCCGCGGGCAAACGAAACCCTCACGTTCCCAGGGCTGCGGGATTAGAAACGAAACGTAATGCGTAGTGCACCAGCGCCTCCGGCGGCCCCTGCGCCCCGCGCCCCCAGCCTCCTCGAGGCCCCCCAGGTGTGTCCCCGCACCAGCAGCATGCCTGGGAGCTTGCGGGAAATGCAGATTCTCGGCGCCCACCCAGACCTGCTGCATCAGAAACTCTCGGGCGCAGGACCCAGCTACCTGAGCTTTATCCGCCCCTTCTGATGGTTCTGGCACGGTTTGACAACCGCTGCTCTGACAGTCCCGAGTCATCCAAAGCTGAACGTAGCTTTGAACTTAGCCGGTGCCTTAAACCTCTGGTCTTCTGAACAGATGCTTGATAACTGGGTGTCTTAAAACCCTGCCGTAGGTTCACTGGGAACATTCCTGCACCAAAACGGATTCTTACGCATTCTAAGCTCATGGCAGCTCCCCACCCCAATTCTTCCTCCCCCCTCAGACCCACGTCATCCTCCTTTCTCAATTCTCCTTATCTTCTTCAAGCCCTCCCTGGAGTTTAGCTCATTTGCTTTCTTCAGGATGGAAGTGGGTGGAAGATGGAGGGGAGGGGTGGCAGGGTCAAGCGGACCAAAAAGTGGCCCTTCCAGTGAGGGCCCTGTGGGGGGCAGTAACCTTTCCCTTTGGAAGGAGCTGGCACCGCACCTCCCTTCCCCTTTGCTCAGCTAACGAGCCCGGACAACAAGCCTCCTCCCTACAAGGACCCCTATGATTAGGAAGAACATCCCTCACGCCACACAAAGACCCAGGACCTGCTGCCTTTCCAAGTGCTGTGGTCAGGTGTCGACTGAAAGAAAAAAAAAACACACACACCTAAAAATTGAGAATCATGTTTTATTGGTGGACTTACTGAGGACTTACCCCAGAAGATGGCCTCTCAGATGGCTCTGAGGGACAGCTCCAAAGAGGTCAGGGAGGAAGCAGGATGTATAGGAGTTTCTGTAACAAAAAGCAGGTAGTTGGAACGTCAAAAGATTACTGTTAATTAAAGAAAAACCAGACATCTCAAGTGAATGACTTCAGCACTTTTCTATGTATGGGAAGATGCAAGAGTCTGGGCTCATAGAAATCACTCCTTTGATAGGCACCTTAACCATCTAGGGCCAGTATCCTCTTTTTCTCCACGCTGAATCCCCTCAGAATGCACAGTCTCCGGTAGCCGCAGTAGCTGATGGCTTGAGGGCTGCAACATCCTTCGTCTACTGATAGAGCAGGGGACGTTCTTCACGCACACAGGGAAAGCTTGGATGGAACCAAACTCAATACGGTGGCACCCAAAAGGAGGGGAGGAGGCCCCACGGAGCAGCTCCCTGGCCTGACGGCTGCCGTGCTCTGCAGGGTCCACTGCTGGGGTCTGGGCAATCCCACCCAGGGTGGTCTGATGGGAGAACACACGCTTCCCCAGTAATTATCCAGGAACACTTGCCTAGCTGCTTCCCTGTCCGGGCCTCGGTTACTTCCTTGTTACAAAGAAGAGTGAAGGCTTAACTCTGAGGAATGATCTTACTTCCTGAAACCACATGAGGCTCTCCCTGTGATTCTGGTTCAGGCATGAATTCAGAAAGAGCCACTAGCAAAAGTGAAAACTGGCTGGGGCCAAAGCCAGCGCCGGGGCCAGGGCTGGGGGCAGGTGAGTGAGTGAGGTGCCTGGGGTGCAGGATTTAAGGAGCTGCTCACTTTCAGTAGGTCAAGTGCATCCTTAATGTTGGTGCCCAGTTGCTTCACACTCCTCCCGCTCTTGCCTCCTGGCCTGCTGCTGCTTCCAATATGCACATTAGATGGCAGTTCCAAGAGCCCCGGGGCGCGTTTGGGGTATAATTGAATAATAACACAGTAGTAGCTCATATGCACCAGGCCATAGTATGTGTTGGGTGCCAGCCTAAGAGACTAGCTCACCTTCACAACCACCCTGTGAGGGAAGTAAGATTGACAGGCCCATTTTACGTATGAGGAGACTGAGGCCAAGGAGTTAGGTTACTGCTAGGCCCCTTGGCTAGGAAGTGGGGGAGCTAAGATTGCAATCTAGGCTTTTATTCCCAAGCCTGTGCTCTGTAGCACCTTCTCTCCATGCTAAAATCGACAAGATGCAGCTCCTGTTCTCAGGAAGCTCACAGCCTTTCACCTGAATTGCTGATGATTCTTTCCCTACTAAAGAGACATTGATGACTCTATATTCTAACAGATGAGTGTCAAACTCTTAGCCCTTGAGAATTGTCCTCCAGGCTCAGCACCCCACTTCTGCTGGCCTATCTGTCCCCCTGGGCTCCTGGAGACATTCTCCTCCCTTGCTAAGTCCCAGCGGCATGCTCCCTGTCTCTGCAGCTGCCCTAGGGAGCTCCTTCTAAGCCTGGGTCACACCTCTTCCAGCCTCCGCTTACCCTGGCTTAGCTCAGGCAAAGATGTTTCGCACCCCAGATGGATGTTCTAAATAGTGGAGCATGTAGCCACCTCCTCAATGGGGCTGTCACCTGGACAAAGTTCTCATCAAGCTTCGATCCCTCCAGTGCCTACCACCCAGCAACAGTAGTTGCTTAGTAATCATAGGCTGAGTTTCATTGGACTGAGCACAGCCATCTCAGCCCCTGGGGATCCCACCATAGCGTGCGCCTGGCCCTACCCTCTTACTAACGTCTCTTAACTCCATTAAAACGTGTCTGGCAAAAACACAGCATCCACAGGAGAGCGTATCAGGGGCCAAACAATCACACTGATCCCAGAACTCCTGCTGCCTGTGCAGTCACGGGTGCCCAGGGCTCTGCAGGTCTCTGGTCCTGGTCCTGCCCTCTCATCACTTGCATGGCCTGGCCTTGCAGAAGACAGGTGAGCTGGTGCTTATGGGAAACCAGGCCCGACAAGCTTCCAGGCATCGCTCCCCACCTGCAAACCGGTGCCTTTACTCAGACACCTGTGGGAAGCGAGCGGCACCCTGTGCAGGGATGGGAGGGGTGGAGGTATTCCAGCGAGCTCAGCTTGGCGTGCCCCATTGCCTGAATGTAGCGCCGCCTCAGTATGCAAGAGCTTCCATTTCAGGGCGCTTGTCCTCCGCCTGCGCGCTGGGCTTCTTCCCAGAAAGCAGCCTGCCTCCGTCCTTCTCCAGGCCTAGTGGACTTGCTTTCTGGGAGTCCCACGCCCCAACTCCCCTATTCCCCAGGACCATGGCCTTGTCACGCTGTCTTGGCCATTTTGAACGCCCTGTCTGCCACCAGGCCGTCAAGGGCGCGGACAAGTTCGTGATGTTTGCTGTTGTACTTGGGGTCCAGCACAGTTCCTGGTACATAGTATTTCAATAAATGTTTCTAGAATGAATGAATGAATGATGAGTCGGAGGACTGGCTCTGGTCTTGCAGACGTGGTCCTCACGTGACCTCGGAGAGTTACCCTAAGCCGCTCAGTTTCTTTCTGATCTGGCGTTTCCCAGTCAATTCAAGCTCGGTTTCGGTTTCTTTGCTCAGATAAAGTGAAGTCCAGCTGCCGCCCCCCAAGAATCCAGGGGCAGGAGAGGCGGGGGCGGAGCTCGGAGGAGGAGGGGGCGGTACCGGGTGGGGGTGGAGCGCGTTGGAGTGGAGGACGCTGCGTGAGGTGGAGGGGGCGGAGTCCGGAGCAAGGGGTGGTGCCTAGGGGGAGGGGCGGTGTGAGGGCTCCACCCCCAGGCCGGCCAAGTTGTCGCGGCCGCACGCGGTAGGGTGAGCTGCGCTGCTGCCTGGACGTTGCATCAGGTCCGGACGCAGGTCTTCCGGAGCCCGGCGGCACGCGGGGCTGCGGGGTAACCCGGAACCACCGCGGTAATGCTCCCGTGTCTGATGCTACCAGGCCGAAGCGCAGAGCAGCGCTCCGCGGCCGAGCGCCCCATCAGTCCCGCCAGAAGCGCCAGCGTCTGGCGTCACTGCCACGTTTTGTTTTCTCTTCTGTGCTGGTGACATAGACCTGGCTTCTCAAAGGCTGGTTCCAGGACGAGCAGTGTTGGCTTCACCTTGGAGCTTGTTAGGAACACAGGGTCCGTCACTCTGCTGGAGCTGAGTGGCCCCGGGACCAGGGCCACTGGTGGCCCTGGGACCAGGCTTAGTGTACATGGGGCCATTCCAAAATCATTTTTTCCTGGATAAGGGTCAGCTGTCTGTCTGGCATTCGTCTGGTGATCAACACTTGGTGAAAGTTTGCTTTAACGATGAAGGAGACAACAGCACGTGTTCCCTGCCTTCCCAGGACCTCTCCCAGGGGGTAACAGGAAGAAGCCCAGGCCGTTCTTTCCACCAGTTCTTCAAATTCCAACCCAGGCTGCTCATTCCTCCTCTGCGTGCAGCTAAGCTCCGTGTTTCATGGAATAGAAAGTGGAGGGAGCCCAACACAGTGTCTCTGTGTCAAAGCTGTCATCTCTTGCTTATGGGGCATCTGGAGTGACCATGTCAGGTACTGGGCTAATTTCTCTACACATATGATCTCTAATATTGCAAAAATACATCAAATAGTAAATGGAGCTCAGAGAGATGGACTTGATCTCAGGTGGCCTCAGCCTGCCACGGCTTGAAGCAGGATTTTGGTTCCCTGGCCAGAGACTGAAGTCAGGCCGTGACAGTGAGGCCCCTGAATCCTAGCCACTAGACCACCACAAGGGCCAGTGGCCAGTGATAAGGCCCCTGGACCGTTGGCTTTGTAGAAATAAATTTCCACAAAGAGGTGGAAAGTAGTGAAACAAGAAAGTGTTTATTAGGAGGAAAAAGGGTACGTGTGAATAGGCACGCACTTGCAGGCTCAGAGAGAGAGTTGTGCCCTAGTGCCAGTTTGAATCCCTTACATGGGGCATTTCTTCCGGGTTTCCTCTGGCCAATCATCTTGCTTTGCCTGGCTCTGAGACCGTATTTGGTGTATCTCAGCGTCCTCCCTGTGTGCGCGTGCATCTCTTAGCCAAGATGGATTCTAGCAAAGAGGCCTATGGCTAGGGTGACATCACAGCTTTGGGATGCCATCTCCCTCCCTTTTTGACCCCCGAGGAGCCTTTCTGTGCATGTGTAGTCAGGAAGTGTTACCAAGTCCAAGCTCGCTCTGCTCGCTGCGCACGACAGGCCAATAAATTGGGAGACAAGATGCTGAGGCAAGGAACAGGAACTTTATTCGGAAAGACGTCAGACCCAGAAGACGGTGGATTAGGGTCCCCAGAAAACCATCTTCCCGGAGTCTGGATGCCAGTTTCTTTTATAGAACAGAGAGGGGGAGGAGGTGAGGAAATAAAGTAAAAAGGCCATAAGTCTTGCAAAACATCTCCTGGTTTGGCCAGCCTCGGGGAGGGGATGTGTTCATTTCTTCTTTTCTGCAGCCATCCACAGGTGGACAGGTCAGGGCATCTCCCTGTGAGCTGAACAAAGGCACTTTGGTTTAACATTCCGGCAGAGGGGCAGGGTTCCCCGAGGCAGGCCCTTATGTATGCCTATAGCTTTCGACAGAACAAAAGCAGTGGAAAGCAAAGGGCAAAGTGAAAGAAACAGATCCAACCTGGAGTCAGATTTTGTTCTTCTCTGTTGCATTATCACTGCACCATTGATTGGAGAGAATATCCCTCCCCCAGCCCACCTCCACCCCAGTGTGGAATCTCAGGGGAAGGGAGGGGAGGGAGTGATAATGGAGCAGGTCGCTGTGGGGCTCCTGGGCACAAAAGCCTTTCTGTGTCCCCCATCTCTTGATTACAGAAAATAGGTTTCATTCAGCCTCCATGACCTTCCCTGAGTTCCAACTGGGCAGCTTCAAACTGATGCTAATCAGGGAAGGGAGGGGATGTGAGACAAGGAAGGAACAGTCAAGAGAAACAACAGTGCAGCCTTGGGGCAGGGTCCTGGTTCCCACCAAGGGATGCACACAGCAATATCTTCGAGCTGTTTTGCAGGTACTGAGACCCCCACCAGGTGGGAAGAAGTTAACTGTGTGCTGCCCATAAGCATGTAGCCCCCAGACCTGTTGGAACCAGAAGGTTGGTGATGCTGACTCCCACTTACCACCAACCAATCAGAAGAAAGTCCACCAGCTGATCACGCCCACTTTGAACCATTACTATAAAACTTCTCACTACCCCCTCCAGGTTGGGATACACAGTTTTGAGGGCATTAGCGCGCTGTGGCCCCTTTTGCCTGGCAAAGCAATAAACCTGTTCTTTTCTACTTCACCCAAAACTCTGTCTTCAAAAATTAATTCAGTGTTGGGGTAGAGAAGCTGGATTTGACTTCAGGAGGGATCGTGTTCAAGCACAGGCAGATCCCCAGACTTTGATCAAAGCAGATTTCCCCTGTAGGAGCAGGTCTGCAGTGCCCAGAGGCAGAGGAGAAAGGAAGGTCCCACAGGTAAGGTATGCTGTGAGAGACTTAATATACACACAGTCAATGGTCAGACCATCTATGAAAACAGAAGGCTGAAAACAGAACAGGCTGAAGCAAACCGCCCAGGAAACCAGTCCACTGTTAACAGCAGCCAACCAAGGAAGACAGCCTGCCTTAGGCCAATGTGTAGGAAGTCAGAAAGCTACCTACCAACAGTCCAGGAAGCCAAACAATAACTCTTGTAACAATTAGCCCCAAATGACCGGGTATTTTTTTTTAACCAAACCAGGTCTGTTTGCAGCAGAGAAAGAGCTTATTCACAAGACGGTCAAGCGTGGGGAAGGGAGAACAAGTCTCAGACCTGCCTCCCGGAAGGCGTGGAGGTTCAGATATTTAGAGTTGGGGAAAGGTGACTGGAAGTGGGGGAAAAGGAGGTAATCAGTGTCTTGCGCAGGCGCATCTGGGTTACATGGGTCGGCTATGAAATTATTCAGAACCTATAAGTTGAGCGTTATGTTTTATTTGGCGGGAAGTTTTAGAACTTCACGCCTGGGAGGCAGCATTTCAAGTAACCCTGAGAGAACTGCTCCAAGGAGGTGAGGGGGCAGCTAGGATATATGGGAGTTTTGCAACAAAGGACAGGTAGTAGGAACAAATGATTACTGTTAATAAAAGAAAACTAGATACCTCAAGTTAAGGAATTTAGTGCTTTTCTATGTATGGGAAGATGCGAGAGTCTGGGCTCACTGAAATCATTCCTTTGATGTGCACCTCAGCTATTTGGGGCCAGTATCCTGTGTTTTATATCCTCAGGTCCCTCAGGGCTCACCAGCTCACCATAGGCTGTGGCTGCCATTGCTGACGACTGTGACACCCTTTGTTTACTGACACGGCAGCAAATATTCCATTTATCACTGGTTTCTGCATATTCACAACGGAGGCGCATAACATGATGGGAGGGTGGAGTTTTCCAGCCCTCTGGCCTCAAAAGGCCATATGTTGGACACCTGCACAAGCCCAGGTTTAGGGTCAGTGGTCCCAACCAGCCTTAGCTGGCTCACACTGTACGGGACCTGAGCCAAGTTCCGGTAGAACAACTGGGCTATGTGTAGCTGGGAAGGTGTGCAATCAAAGAGAAAAAGAAAGGGAGGGAGGGAGGGAGGAAGGAAGGAAGGAAACTAAAGGCTGCTTAATTGGCGAAGGCAGTTTACAAGCTGAGGGGTTTTGACAAGCTACCCCCTATCTGTTGTTCTGCAAGGCAGGCTCGAGAATTCCTGTTAGCTATCAGTTTCTGTCAAATCTAGGGGGGCATGGTTTCAATTTGGTTACTACGAAACTTCTAGGCGGTGTTTGGGGGGCTCCGAGGAGCTCTGGTTCTTCATGTCTCAGCACAGAAAGAACTCAGCCAGAGGCAGAGTGATAGGTAAGAAGTGATGTCTTAGAATAGGACACTTGTGAGGCTTACAAGCAGGTGGATGAGAGCTTTCTGCTCCCCAAGAAGTTAGTGGGCTACAGTTTTATAATCATAGGGAAAGTGGGGAGGGGGAAAAGGGCACCTTCTTCCTCATTCTTGAGTAGACGTCACGCTTCCATCATCAGCTCCACCTCCATGTCAGGTGGGGGAGTTTTCTTGTCCCTACCTGGTCAAGCCAGAACTGCCATGGCACAAGGGAAATGAGCAAAAAGGTGGTAACATATGCTAAAAACGGTAAATCATCTCAGGTTTTAGTATAATGTCACTTTTCCCTATATATTTGTTTTTAGTGTGTGCAGAGGAGCAAGTCCTAGGAATGAATCATTAACTTACTGAGCTTACTGTGCAGGATGTGGGTCTCACGCCACCATTGTTTTATCATTTGGGGGCACGTCTCATGCTTCTGTTTCATGGTTTTGTTGCTAAACAAGCATACTTGATTTTGTGGTTAAGAAAACCTGCTTTCTTGGGCTTCCCTGGTGGTGCAATGGTTAAGAATCCACCCGCCAATGCAGCGGACACGGGTTTGAACCCTGGTCTGGGAAGATCCCACATGCCACGGAGCAACTAAGCCCGTGCGCCACAACTACGGAGCCTGCGCTCTAGAGCCCACGAGCCACAACTACTGAGCCTGCGTGCCACAGCTACTGAAGCCCGTGCACCTAGAGCCCATGCTCCGCAACAAGAGAAGCCACCGTAATGAGAAGTCCACGCACCGCAATGAAGAGTAGCCCCTGCTCGCCGCAACTAGAGAAAGCCCGCGTGCAGCATCGAAGACCCAACGCAGTCAAAAATAAATAAATTTAAAAATAAATAAATAAAATTAAAAACAAAAAAAGAAAACCTACATGCCTGATTGATCATTTACAGGGATCTCCCAGACTTTTTTCTTTACTTATAATCCCCTAGTAGGATTAGCTATTTAAGCGCCTACTTTGTCCTTTTACTCTGTCCCTATCAAATAGAGTCCCTACTTTTTTGTCCCTACTTTTAATTTAGGACTCTAAAGAAAAAAATGTTGCCTGCCATTCCAGTTCTACAAGGATCAAGCCGTTGGTCCCCGTGGTTGCCCACCCACAGTGCACCTGAGGGGAATTCAGGATGGAGAAAAACGGGAGGCATACTGTGCTTTGGATATACCAGCCCTTAGAGAGTTAAGATACCTACCTAAGGAAAAATTTCAAGGACCACAGATTCTTGCATCTTCCCATACATAGAACAGCACTGAGATCATTAACTTAAGATATCTGTCCTTTGTGATTAGCAGTAATCTTTTTATGCTTGATGACATGTTTTTCCCAGCAAAAAAAGTTCACAAATATCCTGGCTCCTCCTTTACCTCTTTGGAGCAATCTCTCAGAGCAGTCTGAGCCTTCCTTTTTTTCCACTGTAAAGCTTTCCCACTCCTCTGCCTGCCGTTGAGTCTCTGACAAAATGTGAGTCCTGGTGGTGGGCCCGCTTGCTATAGCCAGCTGTGAATAAGTAACTTTGCTAGTTCTTGTGGACTAAGAATGCTGCCTGCCATCAGGAAACAAAGGATGTCACAGTCATCAGCGATTGCAGCCGCCCCAACAGTGAGCCCCGAAGGAACTCAGGATGGAAACGAGAAATACCCACCATCTAGCAGTCATCAGACTGCAGCCATCCGACAGTGCAGCTTGTGACAGTGCACTGCACTGACAGTGCAGCTTGTGGAAACGCAGGACGAGAAAGCACAGGATGCTGGCCCCAGGTAGCTGAGGTGCGCATCAAGGGAATGATTCCAGTGAGCCTAGCCCCTTGCCTCTTCCCATACATAGAAAAGAGCTAAATTCCTTAACTTGAGATATCTGGTTTTCTTGAATTAACAATCTTTTGACATTCCAACTACCTGCACTTTGTTGCAAAATGTCCTGTATATCCTGGTTTCCCCCGAACAGTTTTCTCAGCCTTTGTCTGAGATGCTGTCTCTCCAGGGTTGAAGTCCTAAGAATGTCCACCAAATAAACCATAACTCTCAACTTTTAGGTTGTGTTCTTTTTTTTTTTTTCCATCTACATTCTCATTTGGGTAGTCTTCCTTTATTTCCACATTTGTTATGAACAAACCCCAGATCCACAGTAGCATTAGAGGAGGAAACGTGTGTGTGTGTGTGTGTGTGTGTGTGTGTGTGTGTGTGTGTGTGAGTGAGCCTGGGATAAGAAGGAAGAGCAGGGAACATGTCTGTTTCTTTATTCCTGTGTTTTGTTCAAGGAGTATTCTCCATGGATGTAGGGGTGGGTGTGGCAATGTCCAAATCCTGTTTGCTCCGCCTCCTGCTGAGCTGGACCACATTTCCCAGCCTGCCTTGCAGTTAGGTGTGGCCACAGGCCTGATGTCTGCCCACGGAGGGTAGGAGTAGTGATGTACACTACTCCCAGGCCTAGCTCCTGGAAACCTTCCTTGCAATCCTCACCAATCTCTCTTGCCTCACCTGCTGGCCAGAAGTAGAGGGTATGGTGGAGGATCAAAGGCCATTGAGTTGGTGGGGTCACTAGGTGGGAGGAGGCTGGTGCCCTAAGGGACAGTGTGGCTCCGAACCCTGCCAAGCCACCTTGGATCACTGTGATGTGAGCAGGAAGCACCCTTGGATTGTGTTAAGCTGTGCAGATCTTAAGGTGTTTGTCGAGAAGTTAGCTCCATGCTTTGACCTGTTGGAAAGCCAGGTGTAGTGGCTTTGTTACCGAACTCAGATTTGACTGCTCACTGCTCAGAAGTCAGTATTCAAGAGGCAAATATTGGCAGAAAGGAAAGTTGCTTTAATCGGAGCCCCAGGAAACTCATACACCTGGCTCCAAGCATCTTCCCTCGATACCTCGCACCTAGGTTTTGGGATCAGTCCTGAGATGGTAAATGAGAAGCTTTGGTTGAGGCTGTGTATGTGTACACATGAGTGAAATGTATTAAACATTTAGGGGAAGCTTTGACTATACAATTTATGAAACAAATAATAAACATCAGATTTTATTTTTCTCAGAATTGCTTGTTCACAACAGCATTTATTTTATGAAGGGATTTGATTCTTTTCTTCAGCTCTGCTACTATTTGTACATGTGACCCAATTCATAAAATGAGGGGGAAAAGACAAAAAGAAAAAAAGTATGATACCTAAAGTGAAACCAGTGTTTTGTCTTTTAAATTTTCTTCTCATAATCTTTAGGTTCAACATTACGAAAGTTCTTTAAAATCAGAGTAACTTTGTGAGACAAGGATTCCCACTTTTGCCGCTTTTATTCAACATAGTATTGGAAGTTCTAGCCAGAGAAGTTAGGCAAGATACAGAAATAAAAGGCATCCAAGTCAAAAATGAAGGAGTGAAATAATCTCTGTTCACAGATGATATGACCTTATATGTAGAAAACCATAAATAGTCCACAAAACTGTTATAACTAGTAATGAATTCAACAAAGTAGCAAGATATAAAATCAACACATAAAAATGAGTTGCATTTATGTAAACTAATGATGAACAATCTGAAAAGGAAATTAAGAAAGCAATTTCATTTACAATAGCATCAAAAAGAACAAAATACTTGGTAACTAACTAAGGAATTGAAAGACTTGTACACTGAAAACTACAAAATATTGCTTAAAGAAATTACAGAAGACACAAATAAATGGAAAAACATCCTATGTTCATGGATTGAGAGACTTAATACTGTTAAGATGCAAATACTACCCAAAGCTATCTATGGATTCAGTGCAATTTCTATCAAAATTCCAATGACATTTTTTTGCAAAGATAGAAAAACTCATCCTAAAATTCATATGGAATTTCAAGAGACCCTGAATAGCCAAAAAAAACAAAAAACAAACAAAAAAAAACCCATGAAGAAAAGAACAAAGCTGGAGGACTCACACTTCCTGATTTCAAAACTTACGACAAATCTACAATTATCAAAACAGTGTGGTAATGTCATAAAGACAGTCATATAGACCAATGCAATAGAACAGAGCCCAGAAACAAGTCCTTGCATATATGGTCAAATGATTTTTGACAAGAGTGCCAAGATCAATAGGGAAAGAACAGTCGTTTCAAAAAATGGTGCTGGGCAGACTGGATATGCATATGCCAAAGGACTCTTATCTAACACCATATACAAAAATTGTCAAAAAGTATCAAAGAACTAAACATAAGAACTGGCTGGAAGAGCTTTAGAATTGAGGGCTTCTCGACAGACCTAGAGGTAAAGAAAAAAAGAGCTCTTTGTTGGAGGGAAAAATTGCTGGCATGTTTGAACACCTGCTTTGGGACTCATAGTTTGTAGAAATGGTTTCACTTAACCTTCCTAAAATTCCTGTGAGGTCATTAGCTTAGTTCGAAGAAGAAAATAAAATTAACCTTAATCCTCCAATCTAGAGATGACCACTGGTGTGAAGCTCTATGCTTTTTAAAAAAATGTTTTTCCTTATTAAATTTCTCTTTAAGACTTAACACAGCAATGGAGTTCACTGCAATTAGAGAAACTACAAATTAAAAATAATATCACTCAGCCTCTTTTCTCCCGGCGGGCTGGGAAACACCATCGCAGCAAATGATGGGAAGAAGGTGGCATGGCATGACTGAATTTGTCAGAAAGTGACCAGCTAAGGGACACCATTCCAAACAACCAAAGTCTGGATTTAAGCCATAGCCTCAGGTAATCTCCATCATTCATTGGTTCAATGAGATATTTATTAAGTGGCTACTATGCTCCAGGCACCATGCGAGATTCTGGAAATACAAAAGAATATGAACTGACCTTACCTTTCTGAGGTCTCATAGTCTAATGCAGAGGGGTGAAAAATTAACAAAGAATGACAGCAGTATTTAAGAATGCTGTACCTGGGGGCTCTGGGGCCCAAGGGCTGGAGAGCGCCCTCTTTACAGAGGACAAGGAAGACCTCCCGGTGGAGGTGACAGCTCTGTGGGTCGCGGGACTTCAGATATAAACTCTGGTGCTGAGTGCAGCACAGTGAAGATGGACACAGACAGCAACAGAAAAGTCTGGCCCCCAATGAGACACCACTTCCTGTACCAACTCCCTTACAGTCACGCGCATAGCAAAACCCAGCAGCACTGGTGTTCTTTTGGGATTTACCACTTTAACTGGGGGAATTCGTAGAGAGCGCGCCGTGCCTGAGCCAGCCGGTAACTTTTCTCCCTAAGGAATCTCCTCTGGGCTGTCGTGTCACTCTGTTCTTGAAGCAGCCAGGAATAGTACTGTTTTTCCTGTAGTATCTGCATCGTGGCTTTCTGTAAGTAATCACCATGCTCTTGGAGCATAAAATACTGAATTATGAATGGGATCGGGTTGGCGAGACGTTTGCCGGTTTCCTGGAAGAGGGGATAAGAAGGGTCAGCTGGAGGGGTCTGGGCCCAAGGCCTGTGGCTGCAGAGAAAAGTTCTTGGATGCATGCACGGTCTACTTGCTGAGTCCTGGTGTCCCGTCCACCTCCACGCCAGCGGTCAGTACCAAACCAAGGGAAGGATCGATTTGGGTCGCCCAATTTTCCCTGCCCAGGTATTCCCTCTGGCATGAAGAACCCACCTGTAGGCTAGCAAACCCATACCACGTTCTAGACATCCCAGCCTTTCTGGGAGCTCCTCCCCCACCCCCGCTTCTCCTCCCAGAAGGGACCTCCCAGCTGTGAACCCTGGGTCCCATCTGGGAGCCGATCGGGACCTGTGTCAGCGCTCGCCTCATTCCCTCCTTTCCTCAGCATCTCCAGTTTGCCTGACAGCTGGACCCCACACCTGGGTAACTCTACTTTCTATTATCGAGAAAGGGCTTCAGGAGTTGGGCTTCTTTGCAGTTTAAAAGCTACCTCCTTCTCTATGCGCCCTAATACTTTAGTCCACGGACGGAGTGTTAGAAACCACGACGCCGACTGGGTCGCAAAATCTAGGGAAAGCCTTTTTCATTCCCACTTTGTGGACCTCGCAAGCTTGAGACACTTCAGGAGCCAAGAGCCTTCTGAACTATGAAGGGAAGCTAAACCATAACCAGTCAAGTTAGCGCTTTGCTGTATTCTGATAATAGTAATTTTGTAATTTATGCATAGCACAAAATACAAAGAACTTTGGAGATGGAATTAATTTTGAGTACATTCTCTGCTCCATGAGAAACCTGATTTGGGGGCAAATTAAAAGTGCTTTGGGAAGGTTACTATAAAACTATAATGAGATAATATATGAGTAGTTTTTCACAGCTAAAGGGCTTGGTACACAGCAGTGTGGTCTCTCCCCTCTTTGCTCAGCTAAGCAGCTGTCAACGGGGTTACCCCGCTCTCTGCTCGGCAGGGACCGCAGTGCACTGTCCCTGTACCCCTACATGCTCACCGAGAAACACGCATTCAGGTGGACCCAAATCTCCACAGTGGAGGAAAATGAAGGCGGATCATTTAAAAGGGGCGATTTCGACTGAAGATTCTGTGGAGGCGTTCCCACTGGGTTAAAGATCTCTTCTCAGACTCTGTTCAGAACCACACGCTGTGAATCTGATCTTGACAATAAATCAATTGCTCCATCCTGAACTGAAGCCGGGTCAGATTTTCTGCTGTTTCCGCTTGTTTTGCTTTTATGTCTTCAATCTTCTTCTGGTTGAATAAGAAAGAGAAACACATTACTTCTCTTTTTCTCCCTCCACCCCCCGCCATGTTGCTTAAACAGCCTAGGAAGTACTATTATGTTGAACACGGAGTTAAAAATAATCCGAGGTCAAAGAAGACCTGAGACTTAAATGGCGATTTTCAGGAGCTCCCCCTTCACCCTCTACTGCTGTCCTCACCTGTTCTATCCTGTGACTCTGCCCCTTGCCTGTGCCAGGCTCGCCTTCTCTACTGCCGGTCTGTGTGTGTGTTTGTTTAGTATACTTGCCGCCAAAGGGAGCACACGCCTGTTCCTTTTCTCTGCCCCGACCTCCATCACCTCCCACACCCCCGTCTTTCTGGTTCCTCCATTATGGTTTATTCTACATTTTCACGCCCATCACTCTTGTCTCTGTAGTTGGCTTGAA
Source organism: Delphinus delphis (assembly GCF_949987515.2). Classification (NCBI taxonomy): domain Eukaryota; kingdom Metazoa; phylum Chordata; class Mammalia; order Artiodactyla; family Delphinidae; genus Delphinus; species Delphinus delphis. The sequence goes on from NC_082686.1 coordinate 4,229,792, forward strand.
TCCAAGCATTCAAGAATGTCTCCAGGGCTAATGAGCACAGTGGGATAACAGCTCCCTATCCGTGTTTCCCAGAAATCCTGCGACTCCCATGTCACCTACACGGTCAAAGGCATCCCGGGAAAGGGAGAGAGGACATAGTGGAATGGGTTCACTTCTTGGCTTTTGAGTTTCAAATGGACTTTTGTGCATTGAAGGCAGAGACAGTAATTTGAGAGAAGAGGGAAACTGTGAGCTTCACAAGGGCAGGTTTTCCTTCTTTTTTAGGCGTGTATGTGGCCAAAACCACGTATGTGACAACACCCCACCCCCACCTTGCAGATTTGGGGCCTGAGGCTAGAAGCGGGCTATGCACCACTTCCCAAGAGGAGTTTCACGGGAGGACACAAGACCCTTGGTTCTGATGTGGCTCAGGAGAACAGGGTACAGACCCCGGGGGAGTGCGTCTGGGTGGGTGTTGTGTAGCCGTGCCCAGACCTTATTCATCCCAGGACGGCACAGGGGGCAGAGGCCCTTGGACTTTCTCGGCCACAGAGCGGCCTGTGTTTGCAGCAGAGCGCTCTGAGCCCTGGCAGGGCTGGGGAAGCGCCCACGAGGGCCAGCCCTGTAGTCGGGAGCATGGAGCGTCCAGGGGACCAACCACGGAGGCCCAGGAAGGACGCATACATCTTGCAGGCTGCCAGCCTGGAGGAATGGTGATCAAGGACCAGGCACGTCACCTAACCCGGGGCTCAGACACAGCCCCTGGGATAGCTGGAGACGTGAGATTTGTTTTCCACCAACTGGCCAAGGAGGTGTTTCAGTTGAGAGTCATCAACCCAAGAAAGAAGTTGAATGTTTATAATTGGGAGGGAAAAAATCTGATTAATTAAATGAAAATAGAAACTCAGGAATTCTTATGGCACGTACAGCTCTCCCAAGAATACACCCAGACTACAGCTGGAGGACGCCTACCATGGAAGGACTAGTGCTGTTTTTATCACGTGCCAAAACAAAGACGCACACACACACGCACGCACGCACCACGGGCACACACCCTATTGGCATTTGGGCTGAAGCAGAATGGAAGTTGGAATTCTGCCAGGGGAAGCAAGGAGTTTCTTGTCAAAGCATTGACCTCTCTGGTCTTGGATTAGGGGTGAAGAGGAGGGAAGAGCCAGGGTAAGTGAAATTGCCTCGCCTCGGAACAAAGGAGCAGAAGAAGGCTGGAAGTAGGCGGTGGAATCGTCTTCTATTGAATTGGTGAGGTCAGCGCACCACACTGGTGGGTGGGAAGCTGTTACAGATACTAAGGGGTCCCTCGTGTGGGCACAGTCAGCTCTTCGCACACTTTTCATGTGCCGGAAGTAGCTTCTGGTCTTGGTAAACATGATGCTGCTTTTGCGGGAACCCTGTCCCCAGACTTACCTTTTTGGGTATTGGCTGCAAGTATGAGTATCCAGTGTTTAAACTCCTGTCTGATTTTGTTATATAAGCGGGACTCTTTCTCCTTTACAATTTCTTCTCCTTCTATTAACTTTTCAATGTCCTGATTAAACACCTTAATTTTCTGAAAAATGAGATAAAAGCATCATTCTGGGCTGTAATCATATTACAGAGCTGGGATCTGGGACAGCTGAGTGTGGTGTGGGACCTGGGGTTTCAAAGGGGTCCAATGACCCACCAGCCACTTCATCCCCCAGGTGAGACCCAGGGAGGGCAGGGCAGGGCTCCCGCAAGCCACAGGCGGGGAAGCTCGCATATAGGGAGGGCCACCACAAGATGTGCAGGGCCACCAGGAAGGATGCAACCATCTAAGGAGAAGCCAGTTTCTGTGCCCGAGGGTCACACGGGGTCCCCGGTAATCTTCACCTCAATCAGAAAGAACATTTTATAGGCTTCGTTGCTGGGGAGGTTATCTCCACACTGGCGCAGCTCCTCTGTCGCCCTCTGGTGACTCTCTCCTTTATTTGATTCTCTAACAAAGGGAGCAATTTCTGAACAACAGAAGAGCAAACAATGAAAGGCTGCAGCTTGATGAAATTAGCTGACAAATTTTTTGGGTGTATGGGCAGAGTCTCATTTGAGAGCATTTGAGGGGATCCGGAATTTCTATTATTGTGTGAAGCTTGTTGAGATGGACCCCTGTTAAGAGCTCAAGAAGGGCTTTGGATGCAATGCTATGCACTACAGCTTCAACCATCTGGTGTCAAGAACTTTGCAGTTCTGTCAAGTGACCAGAGCGGGGAGGAATCAGATGGGGGCCAGTTTTTGTTTTTGTTTTTTTGCTGTGTTTGGCTCAGTGCTTTTCATTGAGAGAAGAAGTATCCTTGTGCTGACTTTAAAAAATGCACAACATGAACAATGTGAGTGAAGTTTTATTTGGGGCAAAATGAGGACTATAGCCCGGGAGACAGCATCTCAGAGAGCTCTGAGAAACTGCCCCAAAGAGTTAGGGGGGTTGGTCAGTACCTATGTGGTTTTGGTGAAGGGAGAGTCCATGCAATCAACAACATGTTTTTTGCAGAAGGTTCTGCTCGTCTCGTGAAGGTTACTGCTAGTCACGAGGAGCAGACGTCACCATGAAGGATTTTAGTGCTTTTCTAGATATGAGGAGATACAAGAATTGGGCTCATAAAGTCTTCTGAGACTATCTAACCATCTGAAGACCTGTTCTGCGAGTTTTTCCCAGAGCACAGAGTGCCTTATTCCTGATCTCCACCCTGAACTCCTTTCAGGAGGTGTTGAAGGTCAGCAACTACAACGGCTCATGATTTAATCCTTGTAGAGGCAGATGGCAAGTACCAGTTTGTAGCTGATGCTTGAATATAATGGAAGACTTCTTTAGCAAAATGTTATGTTGGTGCTCATTTGAGCATTACAAACTGAGAAATGGTGCTTTGGTAGAAGCTATGTCTGTGTGTCGCTGTCAGGCTGGGTACAGTCCTAAGCAGTCAACGTTGCTAACAACAATTTAACAAAGAGGAAGAGCAGGAAGGATGCAGAGAGGCACCAAGGAGGGTTATCTTTGGGCCAAGCATCATTCCAAGCCCTTCACGTCGCAGTGAAGCCCTGCACCACGGTACAAAGCATGTGTCTTCATTGCCTCTTTTTCACAAGAGAGGAACCTTAGGCTCAGAGAGCCAAATTGCTTGATATCATTGCTGAGCTGGTAAGCAGTAGAGTTCCACTTTGCATCCCGTTCACTACCTTTACAGCCCAAGCAGGTAAACACTACAGGTAAAGACACCTGTGTGAATGACGCTGGTGCAGCCAGCCAGGCAGGATGAGCTCACTGAAATTTAGATGCAGTTTGTGGATAAGGGTACCAAGAAGTTGATAAGGTCTAAGCCTCTCTCTCTCTCTCTCTCTCTCTCTCCAGTTTGTATTTGTATCTCTAGGCAGAAATGTATTAATTTTTTCCCTGATATTTCAAATTATCATAATTGAGTCTTGATATAAATTTTTTAAATTAATTTAAAATAGTACAAAATTTAAATTCAAAATTGTAAATGAAATATTTAAATGTTGAGAACTATGTTATGAAAAAATTATCAAAATGCAAAGTGTTTTTGCAGAAAGGATGTTTTTCTCAATTAGACACTTCACATCTTTTAGGATGGTATTATCAAAAAAACAAAAGACAAGTGTTGGCAAAGATGTGGAGAAATTGGAGCCCTTGTATACTGTTGATGGGAATTCAAAATGGTGCAGCCCCTATGGAAAGCAGTAAGAAAGTATCTTAAAAAATTAAAAATGGGACTACCATATGATCCAGCAATCTCACTTCTGGGCATTTATTCAAAAGAATTGAAATCAAGATCTCAAAGAGATATTAGCACTCCTGTGTTCATTGTAGCACCATTCACAATAGCCAAGATGTGGAAACACGTAAATGTTCATGGAAAGGTAAATGGATAAACACTGTGGTAGATATATGCAATAGAATATAATTCAGCCTTTAAAAAGAAGGAAAGTTTGCAATATGTGACAACATGAGTGAACCTTGAGAACATTATGCTAAGTGAAATAAGCCTGTCCCAGAAAGACAAACACTACATAATTCCGTTCACGTGAGCTATCTAAAACTCACGCAATCAGAGAGTGGGCATGGTGGTTGCCAGGTGTTGGGGGGAGGAAGAAATGAGGACTTGCTAACCAAAGGGCAAAAAGTTTCTGTTATGAAAGATAAGTAAGCTCCAGAGCTCTGCTGAAAACTATGGTGCCGATAGTTAACAGTACTGCATTGTTCACTTAGACTTTTGTTAGGAGGGTGGACCTCACGGTAAATGTTCTTTCCACAATAAAATTAAATTAAAAAAAAATGTTTACACGGTGCTTACTAAGCGCCTATGATTCTAAGGGCTTTACAAATATTTAATCATTGAACAACCAACTTTAAAGAAAGGCAAATGCACCAGAAGGTTAAGTAGCTCGCCCAGGGTCACATACCAGGTGGTCTGGTTGCTAAGTGTTTGCTGTTAACAGAAATTCACGAAGGACCCAGTAGGATCATTTTTCCAGTGCTACTGTGAGCGCCTTTCCTGCAAGGGCTGAGTCCCAGCGTGTGGGCACACAAGGATTAAATCTCAGATGTTCAACAACAAAGCACTTCAGCACACTTTTTTATCCAAGACTTAACTTCCCCAGACACCTTGAACAGTGGTTTTCAAAGTGTGGTCCCTGGGTCAGCAACGTCGACTTTAACTGGGAACTTGAGACATAAATTTTGGGACCACACCCCAGACCTCAGAAACTCCGGGACAGGGCACAGCCAGCTGGACTTTAACAAACTCTCTCGCAGATTCCGCTGCTCCCTCGGGGTTGAGAACCGTGGGTGTGATTATTACAGAATCTTCTCTCTGTTTGGTGAGCAGAGTTTTCTCTCCCTGTGACCCCTAACACTACTGAAAAATGATCTGTTTCTTCCATTCAGGGCAGGAGCAGAGAGGAACAAGGAACCAGGGTGGTATGTATAGAGCGCTGGCCAGAACATGTGCGGGTGGCATATTATTTAATCCTAACCGCAATCCTGTGAAGAATTAGCAGGATGAGAAAGCAAAAACTCAGCGAGGCTGAGTCATCTCCCAAGGGCACAGAGCAAGTAGCAAACCTGGTCTGCAAAAATTCACCATCTTCCCACCGTCTCTCCTTAAAGCAAGAGTGACCTCTATATCTTATTACCCTTCTCCCCCTGGATTTGCTGTTCAGGAACAGCAAGTTCCTAAATAAAGTGAAAGGAAAAGAGTACCCCATTCAACGGGAAACATCCCAGTGTTTTGCAAGATTTTGTGGGACTCAAATGAGAAAGCAAGTGAAAACATTTTGAGAAAACGAAGTGTGCTCTGCCTTGTGAAATATACCCTATTACAATTTTTCATCAGAGTCCAAGAAGAAATGGTTTCTTTAAGTAAGCCAATAACTTTAACACCGAAATAAAGACGAGGGTAGGTTATGCTCATTGTATAATTTTTATATATAATTTGGTAGTCATCTAGGCCAATTCCGGTAGGCGGGGCTGCTTTCCATGGAGTCCAAGGTTGTCCTAAAGAACCTTACCTGAAGTGCGGATGTGTTTGAAAGAACATCATTTCCTCCTTGGTTGCTTCGGCCAAGCTCAGCTTGTTCGTGACCTCCTGCTGACCCCGACACTTCACTATCATATAACCTCTCTTGAGATGGTATGTGAGGTCCTGCATGACTTTCAGGACACCTTTCTCAGCGCCCTTGTCCACTAGATCTGGTTTGGTCAGGATTCCTGTGAGGTGATTAGAGAAGGGCACTGGAGAGGTTGTTCTCTACTCAAATATATGGAATGCTGCTAGGCTACGGGATCTTTTATTGGCCATGATCAGCAAAGCCTCCTGCAGCCCTGATGGCCCAGCGCCTGACAGCCCGTTCATTCATTCATCCCATCGTCACTCCTCTTACTTGTACTTTTCTTCACTCACCCATTCACTCAGCTCATGAACTGCCTTGTGTAATTCATGTAACAAATGTCTCTTGGGTGGTTGCTGGGTGCCAGACACTTAGGCAACATACATCATCAGAACCGACCCACTCCATCACCATGCTTCCAAAAACACGTCATCCCCTACTGTAAGGAGGGCCTGTGCCCTCTCTCTAATGTCTCCTGTCGCAGACTCACTCTGCCTCTTCTGGTGGGTACCCCCTTCGACGTCCTCCCTCCTTCCTCTCTCATGTTCCTGCCCTCACTCCTTCCTGCTCACATTGGACCAGAAGCTCACATTGGACCAGAAGCTTTGATTTCCAAGTGACTGTGTTCTTGATGGACACTTGGTTTGCTTCCACATTTAGGCTGTTGTGAATAAGGCTGCTGTGCACGTGAGTGTATATTGCATTTCCTTTTTAAACCTAGCACACCGTTCTCTATTTCTGTACTTGACCCTAGAATGCATGGAAAGTTTGCATTGATGTTATAATGCTGTTCGGAATATACTGAGGTCAGATTGTGTATACTCTATGGTTATAGTACTTAGCTGAATTTATAACAATAATAGCTAATACTAAGCAAGAACTTTTGGTTATTAGAGTGTGTGGCTAATGAGAAGAACAGAAAACTATTACTGGTGTTATTCAATTGCTATGGAGACACTGATATCCAAATAGATCAATCTACCGAACAGATGATATTGTCTTCTGTGGTCGTCAATAAGACATCCCTAATGACTTCTAACTGCACAATGACTCATGACCCCAAACCTGAGTTTTTTCTCTGGTTCAATGTGCTCTAGACACCTGTAGAAGTCAGCAGCTAACAGGGCACAAGTGTAGTCTGGCATATAATAACACATTACACTTGAGCTGTATTCCCTTAGCGTTATTTTTATCCTAACTGGAAAACTAGGCATTTGTTGAGGAAAAAGTGGAAAAGGCAATGATATACTGAGTATCCATTTAGTAGAGGAAAATGACTTGCAAATTTTCAGGAAGGCAAACTCAACGGGTAGGTGAAGTGATTGGGAGAGAAGTGATATTGAATAATAATATTAAAAATTTTTAAATAGCAGCTATTATTTTCCCAAGGATATGTAGCCAGTAAGTGGTAGAACAAGGATTCAAACCCAGGATTAAACCAAGTCCCCTATAATGCCTTCCAGAGTGACTTTTTTTTAAAAAAAAGAAATTTAAGGGAACCCATCTGCCCCAGGAAGCATTCTGCTTGAATATAAATTCTGCAGACACCTGTGCTCCAAGGTAAGCCTGGAAGTATGTTCCCTGAGTATGTTCATACAGGACCTGGGAAAGTCTTTTCCATGCACCAGGGACTCACAAGAACTTTACCTGTGGAACTGCAGAGCTGATGGGTCACTTTCTCCTTTCTGGACCACTGTGGGAGAACAAATAAGGCATTTCTCCTCCCCCATCCAGAATGGTTCAAGAATGCAAATAAGCGATGATAGGAAGGAGGGCAAAGAACCTCCAAATGTTGGCCACACATCTAACCCTGACTGTCAGTGAGGGTGACCCATCTGCTGTGCTCGACTCCACCCCGAGCCCATGGAGCTTCCCTGAGAACAGCACTTGGATCTAAGGCAGGATGTGGGTGCCTGTAACAGAGCTACATTCCAGGACCTTCTAAATATATGAGGGGTCTCCCCCTGGCTTCCTGTCCTCTAGAAGCTTGGTTCTTTCTTCTTACCTATGGTCCTGTCTCCATCGGGGTCCACCTCCTGAGTCATGCTCAGTGCCTCCGTGGTGGCGATGTCCACGTTGCAGGGGACCACCACGAAGTTGATTGTCTGCTGCCTCTGGATGTACTTTTTGATAAGTGCCTTGATCTGATGCCAAGGAATAACAAAGGAGGAACACGTCTCTGGTCACCCAAGAGCACGGCTAGACATCTCAGAGCATGACCCAGTTTTTACACTTCTGGGCTTTGACTTAGCCTGTCCCCTTCCTCTGGAATGTCCACCCATTGCCCTTATTGAGCTCTCTGTTGATGTCCTACTTATCCTCCAAAGCTCATCACTGATGTTTCTTCTTTCTCAAAGACTCCCTGATTCCTATGCCTAGATGAGACCCCTCCTTCATCGACAGATCTTCCCTGTGACACTCCTGAGATTATGGCAGGAAGAAGCAGCGTGCTCTGACCCCAGGCAAGCATCTTTCTCATACCCTAGGAAGTCCCACCTGTTTGCTGAATGAAGTGGGGTAAGAAATGCGGAATTAGTCCCTTAACGCAGTAAGGGAAATGACCTAACTACACTGCTCCTAGAGAGACAGAGAATGGTGATTTGGATATAGGAAGAAAGAGTAATTTAACTGCCCAAGACAGTGGAGCTAGCAGAGACCCCATCCAGAAAGGACTGACACAATCCTAGTTGGGCTATTGTTGAGTTCCCAACACCGGAAGTGCCTCCCGTCAAAGGGAGGAGGGCAGTTAAGTGACCCCAGTCCTAGGGCAGGAGGGTATCACCTTCTCCCCATCCTCCACCTTGTCCCTTTACACCCCGGACCCCAACCCCGCTCCTGAGACCATCCTCGTCTCCTTGGCCTCTGTGTGAGCTGGCCTGGCAAAGGCTAGACAAGGCTGCTCTTGGGGTGAACCCAGCCCAAAGATCACGTGTGACTCTGGCATCCCAGTGACGACTGTGTCCTCAGGCAACCTTAGGGGGCAAGGTCTTTGGCAAAGAAGCCCAGGGCTCAGTGGCTGTCGGTTTGTACTGGGTCACTGCTGGTCTGCAGTTCTCATTCCTGTGCATTGTGCCTTTCTGCCCCTGATCAGAGATAACAGTCTGAGTTCCGATTGACTTACATAGCGTTAGTTTAAAAAACTGTTGCCAAAATTGGCAGATCCCATGTAAAAATCCAATTTCTGGCTTCTTTTAAATATCAGGATAGTGGTAACACTGGGCCAACATTCTCACAGGACAGCATTGGGCAGGGTGTCAATACCTATACACCTCCAGTGCCACGGAGTCAACTTCTCCTGTTTCCATGACCTTTCAGGCCCTTGTCAGAATCTGAGTTATGAGGCCCCAGCCCTAGATGGTCCTACCCCAGCCTCCTCCCCAGCTACTCAGAGTGAGGGCTGGGAAGGTGCACCAGAGCCCTTGGGGCTGCCGGCAGAGACCTCAGAAGTCTCCCGAACTTAGCGTGGGACCCATTCCCGAGTTCCAGAAAGGCGCATCTGCAGTCCGACATCATGGGGCTGGTTTCCCACGGCCACCCTGGTGATGCCGGGAAGATCAAGGAAGGTCAGATCTAGAACCTGAGGGGAGGTGATCTCCAGACCAATGAGCTCGTGGCTAATGCCAACTCCATTCCCAGCTACGGCATCCTGGGCTACAGAGACCGAGAGGAGAAAAACCGAGAATCCAAATGAACAACCCAACTTAGCAGAAGCAGTGAAACCTGTGGGCAGCTACATATTTCAGCTATTGGGGACAGCCCTGATGTGAGAAATAGGCAGGGAACTTAGGGCACAGCCCTGACTAATTGCCTGATTCTCTAGAGATAGAAGTTGGGGTGGGGGGATGACAGCCAGGCTGTTCCTCTGTAAACTTTTCCTGCCTTAATTATCATTCAGGGTCACGACCTAAGATACGAGTTTGTAACTTTGTACTGAAGTGTACCATACAGTACCGGAGAGTACCCATTGTCTTAAGCAGGTGGCTTGGTGAGTTTCACAGGTTGGACCCTGTATTAGTGCTTATAGCCGAGGGCTCTTCCTTTTCATTACCATGTGTTATTCCACCCTGTGCCTCGATCCAGTCTACTGTTGATGGACAGTGGGTGGTTTCCAATGGGGGGCGGGGGTGGCGATCACAAGGGTGCTGCTATGAAAATTCTGGAAGCTGACTTTTGGTGCACCTTTTGGCTGGGGGTGTACTCAGGACTGGAGTTTGGGGGCATCATGGGGTGGGCACACCTCCAGCCTGAGTGGACATTGTGCCAGTTTTCCAAAGTGGTTACAGCAACGTGCCCTCCCATCAGCCGTGGAGCAGCGTTCCAAGACACTATTCTAAAGAAGCTCATTATACATCCTTACACAGAACGTTCACCCAAGCTGGCACCCATGGTGCCCTCCTAGTCTTGCCCGCAGAGCTCATGGCTAGAGAGAGTCTGGGCAGATCTGGACAGGGCTGCAGGATGTGCCGGGCACGAGGCAGCCCAGGACAGGCATGGCCGGCACAGAGGGTGCAGAACTTTTATTATCGGAAGCTAGGAAACTTGCCAATCGAGGGTCTCAAGAAGTTTCTGTTCTGAGGTGTGGATGCTAGAATTGGGGCAGTACGTCTCTATTTGGGGAGGGATCCCTCTGGTGAACCAGCTGAGACAACAGGCTTCTCGGGGTGCTGAGCCCACAGAGTCATGTAAAAACCCCAGCCTGAGATGCTAAGTTTATTGCTTAGTAAGGAAGAAGCCCAGCTCCCTGGAATGGGAGCTGTGGCTGCAGAGTTTCCTGTTATGATCAGGGTTGATTTCCGCCTGCCCGGCTGCGCCCAGCTTGAGAGCAGGAAGGGGGAGAAGCCCGGGGGAGGGGTGGGCATGCTCAGGGACCTAGGGGGCAGGGTTGCGAGGGGGTGACCTCCAGGGTCCCCTCTGAGCAGGTACAGAAGTGGATTCCAGGAGCAACTGAGGCTTTTGCTCATTCTATGCTTACCGAAGGCTAATCTCAACTGTTAGCTATGCTTCCAGAAATGATGGGTGGGTGGGGTCAGCGTTGGGGGAAGCTGCCTTGGATGGGGACAGGGATGTGGCCACAGGCAAGCAGCCACATTAGGTTGGAGCAGCTCCTTGGGACACACATACCCGGCAGTGACCAGGGTAGCTGGGGCCAGGGGTCCTGTAGGGGACACTTCCCAGAGGAGGGGCAGGTAAACTGAGACCCAAAGAAAGAGTAGGAATTAGGCAGGCATGGACGAGGGACGGCATGTGAGGGACGGCATTTGAGGCAGGGGCACTGGCACGTGGAAAAGCCTGGAAAGGAGAGACGGGTGCCTGCTGTGGAGCTGGAGAGGCCCCAATGACCGATGATGACTGGGGCTAGAAGGAGCCGACCTGTAGCCGCCCGCGGGGCCCTACCTTTACGTATTTCCCTCTCCACCCGAGGGGTCTTGCACCTGGAGCTCCGTCTTCCGGCAGCTGATTCTCCCTGTCCACTTGCACTCCTGCTTTGTCAGTTTCAGCACCAGCGGACACCTGGTTATGATTCCTGAGACTTTCCCAGACATCCTGTTTCCCTTAAAAAGAAGCGTTCACACGTGCCCTTGGCTCTTATTCTCCCCGGTGTCCCCCAGAGGCCTCATCTGAAATCTCTAGGGCCTAGGTACAGAAATCTCCAAGCCCCATCACTTTCCCCCGGGCCCTAGAAAGGCCTGGGGCATGGTCCGGGTGGAAGCCCAGGGCCCGGACAGGCAGGATGTGAAGCGGTGAGATCCGCCTGACCCTGTCCGGCCCCTCCAAGCCTCTCCCGTTCGGGGGTGGAGGCAGCACACAGCACTGTCCCACAAGGCAGGTATGTCCAGGGCTACCTGCCTGCCTCACAAGACTGCCATGGCTACACTGGCCTCCAGACTCTCTGCTCTGTTGTTTCTCTCCCCAAAATGCTGAACCCAGGGCGGAGGGGAGGAGCCCTGTCCCCACTCTGACTCCATCACATGTCAGGCACTGGGGCTGGTGGGAAACTCACAGGAGACTCTGGAGTAAAGGACCAGCTGCCTGTAGTCAGGAGGAGGCACAGGCCGGGGCGCTCTTCCTGGGGGCTGTGCAGGGTCCTGGCAGCCCTCCGGCATCCCCACTCCCTCCGCTGTGCCCAGGGGGCACCCCTGGCCCCCTGGGTTCTGGTTGGGTTTGGCCGATGGGCAGTGCTGGCAGGAGATGGGAATGAGGGAGGGAACCAGGACAGGGGAACCTCTACCCACTACAGGATGCCATCTCTTTCCTTGTTTTTTTCCTTTATAATTATTTTATTAAATCAGAAATGTACAACAGCTTTTTAACTCTACACACACTTTAAAAATGTTTAAAGGAAACAGGGACTTCCCTGGCGGTCCAGTGGTTAAGACTCTGCACTTCCATCGCAGGGAGTGTGGGTTCAATCCCCGGTTGGGGAACTAGATCCTGCATGCTGCACAGCATGGCCAAACAAACAGATGTTTTTAAAGGAAACATTGTGTCTTATCACACCATGATCCTGGCTAATAGCTTCTCAAAGCGTTGAGAAAATTCTTCAAAAAGACTTCACATGTTACCTGAAACTCACAAATTAACAAGATCAAAGAAGAAATGCTTCTACAACGTTAGAAAGATGACTAGAAAGAAACCGACTGATACAGGCTCAGCCATGACTACTGACAGGTGAAAGAGGACTCAGAAACTAGGGGCAGCAGGAACACCCAGGGCCCTGCCCCCCGGCCCCCCAGCCCACACCACGCACTCCAGACGCAGCCGTCCAGGGCCTGTGGGAGCTGCCCTCCCGGGGGCCTTCCCAGCGACCTCTCCTGAGCCCACTGGTCCCCGGGATGCCTTGTGGCTTGCAGGAGGCTGGCCCGGCAGAGCTTACCGCTGCCTCTGGGAAGGGCGACCCCCGATAGCGCCTCCAGCACGGAGCTCTTGCCCGAGCTCTGGTCCCCAGTGACAGCGATGGCGGGCAGGGCCAGGCCCTGCTCCACGCCCAGAGCCCGCAGGGAGTCGATGAGGTCAATGCAGGGCCGCACCTTCTCCTCGTACTGGTTGTACAGGTTGTTCTCAAGCCCCTGGAAGAGACACAACAGACTTCCCGGTCTTGGCCTCCGATGGGGCTCCCACCACCTTCGGGAATTTGTGGCCGAATTAGAAACAGGAGGGATGAGAGGTGGATCGGGATGTGCCTGTAGGGAGGCCCCTGTGCTCTCGTCTTGTGGAGGATTTGCTTCTGCTGCTGGGGGGAATATTTGGCTAGGGTTGGAGATGGAGATGGAGACAGGCAGAGACAGGCCATCTGGCGCCAGGGGGCAGGCGTTCCCAGCTGGAGGGGGGAGAGGAGTGGGCCACGGCTGCTGAGCTGGAGTGGGGTGGGGAAGGCAGTCTGGCAGTGATGACAGCGTTAGTCATAGCTGGAGGCAAAGCTCCCAGGAAGGAGACCCCAGCACAGGGAACGGAGCCCCCAGATTCATGTCCAGGAAGGCCATTGCTGCCCCCAGAGACTGTATCTGTCCCTGGTGCTTGTTGGAAGTGCCCAGGAGAGAGGCGGACACTAGTTGTGCGCCTGGGGCTGGACCAGACTCGCAGGTTTTATTTCCCGCCTTTACCCGCCCCCACAACCCCCGGGGGCTGCCGGAATGCACCCTTCCTGGCCATACCTGCGCCCGACTTACCTTTGACGTCTGCCGGTCCCTGTTTCCTCCTGGCTGCTGGTGGTTCAAATTCAGCAGATTGAAGCCCTTGGTGAGGAAAACCGGGTCCTTTCCTCTCCCCTGCCAGTTTGGGGGGTACATCATCTGTCCAGGTGCTGCTCCCGGTGGCAGTAGTGGCTGCTGCTGGAAGGAATTCATTTCTTCTTTGGGACAGTGTTGGGAGGAAACTGAGCTGCACGTAGGGCTTAGGCACCAGCTGTCTCCTGGGAAGCTGGTGGGTGCGGTCACCACTGCTCAGCACCTCCGATATTCCTGGCAAGCTCTACAAAGACACAAGTTGGGAACGTGGCCAAACGTCCCCCAGCAGACCTCCCCAGGGCTGCATTTTTTCCGGCTCTGCCTCACCCAGCCCCATACAACCCACCCTCTGCACACAGGGGAGGCCAGGAGCCCAGCAGAGGCCCCGTCTGCAAGAGGGGCAGATGGCAACACACAGGCGCAGAGCACAAGAGGGGTCTCCATGGGCCCCCAGGGCCTGGGGACGAGTGAACTCCACGCTTCCACAGGAGAGTTTGAATGTCCCGCTGTTACTTCTGATGGGCTCCATGTCACCTGAGGTTCAGGACTGGACAGGAGACTGACCGTAAGGTGCAGAGAGATGACAGGCAGCCCGTCCTGGGTCCGTCTGAAGCCAATCTCTGCCCTGCCATCATTGTTTCTCACACAGACTAGGTCAGGCTGCTGGGGGGCCTGGGAGAAATGGTTGATTGGGTCTCTTGCTTCTCCATGGGGCCTGTAATCAGGTCGTCTGCACCCTAGAAAGAGCTGGCGGTATTGAGTGCCGGCCTCACCTAGCGCTGCTCTAAGATGCTCATTTCATTTTCACAACAACCCTACGTGTTAGCTGCCAATCTTCATTTCTCCAGGTCAAGAAGCTGAAGCGCCGAGGTCCAGTTACTGGCCTAAGTCAGGGCCCAGAGGCCAGCCAGTGGCTCTGGGTCATGAACCCTTTCCTGCTGTGACCTCCACCGGGAGCAGAGTGGATACAGCGAGTGGAATGGTTCCCCCCCGCCCCACCAAATGCATGTCCACCTGGACATGTGGATGTGACCTTATTTGGAAAAAGGTCACTTGCAGATGTAACTGATAAGAATTTGGAGATGAGGGTGGGCCCGAAATCCAAGAAGAGACAGGCAGAGAGGATTTGAGACCCAGAGACCCACGGCCAGAGGGCGACAGAGACAGAGATTGGAGGGAGGCTACCCCAAGCCGAGGAACCCCAAGGGGGGCAGGAACCCCAGAAGCTGGGATAGAGGCCTGGAAGGGATCCTCCCTCACACTTCCAGGAGGAATTAATTCTGCCGACGCCTCGACCTGGAACTTCCGGCCTCCGGAACCAGGAGAGAATAAATGTCTTGTTTTTTGCGTCCGAGTTTGGGGAATTTTTTATGCCAGCCCCAGGGCACTAACCAGTGGGGAGGATTGGAGTCTTGAGGTGGCCCCTCCCCCGTAGCTGGCCTTTGGGGCATCCACTGGTACCCCGTGCCCAGCTGTGGTCCTGCAGTCCAGCCCTCCGTCCGTCCCCTCTCCTCGACAGCGGCCCCTGTGCACACACTGTGGCCCTTTTCCTTCTAAACTCCTGGTCTCATCGTGTCACTGCCCTTTCTAAAAACCTCTGTCATGTTTTCTTTCAGAACAGAGCTCCTAAAACATTTGGTCGTAACCTACTTTTCATATTTCATAGCACCTCTGAATGCCGGGCCGAACAGTTTGTCTTCCTCAGTCTGCACATACGCACATTCACAACCTTGTGTGTGCCACTGACCTGTTTTTAAAAATGAGGGTGATTTGTTCATTCATTCAACAAGTATGCTTTGAGGACCGATATGGGCTGAATCACGTCCCCAAGTTCCTGTGTTGGAGTCCTATCCCCCAGGACCTGAGTGTGTCTGTACTGGAGATATGGCCTTTAAAGGGGAGATTGAGGTAAAAAGAAGCCACTAGGGTGGGTCCTAATCCAATCTGACTGTCTTTATGAAAAGAGGGGATTAGGACCCAGAGGTGCACAGAGGAAAGAGCTCGTGAAGACACGGGGAGAAGACGGCCGTCTACACACCCAGGAGAGAGGCCTCAGGAGAAACCAACCCTAATGACCCATTGATCTTGGACTCTTGGCCTCCAGACTGTGAGAAAATAAATTTCTGTTGTTTAAGTCACCCAGCCTGTGACACTTTGTTATGGTGTCCTGAGCAATCTAATACAAGGACCTACTATGTGCCAGGTAGTTCCTGCCATGGGGGTACAGTGGTGATCAAGACAGATAAAGTCCCTGCTTCTAGTATATACATTCTGTCAGGGACACCCCACAAACAAATAAGACAACCGACAATGATATAACCCCAGGTGACCATGAAGTGTCTGGAAGAAAGGTAGTGGCCTATAGAGCCAGGGGTCAGCTGTCAGGGGGTAGGGAGTCTGTTTGAGGGTGTGTCCGTGTACAGGAAATGAAGGAGCAGAGGAGCAAACATTTGAGGACCTGGGAGGAGCCTGGCAGAGGAAACATAAGTGCAAATGTCCTGAGGTCAGTATGAGCTCAGGGAACTGGGAGAAGCACCACTTTCTCCTGGGGGGCTCAGAAAGCCCAGCCCAGGGGCACCTCCTTTCTTGGGAGGGGGCTGGCCTCTCTGCCTCGTCCTGTCTGGGCTGTGCCCTGGCCTTTCCTGGCATTGTTAGGGCATTGTTAGGGCTGGACCTGACACTTGGGTGTGGGCTGGAAGAAGGCACTCTTCTGAGTGGGCAGCCCCACTGACCCAGAGACTGTAAGCGAAGGGGGATCCCCAGGTTTGGCCCTGCTCCCCGGGGAGCCCTGCGGAGGCTGTCAAGTGGAAGGAGCGCCCTTACCTCTGTGTTCAAATCCTAAGCCAGCACTTCTGTTCCCTCTTGTGGATGAAGGGCAGTGAGATCGCTCTGCACAAACTCACGAGTGAATTGGTTGGAAGGCCAGCCTCACAGCCAACCTGTCGGCCGATCCCAATGTTTGGGGCTGCGTGGGAACAATGCAGACACTACCTGGCCAGGAACCGCTGGCGCCTAGCCCTCGGAGCGCCCCGTGGCGTAAGCTAGCTTTAGAGGAAAGGGCTCTCAGACAGCCCCTCCCTCTGGTTGGGGACCAAAAATAAATCTGGATTTTTTCCAGCTGTTCTGTATCTTCCTGTTCTTCTGAATTTCTCTCAGTCCCCGTGGTTTAGCCTTTGATGTGTTCCGCATCTCACAGTCTCCCACGCTACCATACCCCCAGTGAAATTCTTCGTTTTACAAAACACCTAGCCTTCCAGCAAGTATCAAGAGAAAATATGATCTCATGCAAAACATCTCTGCTTTTTTTTTTTTCATTAATAAAATTGCCCTAAAGGACATATCCAGTGGAGTTCCCTGGTGGTCTAGTAGTTAGGATTCGGTGCTTTCACTGCTGTGTCCCAGGTTCAATCCCCAGTCGGGGAACAGAGATGAGTGGTGCGGCCCACCCTCTCCCCCCAAAAAAACCCATATCCAGGGATTTATTTAATCTCCTTAATATAAGGAACTTATAGTAAAATTATATTAACTTGCTTAATATAAAAACTCAGGAGATTACTTTGCAGAGGGCCCAGCTGGAGGAGTTTGTGCTCCTGGTGGATCCAGTGCTTCTTTTTGTCAAAGAGGGAAAGAGACCCTCTGCCCCACGCAGCCCTGGCCTTGGGAGTGTGGAGGCTCAGGCCGAGCTGTGGGCGGTCCCAGCTGCCGCAGGCTTGGCTTTGCGCCTCGGGCTCCTGTCCCCGAGGCCTTAACAAAGATTATTCTCGTGTTATGGTTTGACTGTGGCACTTTAGAGCGGGGCATGAAAGAGCTAGTCTCGGGGAGCCTGTACGTCCTCTGCCTTTCTGGGGGGAGGGGCGGGAGTTGGAGCATCCAGGGTGGTGGGGGGAAGAGGCTGCAGCGGAAGAGGCAGTGGTTCCGCAGAGCGGCTGGGAGGTGTGGCATGAAGGAGCATCGGTGTCAGGGCTTCTGTGTGGCAGGATGGGGCGGCAGGATCATATCAAGTGAGGGGCCCCAAGCTCGCTTTAATGATATAAAGATAAGAGGCTGGGCTTCCCCGGTGGCACAGTGGTTGAGAGTCCACCTGCCGACACAGGGGACGCGGGTTCGTGCCCGGTCCGGGAAGATCCCGCATGCCGCGGAGCGGCCGGGCCCATGAGCCATGGCCGCTGAGCCTGCGCGTCCGGAGCCTGTGCTCCGCAACGGGAGAGGCCACAACAGTGAGAGGCCCGTGTACCGAGAAAAAAAAAAAAGAAGCTAAGAGGCTGGGGCTTCCCCGGTGACGCAGTGGTTGAGTGCCTGCCTGCCGATGCAGGGGACACGGGTTCGTGCCCCGGTCCGGGAAGATCCCACATGCCGCGGAGCAGCTAGGCCCGTGAGCCATGGCCGCTGAGCCTGCGCGTCCGGAGCCTGTGCTCCGCAACGGGAGAGGCCACAACAGTGAGAGGCCCGCGTACCGAAAAAAAAAAAAAAAAGAGGCTGAAGGCATAAGAGCAGCTGTGGGCAGGAGAGAGATGGCCCGTGCCACACGAGTGTCACTGAGATCACCTGCAGAGAGGGGGTCTCCTGCCTTCCCTCTCACGGGGCAGGACCCAAAGCACTCTAGAGGAACCCTGCCTGTCCCTACTTCCCACCTAGATCCGTGCAGGGGCAATGGGCTGTGTCCACTTACGAGAGCGTGACCAGCAGCCCAGGGGAAGAAGCAGCCCAGGAGTGGGCAAAGGAGGAGGTGGACGGAGGGAGCACTGAAGGGGCAGGAGAGAATCGTTGTGAGTCATCCGTGGCCCCTTTGTGTGTCCTCCATCACCTGCAAGGATGGAGGCTGTGCTGATCTCCGTCCCGGCAGAGGACAGTTTATTACAAAAGGATGTAACTCAGTCCCACCAGAGGGAAGGTGCTCACGGGCAGAGCTGGGGTTGTGGCTCAACCTGAGGACAAGTCAGGAAGCCCAGAGCCGTCCGCCGGCCTGGCCGCACACACCAGCACAGCCGTGCAGCCCGCACTCAGTCTCCCACCTCCCCCCAGACTGGACTGTCGCCTCGTTTCTGACCATCTTCCGGTCCACCCAGCCCTGGAATAGCTGGGAGAGCGAATTCATCCCAACATGGACAGCTGGGACCATGGGGACGGTGCCCCCTCTGTTGAAGACGCCCCCAAATTGTGCTGAGACGACTAACATCACAGATAAGACCCATGAGGGATGAACAGGTGAAAAAAGGGACTTAGCCGGGCTGCAAAACTGTGTTCCCAAACCGGGGGCCCAGGCATCTTGGGGAACCTCAGCAAACTGGCAGGTACACTTGGGGTCATCAGAACTTCCCAGGATACACAGGGATGTCTGTTGGCCACCACGTTACCTACGATTACTGAGTTCTTTGGACCTAACTCATGAATCAACAGAACTATTCGGCGTGTCTTTTGGTCGGGGCACCATGAACCTATTACTGAGACAGTCAGGGTGCCCAGGACGGAGAAAACTTGGGAACATCTGCTGTGAGAGCGAAGGGGAGATTCTGAAGCATTGTGAGGGTGGGTGTGGGTGGAAACTGCCTGAGGGAGGAGTCAGGGATGGCGACGGGGTGACGGGACAGCTGGCCAGACACATGGACAGGCGGGCTGGGCAGGGCTGGGCAGGGAGAGAGGCCAGGCGCAGGCTCAGGTGAAGTTCTCAGGGGCTCGGCGACCACACGGGTGTCTCCTTTGCGCTTTTCACGTGTGCGTGGAGTCTCACGTGCTGTCGGATTTCATTTCTGTTTTCCCTATTTTTCTAGAAGACGGGAAGTGAGGTTCAGACAAGTTAAGCACCTAGACACCGTCCCATGGCTAGAAACCCACAGACTCAGGATTCTCACGAATAGTGTGTTACTTCGATAATGAGGAAACAGTAACGCCATTCCGATTTTGAAACCTCAAGGCAGAGCGTTACCGTTAGTCGTGGGTAGAGTTCAGAAATGCGATCTTGAAGACCAGCCCCTCCTCCCTGGCCCTTTTCCTTTGGACTGTTTTTGCTTCTCCTGTGTTTCCAGCTTTCTACATGCTTCAGTCAGTCCCAGAGGAGTCGCTGCTCCCAGGGGCCTGGATCCCAGCTCCCTGTGACCAACCGCCGCCCCTGGGTCTGGCCTCCAGGACCTGCACTGGCCCTGGATTCTGCTGGGAAAGTTCCACGGCTGGGCAGGCTCACGCGCGCATCGTGGGGAACCCTGCGATTCATTTAAAACTTTCTCCTTTGACAGATTTGTGCTGAATCTGTATGACCCCTCACATGGACCCGTGGGGATATCTCATCTCCCTTCCTAGTAAATAGAAATTAATTTCTCCTAAAAGCAGAATACAGCAACAAAAATCTGGTTCACTGAGATTTTGCCACAGTTTCCAGGAAAGAGGAAGAAAGATGTCGTTACGCTCGGATCCAAGTCTAAACCTTCCCTGGCTTAGTCCCTGGCTCCGTGTGAGCAGGCAGGAAAGAGCTCCGTGTCTGATTGTCCTGCAAAGTCAGACAATCAGACATGCAGAATGGGTCATGGGTCACGGCTGACCATGTGGCCTGGATTATTTCTTCCTGCTGGCTGTGTGACCTCAGCATCCTGAGATATTTTCCTCAGATAGTGCCAAGGAGTGCTGACAAGGACCAGAAGCTGGAATAGGCAAGGGAGGGTTCTGTTCAGGGTCTCAGGGAGGAACCAACACTGCTGAGGCCTTGATCTCAGGCTTCCAGCCTCCAGACCTGGGAGAGAATACACTTCTGTTATTTAAGCCCTCCAGTCTGGGGTACTTTGCCACGGCAGCCCTAGGACCCTCACATACCTTTCTTAGCTGGGCAGACTTGACATCAATACCTGTCTCTCTCCAAGTAAAACTTTGAAGGCATAACCATGTACCAGTACCTGCTACAAGGGGAATCAGCAAACGCTAGAAATCAGGTGTCCTTGCCCTTCAGAAGAGCCAGCGTTCCAGGACACCACTGAGGGTGGCCACCACTGCCATGCGCAAGACGGCTCCTGACGCTCTGAGGCCAGGCTCTGGGGCTTCAATTCTGATGCCGGTTCCAGGGCGTGTGTTTTTCTACATCACCAAGCAGTTAACTCAATTCTGACACTATTTACCAGGACATGGTATCAGGTGTCACAGGGCTGTCAGAAGGGGCTCAGCCCTACTCAACAGCTCCCACCCCATCCTGCTGTCAGCTACAAATTGTCACTTGCCACCTGCCTCCGCACGGATGAGGTCACCCTCCGCTGCAGTCGCTGAAGGTCAACACCCCCTGAAAGGAGCTCAGGGTGGAGATCAGGAAGGAGGCCCTCTGTGCGCTGGGAAAAACTGACAGAACAGGTCTTCAGATAGTTAGAGATTTGCAGGAGAAGATTGTATGAGCCCAATGCTTGCATCTCCTCGTATCTAGAAAAGCACTACAATCATTAACGGTGACCTCTGCTCTCCCCGACTAGCAGTCAGCCTCTGTCAGAATGTGCACTTGACTGCACGTACCCCCTTCACTAAAATCATATGTGACACTGACCTTCCCTCCTACCTCTTTGGAGCAGTTTCCCAGAGTTATCTGAGATGCTGTCTCCCAGGCCGTAGTCCTCATTCTGCCCCCAACAAAACTTAACTCACAACTCTCACGTTGTGCATTTTTTTTCCCCAGTCGACACTGCCCACTTCAGATGCCAATGGCTAGCAGGTACAGGTTGTCACCTGTGCTTCTGAGCAACCGGCTATAGCTCAATCGGAGGTTCCAATGACCCCGTCCTTGGAGCTGAATAATTTGCTAGAGCGGCTCACAGGGAAACGTTTTACTTACTAGATCACAGGCTTATTATAAAAGGATTTAACTCAAGAAGAGCCGGATGGAAAGACCCAGAGGGCCGGCGTGGGACACGTGGGGAGCTTGCACACTCCCCGTGAGCGCCACTCTCCCAAATCACATGCTCCCCAGAAGCTCTCCAAACCCGCTTGGGTTTTAAGGAGGCTTCATTCCATAGACATGATTGATGAAATCATTGGCCATCAGTGACTCAACTCAACTTCCTGCCCCTCTTCCCTCTGGGAGGCTGGGGGTGGGACTGAAAATTTCAGCCCTCTGGTCACAGGATCGCTTCCCCAGGCAAAGGGTTCCCATCTCATTAACAAAACACTACGACCTGAAGTCCCTTCATTAACATAACAGAAGACGATGCTCTTTTCACTCCCAAGGGTTTTAGGAGCCCCTTGTCAGGAACTGACACAGACCAACTAATATATTTCTCTTTTTTCCTACATTTGTAGGTATTGTGAAATAGTCGCCATGATGAGTTAACATCTGTCCTCATACTTAACATTTCTTTCTTGTGATGAGGACTTTTAAGATCTACATTCTTAGCAACTTTCAAAAATGTGATCCAGTATCATCAGCTCTGAGATGTAACGTACAGCACGGTGACTATAGTTACTATATTTCTTATTAAAAATCACAACATCACAGAGCACAAAGCTCTCTCCCCACCCTGAGGTGTGTACCTTCCACGGAAGTTCCCAAAGCCACTTCTCTGTGTCCCTAAGGCCTTTGGCCAGATCTGGGGAGACGGGTCCCCTTGCGTTCCCAGTCCAGCCACTTCCTTTCTAGAACGTGCTCTCTGCCTGCAGGGATGGCTGGAGGCCAGCACCAACACAGGCAGCTTCAGACACGTATCTTTCTGTCTCCAGCCTTCCGGCCCAAGCTATGTTTACCAGAAAATCCTTTCAAAAGGAAAGCATGTCTGCTGCATGACGATGTGGTGAAGCAGCCCTCCCTGCCCAGCTCTTACCTGTGCACCTGCAGAGTGGAGACCCGGCAAATCATCTCTCTCCCTTCCTCCGCTTCCCTTTATTTATTTATTTTTTTTCCGGTACGCGGGCCTCTCACTGTTGTGGCCTCTCCCGTTGCGGAGCGCAGGCTCCGGACACGCAGGCTCAGCGGCCATGGCTCACGGGCCCAGCCGCTCCGCGGCATGTGGGATCTTCCCGGACCGGGGCACGAACCCGTGTCCCCTGCATCGGCAGGCGGACTCTCAACCACTGTGCCACCAGGGAAGCCCTCCGCTTCCCTTTTATAGAAACGGCTTCTCCCCTTGCTGCTCTCTTTTCAAGCAGCAAGAGAAATGAAACTAATGGCCTGCCACAGAAAAGACACTGAAGAATCAATACACTTCCTGGTGACTTACACAGTTGTCCTCAGACGCCTGGTGAGAGTGTGCATCTGAGTTTCCTGGTGGGCTTGTGAACACACGGGCGTCTACCCTGCCACCCACCCCAGGATCAGATGCCCGAGATTCTGCTTTGCTATCATGTTCTCAGAGAGGTTGGGGTCGGACCACCCTTGGAGATGCGGTCACTTAGCACAGCGCTGTCCAGCAGGACACTATCTGAGATGCTCTGTGCTGTCACTCTCTCCCCATATTAAGCTCTGAACACGCCAAAAAGGGACGTCCACAGCTCCCCGCAGTACCCCACTTGTGCAGTGCATGCCCTCATACTCGGGTTGGTCCCTGTGCTCTCGGAGAGTTCTTGCTGGGAACCCAGCCCTGAGCTAGCCCCACTTTCTGGTCCTGGCATGGTTACTTGCACCCCAGGGGGCCCCAAAGGTCTCCCGCGGCGGCGCTGTGACTAAAGGGGGGTGGGTGAATCAGGCATTGCCATCACCAGAGTGTGGGGAACCACGGCGAGGCCCCGGGATGAGGGGTTGGCACGGGATGGGGGAAGCCGGCCTCAGGTTCGGCTTCACACCGGCGATCCTTTCCAAAACAAAAAATAAGATTGTAAATTAGAAAATAAATCCTGAGCAGTTCTTTGCTCGTTCACTTGACTTGTGGGCAAATTTCCCTTTGAAGAAGAAATTTAGAGGCTAAAAGAATGGTTTTCAAACCCTGGCATTAGGAAGCTACAGGGAGAGTCTCGGGGTCTGTGTCCCGCGGGATCTTTTGCCCGGATCATCCAGAGGCCGTGGGCAGAGGTGAAGGATGGAGGGAGGAACTGGGCAGCCGACTTCACCGCCAATGTCTTGCGTCACAGGGCGGGTGCGTCTGTGTTCCAGGAAAGTTGCAAGTGAAGGCACCGCACCTCCGTGGAGGCAGCTGGAGGACCCTGCATCCCCGCTCAGAAGAGCATCCCCTTGGCACGTCCCTCATCCTGACAGCATCAAAGTGCTGGGCTGGTTCTCAAGCTGTGGGGAGCTTGATGACGAGCCCCTGACCCTCTGAGGAAGGGCTGGCCTGAGCGTTCATGCAGCCCCGAGCCATCTGGAGCCAGAATGCACCCACCCGCAGCCAGACCTCTCCTTCTGAGCGTGCTTTCTCAGTCGTACAGAGGAGACCACGCAATGTCTCCCTGATTAATGGATTAAGGAGATGGAGGGACCCAGGAGTCTGAGTCCTAAGTGTGTGTTTGTGCCAGTGGGGCGAAGTAGCAGAGGCCGCTTGGGGGGGTAGAAACCCCCTGACTCTTCACTGTCTGGGCCCCAACTTCTCCAATCGGGGTGACGATGGTGACCCACCTCAGGGCAGATGCTAGGAGGACAGGCCTGGGGTGGGCAGCGCGATGGAGGGTCCTAGCTGGTGACACACTTTCCTGTCAGGAACAAGCCATGTTCCTGATTTTATGGTGTCAGAAGTCCAAGCATCTAGGAAATGGGGACGCTGAGAGCTCAAGAAGCACCTGCCTTTTCCAGGGCAGAGGCGAGAGCCCCGCCCCTCTCTGTGGGCGGGGCAGCCCTTCCAGCCCCACCCCCCCAACCCGCCGCAGGGAGGGGCAGGTCTGCACACCTGGGAGAGCTCACGGGTGTGGGGAGGGCTTAGGGTCACTTCCCGGGGGTCTGTGTAATTAGGACAGGTGTTCAGGGGTGGCTGCCCACGTAAGGCTCGGTTTCCTCGGCAACCTTTGGCTTGTTTTGTTTTCTGGTAATAGACTTTATTTTCTAGAGCAGTTTTAGGTTCCCGGTAGAATTGAGGGGACGGTACAGAGAGCTCCCCCAGACGCCCTGCCCTGCCCCTGCACAGCCTACCCCACTGGTGACTACCCCCTACCCGAGGGGCACATTTGTCACAACCCATGACCACAGTAGAGAGGCCTGCGGTCCTCCTGATCGCCCCTCCCTGTTCCAGCCCCTGCAGCCCTCAGGGGTCCCCATGCTGCTGCCTTTTCAGCGATGCCCTAATGCTCTCCAGACGCCGCTTCCAGGCCTCCTCCAAAGTGATCCAGAGCCCAGAAAGGGGTTCTCTCTGATTGCTTGTGTCCAAACATCTCCTTTTTGTTAGGACACCAGTCACATTGAATGAGGGTCACCCTGCTTTAACTTACTACACCTCCGATGACCCTGTTTCCACATGAGGTCACATTTTGCGGTACTGGCGGTTAGGACTCAACTCATGAATTTGGGGGGAAGAGAATCTAGCCCATAACAGGGCCCCAGCCAAGATCGTATCCAGTGGTTTGCAGACTCCTCTGCAGAGAGAGGCCCAGGCTCCCTGAGGGGCCGACAGTCACCCCCCACTGCCACGAGGTTGATGTCCCCCCTGGTTGGCAAAGGGGTGCAAGGATGAGGGCTCACATGTGTCCTGGCAGGAGCTTTGGGGGACCTCTGGACTTCTGCTCTCTCTGGCTTCCATGCCTGAGATGGACGCTCCTTCATCCTGGCTCCGGGCACCCAGAGCTGAGCCTCGGCTGCCCCACGAGGCGCCTGCTACACGAAGGAGACCTCAGCACTGTTGTCAGCCACTGAGATCTGGGTGGCTTGATCCTGCAAGGGTGCTGAAATTCAGGGTGCCGCGTGTTGCCATGGTTTTCAAAAGAGGCCTGCCGATAAAAGTGCTTGACAATCATTTGTCTATCCCAATCCCTCTATTTATAGATGAGAAACCGGACGCTCAGAGAAGCACTCTTAAGCTGGTATCAAAGTCTCCTACCATTTCTGGTAGCCAGGCTTGGGAGGGAGGTTAGAATGGGCACTTGGCAATGACTTGAGTTTCTTAACCCCAAGTCCCTGGGTATCTTGGTCCGTAGATCTATGGTGTGTCCCCTAGGAAACCTGGGGTATACAGTGGCTCTCCTGAGAGCAGACCCTGCTCACCTGTCAGAGATCCTTCTCCCCCACCCTGTTAGACAAGGTCCCACCGGCCACTGGAGTGACACCCCAGCATGGAGGCGGACACGGAATTTCCTCACTACCGCACCGCACCGCTGATGCCTGAGTTAGGCGCACCCAGATTCGTGGAATGAGTAAATTCAGGGACCTGCAGGGGGAGTTCAAGAGCTCAACCGGGGTTGACCCAGGAAGGTTGCTAAGCCCTCTGACTGCTGTTCATCCTGAGAGGCAGGATGTCCAAAAGGAGGGTGTGCTCGGTGATCGGGGAATAAAGGTTTTCTCTCTGCAGAGCTGTCTGGACCACAGGGATCAAACATAGATCCAATCATAAAGTGGCTCCACATCTGGACAAGCAGTGGCTGCTTCCCCGCCCCGCCCCCCAGTCCTCTCCTTTCAAGGGGAAGTCACTGCCTCCCCTTCAACAATTCCCATGCATTTCAGCTGTCCTGCTCACTACCTTCACTCTATACACACTGGCATAAGAAGTCTGTGCGACAAGATTTTAGACAACTGGAAAATACTTTGGTCAGTGGGTTGACGACAAACCCAAAATACTCATCAAATATTGACTGTTGGCTAAGAGGTGTGGTCCATTCGGGATGCATTTGTCTATAAAAGGCACCTTTATTGAGGCCGGGCCATGTTAGCTTGGTCCTTTTGGTATGCAGCCTTCTACCTGGATCTCTGCGGGCCAGCCCGGATACCTGTTCTTCGCATTATCTGAGTGGTTGACCTGTGCAAAGGAAAGAAAAGGCGTTAATTTATCCATTCATCTAATCAACAAATGGTCAGCGAGCCAGCTGTGAGCAAAGTCATAAAAAGAGAATCACTTCCTAGGATGGGATTTGTTACAACTTACTCAGGGTACGTGATTTCCTCTCAATGTGACTCCATATTTGAAGCAACTTGATTCAACAGGTGGAAAACTTTCTGCTATGGTGTGAGTGTCCTTTAATCCACGTGCCCAGTAGAGCAGCCACTAGCCACATTTGGCTACTGAATACTTGAAATGTGGCTAGCGTGACTGATGAACTGAATTTTAAATTCTCTTTAACTTGCATCAGTTTAAATGTAACCTGCAAATCTGGCGAGTGGCTGCCATATGGGACGGCACAACTCTCAAGTCTGGTTTTCAGTTCTCTGGGAGAAGGACTATATATTTTTTTCAGGGTAATCGGAGTGTTCCTTACTCAGAAGGAACACTTGTTCCGATTGATTTGACTTTAAGGCTTTCCATCTTCAATTCTTTCACAGACAATGGAGCACCTTAAACTCATGCTTAAAAAGAATAAGAATACGCATTCTAAACTTTGGAATTCTAGTTTTATGTCTCTTTTTAATATAACACCTTTGCTGAGACAGAATTCACATCCTATAAAATTCACCCATTTAAAGTGTACAATTCAATGGCTTTTAGTATATTCACAAAGGCATGCAGCCATCATCACTCAATTTTAGAACATTTTCATCCCGGGAACAAGAACGCACAAACCCATTCGAATCTACTCGCCATCCTCCACAGCCTTTAGACAGCCCCTAATCTAGTTTCTGTCTCTGGACAGAAATCTAGAAATTTTATATAAATGGAATCATACAGTATGTGTCCTTTTGTGTTTGGTTTTCCTCACTTAGTGTGTTTTCAAGGTTCGTCCATGTCATAGCCTATATCAGTACTCCATTTCCGTATGTGCCTTAATGATATTCCAGTGTGTGGCTATACCGTATTTTATTTATACATTTTAAAATCTATTCATCAGGCACTTGGGTTGTTTCTGCTTTTTTGCTGTTGTGAATAATAGCACATTGTACAAGTTTTTGTGTGACCGTATGTTTTTCATTCTCTTAGCTATGTATCTATGAGTGGAATTGCTAGGACATATGGTAACTGGTTCTCAGGAAGGGATGTTTAGCAAGCACTCACCTTTTCTCTCTGAATTCCTGCAGGAAGTTCAAAGCCTTTTGCTCCAAGAAATACCCAGCTCGACCTGAACCGAATGTTCCTGATCTCTTTACTTCCCAGGGCTTCTATGGCCTTCTTAGCGTCCTCCTTCAGTCTGCGGGGCAAAGGGGGAAGCATGTGAATGTCTCACCTGCAGACTCGGGTATGTGGTGCTAGGACACATTCTGTCCTAGGACAGGTTTCTAAAGCAGCGCCTGCCCTCCTGGGGTGCGGGGCAGGAGGGAAACGCACATGCTGGCTGAGTGTGTCACATCTCTAGTTACACATAAGGCCACATCCAGGACTCTTTTAGACTCAGTTTGGGGCCCAGAGTTTTAATTCTCAATTCGGAAAAGCCCTGGGTCTTGGGGTTCAGTCATCCTCATCCCAGCCAGCATAGTTTTTGGTCCTTGCTGCCCTCCTGTTTACTGACCACCAATAAAGAGGACAGAAGTTGCTGAAAGATGAAAACAAGTGTCAAAACTGTCCCTTTCGTATTCAGAAAAGTCAGTATCAAAAATGAAAAAAAAAACCCCAAAACAAAACCTAAAGAATCCTACCGTTGTAGAAAGGTGCAATTCAGGGCAAAGTAAAGGGAGGTGGGCAGAAAGGAAAAGAAAAAATAAGTTCAGATTTTCCTAAATGGGTTACATCTGAGTCTTTCAAAGCACATGTCAAAGAACTTCCATCTGGGAAGATGCTCTTCTAAGAATAAGATCTGAATTCAAACAAATTTGGGAAATGCCATGTTCAGTAGCCCCATCTCGGAAATTCACGACGCCTAGAAGCGCTCTGGGGTCCTCGGAAGTTAGGCAGTGAAGACGCACGCGTTTGCGCAGGAGAGCACGCTTGGAGAAACACTGACCAGGTCATCTTCTCCCTAGTGAAAGCATCATGTATGTGTGTGTGCGTGTGCGCGTGCGTGTGCGCGTGCGTGTGTATAAGTCCCACCCTGGGTTTAGCTCTTTGGCCAAGGGTTAGCTTTGCTATTTTATTTATGGTCAGTGGTGGCTTTGTCTTGCTACCTGGAAATATTCCTTAGTTTCTAGGATTTATGTGCCCCACCAGCTTGTTGTTCCTCTAGAAATGCAGTCTGTTCCTCATGGTTTCCCATTCCTTTTCCTTGAAGAAGCATCCTTCTCCTTGGACCTCTGTCCTCTCCTAAATGATGTACTGAGGAACACTGAGAGCCCTGATGCTCTGCCCCCCCACCCACCCGCGCTGGCTTCCCTGACTCTCGTCCCTGCTGTGACAAGTCTGCACTCACCTGCTGCTACCATCATCGTGGGTCACCATGAAGAGCAGGGAGTTCGAGGGAGCGCTCTGAATAAAATTCGTCATCGGTCCAGAGTTATCTGCCGGGTCAATGCAAATCAGTCTTAGGACCTTCTCTGTCAGCTGAGACTCTGGCCCTAGAGGCTGTGCTTCTGCTCTCAGCTTCTGTGCCCCGGGCTCTGAATCCTCTGAATCTAGAACTGTCTCTCCACCACGCAAATGATGCTTTCCCGCTTTCATAGTAAACGGCCTGTGGCTTCCACGGTGGGGCGATGTGAGGCAAGCAGCATGATCGGATCATAAAGATTCTAGTGATCAGCTCTGAAACCAACCGGCAACGACTTTGGCAACACAGGTGGGCTCTTCTTTGCAATTAATAAGAAAACACCGAACCTGGGCATGACCCTCTAAGAGCCGAGTGGCTCCAGGACACTGAGGAGAAATACGAGACATGACAGACCACACCGGGATGGGTAAGTCCTTGCTAAGAGACCCCTCTGTTTCTTACAGAGAGGAAACAAAGGCTCAGCTCAAACCCTGTTATTTACCACTGGGGCTTGTATTTGTAGTTATGATTAACGGCATCGTTCCCGAGTGCATCCGGGCACTTCTAATTGTTCCTCTCCATTATCTTTATAAAGATTTGTTTTAGGTAATTCTCAGTGTTAAACAAAAACAACTTCAGTCAAGATCCAGAGTCCAGAATGGAGGGACAGTTGGAGGAGGATGGACACCCTGGGCTCCAGGAATGCGTGCACCACGCCCAGTGCCGTGAACATGGCAGTAATGATGACGACATTCAGGGCTGGAGGCTGATCACATTATTCTACATGTTTGGTTTCAAAAAAGAAAGAGATATTTTCTCTTTCCCATTATCCGAGGAAGGGGCAGAAGGAAAAGATCCAGGACAAGTGTGATCAAAGAAAAGACATTTTCTAGATGATGGCTTCAAATTTTAATACGTGAACTCGGAGACCACGAGGGTTTATGTAAGACAGTTCTAGAAAAAATTTGCTTCCGGCAAATTTTTTGGGAGACAAAATAAGAATGTTTGATGTTTTGGGTTGTGTTTTTTTTTATCCTAATTTGTGTGTATAATTCATTTTGATTTTAAGAGGAAAAGAGTTTCCTTACCTCCTTCGTACATATCAAAATACTGTGTTGCTAATACTTTCCCAGTCACATCTGGAAATGAGAGAAACAGCTTTTAAAAGAAGGTACATGGGGACTCAGGGCACATTCTGAAAACAGCGTGTTCCTTCTCTGTCTCTTTCCGGGAAGCATGACTGCCGTGGTCCCACCTGAAGGAAAGGACTGCCTTCCCTGAAGGGGGCCCCAGTGATTCGGGTCAGGAAGGCTAGGGCTCACAACGGCTGCCCAGAGCATCCCTCCCACCTGCTTCCAGTTAGATTTACGCCCACATTCTTTCCCAGTGCACCTGCCTCTTCCCACAAACACCAGGGCCCCCACTCAGCCCTTTCTGCTGCCCCCTGTAGCTTTTCCTGCAGATCAGGCACATTTTCCTCAGGTTCCTGCAGCCCTCTGTCACTGGACTATGTGCTCACCTTGCTCATAGGCACAGACGCCAAGGGAAACCCTTTCCCCAAACCTGCTACAGTTCTTACTGTCAGGGGCCCCGATGGCAATAGTGACAGATGTGTTTTTTTTCTTTCCAGGCCTAAGAGGAGGGCAGGCTGTGCGTCCCCTGAGGCCCTTTTATCAGACAAAGGTAGGAACTGGTGTCACCTTCTGCTGGGCCACCAGGAATCAGAGCAAAGGTGAAGCCCAACTCCAGGGTGTCTGTACCCCCAGGTCTGCTGATCTGGTTTTAGCTCTGAATTCAGCAGGTCCTTCTTTGTTTTTTTTAAAATCAGTTTATATTTGATTTCAGTTTTTCGGTAGAACCAGAAATCTCTAAAGTGAGGCACTGTAAAAAATAGTTAAATATATACTCTTAAAATGCATTAAAATATAAACCTAGACTAGATCGTGTGCAGAAATCATAAAGAAACCCAAGGTGCCACTGACTATCCAATCACAGAGCTTTCAGAGGAGGTTTAAAGAAAACATTTAATAACTTACAGTTGACAATGGCAATATTTATTCCTCTTGCCACATTCCCAGTCTTTTCTCCTATGAGCCTGAAACGTAGATAAGCATCGGTCAAAGAACCCCTTTCTCACCAAGCAGTGAGTAGCCCTCCCTGCTCTGTAAGATCCTCTCTTGGCAAAATTACTGTCCATCCTTTGTCACTTACCATTTCCTTGTAGATACGCACCGGCCTTGACCCAGCTCCCTTGAAAGTCACCCCTACACTCGCTCCACACATCCATCCCCACACATCTCTACAGTCTGAGTCCCTCAGGGAACCTGGAAACTGCATTTAGTCCTATAATTTATACAAATGGCCAGGGAGAGAAACACCAGTGTTTGTCTAGCACGGGCTCTTTGCAAACATTCTCTCACTGAATCCTCAACCTCCTCATGGGCGGGCGTTCATTTTCCCACTTTATAAATATGGAGTACAACAACCAGTAGAAGGGATTAGGAGCCAGAAAGTCTGGAGACAAACACACACACACAACACCTGGTTACTTTCATAGTATGATGAAGCTTACTAGACCATGAACAAGGAGATGAGAAGTGGGATGAGAAAGGAGATGGCAAGGTAAAGAGATACTGAAGATGTATACTTGCTGGGTTTCGACAGTTGATGGGATGCGAGGAACACAAGCGAAGGGTTGACAAACATGAAGGACACATTCAAACTGGCTGGCTGGAAAAAAAATGAGGTACAAGAGGTGGATGAATAAGAGATGGGTCTGACCCAACTCTGGTATCAGCTTCCATGCGTCCTCTCCCCATCAGTGCTCTGACGGAGGTTTTGCGGACACCTGGAGATGCTTCTATCCAATCACAAAATGTAACCCTGATTATCCCCTTAAATAAATCCCTTACACTACTTCACTTAATTTTTACTTTTAAATTGGAGAATATGAAATGCCAGTTTCAAGGGGATTGTGTCCTAAAACCAGGAAGAAGATTGACCTTCCTGGAAATGTGAAATATTACTGAAGATCTTTGTGTGTGTGTGAGCATGTGTGTGTGTGTGTGTGTGTGTGTGTGTGCATCTGTATGAGTGCATGCATCCTCTGTCAAGTTTTAAAATCAATGATACATTATCTTCATAAGAAGTCAAAGGCATGCAGATTAGAAAAGAAGTGTTATGACTGCCTTTTTTTTTTTTTTGTAGATGACATGATCACCTATGTAGAAAATCCAGTGGAGTCTACAACAAAGCTACTAGAACTAATAAGTGAGGTTAGGAAGGTTGCAGGATACAAGATCATTACATAAAAGTCAATTGTATTTCTACATACTAGCAACTAATGATGGGAAATTGAAATTTTAAACTTAATTTTTTTAACTTTTAAATTTTAAATTAAAAAATATGTACAATAGCATAAAAGTATGAGATATTTAGCGATAAATATGGCAAAAGTATCTGCAGATGCATACACTGAATACTACAAACCATTACTGAGACAAATTAGATTTAAATAAATTGAGGTAAGTAAAAGACTCAATATTGCTAAGATGTCAAGTCTCCCCAAATTATCTAGAGATCTAATGCAATCTCAAAAAGAAAAAAAAGAAAAAAGCCAGTAGGCTTTTGTGTAGGCATTTATAAGCTGATTCAAAAATTCATATGAAAATAGAATCTAGAATAGTCAAAATAATTTTGAAAAAAAAGAACAAAATTGAAGAAATTATAATATTGAACTTCAAGATTTACTGTAGAGTTATAGTTATCAAAATTACTGCATATAGTGAAAAGACAGACAAACAGATAAATGGAGGAGAATAGAGGGTCCAGAATTAGATATACACGTATATGGTCACTTGATTTTTGCCAGTGGTGCAAAAAGAATTCAGTAGAGAAAGACAGTATTATGAAAAATGGTGCTAGAACAATTAAGTAGCCATGTTTTTAAATGACTACAATTCATATTTCACACCATTTGCAAAAATTAATTCAACATGGGTATATCATATTATATAAAGTGGAAAACCTAAAATTATCCAACTTCTAGAAGTTTGGAAGAAACTTTGGAGAGCTTTGAAGAAAAATTTTGTGGGCTAGACAAAAGGTTCTTAGAGATGACATGAAAAACATGCTCCATAAAAGGAAAACATGGATAAATTAGACTTCATTAAAATTAAGAATTTCTGCTCTTTGATAAATACTGTAAGAGAAGAAGAACACAAGAAACAAGCTGGGAGAATCTATAGGAAAATCATATATTTAATAAAGAACTTGAATACAAAACACATAAACAAACCTCAGAATTCATAATAAGAAAACAACCCCATTAAAAATGAACAGAATTGAATAGACACTTAGCAAAGTAAGATATACACACAGCAAATAAACACATGAAAAGAGGCGCAACATCATTAGCTATTAGAGAAATGCAGATTAAGATCACAGTCAGATACTGCTGCATACCTATTAGAATGTCTACAGTTAGAAAGACTGACCATACCAAGCGCTGGTGAATATAGTGGCAGATTAACTGAAACTCTCATACACTGATAGGAATGTAAAATGGTACAGCCACTTTGCTTCAGATATTTTACCCCACTTTCTTCTTGCTTGCGTGGTTTCTGAAGAAAAGCCTGATGTAATTCCTACCCTGTTCTTTTATAAGTAAAGTGTTTTTTTTTGGTTTCATTTTATTTTGTGGTTGTTGTTGGTTTTGCCTCTGGCTACTTTCCAGATTTCCTCTTTGTCTTTAATCTTCTCTAGTTTGAATACAATTTACTTAGGTGTACATTTGGGGGTATTTATCCTGCTTGGTTTTCTCTGAGCTTCCTGGATCTGTGGTTTGGTGTCTGTGGATAATTTTGAAAAGTTCTCAGCAGTATTACTTCAAATATTTCTGTTTCTTTCTCGCTTCTTTTTTCTGGTATTCTTATTACATGTATTGTACCTTTTGTAGTTGTCCCACAGTTCTTGGATATTCTGTTCTTTTTTATTTTTCAGGTTTTTAATTATTTTTTTTCTTCCTCTTTTCTCAATTTGGGAGGTATTTTTGCCATAGCCTGAAGGTCAATGATTCTTTCCTTGGTTGTGTCCAGTCTACTAATGAGCCCATGAAAGGAGTTCTTCATTTCTGTCATGGTGTTTTTAATTTCCACCATTTCTTTTTCATCCTTCCTTAGGGTGTCCATCTGTCTGCTTACATTACTCATTTGTTCTTGTATTCTGTCCACTTTTTCTATTGCAGCTCTTAGCATATGAATCATAGCTGTTTTATATTCCTGGCATGCTAATTCCAAAATTTCTGCCATATTTGGGCAAGGTACTGATGCTTTCCCTGTCTCTTCAAACTGTGGTTTTTTACTTTTCGTGCGTCTTGTTATTTTTTGTTGAAAGCCAGACATGGTATACTTGGTAAATAGGTCTTTAGTGTGAATGTTATGTTCATCTGGCAGGGAGTTAGGCTCTGTTTACTATTTGCTGTAGCCGTAGGTGTCAGAGGCTAACATTTCTCCTCTCTTTCTTGGGTATCCCTATAGACTCTTTTACATTGGGTTTGAGACTTGCAGTTTTTTTCAGCTGTAATCCCTTGTTATTTTACAGGAGCCCTATTATGTGGTAGTAAGACGTCAGGAATGAGGAAGTGTTCCATAGGCCTGTGACCAGGTCTCAGTCTTTTAGTGAGCCTGTGCCCCTGAGCTGTGGCCTTCACAAGTGGCTTTTTTTTTTCTTTCACTCCTTAGGGGAGACAGGAAGGCCAGAGGGGCCTGGAGTTGGGTATTTTCCTCCCCCAGGTTGGCTAGTCTTTGGTAAAACCTTCATTGGTTAGACTCTGGTAAAACAGTTTCCCTCGAAGACAAGGCTGCTAAGAAGAACAGAGCATTGGGGACATATTTCAAAATGGCTACTTTCCCATTCCCACCGCCAGAAGCATGAGGGGATTTTTTCTTCAGTCTTCCCTTTGAAAGCCTGGTAGGGCTCCTGGAGGAGAAACTCAGGAAGGTGTAGGAGCTCCTCCAAGGCTTGGCCTCCAGGAGTTAATCTCTCAAGCTCATCCAAGCTCAGTCTCCAGCAATTAGTCACTTACCCTTTAAGGGTTCCTACCGGATGCTAGATCCAGCTGAGCTCCCTGCTCCAGGTAATCTGTGATTTGATGAATCTGCCTGTCTCTCCAGTTTTCAGGGCGGTGGTTTTCCCTGTGACCTCAATTCTCTTGTATGTATGCATTTTTAATATACAGCATAATTTGGGGTTTATGTGCTGTGATTCAATCTAAGAATTGCCTCCTTTGAATTGGCATTTTTACAGGCCACTTAATATATGTGAGATATATTTGTTCTTTATGAAAACTTCATAATTGGGTTGTTTTCTGTTTTTGCTGCTTGTCAAATATTTTAAATTTTGCTTTCACTATATGGTGTGTATTTTCTTTGCTTTGTTAAAGGTCAGGTATTAACGACAGCATAAGCATATTTTAACATGCCATCTAAAAAATGAAAAGACAAAATATGGAGAGCAGTTTTTAACGCAAAAGGGCTAACTACCTTAATACATAAAGAATCTTATAAATCAATTAAAAAAGCCCAGGGATAGGAATAAAAATGGGCAGGAGATATAAACAGTTCACAGAAAATACATACAGCCATCCCTCCGTATCTGCAGGACATTGGCTGCAGGACCTGCCACGGATACCAAAATCCACGGGTGCCCAAGTTCCATAGCCGGCCCTCTGTATCTGTGAGATCTGCATGAGTGGATTCAACCTACCATGGATCATAAACATACTATGTGATCCATGGTTGGTTGAATCCGCAGATGTGGAGCCCATGGGGAGGGAGGGCTGACTGTACAGCCATTCTTAGCATGAAAAGACCCTGGATTCACTCACAGCAAGAGCAATAAAACACTGATCTGAGACTAACTTTCTTCTCTCAGAATGGCAAAACTCAAAATATTAGTCAACATGCCTTACTGGACAGACTGTGAGGGAACAGTCATTCTCATTGTGTTAAGCTGAGTCCTCTGAAAAGCAGATACCAAAACAGGGTTAAATGAGCTAGAATTTTTATTAGGGGAAATACCTACGAGAGAAGGTGAGAGGGGTGGGGTTAAGCAGGGCGAGTTGTCAGACCCCAACTCAAGCCTGACCCTAAGGGGAGGAAAGGGAAAAAGCTGGGGTGGGCATGTCCTAGGCGGCCAGGCAGTCTCAGGAGACTTCGGCAAGGCCAATGGGCATCTTGGAACGCAAGCTGGGCTTCAGCTGAGCCTGTGTGGCCCAGGAATGGGGCTGCCTGGTATCTCAAGGTTCTGATAAGGATTCTCTCCTTGACCAAACTCTACTCAGGCCCCCCGAGCTCTTTTTAAACTAGGCCTGACTTTTGGACTTCTGCTCATCTCTGCATTGTCCAATTTTAGCAAGAATTCTGCTAAGTCGGTTTAACCAGAAAGCCCCACCTTTGATATGTGATGGCCATCCATATTAAATCAGTTTCTTAATCCTCCTCCACCCTCCAGGTCCCGCCTTCAGCAAGAATCTTGTTAACCTGTTTAGCCAGAATCCCCTCAACCCTGAAGTTTCCTCCTAGTAATTTTCTATCCACAATCTCCACCCTGCTCCTTGGCTGTAAATGCTTGCCCGTGATGTGTCTGGAGTTGAATCCAATCTCTCTCCCCTACAAGACCCCACAAGAGTGGTCCCTATGCTTACTGCCATCACCCCCTTGAATAAAGTCGGCCTGACCATTTTCACGAAGTGTCATGAATAATTTTTTCTGTAACAGGTCTCAGTCACTGGCTAGGAGCAGCCAGGGGAGGCCGGGCCTCCAGCAAACCTACTATGGATTTTAGAATGCAGCAACTGGAACTCTTGGCCAATGAACTACCTGCCCCTAGAAACCTGAGAAGTGCATTCTCACGGTCACCACACTCAAACATTGCCGGAGTGAGAGTCACTAATTCCAGGCAAAGACTTCCAAATTCAAAGTGGGAGCTATTTATAATTGAGAAATCTATCCTCGGCCAAACTCTCAGTTAATCGTTGGTGGGAATGAATACATTTTAAACATGAAGAATCTTTAAAAATATTACCTCCCCTTATACCCTTTTCTCAGGATGTTATTGGAAGATGTGCTCCAGCAAAACAAGGGTGGAAACTAAGAAAGTGGAAGGTACTGTATCCAGGAAACAGGGACTCCAGCTACAGAGAGGGAGGCAAAGGTCATCCCCAGGATGGTGGTGGGGAGGGGTCCCCGAATGTCAGCCGCACGGTAGCTGCAGGGTAACCTGGCCGATTGGAGAGGGACAGAAGCTTCACGGGTGAAGCTGGTAAGTGTCTGATGTGAGAGATTTATTTTAACCAGAGGAAAGTTTAGGGATTAAACTGATGTAACTTCATGGAAAACCAAGTGAGCCAACAGTAAACGAAACGTAATTATTGTACATGCTTCAGTCATGTAGAACCTCTGTTTAGTCCCGTTAGAAAAAAAACAAACTGGAGGGACTTCCCTGGTGGCGCAGTGGTTAAGACTCCGTGCTCCCAATGCAGGGGCCCGGGTTCAATCCGTGGTCAGGGAACTAGATCCCACATGCATGCCGAAGCTAAGAGTTCGCATGCCACAAACTAAGGAGCCCACAGCTAAGACCCGGTGCAACCAAATTAATTAATTAAGTAGTAAAAAAAACCAAACTGGAGGCCACAGTTTGAGTATATCCCTAGATGGACCCTCATAGTCACAAACCCAAACTTAAAACTGCCCTGACGTCCCCCAAATGCTGACTCTGACCTTAAACAAAACCTAAGCTTTCTTTATGTCAGCATGACCTTGCAGTTATGAACAAGTCAGCTCATGCAATGCAACAGCACATAAGTTTCTAGTAACAAACCACACTAGAAAACACTGCACTTACTCATTCAAACTTTATAAGCCGAGCCGTGGCCATGGAGCGCCACGCCACCTAACCGCCTTCCATTTGGAAATCTTGTTTGCCAGGAGTTGGGTTCTCCCTTGGTAAAATATTCCTATCAAGTAAACTCTCTGAATTTTATTTTCACAGTCATAATCATGTAAAGGATGAAGTTTGCTCAAACCGTGATGACAGTATAGTAACTTAATCAGGACAATGGTAAGGGAAGAGGACAGGAATTGGGTGATGGTGGAAAAGAGCTGACCTCCCGAGGGGCAGGGCAGCTGATAGCGCTGAAAAGCGGAAACAAGGAAGTTGTAATGTAAACCCGCTGTTTAGAGGTATGGGTGTGAGTGAGTAGGGGGACTCTACTGACAGATGGAGGGGGCTGTCCCTGGGGGAGGTATGTTTGCAGGTGCCCAGGACATGCTGGTTGTAGGAATGAAGCAAATGGCAAAAAACCTCGTCTTTCTACATAAACCTGATATATATATAAATATATAAATATATATATAAATATATAAATATATATATATATATATATATATATTTTTTTTTTTTTAAGGCCATACAATGTGGCCTGTGGGATATCAGTTCCCCGACCAGGGCTCAAACCCAGGCCCTCGGCAGTGAAAGCACAGAGTCCTGACCACTGGACCGCCAGGGAATTCCCAAACCTGTATATTTTATTTGTAAAACAACGAGATCTCTGCAACCCATCCTTTCTGTTCCAGGGACTTGTTACAAGAAAACACAACACTAGAGGCACAGCAAGTGTCTTGGCATCTGGCCTCATTGATTCCTGTTCCTTTTAATTTCCTTTACTTGTGCTTATCCTGCTTTATTCTGCACTGAATTCTGAAAAACATCTAGAATACTGTTTGAAGCAGGCAAGCTACCTTTGGTTCTACACATTCATAGAGAGGGTTAGCTGTTCCTTTAGACTACTGGATTCAAGTTGGTCCACACAGCAGATCCTACGTTTGCCCGGGTGGAATCCTGGCTCTGTCACTAACAGCTGTGTGATGAGGGGCAAGTGACTGAACCTCTCTGTGACTCAGTTGCCTTGTCTGTATCATGGGAATAATAATGGTACCTACCTCAGACAGAGTTCTATGAAGTTAAAGTATACGTGAGTTGGTTTGTACCAGGTGAGATGCAGTAGCTCCTATGCATGGTCAGGAGAAGGTGTCAGGCACTGTGGAGCAGGGCAAATCCTGGGCTCTGGGATCTGAGCTTGAAAAATCCCCTTCTGGCGATGTGATTCTGGATGAGTGACCCCCTCCCACTGTCCCCACCCTTCCCAGGTCTTCCCGCCTCTTCCTTGCCAAGGGTTCCTGCTCAGTTTTCAATCTACCTCAATGACAATCCCATTCATCAGGGCATCACCTTTGAAATTACACACACACACACACACACACACACACACACACACACACACACACACAATTACCATACAGCATTTACCATGGACATTTGCAAACTCTGTTTGTTCTCTCCAACTATACCACTGGTTCTTAATGGGGTGGGGGGTAGGATTTTGCCACCTAGGGGACATGTGACAATGTCTGGGTCGTGTGTGGTTGTCACAGCCGGTGGGGAGGATGGGTATTCTCTGGCATCTAGTGGGTGGAGGCCAGGGGTGCTGCTAACCCTGAAATGCTCAGGGCAGCCCCTACCATGCAGGGTGTCCATGGGGTTGAGGCAGAGAACCCTGAACTGTGATGTCAGCTTCTTGGGCAGGAGCCACGTGTTCCATGTCACGGTCCCTCTGCTGAGTGCCTCACCCTCTGGAGTTCATCGGTGGATGAATGTTTATCAACAAACTGTCCGGCAGAGCAAAGGGGACCTTAGAGACATGATGGACCTGCAGAGCGAAGGGGCTATTTCTACCCAACTCCCAAATATTGAATGAGGGGATATGCCAGGACTGTGTAAGGTGTACGAAGCTGAATCCGACCCCCTCTC
This sequence comes from Delphinus delphis, assembly GCF_949987515.2. NCBI lineage: Eukaryota > Metazoa > Chordata > Mammalia > Artiodactyla > Delphinidae > Delphinus > Delphinus delphis. The sequence goes on from NC_082686.1 coordinate 4,269,370, forward strand.
TGAATGCACTGCCTGCTCCTTGGGAGAACAAGGTACGTGCAGAGACCAAGGGACTGAGAGTGGAGGGGTGGAAATGCAGCAAGTGCCGAGTGCTGTGGGCAACAGCTAACCAACAAAAAAAGGGAAAGTGTGCCTGGTTTGGGGGAAATGGTGGGATAATTGGGAATGACTTCCTACTCAGGGTTAGGAACAGACCACATTTTCTCTCATTTGTAATAATTACTTAATCGCCCAAACCATCCTTAAGCTTGGTGTTGTGGGTTGCACTGTGTTCCCTCAAAGTTCAAATGGTGAAGTCCTAACCCCTAGAACCTCAGAATGTGACCTTATTTGGATATAGACCTTTAAAGAGATGACTGAGTTAAAATGAGGTCTTTAGGGTGACCCTAACCCAAAATGACTGGTGTCCCTTTTAAAAGGGGAAAATTGGATCGAGACACACACACAGAGGGATGGCGCTGTGAAGACACAGGGCAAAGTCGGCATCTACAAGCCAAGGAGGGAGAATGGGACAGACTCTCCCTTGCAGCCTCAGAAGGAACCAGCCCTGCCCACACCTTGATCTTGACGTCTGGCCTCCAGAACTGAGAGAGAATGAATGTCTGTTGTTTAAACAGCCCTGTCTGTGTACTTTGTTATGGCAGCCCTAGCCATGGAATACACTGGGCTAGGACACTTCCAAGTGCCAGGGTTTATTGGGCTGTCAAGGGTAAGGCAGTGGCACAGAAGCTGAACCGAGCTACGTGGGGGGTAGGGGCTGCAGGGAGAGATGACACTGGCTTTAACCCATGAGGGTGAGGATCAAAACCCAAATGCAAGGACAGCCGTATCCGCTGAGTTTTGATGTCTCCCTGACTTTGAAGGGCTAGAGTACAAAATATGTACTGAGCTTTTTGCTAACTGCTGTCAAATGAAAGTCCAACTCGGGACACATAAAAGCAATCTACGGGTCCCACCTCCCCACCCTCGGCACAGCATGCATTCTCATTTTCCCTCGGATGCCCCCCAGCCTCTGCCTGAGGTCAAGAAGATGCCTTTCTCTCCTGGGGCAGACTTGCTGCTTGGTCAGCCTCAGAGAAGGGGAAGAACCAAGTGGGAGAGCTAGGTTTTCTTTTCCTGCTGTAGTACTTACACCTCATCCTCAAAGCAGATCTTGGCATACTTGTCCCTGCCACCCCCACTGAGCAACCGGTAGGCGTAGGTGTTTGGGGGACACGGGGTCCAGTGGTCACATTTTTGCCTTTTTGGGGCTGGGGCTGTAACAAAAAGGAATATAACAGTTAGCATCATGCAGTATTGATCAGGTGAACCCATTGCTTGACTGTGAACGGCAGCTGTTCTGTCCCAAGACTTCACACTAGCAAGTCCCAGTAACAGTGGGGGAAAACTGGGAAGACAAAAAATTAATTTAACCTGCTTTTGTCTTCAAATAGCAAACATGCCAAAGGGAGGGGATGTTGAGTAGGCGGAACAATTTCAGAAGGGTTGGGAATCACTCTTGATCGTCATGACTGCCATTCTGGGATTGCAAGGCATAGCCTTTTGTATTCCAATTAAAGAAAGATTAGTTGGGTCTAAGAGTGCTGGTGAATCAAGAAGTAGCCTATGGAGCATCTATCCAGCTTCTGCATTTACACTCCTGAAACACACACACACCCTTGACCACCACTCTAGCCATGGCTGACCCCTCTCCTTTCCCTCGAGCTTGAGATGCTGAGATTTTCTGCCTGGGCTGCTATGTCAGTGCTGGCAGGCCCTGGAGATGTCATGCCCAGTGACAGGGGTCAGCACTTGGGGAGGACTGAGGTCAGCTGGTGCTGGGTACCCTCTGTATCTCCCACTGCTGGGTGCCTCGTTGCCATCACTACCACTCATGTCTCTCCCCTTTCACAGGTGTGGCTGTCCACTGTCACCCACAGAACCCACTGTCCTGTGCTGGGTTCAATTTAAATCCCTAGTCTCCAGAAAAAAAAAAAATCAGAAAGTGCTCTCACTCCCCCAGCTTGACTGGGGACGTGCTGTTTTACGGATCGCCGCGTCTCCTCTGTTTTAGCACATCTGGCTAGAAGCACAGCCAGCAGAGTGGCTGCAAGGCCCTGTTGGGGGAAACCAGGACACAGGCAGTGCTGTGATGGCCGAGTGCTCTGGGGGTTGAGCTGGACCAGGACTGAACTGCTTGGTGAACACAGGGATGCAGCTGCGCACCCAGTCCTGGTGCCCAGGAGGACACAGAGTTCTGGGGCCTGTGCACCCCAACATCGTGCTTACTCAGCCCTTCACATCTTCCTCCCCTTTACCTACTTCATCCCCATCACTAAACAAAGCCCCAACCCACCCTGCGCTGCCCAGCTTGCCCTGATTTATTTTCTTTTTCTTAGCCCTCATCACTGCCTAATATCCTGCAATTTCCTTTTTAAAAGCTTCTCCATAAGGACAGGGATGTTGTCTATTTATTTTCACTTTATAACCGCAGCACCAATTCTGTGTGCAGCGCAAGCAGCTGCTCCATCAGTGTTGTTGAACGAAAGTGTAACCGAGCAGGACCCTATGGGGCCTTCCTGAGAGAGACGCCCCACTGCCACCACAGAGTCCTCTGCCTGCCTCTTGTTTGTAGAAAAGCTGTAGTCTCCTAGGGCTACCCTGAGCCACAAAAGCCTGGTTCAAGAATTAATGATTGACAAGTCCAGGAAGTGCAGAGAGTCCCATACAGGAAAAATCCAAGGAGAAACACGCCAAGACATATTAATCAAACTATCAAAAATTAAATACAAAGAAAAAATATTAAAAGCAACAAGGGAAAAACAACAAATAACATACAAGGGAATCATAAGGTTAACCATAAGGTTAACAGCTGATCTTTCAGCAGAAACTCTGCAAGCCAGAAGCGAGTCACAGGACATATTTAAAGTGATGAAAAGGCAGAACCTACAACCAAGATTACTCTACCCAGCAAGGATCTCATTCAGATTCGACAGAGACATTAAAACCTTTACAGACAAGCAAAAGCTAAGAGAATTCAGCACCACCAAACCAGCTTTACAACAAATGTTAAAGGAACTTCTCTAGGCAGGAAACACAAGAGAAGGAAAAGACCTCCAATAACAAACCCCCCAAAATTAAGAAAATGGTAATAGGAACATACATATCGATAACTACCTTAAATGTAAATGGATTAAATGCTCCAACCAAAAGACACAGACTGGCTGAATGGATACAAAAACAAGACCCATATATATGCTGTCTACAAGAGACCCTCTTCAGGCCTAGGGACACATACAGGCTGAAAGTGAGGGGATGGAAAAAGGTATTCCATGCAAATGGAAATCAAAAGAAAGCTGGAGTAGCAATTCTCATATCAGACAAAATACACTTTAAAATAAAGACTATTACAAGAGACAAAGAAGGACACTACATAATGGTTGAGGGATCAGTCCAAGAAGAAGATATAACAATTGTAAATATTTATGCACCCAACAAAGGAGCACCTCAATACATAAGGCAAATGCTAACAGCTATAAAAGGGGAAATCAACAGTAACACAAACATAGTAGGGGACTTTAACACCCCAGTTTCACCAATGGACAGATCATCGAAAATGAAAATAAATAAGGAAACACAAGTTTTAAATGATACATTAAACAAGATGGACTTAATTGATATTTATAGGACATTCCATCCAAAAACAACAGAAAACACTTTCTTCTCAAGCACTCATGGAACATTCTCCAGGATAGAGCATATCTTGGGTCACAAATCAAGCCTTGGTAAATTTAAGAAAACTGAAGTTGTATCAAGTATCTTCTCCAACAACAACACTATGAGACTGGATATCAATTACAGGAAAAAAATCTGCAAAAAATACAAACACATGGAGACTAAGCAATATACTACTAAATAACCAAGAGATCACTGAAGAAATCAAAGAGGAAAGCAAAAAATACCTAGAAACAAATGACAATGAGAACACGATGACCCAAAACCTATGGGATGGAGCAGAAGCTGTTCTAAGAGGGAAGTTTAGAGCAATACATCCTACTTCAAAAAACATCTCAACTAAAAATCCTAACATTACACCCAAAGCAATTAGAGAAAGAAGAACAAAAAACTCCAAAAGTTAACAGAAGGAAAGAAACCATAAAGATCAGATCAGAAATAAATGAAAAAGAAATGAAGAAAACAATAGCAAAGATCAATAAAACTAAAAGCTGGTTCTTTGAGAAGATAAACAAAATTGATAAACCATTAGCCAGACTCATCAAGAAAAAAAGGGAGATGACTCAGATAAATAGAATTAGAAATGAAAAAGGAGCAGTAACAAGTGACACTGCACAAATACAAATGATCATGAGAGATTACTACAAGCAACTCTATGCCAATAAAATGGACAACCTGGAAGAAATGGACAAATGCTTAGAAAAGTACAACCTTCCGAGGCTGAACAAGGAAGCAATAGAAAATATAAACAGACCAATCACAAGCACTGAAATTGAGACTGTGATTAAAAATCTTCCAACAAACAAAAGCCCAGGACCAGATGGCTTTACAGCCGAATTCTATCAAACATTTAGAGAAGAGCTAACACCTATCCTTCTCAAATTCTTCCAAAATATAGCAGAGGCAGGAACACTCCCAAACTCATTCCACAAGGCCATCATCACCCCGATACCAAAACCAGAAAAAGATGTCACCAATAAAGAAAACTACAGGCCAATAACACTGATGAACATAGATGCAAAAATCCTCAACAAAATACTAGCAAACAGAATCCAACAGCACATTAAAAGGATCATACACTATGATCAAGTGGGTTTTATCCCAGGAATGCAAGGATTCTTCAATATATGCAAATCAATCAATGTGATAAACCATATTAACGAACTGAAGGATAAAAAACATATAATAATCTCAATAGATGCAGAAAAAGCTTTTGACAAAATCCAACACTCATTTATGATAAAAAAAAAAATCCCTGCAGAAAGTAGGCATAGCAGGAACTTACCTCAACATAATAAAAGCCATATATGACAAACCCACAGCCAACATTGTTCTCAGTGGTGAAAAACTGAAACCATTTCCTCTAAGATCAGGGAAAAGACAAGGTTACCCACTCTCACCACTATTATTCAACACAGTTTTGGAAGTTTTAGTCACAGCAATCAGAGAAGTAAAAGAAGTAAAAGGAATCCAAATTGGAAAAGAAGAAGTAAAGCTGTCACTGTTTGCGGATGACATGGTACTATACATAGAGAATCCTAAAGATGCTACCAGAAAACTACTAGAGCTAATCAATGAATTTGGTAAAGCAGCAGGATACAAAATTAATGCACAGAAATCTCTTGCATTCCTATACACTAATGATGAAAAATCTGAAAGTGAAATTAAGGAAACACTCTCATTTACCTCTGCAACAAAAAGAATAAAATACCTAGGAATAAATCTACCTAAGGAGGCAAAAGACCTGTATACAGAAAATTGTAAGACACTGATGAAAGAAATTAAAGATGATACAAACAGGTGTTAAGATACACCATGTCCTTGGATTGGAAGAATCAACATTGTGAAAATGGCTATACTACCCAAAACAATCTACAGATTCAATGCAATCCCTATCAAATTACGAGTGGCATTTTTTACAGAACTAGAACAAAAAAATCTTAAAATTTGTATGGAGACACAAAAGACCCCATATAACCAAAGCAGTCTTGAGGGAAAGAAATGGAGCTGGAGGAATCAGACTCCCTGACTTCAGACTATACTACAAAGCTACAGTAATCAAGACAGTATGGTACTGGCACAGAAATAGAAATATAGATCAATGAAACAGGATAGAAAGCCCAGAGATAAACCCATGCACATATGGTCACCTTATTTTTGATAAAGGAGCCAAGAATATATAATGCAGAAAAGACTGACTCTTCAGTAAGTGGTGCTGGGAAAACTGGACAGCTACATGTAAAAGAATGAAATTAGAACATTCCCTAACACCATACACAAAAATAAACTCAAAATGCATTAAAGACCTAAATGTAAAGCCAGACACTATCAAACTCTTAGAGGAAAACATAGGCAGAACACTTATGACATACGTCAGTGCAAGATCCTTTTGGACCCACCTCCTAGAGAAATGGAAATAAAAACAAAAATAAACAAATGGGACCTAATGAAACTTAAAAGCTTTTGCACAGCAAAGGAAACCATAAATAAGACAAAAAGACAACCCTCAGAATGGGAGATAATATTTGTAAATGAAGCAACTGACAAATGATTAATCTCCAAAATTTACAAGCAGCTCATGCAGTTCAATATCAAAAAAACAAACAACCCAATCCAAAAATTGGCAGAAGACCTAAATAGACATTTCTCCAAAGAAGATATAGAGATTGCCAACAAACACATGAAAGGATGCTCAACATGACTAATCATTGGAGAAATGCAAATCAGTACTACAATGAGGTATCACCTCACACCCGTCAGAATGGCCATCATCAAAAAATCTACAAAAAATAAATGCTGGAGAGGGTGTGGAGAAAAGGGAACACTCTTGCACTGTTGGTGGGAATGTAAATTGATACAGCCATTACGGAGAACAGTATGGAGGTTCCTTAAAAAACTAAAAATAGAAGTACCATATGACCCAGCAATCCCACTACTGTGCATATACCCTGAGAAAACCATAATTCAAAAAGAGTCATGTACCACAATGTTCATTGCAGCTCTATTTAAAATAGCCAGGACATGGAAGCAACATAAGTGTCCATTGATAGATGACTGGATAAAGAAGATGTGGCACATATATACAATGGAATATTACTCATCCATAAAAGAAATAAAACTGAGTTATTTGTAGTGAGGTGGATGAACCTAGAGTCTGTCATACAGAGTGAAGTAAGTCAGAAAGGGAAAAACAAATACCATATGCTAACACATATATATGGAATCTAAAAAAATAAATGGTTCTGAAGAACCTAGGGGCAGGACAGGAATAAAGATGCAGATGTAGAGAATGGATTTGAGGACACGGGGAGGGGGGAGGGTAAGCTGGAACGAAGTGAGAGAGTGGCATGGACATATATACACTACCAACTGTAAAACAGATAGCTAGTGGGAAGCAGCCGCGTAGCACAGGGAGATCAGCTCAGTGCTTTGTGACCACCTAGAGGAGTGGGATAGGGAGGGTGGGAGGGAGATGAAAGAGGGAGGAGATATGGGGATATATGTATACGTATAGCTGATTCACTTTGTTATAAAGCAGAAACTAGCACACCATTGTAAAGCAATTATACTCCAATAAAGATGTTTAAAAAAAGAGAAAAAAAATAAAGCTACCCTATGGTGGGGGGGTGGGGTGTGTGTGGGTAAATTAGAGTTTGGGATTAACATATACATTCTACTATATATAAAATAAACAAGAAGGATTTACTGTATAGCATGGGGAAATACACTCAATATCTTATAATAAGCTATAATGGAAAAAAATCTGAAAAAGAATATATATATAACTGAATCACTGCGCTGTACAGCAGAAACTGACACAACATTGTAAATAAACTATACTTCATTTAAAAAAATAAAAATTAAAAAAAGTTAAAAAGAATTAATGATTGAAAGGATGTGAACATGTAGTGACCAAAATAGCAGTTGGGTTAGTAGAACTGGTAACAATTTAAATAGTAAATCAGCCATATGGCAATCACAGAATCTTTACTTCCTCCCTGAAGGACATGGATAACAGTATCTGAAAAATATTCCTGAGTTGTTTTTCAGGTGTTAAAACCATCACCAAATGGAAGAAGTTAACTACTCGATGACCATGAGCACGTAGCCTCTAGAACTACTGCTGCCTGAGGATTGGTAAAATGTGACCCTGCCCCTTACCTCACCATCAACCAATCAGAGAACTCTGCCCAAGCTGATCACGTACTCCAAGACTCTCTCCCTCACCTTGCCTTTAAAAATGCTTCCCTGAAACCCATCGGGAAGTTCTGGTCTTTTGAGCACTAGCTGCCTGGACTCCTCGCTTGGCATCTACAATAAACGCTGCACTTTCCTTCACCACAACCAGGTGTCAGTAGACTGGCTTTACTGCAAGTGGGTGAGCAGACCCAAGCTTAGTTCGGTAACGAATGAATATGGACATCTGGTCCCTCGTGGGGCAGAAATCTGCAGCTACTTTGGCAGAAAACTCAGAGACACTGAACCCTGCTCCCTCCTGCAAAAGGGAAGAGGGACGTTGAGTCAGGGCTTTCTGCACACATGCTACTGCAGCTCTGGTCTACTTTTACCAATTTTTCCTCCTGTGGATTCTAATTTTTTAAATATCGAAGGACCTTGGGATTTTATCTTTTCTTATCTAGTTTCTGAAGAAAAACACTGAAAGTAATAGACAGGCAAAAGGAAGGAAAAAATCCTATGCATATTCACCCTACAGAATCTTCACTGTTTTACCTTTTGGTATATTTCCTTCCAGACTTTTCTATGCCCGCAGAGGGCATCTGCAATGTTGGAAAACATGGATTAGACATATACAAATAGTATGTTACCTCACTTACATTTTCATATAATATACTCAATACGTTTTTTCTTAATCTCCAGTTACCTAAATTCAAAGCAAGGGGCCCGACCATTAACATGAAAATGCGCCAAAAATACGGTATTTGCTCAATCTTTCCTGGTTTTGAACACTGAAGTGTATTTATTTCAGTTTTTTAAAAATTTAATGATAATGCTCATTACTTTGAATTTAGAAGTAATTTACCTAAAAACACACTGAGCATGGTACTTGAAAATGTAACTAACATACTGCTTAAAAGTTAGGTGTGCCCTGTTTCCTGAGTCTGTAGATGTCCTGAGTATGTATACAGATGGTCCTTGATTTACGATGGTTCTACTTTATGATGGTGCACAAGGGACATGCTTTCAGCAAAAAACGTGCTTCGAATTGTGAATTTTTATCCTTTCCCAAGCTAGTGATGTGTGGTCCAATGTCTTTGTGATGCTGGGCAGTGAGAGCTGCAGCTCCCCGTCAGCTACAGGACCAGGAGGGTGAACAACCGATACCCTGACAACCATGCTGGACCCAGACAGCACTTTTGTTTTTCATTTTCAGTACAGTATTCAGTAAATTACAGGATATAGTCAACACAATTAGAAAATAGGCTTTGTGATAGATGAGGTGGCCCAACCGTAGGCTAGTGTACGTGTTCAGAGTATGGTTAAGGTAGGCTAGGCTAAGCAAGGATGTTCAGTATGTTGGGTGTGTTAAATGCATTTTGAACTTATGATATTTTCAACTCATTATAGGCGTATTGGGATGCAACCCCATCATAAGTGGAGGAAGCTCTGTACTCAGTCTGGAGAGAACCCTCTTAAAGTGAGATCCACACTCATTCTGCCTGCCACCTGCATTTCGCTTAATGTAGGCGAGCCTTCCCTAACAAGCACACACAAACTTGCTCACTGGCCCCTGCTGTTCTTGGCAGGACTCCTTCAAGATTCACTGAACCAGCTCCCTGCTCTTGGAGAAGGACAATATTTCCAGGCCCTATGCCGTCATCACGATGCTGTCGGAGTACCCTGACTACATGATCCTTTTGACCTCCATCCTCACCGAGCGCTGGGCGTGCAGACAGGTGTGCTGTGACCCACAGAGGTGGATGGTCTAACACAGCCCCAGTCCCAGGAGAGCTTAAAAGATAAGGTCACGAGGACGCCGCGCACCACCTGACCCCCACGGGTCACGGTAGTTTGGAGACAGGATGATAGCAGATTCGTATGGGAGGTAGGGAGGGAAACCAGAAAGGGTATTTTACTTTATTTTTAAGCCAGCTGAAAAAACAGAAGCAAACAGGGTCTGATAACATTGCCAATGAGTGGGAGAAAGATTCCCATGGGGTGAAAGAGACAGCATATCTTCCGGAGCCACGGCTAAGCGTCACCCACGCTGCTTTTGAGGCTGAACAGTTAAGAACGACTACACAGGTGTAACTACCCATCTTCCCAGCCACTAACCCTGTGTGCTGACTCTCTCCTGTGCCAGCCACATGGTCTGATCAGTAAGTGCACGACGCAGCTCAGAGAGCAGAGAGAAGTTAAACTTGGGTGAGAAATTAAACCTCTGAGTAACAGGAAAGGAGAGGACCAAAAGGGGAAAGAGCGCTTCTTCACAAAAATGTTGGGAAGCTTTAGAAAACAATCTGCATTTTTATGATTTAGCTAAGGGCTGTGCCTGCAAACGTATCAAATAAGAGCTTTATATATTTAATATAATGTAAATAATATTAAAATATATTGCTATATTGTAAAAATAGCAAGTGAATGGTTTCTTTTTTATTGAAGTATAGTTGATAGCTGATTGAAAATGTTGTGTGAGGCTTCCCTGGTGGCGCAGTGGTTGAGAGTCCGCCTGCCCATGCAGGGGACGCGGGTTCGTGTCCCGGTCTGGGAAGATCCCACATACTGTGGAGTGGCTGGGCCCGTGGGCCATGGCTGCTGAGCCTGCGCGTCCGGAGCCTGTGCTCCGCAGCGGGAGAGGCCACAACAGTGAGAGGCCCGCGTACCACAAAAAAAAAAAGAAAAAAAGAAAAAAAAATGTTGTGTGAGTTTCAGGTGTACAGCAAAGTGATTCAGTTTTATATATATATATATATATATATACATACACATATATGTACAGATATATGGCTTCTTTTTTTATACATTTATTTAATTAATTTATTTATTTTTGGCTGTGCTGCGTCTTTGTTGCTGCACGTGGGCTTTCACTAGCTGCGGCAAGCAGGGGCCGCTCTTCGTTTCGGTGGGTGGCCTTCTCTCTGCGGTGGCTTCTCTTGTTGCAGAGCACAGGCTCTAGAGCGCAGGCTCAGTAGTTGTGGCGCACAAGCTTAGTTGCTCCGCAGCACGTGGGTTCTTCCCAGACCAGGGCTCGAACCCGTGTCCCCTGCATCGGCAGGCAGATTCTTAACCACTGCACCACCAGGGAAGTCCTGGATATACGGTTTCTAGGTAACGTTTATTTCAGGTGTACAGCAAAGTGATTCAGTGATACAAACACACACACACACACACACACACACACACACACACACACACACACACATATATCAAGATAAAGTTTATTTCGCCTAGAAATAAGCTGTGAAGCTGAACTTGCAGGCATTCACTACTTGCCCTTCTTTCATTGGCACCGGGACCAACAAGCCTTGTGAGCCCTGAGTACGATCTCTAAGTGCACCTCCAGGACAGGGGCCTAAGGCAGGGCAGCAGGTTCCAAACTGGGGTGGGGTGGGGAAGCGTGGTGGGGGGAGACAGAGGGAACGGGATCAAGCCATACGGAGGTTCCAGGGAGTTTGGGTTCTTCCCCTCAGCTGTCCCTTGTCCGTCCTCCTGCCCGCCAGAAAGAAACATGGTTGGCCCTCCCTCCTTTCCGAGGGGTCGCATCTTGGATTCAACCAACCAGAGACTGAAAAGATTGCAAAAAAATTCCAGAAAGATCCAAAAAGCAGAATTTGAATTTGCATCCTGTAGGCAACGATTTATATAGCATTTACATTGTCTTAGGTATTGTATGTAATCTAGAGATGACTTAAAGTGTGTAGGAGGGTTTGTCAAGAGGGTAAATCCTCAGAATTCTTATCACAAATTTTTTTTTTCTATTTCTTTAGTTTTCTATCGATATGAGATGACAGATATTCACTAAACTTGCGATAATCATTTCCTGATGTTTGTAAGTCAAATCATGATGCTGTATGCCTTAAACTTATACAGCGTTGTACGTCAATTATATCTCAATAAAATTGGAAGAAAAAAAGAAGAGAAAAAAATAAAGTATATGGGAGGATGTGGGTAGGTTATATGCAAATATTGCACCGCTTTACATAAGGCACTTGAGCAGCCGTGCATTTTGGTATCCGCGGGGGTCCTGGAATCGATCCCCCATGGACGCGGGGGGTGACTGTAGTAGTCACAACCCGGCTTGGTGTTCCAAAACTCACGGGAAACCTGAGAAATGCTCGTCACAGCAGTGAGCTGCCACGTTATGCCTGTCCGACTGGCAAACTCAGAAAGCTGGGACACGCGAGTGTTGGTGAGGATGGTGTGAGACAGGGGCCTGGCAGGCAGGCCCATTCTGGAAAGGCGTCGGGCTCGACTGAGTCACCTGAAGCTGACACGCACGCTATGGCTCCACTCCTGCGTACGTAAATCCCGAAGAAAATTTCAGCCAGGTCCACAGAGAGAGCTGTGAGGGTGCTCCCCGCACAGCCTCTGTGTGGTGCTAGGCTAGAGGCAATGCGGAGCCATCTCCAAGTCCCCACGAGGGAAAGAGGAGGAAAAGGCGAGGACTCGTGCCCCGGCGTGATGCAGCTGCGAGCAGCTTCGCAGGAGGAACGCCCACAGCACGACGGGGCCTTGGGCATGGCGCTGAGTGACACCAAGAGCCAGGTCTGTAAGAGCACCGGAATGCAGGCTGGTAAGACAGGACAGCCTGGTCTGCAATTAGCTGTTCAAGCAGAAAGGTGTCATTAGATGCCTCTGAGCACTGGGAGAGAAGTCAGAGAGGGAAGTGGGGACAAAGGGAGAAATCAACAAAATGAGGGCAGCTTGGGCCGTGGCAGTGATGGCGTGGCAGGCAGATTACCTCCACCCCTGGTACAGAGGTGAGAATCGGGGAGTGTGGCCAGACCACTCGACGTGGCTGTCCTCTTGCTCTCTGTCCCTCCTCTGCTTGACCAGGGCCTGCTGCACCGACACCCCACTCACATGACTGACCTTCCTACGTGCTTGCCCCGGGCTCAGCTAGTGACTGTTCTTATCAAGGGGGCGGTGAGGGGCCTGGTCCTCTGCTGGTTTCCCTGGTAACCGATGAGCCAACCTGAGGCCAATTCCCCTGTAACTGCCAACCCCCCCGCCGCCCCGAGGAGCAAGGTCTGCGGCCAGGTCCTGCCCACCACGGTGGGGTGTGGCTCCAGGACCTTGTTCCAGACGTGTAAGCTCCCCCATCCGTTAGACCAACGATGCCTGTGTTGCTGACCCTGGGCACTTTCTTGGGTCTTGAAGCTGGGCAAGTGCAGGGCTTGTAGGCCTGCGGGGGGCAGCCCAATGGGGAGAAAAGGGGGAGAGGTAGTCCGAGGAGGGGAGACTTGGGAAGCTGAGTCCTGCCGGGGAGGGAGACTGTGCGTCTGTCCTTTCCCAGCGGCGAGCACAGAACCTTCCACAAAGTCGAGGGACTGAATGTGAGGCCTAATCGCCCCCAATGAAACACGAGGAATAGGGAGAGGCAGGGAGGCCAGAGCAGGGAGAGCTGGTGCCCACGCAGATTCCAGCAGCTCCCAAGGATCCTGACCGGGAAGAGTTGGGCCATGTCTAGAAATGAGCGCGAGCCAGTGGGACTTGCCCATGAGTGCGAAATCGCATGGAAACGGAAAGGAGGCAACATCCAACCTATGGACAGACGGTGTGAACCCAGGAGAGCTGGGCTTGCAGGGTAAGAGTTAACTTCACGGAAATCTGAAGCCAAGATCAAGGGCCTCCACAGCTGAGTCAAGAAATGGGCCTTTTTAAGAGAAAAGATAAGGAAGTGGAGAAAGCTAAACCTGGATAAAGGGGGGCCAGCCCAAGGAGGTGGGAGTGGGTTGTCTCACTCGGGGGGGCCTTGGCCACGGGGGTTCAGTGCTCAGAGCCTCGGTATTCGAGGCTCATTTCGCTCAGAGCCCAACACTGATCTCACATCTCAACGTGATCCTTCCTTTGCTTCCGATTCTGAGCGGATGTGTCCCCCGCACGTGGCCCGGGGGACTGCGGAACGTAGGACAATGTGCAGGGCCGGGGTAACGGAGGGGCTCCAGAGCCCTGCAGCCTACAGAAGCTGAGCTCATCCTGGAGCCTGGTCCCAAGGCGGGGAAAGCACCCTCTTCCTGCCTCTCTGGCAGGCACAGGAGGGGGGGCAGCGCCTGGATAAGGGGCACATGTCCCTGAGGAGCATCTCCCCGGCCACACTGCTCATGACAGCACGGAGTAAGCCTGACCGCAAAGCTAGCCTGGTCCCATGCACCATGCTGTCCCCTTTGAACCTCTCGTTCATGTGAGCACTGGGCTATGAATCAAAGACTCCCTCCAAACTCTGAGTCCAGCCCCCAAGCAGTCATGTGTCCCCCCAGAGCGGAGGTCCCGAGCCAGCAGGTGTCAGGATGCAGTGTCACAGCCGGCTCTCACTACCACCCTTGGGTTCCCAAAACTTGCTGTGCTTCAGTCACGGGGGAGGGTGACAGTTCCTCCCCGGCCCCCGTTGGCGGGAATCGGAAACCATGTAAACGAGCCCTTCTAGAAACACCGGGTCAGAGGCAGCTCCTAGACGCAAGCCCGTAACCAGGACCAAGTCCACCTTTTGTGTAAAAATGGAGAAAATGAGAAAGCAAGCCCTTTGAGGGCAGTTCCCACGCCCTCCACACATGGGGGTCTCCCCCGCCTCACTGGGCCTCGTCCACAATCCATATGCAATAATCTATCTGATTACAAGCAAATTCACTGTGAAAACCTTATCTAAAATAAAAACACCAGTCATAGTCGATTTCTGGAGAGTTTTTTTTTTTTTTCTTGGACACAAAAGGTAATTAAATCTGAAAAGGAATTTTTTTTTAACAAATTTTTAAAATCATTACCCAGTTCTTTATATTTGTGCAAATTCATTTTGTAGAGTTTATTTCTGTGTTAAAAATACACTAGCACACCTATTTACCATGAGATTGTGAAAAAGGGTGCATATGACTATTTAGGGTCCCACACGTTTTCCAATGTAATTTTTAGTGGATATCTTATCATTTACTTCATTCCTAATTCCAACACATATTTTTATTTAACGCATCTTGCCCATAAAGTTTGTTTTTTTAACATCATGGTTTGCCTTGGGGTCTCATGAGGCATGAGGAGGGGTACCTACCTTGGAATAGTATGGGAACTACCAGAGGCTTTTTTCCCTTCCTCCCCCTTCCCTCCCCTCCCCCTCCCCCTCCCCTCCCCCTTGCCATGATCATCAACATAAATGGCCAGTAGGGGCAGTGCTGAGGTCAGGGCCCAGTCTCAGCACAGCAGCTGGGTTGCGAGTCCTTGCTTGGACCCCACTGTGGTACCCACCTTTGAGGACAGGCCTCTCACCGATGCTCCGGATGCTGTAGGCAGCTCTGGACAGGGGCACATCTGGAATGAGCTCTGCCAGCAGGTACCCAGAATACCAGGCGCACAGGGAGGCGAAGATGAAGAACACTGCCTTTAGGGTGCCTGCACACAGACAAGACAAGACACGTTGGCTGCCTCGCCCACTGACCCTCTCCTCCTCGGCCTTCCCTGGATGGCATCCCTGAACCAGTGTCAGCAGAATGCCCTGAGGGGAATCACCCCGGGAGGCGCTGGGCTGGAGAGGGCCCGGGGCCGCTCAGTGGAGCCACAAGAGCGGGTACCAAGCACAGGATGTGAGAGCGGTCGGGGCCGAGGTTCCCTATTTGCTGCTGTGTTGGGTCTCAGAGCGTCCTCAGAGGATTAGGTCAAGGACTCATCAGGCGGCCCTGCCAGGGGCCTAAGGACAGAAGCGGCCCTTCCCTCATGAGCCGCTGGAAGCTCCTGGAAGCTCTCGGGGGCGGCGGGGGCAGCTCTGTTTTGTTTACTGCTGTGTCAGCAGTGCTGAGGATGGTACCTGGTGCCCGTGAGCACACAACCGCCCCGTGACACTGGAAAAGGTCCCCAGACTGTCAGTATCCTCAGAAACAAGGCTGCGGGGACACCCAAGGTTCCTGGCGGCAGAGAGTCCCTGCAGAGAGTTTGTCAACTCCAGAACCTTCCTCTCAATTCTGCAGGAAAAGGCACTGCCCCGCTCCTGGGTTACAGGAGGCCTAAGGGACAGCTCTGTCCCTTCACAGACAATCTGCCCCCGGGTCTTACAGACTTTACTCCTTAAATAGCTCGCAGGTCAGGACTGTGCAGGATTACCAAAACCGCCAAGATGCAGGGATGGCCCGAGGCCCTGCGTAAAGGGACCTCAGGGATGGTCCCATCAGTGTTTATGTACTGATATGTCCAGTCCTGAGAAATAAGAAGAGGAAGGATGGTTGGATGGATGGAAGGAAGTAAAACAAGAGGAGGGGAGGGGAGGCGAGAGGAAGAGCCCGCCCACCTGACCACACACCCTCCTCGGCTGCCTCATTTCTGTCCCCTCTCAGGCCAAGCATCTGGAAACAACCGTCCTCTGGATCAGCCTCCAGGCCTCACCTTCCACCCACGGCTCAGGGCAGCTGTGCTGGTCTAGGCCTCCAAAGCCTCCAGGCTGCCAGCCCCAGGCCCCCGATGACGTTCCTGACCCATCCATGTCCCCCCTGGGCAGCGCCCACACTCCTGGGGCGGGCTGGGGGTGTCTCCCACGCTGTCTCTGCTGGCTTTTCCCTCACACGGTGCAGCCTGGCTCTCTCTGCAGAATCCCAGATAAACTGACCCCCAGACCATCCTCTGAGCTCCCGACAAGCGTGTCCACTTGCTGATCCCTCTGGGCACCCGGGACGTCTCGCAGGGCCTGACACGTAGCACGTCCCACATGAAACCCTTGATTCTCCCCGGCTCGAGTCTGCTCCTGCCCCACATCTTGCCCAGGACAGGGTCAGATGTCTGGGCCTCTTCCTGACTCCATACGTCCCCCTGCCAGCCCTCAGTGGGATCCACCGGCCAGTCTTACTGGGGTGACCTCCATAGACTTTGCTACATGTCTACGGCCTCGGTCTCCCCAGGCCCGCAGCATCTTAGCTCTTCTCTCTCGCTGCTAGAGAACCTACGTGCTCCCCGTGTTGGGTGCTTATCTACCAAAGGGGTAGAATAAAGAATATATCTCATCTTTATCCCAGTTTCTGACACAGAACTCCTGAAACCCTCGGAATTTCCTGATATGAGCCTCTGCTGCTGTTCATAAGGGGCCCCTTTCAGCCACGCCTGAACTTATGCTAATGAGGTGGCTCGGGGTGGATCCTAGGATAGCTTCCGGGGAGGCGCCAGCCAGCCCGGAAAGACCCTGCCCACACCTCAGCCCCGCCCCCGGACCTCCAGGAGGGGAGAGGGCAGGCAAGCTGTCCTGTGACCAATGACAGAGTAAGACCCCAATGAAACTCGGGACTCAGAAGCTTGGGGGGCTTCCTAGTGGGGAACACACTGATGTGCCAGGTGGGGGATGCACCCTGACTCCAGGGCTGTGGGCACGGAACTCCTCTTCACCCTGCATGTCCCTGCATTTGGCTGGTCCTGACTTGTATCCTATACAATAAAACTGTAATCTTTTTTTTTTTTTTTTGCGGTACGCGGGCCTCTCACTGCTGTGACCTCTCCCGTTGCGGAGCACAGGCTCCGGACGCGCAGGCTCAGTGACCATGGCTCACGGGCCCAGCCTCTCTGCGGCATGTGGGATCTTCCCGGAGCGGGGCACGAACCTGTGTCCCCTGCATCGGCAGGCGGACTCGCAACCACTGCGCCACCAGGGAAGCCCTAAAACTGTAATCTTAAGCAGAGTGATGCTTTCAGTGTTTCTGTGAGTTGTTCTAGCAAATTATTGAATCCCCCAGGAATTGTGGGAACCCCCAGATTTGTAGCCAGCTGGTTAGAAGTGCGGGCGGCGCCCGAAGCCCGTGGCTGGCGTCTGAAGACAGGGCAGCTCGTGGAGGGCACTGCCCTTAACCCCTGGGCTCTGGAGCTTATTGTGGGTGTTGTGTCGGAGCTGAGCTGAATGGCTGGACACACAGTTGGTGTCAGAGGGCTGGTGTCTCCCCGCCCAGAGCCCTGAGCAGAGACCAGTGGGTGTTCCCCGGCCCCGTTTCCAAACGTGCAGCCGCAGCCCTCCAGCACCAAGCCCGGGGTGGCGGGGGGGGGGGCTCTCTCTCCGGGTGGTGATGAAACGCAAACCTCTGTCTGTCAGTCCGGCTGTGTTGAGCTCTGGATCTAGGCTCCCTCTTCATGCCTAGCACCTCGAGGTTTCCCCCAACGGTTAGGTTATATCGGGTCAGTATTTGCTGGTGTTTGCCAGGCGGCTGCCTAGCTTAGGTAGTCATCCTGGTGAAATGGGATGCCTCTGTCTCACCTGGACCATTTGGTCTTTTTCCAAGTGCATATTTCAACATCAGTTATTTCTTTCTCTTTTCCAAACCACGCAGTCCCTAAGATGGTTAGAACGTAATGCAGAGATGGCTTCCTGCTGGGAAATGCCTGAGACAGCGTGGCCGCTGCAGTTCCTAGGATGGAGGGACATCTCCGAGCCGGAAAAACCAGCCACAGAAACACAGTGAGAACAACAGGTGAAGCTGGCGCGCTGTCCTTTGTTTGCTCTGTGCTCCAGCCGTGCTGACCCACTGCAGTGGCTGCCCTTTCCTGCTGTAGCCTGGGTACGAGTTTGTCCCTCTGCCCCCAGGGCACTCTCCTCCAGACCCCTGGCCACCTGTCCACTCCTTCAAGGACTCCAGTGTGGCTCTGTGGCCTCCTGGGTGAAGCCTGCACAGGCACCCTCAGGTCAGCCCTTCACATGCCTTGTCGGAGCTGCCCACCATGGCTCTCCCCTCCAGGTCTGTGCCCGCATAACTAGGACGGTGCGAGGGTCACAGGATCTTCCGGAAAACGCCGCTGGAGGCACCCTGAGTGAACAGTGTGATCTGACTGCTGGAAACGTGGATTCAGCATCGATAAGAGTCTCAGGTTCAAAAACAATAGTTCAGTGTCCTGTGTGTCGAATCACTGCCAGATTATTTTATCCAAGTGTCGTATTTGAAGAAAATTGGCAAAGCAGAGATTATTCAGATCTTCTGAGCGTCACACGTGAGATCTTTGAGTGAAGAGTTGCTTTTGATTCGGAGATGACTGAAAGGGAGCATGCTGTCACCTCTCAGATACCTTCCTCCCCGCATGGAAGGGAGGCACGGTTTGGTCCCCAGGTGGACAAGGAAACATGGGTGGAAGTGACAGGGAAGGCAATGAGGAGAGAATAAAAGCCCACGTGTCCTCACTAGGCGCGCTGTGAGCCCCGGGCTTGTGGGACCACAGGCACCCCTTCCTGGACATTTTCCAGGGCTCCTGGGAAGGCTACAAAGCATCTGTGGTCTGGGTAAGGGGCGCAGCGGTGGACCCCCAGGCCAGGTTTCCTGCCGTGGCTGCGGAAGCCATGACTGGAGCCAGAACCAGCTCGGGGAGGGAGGCAGACCCAGCAGCATGCACTGGGACCAGTTCATCGTGAGAAGATGGGGCACGGGCTGGCGGTGGACCCTGCACCCGGGATGGGGCAGGCACAGGCGAGGATTTGTCCTGGGAAAGGCGAGGGCTCAGGGACTCAGCTAAGACAGCTCGGGGGGGTGGGGTGGGGTGGGGGAAGGGCCTGCCCTGGAAGGAGGGGTCCAGCAGCTTCAGAGCTGGGGCGCAGGCAGAGGAAGTACACAGAGTCCGCGAACCTTCTGTGGCTCTGTGACCAGGATCCGGCCTTTTCTCATAAGGTAATGAAGTCGACATCAGCCCACGGACACATCCTAAGCACGTCCACACAGCAGGCGCCCGTGAGTATTAGATCAAAGGCCCATGCCGAGCACAGGTAGGAAGGCGGAACTTCCTCCTCAGAGGCTCTCTTTTAGGGCGCATGTGTGTGTGTCCTACCCTCAGCTTCTTGGGGGTCTCAGGCTGGCCCTGACACTTCACTTAGGCTGGAGGACAAAGCAGTCCTGAAGCCAGTGTACACGAAGGCAGGCTACAGGTAAGGGGGGGAATCCCCCTCCCATCCAATCCAGGGGCGCTGCAGAGGGCCATTCTGAACCCAGAAGGAGACACTTCGGAGGGATTTCCTTCCACATGAAGTGGATAAGGTTGAGGTCTGTCACTGGCCACCTCCCCACAGGAACCCACATTCCCTCGCCTTGAGGCAGCCACACCTGCACCTCTTGTCCCTGAGGGGTGGATACGCCAGACTCGGGGTGCAGCTGCTTTGTGGCTCCAGGCTCTGCTGGCCCGTGTCCACTGTTATCGCTGTCCTGCTGACGGAGGCTTGTTGGCAGTAGGGCTGGGAAGTGTCACAGCTGAACACCTCAGCAGGTTGGCAAGGTAACCCACCTTCCAAAGTCCACATGCCAACGCCCTTAATTTTGAGGAATTAGGATGACTGCTCCGGGAAGCTTCCTCCGGCTTGTGAAGGGTGGTGGTGGCTTAGTTTACTTCATCCCTTTAGTCTGAATGTCCTTCTTGTGAGCTGTGTCCCTACATGGGACAGACCTGGGGCTTGACTGAAGCATCCAGGGAAATGCTGCTTCCACGAACGTTACCTAATCTTTAGCTCACAAAATCAAAAGTGATGTGGCCCTGAGCTTCTGTGAGTAATTTCGCTGACAGCCACACCCCTGGATATATGACAACCTGCTGTGACCTCAAACCTTGATGTGAAAGGACCACGTAGCTCACAAATGAATCACAAGGGCTGCATGCGAAAAAGCTGTGAGTGGAGGGAAAGCAATCTGATCATATCCAGCATTTTCCACTAAGTGAGCAGCAAAATTGGACAGTAAGTATATAACACAGGCACGAGGAAAAAAATTCTTCCAAAATAGCTGTAATGCAAGTCAGTGCCCCCAGGGAGATCTTTTCTCCCAAGAAAAGAGATATGTATCTCCTTGCATTTATCCTACAATGCACACAAGTTACCAGAGACAGTGCTGTTCACAAATAAACGGTTTTGTAGAAAACTTGCATATTTTACACAAATAAAAAGCCTTAAAATTTGGCTTTCCTACCCATTGGGGATGGAGCAGAAAGGGGGTCCTCAGAACCTTCTGCAGTGAGACCACACAACCAGAACGCCACTTAGGAAGGAAGGAGGCCACAGAGGCAAACACCTGGAGGCAATGACCTGCCACTGAGAGGTGGGCGCTGGTCCCTAGAGAGGCCAAGAGAACTTTCCAGTGTTGAACTTTTAATTTTGCATAATACGCTGCCTTGCTCTGGAAGGACTCCAGATTCCTCAGATTATAGGAAGAAACAGCAAAACCACTTAGAAAGGGAATGTGTGCCAGAGGCCGTCGGTTCCGGGACCCCAGAGCGCCTTGCATACGCAGGGCAGGCAGGCGGGTGGGAGAGGCGCACGGAGGCTACCGTCAGGAAGGCGAGCAGTGGGAGATGAAACGGATCGGAAAGAGTCGGAGGTTTTCTTTCCGCCTTCCTGTTTTTTCCCCCAAATCTTCTCAGGCTCAAGTACTTTGATAGAATGGTGTGTGTGGGGAAGCCTTATAAAAAGATGCTACCGGAACTGTTATAATAAGGGACAAGGGGACAGTCCATGCTAATGCGTCCCCACCTCTCACCCACCCACAGGCTGGTGACTGAAAAGGGGTTGTCTCCCTGTCTCCGCACTTTTCATCATTTCCTTGGCTGGTCAGGTGGACCTGCGGCTATAATGACCTCTGACGGCAGCCCGAGGAGCCCCAGGTGGAGTCCGCAAGTGCCTCTAACCGGCGCGCGGCAGCCCCCCTCCCGGCCCAGGAGGTCGGAGATGGGGCCGGGGCCCGCTCCTACCGGCACCTGCCCTCGGCTGGAGGGAGCCCTCTCCCCCTGGCCTCACTGGGTCCTGCTCTAGCTGCGCTCAGCCAACGCCTACTTTCCAGGCAAAACGTCACAGTCACTGATCTGCCCGCACCCCAGCCCTGCACGCAGCTGGGGCAGTGGCGACCGTGAGGAAGGCGGCGGGAGACCCCAGCCCATTTGCCCCTGCTGGATTCGCTGGGCGCCTTCCTGAGCTCCGGTCCAAGAGAAGCCCCTCCCTCCCGGCACGTGCCGCCTCCACCTCTGGCTCAGCGTGCCTGGTGCCAGGTAGGGCGAGGGGTCGAGTCTCCCATGCCGGGTCCCCCTTCCCTCCGCCCGCACTCACCGGCAGCCGCGGGGCGCATCTTCCAGCTGCGGCTCCGGACCCTCCGGAGCCTGGGCCGCAGCTCAGGGTGACCGAGGGAGCCTCGCAAGGACTGGGCGGACCGCTGGGCGACACGCCCCGGGGGCCGGCCGGCGGCGGGGAGGGCGGGCAGGTGCGCGGGGCAGGTGCGCTGGTGGCGCCTTCGATATCCGGCTCGGCGGCCCAGGCTGACTGGGGACCAGCGAGAACGGGCGGGTTTTGCTCTGAAGGGAGGACCCCGTCCCTTTACGGTTGGCGGCCCCAGACCCCAATCGAATGTCTCACAAAGTCAAGTGACCGCCAAGATAGGCATATTAGGCATACTCTGAGTCTTTGAGACGTCAAAGCGAAGTCCCAGGGAAATCCAGGTTCGAAGTGCAGGTCCCCGTTCTAAGGCTGTTTAACTTCCTGCCCGCTGCTGTTTGCACAGCCCAGCAGGCTTCCTCCTTTGCTCCTGGTCGATCAGGGAAAATAGGGTGAGCACGATGTCCCAGGCCCCGTGGTCAGGGCGGCAGGCCTGCAGGTCCTTGGGTTTACAGGAGGCCAGGCTCTGGTGGGAGTTAGGCTTCCCAGAAGATGGCCCACTTCCAAGAAGGGAGAGCCGCTTCTCCGCGCCACATGTGGGCTTACATTCCAGACATCCATCAGGTTTTACAGAGCTTTTGAAACCACTGTAGTCACAGAGGCCTCAGGCTCCCAAGGGTAAGTTAAGGCTCTAAGGGCAGTTGGTCACTCTTGTGGAAAAAGAGTTCCAGAGAGGCAGGGTCGCCACCCCCGGGGTCCACTGGCTCCTGCAGTTCTGCTTCCCCGAGAAAGCCCGGAGGCTTCCACAGTGACGCAAAGTACCCTGGGGTGTCACGGGGGGCTTGGCTGTGACCCGCCCTCTACCACCGTCTTTGCCTCCTGAGAAGCTCCCATCCATCCAGTGCCATCCAGGGGGCCTGGGGACACATGCCCTGTGGACAGTGTGGCCTTATTTTTCTAGGTCACCCTCTGCCTGCTGTCTTCTAAATCACAGGGAACAGAAGACAGGGGTCTCAATTAGGAATCCTTCCCGAGGACTTCAGAACAGTACCCGGCCCCAGCATGGCTCCTTTCAGTGTGGATGCCTTTCTGAGCTGCTCTACAGCAATACTCAGGAGTCATTCTCCAACTATGCTTAACAATTACATGAAACACATCGATCAGCTCATTAAAGGGAGTGTTGGTTTCATCTGCCGAGAATCTCACCTTCGTCTTGAGCTCACTTCACTTCAGAGACGGAGCTTTGTCTCTGGGTTTGCTTTCAGTTTTTTTTTTTTAAACATGGTCAAAAGGTGCATAACATAAAATTCATCACCTTTCACCAAATTAAAAAACATACACTTTCAAGTGTACAGTTCAGTAGTCTTAAGGATGTTCACATTATTGCCCAACAGAACCCCAGAACTTTTTCATCTTGCAAAGCTAAAGCTCTGCTGCTATTAATCACCAACTCCGCATCTCCTTCCCCCCTGCACCGGGTAAACCACCGTTCTATTTTCTCTTTGCAGACTCTGACTACTTCAGACGCCTCGTATAAGTGGAATCACGCAGTGTTTGTCTTGTTATAACTGGCTTATTTCCCTTAGTGTAATGTCCTCAAGGTTCATCCATGTTGTAGCATGTGACGGGATCTCAACCCTTTTGAAGGCCAAATAATATTCCATGACATGTACAGATAGACCACATCTTGTTTCTCCATTCATCCCTTGATGAACACTTGGGTTGTTTCCACCACTTAACTAGTGTGAAGAATGCCGCTGTGAACATGGGGGTGTAAATATCTTTTCAGTTCTTTTGGGTATATACCTGAAGTGGGAATGCCAGATCCTATGGTAATTCTATTTTAATTTTTCTGAGGAACCGCCATACTGTTGTCCACAGTGGCTGCACCATTTTACACTCCTAATAACAGTGCACAAGTGTTCCAATTTTTCCACATCCTCACTGACACATTATTTTCTGTTCTTTAAAACTTTTAGTAGTCATCCTGAGGGATGTGGGTGATATCTCAGTGTATAAAATGATAGGTATCAGAGGCAAACATTACTTGTAATACACATGAAAAATGTACATGAAATGCATGTAAGTGAAAAAGCAGGAACAACCAGGGGACATTGATGCATATAAAATGGAAACACATAAAAATGAAAAAGCAGTTGACTTCCCTGAGCATACTATAAAGCCACTTTACTTTTAAAATTTTGAAAATAAACGTGCACTGAAAAATAATACACCCTCTGCTTCGCTCCCCCTCCCAACCTCATGTTTCCCTGGGCCACCGGCTCATCTTCAAAGCTCTTCTCTCTCTAATAGCCCCTCGCCCCACAGCAAGCCTGATCCCCTCCACAGGTATGTGCCCCCCACCCCCAGGTCCAGAGATCCGTCCTCAGAGACCGCCACTGTCCCTGTAGTCTTCAGAGCTATTCTCTGCTTACGCAGCCCATATATATTTCCCTCATCCTTTTTACACACAAGGTATCATGTTGTACATGGTATTTCACAACTTACCTTTTACGTTATTTATAATGTCTCGGAGAGCATAGTACATAAGCACACACACACTTGGCCTGCTCTTCTTGACTCCTGTATTCTATTCCACCACTGGATTCTTTTGCTGTTTTATTGTTCTATTCTTTTATTATTCTATTCTTTTATTGTTTGATGAACCATCTTTTACTGTTGGATTATGGATCTTTTAACCACATATTCTATTGTTGCATGAACCTATTCTTTAAGTAGGCTGCAGAAGGGCATTTTTGGTTATCTTCAGTCTTTTCTGCTATTAATAATGCCGCAATGAACACCTTTGTGCATCCGTCTTGGCATAAATATTGGGGTGGATTTAAAACAAATTCCTGGAAGTGAATTACTGAATTAAAGGGTATGTGAATTCTGAATTTTATCAGAAATTTCCCACAGCTCAACAGAGAAGTTATACCCGTTTACACGTCCAGCATCAGCATACGAGAATACCTTTGTTCATACCTTTCCCAACACACCGTATTATCCAACTTTTTGATCTATACTAATCTATTGTTGAAAAAAAATCTTAATATTGTTCTAATTGGCTCTCTCATTAAAGTGATGGCCTTGGTATGCTTTCATAAGTTTAAAAGCCATTTGTGATCTTTGTGTATTTCTTTTTTTAATTTTTTGTTGTTTTCTTATTGGAGTATAGTTGCTTTACAATATTGTGCTAGTTTATACGTACCGCAAGGTGAATCAGCTATACGTATACATATATCCCCTATTTTTTGGATTTCCTTCTCGTGTAGGTCACCACAGAGCACTGAGTAGAGTTCCCTATGTTGTGCACGTTTCTTTTTCCAGGAACTATATAGTCACATATGTTGCCCATTTTTCTATTAAGTTGTTAGCCTTTTTTTTTTTCTGATTATAGTAGCCTCGAGAAATAATTTGTGGACTAGATAAACATAGTTCAATTTGTAAACGTATATTAAAAGGTAGGTAGTGATAGACCACCTCCCTACTCCTGCATCCTCCCTATCCAATAGAGAACCAAGGTTATTCATTTCTCGGGTGTCCTTCCAGAAGTTCTCTGTACATATTCAACAAATAAGAGTATCTTCCCCCCACACTTTGACAAACCATAACATCCTCTCACTCTGACCCACATCTTGCTTCTCAAGATACCTTGGAGAGTGAGCTGCTTGTGTACACAGAGCTCTTCCTCATTCTTTCCACACCTGCAGAGCATCCTACAGCAAAGATGGACCACAATTTACCAGCTGTTTCTTTTCCACCTTTTGTTAGGACTACTGTTAGGACTACTACTCTGTAATGAAAACCTCTCACACAGAATGTTTCACTTACGTGAAACAAGTAAATAAATAAATTCCTAGAAGAACTGCTGGGCTTGTCTACTGGTAATCCTGAGATTTTGCCAAAACAGACCCGGATGGATGTTGTATTCACTGACATGCCCCACTCCCCTGCCCCCCAGCTGTGTTTGTGCATGTTTCATTTCAAAGGCTTTTCAGGGACTTCCCTGGTGGATCAGTGGTTAAGAATCTGCCTGGGGACTTCCCTGGTGGCGCGGTGGTTAAGAATCTGCCTGCCAATGCAGGGGACACGGGTTCGAGCCCCGGTCCTGGAAGATCCCACATGCCGCGGAGCAACTAAGCCCATGCGCCACAACTACTGAAGCCCGTGTGCCAGAACTACTGAGCCCATGTGCCACAACTACTGAAGCCCACATGCCTAGAGCCCGTGCTCCACAACAAGAGAACCCACCACAATAAGAAGCCCGCGCACTGCAGTGAAGAGTAGCCCCCGTTCAATGCAATTAGAGAAGGCCCGCCCGCAACAACAAAGACCCGACGAAGTCAAAAAGAAAGAAAGAAAGAAATTTATATTAAAAAAAAAAAGAGTCGCCTGCTAATGCAGGACACACGGGTTTGAGCCCTGGTCCCTGGAGATCCCACATGCCGTGGAGCAACTGATCCCATGCAGCACAACTACTGAGCCTGCACTGTAGAGCCAGTGAGCCATAATTACTGAGCCCACGTGCCACAACTACTGAAGCCTGCTCACCTAGAGCCTGTGCTCCGCAACAAAGAGAAGCCACCGCAACGAGAAGTCCGCGCACTGCAACAGAGTATCCCCCGCTCGCCACAACTAGAGAAAGCCCACGCGCAGCAACGAAGACCCAAAGCAGCCAGTGAATAAATAAATAAATATATTAAAATTTTTTTTTTTAAAAAGGTTTTTCAAGGATAATTTTTTACTGCTTGATTTTCACCTTACTTGCTTACTTTGGGAAAGCACTGCCGTTTAAGAAGAGGCTTTCCGAAATAAAATAAAATAGACGTTCTGGGGCTTCCCTCATGGTGCAGTGGTTGAGAATCTGCCTGCTAATGCAGGGGACACGGGTTCGAGCCCTGGTCTGGGAGGATCCCACATGCCGCAGAGCAACTAGGTCCATGAGCCACAACTACTGAGCCGGCGCATCTGGAGCCTGTGCTCCGCAACAAGAGAGGCCGTGGTAGTGAGAGGCCCGCGCACCGTGATGAAGAGTGGCCCCCGCTTGCCACAACTAGAGAAAATCCTCGCACAGAAACGAAGACCCAACACAGCCAGAAATAGAATAAAGATAAATGTGTGACTCTGTTCTTTTTAAAAAAACAGATTGATTGATTGTTATTTATTTGGTTGTGCCGAGTCTTATTTGTGGCAGGCAGGCTCCTTAGTTGTGGCTCCAGGGCTCCTTCGTTGTGACTCGCAGTCTCCTTAGTTGTGGCAGGCAAACTTAGCTGCGGCATGCATGTGGGACCTAGTTCCCTGACCAGGTATCGAACCTGGACCTCCTGCATTGGGAGAGTGGAGTCTTATCCACTGCGCCACCAGGAAAGTCCCAAACTGAGCGTCTTTCCTACTGAGTCTGGATGAAATCATAGAACCCTTTTCAATACAGTGTCCACAGTCACTACAAATCAATTCAAGTTGGCACGGCTGGTCAGGGGATGGTACTCTAAGGTCTCAATTAAGCATTCTTTCTTTTTTTTCTTTTTCTCTTCTTTTATTTATTTATTTTTATTTAGCCATGCCATGTAGAATGTGGGATCTTAGTTCCCCTACCAGGGATCGAAACTGTGCCCTTTGTGTTGGAAGTGTGGAGTGTTAAAAAAAAAAGAAAAAAAAGAAGAGGCTTTCCTTAAAACACTTCGATATGAAACAACCAAAATAGCAAGGAGCTGAGAAGGGAGCGGACACCCTCGCATATATAAATATAGTGTAAAGCGCCCTTGCTTTCTACACAAAGGGACATCTCCTGTACGTATGGATATATAATACTAAATTGTGTATTATAGCTTTTACAATCCTATATTTATTATTTCCTTATTGTAGGTAATAAAAAATCTTCTTCCCTGTTTGTTGTTGAGTATGAAATTTTTCCCCCTAGGCAGTTAAAACATTTTTTATTTTTCTTTTTACAGTTTGTTGAGCTTTGTTTTGCTTAGAAAGGCCTTTTTCTCCCTCCCTTTCCCCATATTTTCTTATTTTTTAACTAAAATATTTGATCCCTCTAGATTAAATTTGGATGGAAATCCAAACTTATTTTCCTCCAGCTGGCCAGCTAGTTGTTTACTGTTTGTTGAATGAAAATCTCCCTCCATTGGTCTGAAATGCCCCTTCCTCATACTAAGTCCCATGTGTAATCATGTCCATGTCTGACTTTATATTCTGTTCTTTCTGCCTTATTTCCTTCTGCTTAGGTATTTCCTAGCAATTCTTGCATGTTTACTTCCCACATGAATGTTTTTATTAATATTTTAAAAAAATTTTTAGTTTATATTGGAGTATATTAGTAATTAGTATATTAGTAATTAGTAATTAGTATATATTAGTAATTAGTATAATTAGTATATTAGTAATTAGTAATTAGTATATATTAGTAATTAGTATAATTAGCAATGTTGTGTTAGTTTCAGGTGTACAGCAAAGTGATTCAGTTATCCATATACATGTATCTATTCTTTTTCAATTTTTTTCCCCCATTTAGGTTATTACAGAGTACTGAGCAGAGTCCCCTGTGCTATACAGTAGGTCCTTGTTGGTTATCTGTTTTAAATATAGCAGTGTGTACATGTCAGTCCCAAACTCCCAATCTATTCTATCCCTCCCCCACGCCCTTCCCCCTGGTAACCATAAGTCTGGTCTCTAAGTCTGTGAGTCTGTTTCTGTTTTGTAAAGAAGTTCATGTTTACTTTCCACATGCACTTTGAACTCAGCTGACTGTTCATGACAGTTACCACCCTCCAGCCATGGAGCGCCCCACCACGGGACATGCTCTGTTCTGGACGTTTCACTGAGAAATCTTTTTCAACTGCACAATAGGCCAAAGGGAAGACATCTGAACCATTTTGCAAATGGCAAAGTGAAACATCAAATGTCACAAAGTTCATCAGTGAATGAGCGAGGATTCTCCAGGATTCCAAGTGACTCCACACTTATTCCCTCTGTGA
Source organism: Delphinus delphis (assembly GCF_949987515.2). Taxonomy (NCBI): domain Eukaryota; kingdom Metazoa; phylum Chordata; class Mammalia; order Artiodactyla; family Delphinidae; genus Delphinus; species Delphinus delphis. The sequence continues at coordinate 4,298,302 of NC_082686.1, forward strand.
GTTTATCTACTTGCTTAAATCACAGCAACAGGACAACTCCAGGGCCTCTAGTAATAGTATTTTAATAGTCATGACCCTTAAATTCCATCTACTTGTATCTGTGAATAACCTCGCTTCCTAAGTTTAATTCTCCATCTCAGAAAGCTGTAGCACATAAAATGTTAAGGCTTAAAAATATTTTTTTTACAGAATTAGATTTAACTTCTTTACAATTAAGTCAATTCTGTTTTTTCTTATTTATCATACAGCTGGAGATTAAATGCATTGAAATGTCCAGAAATTTCTGGAAACGAACTTCCCCTCTTCTCCTTCTGCAGCTGTGAGACCTTATCACTGGGTCTCCCTAACATCACTCACCCTTTGTCTTTATTTGCTCTGTGTGTAGCTTTTTCTGACTTTCCCTCCAGTTCACTAATTACGTGTTCAGCTCTATGGAATCTGCTGCTAAACCTGTTCCTTGAGTTTGTTACTGTGCATTTTTTTATTTCTAGAAATTCTATTGGGTTCTTTTTCAAAACTGTTAATGACTTTTTATAAAATTCTGTTTCCTGAAGGCATCTCAAAGGCTGCTTTTAGTTCATTAGTCATAATCAGCCTACCTAATAAACAGCCTACATCTGATGATCCTGATTTGTCTGAAATACTTGGAAGCTGTTTTCCTGGAGGTGCACTGGAGAGAGTGCATTTAAAGAACTATATAGAAGAATGTCTTGAGGCTAGTGAAAGTAATTTTCTCCAGAAAAGATATGTGTTTGCTTTTGCTAGGGGTCTGAGTCATTACCACACCAGGACCATCTTTTAAAATTGTATATATTCAAGGCTTGAAAATCCCTGGACAACCCAGTCAATTCAAAATAGGATATAATTCAACACAAGGTGTTCACTTGAGGTTAACGTCTACGTCAATGGACTTGGGCTCCCGATTACTTAGTGTGCAGAGTCTACTGTCAGACTCCTCAGCTCCAACTCGGGGGGGTTAACAAGTGCCCTTGGGTAAAATGTGGCTTCCTGGTACGCTTCCACAGGGCCGGGGGGCGCATCCCTGGGGGCACAGCGCGATGGTGAGCTCAGACTGGTGGAGAGCACCAGGATGCTGGGGTGTTAGAAGGACGTTACAGTGAAAGAGGAAAACAAGCAGGAGATGTAAAAGATACGGAGAAGAGGACATCAAAAGGCCCTCAGACTACCCCTGAGACCGGTGGTTGAGGCTATTAATGTCTCCTTCCTGACGGTCACATCTGCACACAAAGGGGGCTCCTGCGAGAGGGCTTCCCTGGACCCACCCGTCACTCCCCATGGCTCTTCTTCACTGCTCTTATCCCCATCCGAATTTTTTTCCTTGTTTGGGGGGCTGTTTACTGTCTGTCTCCTTCGGCAGGATATAAGCTCCACAAAGGCAGGGCCTCATTGTGAGCATCTCTGGGACCCCAGGGCCTGGAACAGAGCCTGACACAGAGGGGCTTCTTCACAGGTCTCTGGTGAACACGTGGATAACGCGCAAACCACTGATTTCCGCGGTAAGAGACGGCAAGTCAGGAGGCGGCAGTACCCTGCGAGGAGAGTGGGGTTATGGAGCTGATCTGAGATGAGGACCCAGAAGGCTGCTCAAGGGGCAGAGCCCAGGAGACAGGAGGATCTACAGGACCCTGGGAAGGGGGAAGATCAGAAACAGGGAAGGAATCATCCAATTAAAGGTAATAAAGACCAACCTCACCAACCTTGGTTTCCTTCTTCCAACAAGGGTTACAAATGAAAGGCATTCGGAGCAGAGGATGGTCTCGACCACACCTTAATGTCTTGGGACCTAAACATACTAGACGTCTTTTTTTTTTTTTAATTAACACAAAAATTTTAGAGCCGTTTTAGGTTCACAGCAAAATTCAGGGGAAGATGCAGAATTTCCTGTATATCTCCTGTCCTGCATTATCAACATCCCCACCAGAGTGTATATTTGTAAGAACTGATGAACCTACACATCATTATAATGAACCGACACATCATGAACACCAAAAGTCTAGTTTACATTAGACCTCACTCTCGGTTTTGCACACGTTTGCACAAATGTATAATGACATATATTCATCATTATGGACTCATACAGAGTGATTTCCCTGCCTTAAAACCCCTCTGCCCTGCCTAGTCATCCTTCCAACCCACTCCCTGCCAATCACTGATTATTTTATTGTCTCCGTAATTTTGTCTTTTCCAGAATGTCATGTAGTTGGAACCATACAGTGCGTAGTCTTCTCAGATTGGCTTTTGTCACTTAGTACTATACATTTAAGGTTCCTCCCTATCTTTTTATGACTTAATAGCTCACTTCCTTTCAGCACTGAAATATTCCATTGTCTAAACATACCAGTTTCTTTATGCACTCACGTACTAAAGGAAATCTTGGTTACTTCCAAGGATGGGCAATTATTAATAAAGCTGCTATAAACCTCTGGGTGCAGGTCTTCCTATGAACATAAATTTTCAAGTCCTTTGGGTGAGTACAAAGGAGTACAAATGCTAGATCGTATGGTTAGCATATGTTTAGTTTTGTAAGAACCTGCCAAACTATTTTCCAAAGTGACTGGACCATTTTGCATTCCCACCAACAATGCACGAGAGTTCCTGTTGCTCCACATCCCTGTCAGCATTTGGTGTTGTCAGTGTTCAAGATTTTGGCCATTCAGATAGGTGTGTTTTGGTAACTTATTTTTGTTCTAATTTGCATTTCCCTGATGACATATGATGTGGAGCATCTTTTCCTATGCTTATTTGCCATCTGTGTATCTTCTTTGGTGAGGTGTCTGGTAAGGTCTTTGGCCCACTTTAACAGGTTGTCTGTATTCTTGTTGTTGAGTTTTGAGTTCTTTGTATCTTTTGGATAACAGTCCTTCATCAGATTGTTAAAGGTCTGCAGTTTGTCTTACAATTCTCTAGACATTGTCTTTTTCAGGGTAGTAGGATCCAATTTTAATAAGTCCAGCTTATCAATGATTTCTTTCATGGAAGGTACCTTTGGCATTGCATCTAAAAAGGCTGATCACCATACCCAAGACCATGTAGGTTTTCTCCCATGCTAACTTCTAGGAATTTTATAGTTTTGAATTAATTTTTGTAAAGGGTATAAGATTTGTGTCTAGATTCATTTTTTGCACGTGAATGTCCAGTTGTTTCAGCACCATTTGTTAAAGAGATTATCTTTTTTCCACTGTATTGCCTTTGTTCCTTTGTCAAAGATCAGTTAATTATACTTAATGCAGGTCTATTTCTGAGCTCTCTATTCTGTTCCCTTGATCTATTTGCCTTTTCTTTCACCCATATCACACTGCCTTGATTATCGTAGCTTTACAGTAAGTATTGGAGTCGGGTAGTGACAATCTTCTGACTTTGTTCTTTTCCTTCAATTTTGTGTTGGCTATTCTGGGTCTTTTGCCTCTACAAATAAACTTTAGAATCAGTTTGCCAACATGCACAAAATAAGGGCTTTGATTGGGATGGCACTGAATCTATAGATCAAGTTGGGAAGAACTGACATCTTCAAAATATTGAGTCTGTCTGCAAACATAGAATATCTCTCCATTTATTCAGTTTTTCTTTGATTTTGTCCATCAGAGTTCTGTAGTTTTCCTCATATAGATTTTGTACACCTTTTGTTAGATTTATACGTAAGTATTTCATTTTGGGGGGTGCTAATTCAAAGGTATTGTGTTCTTAATTTCAAATTCCACTTGTTCATTGTTGATATATAGAAAAAAATGGACTTTTATGTCAAATTGATAAACTTTGTATCCTGCAACCTTGCTATAATCACTTAGTTCCCAAAGTTTTTTTGTTGATTCTTTGGAATTTCTACATAGATGATCATGTCATCTGTGAACAAAGACAGTTTTAGTTCTTCCTCCCCAATGTGTATACCTTTTCTTTCTTTTTCTTATTAGTCTTAATGAATAGATAGAATGTCCAGTACTGGAGTAGTGAGAGGGGACATCCTTGCCTTGTACCTGATCTCCGTGGGAAAGCCTCGAGTTTCTCATCATTAAATACGATGTTAGCTGTAGATTATTTTGTAGATATTCTTTATCAAGTTGAGGCAGCTCCTCTGTGTTTCTAGTTTCCTGGGAGTTTTAATCATGAACTCTGTGTTGTGGGTGTGGTGGATTTTGTCAAATGCTTTTTCTGCATCTATTAATACGATCATGTGATCTGTCTTTTTCAGCCTGTTCATGTGATGGATTACACGAATTGATTTTTGAATATTGATTCACTCCTGCAGAGCTAAGATAAAGCCTGCTTGGTTGTGGTGTAAAATTCTGTTTATACATTGTTGGATTTTATTTGCTAATATTTTGTTGAGAAATTTTGCCTTTATGTTCACGAGAGATACTGGTCTATAGTTTTCTTTTCTTGTAATGTCTTTATCTGGTTTTGATAATAGGGTAATGATAGCCTCCCAGAATGAGTTGGAAGCATTCCCTCTATCTTCTGAAAGAGAGTGTAGAAAATTATTACAATTTATTCCTTAAATGTTTGTCAGAATTCACCAGTGAACCCATTTGGGCCTGGTACTTTCTGTTTTGGAGTGTTATTAATTATTGATTCAATTTCTTTAATGAATATAGGCTGATTCAAATTGGCTATTTCTTCTGGTGTGAGTTTTGGCAAATTGTGTCTTTTAAGGAATTCGCCCATTTCATCTAGAGTATGAAATTTGTGGGCATAGAAGTTGTTCACAGTATTCCTTTATTATCCTTTTAATGTCCATAGGATCTGTACTGATGGTTTCAATTTAATTTCTGATATTGGTAATTTATGTTCCCTCTTGTTTTATCTTGGTTAGTCTGATTAGAGGCTTATCAATTTTATTGATCTTTTCAAAGAACTAGTGTTTGGTTTAATTGATTTCCTATTTTCTATTTTACTGCCCTAATTCTTATTATTTGTTTTCTTGTACTTACTTTGGATTTGATTTGCTTTTCATTTTCTAGTTTCCTAAGGTAGAAACTTAGGTTACTAACTTTAGATCTTTCTTCTTTTCTAATACATGCATTCAATGCTATAAATGTTGTCTAAGTACTGCTTTGGCCGCATTCCACACATTTTGATAAGTTGTGTTTTCATTTTCATTTGGTCCAAAATATTTTAAAATTTCTCTTGAGAATTCTTCTTTGACCCATGTGTTATTTAGAAGTGTGTTGTTTAATCTCCATGTATTTTTGGATTTTCCAGATATCTTTCTGTTATTGAATTTTAGTTTAATTCCATCATAGTCTGACAACAGATGTTGTATAATTTCTATTACTTTATAGTTGTTAAAGTGTGTTTTATGGTCCAGAATGTGCTCTATCTTGGTGACCATTCCATGTGAGCTTGAGAAGAATGTGTATTCTGCTGTTGTTTCCAATAAAGTTAAACATACACTTAGCATACAATGCAGCAATTCCACCCCAAGGCTATCCCCTAGAAAACAAACTGCATGCATTTATGTTCATAGTATCCACAGAAGATTATAGTCAAAACCCAGATATAACCCAAAAGTCCATCAACAGGAAAACAGATAAACAAATTGTGGTATACTTAGGGTAAAATACTCACTGATTTAAAAAAAAAAAAAGAATGCACTGCTGATAAGTGCAACAACATGGATAACTCTCAAAAACAATATGCATACCTACTGAATGACTGATCACATTTAGATGAAGTTCAAGAGTGGATAAAACTAATCTGTGGTGAAAAAAGATAGAATAGTGGTTTCCTCTGAGCACAGGGTTGGAAAGATATTCAATGGGAAAGGGCACGGGGAAAACTTACTGGTGCGATGGAGAAGTTCTTTATTTGGGTGGAAGTTATAGGGCTATATGTGTATTTTACGCATATAAAGTATACTTCACTGAAGTAGGTTTATTGTAGGGGACAGATGACAGAGCTGGACGGTGCCACAGAAGCACATTTACAGCTCAGTCTGGCCAACGCAGCACACAAGCCACCCTGGTCAAGTGCCATTTCAGACCCGGAGTGGCCCCTTTGAAGCCCGCCCTGGGCTCTGACTGGCTGCCCACACTGCAAGCTGTGTTCACCCTTCTTCAGGGAGATTGGAGGGAACAGTCTGTGGTCCTGTCTCAACCTGGACACACTCCCCCACTACACTGTATCCTGCTCTTCCTTCAAGGCTTCCACCAAGCCTCTCTTTCTCGCTGCTGCCTCTCTTCCCCACATGCTTCTCATCATCCCAGACTCTCCAGCTACCCTCCGCTCACAGGAGGCTGGTCTAGGAGCCATGGCATGGATGTGACTTGGGGTCACGAGTAGCTGCACAGATTGGACATCATCACTCATGCATATGTACACAAACAGAGGATGAGACCCAAAGTGTTTTGGTTTTTCTTACTGCTTTGTAAAATTAAGTGCTCACTGCTTTTTTTTTTTTTTTTTGCCTTTCCTTAATTTCACATACTGAATTAAACATACTTTTCTTTTTAAGTGTTAGGATCACTGGATTTAATTTTTTATTTCTTTTGTGTCCTCTCACAGGGCTTTGTGGTCAATGACCATTCAGTTTATACTACAGACCAGCAGTTCTCAAAGTATGGTCAGAGGACCTCTGGAGGGTCCATGAGACCATTCAGGGAATTTGCAAGGTCGAAACTTATACACTATAACATTAATTGCCTTTCCCACTCTCATCCTCCCAGGAGTGTATGGTAGAGCTTTCCACCGTATACTGAGAAGGTCTACATGACTCAGTGAACGAGCATTTTCCAAATGATGGATGCAGAATGATACAAAATCATGCAAGGACAAAGGACCCGTTCCAAGCGCCAAACAGACCAGTACATTTTCACGTAACAGAGTAAGAAACATTCGTTTTTAGATTCTACGTTGCAATTCATCTTTAAGAAATTACCATTTGTTGGATTTTGGCATAGTATCAAAAAGGATGTCCACAATTATGTGAGAAGGATATTAAGATACTCCACACTGTTCCGACTACATATCTATGTGAGGCCAGAGTTTTGCTAATCCTTCAACCAAAACAACATATTGCAACAGACTGAATACAAAAGGCGCTGTGGGAACCCAGCTGTCTTCTGCTAAGGACATTAAAGAGATTTGCAAAAGTGTAAAACAATGCCACTCTTTTCACTAGATATTTTGTTTGGGAAAGTAAAATTATTTTTCATAAAAACATTTATGTTAACATGCAATACTCTAGTGTTATTTTTAAATCAGTTAACAAATATTTTTAAATGTCCTCACTTTTAGTTTCAAATGAGTAACCTACAGAAACAAAAACTTTTCTGGGTCTTCAGTCACTTTTAAGTGTGCAGAGGGGCCCTGAGATGAAAAAGTTTGAGGATGGCTGCTTTAGGCTGTCTGACTAAAATACTGAGCAGACCCTTTAGAAATGAAAGGGCCAGAGATACTGGATCTGGAGTCAGACAGACCTGGGTTTCCACCAGTGTCCCACACGGTACTAATGGATTTGGAGCAACTAATTTAATATCCTTAAACCTCAGGGTTTGGGTTTTTTAAATTAATTAATTAATTAGTTTGCACCAGGTCTTAGTTGCAGCACGCGGGATCTTCAGTTGTGGCATGCGGGATCTAGGTCCCTGACCAGGGATCAAACCCAGGCCCCCTGCATTGGGAGTGTGGAGTCTTAACCATTGGACCACCAGGAAAGTCCCTCGGGGTTTTATTTTTAATCTGTGAAATGGTAAGAATAACACCATTTTCAGAGCTGCTGAGATTAAGTGAGCTAAGGCATGGACTGTACCAGCGCAGACCACCTGCAGCTAGTAGGCACCCGGACATTTCATTATTTATGCATGTTGCACTTGGTCCTATAAGGCTTTGAGGCAGCCAGAAACTCGGCTGAGTTGGAAGCGAAGTTCAGGACCCTGGCAAGCTGATCAACTACGAGAAAAGCAAAGGCTCTTCATGTCCTGGAACACATCCTGTAAGGCCATAGGAGGGTGGAAGGGCTGACCCTTCAGAGCTCTTCCAACCTTGCGTTGAGGGGCCAGAAACCCAGACAGAGCAGCTCTGCGGAGTTACAGGTCGCAGTTCAATCCAATTCAATTCGCCAAATGTTTATGAAGCATCTACTAGACGGCAGGCACTATTTAAGCCCCCCAAATGCATCAGGGGACAAAACTGACAAAGACCTGGGTCTTAGGCAGCTCACCTTTTAGTGCAAAGTTATGAAAAGTGAAACAGCAACACAGGGTCCTAGGGAGGACCCACCTGCAGAAAGGAAAACTCTCGGCAAGGGAGAGGGGCCGAGTACGTGTACAGTGACCCGTAAAGCCTCTCGCGCAGGGGTCATGCAGTGCACTGTGGGGGGAGGCACTGGTGATGTCAGGACGCCGGAGCCAGGGATGCTGGGGGTGATGACAAGTGGGACATCGGGCTGCCCTGGAGCAAGATGAGGGAGGGAGAGGGAGGAAGCCCGAGACTGGGGAAGGCACCTCTTGGGTGAAAACTTTCAACGCTCTTCCTAATCACAACTCCGTCAGCAGCTTCCTGGTCTGCAATGGGTAGGGAGGAAGAGAGCCATCCAGGGTCTGTGGACTCTGGCTTCGCAGAAGGTGTAGACCTCTGAGTCTGAATGGGGCCCCAAGAAGCCGGGAACAGTGAGCTGAGAGTGTAAAGACACCCCTCTGACCTCCTTTCCGTCACCATTCTGGGCTGCTTCCGTGTTCTGGGTTGCAACCTGGATGGGCCAGATGGTAACGCACACTTGAAGGTCCCACGCTGACTGTACCCGGGGTTTCCTTATGAACAGCCGCTGCTCCTGGGAAGGACTGGTGGGTGTGTCCAGAGCGGTGCATCTGGACACTTGGAACAGGTCTTGTTTGTTTTTGTTGTCAAGTTGTTACTTGCAGACTGTTTCTCTGACAGTCTCCTAAAGGCCCCAGTGTGTTTGTGCAGATAATCCGTGGTGACCTTGGGGTTTTCATTGGGAAAGATTTTGCCTGCAGAAACCAAGAGCTGGGTCCCGCCCTTCGCTGCAGAAATCCACTTTGAAACACGTAAGGTATTGGGAAAAGTCCAAAGTTTTCGACTGTTCTGATCCCTGTAATTGTGACTGGGGGTGTTTTTATCCCACGGTTTAAAATGTTTCCTATATATTTCCGGCACCATCACGCTGCCGTGGTTGACACAGCGAGACGGTGAGAAACTGAAGCGGAAGTTAGGCTTCACAGGTGACTCATTTGTGGGGAGAAAAGGCACCCGATTTTCATGAGCTCGAGTGATAGATACAGAAGTGAGTGACGAGCTCCTAGGGGAGGCTGGAGTGACTGTTGCCCATTTGCTGAAGGGAGGGTCCATTTGGAGACTGGAAAAGAAGTTGTGGCCAAAAGTGTAATATAAACCAGTACTATGATTTACAGGGGCATCTAATTGTCTAGTGCTTGGCGTGGGTGGTGCTGTAAGCCCCCCTGAGCAGTGTGAAATCCTATGCTCGATGCCAGGTGCCCGGCCGCCCCCCTTGTAGGGTGAGGCAGTTGGAGTGCGCAAGGCGGACGATAGTAGTCCAGAGCCACTCAGCTAGAACCTGGGACCCTGCAGTCGGGGCTCCTGCCTTCCCGGAGCGTCGCGCCCCCTTTCATAAAGATGTATCTATACCGAGGTCACCAGGTCCTCGAGGGTCGAGGGGAAATACACACTGACCACACAGAGGCCGTGGGGACCACACGCCATGCCTCTCCCTCCTCGACCTTCTGTCACCTGAGCATCAGTTCTCTGCTTATACACACCCCACCTGGAGCACAAGCCGCGCGAGAAACAATAACAAAAACCCAACGCCCAAGTTCCTTTCCTTTGTTGCTGGTTTCCACTCTTTATGAAACTATTTTTGTTGGCTTCAGTGGCTGAAATCTTTAGGAGGAAGAGCATGGAAACTGGATCAGGCTGACTCGGTTCTCCTAGTTCTTTCCCTTAGCAGCTGTGTGGTCTGGGGTGTGAGCCAATGGCGGGGTGGGGGGAGGGGCACAACACCTCAGAGGACAGAATAGAGAGGGAACCTAGAACGATGCCGGATGCAGGAGAGGCACCCCACAAATGGTTGATATTATCATCTTCATGGGTCATTTCGTCTCTCACTATCATAAGCGATCAAGAGAAAATCTAGCTGCATTTCAGTTTTGATTTAGAAAAAAGTAACGTAAGGGACTACCAAAGAAACACTGTATGACACCTGTCCTAGGATATTCCAAAGAGAAAAAATGTAAATCCTTCGGGAAAGAAAACTAAACAAAGAATCTCAACAGCATAGGTACGAAATAGTCCAAAACCGCTAAATGGAACGACACGGAAAACATTTCTGAACCTCAGAGATTGGTGAGATGGACTGAGCTGAACATGTTCACAGCTCTCAGCTGTGTAGGACCGCCTTTCTCTTTTCCTGAACGCAAAGCACCCCTTATCAGGCCAAGAGCATACTGCCTGGACCCCCGCATGGATCACAGCACCCCCTATTCTCTTCCTTCTTCCTGTGAAGATCGCAGCCCTCCAGACATCCACCCGGCCCGGGGCGCTTCCAGGAGTCGCCTCAGAATGAGGCGGTTGAAGCTTGGAATCGCAACGTTTTGAACACTTTTCCTCGGGGAGGTGTTGGAGAACTGAAGATATACGGAGTGAAAAAAGGGAGGGACGAGACCTTGCAGAAGTCACGAGCGCAGAATCCCCTGGGGTCCCCGAGCCACGCGGTTCTCATGACGTCACTCTGACAGCCCTCACTGGTCCCCCTACCTGCTGCCACCCCTCCTTTCCTCTTTGCCACGCCCCCCCGCCCCCGGGAATCGCCATGCCTGCCGATGCTTTCGGGGAACAGCAGAGGCTCGCCCTCCCTCGCTGCAGCTTCTGGAAGTCACTGCGGGGGGCGCGGTCGCTGGCCGCTCAGGTGGGGTCGGGGGCGCAGGTGGCAGCCAGCCGGGAGGTCCTGGGTCAAGTGGTGTTCGCCCTCAGGCCCCCTCGGGGGACGAGGACGGAGGCGGGCGCAGGTGTCCCACGCGCTGAGGAGGCCGGGGGACTGGAGTCCGACCCCTGCAGGGCATCCCCGACGTGAGGCTCTCCGTTCCCGGAAATCAGCCGCGCCGCTACCCTCGGGGTCGTCCCTGAGAGCCCCTGGCGTGCCGCTCCCACCCTCGGCGGCCTGCTCGGCGGCCAGCTTCCCAGCCGACCCCGGCCCGGGGCCCGCGGTCTCTTCCCGCCCAGCATCCCGCCCGGGTCTCCTTTCGGCCCTGACCCCGCCCCCGCCTCCGTCCCACCCCGCCCCCGGCCCCTTCAGACCCGGAGCTGCGCCTCCTGTCTCGCCGCTTGGCCACTTCTGGTCTCCGCGCGCTGGGAGCAGTCGGCGCCGCGCCCACGCCGTCCACGCCATCCCCGCCACCGCCGCGTACGCCTGGCCGGGTCTACACAGGCTCTCCCGCCGCTCTGGGACCGCACGTCGAATCCGCACGGGCTTCCCCTCCCGCCGGACGGCAGGTGAAGCAACTCATCTCTACAGCCTCTCCCGCGTCGCAGATGCCGGGTGTGGGTGTGGCCTTTGCGTCCATCACCGCCTTTCCTGCCCCCACGCACCTCCCCACGTGTTCCCCGGGTTCCGTCACCGCCTTTCCTCTCCCCTCCACGTGCTCCCTTGGGCCCACACCATTTTCCCTGCCGGGTGGACGCCCGGGAGAAGCAGGAGCCCGCAGCGACCTTCCTAAGGCGGCCCTGCCTGGTGGCCCCTGCACTCCCTTAGCCTTGCCTGGGGCTGTGTTTACTGAAATTGCTCGACCAAATGAGCCTTCTCCCTGTATGAGGCTGCTCTGTGCGATGCCCACAGCCAAGTTCCCGAGGCTAAGGGGAGTGCATTCAAAAAGGGTGGGCTGTATGTTTCTAGAAAGTTGTGCATTTCTTCTAGGTTGTCAAATTTGTTGGCATGTAATTGTTCATAGTATTCTTTTATGACTTTTTTGTATTTCTGCAGTATCAGTTGAGATTTCTCCTTTTTCATTTCTTATTTTGTTTATTTGGGTTCTCTCTCTTCTTGGTGAGCCTAGCCAGAGGTTTGTCAATTTTGTTTACCTTTTCAAAGAACCAGCTCTTGGTTTTGTTGATTTTTTTCTGTTGTTTTTTTAATATCTATTTTATTTATTTCCTCCCTGATCGTTATTACTTCCTTCTTCTGCTGACTCTACATTTTGTTTGTTCTTCTTTTTCTAATTCTTTGAGGTGCTAGGTTAGGTTGTTTAGTTGAGATTTTTCTTGTTTTTTGATGAAGGCCGTGTTGCTATGAACTTGTGGTTGCCAAGGGGGAAGGGGGGAGGGAGATGGATGGACTGGGGGTCTGGGGTTGGTAGATGCAGACTATTACATTGAGCGTGGATAAACAAGGTCCTAATCTATAGGACAGGGAACTATACTCAATATCCTGTGATAAACATAATGGAAAAGAATATTAAAAAAAGAATGTCTATATGTGTATAACTGAGTCTCTGCTGTACAGCAGAGACTGCCACCACACTGAGTCAACTACACTTCAATAAAAAAAAAAGGGCTGGATGTTGGAAATGGCCCACTTCAGGTGCAGTGTATGAGCTCCCTCAGCCAGGAAGCCCCCATTCAGTGCTCTGTCCACCAGCACAATCCTCGCCACTTCTTCAGGTCAGGGCTTGGCTTCCCCACTGCCAAAGTCCTCTGTCCTTTTATAATCATGCTTCATTTAAAAAAAAAAAAAAAGTATGAGAAGCCCCGGATGAAGTGCTGTAGAATTAACTTCCATATTAAAATGTTTCTGTGAAAATGCTCCCCACCTCCCCTTCGTTCTCCTGACCCGTGCCCCTCACAGTTCTCTATTTGTTATAAAGCCGGGTTAATGGCTCCTTTCCATGGCTGTCACACCTGCTGGCCTGTAGGGCCCTGAAGGCTGGGACTGTGTTTATTCTATACGTCCCCAGCGCCCAGCACAGGTGGGGCATACCAGCAAACGCTCAGGAATAAAATATGTGTTGAACGGATGGATGCCTCCGAAAATGCAGAGCAGGTGAAAAGTCCGGGCTTCGCTTAGTTCAACTCCCTCCGAGCATTTTAATCCCAGTGCAGTTGTGTTAGTCATCTGGGGCGGCTGTAACAAAATAGCACAGGCTGGGGGGCTTCAGTCACAGAAATTTATTTTCTTCAGGTCTGAAGGCTGAAAGCCCAAGATCAAGGTTCCTGCAGATGAGGTTCCTGGTGAGTTCTCTCTTCTAGGCTTGCAGACAGCTGACCTCTCACATGACCGAGAGTGTGTGTGTGTGTGTCTGAGAGAGAGAGAGCCCTGTGGTGTCTCTTCCTCTTCTTATCAGAACACTGATCCCATCAGGAGGCTTCACCCTCATGACCTCATCTAGACCCAATTACCCCCAGGGATCTCATGTCCAAATACCATCATGCTGTAGGTTAGGGCTTCCACATATGAACAGGGGGTGGGGGGACAAAGCAGTGATAATCCAAACCTGGGGTTACATGGCCTTCCAGGAGCTGGAAGGAGACCTCTTATGGGGAGTCTTCTCCAAACCCTTCTCTTGCCGATAAGGAAATTGATACTCATGGGTTCAGTGGCTTGCCCATGGCCATGTCTCCATACCTATGTGTTACGTACAAATCTTATCTCTTTGAAGGCCTGATCTTCAAGGGCCTCGAACTGGATTCAACTGGGAGTGATAATAAGCTTGTACTTATGGACATTTATTCCATAAAACAATGCTTTTGGCTCCTAGCAGTAACTGTAATTGGAGTTCAGGCCACCGGATCAGGGAGAGGAGTGCATCTCCAGTGATCACCATCATCAGTGTTGACAGCTAAGCTGTTTGATCAACACAGGATCTGGCTGGAGAAGAGAGGTTTTCTGAGAGAAATAAAAACATAAAAATCATTCTCACAGTTTGTTCTTGACCTCAGAGCGTGGGGAAAAAGTCAGAATACCTGGTGAGGAATGCAAAGCAAAACCTCCTTTTGGTTGCATAGCCTTACAGCGATGGTGCCAAGGAACCTGGCTTACTCTGTTCTCGTGATGGAAACGTCCCTTTTAAAAGCCAAAAGCTGCTTTTCCCTCATAAAGTCTAACAGTGACCAGTGGAGTGACAAGTAGTTAAACACACACACACACACACACACACACACACACACAAACACGTTTTTCAAGAGGTGACAAGAAAAAATTTTAAAACCCGTTTAATAAAAATGTCTGCCTTCTTTCTAAGGAGAGAAAGAGAGAAGTTGTCACGTTTTTCACTGACTCGGATTCACACGGTCATCACCTTCCTCCCTTCCCTCCCCCAATATGTTAACAGAGCGAATGAGTGAATGAACAGACCCGTAATGAGACCTGTGACTTCCGTGATGTCACTGTATAGCACGACAATCCAGGGAGGGTAGGATTGTTCTCCTCATTTTGCAGATGAGGCAGCTGAGGATCTGAGAAGTGCAGTGAGTTGTGCACTGTCACACGGCTGGCGGGACTCGGGCTGCGGGCAGCACAGCACGATGGGCTCTCTCCTTCGTGCTCCTCCGGGGGCATTTATCACACTGTATTCCGATGACCTGTTCCCTTTACTTGTGGACAGGAACTCTCTAAGACTTGTTTATCCAGCAACTAGGACCATACTTGGTACAGAGCAAATTTTCAATGCCTTCTGAATGAACGAATGAACAAACGGACTCTGGAAAGCAATGGAATAAAGTGAAGACTGCGTTGGATTTGAACTGATAAATTCTGCGTTCCAGTCCCAGCCCTGCCGTTTTGCTAACTAGTTCCCCTAATTCTTCTAGCCCTTCGTTTTCTCACCTGTAAGACAGCATGACGTTGATGATTGTTATTAACCTTCTACCTCCATATTTTCATAAAGATGAAATGAAAACTCACCTGCAGCTCCTGTGGGGTTTGAAGCTAATAGTGACAAATGTAAATGGCCAGTGAGGCTTCTGGAAAGGGAGCAGAAGAGAGCCCTGGCCTGCTCTCTGGGCACCAGGGCAGAGTTGGAAACCACCAGGACACGGAGGGAGGCCCTCACACTGAGCAGACCACAAAAAGCGCTTTGTCTTCAGGCTACCCCCGCTCCACCCGCTGCCACTGGCAGCCGGTGTTAGAAAAAAAATGTATGCTGGGAAATAGCAAGGAATGTAAAAAGTTCCCAAATACCAACCTTCTCCCCCAGCCCACGATTTCCACCATTATGGTGGATGCTGGTGGAGGCCGCTGTTCTCAGCTGGGGACGCACGTTGGAATCACAAGGCGCATCTGCAGAACCAAGAGGCCTCACCCCTGAGGTTCTGATGTCATTGTCCAGAAAGGAGCCCAGGAACTGACATGTTTAGAACTCTAGGTAGCTCCAGGGTATAGACAGAATTAGGTTCTACTGAGTTAGTATGTAGGGTTATGCAACCGGGGCGCTGTTGCAAACAGGGCTATTACAGTACAGTACTATATAGCCCATTGTGTTGATGGGGTACCTAGGCTAACTTTGTTGGACTTGCGAACAAATTGGACTCATGAACGTGCTTTCGGAACGGAACTCGTTCATGTGTAGGGGACCTACTCTAGTTTAGGCATTTTCATGTTACCTGGCTTATCATCTGGAGTGTAATCCTCTCCATCAGACCACAAGTTCCGTGACGATAGATAGGGCCCTTGACCTGTTCACAGCAGAATCCCCAGGGCCTTGGACAGGACCCGGCCACAGCTGGCACTCCCTCAATCTTTCTTCAACGACTGGACAAATGACCGAGCAAATAGATAAGTCCCGTGTTTGTTTAAACCGTAGCTGCAGGGAACACGTCTTCCTTCTTCCTCTCCCAGTGATGAGTTGATTGTATATTTACCTGCTTTTTAAAAATCTACTTGAGGTTTCCCCAATAAAGGACCCACAGGAAAGCCTCAGTTTTGCTGTTCCTGGCGGGGGCGGGGGGAGTTCTGTTGCTTTGATTCACTTTCTTCTCTTTTAAAAGATGTTAAAAACTGCTTCTATTCACACTTCCTGTTTCTTTGAAGAGTTCAGCTTAGTGAATGCGTTCATTGATTCATGTGTTCATGTATTCATTGAAAGAACATCAACTGAGTTACTACTACCTGTCAGGCAACACGGCAGGTGCTGGGACAGAAAGATACGCATAGCCTGTGTCATGCAAACCTGCGTGCCCATGGTCAGGTGGCCGCTAGCATCCATATCTTATAGGGAGGGGATTGTCAGAGGGGCCCTGCCCACTTCGGTCACATAGCTGCCCCATGGAAGCCTTAGAAGAGCAGGCCTGAGGCTCAGCACATCAGCTAGTTTTACGGGACGAGGGAAACACAGGCCTGTGAGTGACGCAAGGCCGACCACCTTAGGAATCGTGAGACCAGCCGCCCGGGCCACCGCACGTGTGACCCACTCGCATGGCCTTCTCCATCCTGGAGGGGCTAGAAAAGTTCAAAGCGCCTTCCCTGCTCGGTCCACAGATGGACACCTGGCAGGGGCTGAAGGGCATAGGTGAACTCACGGGAGGCTCACAGGAGCTCTCCAAGGTGAAACTGACATGTTTTTTTCTTCTCTTTTTTCTTATTTTGGCTGTGCTACATGGCTTGCAGGCTCTCAGTTCCCTGACCAGGGACTGAAGCTGGGCCCTCAGCAGTGAAAGCCCGGAGTCCTAACCACTGGACCGCCACGGAATTCCGAAAACTGACAGGTTTTTGCCAAGCGCAGGTACAGAAATGGCTCTCGACACGCACACCTAGTGCATTTAAGATGTTTACTGTCTGAGGATTCAAAATGTTTTAATGAGATTGTAAAAGGCACAGAGAAACACAAGCAAAAGCAACCATTCATTCACGGATCCGGGAAAGAGTTACCATCTTCCGGAAGCCAGGCGTAGAGCAGGATTGTGGTAAACGGTGCCGACCACCTCCACGGCCTGCTTCCCGGCAGGTGACAGTCAGGCTGGGACATGCCGAGCTGACTCACACCATCAGGGGGAGCGCTTGGCTTTTATCCCATCTCAGGGGGACCTGGAGGGCTCCCGGGGGAGATGAGGCCGGGCTGGGGCCGGAAGGATGCGAGGCAGTAACCAGGCAGGGTGTTTCCTGATGGTGGGGTCTGGGGAGAGGGTGTTATCTAGACCTTGCTACTTAAGGGGCCCCACGGAGCAGCCTCACATCACTGGGAGCTTGTCAGAAGGCCCAGGCCCAGACCTACAGAATCGGAGCATGCATTTTAGCAAGATCCCGGGGGATGTAAAGCACTAATGCTCTCAAGGCAGAGCAAACTTGAAACCCCAAGTGAAAAATGGGCCAAACAAAAGAAGCAACAGTTCACAAAACGTGTGATACACAGAAGAAAAAGATGAATCTTACAAATAAGCAGATACCTCCAAAATTAGCAAGGATTTAACAAATAATAATATTACCAGCAGTCAGGTGACTGCTTTCAGCCACTGATGAGTGGAGTGTGAATTTGAATAGCTTCACTGGAAAAGTATCCAACTAAAGCCCTGACCCGACAGTTTTTTTTTTTTTGCGGTACGCGGGCCTCTCACTGTTGTGGCCTCTCCCGTTGCGGAGCACAGGCTCCGGACGCGCAGGCTCAGCGGCCATGGCTCACGGGCCCAGCCGCTCTGCGGCACGTGGGATCCTCCCGGACCGGGGCACGAACCCGTATCCCCTGCATCGGCAGGCGGACTCTCAACCACTGCGCCACCAGGGAAGCCCAACCCTCTGCTTTTTATAACACGGGGCTGCCATCTGCTCCAGCTGTCTTGATCAGGTGACCAGAGAATCCAAGGAAAGAGTGAAAGTGCAGAGGTGACAGAGCAAATGCTGTTCAAACCGAATGCTGTTCAAACCGAATGCTATTCAAACCGAATGCTGTTCAAACCGAATGCTGTTCAAACAAGCAAAGCACGGATTGGGTATTGTCACGGCTGCCGTGTAGGAATCTGAGATTCCTACCTTTTCACACTCCTAAACCAGGACGATCATCATTTTCCCAGCATGGCTTAGAACTGGTTCCGTTTGGAGCCGGGTGCCAGGCTGAATCCCTTCTTCTACGCTTCGTGCGTTACACCTGTTCCATTCCCAGCAGGGAAGATCCAGTCAGCCCACCGCAGCTGGCACGGCCGGCGTCTGCTCTGGTTGTGTGGAGTCTGTTGTGTGCCAGTTATTACATAATTTGATGATTATGTAATAATCATCCAGGTACTGTGTCAGAATGCAGGCTACCTAGACACTGGAGTGTGACAGGCGTGTCCTGGGAGAGGTAGAGTCAGGTCAGGCTGGGGCTGGCCTTGCGTACTTGTATACCGATTTTTCTTCTGTGGCTGCCATGAGCCATAGAAGTGTTTAGTGGTCCAGCTCATATACAGAAGGTGGTTTCAAGATGGGATGAGGAGATGAATATGGGAACCGACTCAAGAGCCCAGAGGACAGAGGGCTACAGCAATCCTGGTGAGGGTGAGGGAGTTTGAGCTCTTTAGGAGGTAGGGCCCAAAGCAATTTGGGGTGGGGAATAATGAAAGGGAGGGCATGGGATGACTCGGGATTCCTCCCCAGTTTGTGGTGGCCGGAGGGGTTGCCATCCACCAAGACAGAGAACGAAATAAGAACAGGGTCAAGTGGGAGGAAATAATGAGCAGGTTGCTTTTTCAATAGTTTTTCCTCATTGTAAAAGTAATATATATTTAGAAAACATAGAATTTTAAAAAGAATATTGTAACTCACCTGGAGTTCTTTTAGAAATAACTTCTCTGGCTTTTTGGTGCATTTTTTTTTTCCAGTTTTTGGTCTCTCTCTCTCTTTTTTTACACTTCCTTAAATTTTTTTTTAAACTGAAGTATAGTTGATTTACAGTGTTGTGTTAGTTTCTGGTATACAGCAAAGTGATTCAGTTACGCATATATATAAATATATATAAAAATCTATATATATATAACTGAATATATATATAACTGTGTGTGTATATATATTCTTTTTCAGATTCTTTTCCATCATAGGTTAATATAAGATATTGAGTATAGTTCCCTGTGCTATACAG
This sequence comes from Delphinus delphis, assembly GCF_949987515.2. Classification (NCBI taxonomy): domain Eukaryota; kingdom Metazoa; phylum Chordata; class Mammalia; order Artiodactyla; family Delphinidae; genus Delphinus; species Delphinus delphis. The sequence continues at coordinate 4,317,324 of NC_082686.1, forward strand.
TAGGTCCTTGTTGGTTATCTATTTTATATACAGGTGTGTGTATGTGTTAATCCCAAACTCCTAATTTATCCCTCACCCCCCTTCCCCTTCGGTAACCATCAGTTTGTTTTCTATGTCTGTGGGTCTATTTCCGTTTTGTAAATAAGTTCACTTGTATCATTTTTTTTAGATTCCACAAGTAAGTGGTACCGTATATTTTCTGTATGTGTTTGTGTGTGCGTTTAGGGCTGCATTTAAAATTACTGATCTCACTGCATAGACAGTTTATTTTATTTTTTCTTTTAATATAATATAATCATTTCCTGACCTTTAAATTATTAGAATGCAGGCAGACTTGTTTCATTGCACTTCATAGATATTGTGTTTTTTTGACGAAGTGAATGTTGCCTACATCATGTCTCTGGGTCACATTTTGATAATTTTCACCATATTTCAAACTTTTTCATTACTGTTATATTAGTCGTGGTGATCTGTCATCAGTGATCTGTGATGTTACTACTACGACTCACTGCAGGCTCAGATGATGGTTAGCATTTTTTAGCAATAAAGTACTTTTTAATTAAGGCAGGTATATTTTTTAGAGACATGCTGTTGTACATTTAATAAACTACAGTATAGTGTAAATGTAACTTTTACATGCACTGGGAAGCCAAAAATTTTGTGTGACTCGCTTTATTGTGATATTCACTTTGTTGTGCTGGTTTGGAACCAAACCTGTTAACATCTCCAGAGTTTGCCTGTATATTTTTAATGGTTGCTGAGTATTCCACCCTAGGAACGTGTAATAGTTAACTCTATTTCTTTACTGTTGGACTCGTAGATCACTTCCATTTTTTCCACCTTGTATTTGTATTAAATCTTTACCCAAGTTTCAATAAAAAAGTGTAAAAACATTTAAATAACCAAACTCAACATTCCTGTAGAAAAAAAGAAACAAGCAAACAAAAACCTTAAATGATACCAAAATATATACAATAACAATGGAAGACCGGGGAATTCCCTGGTGCTCCAGCGGTGAGGACTCCATGCTTCTACTGCAGGGGGCACGGGTTCAACCCCTGGTCGGGAAACTAAGATCCCACATGCAGTGTGGTGCAACCAAAGGAAAAAAAAGAAAAAAGAAAGAAAAAGAAAAAAAAAAAAACCCTGGAAGACTAGACATCTAGTATGAACATGGGCATGTTAGATATAGCAACCCTCCCTGCTTCTCTCGGAAGTCACAGAAGAGAAACCAGAAAAATGAAACAGACAACGAACTTCATGCCCTGAACCCTGCATTTTCAGTGTAAGTAGGAGGGAGAGAGAAGCTGCAGATGGAAGCAATGTGTAGAAGCTGCCAGAAGTGGCTGAGAGAGGGCAGAGGCCACGGGGAAGGAATGAAGTCATAAGCGATGGCCAGTGATGACAGGTTCCAGCAGCACCCAGCCTCAGAAGGCACCAGAAAACATTCATTTCCCCACACGAGGGGCTCACACTGAAGTGTGAAAGCCTGTTCCTTCTTTTCAGCAAGGGAAAAGGGAAGGAGACGGACCAGGGCTGACGGCACTCCTGGGAGAATCAGAAGAACCAGGGCTGTGAAACTGCAAACGCACGTTCCACATTTCCAGAAAACAGTCCACTTATTTGGCAGCCGAGAAAGAGAGAATATTAGTATTGTGAGTCTCGGAGGTTGGGTGAAACCTACGCTTGCTGCTCCCTTGGAACCTCCAGCAAGTAGCTGTTCTACAGTTCCATGGTGAGTGAGTGAGTGTCTGATCTAAAAAAGCAACTCAAGCATACTTATGAGGTGTTATTTTATTTTAAAAGTGTGAAAAAGAGGAACAAAACTTACCATCTAATGAAGAACGCTCACCAGAAAAAAGTCTTCAGAAAGCAGGTAGAGAGCAGAAGCATGTGTTTCATCACAAATTTTTTTTTTAAAAAAAACACAAAAACAACTCATTGAAGCAATTCCTTCCATGAAGGAGGCCCATAGGAAGATGTGCAAAGATTAGGGGAAATAGCAAAATCACTGGAGGAGATAAAATTCAAGCTGACCAAACTCAAGAAAGACCTGGAAGAAAAAGGTGAAGTCACTCAGAGAAGCCCCAGAGAAAATAAATGCTTATGAAAACCTAGTAGGAACACAGTAGACGGAAATGAGACAAGTGAAAAAGGAGTCAGGATGTTGGAGGACTAGAAGGATGTGTAGTTCATCTCCCCACAAATGCACCACGAACACATCCTCAGGGCTTCCCTGGTGGCGCAGTGGTTGAGCGTCCGCCTGTCGATGCAGGGGACGCGGGTTCGTGCCCCGGTCTGGGAAGATCCCACATGCCGCGGAGCGGCTGGGCCCGTGAGCCATGGCTGCTGAGCCTGCGCGTCTGGAGCCTGTGCTCCGCAACGGGAGAGGCTACAACAGTGAGAGGCCCGCGTACCGCAAAAAAAAAAAAAAGAATACATCCACAAATGGAACAGTTCCCACAAAGCACTACCTGAACAGTAGCAGAGAACCTCGGACCCCTAAAGGATCCCTGCATAACCAGGTAGGACAAAGGAAAGAAGAAGGGAAAAGGAAGAGGAGAGGAAGTGGGACAGGACCTGTGCCCCTGGTGGGAGGGAGCTGAAGGAGAGGAGAGGTTCCCACATCTGGGGAAGACCCTCTCCAGCGGGGAGCTCAGTTGGGACAGAAGGGGAGCTTCGGTGGCGGTCGGAGGAGAGTGCAGCAACTGGTCTGTGGCAGGCAGGACAGAGTGAGACCTACACAGATCGTCCGTGCCACAGCCCTGTGAGCCCCAGCCTGAGATGGGTATCCGCCAGTGTGTACAGGGCCTGGGTGCTGGAACGCGGGGTTTGGAGAGCAGACCCAGGGAGGGGACTGCTGTTGGCTGCAAGGAGACAGCCTGAGGGGACAGGAGTGAGGAGCTCTGCAACCGGGAATGCTTGTGTAGGAAACCCAGACTGCCACAGAAGTGCGCCTCTGTTGAGTGATACGCAAGGGGTGGGGCCGTCACTGCAGCCTCTCCCCACACACCAGCCGCTCCTAGGAAGGGCTCCTGCCAGGGCCTGCTCTCTTGTGCCCGTGGCTGCAGGCTTGCCGGCACAACCCATCCCCACCGGGGCTCCTGTGACCCCAGCTGCTGCCACCTCCTCCTCTGCAGCCTGTCCCCACCACAGTGGGAACTCTCACAACCCAGCCACCATCACCTCCAGGCCCCCTCCTTGCTGGGGAGGAATTGTGTGGCAGCCTCAGGAACAGCCCTCTGTGGGTGGCCCACATTCAGAGGTGGGGCTGAAACCACAGCTGAGCCCCAGGGGCTGTGCAACTAAGGAGTAAAAGCTGAAATCTCTCCTTGCAGCTGGGCAAACTGCAAATTGACACCCCTGTGACCAGCTTTGTAAACCCAGCACTTACAGAACATCTGAATGGACATTGAGTGCCCATTGAGTGGGTACATACACATGAGGGTTGGGCCAGGCCAGAGTCTGAGGTGCTCCCATCGTGCCCACAGCGGGTCCAGATCCATGATTACTGCAATCCTGGAACCTGACTTCAGTGGAGCTATGCTGGTGGCCTGGTGAAAGCAACGTCTGAGAGACACCAGGGCCAATTGCTGGCATGCCCATGGTTAAGGTGGGGCTGAGAGCAGTGCCAACAACAGTGTAATCTGAGAGCTCGCACAGTGGGTGAAAGGTGACACAACAGAGCACACCCACAGGTGAACAGTGGCTTCTCTCCCAGTGGGAGTGCTCCAACCCCAGCTACCTTGCACCACAGATCAGAAACACAGCTAAGAAACAGATTTGAGGACCTCTACTCCAATAACTAGGGAGCAGACCCTGCCCCTGACAGGCAGGGACAACCACAGAGCAAAGGAGAGGCCCTGTTCAGTATCCAGTGCAGGCTCTGGTCACCACAACATCAGTCACACCTCCTATCAGAGGGGATAATGGCCAGCATACACGGAGGAAAGAGGTGGCAGACATCTATAGTAAAAACAACCCTCACACCAAAAAATATTAGATCCACGCAGGCTACAAAGGGTCACTCCCACAGAAAATTAGCCCTCCAAGACAGTCTGAGGGTCTGGCATTGGGTGGAAGAACTCCCAGAGCATTTAGCTTGAAGGTCAACAGGGCTTGAAGGAAGGAGATCCTCAGGGCTGGGGGAAAAAGAAACTCCACTCTTGGAGGGTGCACACAAGGTCTCATGTGCACTGTGACCCAGCACAAAGAAGTACCTCCATAGGAAACTGGGCTACACCTACCTAGGGAGTGTCTCCTGGGGAGACAAAAGCTGACTATAGCTCACTGTTGGGGCAAGGACACTGATAGCGGAAGCCCCAGGGAATACTGATTGGAGTGGGCTCTCCTGAAGGTCCACACTTCAGCACCAAGACCCGGCCCCACCCAACAGCCTGCAGGATCCACTGCTGGAAAGCCTCAGGCCAAACAACACAGCCCCACCCATCAGAAGACAAGTTGCATAAAGTCGTACTGAGTTCACAGCCACCTCAAAACACACCCCTTGACACGGCCCTGACCATCAGAGGGACAAGACCCAGCTCCATCCACCAGAGGGCAGGCACCAGTCCCTCCCACCAGGAAGCCTGCACAAGCCCCTGGACCAACCTCACCAACGAAGGTGCAGACACCAGAGCAAGAGGAACTACAATCCTGCAGCCTGTGGAAAGGAGACCACAAGCACAGAAAGTTAGACAAAATGAGATGACAGAGAAATATGTTGTAAACGAAGGAATAAGATAAAAACCCAGAAGAACAACTGAACGAAGAGGAGATACGCGATCTATCTGTAAAAGATTTCAGAGTGATGATAGTAAAGATGATCCAAAATCTCATAAAAAGAATGGACACACAGACCAGGAAGACACAGGAAATGTTTAACAAAGAGCGGGAAGATTTAAAGAACACAGAGATGAATAATACAACAACCGAAATGAAAAATACCCTAGAAGGAATCAATAGCAGAATAACTGAGGCAGAAGAACGAATAAGTGAGCTGGAAGATGGAGTGGTGGAAATCAATGCCAGAAAACAGAATAAAGAAAAAAGAATGAAAAGAAATGGGGAAAGTCTCAGAGACATCTGGGACAACATTAAATGCACCAACATTCTCATTATAGGGGTCCCAGCAGGAGAAGAGAAAGAGAAAGGGCCTGAGAAAATATTTGAAAATATTATAGCCCCAAACTTCCCTAACATGAGAAAGGAAACACTCACTCAAGTCCAGGAAGCTCAGAGAGTCCCATATAGGATGAACCCAAGGAGGAACATGCTGAGACACATATTAATCAAACTGACAAAAATTAAAGACAGAAAAAATATTAAAAGCAACAAGAGAAAAGCAACAGATAACATACAAGAGAATCCCCATAAGGTTCTCAGCTGATTTTTCAGCAGAAACTCTGCAGGCCAGAAGGGAATGGCACAATATATTTCAAGTGATGAAAGGGAAAAACTACAACAAAGAATACTTTACACAGCAAGGCTCTCATGCAGATTCTACAGAGAAATCAAAGGCTTTACAGACAAGCAAAAGCTAAGAGAATTCAGCACCACCAAACCAGCTTTACAACAAATGCTGGAACTTCTCTAGGCAGCAAAGAGATCAGCAACTAAAAGCAACCTTGTACCTATATAGACTGCTATATCAAAACTTCATGGGAACAGCAAACCCCAAAACTGCAATAGATACACACACGTGAAAGAAAAAGCAACCCAAACACAACACTAAAGATGGTCATCAAACCACAAGAGAAGAGAACAAAAGAGGCAGGGCAGAAAAAAGACTTACAAAAACAAACCCAAAACAATTAAGAAAATGGCAATAGGAGCATACATATTGATAATTACCTTGAATGTAAATGTATTAAATGCTGCAACCAAAAGACATAGACTGGCTGAATGGATACAAAAACAAGACCCATATATATGCTGTCTACAGGAGACCAACTTCAGATCTAGGGACACATACAGACTGAAAGTGAGGGCATGGTAAAAAATATTCCATGCAAATGGAAATCAAAAGAAAGCTGGAGTAGCAATACTCATATCAAACAAAATAGACTTTAAAATACTGTTACAAGAGACAAGGAAGGACACTACATAATGATCAAGGGATCAATCCAAGAAGAAGATAGAACAATTGTAAATAGGTATGCACCAAACATAGGAGCACCTCAAAAAGGCAAATGCTAACAGCCATAAAAGGGGAAATCAACAGTAATAATGGGGGACTTTAACACCCCACTTATACCAATGGACAGATCATCAAGACAGAAAATTAATAAGGAAATACAAGCCATAAATGACACATTAGACCAGATAGACTTAATTGATATTTATAGGACAGTCCATCCAAAAGCAGCAGAATACAATTTCTTCTCAAGTACACATGGAACACTCTCCAGGAATAGATCACTTCTTGGGCCACAGATCAAGCTTTGGTATATTAAGAAAATTGAAATCATATCAAGCATCTTTTCCGACCACAATGCTATGAGATTAGAAATCAATTACAGGGGGAAAAAAATGTAAAAAACACAAACACATGGAGGCTAAACAATATGTTACTAAACAACCAATTGATCACTGAAGAAATCAAAGAGGAAATAAAAAAAATACCTAGAGACAAATGACAATGAAAACACCATGATCCAAAAACCTTTGGGATGCAGCAAAAGCTGTTCTAAGAGAGAAGTTTATAGCAATACAGTCTTACCTCAGGAAACAAGAAAAATCTCAAATAAAGACCAGTCACAGGAACTGCAATTGAAACTGTGATTAAAAAACTTCCAACAAGCATAAGTTCAGGACCAGAAGACCTAGCAGGCAAATTCTATCAAACATTTAGAGAAGAGTTAACACCCATCCTTCTCAAACTATTCCAAAAAATTGCAGATGAAGGAACACTCCCAAGCTCATTCTACAAGGCCACCATCACCTTGATACCAAAGCCAGACAAAGATATCGCAAAAAAAGAAAATTACAGGCCAATATCATTGATGAACATAGACACAAAAATTCTCAATAAAATACTAGCAAACCGAATCCAACAACATATTAAAATGATCATACACCATGATCAAGTGGGATTTATACCACAGATGCAAGGATTCCTCAATATACATAAATCAGTCAATGTGATACATCACATTAACAAACTGAAGAATAAAAACCATATGATCATTTCAATAGATGCTGAAAAATTCAACACCCACTTATGATAAAAACTCTCCAGAAAGTGCCCATAGAGGGAACATACCTCAACATAATAAAGGCCATATATGACAAACCCACAGCAAACATCATTCTCAGTGGTGAAAAACTAAAAGCATTTTCTCTAAGATCAGGAACAAGACAAGGATTTCCACTCTCACCACTTTTTTTTTTTTTCTTTTGTGGTACATGGGCCTCTCACTGCTGTGGCCTCTCCCATTGTGGAGCACAGGCTCCGGACACGCAGGCTCAGCGGCCATGGCTCATGGGCCCAGCTGCTCTGCAGCATGTAGGATCTTCCTGGACCAGGGCATGAACCCGTGTCCCCTGCATCGGCAGGCGGACTCTCAACCACTGCGCCACCAGGGAAGCCCCTCACCACTTTTATTCAGTATAATTTTGGAAGTCCTAGCCATGGCATTCAGAGAAGAAAAAGAAATAAAAGGAATCCAAACTGGAAAAGAAGAAGTAAAACTGTCGCTGTTTGCAGATGACATGATACTATACATAGAAAATCCTAAAGATGTTACCAGAAAACTACTAGAGCTCATCAATGAGTTTGGTAAAGTTGCAGGATACAAAATTAATGCACAGAAATCTCTTGCATACCTATATACTATCAATGAAGGACCAGAAAGAGAAATTAAGGAAATGATCCCATTTACCATTGCACCAAAAAGAAAAATATACCTCAGAATAAACTTATCTAAGGAGGCAAAACACCTGAACTCAGAAAACTATAAGATACTGATGAAAGAAATCAAAGATGACACAAACGGATGGAGAGATATACCACGTTCCTGGATTGGAAGAATCAATATTGTCAAAATGGCTATACTACACAAAGTAATCTATAGATTCGATGCAATCCCTATCAAATTACCAACAGCATTTTCACAGAATTCGAACCAAAAAATATACACTTTGTATGGAAACACAAAAGACCTGAATGGCCAAAGCAATCTTGAGGAAGAAAAACAGAGCCGGAGGAATCAGGCTCCCTGACTTCAGACTGTACTACAAAGCTACAGTAATCAAAACAGTATGTTTCTGGCACAAAAACAGAGATACAGATCAATGGAACAGAATAGAAAGTCCAGAGATAAACTCACGCACCTATGGTCACACTAATGTATGACAAAGGAGGCAAGAACATACAATGGAGAAAAGACAGTCTCTTCAATAAATGGTGCTGGGAAAACTGGACAGCTACATGTAAAAGAATAAAATTAGAACATTCTCTAACACCATACATAAAAGTAAACTCAAATTGGATTAAAGACCTCAATGTAAGACTGGATACTATAAACCTCTTAAAGGAAAACATAGGCAGAACACTCTCTGACATAAATCGCAGCAAGATCTTTTTGATCCACCTCCTAGAGTAATGAAAATAAAAACAAAAAGAAACAAGTGGGACATAATTAAGCTTAAAAGCCTTTGCACAGCAAAGGGAACCATAAACAAAACGAAAAGACAACTCATAGAATGGGAGAAAATATTTGCAAATGAAGCAACCAACAAGGGATTAATCTCCAAAATATACAAACAGATCGTGTAGCTCAATATCAAAAAAACAAACAACCCAATCAAAAAATGGGAGGAAGATCTAAGTAGACATTTCTCCAAAGAAGACATACAGATGGTCAAAAATCACATGATATGAGGCTCACCATTGCTAATTATTAGAGAAATGCAAATCAAAACTACAATGAGATATCACCTCACACCAGTCAGAATGGCCATCATCAAAAAATCTACAAACAATAAATGCTGGAGAGGGTGTGGAGAAAAGGGAACCTTCCTACACTGTTGGTGGGAATGTAAATTGGTGCAGCCACTATGGAGAACAGCATGGAGGTTCCTTAAAAATCTAAAAATAGAGCTACCAGATGATCCAGCAATCTCACTCTTGGGCATATATCTGGAGAAAAACGTGGTTCAAAAGGATACATGCACCCCAATGTTCATTGCAGCACTGTTTACAGTAGCCAAGACATGGAAGCAGCCTAAATGTCCATCGACAGATGAGTGGATAAAGAAGATGTGGTGCATGTATACAATGGAATATTACTCAGCCATTAAAAAGAATGAAATAATGCCATTTGCAGCAACATGGATGGACCTGGAGATTATCACACTAAGTGAAGTGAGTCAGACAGAGAAAGACAAATATCATATGATATCACTTATATGTGGACTCTAAAAAAAATGATACAAATGAACTTATTTACAGAACAGAAACAGACTCAGAGACTTTTAAAACAAACTAATGGTTACCAAGGGGAAGTGGGGGGAGGGATAAACTGGGAGATTGGGATTGACATATACACACTACTATATATAAAATAGATAACTAATAAGGACCTAGTGTATAGCACAAGGAACTCTACTCAACACTCTAATGACCTATATGAGAAAAGAATCTAAAAAGTGGATATATGTGTATGTATAACTGATTCGCTTTGCTGTACACCTGAAACTAACACAACATTGTAAAGCAACTATACTCCAATAAAAATTAATTAAAAATATAAAACAATGAAAATAAAAGAAATGAGGCAAGTAAAAATGTATGGAAATAAAGGAATATTTTAAAATCTTATAATAATGATAGCTAGAGAATGAAATCAAAGCTGATCTAACATGTAAAATTTAAGTCCACATAGAAAGAGTGAGGGGCTAAAGCCATGAATCAGAAGAAAGAGTGAACTTTCCTTGTTCCAGGAAATTTGACCCCAAATGGTCAGCGTAAGTCACATCCTTGAGTTACAGGGCTTTAAAGATAAAAAAAGAATCTTTTGGGCAGCTGGGAAAAAAAAAATTAAATCACTTAAAAGAGGAGGTGGTAGGGAAGGGATGTAAAGCTGGCCTCAGTTTCCTCCGAATGTTGTTCAAAGCCAGAAGGCAGTGATGCCAGGCCACAGGCTGCTCAAGAGAAAGAAGGACCAGATGAAGCTTGTATACCTGGCCAAATAATTTTCACCAGCAAGGACTGAGGAAATATTGTTTCTCTAAGTCCTTTCTGAGGAAACAGAAGAAAACTTTAGCCAATCAAGAGGCAAGTGGTGACAGCCCAGTATTTTGTAATGATAACACCCAGAGTGTGGGTTAGGATTAGGGAGACAGGACAGAATGTACCTTTTATATGTCCTGGACAAGGCAGAAACAATAAAACTAACAAAACTGAGAAGTGAGCAGGAAGGAAGGCAAGAGGTGGAATAAACTCACTGATTCTCATCTACAATGGCCTAGAGCCAAAAGACATAAAATAAAGCTGCAAGTCAATCAAAAGTAGTGTACACGTACATCACAGTACAAAGGTAATATTAAGACTGGCAAAATCAGGTGATGGCAGGGGTGGGGGAGCAGGAAAGAAATGCTCATCTGATCATTGCCCACGGAGGGGAGCTAAATGTCCATCAACAGAGAAATGGATAAAGAAGATGTGGTACATATATACAATGGAAAATTACTCAGCCATAATAAGAAGGAACAAAATTGTACCATTTGCGAGACGTGGATGGATCTAGAGACTGTCACACAGGGTGAAGCAAGTCAGAAAGAGAAAAACAAATATCATGTATTAACACATATATGTGGAATCTAGAGAAATGGTACAGATGAACCTATTTGCAAAGCAGAAATGGAGACACAGACGTGGAGAACAAATGTATGGACACCAAGGGGGGAGGGGGGTGGGATGAATCGGGAGATTGGGACTGACATATATACACTACCATGTATAAAATAGATAACTAATGAGAACCTTCTGTATAGCACAGGGAACTCTACTCAGTGCTCTGTGGTGACCTATATGGGAAGGAAATCCAAAAAGGAGGGGATATATGTATACATTCAGCTGATTCACTTTGCTGTACAGCAGAAACTAACACAACATTGTAAAACAACTATACTCCAATAAAAAAAAAATGTAAGACTAAGGGACTCTCTCTCTGCCATCATATAAGCTGTAAGTATAAAAGTAACCACCATACTAAAAGCACACGCTTTCCTGGATAAAAGAACTACATACACACACATACACACACAGACACACAAACCCCTCAAACAAAACAAAACAAAAAAACGCATAGAGAAAAAGAAGAATGATACGAATTGAACATAAAACATAATAGTAAGACAGATACAAGATGATTGTCATGAGAATGAACGTAAATGGACTTAGCTTATCTATTTTAAAGATTTCTTGAATGGATAGACAGAAAAACTCCACTTTGTGGATGATTCGGAAAGGTTGGAAATAAGGGTTGGGCACCTCCCAGGAGGCTTATGCAAACAATAACATAAGGTCTGGGGTCTTAATACCAGTCAAGGAGGAATTTAAGCCAAAAGGCATTAAATGATATAAAAGGGAGCACTTTGCCTTATTTGTTAAAGGGACAATTCCTTATGAATATATAATATCATACCTATGGACAAAGTAAGACAGTAGCAACGTTTCTAGAACAGATTAGATGAGCTCTATGGAAACAGGAGACTTCAAGTCCTCCTGTACTAGTTTGCTGGGGCCGCCAGAACTAAATATGACAGGCTGGGGGGCTTAAACCGAAATTTATTTTCTCACAGTTTTGGAGGCCAGCAGTCCAAGATCAAGGTGGCAGCAGAGTTGGGTTCTCCTGAGGCTGCTCTCCTTGTCTTGCAGACGGCCACCCTCTTGCTGCCTCTTTACATGGTTGTCCGTCTGCACACGGGTACCTCTGGGATCTCTTCCTCTTCTTGTAAGGATGCCAGTCATTTTGGGTCAGGGCCCTTCCAGGGGCCTCATCTTGTTATAATCACTTCTGTAAAGGCCTTATCTCCAAATACGGCTACATTCTGAGGTGCTGGGGGCTGGGATTTCAACATATGAATTTTGGTGGGAAGGGGGCCACAATTCAGCCCGTAACACCTTCTCTTAAAAAGGAAAGATGTGAAAACCCACATAGCCTAGTAAAGTAGAATTGATGGATGTAGTTCAAATTGTTTGCCATGAGGGAAAAAAAGCATCGTCTTTTCGAGCACCCATAGAGCATGGAAACTGGCCTGTATTAAGCCACAAAGAAAATCTCAGTCAGTTCCAAAGGCTGGACATGTTACAGGTAAAACTGACTGATCCCAGAGCAACCAAAGAGGAAACAATTAGAAAGCAAAAAGCTAATTCCACTGGAAAATTTCAAAAAAAAATCTCTCTGACTCCCTTTGGTGAAAGAGGAAATAAACCGAAAAATTATAGGGTTTTTAGAAAATAATGATAATAACACTATATGTCAGAATGTCTGAAATATAATTAAGTCAGCACTCAGAGGAATATTTATTGCCATAACTGCTTATATCAAGGAAACAGAATGAAAACAAATTATCAATCAAAAACTAAGAGGGAGATGTTCATAAAACTAAAAGTGGAAATAAGAGCAGTAAACAGTAGAACTAATCAATGCAAACTTATTTAAAAATAAATCCTTAAACAATAAAGTGGATAGAGCATGAGCTACCTGATACATATTACAAAAGAACACAAAGACACACAATAGGAAATAAGGGGGAAATAACCACAAAGACAGGAGAAATGGGGAAAAGAATCATAAGACTGTGGTGCTTTAAATAAAATTTGGAAACTTGGATTATAGTGGATAATTTTATATGAAATCTAATTGATCAAAACATTTTAGTAGAGAGAGAACATCTAAACAGAGTATTTCCGTAGAAGACAGAGAAAGTTGTCAAGGTGCTAGCTCCTCAAAGAACACTGTGCCCAGGGAACTTCTTAAGGGAATTCTACCAAACTCTTAAAGAGCAGATGCTCCATTTCTGTACAGAAGCTCTTCCTGAGCACAGGAAAAAGGGTAAACATCAAATCTCTTTTTAAGAAGTGAATGCGGCATTGATAGTAACACCTGACAAACTGCAGAAAAAGAAAACTACAGACCCACTACGCTTGCGAATATGGCTAGAAAATGCTAAGTAAAGTACGATGAAACAGAATATAAAAGCACGTTAGAGCAATAACACATCATGATCAAATAAAGGTGATGCCAGAAGCACAAGTGGTTTCGTATTAGGAAAGCTCATAATATAACTCACAATGTTGTTAAATCTAAGGAGATGAAACATGATCTCCTCCACAGGTGATGAAAAGGCACCTCACAAAATTGTAAGATTTATGATAAAGTTCTCAAGGAAATAGGAAGAGATGGTATGTGAGTCAGGGTTCTTCAGAGAACCAACAGGACACAGATTTATTTTAAGGAATTGGCTCCCATGATGGTAGAGGCTGGCAAGTCCAAAATCTACAGGGCAGGCCGGCAGGCTGGAGACCCAGGGAAAAGTTGATGTTGCAGCTCAAGTCCGAAGGCAATCTGGAGGCAGAGTTCCCTCTTTCTGCAGGGACCTCAGTCTTTTTCTCCTAAGACCTTCAACTGATTGGATGAGGCCCAATCACATTGCAGAGGGTAATGTTCTCTACTCAGCATTCACTGATTTAAATGTTAATATCACCCAAAAATACCGTCATAGAAACACTGACACATAAAATTAACCATCAGAGATAGATTCTTCCTCAACATAAGAAACTGTATCTTTCTCAGCCATTAGTGTCAGTTTTTAAAGTTGGGAACAAAATAAGGATGCGCTTTACTATTTAGCTCTCTACTAAAGGTACTGGACAATGTAATCAGACAAGAGAAGGGAAATAGAGGTATAAAATTGGAAAGAATGATATGATACTATCACTAATCGTATACCTGCAAAACCCCAAATACTCGCCTGAAAAGCTCAGACAAAAGAATTCATGAAGATAGCACAATACAAAATTAATACACAGAAACCATCAGGTTCCATATTCACAAAAAATCAACCAGTTAGAAGTTTTAATGGGAGAAAAGATCTCTTTTGCAATAACAAAAAAGATTAAATGCCTAGAAATAAATTTAGTAAGAACTTGGCAAGACCTATGTCAAGGAAGTTTAAAAATGTTCTGAAGGAACAAAATAGATGTAATTAACAAATAGAAACACATTTCCTCTTCTTGGATAGGCTCTCTCAAGATCAGAAAGGTGTCAACTCTCCCTAAGATAAATTATGTGTGATCCCCACCAAATCCTAATGTGTATTTTGGGGGGCGCTGATTCAGGTGTTGATATGAAGAAATAACTTTGAAAAAGAAGGGTAATGTGAATGAAGTAGCCATGATGACTATTAAAGCTGTTAAAGGTTTAAAGTTTTAACACCTGAAACAGCAGAGTTCCAGCAAGTGATGGGACAGACCAATGGAGAAGAAATATAAATGGAAGAAGAAAGTTCAGAAACAGACCCAAATACACACAACAATTAAGTGTGTGATGCCATTTTAAACCAGTGGAAATGATGAACTATTTAACTAACAGTGTTGACATAACTGGGTAAACCATCCGACAGAAAAACCATACCCCACATCTTGCACGCACATATATTCCACATGGATTAAAGATTAAATGTTTAAAAAAACAAGCCATAAACATACTAGAAGAAAACATGTTTATACGTTTCTTTATAAAGTTGGAGTCGGGTAGGCTTTTCTAACAGACTCCAATCCAGAAGACTCAGTAAAACATGTTTAGTAAATTTGAATATGTGTGTGTATACACCTTTCTCAAAGGCAGAAACAAAACCAAGAAAACCCCGAAACCAACATAAGCAAAGCCAGAGGACATGACAAACTGGAAAGAAAAACTGCAACTGATAATCATACCCCTTAAAGTAATTATCATCACATACAGTTCTTCTTATGTGACGGGCACTGAACTAAGCACTTAAAAAGATCAGCTCAGCTAAACTGTACACCAACCCTGAGAATTATTACTAACCTCATTTCACAACTGGGAAATTCAAGCAGGGAAGGGTAAGTAATTTACTGAGGTCAGAGAGCTAGTACAAAGAGACCTTCATATATGAACCCTGTAACGTGTATACCAATATAGAGGATTCCCTAGAAATTGACCAACAGCCCCATAGAAAAGTGGGCAAGAGATTCGAAGAGTTCATAAAAATAGAACTCCAATTGGCTCTTACGTATATGAAGACGTCTAAAGTTACTCATAATAAAAGATATGCAAATTAGAACTTCACTAAAATATCATTTTCCACCTATTAGCTTGGCAAACGTTCGAAAGCGTAATACTCAACTTCCCGACGAGAAAACAGGGAAAAAGGCTCAGTCATCGATTACCTGTACGAGTGTCAACTGGACCAAATCCCTAGAAAGGCAATTGGACAGTTCTTGTAAGGATGACAAATGTAGGTGTCTTCTGATTCACAGTTCCCTTCCTGGAAATGAATCCTACAGATGGACCTGCACACATAATGATGTTTGTATAAGGTTATTCATTGCAGCAACGTTTGTAGGAGCAAAGATGGGAAACCCAGATGTTGTCAACATGGGACTGGTTAAACAGAATAATGCATCTGGAAAAATGAGCGATCTCCAAGGTAAACTACGTGAATTTTTTCTTCCTTTTGAAAGAAAGCGGCCCAGCATATATAGTTTGCTACCTTTTTATGGAAAAAAGAGGGAAATAAGAATATATGCCAATCAGTGCCTAAAGATAAATTGAAAGTCTACATGACAAACTCATAACAGGTCACCTTGGCAGAGGTTGTGGGGAAGGGGTTGAAACTAGATAGATGAGGGGTCAGTAGTGGGAAGGAGATTTTTCACCACGTTTTGATTTTTGAACTTTGCGAATGTATAACCTATTAAAAATTAAGTTTAAAAAACTGGCTTAAACAGTGTGCTATATGCCACGATAGGCATTAAAAAAAGAGGAAAGGAACAGAAAATAAAAGGTGCACATATTACAAAGGAGATAAGATTACCATCATTTGCAGATGACATTATTTTCTTCTTGGAAACTCCCAGAAAATAAAGGCAGGAAAAAAAACTTGTTAGAAACACTAGTTTCCTAACATTAACCTAGTTTTCTATGTTCAATTACAGGACATAGAAAAATAGGTACTTTCAGATATATGAGCAATAACCAATTTTAAAATATTATAGAAAAAAAAATACCCCACCCGTAATGACAACAGAAAATTCAAAACCCTTGGGAATTAAATTATCAAGAAATAGGCATGGATCTACATGAAATAAACTTTACTGAGGGATGTGATAGGTGACAGAGAAAGATAGAACTACACCATTCTCTTGAATTCGAAGGCTCTGTTTTGCACAATGTAGATTCTTCCTAAATTCATCCATAAATTTAGCATGATTCCAAAACAGATCCCCACAGGATGATTTTAGAAACATTACCCAATATTTCCAAAGGACATCTAGGAGACTAAGTATATGATACTATTATGTGAGATGACTAACTGCAGGATATAACATATTAACCCTATTTTAATATTCATTAATTATATGATTCCTCCTATGTATTAAAACCATATCAACAGTGACAGTAACTAAAACACTGGGCACAGGTGTGGAAGCAGATACTCACATAGAATCCGAAAGGGGCAGCAATGGCCCTAGTGAATGTAGGAATTTAGAAGATGCTCGGGCTGGCGATTACTCAATCAACAGAATCAAGTCTGTTGGCTGATCATGTAGCAAACATAGCATGAATACGTCGTTTAGAAACATGGAAGTTAAGTACCAGGGCAAACAAGACTGAAGGTTACCTCTGCAAGCAGCATCTAAAGGTGGGTAGGGGGGAGGCAGGTGACCACTGTTTTTTTGTGATAAGCCTCTCTTGAGATTATCTGAATTTTTAATAATGCTGTAAATGTGTTACTTGAATTAAAATAAAAATTAATTGAAAAACCCCTCAGCCATCCATTTCCATTCATGATCCCCACTTCTTGGGGTAACAGGTTAGTGTGAATTTCATATACTCCCTAGACTCATAGTTTATACCCTCACATTCACATTAATATATTTCTCTTCAAAAATGGATGCCGTTTTGGCATATTATTCAGCAAATCGCTTTTCTCGCTCTACACTATTCCCTTGTCTGCCCACATTTCTGTTTCTTTAGAATAGATTTCTAAAAGAAGTATTGATTCAGCAATGACTTGGATGTTTTAGGGCTCTCTCAAATGATTTTTCCAATTTACGCTTCTCATCAGCAAAAGAGATTGCGCACCACTTGGGCAGCTTATTTGCCCTTGAAAACTTTGTTCATTTGATTTTTAGCTACTTCATTTATCCTTAAGACTGCACACTTGCAGGTTTCTTGACCGTATTTGTCAGCTCTCGTTCATAGCTTTTGCATGTTTTTCTCCCGGGCTCTCATGTTCTTTTTCTTCAGTGCTTAAGGGTACCTTGGGTTTGCTTTAATGAGGGTAAGACATGCAGCAGCAGAAATGACTGTCACGAAGGAGGAAGTTTGTTTTACTCACAGATCCCTAGAGACAGGAGGCACAGCGTCCCGTGTGGGCCACTCAGGGAAGCACCAGGCCAAGGGAGCATGCAGGAGGGAGAGGAAGGGAGAGGGCAAGAGGATTTACTGTAGTTTCCACAGGAAGCAATGAGCAAGGCAGGGCGAATAGGTTTAGGACTCTGCCCAGACTGAGTAATTTCAGCAGGCTCTGGGGCATGGGGGCTGCCCTTAATCGTCTGGTACCTGACCCTGGGGTGATTAGGGCAGTGGATGGTGGCCCAGAGTGTGACAGTCCGTAAAGGGTAAAGGAGATCTCAGGGATGCAGGCTCTGGATTGGTTGCTCTGTATTTGAAAGACACACAGCCAGGTGAGTTGTTTGCTTGCGGGTGAGTTGCCTGCTCTCTCTGGGAGTTGGCCAGCCCTGGGAGTCCCGTCTCTCCAGGGTCAGCAAGGACCCAGATTTCAAAGCATCAGAATATTTAGAATATTTGTATGCAATTTTTACATGTGAAGGACCTTTTCAGTTTTATTTATTTACCACGGTGACACACCGGGTTGAGACCTTCCTTTCTCTGTACCCTTCGATTTCTCTGAATCTGTGATCTCTGGGCCCCCTGCCTACAATATTTTGTAGTAACAATGTGTACCTGAAGGGGAGTTCTGAGGATGAGATGTCATAATGCATCTAAGATGCTAGAATTTGCTGTTCAATAAATGTTAGCTTCTCTCCTTGTATTTGTGACAAATACTTTCCCCAATATTTTCCGTGGTAGCGTTTTTTCTTAGCATACATCTTTTTAATTTTTTAAAATAACTTTCCTTTCAATTTCCAATTTTTAACCTTACCGAGACAGCAGCTTAATGGTTGAGATCATAGGTCTGGTCATCACACAAGCTGGTTTCTCCAGTCTGGACTCTGCCACCACACGTGGGGACTTTTCCGCATCTCCCTAACTCGGTTTACTTCTCCGTGACACAGCCAAGTTCTCCCGCCACGGCAGGAGATGCGTATTTGGGGACTGCCTCCAAGATTTACTGCACATCTGGCCAGTATATTTGGCAGAGTCTATTTTGGAGAAAAATGGAGGAGTGGATACTCTTGATAGTTGCTGGATGTAGTTTCATTACAGACACAGTGGATAAAAGTCTGTGAAGCCACACAGGATGAAAAATATAAAGGCACAAACGCCATTCCGCAAAGTTTCACAACAGCACCACCTAGTGGCAATCATGAAAAATCACATTTGCAATGCCACCCACAGCTGATGGATCGCAAAACTGATAAACCTGGGAATCTAGCATAGAAAAAAGTGAAAACTGAAATCAAATAATCTCCTTTATTATTAGAAATTATACCTCCTATTCTGTTTCTCCAGTAACTATTGCTTTCCCTCCTAATGGTCTGACCCTCTTTTTTTTTTGTTGTTCTTTGTCTGGGTATTGTCAACCAAAAAGTGTCTAGTGCCTGAAAGAAGGGTACTTTTCAAGTGTTGCTTACGGCTCAGGGATGATGTCCGTCTCCATAAAGTATTTCTGCTTCGCCTGAGTTGGCGCACACCCCTCTCTAGAGACTGACCCATCGGCTGGATCCTTAGGCTTCTGGAAGGCGTGATTTAGCATGGCACCTGGGCGGGAGAATGTAGTGCAGTCCTGGAAGCTTTGCTTTTGGAGGTGGACGAGGCTGGGTCCATTCCCAGGGCTAACCCTTTGCTTGTGTTTTCCTGGGCATGTGACTTGGAGCTGGTTTCTCACCTGTAGAATTTGGAGAATGCCATCTCCTTGCTGGGTGATTGTGGGAGTGGGTCCGGAGCATTCCCAATCCGGCCGTTTTCAGTCCCCATGTGACAGCCCTGTTAAATTCTTGACTGTTTAGATGTGCTTATTGGGGGCTTTTCTATAGGCGGTTTCTCTCCACTCCTCCCCGGGACGGTTCTCTTCTCCCACTTCCAGCTTATTGTATACCTTAACGGTTGGACTTGGCCCCTGCCTTCATTCGGTTTTCTCTTGGATACTTTCCAGGAACCCACATTAAAGTAGGGGAGGTAAGCAGAGCGTGACACGTCACCGACAGTAATTTCAGAAGCGTGACTTGACCCAAGTATTAAAAAAAATCCCAAACCCAACAAATTGGAAGTATTATTTATTCAAACAAACCAAACTCTTTTATCTCCTTTTCAATGGTACATATCTCAAATTGGAACAGACAGGTAGAAAAATAAGATTATTGTAGAAAATTCCACTTTTGAGGTGCATAACAATTTGAATACTTGTCAGTAGCTAAGATAGCATCTTCTCAGACAGCATGAATACCTCTGTAGTCCAGCTCCTGGTCCTATCACGACTTTGATTTAAATCAACATGATATACTAAAAATAGAGGAAAATTTCAAAAGGGAAATATAAAATAACCTGAAGCGTTTTCAGAAATACAGGTTACACTTACGCATTGTGTATTAAAGGATGTAAATGTGAGATACACACATAAGTACATGTTCTAAAGCACTACTTTCAGGACTTTTTCTTTTAGAATACAAGGCTTGTAGCCCTTCAGCCCAAAGAGAAACACTGCTGGTGCAGAAAAGTCACCCTTTTTGAGAAAAAAATGAGTGGCTGCTTTACGTGACTGAACATAGGGATTTTACATTTTAAGTATATTTAACGGTGCGAATTAACAGATACAGTAGGAAATACATCATCCTAGATTACAAAAATTCATCTCATATTAGCACATGGTAAATCTCATTCATTCTTTTCCCTCTCATTATGCTAATTCCAACCCTAAACAGAATTTCCAGCCTCACTGATAAGAATGTATAAGATTACATCCACAATTAGGAAATGAGAAAAAACAATTCCAAGTTGTTCATACTAGCAGCAAAGAACACAAAACTGTAAAAGCAACTGGGGTTACGGAAGTTTCTTTTTGGTGATTTTCATTATAAGTGAATAAATCCTTAATTAGCTTTGCTTATTTTTTATCTCACAGAGATAAGTTTTGAAGGTTTTCTTAGCTTTCACTCAGAAGTGTTGACTACCAGGGCGTGAGGCGCAGGTGAAATTTTAAAGCAAGTTGAAACCTTAGTTATATTAGGAAACTGTCAACTACCCTCACACGGAGCGTTTAAAAAGAAGAAAAAATAAGCCCTCTTGGAGACACTTGCCTTCTCATGCGATTCTGTTCCATGCGTGCATCATGAATAAAAATACAATTATTCCGGGCTTCCCTGGTGGCGCAGTGGTTGAGAGTCCGCCTGCCGATGCAGGGGACACGGGTTCGTGCCCCGGTCCGGGAGGATCCCACATGCTACGGAGCGGCTGGGCCCGTGAGCCATGGCCGCTGAGCCTGCGCGTGCGGAGCCTGTGCTCCACAACGGGAGAGGCCACAGCAATGCGAGGCCCGCGTACCGCAAAAAAAAAAAACAACAAAAAAACCCAATTATTCTAACCAAAAGGAAGGAAATTGTATGGAAAAACATCAGTGTCAAATTAGGCTAGGTTTCAAAGATTTTTAAGACCTCAAATCTCCTTTTAGTGATATCATTAGTATGAAAGCTGTGCTTGTATTCAAAATCTATTTTATAAACCTATAATTTATAATTATATAATTTATAAATCTACATTGGCAAAAAATATTCTATTCAGACTGATAGGTGTGGGGTACACCTGTGTGTTACGTGCAATTTAAACTTTACCCAGGTGATCCTCTACAGATGACTCTCCACCTGCAAAAAGAACTGCCCACTTCTCATTGCTGTTCCCAGGGTACTGGCAAGCCCTGACCAGCCGATATCTAGAGGTGAGATTTACCTTCACACCCTCTCCCGTATCCTGAGATGCTAGCTCGACACATCCAGAATCACCGCTCTGCCAGTGGTGTCCCAGCAAGTACCCGAAGGCTTTATGGGACACATGGAGGCCCTTGAGCACCAAAGCTCAGGTGCCGTGGAGTCACTCGTGCTGTGGGCTGCATCTGAGTTTATCTGGAACCTTCATGTGCCTCTTGCCAGCCTTTAGGTACTGGGTGCCCTTTAAGAGCACATGTGCTGTGAGGTCACACAGTACAATGTAGTTTACAAACACTGGACGTCTGTAGGCAATATCTGATTATAGGAAACCCAGAGAAAGCTGAGAGATGGGGGGAAAACACTGTACTGATTGGTCACATCTTGTCCTTGTGACACTCCTACTCGATCCCACTAACTAGAGGTTTTGCAGACTGCATCACCAGGAGGCCTGGCTTTGCTCTCACGACCACATCTCACAAGGTTGCTGACCTGGGGCATCAGGCTGTTTCCACTGGCCACCCCCCTCTCCCCACAGGGAAGGCATTCTCACCAAGTCTCCCAGGGAGCCCGGAGCTGCACGGTTCTGATGAGGGCTGGCGTGCACTCTGCGACTGCGTGGACTCGAGGATGCTGGTGCCCAGGCTCTCAGTAGGCATAGCAGTGCCCCAAGGGAGCCTTCTGCTGCCCTCAAGCCCTTCTTTCTGGAAGTGTACCTGACAGCAGGTGTCCCCAGAGAAGGAGTACGGTCAAGAAGCTGCAGGACTCTTTCTGAGTCAGTGGGCTGGCCAGCAGGGCTGGGTGGACATGGCCATATCTGAGTTTTCCGGCTTTCAGTGCAACTACCAGGGTGGCTGCAGCCAGGAGGCCTCCCCAGATGCTCAGATCCCAAACTCTGCCAACCTCCCTTTGGCTCCAGACCCTTGACCCCTGCCCTATGAACTTCCCAGGGCACAACCCTGAACCTACAGCCTAAGGACAGGGTCCTGCTTGGGAGTTCAGGTGTCTCTAGTTTTGTTAGAACACAGGTGATGGCCGCAAAGCAAGTTTCTCTTTGACAAATTACGCATCCTGAGGGGTTCCCTTGGAAAATTCCTAAAAAATGTAGGCCGTGCCCAAAACTCAGGGAAATGAGTTTCCTGCGACATCCTGTGTTGTTCTCAGTTTGTCCAGACCTTTGCAGTCATCTGCTGACCAAGGGACACGACTTCTTACCCCACCACCCTTCCCAGGTTCTAGAATTTTCCCACTCCCAACCATCACCTACTCTGTGTTCCTTGGATGCCCCAGTCTTCCCCGGGATCGGTGTAAGCGTAAGGGGCCACCTTTTCTCACTGTTTCCGTGCTGACATCTGACACACGACTCCAGCCTGGATGTTCTTGAAGTTTGGGGGTTGTGGCTGTGTGAAATAAATCACTTTAAGGGTAAAGCTTTAAGGGTAAAAGGAATCTGAGGATTCCTGGAATTGAAACTACTTTTCCAAAAGAGCTAATTCTGCCTGTCTTGTTAGCACACTTTCGATTATATTTTTATTTTTTCCTCCCCACTCTCTTGCTATTTAATTGGTAAACTGCCATAAGTTCAAATCTGAAATTCTGAAAACCCACTAGAAATGTACACAATAACTTCTGTTGTGTGGAGGGTTTTTTGCACTAGAAATCTGGTATCCCTGTTGGCAAAACCCATAATTTTACATTTTATGGTGTTTAGCTGTTTTTCCTAAAAAAGAAAAAAAAAAAACACAAACTCAGTGGCAAGTTTTCCCTCTGAACAGTTCTGTAATAAATTCTAGTAAGTTTGTGCAAGAGGAAAATGCACTGGAATTCCACTCAATTATTTGGTTTCTACTAATAAGGATAAAGTCTATGAAACTCAATTATTGTTGTTTATGGAACAGGCTGTCGGGCAGTGATTTATTTCCAATGACATCAAGTGGCCCTAGGCCAGAACTTGGAACTGAACCATGCCTGGCAACTCCACTGGTGGGGACTTGGTAAGAGGGATTTAACCAATTTCCATTTGAGAGGAGAACCTATTAAATAAAGAAATAATCCTTCCTCTCCTCTTAAAGGAGATGACAGAATCCCCAAATCAAAACTGCTTTGCAAAATCTACTACCCAAAGCTCTGTGAAGTTGTTAATGGCTGCATTACTGTGAGTTACTTTCATAGTTTTGAACTGTAATTGACCCCAAATTCATCTCTGACCTCAACATCTGCGTTACACGGAATCAGGTAAAAAAAAAAAATCCTTACAGAAGTTTGGGAGTGGACTGCGTTCAGGGAGACCTTCCTTGTTGTCACACACAAGGAATCTGTTTCTTTAATGCCAGGTACTTGTTTTTTTGGTTCATGAGAAATACAGAATTGTTCACCATGGTAAATGCCATAGTGATCAGACACCAATCACTTGTTCTTTTCCAGAGGAAAAGAATGAATGAATCCCCATCCATTACTATTTTTCATCAAGTTTCAGTTTCTGAAGACAGGATTTCACTTCAGGCTTCTGAATAAATTATCAAGACTATAAAGCATCAGCCTATTAAAAACAGAAACAAAAACAAAACATTGTTCATGTAGAAACATCCATGTCCCATCAGAGAGTTGACAAGATTTTGACAAAAACCTAAGGCTAATTTTCGTCTTTCCGGAGAGGACCATCTTCCATAACCTTCCACAGTGTGCTGTGAGGTAAAAATGACACCCCCAGAGGACTGCTACCCCCTTTCCTGTTCAAAGCAAGCCTCCTTGAAGGTTTGCCAAGCTAAGTATCAATTTACATAACTGGAGGAGTTGAGTGTCACTAACAGGGTTTTGACTCAAAGTCCAATTTTCAGCAGCAAGGTATGCCAGGAGAATGTCCTACTTTCAACTATCTATTTCATTCTTGTTGCTAAGTTATGCTTTTGTAATTTAAGCATTTCCATTAAAATGTCACATCCAATGACATCTCAGATGAAAAGGTAGAGAAATTTGATAGGAAATACAGAGCATTATAGCAAATTTCATTCAAATACCCAAGCTTGAAATCTAACTTGCTCTTATCAAGTGTTTTGGGAACAGTGCCTGCGAGTCTACAACTAGAGAAATGGTCCCCAGCTTGGAAACAGAACACGGGAAAATGAAACAGAAGATGCCTGAGTGAGGAAATAAGTAGCAAAACTAACAGGGTCATACTTGCAATTCCCTCCTTTTATTTCAGGGGTTTGGATTTTTCACACCAAGGGGAAGGCACTGTCTAGGGTTGTTGCCTTCACACCTAGGTAAAGTGGCCCACAAAATAGGAACCCATGAAAAAGCCAAGAGGGCAAAAAGAGAATTGGAATTCCAGAGGTTTCTATCTCTGAAATGTATTTTGAAATTATTACCTCTCAACTAGCTGAGAGTGGAAATGATAATGAGCTTCTGATAACAGAATCTCCTATCATCCCATTTCAAGAGGGCATCGTTCCCACCACGGCCATGCCTGAATGAATCTTGAAGAACACAGAAGGTCCATGTTCTAAGACACAACTCAAACCTTCTTCACAAGAATCCCACAGATTCTTGTGGCTTCTAGAGGGTCTGTGAGGACACCAAGAGATGTATAAGTGGCTCCACATCTCTTTGGCATGGTCACCTATTTCTCAATATGGAGGTGACCTGGGGAGACAGTGTGCAGGGCAGGTGGCTGAAACATCCATAGGAAGCCTATTTTGAACACACATAACACTCCAGCCAGTTAGCCCTTCCCATGGGGTTGTAGTATATATCCAACCCATCCCAATAGCAATGCAAAGGGAACCCTGAACTTGGCACCCAGTGACAGAAGGGATATTGGCTTTAAACCCTTCTTCAAATGACATCACGTTAAAGTCATCTGCTTTTCTTTTGCCAAAGCCCTCAAATAAATGACAGCAAGTGTGGATTTCCCCAAATAAGGATACCACTGCACACCCAACTCATCACCAAAGACTGAACACGCCAAAGGGAAGACGCATGTAGGTCAACTGTTGACGGACTTGGTTAAGCTGTTTCAGATGGGTGTGCTCGAGCCTAGGGAGTCCTGCAAAGAGAAGCACATGGTTCCAAAGCACAGGAAAAAGTAGAAATTCCCTAGCATCTTTTGCATGTCTTGTGCCTTCCTTCCTCGGAGAGCTGGTCAGGAGTATGGGTATTTAGCCATTTCTCTATTCCCCAAAAGGATAATCAGCAACCTACCTTCAGAGGAGAATTGGAAAAAGAAACAATTAAGCTAGTGAAAGAGAATTTGTTTTTCTCCTTAATACAGTGTTTGTTCATTTTAAGTAAGAGTAAGCTTATGTGACGGTAACCAGCTTGGTGACAGAACGTCTCCAGGTTGACGTGTGGTTCAGCACCTATAAGGTCTCGCCTGCTGGAAAGAGGATTCTTAAGGTGAGGGCAGCGGCTGGAACCAGGCTGCCTGTACCCCCATCAGGCACAGGACCCTGGGAAAAAGTCTCAACAGAGGTAGTTTTTACTTTTATACCCACAATACTATGGAAGTATTGAGTACAAAGAGTAGGTTTCCTTCCCACTCGAAGGCCTTCCGTCTTCAGAAGAGGCTGGTGAAGACTTGAGTGCTCATCTCTCCCTAGTAGAGTCCAGCTCCCGGTCAGAGCACAGAGAGACCCCGAAAAGGGGCCGCTGCTCTTTTTCCAACTCAGAAGGGGGCAGGATGGTTAGACCATCAGGCCCCAGACTTCTTCTGCAGTCATACTGTGAGCCTTCTTGTACCACGTTGATGCAGGCCGAGCCTGGTACAAAATACCCTTAAATGTGATTAATACAAAAAGCTTCCCATTAGCTAAGAAGAGTTATAAACTATATGCACTTATTTCTCCAGAGAGAGGAGGGAGAAGAGAACAAGCCAAAAAAGCAAGGCTCTTGGTTTTCTTTTCTTTCCTTTTCTTTCTTTTGGGGGGTGGGGGGGTGGCACACCTAGATAGTTTGGCATAACCAGCTACATAAAGCCTGAAGCCCAATTCACTCTGTTTTGATTATGAATGAGGTGTCTTTTATTATCATTTTCCTTGGAAGTAGGAGAGTAGGCGGAAGCTTTAAAATCAAGAATCAAAATACAGTGAATCTGGAAGGCATCTGGGAGCAGAACAGAGACTTAAGACTAATGGACACAGGAAGAAACCTTGCCTTATAACCCCTGCCTGCTGCCCCTTGAATTGTCATAATCCTTGAGTTCAAGGTTGCTAGAGTTTAGGCTTCTCTCTTCATTTCCAGCGATGCCGGACGAGAGAGGACTCATCATTGACGACCTCGGGATCTGGGGGTAGATGCCGGCACCGGAACGGAAGTAGCAGCAGGATGATTAAGGTAAGAAGGATGATTCCACACACGCTCATGAGAGTGTAGGACACGATCCACAAAATGGGCTCGCTCAGAGGCAGGGCAGGGACGCAGTTACTGGCTATGTCCTCTGTCGAGAAAGGCCCAGAAATTTCAGACACTGGAGCACCTGCGATTTCTGAGGAGACAGAAGGGGGAAAAGCCACAGCTGTGAAACGAGCAGTCCATCTCTATCACACGACAAAAGAGATAACCCTGTGCTTTATCAGTCAGGCCACATGGGCACCAGGTTCCAAGGGCCCAGGCGTCTGAGCACACACCGAGGGGGGTCTCGGTGGCCGTGTGCCTTCAGAGGGTCCGGTCCCCTTCGCGCTGGAACGACAGCACGTTTCAAGGTCTGCAGGTGTGGGACCCACACGGTGGGGAGCAATGTGCGGAAGGGCCCACGCGGAGGCGTCAGGTGATTCGAGGAGGCTGGCAAGGCTGGAGCGCTGTGCAGGTGAGGGTGTGTCAGTCAGAGCCTGTTAGGAGCTGTGTGGTCGTGCTTCCTCAGAGGAGATGAGGAAGGAAGAGCGGGA
Organism: Delphinus delphis; assembly: GCF_949987515.2. Classification (NCBI taxonomy): domain Eukaryota; kingdom Metazoa; phylum Chordata; class Mammalia; order Artiodactyla; family Delphinidae; genus Delphinus; species Delphinus delphis. The sequence continues at coordinate 4,344,567 of NC_082686.1, forward strand.
CAAGGAAGTAGGAAGAGAAGTAGCATCTAGAACAGAAAACTCAGCCGCACCTGCCAGACTCTCACGGATCTCCCCTGTGGAGTCCACCGGAGTGCGTGCTCCGCGGTGGATTCCCCAGGAGGTAACATGCTCACCTCAGCCTGACCCACATTCCTAATGGGTTCCAAGACCAGCTGGGTAAGCCTGGCCCAGGAGACCCTTCCCCATTGCACTCCTGTCCTATGTCACATCTCCAGTGTACACAGGACGCAGAATCAAGAGTGGTTCGTGAGTGCAACAGCAGATTCAGGACGTAACGGGTAACCAAGAAAAAGCACGGCTGCAATTCATCCCGTGACTTTTGCAAACTGACTCTTGAAAAATGTTCTTCCTGGAGAAGGAAGTTGAAGTGATTTCCTGAAGCAGGTTGGGGATTGCCAGTATTTCATTTGTCTACACTAGCCTGATCTGCTCCTTTCAGAAGTATAGAATTTGCTTGGCATCTCCAGTTCTACCTGGAAAAAGAAAAAGGCCTCATGACCCATTTACCTGTATTTAACTGCAGAAATGAATATTTAGGTGCCAGACAAGAACATTGCTAAGCATTAATTTTCCTGTAAGTAAAGCCTCCAGATCCTAAGACCTGCCAAGTAAGATCTTTTTTTTTTTACTGAGGAAAGAAAAAGTCAAAATAACAATGGAATAATAGTTAAAAGTATGGTTTAAAATGCGGGAAAAGACAAACTCAAATAGTTTGCAAAGAGGTTACGTTTTCTTGTTACAAATGTGGATTTTGTTAATGTGGATCCTCTGATCCAAGGAACAGAGCCTGCAAATACCTACGAACAGAGGGATGCTGGCCTTCAGTTAATCTAGACACCCAAGTGCCTATAGCATCTTCAGCTACCGGCAGCCTGCCAGGTCCTTTTGAAAATCAAGTTTTGTTGGAACACAGCCACTTTCGTTCACTTACGTATTGTCTATGGTTATTTTTGTGCTAAAGCAGCAGAGTGGGACAGTTGTGACAGAGACCATCTGGCTCAACAACCTAAAATATTTACTATCTGGCTCTTCGTGGAAAAAGCTTGCCAACACCTGGCCTATAGCATTTAACAAACATTTTAAATAACAAAAAATCACTCCACTCTTATTATTACAAAGGCGGTACATACGTGCAATAGAAAGTTTGAAAATATAAGTAAATAAGGAAATAAAAACTCAAATTCACCACTCAGAAACGTCAATATTCATAGAGTATAATCATAGGCATCAATTTTTTAAACAAAGATGGGATCACGGGGCTTCCCTGGTGGCGCAGTGGTTGGGAGTCCGCCTGCCAGTGCAGGGGGCGCGGGTTCGTGCCCCGGTCCGGGAAGATCCCACATGCCGCGGAGCGGCTGGGCCCGTGAGCCATGGCCGCTGGGCCTGCGCGTCCGGAGCCTGTGCTCCGCAGAGGGAGAGGCCACAACAGTGAGAGGCCCACGTACCGCAAAAAAAAAAAAAAAAAAAAAAAAAAGATGGGATCATGTAACGCATGCTGTTTCATACACTGTATGTTCACGTTACATGTGATAAAAATCTTTTGATATCACAATGATATTAATTTTTGATATTAATTTTCCACAGTGCTGTTTTTATGACTACACAAAAAGCCAAACTATAGATGTATCGCAGTTGCTTATCAATCCCTATCTGTGACTTTAAGTGGTTTTCAATATTTCCACCACTATAAACACTGAATATGAAACACACTGTACCCAAATCTCTGCCCATATTCTTACTATGTTTCAGAATGAATAAATAAGTAAAATATGGCTCAAGGTAGGCTCACTTTTAGGCATCTGGATATTTGCTGACAACAGGCCCACAAGAAAGGCTGAGCCACTGTGCACACATGCCCACCAGCACAGGATGGGGGTGCCACTTCCCACTCTCGCACCAGCATCTATAAGGAAGAATGATGGTCCTCAACCCAAGATCAGAATGTTTACAATTCTTTGATTACTACTTGGGGGACCATTTGAAAAATACACTCACTGGCCATTTCTAAATCTATTATCATTTCTATCTTTTTCTCATGGATTTGTAAGAGGCGTTTATAAGGTAAAGAACTTTTTTTTTTGCTGCAAATGTCTTTCCACAGTAGGTCATTTGTCTTTTCAAAGATTTATTTTCTTTGTAAATAGAGAAGCTTTAACAAATGCAATTATGAGAGTGAAACATGCTTAGGGCAAAGACAATATCTTAATAGAGCAAAGCACAAAGAAATGAAAAATCACTTGAAGCCACTTCTGCTTCTAGACAAGATGGAAGAGGAACCAGATTTACCCTCCCACCTGAAACAACTAAAATAGAAAAAACAAACAAACATGAAAAAAAGACTCTGAAGATATTAAAACTTGAACAAGGAGAGACAGTAAATCCTGAGAGATGGGAAACAGATGGTGTGAGCCACACAGGTGCCCTTCTTACTGCCTTGAGAGAGTTTCTGGGTTGTGGCACAGAGAAGGGTGACACTGGCGGAGTATGGTGGTCTCCCCAAGTTGGGGAGACAGAGGCAGAAATCCAGAGAAGCAAAGGCTGTTAGAGTTTGCACGGAGAGGGATGCAGAGGGGACAGCTACACAGAGAAATGCCACACATCTCCAGAGGGCCTCCCCTGAGCCTCCAGCGGAGTGCTGACCTTAAAATGAATGAACGCCAGTGAAAGAACTACTTGGAAGGATTAAAAGAAACAGTGCTTGGAGTTCACGCAGGGCTGAGAATAATGCCTATTGCCAATTATTTCCTGTTCACTCTGTTTCCCACAGTGAAAAAAACAAACAAAACCCCAGAAAAACTCACTCAATTCACAGGGTACTTAGAGTACTAAGGGTCTTTCCTCTGTAATAGGAAAGATTAATCACAGACTAAACTGCTCTGATCCCTCCGATAAAGCTTAGAAAGGATCAGTCTCTTTCTAAGGAACTTAACTGTGACCCAGAGCAAACCTCAAGAGTAGTTTAGAGAATACAAACGTATTCAGTGCCCGACCAGGTAAAATCCACAATGTCTGGCATCCAACACAAAATTACCAAGATGCAAGGAAAGAGGAAACACAAGACGTAGCAGGGGAAAACGAATCAGCTAAAACTTAGTAAGAAGTGACACAGGTGACAGAGTTATTAGACAGGATATTAAGACGGTTATTATAGCTCTGTTCCACTCAGGAAACTAGAGGAAGTATTAGACATGTTAAACAGAGACGTACAAACTGTATAAAAAAGAAAGACCTACATCAAGCTTCTAGAGATTAAAAACTGCATTACGTGAGATGAAAAATACACTGAATGGTGTTAATAGCAGATAATACACTGCAGAAAAAAGACAAGTGAACTTGAAAACATACCAGTAGGAACTATCGAAATGAAACAAAAAAAGAGCAAAATACTGAAAAAAACAGAAAATCAGTAAACGATGGGACCACCTAAATGAGAGGAGAGGATGGGAGACAGAAAAAATATGTGAAGAAACAGTAACCAAAAATTTTCCAAATTTGATAGAAAGTATAAACCCGCAGATCCAGGAGGCTCAAAGAACCCCAAGTATAAGAAACATGAATACACCAGTGAATTGCTAAAAACCGGTGATAAAGAGAAAAATCTTTAAAGCAGAGAGAAAAGGAAATATTATGTACAAAGGAACAAAGAAAAGGATTACAGAAGATTTCATGTTGGAAATAACACAAGCCACAAGATAGTGGGGCAGCATCTTTAGAATACCAGGGGGAGAAACCCTGTAGCCTAGAATTCTATACAAAGCAAAAACATTTTTCAAAAGTGAAGATAAAAAAGATGTTTTAGACACACACGAGCAGAAACAATTTATCATAGGCAGACACACATGCGTGTGCGCACACACACACACATATGCATAATGAAGTATTATTCAGTCTTAAAAAATAAGGATATCTTGCCATTTGTGTAACATGGATGAGCCTGGAGGACATTATGCTAAATGGAATTAGCCAGACACAGAATGACAAATACTACATCATCCACTTACATGTGAAACCTAAAAAAGTCAAACTCATAGATTCAGAGAGTAGAATGGTGGTTGCTAGGAGCTGGGGGGTGGGAATGTGGGGAGGTGTTAAGGCACAAAGGTGCGGTTATGCAAGATGATTAAGTCTGGGATCTAATGTACAGCATGCTGATTATAGTTAACAATACTGTATACATGAAATTTGCTAAGAGGGTGTATCTTAAGTGTTCTTAACACTACCAAGAAAAAAAAAAGGAAGAAAGAAAGAAACTACTAACTATGTGAGGCGATGAACATGTTAATAAGCTTGAGTGTGGTAATCATTTTACAATGTACACATATATCAAAACATCAAGTTGTATACCTTAAATATGTATAACTTTTGTCAATTATATCTCAATAAAGCTGAAAACAAGAAAGAAATCATCACCATAGAGCTGCAGTATAAAATGAACCAAAGGAAGCCCTTCCAGCGGAAGAAAAATGATATCAGGTGGGAACACTGGACCTACACACAGAAAAGAACACTATAAATTGTAACTATGTAGGCAATTGTAAAATCTTCATTTCTAACTTTAAATATTTAAAAAGATAACTGATTAAAGCAAAAACAGTAACAATATATTGGGTGGTTTGTAACACACATCTAAGTAATATGTATGACAATAACTGCACAAATGACAGAGGGGAGAAAGGGAAGTACGCTGTGTAGGTTCTTTTACTACAGGAAGTGGTAGATGTGACAAGGTAAAGGTGGATACTACAAACCCTAGAGCCACTAAAATAACATAGCAAAGAGTCATAGCTAATAAACAAGGGGAAAAAAAGGCTCAATTCAAAAGAAGGCAGAGGGGCTTCCCTGGGGGCGCTGTGGTTAAGAATCCACCTGCCAATGCAGGGGACATGGGTTTGAGCCCAGCTACGGGAAGATCTCACATGCCACGGAGCAACTAGCCCGTGAGCCACAACTACTGAGCCCACGTGCCACAACTACTGAAGCCCGTGTGCCTAGAGCCCATGGTCTGCAACAAGAGAAGCCACTGCAATGAGAAGCCCACGCACCTCAACGAAGAGTAACCCCTGCTTACTGCAACTAGAGAAAGCCTGTATGCAGCAACAAAGACCCAATGCAGCCAATAAAAAAGGCAGAAAAAGAGAAAAAGGGGAAAGCAAGAACAGATGAGACAGAGAAAACACATAGCAAGACTGCAGACTTAAACCAAACCATATCAATCATCACATTAAATATAAATACTCTACACTAGGGGTTTGTGGACTTTTTCCATAAAGGACCATGTTAACATGTTAGGTTTTTTGGGTCATACATGATTTCTATCATATATTCCTTTTGATTTTTTTAAACAACCTTTTAAGAATGTAAAAACCATTCTTAGTTCACGGGCCACAGAAAAGCAGGCTACGCGCCAGATTTAGCCTGCTGCCTGCTGTTTGCTCAAGTCTGGTCTAAACACCCCAGTTGAAACACTGAGATTCTCAAACTAGATAAAAAGCAAGACCAAACTATAGGCTGCTTACAAGAAGCCTACTTTAAATGTAAATACTCCATTATGTTAAAAGTCATAGGATGGAAAAAGATGGATAGTGCTAATGCTGATAAAAAGAAACCCAGAGTGGCTATTTTAATATCAGACAGAGTAGATCCAGAGCAGAAGACTATCAGATAAACATGGTAATTTCATAACGATAAAATGTTCAATTCATAAATATGACATAATTTCTGCCTCTAGCAACAGAATTTCAAAATATGTAAAAGAAGAATGGTAAAGTACAAAAGGAGGAATAGACAACTTCACAAATATAGTCATAGATTTCAACATCCTTTGCTCAGTAACAGAGCAAGGAGACAGAAAGTAAGGAAGGATATAGACAACCTGAACGATTCTATCAATTTGACAATTACAGAATACTCCACCCACACAGCAGCATATACATTGTTTCCAAGAGCACATAGGACATTTACCCAGATAGAGCATATCCTGGGCCACACTACAAGTTTCAATAAACTTTAAAAGATTCAATTCATACTGTGTTCTCTGGCAACAGTGGAACTAGACATCAACAACTAAATTTAAGATAGCTGGAAAATCCCTAAATATCTGGAAACTAAATAACACATTTCTAAAACTATAAAATGTCTAGGAAAAACACAGGAGGAAATCTTTGTGCATTGAGGTAGGCAAAACATTTCTTAGCTCTAACACCAAAAAGCACAATGTATAAAAGAAAAATACTGATAAATTTTATTTCATCAAAATTAAGAACCTGTCCTCTTTCAAAGACAATATTAAGAGACTGAAAAGACTGGGAGAAAATATTTGCGAGTCACATTTTTTTTTTTTTTGCAGTACACGGGCCTCTCACTGTTGTGGCCTCTCCCGTTGCGGAGCAACAGGCTCCGGACGCGCAGGCTCAGCGGCCATGGCTCACGGGCCCAGCCGTCGCTCCGCGGCATGTGGGATCTTCCCAGACCGGGGCACGAACCCGTGTCCCCTGGCGAGTCACATTTTTGATAAAGGATTTGTATTCTGAATATAGAGAACTCTGAAAACTCAAAAATAAGAAAACAACTCAATACAAAAATGGACAAGAAAATGTGAAAAGACACTTCACCAGAGAAAATGTGTAAATGGCACATAAGCACATGAAAAGACGTTCGAGACCATGAGTCATTAGGGAAATGCAAAGTTAAACCCCAATAAGATACAACTAACTACCTGTTAAAATGAAAAAGATGGACCATATCAAATGTTGGTGAGGATGTGGAAGCACTGAAACTCTCATACACAGCTGGTGGAAATGGAAATGACACAGCCATCTCTGAAAAACAGTCTGGCAGTTTCTTAGGCAGTGAAACCTATCCCTTTCCTATGACTCAGCCATTCCACCCCTAGGTGTTTACTCAGGAGAAATGAAAATTATGTCCAAGGACTTCTACACTCATTTTCAGAGCAGCTTTATTTATAATAGCCAATAAAACCTGGAAACAACCCAAAAGTTCAACAGGTGAAAGGGGTAAGCCAATTATGATATATCTATGCAACTGAGCATTGCTCAGCATAAAAATGAATGATACTGAAAAATACTGATACATGAAAAAAAGAAATCAATCTCAAAATAATTATGCGAGTGAAAGAAGCCAGACAAAAAGGAATGCATGCTATGATTCCATTCATATGATATTCTAAAAAGTGAAAAGTAATCTATAGTGACAGAAGGCAGATCAGTGGCTACCTGGGGTTGGGGTTGGAGGCAGCAAGGGCTGGGGGGCAGGAAGGACAGAAAAGTACAAGGAAACTCTGGGGCATGATGAAAATGTTCATCATCTTGTGTGTTGGGACGTCTTTTTAGGTTGCACACCTAATGTAAAACTTACCAAATTGTACCCTATAACACAAATGGCTCATTTCATACCAATTATATCTCAATGACGCTTTCAAAAAATCAAAAGAACAAGGCAGTCAAAAAGGTATGTCAAAGAATAACACATGTGACATGATTGCATTTAGGTTAAAAAAGAAAAACAAAACCAACGCCAGCTCTGCTGGGTACCTAGGGATTTTAGGATTTTAGTATTGTTCTTCAAGTGGAATGCCCAAGTTTACACATGTTTCCATATATGAGACACACACACATCTGCCTAGATTTAAGACGGGGTTACAGCCCAGTAAACCCATGATGAGTTGAAAATATCATTACGTCAAAATGCATTTGATACACCTGACCTACTGAATATCCTAGCTGAGCCCAGCCTACCTTAACAGTGCTCATAACACTTACATTAGAACACTTACATTAGCCTACAGGTGGGCGAAATCATCCGCTACAAAGCCTGTTTTATAATAAGGTGCTGAATATCTCTTGTAATTTACTGAATACTGTATTGAAAGTGAAAACCAGAATGGCTGTCTGGGTACAGAATGGTTCTAAGCGTGTCATCGGTTGTTTACCCTGGAGATCGTGGGGCTGAGTGGCAGCTGAGGCTGCCGCCGCCCAGCATCCCAAGAGCATCGACGGCAGATTGCTAGCTCAGCCGAAGATCAAAATCCACACCTCAAAGTCAGCTTTCTACCGAATGCATATGGCTTTCACACCATCATAAAGTCAAAAAATCTCAAGTCAAACCACCATAAATCTAGGACCATCTGTACATATAGACAAATACAATAAAAATAGTAAAAAAAAAAACCCAACATCATCCAATTTTCTTTAATGTACATGTATTATTTTTATAATCAGAAAAGTTACGTATTTTTTTTTAAAGTTTTTGAGAACTAGCCCCAATTTAAGGTTGTCAGACATAATGTATTATCTGGAAACAACAGCCTTCTCACATTCGCTAACCAGCCACCCAATGTTAAAGTTGATTTAAAATTACTTCTGGAGAATATTTTCTAGAAATGCCATTCACTGAAAAGCCTGTGTATTTATTACACATACTACTAATTCTGTGGTCACAGAACAGATTTTCACTTTTCACGTTGGATCTGTTTATGAGAGGCCATAGTGTGCCGTGGCTAAGAGCACGGTCCCTGGGGTGCAAGTCCTAGTTGCCGCTTATGAGCTGTGTCATTTTGGTCAAGTTACTGAACTTCTTTGCCCCGCAGTTTCCCCATCTGTGAAGCGAAGCCAATAATAGCAGAGTCTTGTTGTATAGATAACCAAGTCAACAGGAGTTAAGCACTTAGCAGGGTGCCTGGACTAAGGTGAGTGTTTACTAAATGTCAGCTGTTAATACAGTTACTTTAAATGCTTTCCTCAAGGGCTTGGGTTAAAATTTTAATTATGCATTTTCTGTCTTGTCTCCTAGAAGGTCAGGACCCAGCTGATAAGGAGTGCCTGAGGAAGACAGCTCCTCTACCAACTATAAAAATTATAGTAGTCAGGTCTTTTCCACCACAGCATACAAAATGAAGTGACCCGTTCCCTCCCATGGATTAGTTGGTACTGAGATGCTTTCTGAGTGGACGTGGTTTACTTGGAAGAGTGTCCTGGAGTCATAGGACCAGTGCAATGGATTCAGTACCGTTTTGCTCTGAAACCAGGTGAAGCCACTTACCATCCCAAAGCCTCAGTGTTCTTTTCTGTAAAATGAGGAAGCAGGGCTGCCTAATCTATGTCTCTGGGGGCCCTTGGCTTTGCCATCTTTTGGTTGTACTCTAAGTAGATAGCAGAGGCATATCTCTGAGACACTGTTCTTAATAGCTAACTTTCCTATTTTTAAACATGAACCAGAATATCCAGTTTCAACCTGCCGCAAAGAAAATTCACAGTGAAAGACTGCCACAATCCATGATGCGTCTCAAATTGTCTAAGCTGAAATCTATACAGTTCTTGGGTGCTAAATGTCTCAATCTATAAAAAGAGATGGGTGGTATTTCAGAAGCTTTGGATACATTAAGAGAAAGCTGTCAGTTTTAACATGCTACTATTTTCCTAGCTATAGGACATTTGGTCCAGGCAACAGAGAGGCAGGTGAATGTGCTCCAGTCCCCGGTACCTGTTCCAGGTATGTGCGACTATGTGCTGCAGACCCAGGCTGGCCATCTCCATGACACACCACGACTGCCACCTTGTTTATCTGGCTCTGATCTGAGACTAGAATAGTGACTGTCCGTAGGAGTGGAGGGTGAGTTGAGGAGAAGCAGGGGCAGCAGAAGAGAAGCATCTGGGGATCTTCTTCCAAAATACCCATCAAGCACCCACCCACCACCATTCCTGTATACCTTGGCTGAAAAAGGAGGTGAGGATGTAGACCATGCATATTTTAAAAAGCTCCCCAGGAGATTCTAATCAAAGAGCTCCCACTCACTGCCCTCTTTCCCACCCCAACCCTTATAGAGAAGCCTAATCCCATAAGCTAAGTGTTGTCTGACAAACACAGATTATTATGAAAACCAAAATAAAGACACTAGGGGAGAAGGGCAGCTCCCAAAGATTTTCAAGTTCTGGTTGGTGCAAAGGTAGAACTTTCTCCTGCTATAACACACAGAATTGAGTACAAAAACAACCCTTAATTTTAAATTTGTAGCTGAGCTCAGAAATAGGCGTTAGGGCTAGGTTCCAATTCCCAACAAGTTGGGGGTGGACAGAAGACTTGACCCCAGCACCAAGGACATGGGTGCTAGAGAAGACATGCCAGCAAAAGTCTGGCCCATCAGTACAGGGAGCCAGGAAAACTCTACCAACCAGGAAGCCTGACTCTGAGGTTTGAGGAGGGCGGAAGCTGAGTGCAAGAAAGGCTGTCCCATGAGAAACAGAACCTCAAAACCAATACCTAAATCATGGCTGGCATCTAAATTTACACAGCTTGGTGTAGAAACACTATACTTCTCATGGTTTGAAAAACACTCCACAGAAACATGCAAATTGCTTTACGGGAACATTTTTACAACCCAAAGTGCACTGAACTCTCTCAGATTGGAAAAAAAACAAAACAAAACACTCTCACTAAAGATAAGCTCACAACAAAAAACTACAAACCAAGTGAGAAAAAAAAATCCACCAGGAGAAAACAGTCAACAGACACAAAAACAAGGAGATGAGTTCTCAATCAATGATAGAAAATACAACAATCTGCTTGCATTATACAACAGCTGTGTTTAAAGGGATTAAAAACTCACTAAAATACCAACAAGATTATTTCTTTAAACAAGCTGATTCAAAAGTTCATAAAAACCATTGTAAAGCAATTATACTCCAATAAAGATGTTAAAAAAAAGTTCATAAAGGAAAAGAAAATTAAGACTAGCAGGGAAGTTTTGAAAAAAGAACAATAAAAGGAAACTAATACTATACAACATATCAATGGAACAAAAAGAACTAATACTATACAACATATCAATGGAACAAAATAATAAATATATATCTCCCAGGGCTTCCCTGGTGGCGCAGTGGTTGAGAGTCTGCCTGCCGATGCAGGGGACACGGGTTCGTGCCCCGGTCCAGGAAGATGCCACAGAGCGGCTGGGCCTGTGAGCCATGGCCACTGAGCCTGTGCATCCGGAGCCTGTGCTCCGCAACGGGAGAGGCCGCAACAGTGAGAGGCCCGCATACCGAAAAAAAAAAAAAAAAAAAATATATATATATATATATATATATATATCCCAAATATTTACTCGAATTTGGTGTGCAGTAATAGTGGGATTTCAATTTAGTCAAGAAATGATAGTTCATTTGATAAATGTTATAGGAACAATCTGGTAGTCATCTTGGGGAGAAAAGATTTGATCTGTATTCTATGCCAAGGGAAATCAAACATAGAAATATATACTTAAACAACTCACAAAATAATTTTAGTGAGAAAGCTAATTTTAAAAGGGACATTAAACCCAAGAAACTTAAAGCGAAAGATTGATATATTTACATGCATAAAAGTAAACATTTTTTGCACTAAAATTCATCAGAAGCAAAGTTTAAAAATAATTTCTGATTGAGATATGAATTTTAGCTTTTCTTCCTCCAGACAAATGAAGACATAAAGAGCTCTTACAAATTGACACCAAAAAGTAAAAACCCAACAGAAAAAAATGGGGAAAAGATAGGAGTGGATAGATCACAGAAAAGGAAAAACAAACACCCTTAGATATATGAAAAGAAACTCAACCTCACCCATAGAAAGCAATACAATTAAAACTGCACTGAGATGATCTTTTTTCACCTATCAGATTGGCAAAATTCCTCAAAGTGCATCACTATGTTGGTGAGTCTGACTGGAGAAACAGGCCATCACATACATTGCTAGAGAACTAGTATAGTCAGGTATAAGTGAGTATAACCTCTATGGAAAGCAATGTGACAATATTCACCAAGATTACAAACGATACACCCTTCAACCCAGTAATTCTACTTCTAGTTATCTAACCTGGAAGTATACTTTCTTATCTGTGAATAGACATATATAAACAGTATCCATTGCAGCACTGTTGTAACAACAAAAGATTAGAAACAACATAAATGCCTATCAATAAAGATTAATTAAACAAACTAGGAAACACCCATACAATAGGAGATCATGAGGCTCAAAAAAGTAATAACAAGGGAAGATTTTATGTACTCATGTGATTGAATCTGAGAGAGTGGGGTGCTGTATAAATCACTGTACCTTTTGAATATTACCCAGCCGTTTTCTAAAATTAAATAAAAAATGATAAAGGAGATAAAGGAAATACAAGCCACAACAAAATTATTGCAGGCCACTACAGAAAAGTAAACTAGTACATTTGAGAAAGTACAAAACAGAATTTCTGATAATGAAAAATACAGTCAACATAATTTAAAACTCACAGAATAGGTTAAATAGATTGAACACAGCTGAAGAGAGAACTAGACCAATATAAGATGTACCTGAGGAACCTACACAAAATGCAGCAAAGAAAATATGAATGAAAGGTCAAGGGTTATGGAGGAAATAACGAGAACTCCCAAAATTTATTTCATAGGAGATTAGACGAGAGTACAAGAATGGGTGTGGAGGTACAGCTGAGAATTTTCTAGGGTTGATGACAAGGAACATGAGTTGTCAGAATCAGAGAGCACAGTGAGTCTTGAGCAAAATGAAAAAATAATCTAGGGCTTCCCTGGTGGTGCAGTGGTTGAGAGTCCGCCTGCCGATGCAGGAGACACGGGTTGGTGCCCCGGTCTGGGAAGATCCCACATGCCGCGGAACGTCTGGGTCCGTGAGCCATGGCCGCTAAGCCTGCGCGTCCGGAGCCTGTGCTCCGCAACGGGAGAGGCCACGACAGTGAGAGGTCCGCGTACCACAAAAAAAAAAAAAAAAAAATCTATATCTAGATATATCATGGTGAAAGATCAAAACGCTAAAAATTTAAAATAAAAGAAGTCTCAACAGCACCCAGAGAGAAGGAATAGATTACCCTTAAAGGTATAACAACTGAAACTCACTGGAGTCTTTTCACCAGCAATTATGATGGCAGAAGAGTAATAAAATAGCATCTCCAGAACACTAAGGGAAAACGGTTGACCTAAATTCCACACACAGATAAATTATGATTCAAGAGGTGTGGCAAAATAAAAATTACCTTTCACAAACTTTTATAAGAGAAATCCTAAAGTACATTCTGCAGCAGAAAGAAGATTGCTGTGTAGTGTCCCAGTGAATGGAAAGATGACCATTTATTTATCTATTCTCCTTTGAAGGACTTTGGACTGTTTTTAGTTTGATGAAAATGATAGTTTTATGTAATTATCATGAATGCAGCACTTTGGTTAGTTTTATGAATGAAGCTGTTTCTGGTCAAGTCTTTCAGTGGACACACACGTTCATTTCTCCTTTGCATATAGCTAAGAGTGAAATTTGCTCAAATCCATTGAGTAGGAGTATTTTTAACATTAGTAGAAACTGTTGAGCAGCTTTTTAAAATTCATACTAAACAAAGTCAGCAACTAGGAATTCCTTAATTGAGGATTGGAAGGGACTTCCACAAACCTAACCCATCCATTATGCTCAATGGTGAAGTATTTTAATCACCCCCATTAAAGTAAGGAGAAATGTCCATCACTATTTTCTATTCAATAGTGTCTCTAAAAGCATCAGTAAAAGAAAAATAACTAAAAGATAAAAGATTAGAAATGCTAAAGAGCGTATTATTTGCAGATCATCCACCTTTCCAAAGAGAATCCAAGGGATTCTAACAACTATTTAAAAAACGGAGAATCCAGCAAGGTGGCTGGACAGAAGATTACTACACAATAAAATGGAAAGCCTGTATACCAAATAATCCATTAGAAAATACAATTTTAAATAATCTCATCTATAATAACAGTAAGCGCTAACAGGTATCTAGTAATAAGTATACGTGTAAGACCTTTTTAGAGAAAACCACAGGACCTTGCTGTAGGACATCAAAGATGACCTAAACAAATGAGATTCAGCACATTCATGGGGTAAAGACTCATACAGTAAAAATCTGATGTCTTCTCAAGTGAATCTATAAATTCAATGTAGTTCTGATCAAAATCTCAATATGATTCTTCAGGGATCTTGACAAGCTGAATAACAGGATAAAAGTAGCCAGGACAATTTTAAAGACGAATAAGGAGAAGAGTCAAACACCTACCAGACATTGAATCTTATTATAAACTACAGAAATTAAAACCATATGTTATAGCACAGAGCTACACCACTATCCCCGCTGGGACAGAAGAGAATGCTCAGAAATAGACCCAGATATATATACATGACAAAGAAATTATTAAAATGCAGTAGGTACCTTGCCAAAAATATTTACCCTGAATCTAATCAAGCCTCTAGTCCTAAGTTTCCAGGAATATGACATCAATCAAAAATGTTAAATGATACCATCAGGAAATACTCAGATGAATCTGATACATTCTATAATACAACTGGCCTTCAAAAAAAATAAAAGCTAAGGAAAACATTTTTGGGACAACTGGGGAAAGTTGAATATGGCTTAGATATTATATGGTATTAGGTAAATATTGTTACGTTTTTAGGTGTCATATTGATATTATGGTTAAGTAGGAGAATGTACTTATTTTTAAGAGATGAACAATGAAATATTTAGGGGTGAAATGTCATGATATCTGCAAATGGTTCAGCAAAAAAATATATATACATATACACATACTGATACATGGCAAAATGTTAAAATTAAGTCTAGATGGTCAGTATGCAGGACGTTATTGTATTATTTTTAGTCTTTTTTGTATATTAAATTTTTTTTACAATAAAATATTGAAAAAATCAGTGGGAAAACATATATTCAATAAATGATGCTGAGAAAATTCAGTGGCCTCATAAAAATTAGATTCCTACTTCACATTTTAGAAGAAAATGAAACAAAAGTATAAAGTACCTTTAGAAGAAAAATAATCTCTATTTTTTTAGAGAAAGGAAGAATTTCTCAAATAAAGTACAGAATAGAAGCCATAAAAAGGGATTAGTAAATTTTACTTCATTAAATTAAAAATGTAAATAAAAGACACAAAACCCAAGAAAAGCCAGAGAGATTAGGAGAAAATATGTGCCATGCATATAACCCAGAAAATCAGTATCTAAAATATATAAAGAACTTATGTATGTCAATAAAAAGTAATTAGAAAAACGTGCACAAGCTGTTAATAGAAAAATTCACTATCAGAGAAAAAGCTTAACCATCCCATAGACATATCAAAAGTTATGTCATCTCAGGAGCAATTAATTAAAATGTGGCACTATTTCACACACATATTGGCAAAAAAGAAAACAAAACAAATATGATAATACTTTGAGGGAATGAAAATTCTTGTATAACTTTGGTGGTCCAGCTACTTGGAAGACAAATCAGTCAGCAGGCAGTAACACTGAAGGCTGGCATAGCAAATCACCTAGAAATGCCATTTCCAGAAGATCTCACTCACGTGCACAAAGATGTTCAACACAGTTGAAATATCAGAAACGACCCACATGTTACTCAAGGCCAGAGTGGGTAAATAATCTGGGTATATTCTCACAATGGAATACTACACAGCAGTCAAAATGAATGACCTAGTACTCATTTCAACGTGGAAATGCTACCAAATGTAAAGTCGGGCAATCAGAGCAAGTTGACAAGGAATCGGCACAGCACTAAGGCATTCATATAAATTTAAAAATGCCAAAACACCAAAACAAACGAACCTACCTTTTGGTATAGGTACTCGTTTACAGTAGGCAGGTTCTAAGATGAGCCCCAGTGACCCCTGCTGCCTGATATCTACTCCGTGTAGTCCCCTCCCAAGTAGTATAGAACCAGGGTTGCTCTGTGTGACCAGAAGAGTAGGCAGAAGTGATAGCACGGCACTTCTAAGATTAGGTTATAAAAGGGCTGTGGCTTCTGTTTGGGGGGCTCTGTTGCGTGCTCTCTCTCTCTCTCTCTCTTTCTGGGATCACTTGCTCTGGGGTGATCAGTGCCCTACCTTGAGGACATTCAGGCAGGCCGGTGATGAGGTCCAGATGGTGAGGAAAGAGGACTCCTGCCAACAACCACGTGAGTGAACTAGGAAGTGGACCCTCCAGCCTTCAGTGGCTGCAGCCTCACAAGAGACCATGGGCCAGAACCACCAGCTACGCCCCCTCTCAATTCCTGCCCCTAGGCACCTGCACAAGGCCATGGAATGCTGCTAAATTGGGGGTCATTGTTATATAGCAATGGATAACTAATCCAAGGTAGTTATAACCACAAAGTGAAATTATAAGTGTGCGGTAATTAGGAGAAGAATATACACAGATTTCAGGATAAAGAGTAATTCTGGGGAAGGCAGTGGCATGGGGCTATATTTATGTTTATTTCTATGAAAAATTTTTGAAGAAAACATAACAAAATGTTAGCATTTGTTAAATCTGGGTGTTCCCCAGTGTGTATATAATATATGATTTCTTGCAATTGAAAACATTTTGTTATTTAAAACATGCTATAACTTAAAAACAAACACTTTTAAAAAGAAAAAGAAAAGCAGGGTATCTCTTCCACTTACTATGGTGCTTTATTTAGACCACTGTCTAGCTCCTAACTGCTGCCCTGAGGGAAGTAATTACTTTAATGGCTAAACAATTTGCACTAAAGAGGAGACATATCAGAGTATATTCCCACTGCTGGTAAAATCAAATGTTTAAGTACCAAGATCTTAAGTACATTTAAAAAAAAATAGCCACAAAAAAGTTGTATAAGAGCACCTAACAAAGAATTCATGATGAAGTGCAAGAGACGGTCTGCTTAGAGACACTTAAGATTAAACTATTTGCAACAGTAATTCACTCGGGAAACATACGGTGATTACGCTCTCTGAGGTAGTAAGTAAAGTGGATGATATAACAGCTGTTGGCATCATAGCCTCTACTTTAATGGTATTTAACAAGAGAACAGAAACTGTGGGGAAATTGCTGTAGTTCTTAGATCCTCTGGGTTAGAAGAAGGGAAAGAGTCACAGTTGGGAGATACAGTGGTGTTCCAGGTTGTACAGTCCCAGGTAATGCTACAGAGAAAGCTCTCTTTCAGTGCTAATCTAACAGTGATATCTAACAGGTTGAAAGAGTTAATACACAGCTGAAAGGTAAACATTTACTCATGACTAAGACAAAAAGAAAATGTCAAGTCTCAAGGATTCCAAGCCTTTTCACTAATACAAAGAAATCTGCACTGATATTAAGAAGACATATTGCAAGATATCAAATATGTACCTGGGGTTAGATGATTTTATTTATATAGAATAGGAACTGGCCTAATACTTAATTTTTCCATTGAATATTTCTCTTTTTCTGTTCTCCAAATTGTTATTCTACTTCGTGGGAATTTACTGGGCCTCTATTTTAAGACCACGGTTTAGGTAGTAAGAAATAAGACTGAAACCTCACCTCCTGAATAAATCAGCTGTGATCATTTGGCATTTTGCCTGTGTACCCTCACCTCCTCTGTTTGCCTCCAAACCCCCCAGCTGGTTTTAGATCAGAGTGAAGGTCTGGTCCGAGTACAGGCTACCAGCATGGTCAGCCAGCATCCCTGCCTGTCATACAACTACATCTAATGTCTAAGACTTTTTTCTTCATCAAGTCCATATTTTCTTTCCTTCACTACATGGCAGTCTTGTATTTCACTACAACCCTTGATTTTCTTGTTTTATCTTTTTGTTGTCAGTTCTTTTTCTACCTCACATTTCTTGTTCTCCCCCTTAGCATGTTACCAGTACAACTTGGGGATTCCCTTCTGTTCCTGATCCCAAATCCAATGTACTGGGACATTTTCAGTCCTCTGAAACCCTATCCTGAGCATGGCATCTCCCTCGGCCTCCGCCCTGGTGCACGTGCTCCAGCGACTCCATCTCCTGCCACTTCTGTGATCTGCTTTCTCCTCGCTAGCTTGGGCTATCGGTCAGAAGTACCTGATTCTCCCTCTAAATCGTGTGTTGTGGGAACACTTCATTTCAAGCAAGCTGCTAACTCTGTGACATTTCCAAGTGGAAGGGGTTTAACCACCCTATCAACTTTACTGTGCTCTCCTGGTTTCTCTGAAGATACACCCAATCCTTAAGCTAGACTTCACCAAATAATGCTGCTGTGTCACCCTCATAGCAACTCTTCAAAAAAATACTATGAGAAAAATGCACTCACGATTTTAGAATTTCTAGAAATAGCAATGACAGGCATTTACCTCTGATTTCATAACGAGGATATCTTTGAGGAAGAAAATACACACAGCTTATCTATGCATTTTCTTTTTTATTCATTTTGCTTTTACTGTCCAAAAACTGTAATTCATCCCCAAGGCCCCATAGAGTATTTTTATTCCTGGTATGAGATGCCGTTTTACGTTTAATATGAGAGATAATTGCAATGACTAACATTTAGTGCACACTTGCCATGTGTCAAGCACTGGACTGAAAGTCTGACATGGGTTATTCTCACTTACTCCTCTCCGCAATCGCCCAGTGCACTTTGAGGATAAGACTTTGATCTCTGAGATAGGCGTGAGTGAAAGAATTCAATGCCAACTGATTCATCATCAAGAACTGCTTCCAAGTCAGTTATCTGACATCAGATAACTGCTCTTGTGAGGGCCCCCTGTCCAATCCAAGCATCGCTTACCTGCACAGGGGCTGGCTGCGAAGCCCACCCTCTTCCGAGCTCTGTCAAAGACCACGTAGAAGCCCTCCATCACGGTAGCACCAATCACCAGCGCGTTTGTGGAAGGTGAAATGCCGAATCGGTAACATTCATAATTCAAGCCAGCCCCCATCATGGGCTGAATGTAAAGCTGTTGAAGAGGAAAGAGCAAACAAGAAAAAACACGAGTCAGGCAACGCCACCAAGCTGTTGAGGCTGCCGTGTGCTCAGACTCTCCAAGGTGCCCTGGGAGCTACGGAGGATGGAGAGGATGCTACCAGTCCTGACATCCAGGAGCTGGGACCATGTGCCTGGTGACAAACACTACTGAGGTGATAGGCACATGCACACCACCTCTGACTGTGCACAGGTACACCCATCCAGGAGACGTCTATCTGTCCGTCCATCCATCTGTCGTCTACGTGCTCAACACTTACTGAGCACTTAATAAGGCCTAGACGCTGTCCTCGGTACAGCCATACAAAGATGAATAACAGCACATGCTCCCTGCATGATCAAAACATACATGATCGAACTGACACATGAGGAAGATGAACATCAGCGCACTTGCCCCGTGCAGGGAGGACCGGAGGGAAAGGGGTCTCAAGGCATGAAGGTGAGCAAGGACACGCCAGGATTGTTCCCAGAGTCATAACCTGCTGGACATCGTGCAGGTAGTGAGTCCAGCAGTCAGAGCCCTGCACTGACTGGTGTCTGTCTGTAAACCCTTCTTCACAGCAAGGAATCATCCTATTCTTCACATAGTCTTGGCACCTCGGCATCTGGTATATGCCGGGCACACAGTAGGGCCTCAGCAGATGGGTATTAAATTAATGAGCTTGAGCAGTGTGATGAAACAGACAACTTCTCCCGAGGGTCAACGTAACTTAAGAAAAGATGGTGGATACACTTGGCTACCACCAAAACGCTTCCATTTAGGGCTCTGTAAGCAGGTCCTAGAACATACACACACACACACACACACACTCCTACCTCTGAATGAACTAATTCCATACTAAAACCCCCCCAAATCACCAAATAAAATGCAAATGATGACACCGATACAAACATGATACAAACTGAATTTGTATCTTTCCCTCTGTCCTTTCTGTGTGTGTGCCAGTTGACTTCCAATAAAAATTCCAGACTGTAAATTCTGTAACATGTTGGGAAAGCTCCAGTATTGCTGGGTCTCAGAATAACATGCCTGCTTTCTAACTAAAATAGCACAAATAGACAAACCGGTGGTATTTAGACTGAAACTATTTACATTTTTAGGATTCTATGAAAAAAAAAATCAGAATTTGCCTGTGGGCTGGGCTTGGGGGCTGCCTTTTTAGACAGGCCAAATCGGATTCAGCCCACATGTGTTTCTGGAAAATAGGTTGGGGATGGACACACTGTTTTTTGGCATGACTCTCCTGCACTAGCAATCAGTTGCCCATCTACTGTTGCTGATGCCTGAACGGTCCTGGGCAGGGGCCTCATTCTAAAACTTTGGTGACAAGGAGCCTTGATGATTGGCCTGAATGTTAGGAAGGGCTTCAGTTGGGCAGAGCTGGGGTGTTAGGAGGGTACCCCCAGCGCTGTTCCCAGGCATGCGCTTGTGAGGTTCTCATCGGGTCATGGTTCCTAACTGCCATCCTTTCTCAACAAGGCAATGGAAAGCAAACGGGATTGGGACGGTGAATAAGAAATGAGGAAAACACGGGAAAGCAGATTTTTAAAAAGTGAAAATGTGGACAATGTCAAAATTAGACAAAAGATATCTACAGTCTTCTAAGTGAGAATAAAACTGAATTCTTATCCAGAGTTATGCAAATTAAATGCAATACTCCCAAACATCCCTCATTATATCTTCACGCTCCCCAGTGCTCAGCCCTAAAAATGGCTGGCGGTCCCCAGCAGACCTTCAGCTCTGCCTGCCCTGGACATAATTATAGATTTTCCCCATGAGTGCCTGCTTTCCTCCTACTTCTTATGAGTCCCTGACTGTCGACTCACCCACATGCCATTTATTCTCCAGTTCACATTCACCTTTGTCCTCAAGCTGGGTTTCAACTTTAGTTACAAATCGCCTTGATGAAATAATGTCCACATTTTGCTGTTGGGCTGACCAAAATTTAATCACAGAGAGCACATTATTTTAAGGATGCTGAAAACATATCATTCTAACATCACTCCATGCAGTGGTGTTCATCCAAGGATACTGCACTCTTCTGAAAACGTCTTTGGCAAGTATTATTATTTCTTTTTTATAGTTAAAGAGACTGACACAGAAAGGGCTAAGTGATTTGTTCAAAGTTATAGTGTGAGTCAAGGGCAGTACTGAGAATATAACTCAAGCTTCCAGCTCTCAGCGTATGTGTCCTCTGTTGGGCCATATTTCTCACAAAGCTTTCAATCCTTTCCCCTACAACTCTCCATTTGTGGAATGCACTTTCCCCCCATATAAAGTTGAGAATGGGGAAAAGCCAAATTATCATTTACTTTTTTCTTCTGAAATTATTCCTCTCTCCCTATCCCTAGTCCCACTCCTTTATCCCAAATTCAGCAAACTGCAACAAAGACACATTGATCTGTCCATTCAACAAACAGTTATTATTATGCACCACCCTCTACCACGTGGCAATGCTAGGGAAGGAAGGATGATCTTTAAATCTCATGGTTCTCATCTTCAAGGAATTAAGAATTTAATGGGAGAAGAAATATAAGTGTGTGTGCGATTAGAGAAAAAAGAAGTCAAATGAAAAAGCCAAGGGCATAAACTCTACCCTGGAGATACGATTCCGGGCCAGATGAGTGGAGACTAGAAAACATGCATTATGAGTTTGAAGGGCAAAGCTCACGAATGGGTCATTCTGCTCAGCAGAGGTTCAACAAAGAGGAGTTGTTTGCACTGGGTCTTAAAGGATGGGAAGAATGTGGATACACAGATGGAGTGGGGAGGCGGGGGCATTTCAGGCAGGGGGGTTGGCGGAAGCAAAGGCGAGGAGACGGCAGCGGGCACCCAGTGCTGGAGGAGAGCCACCAAGAGTGGAGGGTCAAGGGCGCAGCAGGAAATACGCTGGGGAGTCAGCACGGGTCCCGTGAGGTCATGCAAAGCCACACTGGCGAGTGAGGCCTCCAGGACTGTAGTAGTGGGGTGGAGAGCTGTGGCTTAGCAAGACGAATCTGGCGATAGTTTTAGAAGGAGGAGAGGGTGGGGGTGTGTGGAGGGTCCTGAGGTGGCAGTGAGAGGGGATGTGAGTGAGGGCTCTGGGGATGGAGAGGGGGAGGAAGAGGTGAGACACATGATGGGGGAAGACGGAACTTGGTCTATGTAACAAGATGCTTAGGATAAAGGAGGAATCAACGATTTACTGAGTATGGAAAAACTGCTGTTTCCATCTCTGAGCATCCAGTGTTAGTCTCTATTCATAAATCAATCAGAAGTAAACATATATTGATGTTGTGGTAGATTCTGCAAAAATGGCCTCAATGCTTAACTTTCCTTGTAGCCACACCCTTGTGATGTGACCTTGCAGCTCTTCCCATTGGGAGGTGGTGTCTACATCCCCACCCCGGTTAACCGGGCTGCCCCTGGCCTGGTTTGGGAAACATTGTGCAAGAGGTGGTGGCCAGTCCCAGGGCCTCGACTTCAGGAGCACCTGCAGGTTTCTTTTCTCTCTCACAGAATCCTGCTGCCACTGTCTGAGGCAGCTGCTGGGTGGTGAGAGACAATGGCCCCACCCCTCCACCAATCGAGCCACCAGATATGCAAGTGTGGCCGTCGGAGATCATCCTAAACCAAGGCCAACCTATCCCTGGCCGACCACCAGCTGACTAGAGACCACGTGAGCAAGGCAGACGAGACCAGCAGACCTGCCCAGACTCACAAGCAGAAATAGAAGCTCGCTGATTAAAGCCGCTGGATTTTGGGGTTGTTTGTTACGCAGCACTATCATGGTAATTGCTACCTAATACAGGTGTGATATTGAAATGCACTCATTATGCATGAAGTGCTTTATTTTTGCACATTCCATGTTAAAAAGAGAAAACACAGTCCAAGTTCATACCTGAGGCAGGATAGTTATGCGGAATGATCTGCTGGAGTTCTCATCTCTCAGGTAGATGGAGATTTTAGGGAAATAAGACCAAGGTGTTTCAGAATTTGTCCAGCATGCCAGCTGGGACCCCGTCCAGAAGCCATCAGAGAATTCTGGAATCTAGACAAAACAAGGTCACATGACAAACAATGACGAGTCTGGCACGACAACAGGAAGCAGCTCTCAGCTCTCCTCATCACCTTGCCAGATGCCCATGGCGATAAACACTGCTTAATTTGGATGTAAAGCAAGACATCCGTCCTCTGGAAGAGTGATGGTGACGACAAAATCACAATTATTAAAATTACCGAGGCATGTGGAAAACTTACTGGTATTAGGCACTGCTAGG
This sequence comes from Delphinus delphis, assembly GCF_949987515.2. Lineage (NCBI taxonomy): Eukaryota > Metazoa > Chordata > Mammalia > Artiodactyla > Delphinidae > Delphinus > Delphinus delphis. Next base: position 4,367,622 of record NC_082686.1, read on the forward strand.
AGCACTTCGCAGCACGAAGTATTTTAATCCTCAAACACCTGCATCAGGGCAGTAACATCATCCCCTCCACTTTACAGATGAGGAAACCAATGCTCAGAGAAGTGAAATAACTCACCCAAGGTCACACGGCAGTAGGCAAAACCCTTTAGAAGACAGACCAGATCTTAAATGTGGTGCTCAAGGCCCTTTTGGGCATCAAGGTCCCTATAAATTCCCTGAGCCCAGTAAGCTTCCTACTGGTGCAGAGCCCTGCGGGGGCTCTCTGCTCTTTTGGAACATCTTTCTCCTCCCCCAGATCTCACCTCCAATGCCACCTTGTCCAGGAAGCCCTCCTTGACTGGCCCCCACAGTGCTGGTACTCCACCATATATCTCTCCTCCTTGACCTTTCTCCTTGTAGCAGTTTTAATTTTAAATTTATTGGTGTGATTGGTTAACTTCTGTTTCTTGCACTAGAATCTGATTCTTCTAACGACACAGGTGTGCTGTCTGCTCCCCCAACTCCTCCTCATAGCCTTAACACCTGGCCCACAGGAAAGACTCAGGGAATGTTCGTGGGTAAAAAAATGAATGGCCGAGAATGCAGAATGTTTGTTCACCTGTGCCTCTCATCCGGGGACCAGAAGGGCAATGCCAACCATGCTTATCCACTAACTGCTGAATCTGCAAGTTAATTACAAATTACTTCTGTGCCTTCTCAGCAGGCCCAGTGAAGCTTCCAGAGCAGGCCTGCCCTGTTCCTGCCAGCTCCCTGAGGGAAGGACTATGTTGCATGTGTCTCTTTTAACACACCCAGCACACTGCACTGCTCAGGTCAGAACTAGAGGAGCATGTGATGGGGCAGAGCTAGGAGGGCATGTGACAGGGTGGAGCTAGGTGGGCATGTGACAGGGCGGAGCTAGGAGGGCATGTGACGGGGAGGAGCTAGGAGGGCACGTGACAGAGGAGGACCTAGGAGGACATGTGATGGGGAGGAGCTAGGAGGGCATGTGACGGGGGAGGAGCTAGGAGGGCATGTGATGGGGAGGACCTAGGAGGACATGTGATGGGGAGGAGCTAGGAGGACATGTGACGGGGGAGGAGCTAGGAGGGCATGTGATGGGGAGGAGCTAGGAGGACATGTGATGGGGAGGAGCTAGGAGGGCATGTGACAGGGGAGGAGCTAGGAGGGCATGTGACAGGGTGGAGCTAGGTGGGCATGTGACAGGGCGGAGCTAGGAGGGCATGTGACGGGGAGGAGCTAGGAGGGCACGTGACAGAGGAGGACCTAGGAGGACATGTGATGGGGAGGAGCTAGGAGGGCATGTGACGGGGGAGGAGCTAGGAGGGCATGTGACGGGGGAGGAGCTAGGAGGGCATGTGATGGGGAGGACCTAGGAGGACATGTGACGGGGGAGGAGCTAGGAGGACATGTGACGGGGCAGAGCTTGGAGGGCATGTGACGGGGTGGAGCTAGGAGGGCATGTGACGGGGATGTGGGGTGGAGCTAGAAGAGTGTTGACTTGTAGGAAGGGGTATCTGTCAAGGTCCCCGAGGAAGAAGCACATGAGCTGAGTTGAGGGGCAGGTGGGCGTCGGGGAGATGTGGTGGGGAGAGCAGGCAGGGCACGGAACCTGTCCCACTAGACAACGTGATGGCCATGGAGGCTGGCGCTGAGGGCAGGAAGGGGCAGGAGACGAGGCTGGGAAGGACCTAGGGGCACCATCGTGCATTTATCAGAGATCATTCATCAGGGATCTGAGCGCTCTGGCACACGGGGTGGGATTAAGGCATCCAAGCAGGATTTGTGTAGGTCACTGGTTCTTTGAGTCTAACCTCCAAGGAATCAGCCTGGGCTAGACAGATGCATTTGAAAGTCAGTGACCAATGGGTGGGAAGTGATGGTGTGGCCATGGATGGGATCGCTTAGGAGAGGGTACAGGGAGAAGAGAGGGGCGTAGGACCCACCCTGAGAAAGGGAGCAGCAAAGGAGACCCCCATGAAGAGGAACACAGGCATTAGAAGAGGTCCTGGGAGGACGGTGTTACGGAAGCTGAGAGAACAGGTAAGGAAGGTGAGCAGGGGTGCTGCAGAGGTCAAGGAAGATAGAAAGTGAGCAAACTGGGTGTCCCTGGACGAATACGGAGTGAGAGCTGCCTGCTCAGGGCCTCGCAGCCATGTGCCGCCGCCCTCGGGGCAGAGAACCGGGAGAAAGCTCGTGCGGTCTCTTCACCCATCACAGGTCCTCCACTGAAACTGTCAGTGCCGATTTGCAAAGTCTCTAATGCTGGCCTTCATAGGTTTGTACATTTTATGAGAAGGAAGCCAGTTTGAAATGTGTATCACAGGGAAGGACCCCTCGCTGGATGAGCTGAGAAGGGGTGGCGCAGTCATTTTGCTGGATTCCAGGAAAAGTGAAGCGTGGCTAGGGCTGCACGAGGGCACAGAGCTCCAATTTCCAGCTGAACAATGAGGCTCAGAAAGGCCAAGTAACTTGCCTAAGAGGCACAGCTCAGGACTGGAAGGGGGACCGTCTGCCTCCAAAGAGGTGCTTACAAGTCTGGAAAGCCTCCCTGGGGGACAAGCCTTGTGTCCCGGGGGAGAGCTTGGACACTCAGATCATAGAGTTGAAAGTCAGAAGTCAATTTACAGGAGGTGTCTTCCTACTTCTGGGTCTTAAAGAGGGAGAAGCACCGTGCCTGAGCTGACGAGGGGGCCACAGCTGGGCAGGAAGGAAGCCCAGGTCCCCACCAAACACAGAACTCCCCACCAGGCTCATTTAAAACTACAGACCTACATAGAGCACAGGGAACTAGATTCAATATCGTGCAATAACCTATAACGGAAAAGAATCTGAAAAAGAATACATATATATGTATAACTGGATCACTTTGCTGTACATCTGAAACTAACACAACATTGCAAATTAACTATACTTCAGTAATTAAAAAGAACTACGGACCTACAAACCATTCATTTCTAAAATGCCATCTGAAGAATCTGGGCCCAGAGACAGAGCCCGGCATCTGTATGGTGTTTAACTCCTCAAAGCCGGTCCTCTCCTAAGAAAGAAAAGCCAAGCCAAGAGAGCCGGCTGAGATGAACCTGGCAGAGGGAGAGAACGCGCACGTCTCTGGTCTGCACACCATGAGACAGACAGCTCCCACCCTCGCTGAGCTTTCCCTGCTCCAGACAAACATTCTCCCCAGGCCTCTCCCTCCTGATGGAGGCATGAAATCAGAGGATAATTTTAGACCAGGCAGACAAATTTTGTACTCTCATTCCTTCTCGTGCTTTAATTACAGCCAGGCACTGCGGAACACGTGCTGTGCTGACCTCAGGGGTGCTAGCGCCCCTCTGCCACAGTCCTGCTGGTCCCCGCCAAAGTCACGGACTCTGCAGAGACCCAGGCTGGTCACGGGCTTGTTGGAGTCACACGCTGATGTTGCCAGAACGTCCTTGGGACGGCTGTAAAACACTCCTAGCTCAGAATAGCAAATCTGAGGGTGCTCATGTTAATTTCACTGAGGCCAGTTTTACTCTGAAGAAGGCAGCATATTGCCCTGCATTTCCAGCAGTCTGGTTTTCAGCCAGTTTTCTAAATTTAAGGCACTAAGAATGTGACCTGCCAGTTTTTTCTGATTCAGCAGATACTAGACACGCAGTGGACAAAAAAGGCAGTCCGCTGCTCCCTTGACCTTTCAGCTCACAAAGGACCTCGGTGTTGTTTCTTCCTGCTTTTTCCCATCTGCATTCTTTTGACTTGCCTGCTGTTCTTCCGACAGCACATTCAGACTTTTCAAGTTTGGGTCCAGGACAAGCAAAACCCTGCTCTTCCTTCCCCTGTCCTGCTGTCACCTGTAACAGAGCAACTGCTGTGCATCTCCTATCCATCATTCTTTGGATTTGGCCAGCCTGGTGGAGTTGTGGGACTGTCAGCCCCAACTGGGGTCACTGCCAATAGAAAGACTTTGTGTAGGAAACGCTCATTTTTGGTCACTTTGCCAGAGTGGCCCTGCATGAACAGATGCTTACGAAGACACCCACGAAGTCGAAAGAAACGTTTATCTTGTGTCGAGACAAACAGTAGTAGCACTGTGGTTTGGACATGAAATAGAAGCTCTTCTTGACCAAGCACATGGTGCCAGGCTTTTATACCCGACCCTCCTCACAGTCCCACGACAAGAACACGGAGACGCTCAAGGGGCACAAGAGCCCTCTCCCGGCACTCAGCTAATAAGTGGCAGAAGCTATAGATGAAATTCAATTCCATCTGCCCTTTAAGGCTGCGGTCCTCCCACTTAATGCCCTGTGGTCTATCCTGTTGCCTTGAACTAACTGGAAAGTTGGGGTCACATTGGGAATACTGTTAACCAGGCCCTCAAAAGGCATGTTGTCCTTGACCATGATTTTAAGTGTATTTCAAAGCATGGCCATAAAAGAATTATTACATTGGTGGATTACTCTTTGTCTTCTGTGCATCTCACTCTTTTACAGAAGTAGGAATTACAATCCCAGCATAGCTTGGATGAAGGCCAAAAAAGGAGTACAATTTTTGGTTTGTTTTAAAGGCTACAAACATATTCCTGGTTTACTACTTACTTTACTATAGTATATTACCAAGTGGTTCTTTTCCCCCGAGATTAAAAAAGTACTACGCTAACTACGATGTTATTTGAAATACTAAAAAGCACTACACCTTCAGATCCAAGTCCTCTGAGGTTAAAGTGAAGGAATTATTTGCTGGTTAATATCAAAGAGTAAGACTGTGAACTTAATAAGTAATCATTAAAATAAAACCACCTCAAAATCCTCAGACGGAGACTGTTAGACTACGTGGCGGTATTCCCCAGTATGCGGTCATGACCTAGTGTGACCTCTGAGATCCATCCTGAGGACTCACCAGAGACGTGCGGGCCACTGCCTCGACCACGGCATCAAACACCTTCTGGGGCAGGCGCAGCAGTGTGGTGCCACTGTCCACGATGGCCTTGTCCGCGTTATACTAGAACGGGGAGAGGGGGTGGGGAGAAGGCACATGAGCGACAGGGCACCCACATCAGGGCACGGCTCCAGCCCGCCGTCACCGGGGATCTGTGATACACACGTTCGGCAGTCACGGTACCTCCTTGGTGGCTACAATTCATTTCAGCTTCTCAGAACTTGGGAAGTTCCTTGCCCAATGTTCTCATTATAGATAAAGAAACCGAGGCCAGGAAAGGGCAGTGACATTGACCGAAATCAGTGTGGCCAGATTCCGTCAGGGATCCTCCAAAGAGGGAAGACCCATTTGTCTTCAGAGGTTGAAATGATACATTAAATGTCATTTATACAAATCATGAAAACTCAACTCTCTATTACCCTGCTAGTGGAGAAGGAGGGGGGAGGACAGTTTTTCCATAGATATCCCATATTTGCATTTAGAATGGAACCAAAGCCACCTTCAGCAAGAGAATCTCACACACACAGAGGCATTCCCAGCCCTGACCCCGCCTCTGTCATTCTTTATGTGGCCGAGTGGGAAGAATGGAGGTCAGTGGGCCAAGACCAGAGTAGTCACCCAACCTCTAGGGACATAACTGTATGAGCAAGGCTGCCCAGGAATGGAATGCGTCGTGGGCAATTTAATCCTCCTGCTTCTACGGCAAATCCATGAGCCGTATGACCAAATACACCAAGCAGGTCAAAAGGAAATAAGGATTTGTTTAGGTAGCAGGTGGGAGGAGTGAAGAATTTTGAGAAATTGAAATACAGCAACTGACTCATAGTTTTTCACATGTAAAACGAATTTCAGTTTAGAAACAAAGTTAATTGAAATATAATCTAGTTTGTTCGCGCTTGTATGTGTAAGAAAAGCTCGCACACTGAAATGCTGGGCGGTGGGACGTTCTGGGTTTTGTTGTTTGCTCTATGTGGCAAGCTTGGCTGACTGTGGGGGGCAGAAAAGAACCAGGAATATGAGAATCAAACCTCCAAATAAATGCTTACACTCTCCAACACACACTCACACACAAACACATACACACACGCACACACACACGCGCGGAGTCGGTGCTTTCTTTTAGGCCCTCCCACCTGATTCTATCACTGGACTCTTCAATGGCAAGTAAATGCCTCTTGACAATAAACAGATTTGTGGCCTTAGGACTGAAACACCACCCCAATGGAATGCACCATCCCTTTATCAAGCTTTGACTTGTTTTTTCAGAGGCATCTGTGTATATGAGAACTTATGGTACAACGTGATGGTTAAACTGAAAGGCAGTGATGACAGGTAAGAGTACAAGGAATGCTGATGAAATGCTGGTGGTTTTTGTAAACCATTCTGAAAATATTGTAGAGGACCAGGTCTCCCTCAGATCCTCATAATCACGTCATTATGTGCCACAAACAAGCCAAACTGCAGCGAGAGGGTGTGAATGAGGTTAACGAGAGATGTGGTTTCCCAGCTCTGCACGTGTGCCTCCTTCGAGCACCATCAAAAGCCATGCACATCTTTAGAGCACATGTTTCTTCGAGTGAGAACTGTATACTGGGGGGGAAGGGGGGTTAGCTGTGAATGGAGGATAAAGCTGATTTACTTTTGGTTTCATTTTGCTTATCTTTTAGTCCCACTTTACACTGATAAAACCCTGCTTACTTCTCGTTGTCCTGAACCGAGATCAGGGACCATCAGGCCAAGATGATATGGTTCTGGACAGTTCTCTTCACTCACCATTTCAGGCTAATTCCTCTCTATTAAGAGAAGCAGTTGAAAGGAAGCAATGTTTTTTGGGGGGGATCACTGGTATAAAATCATCTACAAAAAGGCCCTGTAACTTTTAACGTCATGAACTTTTGATTTATCTCGCAATGTAATGTACCCTCTGAGTTCACATTCAGGTCCCAGCTGTAATGTTTAAGTGACCCAGGCACACACAGACAGGTAGACACAGTGCGGAAATACCTCTCTGCAGTCCAGGTTAAGGCTCTGACCTCCGATTTCCAATTTCAGAATTTCTATCTGGTAATACCACTCCTCCTTAATAGGGGTATACCAGATGTCTCCTTTGTACAAGGTTGGTTCAATTCCACCCAGGACCTGGGATGGAAGATATTTACAGGTATAAGAGAAAAAAATATACAGGCATGTAACAAGTTACACAGAGAAGCATGTTGTTATAAGGCAAAACTTCACTAGAATTAGTAATTTCAAGTTATTGGGATGTTATAAATAAATACATACACCTGAAAATTAAACAGGGAACATTCTGGGGCCATGTGTCCAAAGATCAAAGACTTTTGTACCCTAGTCTAATCAGGATGCTTTGATGGCTTCCCTTATCTAAAGTTAGTACATACAGTTCCAGCTCCATGATACTGAGATCCCCACCCCTCCGGCCCCCGACCCCAGCCACTGGCAAAGAAATGCAATAAAATTGTAAACCATACAGACTGACAAAAATTTAGTTCCTCAGAAGACAGAGGATGACTTCCCGCCCCACACATTTGCATGGAAAGCAGAACAAAAGAGCTTCCCTAACCCAAACTTCATTTGCACATCTGTATAGCATCATCCCACAAATCCAGGCTACCCGCTCCCCTGAAAAGGTGATAAAAAAGGTGCTGAGAGCAGGTGTATTGTTAGCAATCAAAGTAGATGAGCCTGCTTCTCATAGCTGGAGAGCAAAGGGGTCAACATCACCCACCCTGAGGGGGCCCCTTCATGGACATTCTCCCCATCACCTCCTACTTTAGATGTCTGGGTGCAGGGCCCATCAAAGGGACACTTGGGTTATGGCATGTTCACAGTGTTGATTCTGCTTCACTGTGTGTGTGCTGTGTATGTAAGTGGGTGTATGTAAGTATGTATGTATAGCTGTGTATGTGTGTTCATGTGTGTATATGTATGTGTATATGTGTGGGGCTGTGTGCGTGTGTGCGTGTATTCAGAGCGAGAGAAAGGATGTACAGTTTTCCCCATCTCCCCACCAAATTTATGAAATCAGTCCTCTCCCGTTGATTCCCCTCCCCAGAGTAAGGCCCACCTGCCACCCCACCCCACTGGTCCTCATGTGCCCCTGCCACACCCAATCAGAACAGTTACCTTCCAAACAAACTGTTTTTAAAAAGCTTTAAAGGAATCTGACTAACTCAACAGTGCAAGACAACTATACCCCAATTGGAATAAAAAAAAATAAAGGAATTTGGGGAAGCAATGAGAATCATCTTATGAGCTGGCAGGATGATTAGGAAAGATAAAAATAAGAGCTAGTTTTATCCATTTTTAAGGGCTCGCAAACAAGGATTATTCATAACAGACAGTACCTATGTATGCCTACATGTCTAATATTTCTATCAGGGTCTTAATAAAGCAGAAAGAGCAGCCCCACTGATCTCTGATGTTCCCCCTTTAAAATGAAAAGATACCCACAAGACTACCTCCGTTGGTACCAGATCCAGCGACTGGCAATCCAGCCCCACACATCTGCATGGAGAAAACATTGGGGATCTTCGCTTGTGCCACGAGGGAATCAAAGAATGTCTCCAGAGAACTTGATGGCTGCGGGAGGGTTGGGAAAGAGCACAGCTGCTTCAGGACTCGCAGTGTAGACAAGGAGTGACCCCACGCAGGCACCAGGCATGGTATACAACATGGCATTTCCTTATATTTAATATTTTCAAGGCTAAGGAATAAACGAGCTTATGATTAAGTACACTGATTCAGAAACCTCCAACAGAACTCCCTAAGACTTGGTATTTTTCCTTTTGGGATGGCGGCTCTGTTGGAAAAATAAGATAGTATTTCCGGAAGCTGTTAAGAGGCTGCCCCATTTACCATCCTGACTGCCTTGTGAGGCAGGCGTGAGAAGATGTGGAAGTGGGTTACCCAGGTAGGTGGTGGATTCTAATCTTAGACAGTTCAGAGTAAGGAGAGAACAGTGTCTCCACGAGCTGCCTTTACAGCTTCAGAAAAAGTTTTTATTCACCCGTTTCAGCTGTAGTCGTCCATCATGCAAATGACAGGTGCCTGAATCATGAGGACAGGTCACATCCCAGATCCCGGACCCTGGGAGGTGGCTTAGCTCTGCCGGCTGTCTACTGAACTCTGGCAACCGGGAAAGGAACGATTCTATTCTCCTGCAGTTTAAAAGCTCGTTATTCCCCATTGCCGTATGTCAATAATGTCCTCTGTGCTTCTGTTACATGTAACCACACCTTCAGAGACCAGCTGTATTTCTCCAGGACTGAAAAGGAGGGATGGTCTGTGAGCAGGTCTTAGCTGGGGGTGGGTCACAGGGGCTGGTGGTCAGGAAGGAAGGTCATAGACCTATGTTTCGATTTTGGCTTTGACAACTGGGAGAGAGATTAGAGTTGGTTACTACGAATGGTTAGTTCTTGATGAAAACAACTGTAGCAGCAAAGATGCTCTTGGCATCTTCTGAGCATCTACGGTTCATATAAGGAAGGATTCTTTATAATCTGTAAGAACTGAAACTCTAATTCTAGAGGGAGTGAGAGGAGTGTTACCGGACAGACAGAAACCTTCCCATTTCTTTAGTTCCTTTGTGTTTGGCCTCCTGTCTGCCTCTTTCCCAGCCGCTGTGGACTCTCTTGCAGAATTCAGTACCATCTCTACATGTAACCTTGTCTAAATACTTTGTGTTTGGGTCAAGGAATGAGACAAAGCCCCCTTTTGAAACGGGCTGGGTCTGGTGATGACCCAGTCAGCGTCCACCTTCTTGAGAGGCAATGAGATAAAACACTGCCCGGAATTGAATCCTGGCTCCACCGCCCACCTGCTAACCGTGTGACTTGTCCCTTTGTTTCCTTATCTGTAAAATGGGGATCATAGTCGCATCCCAGGGCCTTCTGGGGCTTAAATGGGTCAGTTCACACAGAGTGCTTGGAATGGTGCCTGGCACACGGGATAGGATCTATTATTATTCTGTCAGGTCATTCTTCAGTAGGACTCGGGATCCTTTAAGGTTTAAAAGCACACAGCTGCCCAGGACCAGCCCAAGAGAACCTGATTCAGCAGGGATGCTGCTGGATGCGGGCAACTGTAGTGGGAGAGACCCCACAGGTGGTTCTGACCACATCCTCGATGAGAAGCACCTGGCATCGGCCGGGGGCCACCACACACTGTGACCCCACTGGGTGCTCGGGGAACCTATTTCAGAAACACCTTTGGGCCGCCAACCCAGACCGCCCTGCCAGTCCTGTTTCTAGCCGTGCTCCACTTCCTACAAATCCTGTTACTGTCTCCCCAAACCTAGGGAAGTGAAGACAATTGTTGGCAATCTTGGAATTTCATAGGTGAAAAGATAAAAAGTCATGTGGGGAGTCTGGACACCCAAAAGAACCCCCAAACAGTCTATTCTCAAGGAAGTTAGACATATTATTAATTCCAGATAATTTAGCTTTATGCTACCATCCTCTAAATAACCAGCATCAAATCGATCATACATCTTTTATTTTCAGAGTCACAAGAAGATGAAACATTTTGCCTGAGGTCACATCGTCTGTGAAAAGTATTGAGGAATATAAGTTGCTACAAGTTTGGGAACTCATGTTAAGCATTTCCTACAGTGCTGAGCTAAAAAAACGGCTCCAGAAGCCATCTGGGCTCCGTAGAGGGGGCTCTGTGCTCTGACAGCCCTAGGCAAGGGGTAAACCTCTCTGACCCTCAGTCCACACATCTCTAAAATGGGGTAACAGGGGCCTACAAAGTCTGCCTTGTGGGGAGGTCTCAGACACCTTGCAATGGTCTCAGTAGGGCTTCACGGGCTATTTTTTGTCCTTGAGAAGCCGCAGTGTTGGGAAACGGCCCCTGCCTACTGGCCCATCTCCACCCCCTCACATCGCTGCCCTGCGTCGCTTGCTCGTAAACCTGAGCTGGAACAGATGTCCTTATGGAGAGAAAACAGGCCTTTCTGCACCCACGATTCTTTGTTCCACACTTAGCTCCTGCTCGAAGCCTAACTCTGAACGAGGAGGGGCCGCGCCGGGGTGCCCGTTTACAGGCCAGGAGGAGCAACCTCTCCTCAAGTGTATGCTAACCTGCCCTGGTCTCCCGGAGCCCCGGGGACGCACGGGTGTCGGATCCGCCTGCCCCTGGCATCCCTTCCGGGTGGACATTTCCCAGCCCACCTCACCCATCCTGCTCATGAACACACTTCCTCTGGGTGGGATCAAGGACAGATAACTGGAGAACATTCAATCCTGGCTTTCCCTGTTTTGTGAAGGTTCTGACGCTGAAGAGAGCGAGGGTCCCACCATCTCTCCTCGCTGCATCGCTAATTCCAGTGGCTGGCGATCCCCAGGGCGCGCTTGCAGGCTGTCTGTGCTCCCACTACAGAGTGAGGGGAAGGCAGCACGATGCTCTCTCTGCCTGGTGGGACACCTCTTCCTGCCGAGGTTCCAGTGTCACGTCTTTATGTGAATGTATGAATTTAATAAATGTGCTTACTCTTAATCCTGCCCAAATAAAACCCCCCAAACAAACACCATGATCAAACGGATTCAGCTTCTGTTAACACCTGTCAACTATACAAGTAAAATAAACGAAAGGCAAATGTAAAAAGTGATGCTATGACTGTACCTTGTAGGAAGGTTCAAAGAATGTCACCATTCATCTTAGATTTTAAAAATGCTTAGAGATAACCTTAATTGTGCGAACACTGATCTTTCAACCGTGTGATTCTCACTGACTGACTCGGACAGCTGGACCCAACTGTTGGCCCCTCCAATGTCTGGCTTCAGAATCTTGTCCCATCACTTGATTTCCTTAGATCCACCCATGATTCTTACCTTGGCCAGGGTAGCATAAGCCAGTCCAAGTATCCCATTCCATTTAATCCCAGGCAAAAAGAAATTCTCTGACTCAAAGATGGTGGCAATGTTGACCAGAAACGAACTGTTGAAGCCTTTTGGGATGGTGACAACATCCTCCCCAACGAAGCCAGTCCAACTCCCTTGCGTGTACTTCACGGTGACATCAAAGCCCTTGGGGCGGTAGGTGCTGGACCTGGAAAAAGAGAAGAGGCAGCGTGTCCTGTATCCCGTCCACCTGTCCCTGTTCTGACCACATGGCGATCATGGCTGCAAAGACAGCGGCCCTACGCCCAGAAGGTCTGCGTAAGCAATTCTTCATAATTAAGACTCCTCACGCTGACAAGATGACGTTTCCCATAAAAAATAATCGCTAACATTTGGGTAATGGCGTCTTCTGCACCACGCGTAAGGGAGCGCTGGGGTCAACGTGTAGCCCCGAACTTAATTCTTCCCTCCGCCCGAGTCCTGCCCCGTAAGCCAGGTGTTGTACTTAAGTGCATTGGCCTAGGACGCCGCAACTGGATGTGGGCTGCCTGGCCCTCTGGCTCTGCGGGAACCCTGCACTGCTACTCTGTGACAAAGGGAGGGGCTGGCAGCCCAGAAAGAGGGGCCACCAGCTTGTGGCCTGGGGTTCAGATTCACACAAACAGCCAACGGGATGAATAAAGATCAAGCCACACCCCCCCAGTGCCAGGGCTGTCCCTCCTCAGGGCCCGCACGACCGCCTGGTGTCACAGGTTCCTGCTCAAGGTCGTCCCGGTGCCCCAAGCTGATTATACTCATATCCAGACATGAAGGAGGATGCTGATGACAAGTCACTGTGACAACCCCACAACCCCTAAGGGTAAGAGTTACTGAAACAGAATAACATGAACAAGACGGGACAATGGGTGTGTGGGGGGGGAGATGGAAATCCTGCTCTCGGGATTTCAGAGACAGGCAGTAAACAAATGAACCCCTAGAATTCCAGGCGATGATAGAGTGATGAGTCACCCAGAGAAGAGAGCAGGGTGAGGGGAGGGTGGTCACTGAAGCCTCTCTGAAAGAGGACATTTGGGTAAGACCTGCCTGAAGACAACAAGCTATGGGGCTATCTGGGGAGGGGCAGCCTGGAGAGAGAACAGTAGGTGTCAAGGTCCTGGGGTGTCCAATCCTGTGAGGTCATTCTTACACCTAATTGAGCTTGAAAACTCTGTTGACTAGAGGCAGGAACCCAAGGGGCATCTCTGAGCAAATATCTGGGCATTCAAACCAGGCTTCCCCTAGGAAAATGATCAGACTCCTAAGAGAAGTGTCAAATCACCAAATCTATCCTTGTAAAGTGTTCCTGTTTGTCTGCAGTTTTCATTTCATTTTGTTTTAATACGAAATCTCTGAACATTAATACATGTTACTAAGTGTTTGCTACAGGAGTATATGAATTTGCTGTATGGATTATATGGTCTTTTTGGGAGTCAGGGAGAAAGTTAAGTCAGGGATGATATGACTTTTTTTCGATACATCTCATAAGCTTTAAAAATGGTAACAGTCTTTAATTCAGTAATTGTACTTCTGAGAATCTGATCCTAAGAAAAACACCCATGACGCAAACAGAGATTCATGAACAAAGACAGTCATTATGTTTTACTTATAACAGCAAACAGTTGGAAACAACCTAAATGCACAGTAAAAAGGAAATAGTTTAGTAAATTATGGTACATCCATATGATGTACCTGAAAAATGCTGTTGAGTAAGACAATGACAATGACACAGTAGAAAAATAAGGTAAAAGAAACATTTGTATATGTGGCAGAATCTTCTTCAAAAAATTAAATACATTCCGACATTAGCAGTGCTACCTCTGGGTGGTGGGGTTTTGTAGGGGAAACTCTCATTCTTGTGGTTAGATCCTTCCATATTTTCTGCATATATAACTTCTTATAATCAGGGAAAATAGGTTATTTTTAAAATGCCTGGCAGACACATTTTGGAGAAATTTAATTTATTCTAACTTCATAATGGGATATGAAATATGAAGAATATTTAATCTTAACATTTTCTGACTACTTTAGCTAACTCCACCATGATCTTAAAAAGAGAGCAGCATTAAGTGAACATTTTACGTCCAGACGTCTTCTGACAAGGGCAGGCACAGACCGAAAAGTAAGTGGGGATGCACCCCGGGCACATGGAGCTCCAAGGGACCCATCAGAAGTTATACGTATAAAGCGCGTAGAAGGTCACTGAAATGCAGGCACTTGAGGGTTGGTGTTTTAGTGCCAAGTTTTAGTGCCAACATCAATTCAGTGACGATGCCTGGCACACAGCAGGGACTGCACACGTTTAGGATGAAAAGCAATTAAAATACTAAATTGTCAGTCCCTTTTGACAATTTGGGGTCATTCCATAAGTTTAAAACTGCACTACTGCTGGGGGTATAGATCAGTGGTAGAGCATTTGACTGCAAAACACTACGGCTAATGGAAGAGGCTAATTATTTTGAAAGGCTTAGAGAATGTAATCTAGCACAGGGTTGGCAAACTTTTTCTGTAAAGGGCCAGAGAACAAATCTTTCAGGTTTTGCGGGTCACATGATTTCTGTTACTACTCCACTCTGCTAGTGAAGAAGCAGCCACAGACGACAGATAAACAAACGTGTGTCTGTGTTCCAATAAAACTTTATTTACAAAAACAGGCAGCAGGTTGGATGTGGCCTGTCAGCCCTAGTTTGCCAACTCCTGATCTAGAAGATTATTATCTCCCCAAATATTCTATAGTACCATGACTTCCTTTGGAGAAGTTTTTTTTTTATTTTTACTCTGTCCAGACTACAGAAAACTCATTAGAATCTGCCAGTTACTGATAAGATGGACCAGGCTGACCAGCTAAGTAGCACGTCCTCTGCAGTGTACTGACCAGCTTGCTATTTCCCTCATGGGCGAACATTCTGGATGTTTCGGTGCCATTTACAGAGAGACGAGAGGCAGCTGGAGTTACACTGCCTGCAGGCAAATAGTACTTCAACCACTTAGGAGCCATGTGTGACCTTAAGTCAAGTTAATTAACTCTCTGGACCTCGGTTTCCTCAACTAAAAAGTCGGGACAAGTACAGTACCATACCTCATGGGGTTAATATTAAGAGAGTTAATACTGTAGACCATTTAGAACAAAACCCTGGAACACAGCAGGTACACAACAAACACAGCTGCTATTATTATAATTATCTAATCACTTGCTACCTTTATTCAATCTATGGACTGCTATTAGAAAACGTAAGATATTTTTTCTAGAAAATGTTCCTATAGAGATACTCTTTCTGAATATCCCAAACTGTCTCATTCTGAAGTCCAACAACCTCCAGGAAAAGAGGCAAGTCTTGGGTAAGATTTGGTTAAAACGATCCAGGGAGGGGAGGAACCTTCTAGGTTTCTAAAAGATGGAGCTCTTCTGTGCTCTGGACCAGGGCTGTCCAATAGAACGTCTGCAATGACAGAAATATTCTCTACCTATGCTTCCAATACAGTAGCCACAGGTGGCTACAGAGCACCTGAAATGTGACTGTAGATCTTCCTCAACATACGATGGGGTTACATCCTGATAAACCCTTGTAAGTTGAAATTATCATTAAGTTGAAAATGCATTTGATATACCTAACCTACTGAACACCCTAGCTTAGCCTAGCCTACCTTAGCCATACTCAGAACACTTATATTAGCCTACAGTTGGGCAAAACCATCCAACACAAAGCCTATTTTATAATAAAATATTGAATATCTCCTGTAAGTTATTGAATATTATACTGAAAGTGAAAAACAGAGTGGTTGTCTGCGTCCAGCATGGTTATCAGTGTGTAGCTCTTCACCCTCATGGCTGTGCGGCTGACAGGGAGCTATGGCTGCCGCTGCCCAGCATCACAAGAGAGGATCGTCCAGCATATTGCTAGCTTGGGAGAAGATCAAAATTCAGAATTCAAAGTACAGTTTCTACTGAACGTGCATTGCTTTTGCACCATGGTCAAGGTGAAAAATCATCAGTCAAACCATCATAAGTCCGGGACCGTCTGGACAGTTTGACTAAAGAATGACTCTTTATTTAACATTAATTAATTTTAGCCACAAGTACCTTCAAGATGGTGAAGGAGTAAGACGTGGAGATGCCCTTCCTCCCCACAGATACATCAGAACTACATCTACATGTGGAACAGCTCCTACAGAACACCTACTGAACGCGGGCAGAAGACCTCAGACCTCCCAAAAGGCAAGAAACTCCCCACGTACCTGGGTAGGGCAAAAGAAAAAGAAAAAACAGAGACAAAAGGATAGGGATGGGACCTGCACCAGTGGGAGGGAGCCGTGAAGGAGGAAAGGTTTCCACACACTAGGAGCCCCTTCGTGGGCGGAGACTGCAGGTGGTGGAGGGGGGAGCTTCGGAGCCACGGAGGAGAGCGCAGCCAAAAGGGTGCGGAGGGCAAAGCGGGGAGATTCCCGCACAGAAGATCGGTGCCGACTGGCACTCACCAGCCCGAGAGGCTTGTCTGTTCACCCACGGGGCGGGCGGGGCTGGGAGCTGAGGCTCGGGCTTCAGTCGGATCGCGGGGAGACGACTGGGGTTGGCGGCGTGAACACAGCCTGAAGGGGGCCAGTGCGCCACAGCTAGCTGGGAGGGAGTCCGGGGAAAAGTCTGGAGCTGCCGAAGAGGCAAGAGACGTTTTCTTGCCTCTTTGTTTCCTGGTGCGCGAGGAGAGGGGATTAAGAGCGCTGCTTAAAGGAGCTGCAGAGCTGGGCGTGAGCCGCAGCTAACAGCGCGGACCCCAGAGACAGGCATGAGATGCTAAGGCTGCTGCTGCCGCCACCAAGAAGCCTGTGTGTGAGGACAGGTCACTCTCCACACCTCCCCTCCTGGGAGCCTGTGCAGCCCACCACTAACAGGGTCCCGGGATCCAGGGACAACTTCCCCGGGAGAACGCACAGCGTGCCTCAGGCTGGTGCAACGTCACACCGGCCTCTGCCGCTGCAGGATCGCCCCGCATCTGCACCCCTCCCTCCCCCCGGCCTGAGTGAGCCAGAGCCCCCGAATCAGCGGCTCCTTTAACCCCGTCCTGTCTGAGCGAAGAACAGACGCACTCCAGCGACCTACACGCAGAGGCGGGTCAAAATCCAAAGCTGAGCCCCGGGAGCTGTGCGAACAAAGAAGAGAAAGGGAAATCTCTCCCAGCAGCCTCAGGAGCAGCGGATTAAATCTCCACAATCAACTTGATGTACCTGCGTCTGTGGAATACCTGAATAGACAACGAATCAGCCCAAAATTGAGGTGGTGGACTTTAGGAGCAACTGTAGACTTGGGGTTTGCTTTCTGCATCTAATTTGTTCCTGGTTTTATGTTTATCTTAGTTTATTTTTTAGTGTTTGTTATCATTGGTGGATTCCTTTATTGGTTTGGTTGCTCTCTTTTTCTTTTTAAATTAATTTTTTTTATTTTAATATATTTTTAAAACATTTTATTTTAGTAACTATTTTCTTTTATTATTTTTTTCTTTCTTTCTTTCTTTTTTCTCCCTTTTCTTCTGAGCCATGTGGCTGACAGGGTCTCAGTGCTCCAGCCGGGTGTCAGGCCTGAGCCTCTGAGGTAGGAGAGCTGAGTTCAGGACATTGGGCCACCAGAGACCTCCCAGCCCCATGTAATATCAATCAGCGAGAGCTCTACCAGAGATCCCCGTCTCAATGCTAAGACCCAACTCCACTCAACGACCAGCAAGCTCCAATGCTGTACACCCCATGCCAAACAACTAGCAAGACCGGAGGACAACCCCACCCATTAGCAGAAAGGCTGCCTAAAATCATAATAATTTCACAGACACCACAAAACACACCACCGGACACAGTCCTACCCACCAGAAAGACAAGATCCAGCCTCATCCACCAGAACACAGGCACTAGTCCCCTTCACCAGGAAGCCTACACAACCCACTGAACCAACCTTAGCCACTGGGGACAGACACCAAAAACAACATGAACTATGAACCTGCAGCCTGCGCAAAGGAGACCCCAAACACAGTAAGTTAAGCAAAATGAGAAGACAGAAATATGCAGCAGATGAAGGAGCAAGGTAAAAACCCACCAGACCAAACAAATGAAGAGGAAATAGGCAGTCTACCTGAAAAAGAATTCAGAGTACTGATAGTAAAGATGATCCAACATCTTGAAATAGAATGGAGAAAATACAAGAAACATTTAACAAGGACCTAGAAGAACTAAAGAGCAAACAAACAATGACGAACAACACAATAAATGAAATTAAAAATTCTCTAGAAGGAGTCAATAGCAGAATAAATGAGGCAGAAGAACAGAAAAGTGACCTGGAAGGTAAAATAGTAAAAATAACTACCGCAGAGCAGAATAAAGAAAAAAGAATGAAAAGAATTGAGGACAGTCTCAGAGACCTCAGGGACAACATTAAGCGCACCAACATTCAAATTATAGGGGTCCCAGAACAAGAAGAGAAAAAGAAAGGGTCTGAGAAAATATTTGCAGAGATTATAATTGAAAATTTCCCTAACATGAGAAAGGAAATAGTCAATCAAGTCCAGGAAGAGCAGAGAGTCCCATACAGGATAAATCCAAGGAGAAACACGCCAACACATATTAATCAAACTATCAAAAATTAAATACAAAGAAAAAATATTAAAAGCAGCAAGGGAAAAGTAACAAATAACATACAACGGAATTCCCATAAGGTTAACAGCTGATCTTTCAGCAGAAACTCTGCAAGCCAGAAGGGAGTGACAGGACATATTTAAAGTGATGAAAGGGAAAAACCAAGATAACTCTACCCAGCAAGGATCTCATTCAGATTCGACAGGGAAATTAAAACCTTTACAGACAAGCAAAAGTTAAGAGAATTCAGCACTGCCAAGTAGCTTTACACCAAATGCTAAAGGCATTTCTCTAGGCAGGAAACACAAGAGAAGGAAAAGACCTACGAAAACAAACCCAAAACAATTAAGAAAATGGTAATAGCAACATACATATCAATAACTACCTTAAATGTAAATGGATGAAATGCTCCAACCAAAAGACATAGACTGGCTGAATGGATACAAAAACAAGACCCATATATATGCTGTCTACAAAAGACCCACTTCAGACCTAGGGACACATACAGACTGGAAGTGAGGGGATGGAAAAAGATATTCTATGCACATGGAAATCAAAAGAAAGCTGCAGTAGCAATTCTCCTATCAGACAAAATAGACTTTAAAATAAAGACTATTACAAGAGACAAAGAAAGACACTACATAATGATCAAGGGATCAATCCAAGAAGAAGACATAACAATTGTAAATATTTATGCACCCAACATAGGAGCACCTCAATACATAAGGCAAATGCTAACAGCCATAAAAGGGGAAATCGACAGTAACACAATCATAGTAGGGGACTTTAACACCCCACTTTCAACAATGGACAGATCTTCCAAAATGAAAATAATTAAGGAAATACAAGCTTTAAACGATACATTAAACAAGATGGACTTAATTGATATTTATAGGACATTCCATCCAAAAACAACAGAATACACTTTCTTTTCAAGTGCTCATGGAACAGTCTCCAAGATAGATCATATCTTGGGTCACAAATCAAGCCTTGGTAAATTTAAGAAAACTGAAATCGTATCAAGTATCTTTTCCAACCACAGCGCTATGAGACTAGATATCAATTACAGGAAAAAAACTGTAAAAAATACAAACACATGGAGGCTAAACAATACACTACTAAATAACCAAGAGATCACTGAAGAAATCAAAGAGGAAATCAAAAAATACCTAGAAACAACTGACAATGAAAACACGATGACCCAAAACCTATGGGATGCAGCAAAAGCTGATCTAAGAGGGAAGTTTATAGCAATACAATCCTACCTTAAGAAACAAGAAAAACCTCACATAAACAACCAAACGTTACACCTAAAGAAATTAGAGAAAGAAGAACAAAAAACCCCAAAGTTAGCAGAAGGAAAGAAATCATAAAGATCAGATCAGAAATAAATGAAAAAGAAATGAAGGAAACGATAGCAAATATCATTAAAACTAAAAGCTGGTTCTTTGAGAAGATAAACAAAATTGATAAACCATTAGCCAGACTCATCAAGAAAAAATGGGAGAAGACTCAAATCAATAGAATTAGAAATGAAAAAGGAGAAGTAACAACTGACACTACAGAAATACAAAGGATCATGAGAGATTACTACAAGCAACTTCATGCCAATAAAACGGACAAACTGGAAGAAATGGACAAATTGTTAGAAAAGCACAACCTTCCCAGACTGAACCAGGAAGCAATAGAAAATATAAACAGACCAATCACAAGCACTGAAATTGAGACTGTGATTAAAAATCTTCCAACAAACAAAAGCCCAGGACCAGATGGCTTGACAGGCGAAATCTATCAAACATTTAGAGAAGAGCTAACACGTATCCTTCTCAAACTCTTCCAAAATATAGCAGAGGGAGGAACACTCCCAAACTCATTCTACAAGTCCACCCTGATAACCAAAACCAGACATGTCACAAAAAAAGAGAAGTACAGGCCAATATCTCTGATGAACATATATGCAAAAATACTCAACAAAATGCTAGCAAACAGAATCCAACAGCACATTAAACAGATCATACACCATGATCAAGTGGGGTTTATCCCAGGAATGCAAGGATTCTTCAATATATGCAAATCAATCAATGTGATACACCATATTAACAAACTGAAGGAGAAAAACCATACAATAATCTCAATAGATGCATAAAAAGCTTTCAACAGGGCTTCCCTGGTGGTGCAGTGGTTGAGAGTCCACCTGCCGATGCAGGGGACACGGATTCGTGCCCCGGTCGGAGAAGATCCCATGTGCTGCGGAGCGCCTGGACCCGTGAGCCATGGCCGCTGAGCCTGCGCGTCTGGAGCCTGTGCTCCACAACAGGAGAGGCCACAACAGTGAGAGGCCCGCATACCGCAAAAAAAAAAAAAAAAAGCTTTCAACAAAATTCAACACCCATTTATGATAAAATCTCTTCAGACAGGAGGCACAGAGGGAACTTACCTCAACATAATAAAGGCCATATATGACAAAACCACAGCCAACATCGTTCTCAATGGTGAAAAACTGAAACCATTTCCTCTAAGATCAGGAAGAAGACAAGGTTGCCCACTCTCGTCACTATTATTCAACATAGCTTTGGAAGTTTTAGTCACAGCAATCAGAGAAGAAAAAGAAATAAAAGGAATCAAAATCGGAAAATAAGAAGTAAAACAGTGTCTTCCCTGGTGGCGCAGTGGTTAAGAATTCGCCTGCCAGTGCAGGGGACATGGGTTCAAGCCCTGGTCTGGGAAGATGCCACACATCGTGAAGCAACTAAGCCCGTGTGTCACAATGACTGAGCCTGCACTCTAGAGCCTGTGAGCCACAACTACTGAAGCCCATGTGCTGCAACTACTGAAGCCCGTGTGCCTAGAGCCTGTGCTCCGCAACAAAGAGAAGCTACCACAACGAGAAGCCCACGCACCGCAACGAAGAGTAGCCCCTGCTCACTGCAACTAGAGAAAGCCCACATGCAGCAACGAAGACCCAACACAGCCAAAAATAAATAAAAATAAATAAATTTAAAGAAGTAAAATTGTCACTGTTTGCAGATGACATGATACTATACATAGAGAATCCTAAAGATGCTACCAGAAAACTACTAGAGCTAATCAATGAATTTGGTAAAGTAGCAGGATACAAAATTAATGCACAGAAATCTCTTGCATTCCTATACACTAATGATGAAAAATCCTAAAGAGAAATTAAGGAAACACTCCCATTTACCACTGCAACAAAAAGAATAAAATATCTAGGAATAAACCTACCTAAGGAGACAAAAGACCTGTATGCAGAAAATTATAAGACACTGATGAAAGAAATTAAAGATGATACAAACAGATGGAGAGATATACCATGTTCTTGGATTGGAAGAATCAACAGTGTGAAAATGACTATACTGCCCAAAGCAATCTACAGATTCAATGCAATCCCTATCAAACTACCAATGGCATTTTTCATAGAACTAGAACAAAAAACTTCACACTTCGTATGGAAACACAAAAGACCCCGAATAGCCAAAGCAATCTTGGGAAAGAAAACCAGAGCTGGAGGAATCAGGCTCCCTGACTTCAGACCATACTACAAAGCTACAGTAATCAAGACAGTATGGTACTGGCACAAAAACTGAAATATAGGTCAATGGAACAGGATAGAAAGCCCAGAGATAAACTCATGCACATATGGTCACCTATTTTTGACAAAGGAGGCAAGGACATACCATGGAGAAAAGACAGCCTCTTCAATAAGTGGTGCTGGGAAAACTGGACAGCTACATGTAAAAGAATGAAATTAGAACACTGCCTAACACCATACACAAATATAAACTCAAAACGGATTGAAGACCTAAATGTAAGGCTAGACACTATAAAATCCTTAGAGGGAAATATAGGAAGAACACTCTATGACATAAACACTCTATGACATAAATCACAGCAAGATCCTTTTCAACCCACCTCCTAGAGAAATGGAAGTAAAAACAAAAATAAACAAATGGGACCTAATGAAACTTACATGCTTTTGCACAGCAAAGGAAAACATAAACAAGACGAAAAGACAACCCTCAGAATGGCAGAAAATATTTGCAAACAAAGAAACTGACAAAGGATTAATCTCCAAAATATACAAGCAGTACATGCAGCTCAATATCAAGAAAACAAACAACCCAATCCAAAAATGGGCAGAAGACCTAAATAGACATTTCTCCAAAGAAGATATACAGATTGCCAACAAACACATGAAAGAATGCTCAACATCACTAATCATTAGAGAAATGCAAATCAAAACTACAATGAGGTATCACCTCACACCCATCAGAATGGCCATCATCAAAAATCTACAAACAATAAATGCTGGAGAGGGTGTAGAGAAAAGGGAACCCTCTTGCACTGTTGGTGGAAATGTAAATTGATACAGCCACTATGGAGAACAGTATGGAGGTTCCTTAAAAAACTAAAGATAGAACTACCATAAGACCCAGCAATCCCACCACTGGGCATATACCCTGAGAAAACCATAATTCAAAAGGAGTCATGTATTACAATATTCACTGCAGCTCTATTTACAATAGCCAGGACATGGAAGCAACCTAAGTGTCCATCGACAGATGACTGGATAAAGAAGATGTGGCACATATATACAATGGACTATTAGCCATAAAAAGAAACAAAAGTGAGTTATTTGTAGTGAGGTGGATGGACCTAGAGTCTGTCATACAGAGTGAAGTAAGTCAGAAAGAGAAAAACAAATACTGTATGCTAACACATATATATGGAATCTAAAAAAAGAAAAAAAATGGCTCTGAAGAACCTAGGGGCAGGACAGGAATAAAGATGGAGATGTAGAGAGTGGACTTGAGGACACGGGGAGGGGGGAGGGTAAGCTGGGACGAAGTGAGAGAGTGGCATGGACATATATACAATACCAAAGGTAAAATAGATAGCTAGTGGGAAGCAGCCGCATGGCACAGGGAGATCAGCTCGGTGCTTTGTGACCACCTAGGGGGGTGGGATAGGGAGGGTGGGAGGGAGATGAAAGAGGGAGGAGATATGGGGATATATGTATACGTATAGCTGATTCACTTTGTTATACAGCAGAAACTAACACAACAATGTAAAGCAATTATACTCCAATAAAGATGTTAAAAAAAATTTTAATAGCCACATGTGACTAGTAGCTACCCTTGTAGAAAGCACAGTTCCAGATAATGTGAGAAAAAAGTAATTCTTAGCTCGTATTCACTGGGCCCCTCGAACTAAACCTAAACCTCAAAGAATAGAAACCCCATAGATGAACCATAAGCAATTCTGAGGGTCATTAATGTATAGTTTCCAGGAGCAGACTTTTTTAAAAAGTGCACTCCTCCATCTTTATGTTCTAACATCCCATCTCTTGGGCACTAAAATGCTTTGGCTCTCAACTGTTCTGCATATTAATTAACTATGTGGAGAGCGAACCCCAGATTGACTGCTCCTTTGCAGTATCAATTCTGGGTGCACAGAAACAGCCATCCAGGAAGGATGTGAGTAGCCAGGAAAAAGTCCACTCACAGCAATAAAATCACTTTGAACCAAATTCAGGGGACATTCTGCCTCTGATAAGAGTGTTCAGGGAATGCAGGACTGGAAAGTGAAATCAATCGAACTGACGAGAAAAGAACCACAGAACATTTTATTATTTTAAAGAAACCCAGAGAACATACAGTGAAAAGGTGAAAGGGCAGAATTCAAAAGAGTTGAATCCTGGGGTCGGCTCTGGTTCCCGCAAGCCACCCCACGCAGGGAATGCTGAGTCTCCTGGAAAACTCTGCCCAGAGACTTCCCCGGGGCTCTTCCACACATTTCACAGTTCTGGGTCTACCTTTGGGGATAGCTGGCCTGGACCGGGTGACCAGATACCCATTTTGCTCTTCTAAGGTCTGGAAGTGACCAGATCAGAGTAAACGGGGCCACTGACAGCCCAGGGACTTCCATCCATCCTGGAGCGTCATCAACGTCCTCGCCAATGGCAAATGCTTCAGGGCTCCAATATGGCAAGACCTCTCCTGGACAGGCAAGCAATGGGCAGGCTCAAGAAATTATCTAAATAATCAGGCAAAAATGTCTGTCATCAGCACATGGAAAGATGAGGCACTGGGTCTCAAGGCTCCAGTTCAGCCTCCTTAAGGAAATTAGCTGGTAATTTTCTAGTATCCCAATTCTACTTACAAGCATCAGTTGAGGACAAGAAATTGCTCTCTTGCCACAGTTACTCTGTGGGCTTCACCCCAGATGGAGTATAGGAGGAGGAAGCTTTTTAATGAAAATAGACTTAATTTCCTGAAAAGATTAGTATAAGGTCAGGGGGAATGAGTCTTTTGACTCTCTCATGAAGCCAATTGACTGGAGGCTATTTTACTCGCTAAAAAAGAAGTACATCTAAAAAAAATACATGATAGTCTTTTTGCTATATAGTAATTCATTGGAACATTCACCAACATGAAAAGAGGGCTTCTGGTGGGACAAAGCTACACAAATGACTAATGGTAACCTGATGTCTGATTCCACAAATCAAAGAGACCTTGTCAAAGTACCCCAAGTCAAATCTCCAATTACTGGGACATGTTTCAGGAAGCATGAAACCTGAATATCCAGAGACTGGGGGACTTGAATCAGAGGCTGACAAACCCAACCAGAAACCTTATTATAACTAAGAGAGATCAGAGGGACAAAGCAAATACAGAAACATCACAAGGCAGGGAGCTGCATCTCAGAAAAGAAACCTTTGTCAAAAATTGAGAAAGGACGTAGAACATTCCCTCGGCTTCCATCAAATCCCATGGTGGAAGGTGTACCTTAGGCCAACTCTAAAGTTAGCTGAAAGCATCAGACAAATTAATCCTACACACTTTACTAGGTAAATTATAGTTCATGTCTTTATAATGATAAATCTGTGTTGACATAAGCCTATGAGAAGCGCGGAGAAAAAACAGAGGAAAGGAGAGAAAGAAAGGTTACTATAAATTTAAGCAAGTATTTACCCTACAAAACACACGTGTTAGTGGGGATGCTGTTTAGGAAGAGAACTTGCCTAAAATTCAGAAATGTGATGTTTTACTTTTGATTCAGTTAGGAAGAAACCTGATAGCCCTATTGAAGAAGAGATCTCCTTAAAAGAAAGGCAGTACCAGGGCTAGGGGTCCAAAATGGGTCATGTTTTAAAGGTATTAAGTAAATGTCAACAATACTAATTGTTGACTAACTAACCAAATAAGGAAAGCAGGTGGAAGTCTGAATGACGGAGGTGCCAATGGGAGGAAGCTGACAGTGCAAGGGAGTCTGGGGCTTCTGAAAGCTGGCAGGTTCTGCTACGTCTCTCTTTATTTGCTCAGAAGGGAGAAGTAGATGAGAACCTTGAGTGCTCAGAAAGCTGGGAGGGAGCCCGGAATTCTTCTGTGGGATTAGCAGGAGGGCAGGCCTGCTGGGAGCTATGCACGTTCCCAGGAGTCTTCACATTAAATCAGGTTTGCGAAAGAGCCAGAGGAGCTCCACCTTTAAGTAGGAAAGACAAAAGCCATCTGCCAGCTGAACCCCAAACTGGCTAGCAGGAAGCTTAGAAGGATGTGTCCCACTGAAGGCTGAAAGAGAACCATGGTTCAACACAACCATGAACAAAGTCGAAGGCAAATGAGAAAGACAGCCCGTTGTCTACCATCGATTAAATACTGTACACTTATTGAATGACGCTGTACACAGGATTTGTAATGTTGACTATTATTTACCCTTGTACATTTCCATAACTGCATCTGCATAGCAAAAGGGTAACCTGGTCGAAAGCACACTCTGACCTTTATTGACCCCTGGCTGCGCCACTTACCTACTGGGAAGGAAATACCCACCCGTGGTGTTAGATTTACACATTTAAATCTATAAAGTGGATACACACATGACCCGAACTTGGCTTTACTGTGCTGTACCGTTGCTGTATTGTATCATGTGTCCACAGACGCGTGATGGAAAACAAAATTGCTCTGGGGAGGAAAACTGTTAAAGATGTAACTGAGCTCCAGGGATGTCTGTTCTGTCTCTACGGCAGGCAGAGCCCCCAGTAGGCGTGGGGAAACGGCGTGAATGTGTAGACTAGGAAGAGCCTTGTAGTGGAAAAAACATAGAGCTGGGATTGCCTTGCCACCAGGATAAACATCTTTTACATAGTTTAACATACACTGCGTTTTCTAGGAATGCAACTACTGTGTAAATTGAGGAAGGTGATATTTTCAGGGGGAAACTTTACTAAGATTCTTCACCAATCTGGGAAATTCACATCACCAAACCAAGCTGCTCTGGGCGTCGGAGTCTATTTTAATCCGATTTGTCAGTCTGCACTGGGCGCTGCATGTCTGTGGGGATGCTCACAGACTCAGGCACCCTCCAACTTCATGTGTATCCTACCCAGGGTGTTTACACATAGAGGTACTCATCACCTTCCTGTGAATTCCCTCCTTTTACCCCGCACCCCCAAACTCCTGCATATTGCATCAGTGCGTTTAGAATTACATATGAAGATGAGTCACACTACCTTTGCGTTTCAGTTCAGGGCATTACAAAGCGCTCACTCTATAGAGGGGGTGCCAGGGCTCAAGTTTGGGACCTCTTGTCCTAGAAGCCTGAACCTGGGCCAGTCTCTTGGTTCCTGGACCTCCTGGGCTACGTGAATAAAAATGAGAGGTTTGGACTGACTTCTGTTCGATGATGAAGTGGTTGAGGGGAGCGGGCTGTTTGGGGCAGAGGATTTAGACAAACCACAATTTGAGTGGGAAAGGGCAAAGGGCAGCCGGCGATCAAAAGTCAACCTCCTTCCCCTGGCTGCACACCCGCTGCCCCAATTTCCAGGCATCTGAGGTCACAGTAACAACTTCAGGGCACACATTAATCTTCACAAAGCAATCACAAGCCAGGAGTTTCATCCAGAATTTCAGTGATTAAAGGTTATCAACATGCTGAGTCATAAACTAAGCTACAGATTCCCTGAAGGAGGTGCCAACCAGCTATCACTGTAGCCCCAGGGGCCCATGTAGCACCAACTACCACTGCCTCCAGCTGGACACACAGGAGACCATAGCTCTTTGTACCATCAAAATGGAGACCAAGATGCACGGGCAGAAGAGAGATGAGCACTTCGGTATAACGTCTCCTGCCTTATTGACGCTGCCCGGGCTTTGCTGAACCTTCCCAGTTGTTACTTTCCCTCGTATGTTTCCTTCCTTTTTTTGCCCCCCCAACTGAAGTTGGGGTTTATTCCCCAGAACCAAAGACTGTGGGTAGGGAGAGTGAAAAAGGAAAGACACGAAGAAGATTTGCAGCAGGGAAATGTGATATACCAGCTCACGACCCTAAAAAGCAAACCACACGTCAGCTTACTCGCCTTATCTGTTTCGTTTAAATTCTAGGGTCACAAAAATAGATGTGAAATTAAAATGTGCACAGCATTAGGGCAGCAATAGATACCCGGGGGATAGTGACTCTGACTCCATGGGCCCCTTCAGAGATGAACAGTGACATGCACGAGTCCCAGCGCCTGGACACGCAGTCTGGTCTTATTCCAGAGACTTCTATCTGGGTTCCACACTTCCTCACAACCCTGCCCACAGCTGCTAGCTTGCAGCCTCAGGCCTGAGGGCTTTGTGCTCACAATACATCCTTTCCAATGAGTCATGGATTCCTCTTGTCAGAAACACCTCCTGGCACAGAAAGTGTTTCAGTGAACCACACCTTGACCCATGCCACCAATCTTCAGGGCGATGCAAAGGTGGCTTTCCAAGCAACGCCAGGCTGCTGCCCGGAACAGTCTCACACTCACCTCCAATGCCCCCTGCCCGGCTCAGGCGCACCTCCAAGTTAGGGCTAGAGGGGCCCAACAAACATCAAAGGGTCACCTCCCTGCGACTCAGGTCTGACTACAAAACTGCTGTCTGACTGAGTTTCTATAAAGCGGCGCTCATGAGAACACACCCAGGTTATTAGGAGAACCCTCCTGTGGAGTCATCTGGAATGGAGGTTTACATGTGTGTACGCATATACGCGTGCCACACCTGCACACCACACACAGATACACACACCACCATGTGCACGTACACACAGGTACCTCCACACACACAGATACATACATATATACAGACCACCATATGCACATACACACAAATAGATACATACATACACAGATACATACATGAATATATCCCCCTCAAAATGAAACAGCGTTTTGGTGACTTTCTCCCAGTGTGTTCTGAAGTGTTCATGCGGTGCTCCCAAGCCCGGCCGTGCGAGGCACGGACCCATCACTCACCTCTCCGTGTCAAAGTATGAGTCGACGTAGGGATGCGGGGCCCCGGCCACGGCGAAGTTGCTGCTTCCAGTGTCAACAAGTATCTGCAGCTTTTATTTTTAAAGGAAAAACAGAGAAACCATCAGGTTACTTGAATAAGGCAACACTCTTGACTACTTCTTTTAAAAATTAAGTACCAAGAACAATGTATTACTTGGAAAAAACTTACATCGATTAGAAATATCTTTAAAAAGCTGTTAGAAAACTGAACCCTGAACACAGTCTGTCGTGAAGCTCGCATGGGCGAGGTGGAATCAGTTTAGCCTCAGAGAGGCACTCAACCTTAAACGAAGGTAAATTCAGTGGAATAAGTGGGATTTTTCCTTTTTCAGCTGCTGGCACCTGGTAACCAGGCAGAGCCCTTTCTCACCCTGGGCTCTTGGCCGGGTTTGTCACTTGGCTGGGGTAGCCCTCCTCCTGCCTTTCCAATCTCACTTGGAAATCCTGATTCACCCCCTCCTCTCCCTCCACACGTCCAGGATGCTTTCCCAGACTCGTCCTGGCACTGGGCATCCCTCATCTCTGCTGCATAGCACCTAGGAACACCTGTCAGAGGTACCACTTCTTTTTTTTTTTTTTTTTTTAGTTTTAACGAGCTAGCATTTACACACAAATAAAAACAGAAGATCTTGGATTTTCCACTGGTGCGCTCTGGCATGGTGTTCTCCCAAACCAAGATACAGGAATTCCTCTTATTCCCCGAAGGCCCCTTTCTGCCCCTTTCCAGTCAATCCCTCCTGTTTCCCAGAGGCAACCACTTTCTGAATCCTATTACCAGGGATTGAGTTCACCGGTTCCTGGACGTTATATAAATGGAATCATGTGGAGTTTTTGTCAGGGGAGCGAGAGGAAGGTCCAGCTTCTTCTGCTCAACATGTTTTGGGGCTTCTCGCACTGAATAGAGAGACGATAAATGCCCCTTTATGCCTCGTAACTCTGGGAAATGAATTCTCTTAATTCCATTTACGAACACAGTCACTAGAAAAGCTGCAGGGCCTCACGACAGAGGCTTCGGAAAGATTTCAGACAGAACGCAATTAAAAAAGTATATTATCTTGTTCTCCATTCAAATATTTGATGTTCAACAGCCCGATCTCCCAAGCCACAACCTGGATTGGAATGGGCTTCACCTGAATTTCACATAAACATTCCAAGGGCACCAATTAAATCTGCATGAACTTGGATTCTACAGGAGGGGAAATGGGGATGCCGAGGAATCCTCGCATGTACCACCGAACAGTTGGTAACAAGGAAAATTAGGTGGAGATCTGTCTGCAGGTCCATGGGGCTGGGCCAGATAGTCCTACCAGGCAGAGTTCTCCCTTTCTTGCTGCTTCTAAATGCTCTGATTTTCAGTGGGCACTCATATCAGAATCTCTGCATGTTTTTTTTCTGTTTTGTTTTGTTTTTTTTTGCGGTACGCGGGCCTCTCACTGCTGTGGCCTCTCCCGTTGTGGAGCACAGGCTCTGGATGGCTCACGGGCCCAGCCGCTCCACTGCATGTGGGATCTTCCCGGACCGGGGCACGAACCCGTGTCCCCTGCATCGGCAGGCGGACTCTCAACCACTGCGCCACCAGGGAAGCCCTCTGCATGTTTTTAAAAATACCTCCTTAACTTCGATTCTTTTAAGAGATGGGTTTATCTCATTTACATCCAATTATACACATTTTTCTTAATCCTATCACTTCCTCTGTCACATTTTCTGTTTTAATCCTGCCCTTCAGGATTTTTATGGAGGCCTCATCTGTAGCAATGACTGATTAAATCATTAGCCACTGGTGACTGATTCAACCTCCAACCCGTCTCCGCTCCCTGGAAATGAGGCTGAAAGTTGCAACTCTCTACTCTCAGGGCTGGTTCCCATCCTTCAGGGCTTTCCAACAGCCAGCTGACTGACGTGACGCAGGTGCGGTTGGAAGGGACTTGTTATGAGAAACAAAAGACACCTTTATCCCCCTTATCACCCAGGAAGTCCCAAGGGTTTCAGGAGCCCTGAGCCAGGAACTCGGACAAAGACCAAATACATATTTCTTTGTATAAATGTGTTTCTTCATATAAATCACAATATCACATATGGACAGTGGGAACTCAGCAAGGGCCGGAGCCTCACCCATCATTGGAATAAAGCTCACTCTGTCCTCACAGCAGACATAGTCCAAGCTGACCTAATAATATATGTAATTCACATGGCCTTGCGTCTTCAGTGCCGTCTCCACGTCCTGGATTGAAAAGGTTCCTGAAGGCAAGATGAGCTTTTAAAGTTGCTCTGGTGAAGGTAGTAGAGAGATGAAGAAGAAAGGAAAAAAAAACCCAAAAGCCCAGAATTCCAGGCTCATGGCAGCCATGAAAGCAGGCCGTTTTTACAAGGCTTTCCTGGGTCTCACTGGCAAACACGCACCCAACAGCCCAGCAGAATGCCCGTGGAAAGGCCAGGCCACCTGACGGCCGATTCCCAGGCTGGCATTCCACATCCACACACGATGCTCCCGCACAACCAGCCCCAGGCAAAGCAGACACAGGACCGCTGTCCTGGGCACAATGGCCCCATTCCCTGCAGACATTTCAGTCTGCTCTCCTGGGTGTGGAATCCCACCTACAGCCTCCGCATCACACATCAGAACCAAGTCCTCTTATACACTCCCGTCCTCGCTTCTGCCACGCTGCACGTTACCCCTCCTCGCAGAGGCAGGCGACACAAAACAGAAAGTCACACCCGAACAGAGACGGCATTATTTTACACAGAAGACTCCTAATGGCCAGGTGTTCGTCCCCAGCTGTTTCAGCACAAGACAAGAAAATTCAATTTGGAGTCACGGCTCGACCAAGTTGGTCGCCACCTCGGCCGTACCTAGAGGATAAGATTTGAGGCGAGAGACGGCCCAGATACATGAGGCAGCCACAAAGCCAGGGAAAGAATGGATTTCTAGAGAGCAGTAAATGCTCTGAGTTGGGCTTCAAGTAATGCTTCTGAGCTGCCCACACCTTTTTTCTGTGCGATGACCTGGAAACGGACTTTTCTCACGTTGACTTCTCGCGCCAGGGCCATGATTTTCCCTTTGCAAGTCCTAGTCTCAACTGCAAAGGAAAAAAAAAAATACAGTCGCTTGCCCTATAAATTTTGCAGCATCCACCCTGAAACCACTGGCAGGCAAAGGCTCAGGGTGCAGAAGTCTTCTGGATGCCTCACCCCTACTCCACTCACTCGCTGCACATGCCCTGCTGCGTCCTTATCCCGGGAACTTCCAACACCACTTCCCGTCTCCTTGGGTTCAGCTCCAAGTACACACAACAGTCTAACCACAGAGCCTGTCACTCAGCCCCATAAAGGGACACTGAAAATACATACAAAAGCGGGATATGCTTTGCACTTTCGAAGCACAACTGAAAATGATTCAGAAGTGTGTAAGAAACATCATCCCTGCTTTACAACAAGAAATGCAGGAAGGCCTCCGAGAGCTGCAAGTCCCCGCTTCCTGCCCTACACTAAGCAGCCTCCTGTAGAACCCACGTGCCATTTCTTCCAGAATTTAGGAACGCAGACAAAAATCTGTCTCCACGAGGAGCAAGCGTCCTGTATTCTGATGGTCACTGGCTTTTCACTGCTCCCATCTTTCTGCCAACCACAGGGCTCTTTTATGGAAGAAGCAGGTCCCCACCGTGCATCATTTTCACACTGGAGCCTGTCTTCTCCAGAGAACATCCAAGCACAGGGCACCCCCATGCAAGTGGGGCCCACGTGAGGCTCACCAGCCTTTCTCCATCCAGCACCTTGGACAGTGCCCAGGGCGACCTAGGTGCTCAATGAACAGCTGTTGAATGAATGAAAAAGTGGGGGACTGAGAGACTTCCACCGAATGGAGATGACCACATGTAAAAGAGATAGCTAGTGGGAAGCAGCCGCATAGCACAGGGAGATCAGCTCGGTGTTTTGTGACCACCTAGAGGGGTGGGACAGGGAGGGTGGGAGGGAGACGCAAGAGGGAGGAGATATGGGGATGTATGTATATGTATAGCTGATTCACTTTGTTATACAGCAGAAACTAACACACCATTGTAAAGCAATTATACTCCAGTAAAGATGTTAAAAATAAACAAATAAATATAGGAAAAATGCACATTCCAGACAAACGGAATGTGTTTATTGACTTATAAAAGCAACCTGCATTACGCACCGACCAATTCTACACAAAATGTGGAGAGGGCAAAGATCTTAGATGACCTTTTCCAGAAGACAAGGTGTGAAAATCCCATTACCCTCTAAGTGAAGACTTTCTTCTTTGCAGGATGCTTCTTTGACAATATTCCCCAGTTTTAGCAGCCCCACTCAAACTTCCAGAACGAAATTTTATAAAATAATCATGAAACAAGGACAGCCATTATGCACAAGTTACTGCTGGGAGGGAACCGGATGGCTTTTGATGGTGGACAGATTT
Source organism: Delphinus delphis (assembly GCF_949987515.2). Taxonomy (NCBI): domain Eukaryota; kingdom Metazoa; phylum Chordata; class Mammalia; order Artiodactyla; family Delphinidae; genus Delphinus; species Delphinus delphis. Next base: position 4,400,821 of record NC_082686.1, read on the forward strand.
TTCTCCATGTCAGGAGGGCAGTCCTGTCCTCACGTCACTGTGGCTCTTCATTTTGCTGGGCAGTGACGGAGCACACAAGGCCTGGGACCAAGACCACGTCGTCCTCCTGTCCTGTTCCTCTGCTCCCTCGTGCGGGAAGGGGGCCACTGACCTCTTTCACAGGATGCCTGCGAGGAGTAAATTCAGTCATATGAAGCGAGTAATAACTGCTAGCGCGGATCACACGCGCAACTTTCAGCAGGAGGTGGGGAGAGAGGTCAGTCCTCGGTGGCCATTGCCACAAACTCCATGACACTCCAAGGAACCTCTGGCCAGGGCCGGTTCTGGAGCGATTTGAAGCTAACAGATTCTCCAGGAAGATTCCTTTAGGGGACATCAGGACTCTACATCGCCATGCCCTGCTCTGCCTAGACAAAGCTTACTTGTTTTTTTGTTTGTTTTAAATTTATTTATTTTTATTTTTGGCTGCATTTGTTCTTCGTTGCTGCGCGCGGGTTTTCTCTAGTTGCGGCGAGCGGGGGCTACCCTTTGTTGTGGTGCGCGGGCTTCTCATTGCGGCAGCTTCTCTTGTTGCGGAGCACAGGCTACTGTAGGCGCATGGGCTTCAGTAGTTGTGGCACGCGGGCTCAGTAGTTGTGGCTCGCGGGTTCTAGAGCACAGGCTCAGTAGTTGTGGCGCACGGGCTGAGTTGCTCCGCAGCATGTGGGATCTTCCCGGACCAGGGCTCGAACCCGTGTCCCCTGCATTGGCAGGCGGATTCTTAACCACTGCGCCACCGGGGAAGCCGCTTGTTTTTAAAATGGCACATCTTATGGGGTTTTATTTTCCTCCTTTTGTTTTCATACAGTTATGAGCCACCTCTCCTGCTCTCTGCCAGCGAGCAGAGGTTAATTACAAACCACACACAGTGCTGTCTTTGAGACCCAGGCAGAGTCCTACGTCCTCCAAGAGGCCTTTCAGTGGCGGCCCCGATCTATTCCTCTCCTCTGACAGCCGTGGCCTGATTTTTGGCCCCCTCCCTTGTCTGATGTCTTTTACTGGCCTCTCATTTCTCCGAGGTGCACAGGTTTCCTCTCTGTGAGCCTGTAAGTTGCTCAAGGGCAAAGCCCTTTTTCTTAGTCTTTGGAACAATCTCCATAATGACTACCTTTGATAGGAATTCGATAATCACCTGGTCCATAAGATGGGGAGGAAATACACATGAACTCCACCTAGGAGTGGAAAGCTGGTAAAGACGGTAAGCCTGCCAAGAAGCTGGAGAGAATTCACCGGGCGAATTCCTGATACACTTGTGCACATACTTTATTTAGCTTTTCTAGAATTGGCTAGAGTGGCTAACTTAACTTCCCAGTTGCTATATGATCACACGCTGCCTCTTAATTATCCAAGGCTAACCAGAGGTAGGAACAAGATGATGGGGTGGGGGGAGTTTGTTGGTGCCTCCACCTGACGCCACACTCACTCCAGCGGCTGGGGCTCTTCCAGCATCCAGGGCGCAGTGTGCTCCCTTCCCAGCCCTGTCTGATTCCCAGTAAAGCCCTAGTCATACCTGCAAAAAAAAAGAAAAAAGAAAAAAATGCCCTCCAGCATCCACGTCAGGCCTGAGGTGCCCAGGAATGAACGCTCACTGCTGGGCGCAGCCCTGAACCCCAAATACACAGCTGACGGATGAAGCCCCCACATCCTGATCCCTGGGCGGACGGCTCTGAGTGTGCCCTGCGCCACCTCCAGGATTCCCCGTAGCGCTGCCCTGTATTAGTCTTCTCCTCCCTCCTGCCTTGATGCCCTGCCCCTACCAGTGCCTCCGGGTGGAGAGGAACAGGGAAGGCTGACTCACGCAAGCCTTGCCTCCTGTGCCCCAGAGAGACCAGACGTCTGTCGGAGGGGCTCCCTCCCCAAGGTTCACCACCTGTGGAAACCTCCAGATTGTGCATGGCTCCCACTGTCCGTTCTCAATTGTCGGCTGATGCACTGGGCAATAACCCCACAGAAAGCCATTTGCTAATTCTGCTGTAATAAGGAAAAAGGCGGCATTAAGGAGAAGCACTGGTTCCACGTCTAGTTAGTGATTAGCAGCCTGAGGTCTCTCAGATATCGCTGCCTCTTCTTCAGCAGGTTAATAGATAGGAAAATGAGCAGATAATTTCAATAATGGCTCATTTAACACAACGATTCCTAATTACATTAGCAGCCCATCTGCTGAAGTCTGCCAGCAAGCAGAATGCACAGCGGCGGGGTCCTTGGCGGCCTGGCTCCGCAGGGCTGTGTGCCCACAGTTGTGACATGGGATTGTAGGTGCTGATCTTGTTAATCAGGGTCTCTTGGGGCTTCAATTCTGGAAATGAATCTCGTTTTACTTCAACACGCCTTGTTGAAGGAAGCAAAAATAATTGCCACGCGCCATTTCTCCACGTTCTAAAATTAAGGTTGTTTTTATAGAGAAGGAAAAAGAAATCATTTTCAAAGGGCTCCACTTAACACAAACAGATGTTACCGAAGTTAGCTACGAGGGGCTTGATTATACAATCTTTTCAGGCTCTGTGTGTGTGCATGTGTGTGTGTGTGTGCACGTGCTTCCTCCTCGCAGATGGGGCTCTTGCTAGAAAAACACAGCCCAGAGACCCGCGGATGGCTTCCCTGGTTCCTGGGAAACCTCAACTGCCGAAAGGATGCTGGGAGGAGAAGGGACACCCGCCTGGCTGTGTCTGATCCGAACGTGGCGGCAGTTTTCCACTGAATGCTTAGGGCTTGGCAGGTTGAGGCCAGCTGCAGAGGTCGTAGGCTGTAGGAAGGTTAAGTGTGGCGGTCCTTGTTCTAGGAGACTAAAAGTCACCCCGAAATCAGAATCCTTCTGGACACGGGAGCTGTCACTACCTCTGCAGCTGAAACCTGTCACCGGGGTGATGGGACAGTTACTGGAGGGAGGGGCTGCTCTGTGATTGAGTTTCCTAACTTTTCAAACAACCCATCCCTGTTAGGATGAGTGGAAAGGCCGGATTTCTAAGGTGGGGGGGGGAGATTTTATCACACACCAGAGCTGATGCCCTTAAACGTGCTGCAACTATGTCCACTCGTGGGATGCTGGTTTCAAGTTCACTTTCTACCTGTGGTCCCAGGATACACCCTGCACTTTCTCTAAAGCAGAGTGGCATGAAAACTATCAGCTTTAGCGTCTGTTAGACCTGGATTGGAACCCTGGCTTAGCCTCCTGTGAATGAAGAATGCCACCTGCCATATCGGTAAACAAAGGCTGTTACAGCCATCGAGCCATCACGTTACAGCCTCCTTGATGGTGCCCCCTGAGGACGCTCAGGGTGAGAAAGCACAGAGTACTGGCCCCAGGGAGCTGAGGTGCACATCAAAGGAATGATTTCAGTGAACCCGGACTCTTGCATCTTCCCATACAGAGAAAAGCACTAAATCCGTTAAGCTGAGATGTCTGGTTTTCTTTCATTAACAATAATATCTTGATGTTCCGACTACCTGGTCTTTGCTGCAAAAACTCCTGTATGTCCCGGCTCCCTCCTTGCCTCTTCAGAGCGGTCCCTCAGAGCCATCTGAGATGCTGTGTCCTGGACTTAAGTCCTCAGTTTTGTCCGCCAAGTAAAACATAACTCTCCACTTTTATGTTATGCTTTTTTTTTGCAGTTGACACTCCTGTTGGCCGTGGAACCTTAAGTAAACTACTATCTCTGAGCCTTGGTGTCCTCACCTGTAAGGTAAGATGATAGAGTGTTGCTCTGAGGGGCACATGAGATGCCCCTCATGTATGTGTGATACACCCAGAACAGTGCCTGGTACATTGGGGTGCTTCAATTCCTCAGAGAGGGGCAGTGTGACGTGTTTTCCTCTTGCTACAGGGCTGACTTCTCAAATACATCACTGTGCCAAACATCACACACATCCAGCTCCCCACCAGACTTTCACTCCGAGTCTCCACACTGCAGCGAGTGTGGACGCAGCCCAGAAGTAACGTGCATAAGCTCCAGAACTGGCACCCCTGTGTGTTTAGCAGCCTTTCCCCATGCACCGTGGCTGGTCCTGCTGCAGGTGATGCTGAGAGGGACGTGACCATGCGCTGAAACATTTGGGGATGCCCTGTGTCAGCGGCACCTGCACTTGGCCGGAACCAGGCAGAGATCCATCCGGGAACGCTCTAATCCCAAAGCCAGGGATGCAGCTTTCGCTCACCCTGTCTTTTCTTCCCCACCATGGAGTCGGTATGCCCTATCTATTCTACTTCCAGAATGTTTCTAAAACTGTTCATGCTCCCCTCTCCCCTTCCACCTCCCTGGCTCACCCCGGGGTCTTTGTGTCGCTAGCTCTGAGCACAGTGCCTGGCACACAGTAAGTGCTCAATAAAGCTTGCTGAATGAATGAATGGTGCCCGAACACCACTGAGGCCACCCTGTCGCAAGAGACTTAAGTCCAGCTAGTTTCTGCTCTCTCCGGCCTGGGTTTTCTCAGGGTCCAAGCCCTCCCCGGGGTTTTAGTGAGTTCCAGGGTCTCCCAGTCGCAGCGACTCCTGGGCTCTGAGGACAATTTTTAACAGTGGTGTAGCAATAGCATTAGCGTACACTTGAGAAAGAAAACAATACTCCAAGGCCACTGCCCTAACAGAGCTGCACCTGGGGGTCTCCATCGTTGGGTCTCATCCTTACATGTGAGAGTTGACCCTGGGTTTGTTTCCCTTAATATTCCAAGGCTCCAGCCATCCGTTCAGGCTGCTGAGAATTAGAGACAAACATCCGTACTCAAGTCCAAGGGTGTGATCACGCATCCAGGGCTGCCCCTGGTCCAGCAGAGCCAGGGCCAGAAGCCGGAGCCACTTCACCTCTGGGCTCAGAGCTCACAGGGTAGCTGCCATCACACCTGAAGAAGGTACTTGGTTGTCTGCCAAGGGCTACACGTGGCGGCACAGTCTCCAGGGATCACGGGCTACAAGGGGAGATGCTCTCAGCAGCCTCGCGTCCACCAAGCTTCTGGAAGTAAGAGCTGGAAGCCAGAAAGTACCTCGATGTTTGCAAGGGGCAATTCAGAGACAGGTGGGCTGGATGCTTCCACCTGCTTGGCCAGCCCCTCCCTCTTTGCAGGCAAACTTGGGAGCGGGCTAGGGAGGCAGAAAGAACACAAGGGGCGCCCTTTCTATGGAGGATGTCAGGGCCCCAGGGACCTCCCTGGGCTGCGGAGCTCCCCTCAGCCTCTGAGCTTACACAGTCTGCCTGCTGGCAGGATGCAATCCCACCGATTGAAGAATGAAAGCGGATATTTAAACAGACACGGATGAGAGTCACAAGGCTGGATGGACCTCATTCACTGACGCCAATAAACATGATCCTTTTTCCCACAGAAAGGAAAACTCACGCCGAACTGCCTCTCAGAAAGCACTACTAAAAAGGACAAAAGCAGGTCTGTCTCCTTATTTTGGTGATTGTGGGGGGAAGGGCTAAATAGGGAAAGTGTGATTAACAGAGGGCAAGTCAGCCTTTTCTTCCCCAAAGAGATGACTACAGCCACTCCCTCCAAAACCCGTTACACATTTCCAGGGTTTTTAGGAGACATCATTTTAGCTAAAAATCGGTTCTTCCTGCACATTTTTCAGAAGAGTTTAAACAGATTCTCAACAAAGGCGTAATGTCTTAACCCTCAAGACATTTCTGGAGTTTCACTAAATTTTCCCTTTTCCTCAAGAGTTGATAACTTTGAATGGAAAGCCATTTCAGATCTGAACTTGCAGAAGAAAAGACATGGGATTAACTTCATCCTGGCTCTCAACATTCAACTATTGTAACAACTTTCAGTAAATGTGAAAAAAAATTAAGATAAAGCATATATACTCACTGCAGCGACGGGCAAGATTTTCAAGTTACTATTACTATAAAATGGTTACTCCTCACTATTATTCTAGGTATCAAGATTCATTTTCTAAATGGTAGTAAAATACACAAAACATGAAATGTAGCATCTTAACCACTTTTAAGTGTACAGTTCAGCAGAGTTAAGACATTCACACTGTTGTACAACCACCACCACCATCCATCTCCAGAATTTTGCATCATCTCAAACAGAAACTCTGTACCCACTAGGGGCTTCCCTGATGGTCCAGTGGTTAAGATTCCGGGCTTCCACTGCAGGGGGCCTGGGTTCGATCCCTGGTCGGGAAACTAAGATCCCGCATCCCACGTGGTGCGGCCAAAAATAAATAAATAAAATCAAAAGAAAAAAAGAAACTCTGTACCCACTAAACTAATTCTCTATTCCCCACTCCCCCAGCCCCTGGCAACCACCATTCAACTTTCTGTCTCTATAGATTTGACTCCTCTGGAATCCAGTATTTGTCCTGGCTTATCTCGCTTTGCAAAATGTCCTCAAGTTTCATCCGCGTTGTAGCAGGTGTCAGAATTCCCTTCCCTTCTGAGGTTGAATAACATTCCGTTGTACGTATATTCCACTTTTTTTTTGGTCCATTTATCCATCAATGGACACTGGGTTGCTTCCAACTTTGGCTACTGTAAATAATGCTGTTATGAAAGCAGGTGTACAAATATCTCTTCGGAATCCTGTTTCAGTTTTCTTGGGAAGATTCATTCTTTTTCAGTGAATAGTTAGTGAGTGGTGACCACGTGCCGGGGCCATGGAGACAGAAGATATGCGCCCCTTATGGAATTTATCACCTAACATTCAGACCCAAGACCAGCCTTCTCTTCTGTAATGGGTTTCAGTCTCTGCTGAATTGGCTATAGGACTGGTGAGGAATAAAGTACAAATAACTGTAGTTGACTTGTTTGAGGTTTTTCCACTGAATTAAAAGTTTAATTTCTAAGCCCTTTCTCACTCCAATCAACACTCTTAAAGAAAAAAAACTCCCCCCGCTTATGATAATATTTATCAGGGTACTATAATCGATTTTAACACTGTGTAAAACACAAAAGAATTAGGAAAGTAAATTTCCTAATAGGGAAATGGACTGCCAATCATATTATTTTGCATTTGAGTATACAAATGACTGCATCGTAACTGCACTGAATCTGAAACTGACCTGGCCAAATAGCTTTCGAGGTTAGCCTCTCGGAGTTGATTTGAAATAAACTCCATGTACGTGTAGTGAACATACACGTACAATACTATCATCAAGTGCTTTGAAAGCAGAAATTGTGCTTTAAGTCCTAAGTATCACAAGGGTACAAACACCTTCTAGCAGCAGGGGTGACTGTACATGGGTATGTTAATGGGAATGACTGATAATCTAAGATTCCTCATATGCATCTCTGTGTCAAATGCTGTGACCTAGCCTTTAGGACGACATCTTCTCAACATCTAAAATGGTACCTCCATTTTACAGATCCTCTTTGCATACTGATCTGATAGGCCCAAACTTGGAATGTATAAAACAAAAATGCCATTGTTTTCAGATTTGCTACCCTTCGCTAATTTCAGTTCAGCCATTTAAGAGACAGACATTTCTATGAGGTTCCTAAAAGGTTTTGGGTTTTTTTTCTTCTTGTTAAACCCACGAGGAAAAAAAATATTTTAATAGGCATATGGTGATCAAAGATATCATTCTCTGCTGGAAAGATTTTTTAAAGCCCTTCCAAGTAAATTCCTCTCAGGAAAGACATTAAATCTCCACATTATTTATGGTGTCCAGATATTTTGAAAGAATGCTAGCCCAGAAGAGAAATAACGGATGCATCCCTCTTTTGCATCTATGCCGGCAAAATACAGATGTTTTCCTAATTAGGGTACAGAACAGCCACACGGAAACCTTCCAGAACATTTTAGAGGTGGGAGAAACGAAGACTTAGCAAAAAAAAAAAAACAAAAAACTGCAACGTATTAACCTTGGCAAAATCTCTAGCAAACATGTGACTGCTCTTGGGTATCATCATCAAATATGACAGATGCTGCAAAAGTAGACACAGATCCACCTCTTCCTAATTCCAGCCTTTTCCACGGACAGTGGACCCACGTCCCATTGACCACTCAGGACAATACACTCCCAACTCCCCCATCTCTCCTCCACATCGTCAGGTTTTCCCTCCTCTACCAGGACCACAGCCACCTTATAAGCAGATTGTGATATTTCCCATCTTAAGAAAGATGACACACAACTTTCTTCACCTTACATCTTCCTCCCACCTCGGCCCCATCTCTCTGCACTCCTTGTGACTCTCATCCGTGTCTGCAACTCCAAAGAGTTGACAGCGAATCCTCTCCTCCGATTCCCACTGGAACCCACCACCCGGTGGGAACAGCTCTTCCCTACATCAACCAGGATCCTCACATGCCTAAGTCAACCCTTAAACCCCCCTCCCTGGGGCCGTTGTAGGATTTGTCACTGATCACGACTCTGTTTCCCTCGGCTTCCGGACACACCATCTTCTAGTCTCCTCCCATCTCTGTGGCTTCTCAGGGCCCTGGCCGATCCCTCTTCCTCTCCCCAGCCTCTAAGTTTTGGGGTGTCTCAGTCCCCATCCTTGGAGACCACCTCCTCTGTCTAGACCCATCCCACGGGGATTGCATCCAATCTCAAGACTGTACACATCTCCTCTACCCAAGTGGCTCTCAAATACAGGTCTCCATCTGGAACCTCTTGCTTGAACTCCAGATGCAGATTCAGCTGCTCCTGGACCACGCACCTTGGATGTTACAAAAGGCATCTCAGTTTGGCTTTTCCAAAACTAAACTCCCAATTTACCTAGTAAACCATGTCACACTCATCCACAACAATCCCAGCCCCCTCTTTTCTCTTACCCCCTCTCCTACAGCCCGCTGGAAACCCCTTGGGGCTCCTCCTAACACAAGCACACGCTCTTCCCAAGAAGGGCCTTTGCACTGGCTGTTCCTCCTGCAGGCAACACCCTTCCCCACGTACCTCACTCCCTCTTTCTTTAGGTCTCAGCTCCCAAATCAAAGGTGCCTTCCGCAGCTAACCTATACAAATTAGTCACACTCTCAGCATGACTTTGCCCATGGTTTAATATTTTTCATAGCCTCTACCCCCATCCAAATACAGTACATCTACTTAATTTGTCTGTCTTTCCTCACTAAATTGTAAGATTCGAAGCGGCAGGATTTCTTGTTACCATGTCTCACTGCTGTAGCCTCTGTGCCTAGAAGAGGGCCAGGCAAGTATTCAGGGCACATCAAATATTTATTGAATGTGTTTAGTCACTTATGAATTATAGTAACCGCCTTAACAAAACAATAACCAAACTCAGCCATGAGATTAGATGTTACGGAACACAAAAATTGAAGCATTGAAATGAACCTTAGGGGGTCATTGTTTTGTCCACTGGAATCACTCCAGGAATTAAAAAAATATACAGACTCTCCAATCCAGAGAATGAAGCCTGGAGTTCAAGCACTTAACAAGATGACTAATTATCAGCCAGGTATGGGGACCACTGATGTGGTCCAGCCTCCCCGTAAGGTAGCACTGCTGTCTAGAACCACCCTGACAGGTGGTCAGGTTTCTGCCGGATGCCTCAGAGATGGGAAGCTCATTACCTTATGCCCTAACTCGTCACAGGTTCAGGGTATTCATTCTGGAATGCTCTTCCTTGCTCAGTTTAATTCAGCAAATATTTTTTTAAGGCCCTACCCTGTGCCAGGCATGATACTCCATCCTGGGATGAAGGGGTAACAAGAGGGACTCGGTGCCTGTCCTCAGGGAGTTTCCAGTCAGCTAAATAGTTCACGGTCCCCACGGCTTCCCAGGAGACCTAGCCTGCCCTCTGCAGCAACGCCCTCTTCCATGAAGCAGCTTGTTGAATATCTGAAGTGTGGTGGAGTGTGCCCTACATAGAGCCCATGGCGTCCCTCCTCTGGGATGGTGGGTGGGCAGGAGGTACATCTGCCTGGAGTCCTCCAAGCCTTGGTCATATGACCTGACTCCCTGCCCCTTCCCCACCTTGGTAGCTTCTCAGGGTCCCGTTGAAAGTTAATATCCAGCCTCCATAGGAACTTCCAACAATCCACTAATCAATATCACCTAATGATCAATTTCCATACACGTCAACTCAACATTACCCATGCCGCGATACACACAGCAAACACTGAATTGCAGTCACACCTGCCCACTTAGCACAAAGACCTGTGAAAATAATTCATAGTAAAACTTGTATTACATGATTTCACAGTTCCCTAATACATTAAAGAGTATAGAAAAGCCGACATCAAACACAGGTGGGATATGAACTTGATAAAAGATTTTTTTAGAGCTCCAGTACACCCTTCTCTGTCCAATCAGGGCCTCTGTTAGCAGCCAACTGAAGTTTTAAAACAATCAAGTTTTAATCCTTGACAACAATCCTAAAAAAGGCTGGGCTTGCAAGTTTGGAAAATATAGATTACTGTCTGAAACTACCAAAGTTACCTCAAACTGTATCTCCTTCACTGACAAAATAGATTTCCTGCAGAAATGAGTGTGAGTGCAGACTTTGGAAAGAAATTTCCCCACGCCATTTCCCGAACTCTGATTTAAAAGAAGAGTCTCGCAGCCTTACCACCGAGTGTTAATATGTGCCTAACGAGTGCGCCCGCCACACCTCTTGGTTTCTGGACAAAAGGGAGATTTGAGCTGCTCAGTCTTCAATCTTCTCTCCCTGGAGGAGGCTGCCAGGTTTGGAGATCAATGAACTGCCCAGATGGAGATGAGACCATCAGAGTCACAGCTGAAAGCCTCAGACGCTTAAGTGCCAGGTTTTGTACAAAACATCTCAATCCTTTTGGTTTCAAGTGCTCCGAAGGACAGGCAGCGAGACGGTCTTAGCCTTTGGATAACTGGCTATAAAAGAAGCCACAATTTTCTGATTCACCCGAATGTCACGATTTTGCCCCGAGTGGATGTGTCTTGATTTGTGAAAAACAAAGAAACTTAATTCTGTGAAATGTGTTTCTCGTAGGTCTACCTTCAGTGCAGGAAGAGAGCTGAACAGTGGCCGGCACACAGTGGGTGTTCAGTGTGTTTCTGTCATATTAACATTCATTTACTGAAGAACAAAAGACTTCATAGGACAAGTATTTTTTATGGTCCAGATGGGATCTTGCAGCACAGGGACGATTCTAGCCCGGGAGGTCCTCCCCTTCTCATTCCTGCCAACATAAAATGATCCGAGATGTTGGGATGGGAAGGGTGGGGGGGCCTGGGACACTGGAAACCTGTGGAATCTGAGTGAGGGGTCGGGGGCCAGAGCTGGAACGGCCAGATGCATTCCGCCCCCACCAGGAGCTGCACGTAAGCAGGAGGTGTTAGTTTGCTGGGACGCCCAGAACAAAATACTACAGGCTTGGGAGCTGAAACAACAGAAATTCATCTTCTCCCAGTCCTGGAGGCTGGAAGTCCAAGATCAAGGTGTCAGCTGGGCTGGTTTCTCCTGCAGCCCCTCTCCTTGGCTTGCAGACGTCAGCCCTCTTGCTGCCCCTTCACGCGCTCATCCCTCTGTGCCCGGGCTCCCCAGTGTCTCTCTGTGTACCCTCATCTCTTCTTTTTGAAAGGACACCAGTCAGATGGGATTAGGGCCACCCTGACAGCCTCATTTTATTACTCTTCAGAGGCCCTGTATCTCCAAATGCAGTCACGTTCTGAGGTTACTGGGGGTCAGGGCTTCAACGTATGGATCTTGGGGACACAGTTCAGCTCCTAACAGGGGCCAGGCCAGCACAGTGCGGGGGTGAGGCCGTGAGACCCTGCAGACGACGCAGTTTCGATCCGAGACCCCGTGGGCACGGGAACACTGACATCCAGATCCAGGGTAGGAGGAGATGGCGGTGAAGACGGATTGGACACCTGGTTGAGTGTGTGCATCTCAGTCTATTCAAATAAACTGTCCAAACCAAATAAACTGAGGCCTGAATACAAAGGCTCAACAGATTAGGACAGACTCATAAACAAGTGTCACTCTCACCGTCATCATCACCAGCTGCCCTGATGTCCTCACCACCAGAGCCCAGCAGGAGAGGGGATACTGCTCCAGGCTCCATGGGAGGAGGCTGGATGCAGGGCCCTCGTGGAGTGGGGGGCAGGAGTGAGGGTCAGCACAGGCCTGCACGGGACCCAACAGCAGCCATGGGAACCTTCCCATCCTGGCTTGAAGGCGGGTCGGGAGCCCAGTCCCAAGCCAGAAGAGAAGGGAGCTTGAGCGGTCCAGTTACGGAAGCTGGCCACCCTGATGGAGGACAGAAGGGCCGTCCCAGGAAAACTCCCTACTCGAGTGCCTGGGCGATGCCGCTTTCATCCGGGCACCCAGCTCAGATGCCTCCTGCTGTGCGCTCGGCAGGGCCTCCAGCACCCACAGGGGCGTCTCCAGCGCCTTGCTCCCCGCCGGCCTCCTCCGGCCTCTGCTTTCCACTGGAAGCCAACCCACCTCCCCAGGACACACACAGGCGGAAAAAGGAGAGCAGATGCCGCCCTGACTTCTGAGACTGTCTCGTGAAAAAGTGGGCACTGCTAAAACCGAAGGGGTGTAACTCCTACAGGCTAGTTGGAAAGAGGGGTAAGTATGCGCACCCAGGCACCGCCTGGCAACCGCCGCTGCGAGTTGATATTTATGGTTTAGATAAAGCTTTCAATTGTCTAATTCTATTCTGGGACTGCTCTGGCGGAGAAGCTTATTAAAGAAGGCGGCCGGTCCATTCTCCAGAAGGCCAAGTGTCAGGGACAGACTGGCGCGTGAACAAATGAATGGCTATTTTCTGAGCATCTGTGCTTTCCCAAGAGCTGGCCTGAGGACCAGACACATTGGCTCCGTTCAGCAATGGGCAGTTTCTCTTGAACCAACCAGGTCCACCGTCCCTTACAAGGCTCCTGAATTCTCACAGACTAGTGAGATTTTTGGATAAACTGCCCCATCAAGGAAAATATATCTGAGGATTCAACCCCGATATGTGTGTCTATCCATAGCTTATGTGCTAAGAGGCAGCTTGGGGAAGTGGTTCAGAGCACACGGTCTGGGACCAGCTCACTCATTTTGAAATCCTGGCTCTGGCCTCATGCAGTGTGTTGCCTCAACACTGTGACCGTCTGCGCCTCTGCTTACTCATCTGTAAAATGGGGACAGTGGAGGGTACCCTTTCATCTTCCCAAATGTCAAAAGTAGCTCCAGCAAACCAACCATAAGGTACAACTTATCTCTAGGTTGTTATTTTTCTTAAACAGCTGAAATCCTCTGGAAGATTTTTACCCAGGTAGAAAATTCAGTTTCCAGGTCAAGGGTTGAAAACTATTTTTATAGGTAGCAAACTTATATCATTTTTGGTAGTAGAAACCAAATCATGATGGAGACACTTAAAGATATCATCTTCAAAGGACTCTCCAAAGCAGGAGTTTCTGTCGAAAAGCTGCTTCCAGCTCAGGGTTGAAATATCGCCTTAAGGACTTCCCTGGTGGCACAGTGGTTAAGACTCCACCTGCCAATGCAGGGTACATGTGTTCGAGCCCTAGTCCGGGAAGATCCCACATGCCCCGGAGCAACTAAGTCTGTGCGCCACAACTACTGAGCCTGCGCTCTAGAGCCCACGAGCCACAACTGCTGAGCCTGTGAGCCACAACTACTGAAGCCCGTGTGACTAGAGCCCGAGCTCTGCAACAAGAGAAGCCACCACAGTGAGAAGACCGCCCACAGCAATGAAGAGTAGCCCCTGCTCGCCTCAACTACAGAAAGCCCTCTTGCAGCAATGAAGATGCAACACAGCCAAAAAAAAACAAAAAACAAAAAAGACTGAACAAAATAAATTTAAAAAAATAGGGCTTCCCTGGCGGCGCAGTGGTTGAGAGTCCGCCTGCCGATGCAGGGGACACGGGTTCGTGCCCCGGTCTGGGAAGATCCCACATGCCGCGGAGCGGCTGGGCCCGTGAGCCATGGCCGCTGAGCCTGCGCGTCCGGAGCCTGTGCTCCGCAATGGGAGAGGCCACAACAGTGAGAGGCCCGCGTACTGCAAAAAAATAATAATAATAAAATAAAAAAATAAAATAAAATGTCACCTTAAAGGACATGTTTTAATTATATTTATTTTTTTTAATACTTATGAAGCAGCATGTTGCTGACGGCCACTTAGAGTTGCAATAAAAGCCAGCACATCTGGAACTGTGGCTTTCTGGGAGATAAAGGCATGTAACTCACCTTCAGAGGTCTTGTCTTTAAAAACAAACCAGACCAATGATGTGCTGAAGCCTGAAAACTACGGCGGCCTCTGTAAGAAGAGGAGTGTGTGTGGGAACAGAGGCTGTGCTCATACGGCTGCAGAACCTGCTCAATGCTGGAGACTTCTGCCCTGGACAATCTCGAGAGAGAGGCACCTGCATGCGCTGGATCCACTTTCTTAGATGCACACTGTCCTCTCTTTTCTCCACCTTGCTGTCCTCACTTGAAGCTTTTAAAGAGCGTCCTCGTTTCTTTGCAGCTGCCTCACAGTCCATGGGACAGATGTGCCACGGTTCACACCCCCAGTCCCCTTCCCATGAGCATCTGGGTCGTTTCCAATCGTTTGGTATTACAAGTAAGACTCCAAAGAATAGCCTTGTGAATTACTTTTCATACTTTTGCCCAATGTAACTTTCGTGTAAATTCCTAGGGGTGGCTTTCCCAGCCAAAGGCTAAATGCATATGAATTTGCCCAGACATTTCTAAACTCCCCTCCATAGTCTCTGTAGGATGGGATAATATTTTAATAGAAATTTCTCTTGTCATACAAATGCCTTCAAACAAGCTCTGTAAATTGCTCTTGCCCCTGCTTTAATGAAATCTTGGCCAAAGCTATATTTTTCTAACAGCTTTGTGGCAATAAATTTATTTTTAGGTATTATAAGTCCCATCCTGTTTAACGTCAAAGCTTCTTTCTGGCATCCAATATAATGGGCCCGCCTGAGGCTCAGAGAGACAGAGGGCAAGGGGAGGTACGGTTGGATTTATTTCTATTTCCCCACCTCGATCACAATGATGCCCCAGATTTCTCCAGGACTGAAACAAGGGGGAGTGGAAAGGTAAGAGGCGGGAACTTTGTTATCTGACTTCATGCCTGGTAGATTCTGGATGTGGCTGATGTCTACATGCAGGGGGCTCCTTAGAACCACTGTCTCTTCCTTCCCATCCCCATCACAGATGGCTCCCACCTGCAGCTTCCTGCAGTGGGCAGAAACCACTGCTAGTCCGTTGGCCCTTACTACTCCCTCCTTAGTCTCTAGCACCTGACAGTCCAACCCAGGGGTCAGCCAACTTTTCCGTATAAAGCCAGATGGTCAGGATCTTAGACCTTGGCAAATGGTGTCTGTCTCATGCACTCAACTCCGTCACTGCAGCATGAAAGCAGCCCCAGATGACATGTGAACAAACCATATGGCTGTGTTCCAATAAAACCTTATTAAGGAGACCGGCAGACGTGGCCCACAGGCCTTAGCTGGCTGAGCTCTGGTCTATACCCCATACAAACTCCCCCTGGTGGTCCTCTCTGGCGGGGTTCCTTCTGTGGCGACCAAAGCCTAGATTGCTGTAACAGGGACACACCTTGATCACTGGAAATAAGCACCTTGTCCATAACAGCAACAAAGACGATAGTGACAAGATTTTTAGACGTGTTCTTCTCTTCTTTGGAGAGTTCAAGGAGAGGAAAAGAAGGACAAATTGCTCTAAACTATTTTTAAATTATTATTAAGCTATTATTTCCCCCCCAAAGATATGATGATGCATCATTTGGAATGCTTTTGGCTGCAAGTAAACAGAAAACTATAGGTTTAGAGTAGCCCAAACAAGTAGGGGTTTATTTTTCTCCATATCACGAAGTCTCTTGAGAAAGTTGGTATTAGATAAACATCTCAGGGAAAGTCAGTGTCAGATCTCTGCTGTTCCCCCTGACCTACTGTTCAAGGTCAGAAGTTGGTTGCCCCTGTGGAAGGCGTTGCATTTGCATCAAACACAGGAGGGAGGAGAAATTATAATCCCAGCCACACCTGCCACCTTTATCAGGAAAACATACACTTTCCCTGAAATCCCTCAGGAGACCCCATTTAGATCCCATTGTCCACAGCTGTGTCCTTAGTCGCAAAGAATGCTCCAGTGAACAGATTCAGGCTGGAGAGAAGAGACTGGGGAAAGTGTTTTAGTTTGATCACTCAACTGAAAATATCTGTCACAGGTCAGGTAACAGAATCATTACCATTGCCATGTTTCAAAAACTAGACATGGACACACATAATGAGAACATACTCCATACCCTGTGTACACACAGCCTTGAACTTCCAATCAGCCTTGTCATGTTTCTCTTTTAAATACAAAAAGACAGCCACAATCACCACTGTTTGAGAAAAGCCTCTAGGTGATATGCAGAGACCATGACAAACACCCTGAGGAAAGGAATTCAGAATATAAGGCAGGAAGCTGAAAGAAAACTTCAAAAAAAAATCCTAATTTTCTCAGAGTAATAGAAGAAAAAACTTCAAAAAAAATCATAATTTTCTCAGAGTAATTTTCTCAGAGTAATAGAAAATCATAATTTTCTCAGAGTAATATGCAACTTTGAAACAAGAATAAGGCACAATCAAAAGAGAAACATTCAGAAGCGTTCTTGAAAATTGGAATTAAGATAGCAGAAATGAATATGGAAAGTAGAACCAAAAGACGAAGAGATGGGAAATAGGAGAGACCACACAGGATGGCCCCAGCATCTGGATAATAGGAGGTCCAAAGGAGAGAACAGTTACTAAAAAATTTCTCAGAACTGAATGTCTTCAAATTCGAGACTGAAAAGACTCACCAAGCATCCAGTGTAAAAAAAAAAAAAAAAAAAAAAGACATCATCATGAAGTTTCAGAATACCAGGTCTAATAATAACACATTTACAATATCTCATGTATAGTTCATATACAGTTCATAGACAAAAATCAGAAATCACAATGGCACTGGGCTTATCAACAGCATCAAGGCAGATGACAATGTAAAAATAGCTTCAAGACTGAGGGTACCCTACATAGAAAACCCTAAAGTCTCCACCAAAAAAACTATTAGAACTAATAAATGAATTCATCAGAGTTGCAGTATACAAGATTAATATTCGGTTATCTGTTGCTCTTCTATATAGTAATAATGAACTATCAGAAAGACAAAGCTTTAAAATCACATCAAAAAGAATAAAATACCTAGGAACAAACTTAACCTTACCTTCAGACTAGGTACTCTGAAAACTATAAATATTGATGAAAGAAACTGAAGACGATACTAAGAAATGTAAAGATATCTTGTGCTCTTGGAGTGGAAGAATTAATATTGTTAAAATGGCCGTACTACCCAAAGCAATCTACAGATTTAATGCAATCTCCATCAAAACACCCATGGCATTTTTCACAGAACTAGGACAAATAATCCTAAAATTCATATGGAACCAGAAAAGACCCTGAATTGCCAAAGCAATCCTGAGAAAGAAGAACAAAGCTGGAGGTATCACCCTCCCAGACTTCAGACTATACTACAAAGCTACAGGAATAAAAACAGCATGGTACTGACACAAAAACAGACACATAGATCAATGGAACAGAATAGAGAGCCAGAAATAAACCCACACCCTATGGTCAATTAATCTATAACAAAGGAGGCAAGAAAATACAATGGAGAAAAGACAGCCTCTTTAACAAGTGGTGTTGGGAAAACTGGACAGCTACATGTAAAACAATGAAATTAGAACATTTTCTCCTACCATATACAAAAATAAAGTCAAAATCGTTTAAAGACTTAAATGTAAGACCTAAAACCATAAAACTCCTAGAAGAGAACACGGGCAAAACACTCTTTGACATAAATCGTAGCAATATTTTTTTGGCTCTGTTTCCTAAGGCAAAAATGTAAACAAATGGGGCCTAATTAAACTTAAAAGCTTTTGCACAGCAAAGGAAACCACTGAGAAAATGAAAAGTCAACCCTTGGAATGGGAGAAAATGTTTGCAAATGATATGACTGACAATGGATAATATCCAAAATATATAAACAGCTCATACAACACAATATGAAAAAACCCAACCCAACCAAAAAATTGGAAGAAGACTTGAATAGAAATTTTTCCATAGAAGTGATGTAGATGGCCAATAGGCACATGAAAAGATGCTCAACATCATTAATCATCAGAGGAACACAAATCAAAACCACAATGAGATATCAACTCATACCTGCTAGAATAGCCATTATCAAAAAGTCTACAAATAACAAACACCGGTGAGGATGAGGAGAAAAGGAAACCCTCCTGCACTGTTGGTGGAAATGTAAATTGGTGAAGTCACTATGGAAAACAGTATGGAGGTTCCACAGAAAACTAAAAATAGAATTGTCATATGATCCAGCCATTCCACTCCTGAGTATATAGCCAAAGAATAAGAAAACACATGCACCCCAATGTTCATAGCAGCCCTGTTTACAATAGCCAAGATATGGAAGCAAGCCAACTGTCCATCAATAGTAATGGATAAAGAAGATGTACTAAGTGTATATACAGTTGGAGAGAGGAAAGGGGGAGGGGCAAGATCGGGCTAGGGGATTAAGAGATACAAACTACTATGAACAAAATAGATAAGCAACAGGATATATTGTACAGCACCGGGAATTATAGCCATTCTCTTGTAGTAACTTTTAACGGAATGTAATCTATAAAAATACTGAATCACTATGCTGTACATCTGAAACTAATTCAGTATTGTAAATCAACTATACTTCAATAATAAAGAAAAACGTCTCTGAGGGATACATCAAGGTGCTGTTGGCCAGAGGAGCCGGGACTGCCCGGCTCCTGTGTCTCCACTCCCCCTTGGGTGGGGATCGGAGGTGGTGCTGACTGAAGGACCAGCAGGAAACGGGAAGAGGGTCCCAGTGACCACTGGCTGTGCTGACCCCCAGGATCCCCCCACAGAGCTCTGGTGAAGCTCGGCTGGGGCATGAGCTCGGATTTGAGTTTCAGCAGGTCCCTGCCTCCCCAGAAGTCTGAACACAAAATACTGGGATTTCTCAGTTCTCCGGCCAGCCTCACGGTTCATAAACCCAGGACAACAAGGCGTGCGTTCGAAGACACAGAGATGAGCAGGCAAGTGAAGTACCTGCTCAGACGTGGAGAGGAAGGTGAGGACTCCGCCCCGACCGCCAGCCCAGCCCGAACGGGCACTGCAGCATCTCCTATTTGGGTGAAGCAACCAGGGAGGTGGGGAAACGGAAGTCACCCACATCCTACAGGGTAAATGAGCGAAAACGTACACACGCTTCCTGATCAAAGGACAACAAAAAATCTCTTACATATTTTTGAAATTTGTGTCTACTGAAGAATCGATGTGCTGGAGACGCTAAGCAAACTATTAGGTAGTGAATTCTTACACACACATGGGAGCGACGCTTGGGTGAACGTGGTTACAGATTAGATGACACGTCAGTGTCCCCGGATCAGGAACTTGGCAGTTTTGTGTCCTCTGCATCCCTGCTCTTCTACATCACAAAGCGCCAGCCACTCAAAAGGTTTTGAAAATCCTTATGTTCACAGCATTCGATTTTCAAAGGAGGTTTTGTGGTTGTTTTTAACCTCAAACGAAATCTCTCTCTGCCCCCCAACCATGTTCTCCCAGTGCTTACACATCACATCCTCCTTTTCCAGAAAGAAGTTCAAAGTACACGCAGCAATGAGAGGCTCGCTCCGGACTGACTCACAGAGGCTTTCGTGAGTTAGATTCTAGAACACTCCAGGAAGTTAGGATTTTAAAGCAGAGCTTTAAAACCGCTTTGTGACTCGTGGGCCCAAACGATGCTCTCAAATACATTCAGCGGTAGAGAGTAATCATTCTTTTATGCCTCAAATATTAGCCCAGCCTGGGCCAGCCATGGCTCCAGGCAGGAGGGATGCCGTGGCCGCCGTACATTGCGCTGATGCCGATAATTCTGTGCCCCTGACCCTAAAGTCTCCTGGGACGCTGCCTGCCGGCTTCTCTCGCCAGCAGCTGCAGGACCACAAACCTGCCCCCGTTAGCCCTCACCCAGGACCAACCGGAGTGGATGATAACTGTCCAGCTCCTTTGCCCTTCAGCTGGGACAGCTGAGTCTAGGTGACATTCCCTCTCAGAGATCCCAGGGGACTGAGCCCACTGCCCATGCCTGCAACCTTTTCCTCACCCACACTTCCCCTCCCCTCACTGCCCCATCCCCTTCCAAGTGAACTGTCCAACTCACATGCTCATCTCAGTCTGTTTCTGGGGAAACCCAAACCAAGACCCAAGTCTAAGTGGTCTCCTGCACCCCACCACCCCTGGCACCCCGAGTTTAACTTTCCTTCCTTATTCAGAAACTCTCCCTGACAACCATACTTAACTCCCCTCCCCCAACTCCTCACACCCTGCACACACATGACCTAGAAGCATGTGGCATAATGTTTTCATACTTTGCAAGGCCTTGGTTCTAATAACATCGAACCTCAAAGCACAATTTTAAAGCAGATGAATAAGGAACTGCTCCAAAGGCCGGGCATGTCGGAGCGGCTCCCCGTGGCCCACTGTGCTGGTGCTGTCTGCCCTCCTGGTACAGGCTTTGCTGCCCGGCTTCATCCTGGAACACGGGTCCCCCTTTCTAAAGGGGTCTTTACCCACGCCCGTCACCAGGCTGTACGGTCTCTCGGTACCCATCAAAAATTCTGTTTACTTGCTTTACAATCTGTCTTCCCAACAAGCACGCAGGTTCTAGAAAAGCAAAGGTCATCTTCGTCTAGTTGACTGTTGCATCCCTGGGCTTAGGATAGGGCCTGGCATACAGCAGGTGCTTAATAAATACACAGAATGAAGGAATAAAGCATGCTCATCCTTTGAGTCTAGTTCAAAATTCTTTCACCTCTTTAATCCCCAATCACTCGAGTTAGAAGTGCCTTACTGCATCTGGCAAGGAGAACCATGGCACTGGAACAAGACAGGATTGCAAAGATCCGGAGACCCACAGGTGTGAGCCTGCTGCCACTCCCCACTGGTGCCCACACAGAGGCTTCTGACGGACAGCCTCCCTCCCTGCTCTGGGCAGGATTTCAGATCCCTGGTACTGCTGACATTTGGGAACAGGTAATCTTCTGTTGGGTGAGGGGCTCTCTGTCCTGTGCATTGTAGGATGTCAAGCAGCATCGCTGGCCTCCAGCCACCAGATGCCAGTGGTACCACCCAAACTGTGACACCAAGAACGTCTCCAGAGAGAGCCCAATGTAACCTGGAGAATACGATTTCCCTGGATCGGGAACCACTGAGTTAGACTTACTTGCTACCCCTAGGATAAAGCTCTATACCCACCCCCTCTTGAGAGGGCTAAAAGCCGAGAACCCAACACTCACATTTCGTTTTTGCTTTAGTGAAAATGACCACTGTCCCGCTAAAGACGGGAGGTGGCGAAACAAACGTAAGTGGAACCATCTGTAACAGCTTCTAACTTGTACTCCATGAATGCCCTGCGGGTAGCACCCATCCACAAACAAATGGTTACGTGTCAGCAATAAGGTAACCACAGGATGGGGGAGGAAGCCCTGGAAACTCTGAGCGCAAGCAAACTTTCCAGCGCAGAACAACGGATGTCCGCTGAATCTAATCATTTGAAATACGGCTCTTGTACGTGTATGTCGTTTAAACTTTCCTTTTCCAAGTAATTCATTTTCATTGATTTACAATGGACTGATCGGGACAGACTGGAAATTTAAAAAGGATACAGTCAGCACAGAGACTTTGAACAGCACGGCCCTAGAGCTCTTGCTCTGGAGAATGCGCACTCCACCTTTCCAACCTGCCAAGTGCAAGGAAGCTTCCGGAACCCAGTCTGCTACAGGTAGAGATTTCCTAGATGGGCAGAGTTAACACTTAATCAGACAACAGCCTTTAGGAAGATGAAAGAACCTACCGATTCCGTTCAGGAAACCACCCAGCAGAGGAGACTCTGGCTTCTTCGTGGCCTCCAAATAGTGTCCAAGGGATGGGGCCAGGCTTGTTGCTTAAGTGGCGGATGGAGTTGAGAGACGTGATAAAATGCAGATTCTCAGGCCCCGGTGCGGGCTCTCTCGCCCTGTCAGTCTGGCCTGGGTCTTGGGAATCTGTATTTGTAACCAACCCTACAAGGCGTGCTTAGTCCTCCCTGCAGCCCCCTAGTTGGCGGAGCAAGGACTCCAGTTCTGCCCTTGGAGCCAGCAGCACCCAGCCTCCTCCAGCTCCCCAGGGCCTGAACCAGATTCTGCATCTTAACAGACCCCCGGGGGACGCACCTGCAGGCAGCTGCTGAAAATTAGGGCTATCGGAAGCTCTCCCCAACAAAACGGATTATAATCACTGAGTGTCAGAGCTTCTAGGAAGCGTCTCAGGTTACCTGGTGAGATCCCCTGTTTACAGACGAGGAAACTGAGGCCCGGAAAGGCTGAAGAACTTGCTCGCCCACATCAATATCTGGCAAGCAGCCCATCTGGGATGAGCAGCAGAAACGCCTAATTCCCAAAGGCTGTGACAAACGCGCAGACTTGCCTGCTCCTTGGTGGCCTGTCTGATTGGGAAAAGCTAATGAATTTCCCCAGGAGGCAGCCCGATGTGTGGGGCTTGGAGTCCACACCCACCTTCACCAAGCAGCAGCTTCCCTTCTGGCAACGTATCCTGCCCTGAAAGGGGGTCAGACCTGATTATCCCGCCCTCCCTAGGCTACCTGGAAACCTTTTTGATTCGCGCTTTCCACCCTTTTTCCCCACAGTGCCCCCTTCTGAGGGGGCTGCCTTGTGGGTGGTCCTCTTGGGTTTCTGGCAGGGGGTTTGCAGGGCAGACAAGCTGAAGTCGTTCTCAGCCCACTGCCAAGAAGTGCATGTATCCAGCAGGGGGCTGGGGAGGGCTGGAGGTGCGCAGGCTCCTTAGGAGGGCCGGGTGTAAACCCTCCTCCCCTGTGTCCTCAGTCTAGTGGGAAATGGAGGGAGAGGTTTTCCACCGCCCTTTATGGCTCATGGGCACGATGAAGCCGGCCCAGGACATCACCCTTTACCCCGCAGACAGTCCTCTTCATCTTTCTAAAATGGCAGGGCTGAGACTGTGTGTTTCTAGGTACTGGAATATGATGCGCCGTATAATAAAACTAGGAAACGCCCAACCTGAGACCTGTGCGGGGTAGCAAGCATTCACTCAGAAACAAACCTACGCGTTTTGTTTCCTTCCTGTGGTGACGTCGGCTCTCCAAGAGTCTCTTCACCTCTTCGAGAATTCCAAGAGCAAAAAAGCGACTTTTTGATTGAGTAGCGATAGGCAAAAAAAGCAAATAGTCCAGGAGAGGATGAAGGGGGGCCACATGACAGCCAGTCCAACCAGGCATCACACACACATTCTCCACAGCCCGGGAAACTGGCCCAGAATATGGGACACACACCTTAACTCACACCATACCCCTCAGTATCCATGCACGAGGCACAGAAGCCGAGGTGGGCCGTCCACCTGCCTCACAGGTGGGTTCTGTTTTCCAGGTGGTATCCGTTGTCACTAACAAACAATGAGGTCCACTGTCAACATTCAGCCCGGGCTGGGCAAGGAGAACAGAGTGAGTGCAAAGGAGGAACCTGTGACAGATGGCAGGGGAGCCAAGTGTAAGCAGAAAGCCCATTGTTAGTCCTAAAAGAAGGCTCTTAGGCTCCAGGGAGAAGCGCCTTTCTCAGCATCAGACGGGACCCAACGCCCACCCCTGCTGCCCTCTGCCTGGGGCTGGGGCGAGAGTCCGCAGCCACCAACCCCATCCTCAGCCCAGGTGGACCCTGAATCCATGCTTGACCTGTTCCATTCAGTGTCTGGAATATAAAATAAACCCACGGCGTGCTGTCCCACACCCCGAGGAAGGGAAATGCCGCCTCTGAGTTCCTCTCCTCAGGCCTGACCCAGCCCACCGTGGAGGAGAAATCCCTCTCGCCATGGCTCACCTCGACCTTTCCCTTTTGGTTTTAGTTAGAACGGGGTCAGCGATCATTCTAGGAGGAAACAGGAAGCCCAGAGGAGGTCAAGCCACCTACCGACAACAAGGGAAGTCAGGCAGAAGAGTCTAGAAAACTCTGGAGATGCTTGAGGGGAAAAGGAGTGGATTTCATATCAAACAGATTCCATTGAAAAGGGGTGACAGATGCCTTACAAAGTCTTTAAAACATGAAACACAGCTTTCAACATGAGTATTTGTGAGTCATCCGTATTTAAATACCAGTGATCTGAGCTTGTCTAAGTGGGCTTTTCCCAGGTTATGCAATAATTACAGCAATTCTAGAATTAATGCAACACGACAAAAGACATTTAAAAAATTTAAGCGATTACTCTCTAGTGAGGAGACTGATACCAAAATACAGAAAATAACCCAAACCCTCCCCTCCCCTCCCCGCCCCCCTCCCCCGTTCCCAGCACAATATCTTGTCACAGACTCTGTGTCGACACAACACCAAAACCACCATGTGCTGCTGCCTTTGATGAAAATTATACTTGAATTCCAAATTAAAATTATCAGCAATTAAAAGATGGGGTAGAATGAAAGAAAAAAAATCCACAGAATGATAAACTTAGAATGAACTTGTTATGGGTTGTGTCCCCCAAACCCCGCCAAAAAAAAGGAATGCTGAGGACCTAAACCCCAGTTCCCGTCTTGATAGATGTATCAAGCTACGACGAGGTCAGAATGGATCACGATGGCCCTCATCGAAAGGCTGGTGTCCTCATAACAGGCGGCAAATTTGGACATAGAAACATGAGGTTGGGGGGAGAATGTTACAGGAAGACAGAGGAAGAGATGGGAGGGATGCAGCTACGAGCCAGGGAACACCAAGGACTGCCTGCAGCTACGAGAATCTGGAAGCAGCAGGAAGGATCCTCCCTCAGAGCCTTCGGAGGGAGTGCAGCCACACAGACACCTTGACTTTGGACTCCTGGCCTCCAGAACTCTGAGAGAGTATGTTTCTATTGTTTTAAGTCACCTAGTTTGTGGTCATTTATTACAGCAGCTGCAGGGAACTAAGAAGAACTTAAAAGATCTTCAACCAATGGGGAAAAGGAAGCACGGGGAGCTTGCCACCTGCCCCTCGTCAAGTATGTAATGCCACTAGGATCTGGGCCCCTGCAGTGGGTCCAGGACGCTTCCCACTACCTCCAAGTCATTCACAGATAAATAAAGATGGTTCTTTAAGAAAGAAAGTCACTGCAACTCAAACAGCAGCGTGCAGAGCGGTGAAGTGCTTAGACTGTGGACTGGGGCAGACCTGACGGATAAGCCCGCTCAGGCACTCATCCGTGTGACTTGGGCCAAATGACTTGGCCTCTCTGAGCCTCAGTTTCCCCATCTGAAAACCAAGTCAAATAACCGTACGTACTTCAGCAGGTACATGCTGTTGTGAAGAGAAAATGAAGTGATCCAGGCAAAATGCTTAGCATGGTGTCCAGGACCCAATAAGCCTGAAATCAAGGTTAGCTATCAATACACAGTTGTTAACGATTTCTCAGACTCTGTCTCTCCAAGTTGTTCGGAGCGGATTCCTTGGCCTGGCCTTTCACAGTCCTCCATAATAAAGCCTTTGGTGTTGAATTATTGCTCCAAAGCTCAGGAAGGGCATCTTTCCCCCCGAAAGGAGCTGGTGGGAACCGAGCTTTGACTTTCTGGCTCTTCCCATCCCAGTGGTCCATTCTTTGGTCCGTCTCAATTTTTTCCATCAAATTTCTTCTTGCTGACCCTTTTTCAGCCTCCCCTGCAGTGAGCTTCATGTAATTTGAGGACACTGGGTGGCTTATTCTGAAAAGGACAAACTTTTAAATTGTATACGACAGATACATATCTTCAATCCAAAATCTTCCAGATGACTGTGTACTAAGAAGCAAGTAAGCCCACGTGCCATGATTAAAATGTGAGTCCCCCAAATAATTCGTTAGCTCTTCACATACATTCCAATGTTTAAATCCGAGACGCATTTTGCTGTTTTATCTCTATTAGTGGAGATGACAGAAAATCTTTCAACAGAAACCCCAAAAGACTTTTTGAAGCCATTACCAGGTATATAGCCTCAGACCTTCAGCTTCTTCAGTTGGATTTATTGTGTTAGCGTGGAAGTCTTTTTTTAAAAAAAATAATGGAAACTGCTGTAATTATAATCACTTTAGAACACCATTATTATTATTAATAAGACCAAATTACATGGTTCAAGCAGCTGTTGGTTCTCCACTGTTAGAGAGAAGTCACAGAGTGGTGTCAGAGCCTCGGCGCTCATCTCCATGCCAACGTGAGGCTGCTCACACACGGCCCTCCGGGCGCATGACTGCGATGTCTTGAAGGGTGTCAGGCAGAATGAGGGACCCCTGTTCTTGATTAAAGCATTCAGGGAATGAGCACATTTCCAACAGTTGCCTTTCCCATGGGAGAGCAGGGATGGCGGGGCTCTGGTTCCTGTTGAATCTTCCCACATGGTCGCTCCTATGCACACCTGGATCCAATTATTCATGAAGCTGAGCCTTGAGCTTTGCCTGCAAGGAAGGGGACTCGATGGAGGGAACGGCAGGGACTGGGAGAGTCCAGTTTGTGTCACGTGTTAAGTTCCTAATACCTTGGGGTGTACGGTTCAGAGATCTCTGGCTGAAAAGGGTGACAGGAGGCCAAAAACCAAAGAAAAGAAGTCGGAAGGGAGGAAGGGAAGGGACCAGGTATCTGCCAGGTCATTGAGAACTTGGGTTCTGGAGTCCAGCTGCCTGGGTTCAACTTCTGGTGCTTTCCTTTTGTCCCGTTGCCCTGGGAAAGTCATTCAACCTCTCCAAGTCTCAGCTGTTCCATCCCCTGTATCAGGGTAAGACCTTGGAGCTGTTGTGAGGATTTCCTACAGTGGCACGTTAGGCACACGGCACAGTGCTAGGCACGAGGGGAGCCCTCCACACTAGCTATGACTATTATTTAATTTTCAAAAAATTCTTGATTATTTACTGCTTGAATGTACAATTCCATTTTTCTCGCCACCTAAGCAAGTTTTCTTTTAGGCTTCAGAGAATTAGCAGAGAACATATGCGTGACTCTCGGCGATTAACAGAGCAGGAAAAAACTTCCTTCAAGTTCAGAAGTCCCCCCATGGCTGCCCCCTCTGGCCTGCTGCAAATACCTGACTGGTGGTCGGAGATGTTTCAGGGGGAGGTAGGCAAGAAATGAATCCTGATGCCCTCGTCATTAACACCTAAGAGTTTACAGTAGGCATCTGGAAAGCGCACACGTGAATTCTGCTATAAAGCAGCTTATTACTAAATCAGGCCAAGAAGGAGGCACAGAATATTTCACTTCCCATCAAGTGTAAAAATTAAATCTGGATTGTTTAAAACAGCCCTCCCCGGAAACATGCGAATGTGTAACTGAGAACTAACCTTGAATGAGCTATTTCCTTGGCCAAGGTAAAGATATCGGCATAATATACTCAATACATTCTTGTTAATTCATTAAACTTCATTATTTTAGAGTAAAGGTCATTGGATTAATTAATAAAGACAAACTATTATTTAGAAAAGTTGTTTTGTTTGTTTTTTTGCAAGCCCAAGAGAAATATTTTCTCGTTCTTCTAGATGCCTTTTTCCCTTCCCCTCCTCTCTGGAGGAAGACAGGCGTCAGGACCCAAACTGCCCAAATTTACTTTACTTTAGTTGAGAGAATTCCCTTCCACTTAAAACATCAAGGCACACATTTCCCAAGTGGTGACTGATTTAAGGCCTGTTCCAAAAGATTATCCTTGGGCCACAAAAAGAGGTTCACACTATCTCATGAAATCTTGGGAAAAGTGAAATGTACCAGGTTCTCACCACCAGCGCGTGTTCTCACGTGGTGGCTTTTACCAGCTCCAACCTCTTGTCAAGTTAAGCTTCCTCAGCTGACTCTCCACACACCCCCCCCCCGCCCTCCCCCTGCTCTCCAGCCACCATCCACCCGAGGAGATGCCAAAGACAGCGCTTAGATGAAAGGCAACTAGAATCAAAGTTTTGAGCCGAAATACATTTTTGAAGGCTTTTCTTTTTTAAACTAATTAAACAAGTATAGAAGTTATTCAGTAGAGTTTCTTTTTTTAAAGAGATTAGCATGGCATGTCTTTCCTCTTAAGAAAGTCTTGAATAATTTAATTAGAATTACACCAAAGTCATGAGTATGTGCTATTTATGGGGGAATCATGGCTGAATTAAAACCCAAATGACAATGTTAAAAATAAAGTATCTTCAGACACCGTATTCGATGGATAAGAAAAACTTGACTTCAACTCACAGATTAGGTAGTTTCGAAGGAAGGAGGAGGGGGCCAAACCAACTCCTGGGATTTTGTTTTTCTTAAGATGACCGGGCCTGGGCACATTTGTTTCTTGCTACAAAAAGTGCTAATAATTGAAAATGAGGATAAGATCGCTGTTTGATTTTATTTCTATTTTGTCACTGGGAGACCTCTTGGTACCCGGAAGCCTGGCTCAGCGCTTTTTTTTTTTTTCCCCAGTCCCTTTACTGCATTTAACACGTTCCCCACACGTGTGTAGACTCTTTGATCGGCGCAGAGGGGCTAAGCAGCAGGGCCAGCCCAGAGGAAGCTGACCAGCCAACCCCGAGAGAGGAAAGTGGAGCCGGGGAAACGCTGCTCCCTCCGCGAGCAGCCAGCGAGCGAGTCTCCTTGGGCAGGGTTGCTCTGAGCTGAGATAAAGCAAGAATCCCTTTGAAAGGGTACTGCGCCTTTGGAGGCCGTCCACGAGCCTCCTTAGCGATGAGACAGCGCGGGGGTAGGGGGCGGGAATATTAACGCTAAGTGATTCCCCCGGTAACAGCAGCATCGCTCCCTGGGCCCACCGCAAGGTCTCCTCGCTGAAAAGACGTGTCGCTCGCCAGAAGGCAATCCCATTAGAGGGAAGTTACAGGTCTCTCGCCTCGCAGCCACACGGAGACGGAGAGCTTAACAAGTTCTGAAGCGCTTGCACACACCTCCGGCTGCGCCCGGGGCAGGACTGCCACCGCTCCGAGTCCCGAGTGCGCGCGCCCCGGCTCCCGGTCCGGAGCCCCTCTGCGTCCCCAAGATCTGCTCTCCGGGGACAGCTGCTGTTTTGGGGGCGACGCTAAGCTGCGTGGAGGCACAGCTGGGCGCCCCCAAGAGCCCCCCGGCTGCAGGGCGCCCGGTCCGAGCGGGCTGGCGAGCGCGCACCGACCTACCTTCTGCGGGGGCGTCCCGATCAGCATCTCCAGGTAGTAGCCGCGGCCAGAGTCCCCCTGCAGGTTATCCACCATGGCCAAGAAGTTGGCTGC
The DNA here is from genome assembly GCF_949987515.2 of Delphinus delphis. NCBI lineage: Eukaryota > Metazoa > Chordata > Mammalia > Artiodactyla > Delphinidae > Delphinus > Delphinus delphis. The sequence goes on from NC_082686.1 coordinate 4,430,072, forward strand.
ACCCCCGGCGGGCTCCAGGGCGAGCGCCAGGCCGTCCGCGCGGGGCTCGGCGGGGGGTCCGGGCCCAGGGGTGGGCGCCGCCCCGCGGCTGCTGGCCGATGCCACCCGGAGAGGCAGCGTGAAGGGCGCGGGGGCCGGCGCCGGGGCCGCGCGCAGCAGCCACTGGGCCAGCAGCGGCAGCAGCAGCGCCCGGGCCAGCGCGCCCATGCCCGCGGCGGGGCTCGGGGGGCGCGCCTGGCCGGGCCCGTCCCGTCCGGCGACAGCGGCTCAGCGACTCTGCGGCGCGCTGGGCTGCGGGGCAGGGCTGGGCGCGCAGCGGGGCCGGCGGCGGCGGCGGGGGACGGGAGGAGGACCGGGGAGGAGGCGCCGGAGCCGCTCCAGCCCGCGCCAAGTTAAGCAAGTTGGTCGCCGCTGCCCCCTCTGGCGGGCAGCGGCTGCCCCGCAAGGACCGGGCCCCTCCCCCCTCCCCGGCCAAGGTCAAAGCGAGGCGCGTGGTACGCCCGGGTCCACCCAGGCCTGCCCTGTTCACCCTCGCTTGTCTTGGGCCGCGCCTCTTCTCCGGGAAACTCGAGTCCCCAGTTTCCTCGGAACGCGCCCTGGCTGCCACGGCCAACGGATGTGACGAGACTCATCGGATACCAGGGGGGAAAGTTTCGGGAACCCTTAAAGGGGCAGCGAGGGCCTCAACTGGCTCCCTGGCCGCGCGCGCCCGGCTGCCCCGCCGGTGTTCCCTGGCCCCCTGGTGGCGGGGACTTCCAGGGGTGACGTGGGGGTCAGAGGGAAGCGTAGGGAAACGCAGAAAAGCCGCGAGCATCTCGAGGAGTGAAAGAGTCTGCGCCTCCCCTCGCCAAGTACGTCCCTGCAGCCCTGCAGCCGCCCGCCCCCTGGGGTCCTGCTGCTTCTCGGGGCCTCTTCTGTGCCCACCCCCTCCAGCCCCGTTCCTGCCTATCCCCCGTCCCCACTTTGGGGGCCCCTGAGTGATTTTGAAGAGGTCTGAGTGGAGGCTGGGAGAGGCAAGGGTTGCGGGAACCCGGGGAGGACGCGAGAGCTTTGGAGACTTCTCTCTAGAAATCTGGGGGAGGTAGGGGGCTTGGCTGCTGTAGCTGCACCAGCCTCGGTTCTCCCTTTGCGCCCACCGTTTGAGCCGGGGAGGTGGCGTCCGCAGCTGGCTTTGAGCCTGGGCTTCTCCGCCCACTGCTCGACCGTAATGCAGATGCGATGCTGCCAGTAGCTGCTCCTTCACCTGCCCCAGGATTCCCTCAGTCCACCCAGCAAGTTACAGTCATCATCCAAAATCAGGGCCATTGAATTTACAGCTCTGCCTCCATTCCCCGCACCCCCCCCCCCACCGCTTCCCGCTCCCCCCGGGCTCTCCGCGGATTATCTAATTAATACTTGTTTAGCCACAGACACCGAGACCCAGAAATGCGTTCAGTAATGCGAGCCACAAGGGTTTTTATTTTATTTTAGATACGAAACGCAGGGGAGACAATTCCATAAGCTAAAGTCCATCGATTTCTACGGAAACAAGAAGTAGAAAACTCTACCTCCTCCAGCTGAATTGCGTTGGCTGTTTTAAAAAAAAACAAGCCCATCTTCAAACAGCGGGGAGGTTGGAGGAAAGCTTCCCTCCTCCCTGTAGCTTCCAGTTACTTCTACTCAAGATTTGATTTTTATTGCTGTCTTCCCAATTTTAGAATCAGGTCTAGCTCTGCAAGGGACCCTTATGTCAGAGATCTTCAGCAGTATTGATTTTCAGATGGCTTTAACTATAAATCACATTTCCCCAAACTATATCCCAACTATAACGAATCCCCAGCCACACAGAGAAAGGCCTGGTTGGGTCCCGTGATATAACCTAAGTTGATATTCCCCATAAATCTGCATAGTTATCCCAGAACTATTACATTCATATATTCACATTTCAAATTCAAGGTTGTAGAAGAAGTGTAATTTTTTTCAAAAATGGTTATTTATACTCTTCAATGTCCAGTCTTGAGGGGTTTCCAAAGACATCCAGACAGTTCTCAGAAGACTGTAACCTTGTAAAAAGCCCGTGAAATTTATTAAGGACACTGACATATGGGCTACATGACATAGAAGTTGCAACATTACAGACGTTGGCTCTAGTAATTAAACAGCACAAGAGAAGTTTTTAAAAATCCAGTCTAATTAAGGTTGGTCCTTCAGGACACTCCAGACTCCATCTAGTATGAGTATCCATGAGCTTTTCATTTTAAGGGGGTTAGTTTAGGTTTGTGAGTAAACAAGTGGAGTAGGTATAGTCACAGAGAAACTTGTGCAGTTTTAATGGAGGGCAGAGCTGCCGCGTCAGAAAATGATGCAGGCAGAAGGGACAGCATCTGATGACCGTACCCTTTGTGGTCTCTGTTTTTATGAATGGTCTTAGAGTTCTTGGTCCCTACTCAGAACTATGGTGTTGGCTGGATTTGGGGAACAATCATTTTACCTCCCAGGTGTTTTAACTGAAATCGTGTGTGGCAGTCTTCCCGTTGGCTGGCTTCGGGTTTCCTTTACAGCATCCTTGAAGGGCTTCTCCAAGAAAGAAGCCACTTTCCATGGTGCTGGTGACCCATGCAGTGGGGAGGGAGGAGGTGACCCCCTCACTCCTTGATAGCAGCCCCGCATCCTCTCCAGACTGGCCCATGCTCCCTCACCTCACCCATAGCCTCCCCTTCTCCCCCTCCCTCCCTCCAGCCTGAGCACCTCCATTTTCAGCCATACACTTCCTTGGTCCATTCAGGAAAACCAAAGCCCTACAGTGGGATGGGCCCTCCCTCCTTGCAAAGAGCAAACACCATCATCGTGTCCCTGGACAGCAGGAGGTGAGGAAGGGTCTCACCCCCCAGCCCAAGGAGCTCACCAGGGATTCCTTCCAGGAATACGAGGTGCACTTGGCCAGAAAGATTGTCATTGATGCGTATGTTGATGTTCCCTGGCTCTTAGGACTAGCTCTGAGTTCCTTTTATACCAGCAGTTCTCAGACTTTTTGGTCTCAGGCCCCCTTTACACTCTTAAAAATTGAGGACCCCAAAGAGCCTTTGTTTATGTGGATCATATCTACCAATAGTCAGCAAATGAGGAACTAGAACTGAGGCATTTTAACAGTATGTAGTCATTCACGTAAAAATCATAATAACAAACCCATCACACCACAAGATCGATAACATTTTAATGAAAACTAACTTCTGAGAAAAGTTAGAAGTGACATTATTTTGCATTTTTGCAAATTCCTCTCTGCCTCAATAGGAGGCAGCTGGATTCTCATATCTGCTTCTATGGTACATTCAGCCTATTACGAAGTCTCTAGAAAATTCTACCAACAGGCAGGAGAGAATGAGCGTGAACAAGGAAATAAAAAGAGTTTTGAGCTAAAGGACCCCCTGAAGGGTCAGACCACACTTTGAGAACAGTTGTTTTGCACTAGCTTTCTATGGTTTCTATGTTTGCATCTTAAGTCCTTCTCAATATATAAAGATTCCTTTGTACCAGGCACTGTGTCAACAACTGGGCGGAAAAGGCAAGATAAGAGCTGGTCCTTACGTTTGCGGACTAGATGGAGGGGCGCTTTCCTTTATCCTAGCGGCGGCCCCCCCAGACTTAGCAGGAGGGGGACCCAGGCCACCTGCAGCCCAGAGGAAGCTTGTGGATTTATCTCTTCATTCCCCTGCGGCTTCATGTCCCACCTGCCCCCAGGCTCCTTCTCAGCAACTTAAGAAAGTTGAAGTTAAAGGCTCCTCTTCTCTGCTTTTTAAACCTGTAGTGATCCTGCCTCTCTGCAGCTACTGCTTCTGATGCCCCCCCACTGGAAATGCTGCCTGCACCCCTCGTCCCAACTTCTTCCCCTCCCCCACTCACTCCTCACCTCCCACTCTGCGCCCACACATTGACAGGCTGTGTCCCTGTGGACAGTTCTCCATCCTTGTCCCAACCCACCCCCTTGACAGCATTGCACACTGGGCTCTTCATCCACGCCTGGCATTTTCAAGCCTGACTCTTCACTAGGATCACTGGGGATCCTGCCTGTGCCTTGAGGCAGAGCTCCAGAATTGCTAGTTTTCAAAGCTTCCAGGAGGATCTGGAATCTGAGCCTGGAAGAAATGAGATAAAACTTCAGATGGAAGAGGCTCAGTGCCCCCATAATCCTGAAATTTCAGTATGCATCCCTGAGGTCTTTCAAATTCAAAAAAACGATTCCTTGCTGTGTTGACTGAAAAGACCTAGAAAACGTGAGCATCCCCAGTGCCTGAATTAGGGTTTCTAAATATCATTTCCCTCTATACCAGGCCTCCTTGGAGAAGGCTGACTCCAGGCTTGGAACAGAAACCCAACAAGATGACCCTGGAACATTCTGTCATACCAGAAAGTAAGGATGTTATCAAAGATTCCTGAGGTCCTATCAGGAGCTGGGGCAGAGCTGCAACAATTGAAACATCACTAAAAGTAGTAATTGCAATGGCTCAGAACACTTCAATTATGTTGAAACTTATTCGTTCATAATGTTCTTTTAAAAAGTCCATTGTTTATCTTTGAAGAATGCTGAGGAACCCAATTCATTGTTTTTAAAAACTGGCAGAGAAAGGAAAAGAATCGAGCATTTATTATTTTGACTTTCTTGTACAAACCATGCCTCAGTGGAACCAAATAACTGATGAAGGGAAATTCCTCTTTATAGAAGTATTGCAGCTAATAAGTGAAGGAATGATTGAATTAGACTGTTGTCATTTTGCAGCCCCTAAAGAATTAATGGATCTGGGCACTGAGCACACACAGCTGATAACAGCACACAGCATTCTGTGCTTCCTGATGGAAGGCCACCATGCTGCCTGTGAAATGTTCTGGTCAAAAAATCAAACCTGAATCTCATTAAGCCTCTAGGCCACAGGTTGGCAAACCGTATCCTGGGAGACAGATCTGGCCTGCTGCCTGTTTTGGTTAATAAGGCTTTGTTGAAAAAAAAACATAATAATAAGGCTTTGTTGAAACACAGCCACACCTATTTGCTGAAGTAGTTGCAACAGAGACAGTATGGCCCTTAAAACCTAAAATATGTACTGCCTAACCCTTTATAGACAAAGTCTGCCAACCCTGCTCTAGATCACAAGGGTCCCAAGACCCTTATCAATCAACTGCGATTTAGGGACTTTATTTAGATCCCGATTTGAACATATTGAAAAAGTTACTTATGAGACAGAGACATTTGAACACTAGTTGGATGATGTTGTGGAATTATTAACACTTTAGATGTAATAATGGCGCTGAGTGTGTGTGTGTGTGGAGTTCTCATCTAGTGGGGGCATACACTGCAGTGTTTACGAATGAAGTGAGGTTTGTTTCAAAATAATATGGGTTGGTGGGGAAAGTACCAGGCAGGGTTCTCAGTGAAACAGATAATCCTAATAACTAACCCTATCCACAGGCATCATTATTATTCCCATTTTACAGATGACAACCGAGGCACAGATTCAAAATCTGAGTTCTGATTTCAGATCCTGTGCTCTTCGTCACGGGGCTTGGGCCACCCCTTTGATGTGGATTTTCTGAAGATCACAGGATGGTCGAGCTGGGAAGGACCTCCAGAGGAACACCTGCCGGGGAGAGCCTACCAACAGCGTCCACGGATCCACGTCGCTCCTTTAAAAGACATACGTTGAGTGCCCGTCTGTGTCAGATGCCACATTACAGCCAGAGCCGCATGGACCAATAAGACCAGACAGCCCCTTCCATCAGAGACCACAGACAGACTGTAAATATACTTCTTTTTTGGAGACACCACTCCAGCTTCTGAGTGGAGGAGAGTTGAGGGCGGTGAGCCTGGAGACGGAGACCAATTTGGAGGTCACGGCAGGAGTGCGTGAGGATGATGGCGACAACGGGCACTGAAAAGGAGAGTTTAGCGTTTCATGTTGAGAAGTTAAACCTGCACAACATAGGGTAGAAGGATGATAAGGCTCACATTAGCACACAGCATACAGACATCTGTGTTATCATGGCTTCTGTGTGCCCGCGGCTGGTGCCCGTCCACTTTCAGAGCTGAGCCACAAATCCCATCTCACCTTGATCCTCAAACAGTGGGAGGCGGGGGTGGCGGATGTCCCTGTTTATGAGGGGACGCTGAGGGACAGGAGCAATGAGCTCCCACAACATCCTGGACGCTCTTAGCTCTAACTCACATCCTCTGACTTATTCTCCGAGGTGGGCATCCCGTGCTCAGGCCGTGGAGATGGGCGCCCAGGCAGGGTCAAAGGTCAGCCTGAGATCACGGCCAGTAACTAGCCAACCTGATATGAATCCGGTCCATAAACTGCCCAAGCCTATGTTCTTTTTCCTAAACCACGTTGCCTTCTTATTTTTTTTAAATTTTATTGACATATAATTGATTTACAACCTTGTGTTAATTTCTGCTGTACAGCAAAGTGAGTCAGTTATACATATATATATACATGTTTTTAAAATATTCTTTTCCATGATGGTTTATCACAGGATATTGAATATAGTTCCCTGTGCTCTACAGTAGGCCCTTGTTGTTTATCCATTCTACACATAATGGTTTGCATCTTCTAATCCCAAACTCCCAATCCTTCCCTCCCCCTCCCCCTCCCCCTTGGTGACCACAAGTCTGTTCTCTTTGTCTGTGAGCCTGTTTCTGTTTTGTAGATATGCTCATTTCTGTCATATTTCAGATTCCACATATAAGTGATATCATACGGTATTTGTTTTTCTCTTTCTGACTTACTTCGCTTGGTAGGATAATCTCTAGGTCCATCCGTGTTGCTGAAAATGTCATTATTTTATACATTGTCTTCTTAAAATGACTCATCAGGCAGATCTTGGGACACAGGGAAGTAAGGGCTCACTTCCGACTTCCTTATACCAACCTTCCCTCGTGCATTTAAAACAGGTCATGACTTTACAGAAAGCCATGTACACTTTCAGGAACACATCACTTGGATAAATAAGGCCCATCAGTATTATATTACATCAGCTGGGTTCCACCTAGGCAAGGCTCTACCTAGAAAGGTAGGCTGCCAAACTCGTGGACGTCTCCAAATGTTTGTCCACCGCCAGCCCTGCTCTTTGAATGAGTGCGGAGGTAACAGCCAAAGGAAGGCCCAAAGACTGCGAGCCCAGAGACCTGGGATCGACTTCTGCCACAGACCACTGGAACATCCGCAGACAACTTTCTTCTGCTCTCTCAGCCTTGGTTTCTAAGGAAACACCCTCCTCCAGGGGTGTGTTGTCATCGAATCAGCATGGATGGCGCCCCCTGGAGTTGTGTATCGGCATGGTTTTGCTTGCTTTATTAGGCTCCCATGATTCTCTTTGTTCACACTGTAACTGCTGCAAAGCCGGGATGCAGATGCTAGTCACCTGAGAAGGCATGCATTTGGTCATGATTCCTGTGCCATGGGTGGAAACCACTGTCCTGGGCATTTCAGTTGCCAAACCACTAAAGGATCATTTGAGAAAGGTGTATGAGTCATGGGATTGTCTGAAACTTTCCGTTGTTAACGTCCAGAAAGCCCAGCATAAATGCTTGCAAAAAGGTGTCAGGAGCTGGGGGATTCCTGGGGACCACAGTAGGAAACCCCTGTGGTGGCAGGATAATGGTCCCCTAAAGATGTCCATGTCCTTGTCCCCGGAACCTGTGAATAAGTTACCTTGTATGACAGAAGGGACTTTGAAAACCTGATTAAATTAAGGCCCTTGAGCTTGGGCGAACAGCCTGGATTATCCCAATTTCCCAGCTGTGGTCGGAGGGAGCCATGATTACAGAAGAACTGTCAGAAAGATGCAATGTTGCTAGCTTCGAAGAGGGAGGAGGGGGGGCCACAAGCCAAGGAATTCAGGTGACCTGAGAAAGTTGTAGAGGCAAAGGAAATATTCTCCTTCAGAGGCACCAGAAGGGAAAGCAGCCCTGTTGGCACTTTGATTTTAGCCCTGCGAGATCCAAGTCAGACTCTGACCTTTAGAAGTTTAAGATAATAATAATTCATGCTGTTTTTAAGCCACCAAGTTGGTGGTCATTTGTTACAGCAGCAGTAGGAAACTAACACGCCACTCTTAGGAAACTGTATCCCTTCAAACTTTAATAGCAGAGAGACTGATGCTGTAGGGAAAACACAGACATTGATGACTGTGAGTCCCAAAAGGATTCAGGAGAGCTGGCTGGAGTAAGAAAAATTTTAAGAATCACTTACCAGCTTCTTTCACCTATATTTTATGTTTATATAGCAATACCTAAATTGGGCCGAAAACCTCTTTTCTAGGCATTAAACAAAATACCTAAGTGCTAAGAAACTATCGTATGATGATTTAACGGTAACATTTTTTTTTTCTCAGTGGTGCATGAAATAGTGGTTCTTTCCGCTGAGGTGTGTATCTTACCATGATTAGAGTTGGTGAAATGGACAACACTTGTGGAAGTCTTTGCTACATAGTAGCTACTCAAGAAATGCTGTACATTTCCGGAAAATACTGTCTTAGATTTTAAGACTCTGTGCCCGTGGCTGTGTATATCTGGGATTTGGGGGAGTGTCCATCTTCACTGTCATCCTTCCTGTCACTCGGCTCTAGGGTGTGGTCGGGATGCCTTCTCTCTGCCTCTGCAACTTCGCTGCTCTTTTCCATTGCACTAGGAACGGTTTCCATTTCTCATTCAAGAGACTGGGACTCACTTGGTTATGATGGCACAGGTGAGAGGGTGGAATCTTCGCCGCATTCAGCGAAGCTCTGGAGTTCAGAGCTCCTTCAAGTTCGGTGATTTTTACATCATCGTAATTAATGAATATTCGTGCCAATGCAGGCAGAGTCCTTGAATGGTGAACTCAGAAGCGGGTTGCCGGCCACAGACCAACTCATTCTCTGCACGAACGTCTTCTTTAATGTGCTGTTTTTACTTCGGTCACCGTCTGAAATCGCTTCCCTTTCCTGGTAGAAGTCTGGAGGAAGACAAATTCAAGCTAGCGCCTGCAAAAGCATCTGTTTTGACAGGGGCCATTTAGAGAATGGGACTGTCTTTTATGTGGATTTATGAGTTTGTGGGAGGAAAAAAGTAAAAGCATGAAAAAGGGAGGGAGTGAAGGGGAAAGAATAAGGAAGAAAGGGCAGGAGAAAATGTGAGTCAGACTACAGTGGGTGTGGGGAACGGCTGGGAAACAGCATCATCTCCCCCTCCCCCTCCCAGCAGATTCCCCTGCCCAGTGGAGTTTCAGAGCCCCTGGCTCGTCCAGTTTAAATCAGATCAGCTTCACCTCGCACAGGAGAAAAAAGCAACATGGGCCCCAGAAACCACCCTCTCTCTCAAGCTCAGGGCACAGGATGCCCTCCCTACTGCCCTCCCCCGCAAGCTCAGGGTGCAGCAGCCCATGTGAGACATCGGGGTGGGGCTGGAGGAGTGAAGGCAAAGGACCCCAAGAGGCAGATAATCAGAAAGGCCCTTGGTCTCCAAAAAGCAGCTAACCCTGGCACTTGACCTCAGATCGCCCCCATGGGTGGCCTGCTGTGTGATGTGGGACATCTGGTCTGGCAAGGTCCTAGCAGACAGTGGAGACCGAGAGGGCAGTGCTGCATTTCCTTGTAGGATGCCATTGTCAAAGGTGGGAGCAGGGCTCCAGGCAGCAGTGGAATGCCCAAGCATGCCCGGCCCCTGCCCTGAGCTCCCGGGCCCTTGTCTTGATACTGCAGAGACACCAATAAAATCCCACCAGCAGAAATGCTGGAAATGGGGTGGGCAAACCCAGAGCAGTTACGGGAGAACTCATTAAAAATCTCAGAAATTCCACCAGAGCGTCACATAGAGGGTGACTGTCCAGCTGTGGCCTGCAGCTAGGCACTGCCCATCCCCCATCCCCGGCTCAAAATAGCACCACCCCCAGCGCCCTGGTTCTTAGGTCTGGGCACCTGCGCCCACCCTGCCCCTGCTCCATCCCCAAGAGGAAGCACATCAGCTGACACCCGGCCCCCATCCCATTCTCCCCTCTCCCAAGGACTCCCACTAAACTGGCTACAGAGAGAACCTGTGCTACTACCTAGATTCATCAGTCTTAGCTTTTACTTCCCAATACGTGCAGACAGTGAGAAGTTCCCAGACACTCCAGGAGAACCAGCGGCTGAAGGGGAGCCACTGGTCGGAGGGGGCAGTGGAGAACTTAACACAGAATTCTAAGACTTTGCCCCTGAGGGAAATTTCAGGAGCTATTCTAAGAAGGAAATAAGAGGTTTTACTGTTAAAAAAAAAAAAATGCGAGTGGAGCTCAAAAAAGAATTCTTGGAGATAAAAACATAATTTTTGAGAATAAAAGAAAAACTCATAGAGGCAGTGCATGGCAAAAGGGACAGAGCTGAAATCTGAAGTGTAAGTGAGCGGCTCAGTGTAGGTCAGGGAATGGCTGGCAGCCCCAGAGTAAAGAGATGAAGAGGTGGGGACCACGAAAGGATAGATTCATGGGGAAGGGGATCTAGGGGACTTTGACTTTCATGTCACAAGTTTCAGGAAGGTAGAACTGAAATGACGGAGGAGAAGCAAAGACCAAAGATACAAACATTCCTTGAGCTAAAGACATCAGGTCAAAAATCCTCACCAAATACTGGGTGCAATTACTGAAAAGGACACTCAGGAATTTCAATGATAAAGAGGAAGTTGTTTCAACTGTCTGGCTGGCAAGGGAGTGTCTCCAGAAGCCTGAATGGTGGCAGAACAACCAATCCGAGGTGAACGGGGCTGGTCCCAGTGTGAGCAGCTTTTGGAGGGAAAGAGCTCTCTGCCCCAGGCCTCTCTGTCTTGTCACTAACCTTAACCTAGGCACCCCCATACTCTACTCATCTTAGACTGAAGCGCACTTTTCAAATCTTTTGCTCACGCAATACTTTGCCTAGCTTTTGGTCTTTGTTTTTTTTGTTTTTTTTTTAGCGGTACGCGGGCCTCTCACTGTTGTGGCCTCTCCCGTTGCGGAGCAACAGGCTCCGGACGCGCGGGCTCAGTGTCCATGGCTCACGGGCGCAGCCGCTCCGCGGCACGTGGGATCTTCCCGGACCGGGGCACGAACCCGTGTCCCCTGCATCGGCAGGCGGACTCTCAACCACTGCGCCACCAGGGAAGCCCTACTTTGCCTAACTTTTGGATTCTTTCTGTAGATCAGAGAAGTCGAAATGAAGTTAAGTAATTAACAGATGGCCAGATCTCTTCCCTAGCTTCCCCTTCAGTAGTCTCACGAACACACTGTAGGAACAATGTAGCATCTAAAGAAAGACCACAAGGAGTCAACAAGCCTGCACACAGTGGGGGATGGCGATCACTCTGACCCCCCATCTCAATGATTAACTGAGATTACTTCCGTTCCCCCCTCTTTTAAATTTATTTATTTATTTATTTATTTATTTATTTATTTATTTATTTATTTATTTATTTATGGCTGTGTTGGGTCTTCGTTGCTGCGCACAGGCTTTTCTCTAGTTGCGGTGAGCGGGGTCTACTCTTCATTGAGGTACACTGGCTTCTCATTACGGTGGCTTCTCTTGTTGCGGAGCACGGGCTCTAGGCACGTGGGCTTCAGTAGTTGTGGCACGCGGGCTCAGTAGTTGTGGCTCACGGGCTTAGTTGCTCCGCGGCATGTGGGATCTTCCCGGACCAGGGCTTGAACCCGTGTTCCCTGCATTGGCAGGCGGATTTTTAACCACTGTGCCACCAGGGAAGCCTCCCACCCCCCGCCCCACTTTTTTTAAAGATTTTTTTCCTGATGTGGACCATTCTTTAAAGTCTTTATTGAATTTGTTACAATACTGCTTCTGGTTTATGTTTTGGTTTTTTGGCCACAAGGCATGTGGGATCTTAGCTCCCCGACCAGGGGTCAAACCTGCACCCCCTGCATTGGAAGGCAAAGTCTTAACCACTGGACCACCAGGGAAGTTCCCCCTTGTTCCCCTTTAAAAGCTTTCATGGCTGAGCAGAATCTTCGGGGGTGGTTTTTGGGAGACACTGAGTCTACTGTTCCCCCAGATTGCTGTCTTTCTGATTAAAAGCAAGCTTCCCTTCTACCTACCTTTGCCTCTCTCGAGGACTGACTTTTGAGCGGTAAGCAGCTGGATCTGTCGGTAACACCAGGATTCTCTTTCCTTTGGGAGGGAACGGGGAGTGTGGTGTGCCTTCCTGTGCCACTTCTGAAAAAGATTTTATTCACGAAATACATCAACCAAACGGAAAAAAATGAATTAGAAGGAGGAATTCAAGAAAAGGAAGGCGCAGTGTATAAGAGACAGTGACCAGTGATACTGTAAACCTCAGAGCTGAATCTGAACACCTGTCGAGAATAGGACTGAAAGGCTTAACGCAATTGTTGAGGAAGGATTCTTGAAGCAGAGGAGGCAGGATGTGAAAAAATAAAACCGCTCAACAACTGAGAACCCAGTGTCCTGATTATTTCGCCAAGGTCTTTCATTTAGGCGAGGAGGGGTAGGGCGGGGATGAGGGGAAGGGGTCTAGCCTGGGTTAGGGTGGGGATGGTGGGGGTGTGTGTGGGAAGGGTTACTTGAGGAGAGAGGGGAGATGCCCCGGGTCCCACAACAAGGACTGAATCCTGACGCAGGATTCTCTACTATGTCCCATCTTCACACTGCCTTACCTTCCTTATCTGTAAAATGGGAGAGAAAACCCACTTCACTGGAGACGATGAAATTAGTACATAAAAAATGCCAATCACTTCATCCAGAGCTAGCACATTTTAATTGCTTGATAGTCACTAGCTTTTATTTTAATGCATAACAATGATTATTATTATTGATGGGATAGAAAAATACAGGTTCAACCATGTTTAAACATATTTTTTTAAATTTAAAAACGTAAAACTTCATTTATACCATTATAAAAACTTACCAGGGCTTCCCTGGTGGCGCAGTGGTTGAGAGTCCGCCTGCCGATGCAGGGGACACGGGTTCCTGCCCCGGTCCGGGAAGATCCCACATGCCGCGGAGCAGCTGGGCCCGTGAGCCATGGCCGCTGAGCCTGTGCGTCCGGAGCCTGTGCTCCGCAACGGGAGAGGCCACAACGGTGAGAGACCCGCGTACGGCAAAAGAAAGAAAAAAAACTTACCAGAAACCCTTTCAACGTATACTCTGCGTTTGGAGTATTGACACTCCTGCCCTGGTGACATACCTGTGCCCCATGGCGGCCTGTGGAGGAAATCCCTTTCTAAAGACCTGGGGCAGGCGGGTGTGGTGCCCTGTCCCTGAGTGAGCCAGGCAGGTGGACCCGGCCAGGCTGACTGGCTTGGGTTGGGTCTGGAGGATGGAGTTTGCTTTTTCCTGGGAGGTTGGGGCCTCTCCCACTCAGGTGGATGGGGGCCGAGCCTACAGCCAACAAGAAAGCACCTGAAAAAGAAAGTCGCAGGAGACTTCTGCCTCCGGGCAAAGAGCAGGATGTGGACCTGTGTACAGAGTGAGATGGTAACTATTTGTTTTTAAACCACAAGAATAGGATTTGAACCACAAGCCAGCAGTGCACTGAGGAGCTCCCTTCAGCCAGCCAAACCCCTGCAAAGGGCCTTACTTCCCTGCATGAAGAGGAGAAAAGGTCAAGAGCGACCTCTCCCACACACCTGGGGGCCAGGTGTTCTCACCTGGGTTACCCTCCCGTAAGAGTCACTCAGGGGTTTTGGTCAGGGAGGGTGGATCCAGAGCTCTCAGTACTGGATCCAGAGCTCTCAGTACTGGACTTCCGGGCTTCCTGGGGGCTTGGGGGATGAGGACCTCTGGCGAAACTTATCTTCCTGGGAAGTGTTTAAAGCCAGACAATCACCATCATAATAGTTCCTATTCATCAGCCACCTTATGCCAGGCTCTTATACACTTTATCTCATTGAATCCTTAAGCAGCAGTGGGCAGTGAACATTATCACCCCCAGTTTACAGGGGAGGCAATGGAGACCCCGACAAGTTAAGGAACTTGCCACGTGGCAGGTGGAGAGGATGTTGGCCCCCAGCCTGGAGTAACAGTTTCACCGCATAGCTTCAGGAAGAATTTGAGGGCAATATATTTCCTTAGGCTTTTCTTTCATCAGTACCTGTAGATTACTTCCATCTGAGGGAAGCTTTTATTTGGTTTTGAAAGAAACGACTGTTAAGGCATCTGTAGTTTATCAGGGTGTCGTGGAGCTCAGCTCTCCCGACCTCCACCCCGTGAAGTGGAAGCAACCTTGCCTTATCGGGTCTTGAAGGCTGGTGGCTTTCTGTTTACAAATGAGGGTGGTGAACTTGCCTTTCTGCTTGGAGATGTGATGGCTGCAACGGATTTCTTTTTCCAGCTCTTTGCGATAACCTTGGGCTGGGGCATTTTGTACTCGAAGCTCAAGGCTAAATAAATAAGCTCCTCTCCTTGAGTCTTGTTTTCACCACATTGGACATTGAACTTGATGGACTCCCTTGAAGAAAACCAGGCATGAACCCTAGGGATGATCTTGCACAACCCAGGAAGGACAATCAAGGGTATGAAAATGATCTTTGGCTCTGAGCCCCAGAAGGGAGTTGGTGAGTTCTCAGGTCCCATCTGATCTGGGCCCTCAGAAGCGTTTGATTCAGGGCTGACCTTTCCACCTTCACTCTTTTTTTCTACTGATCTCTCTGCCATCTCTGCCCCACTTTTCCTCTATTCTCCCTGTTCTCTCTCCTTCTCAGGTTCTGGCTCCTCCCTCCCCAACCCTTCAGTGTTGGAGATCCCGGGGTACCATCCTTGGTCCACTCCTGTGTTCTTGGGGTCTCACCCAGATGTGAAGTATCACGTCAGTTTTCAGTATCAGCTCAGCCCTCTCCTCGACTCCCAACACTAGGGCCCTAGGGCCTCTGCCTCCTTGACAATCCACTGGGATCTTTAATAGACATCCCAAGTTCAACATGATCAAAACCAACTCCTGCTTTACTACCCTTCCCCTCCACCCCTCCCCCAAACCATCTCCATGCTGTGCTCTCCACCTCAGTTAATATCCCACCCATTCTTCTAGTTGTTCAGAACACGAATTCAGGAGACACCCTTGATTTTTCTTTCCCTCACACCCCACGTGCACGCATCAGGAATCATCTGGAATCAAATGATGTCATGGGGGTTTAAGTCACTTTCAAGTGAGTGGTCACTGAAGCTTCTAATTTTTGGCAAAAGATTGATGAGATAATTTTTCATCATTTCTGTCACTAAATATTTAGGATATATATAACTCATCTTACACATGTCATGTAAACCCAGTTGATTCCCAGAATATATATATGTTAAACACTTTTCTAAGGCATGATTCTTTTAAGTCCATTTATTTCTTACTACACCTATTTCCCATGTTATATAGTTTTGCACTAAAATGCCTTTACAAAAGTCATTGTGATATGTTCCCTCTATACCAACTTTAATGAGAGTTTTTATCATGAATGGATGTTGAATTTTGTCAAATGCTTTTTCCATGTCCATTGAAATGATCATGTGGTTTTTAATCCTTCCTTTTGTTAATGTGGTGTATCACACTGATGGATTTTCAGATATCGAACCATATTTGCATCCCTGGAATAAATAAATAAATAAATATATATATATACACACACAATGGAATATTACTCAGCCATAAAAATGAATGAAATTCTGCCACTTACAATAACATGGATGGACCTAGAGAGTATTATGCTTAGTAAAATAAGTCAGACAGAGAAAGACAAGTACCTTATGTTACCACATATGGAATCTAAAAAAAATAAAACAAACAAATGAATATAACAAAACAGAAGCAGACACAGATATAGAGAACAAACTGGTGGCTCCCAGTGGGGAGAGGGAAGAGAGGAGGGGCAAGATAGGGGTAGGGGATTAAGAGGTATAAGATACTATGTATAAAATAAATAAACTACAAGTGTATGTTGTCCAGCACAGGGAACATAGCCAATATTTGATAACAACTTTAAATGGTGTATAATCTATAAAAACTTTGAATCACTACGTTGTATATCTGAAACTAATATAATATTGTAAGTCAATTATACTTCAGTAAAAAAAAAAGTCACTGTGCTGTTTGGGAGTTCAGATGCATAAACTCTGAAATAGTGTTAATGTGAGTAGATCTGGATACGGACATAGTACATGGTTTTCAATTATACTTCTAGCCAGAGACAACACAGTAAGATGTTGGATTTGGCCCCAGCTCTATATGCTGGGAAATTCTGCTGGGGAGGAAATCAAAGAGGAAAATGGAAACATGTTACATTGTACTTAGAGCCATGTGTGGTCTGGTTACCTTTCCCATATGTGTTCTGGCTGGTCCCCTCTCTTTCCTTCTTTCCTTCTCCCTTTTTTTTTCTCTCTTCCTTCCTCCCTCCTTCCCTCTCTCCCTCCCTTCCTTCCTTTCTCTCTTTCTCTCTTTTCCTCCCTCCCTTCCTTCTTCCTTTTGAATTGGTTGCTTTCTGAGGTTCACTTTCATGGGTATCTTCTATCAACCAGGTCAACTGACCCTGGAACCTCAGGACCAAACATCTGAAGCAGAGCAGAGAACCTGCCCAGGAGACCAGCTCGGGAGGCTGCTTAACATTTACTGGGAACTCACTGTGTACACAGATGTAGATGCTTTACTTTTATTAAGTTGTTTATAAACAATCAACCCTGTTTCACAGAAGCAGAAACTAGGGTGCAAAACGGTTAGGGCAGTAGCCTGGAGAGTAAGTGGTGGGTAGGTAACTGGGATGAGATGAGTTTTCATTTGAGAGTATTTTGCAAAATGTAAAACCCTATACAAACCTAAAGGAAGCCTCAGGGCTTTATTCCTTGTGCGTCTCTAGAGGAGAGGAGGGATAGATTATTCCAATGCCTGAATAAAATCTTTCACTGCAAGAACATTTTACAATATTAAAATAAGAATATTGCAGGGCACAGTTCACAACATCATTAAGGGCTTCGCTGGCAGCTCTTTGGAGCGCTGGCTGCCTGAGAGGCGCTTGACACGCATCCTAACTCTCACATCATCGTGTCTCATGGTGAGGAGATCTGGGATCTGGGGTCCGTTACCCACCAACCAGTACTCACCTCCCTGCATCTGGTTGCCCAGAGTGATCGTGTGGGCTTTCCTGACAGCAGTTCAAACAGCGCTCTGCCCATCCTCCTGTTTGGGGAGCACCAACAAGTCCTAACGCACTTGGAAGGTTCCCAGAGCACCCCAGTCCACAGTGACCCCTGCCCTCTGCCATCACACACACCGCATGCGGCACACACACACACACACACCCTACACACATACACACCCTACACACACACTCTACACACACACACACACCCTACACACACACACACACCCTACACACACACACACACACACACACACACACACACACACAAGCAAACAGACCACCTATTGATGGCTCATAAGCCACAAGCCCCTGGGCATCTGCTCTCGTGGGCAAAGGTTTCTCCTGGGCCTGCTCAGCACTCTGACTCTGGACAGACTCCTCTAGAACAAAAAAAGAGGGTTCTGCCCAGAGCGTCAGCAGAGATGGGTTGCGGTGAACATCTCCGGGCACCTGGGGATGTGGTTTGGAACCCAAGGGTCCTAATCTTGGGGGACTCTGCAGGCTCTCTGGGGGCACAGTCCCCTGAGAAGCCGTGCATCTTCCCTGCAGAGGAGGGGTTCAGTCACAGCCCCCTCTGTGCCCTGACCCCTGTCCCCTCTCCACACACCCCCTTCCAGCCAAGGCAGCTCAGTCAGGGAACGTGCGTGAAATGCCCTGTGTGAGGAAAATGAACAGTGTTGCTTATCCCATGATAGGAATTTATAAACCTGGGGGCACATTGTGTCTGCAAATAGTTCTCTTTCCTGATCAATTGACAGAGGTTTGGAAGATCCCGCGAGCTTGGCAGTTCTCACCCATCACCAGCACCTTCCCTTAAGCATGTAGGTTTGGGCTCCAGGGCAGAAGGGATTAGCCTGGGTCTTGTCTGCAATCCACTTTCACAATTGAAGAAATCGTTAAAAACATTTCAAGTGACACCTGGGCCAGTTTATAATCACGTCCCTCTTGGGAAATCCCTTGGGGGTAAATGCTAACTTTCTCCAGGGCCCCCTGCTTATGTGGGCGGGGAGATTGTGCCCGGGGTTCCTTTTAAGAATATAAATGTGGATTTCAGATCCATTGGAATCCGTTCAGTCCCTGGTTGATTTTTCCTCTCACTGAATCAAACTTTTTTTTTTTCCTTTCTAGAATATTTTGAAAAAAGAAAAGAAAAGAAAAGGCCTAGGTTGGTCTGTCTGCTGTGTGTCAGCCTGTTTGCAGCTGAGTCAATGAATCCCTCTTTGTTCGCTACTACAAACCCCACTTTGATCTCCCCCCGTCTTGTGTCCATGTGTAGCACTGTACCAGGTAATGAAAGGATTTTTCTTGTGTTTCCGTTCTTTGTTTTCAAGGAACAACAGAGAGGGGGTATTTCCAGCCTAGTGAGTACGTTCCCAGAAGCAAGTGGCTGAGGAAGTGACTGCCGTAGAACGGAGTGGAGTTGAAGAAACCGCATGTCTTACTTAGCTGCTTATTTTCTTTTTTCCCCAAACGGTGACCTACCAACCTCCTCATTACCAGGGTCAATTTCTGTCCTCAGAGACCTGCTTCTGGAGGAGATGGACTTGCAGATCGTCTCAGGATGGAGCCAGTTGGGACGGGACAGCCCTGGGGGGCCGTTCCCTAGCACAGTTCGCAGGAATGAGGTCCATCGGGCCAGTGTTGTCCACACCCTGCTCCACAGACCTCGTTTGCTTGGTTTAACACCTGGCTCAGAGCCATCTGGAAATACCAGTTTTATCACACTAATTAATTAATAATCCAGGGCTGTGACCTCCCTGCTCAGTGGGACCACGATGGCGAAGAAGAATACGGGTGCTTTCAGGAGAGACACCCGCTCTGGGGAGCCCTGGCAGCCTTTCCCACCCTCCGCCCAGAAATGTGTCCCGAAGTCCTCAGCTCCTGGGGTGGGGGGCGTGTCAGCTGTCCCTGCCGCCCTCTCAGGTGTCACCTGCTTCACAATCCTCTCCTGATGAGGTGCTCCAGGACGTGAAGGGGACACTGTGACTGCAGGCAGCCAGCAGAGTCACATCCGTGGGAAGCAGACGTGAGAACCCAGGACAAGGGCTTTGGTCTCAAAGACCAGGAAGAAAGTCAGGCAAGCGCCTAGTCTCAGGACCTTGACCTAGTGGCTGCACAGTGTCCGTTGAGGGTGGCCATGTGTCTCAGACATGCTATGTTTCATGTCCTTCACTGGGCCAGGGGGGGCCAGATGCTCCTGTCCGATGCCCAGGGGTGCCCTACTCAGGGGCAGCTGGAGTGCAGTCTTTGGGGTGAGAGTAATGGTAGCCATCAGGGGCTGGGGAGAGGCCCTCTCCTGCCCAGGGAACCTCTGTGCTCTCTGCCCCTGTTGTTCCTTTCCACCTTCCTCCCTCTCATGGCTATCATCCCGTGCCCACGCCCCTCGTCATTCCTTAGCCTCCAATGGTGTTGGAACCTCCCTTCGGTGGCACTCAGAACTGGCCACGTGCTACTTCCCAGTTGACGGCCAGTGACACCAGCAACAACTTTCCAGAGTTCAAAGAAGGTCTCAGCTTCACTATGTCCTCCGCGCTTCGCGATAGCCACGGGAAAATGGGTAGACGCTAGATCATCTTTCTAAAGAGGCATTTATTAGGTTTTATAATAAACATTTTGCCGTGTTCAGATGTCACATATTTGAAAAAAGGTTTTTTGGTCGTTGATCAGTGTCTAATAAAGCTTTTCAGGGGGCTATACAATCTATAGCACATCGTCACCATCACAAAACCTAGGAGTAGAAAGTGAATATAACGACACCAAGTATGCTAATGTTCTCTTTATTTCAGGGGACGAATAAGCACCTTGCGTCTTTACAGTGATTTATGTTTAAAAAAACCCACATTCAATTCACTCATTCAATTGGATTGTCTCAGCCATCTTTCCAGGGGTCGGGGGCAAGAAAGATTATTTCTAGTTTACATTTTGAGGAAACCGAGGTTTATATACTTGATGAACTGTTAGGCGTCACCAATAACTAGTAGGCTTTGATTTAATTTTAGATTTTCTGACTTTTTTCTACTGTAGACCTCAAATTCCTTCCTAGAATTATGGCTTCTGGGTATAGACACCAAAAACAAGTGTGGGTGCACGTGTGCACATTCTCCCAACACCAGATGCAGCCATTCAGAGATGCACCTTCTCTGTTTTTCCGATGACCTACAGAACACAGGCCCCTCGCCGACCCTCCACACACACCTTTCACTCGTTTTTCACGCTTTTTTTCCTCCAGTTTCTCCATGGAAGCTGATATATCAACACAGTCTCGGATGGCCCCACTATCCCTGGCATCGTGCTGGGGACACACCTGCTGCCCAAAGTCTGCAGAATGTGGCCTGGCTAGACTCGCCTCATGACCTGGAGAAGGAGGGTTTCTGGACAATTTTCCTGATGAATAAAAGTGAGCAACTACGTAATTCTGCGATTGAAGCAAATCCTCACCACAGCTTTTCCTACCTGAAGACTGGTGGTGGATCGTCTCAACAATACAGCCCTTTTACTGAACAGTGGCCACCGATCGTGTCTTATCCACTCAGAGCGCCACAGAGCCCATGTACTGTGAGTTCCTGGAGGAGGGATGGGGCCCTGGGGTGGGGGGGCTTGCCCTGCCGTAGGTTCAGCAGATGGGGAGCCCCAGCGAGCACAGGAACCCATGTCGGGGCACCTGTGCTCTGGAGCCTCAGGTAGGAACTGCAGGTGAAAACAGGAGTGCTGGTGTTCGTGGGACAGTATTAAGGGAGGGCTGGGTTAAACCAGGGTGTGTGAATACCGGGTGATAAGAGAAATTAAATAACATGGTGCTGGACAAGCTGAAGTTAAGAACCAGAGCGTGTATTTCAGAAGCCTTTTGAGTTCTTTTTACTGATGACTGGGAGAAAGACAAACTATCGCCTCCTAGGTCTTCATGTGGAACAAAGGGTAGGTCTCAGTAATTGATGATTTTAAAGGAACAATGAAGGTGGAGAGAAATGACTATTATCAGGCAAGAGAAGTCACTATAGCAGATACAGTGAATCGGTCTCGAAGACTCCCAGTTCTGTTCCAAAGGTGACGATCAGCCTGATGTATGTTCTTGAGCTGTTGTGCAGGATCCAACCCCCTTTGAGTGCTCAACCACCAGGCTAACTGGAGCCTAAGGATTGATGACGCTGACCTTTGCTGACCCTTATGATGTCACTCAACTAGGTACCTGCATGACACCAACCTGGAGTAAGCGTTGCCTCGTTTTAATGCTAATATCTCTGCCCCGAGGGCATGGGTTGCTGCCATATTTGGACATGAAACTTCAGTTGGAGCTGTTGTCACACTGGGCAAGGGCTCTAGGACTCCACCTCTACATGGAAGGTCACACTTGCCCTTTTATGAATGTGCCTGCACCCTGGGCTTAAAACTTCCCTGATTTTGCTGTCCGGGGGGGGGGGGGGGGACAGTGCTTTGAGAGCTCTCTGCCTGACTCCTTATTTGTCACAGATAATAAAGCTTCTGCTTTGATGGAAGGTGTGTTCATTAGCTATGTACCCAAGTGATGGACACATAGAGTTCAGTAACAGTGGCTGTTGGATCAGAGACACACCTGGGGTGGGGGAAGGAGAGAGGGAAAAAGGTGGAAAGTAAGGAGTGAGGGGGAAGGTGGGAACAAGCGAGTGATGGGTGGGGTCATCTCGTGGGAGAATTAATAAAGAGAAACCTCACAAGATGGAGTTGGGAGGCCAGAAGGGGGCGCTCTGATTGCACCTACCACTGGACATCAACACAGATCCCCAGAAAAGAGAAGTACCTGGTATCTCAGGCAGGAAGGGACCCGGCTTTACTAACCCCAGCAGGAGGAAGGGAGACTTTCTCTTTGCTTGGCAACAGCTCAGCCAATGACAAGCCAGTATCCTTCATATGCCCAGTTTCCTCCAATGGACCTTTTGTTTGTGAGAGCCTCTCCCACCTCCCCTTCTCCTCTCTGTGTTTCCTCTCCTTTACTTTACTGGGCTAGTAGGTGGGTCCGCAGAGCTGCCTGTCCTGAGTTACCGTTCCTTGCTGCCCCCAAAGAAACCTGCGTGGCTGGTAAAATAACTGGTTGTTTTATTGGTATAGTTTAACACCTGTTAACCTGGTCCTTGCTGATTTAGGAGGGCTGCCCTGATTTATCCCCAGGGCTACTAACCTCACTTGGAAATTTTAGGTAAAACTAGAAAAACCTGTCTTGTAACTGAATATACTTTCTTCTTGTCTGCAGTTTTCTAACTGAGCTCCGAATACTTTGCCACAGGAAACACTTATGTCACCTCCACCCTGTCTGAGCTGGCCCCTCCCTGGACACAAGCAGCAGGCTTGCCCCTCAGTGTTTTTTCCGTAATACCCTGTCAACTGGGTATTGATAGCGACTTCCCTGGTGGTGCAGTGGTTAAGAATCCGCCTGCCAATGCAGGGGACACGGGTTCGAGCCCTTGTCTGGGAATATCCCACACGCAGCGGAGCAGCTAAGCCCGTGCGCCACAACTACTGAGCCTGCGCTCTAAAGCCCGAGCTCTGCAACGAGAGAAGCCACCGCAGTGAGAAGCCCGCACACCGCAATGAAGAGTAGCCCCCCTCGCTGCAACTAGAGAAAGCCCGCGCGCAGCAATGAAGACCCAACGCAGCCAAAAATAAATAAATTAATTAAATTAAATCGATAAAACAAACCCCAAAACCAAAACTGGGTCTTGCTCATTACCCCGGCATTCTTTATGCCTTCAATCTGCAAACTGTATTCACTAGGATTTAAAAAAAAAAAAAAAAAGCTCAAATGTCCTCCCTTTATTTTTCCACATAACGACCCCAAAATCACATTTATACAGGAAAAATTCATCCCCATTTCATCATGATTCCCTACATGGGTTTGTTCCTATGGCTGCCTCACTAGATGTCAATAATGAACACTGGTTTCTGGAGGCTCCCTGATGTGCTGATTTTAGTTTTTATAAAGGTCTTGAGGAGCAAATGCTTTCAGCATCCAGTTATAAAGGGCAGTCTGGGGGCTTCCCTGGTGGCGCAGTGGTTGAGAGTCCGCCTGCCGATGTGGGGGACACGGGTTTGTGCCCCGGTCTGGGAGGATCCCACATGATACGGAGCGGCTGGGCCCGTGAGCCATGGCTGCTGAGCCTGCGCGTCCGGAGCCTGTGCTCCGCAGGTGAGAGGCCCGCGTACCGTAAAAAAAAAAAAAAAAAAAAAAAAGGCAGTCTGGTGCCGTAAAAAGGGGCACAGACTTGGAAAGTAAACCAGCTTTGCAGCCACCACTTCCCAGCTATGGGACTTTGGGTGAAGCGTCTCACCCTCTCTTGACCTCAGTTTCCACCTCTGTGAAGTGGGGCAATCGTTCTCCCCTCGTGGGACAGGAAGACTCCATGTGCTGTCATAAGCCTGGTGCACAGGGTTCTGGGCCCCCTCTTCCCACCACATTAGGCCAAAGACTAAGGACACCGAAAAACCCCAGATTTGTTCAGTGAATCATTTTAAAGTTGTCAATACCAACGTGACTAAAATTAGAACACAAGTCCACTCTGCGTCATTGTGTACAAAAGGGACGATTCAGAAAACCTTTGGTTTTAGAACAAAAGTCCAGGCGGACCCGATGCCGTAGTGTCACCGTGGTTAAATGGAAGGAGAGAAATCTGGAGGTTAATACAACATCTGATGGGGCTCTTCTGCAAGATGCCAAGCTCTCCAGGCTTGGAGACGCTCATGTTTCTGGCCTTCATGCTAAGAGGCGGGGGTGACGGGAGCCCAGAGGCCTGGGAGGCTCTAGAGCTGATTCCAGCGCCGCCAGACAGAAGCTCTCCTACACCTGCCTTACTTCTGCCTGGTTCTGCTGATGCAGGAAAGCCCTCGGCCCTCTGTTCTGAAGTCTGGTTTGTCAGGGGACAGCGGCATGTCATTCCCAGGGCTGCGATGTGATAAGCAATTTTAGGGCACACGATGGGCCCCTCGTGGTCTGGGCGCACCTGAGCTTCCTAATTTATAAACACAAAGCACTTTCTCATCACCTGTAAGTGCTTTTATAATCTGGCAGATACGCTATTCGTAGAAGCCATTACTTACTTCTCCGTCATGCAATTTGGGGCTGATGCGTCAAAAACGAGGCAGAGCCCTTCTGCCAATGACATGGGACAGATCACTGGACGGACTCGCTCACATGAGCCTGGGCCCCGTGGCGGCATTTGTGGCCGGGGCCTTACAGCCCTGGCTGTCCCCGGAGGGCACTGCCGTCTGCCGGCGTCTGCAGCTGGGGCTTGGGGTGAAGGTAAGGATGGGGGACGCTGTGTTGCAGCCCTAGGTGCAGCGCCGGGATGCGGGGGGCACCCCAAGGGAGGCAAGCCCTGTGCTCATGGAAGCAACGCCCTCCCCGCCGCAGGAGCCCAGGGATGCCCTGCACGCTTCGGCCGCAGGCGGCCTGACACTGATGCGCCTCGGAGAGCGGCCTGACAGACAAATGAAATACACGTTTGCTTCCAGGAGGGCGGGAGAAGCTTACAAGGCACTGAGGTGAGAGACATGGGAATATCCCACAGTGAGACGCTTCAGCTGCCCGCTGCCTCTTCCCACCAGGGAGCTTCTCTCTTCATCAGTTTCCCACACTGGGCTTTTAAAGAAAGACCCCCGACCAAAGTCCGCTGGAGGGCTAGAAGAGCCCCCTATACGCACACGCACGATCTCTCTTTCTCTGAGGAAGGCGGCGGAGCTCGCAGGCTGTGACAGTTACTGCTCTTCGTGAAGCTACCGTGAAAGTCTGCATCCTCTTGGCCCAGCAAGGAGCCACAGTGGGGGTCCTTCTTTATCCAGAAATGAAGTTTCTTGCTTTTCAACAAATGTCTTGACGAAGAGGAAAAGAAGCGTCTTCACTCCGGAAATGAGGCAGGAAAGTTGGGATCGAATGGCACGGCTCCACCTGCCCTAATTGTTGAGTAAGAATGGGTGTGAGCTGGGCTGTGTTCCCATCGAATCCCTAGGTTGCAGTCCTCACCCGCAGTACCTGTGAATGCGGCCTTATTTGGAAATAGGGTCATCGCAGACGTATTCCGTTATAAAGAAGTTGTACCGGAGTGGGGAGGACCCCAACCCGATAGGACTGGTGTCCTTATAAAAAGGGGAAATTTGGACAGAGACATTCACACAGGGAAAGGCCACATGAAGATGAAGGGCAGAGATGGCAGCGATGCGTTTATAAGCCGAGGAGTGACACAGATTGTTAACAGAGCCCCGGAAGCCGGCGGAGAGCCTGGGACAGATTCTCCCTCACAGCCTCAGAAGGAACCAACTCTGCAGACATCCTGACCGTGGACTTCCAGCCTCAGAGCCGGGAGATGGTAATTTTCTGTTGTTTAAGCCACTCCACGTGCGGTGCTGTGTCATGGCGGCGCTCGGACATTCTTAAGAGAATGGTGACCGGGAGCCAGTTCTGGGCCCTCATTTCTGTCTTGGAGAAGCATAACGGCCTGAGAAGCTGTACTTGAAGCCTTGAAGCAGGGGAAGCCTGGCTGATGTGACACACTCCCGCCCCTTTGCTCGACGGATCCCAGCATGCGGGTAGGGCAGGGGTTCCTGGGCTACTCAGACAGAAAAGGACCCCACAGGGCAGAGGATCATCAAGGGAAATCTCTCCTCACTCTGGCAGGTCCAAGATAGGTTTCTGAGTAAAATTTCTTGGGAAGAACAAGTTCTGTGGGGAAGAAATTTGCACGCGATTGCTCCAAGCCAAAGCCTGTCTCGCCTGGGTGATGCGACTTGCCAGGGTCACGCTGCCATCTGCCTCTCGCCTTGTGGTCCAGGGCTCTCTCTTTCCCACCTGTGACCTTGCAGAGGGCTGCTCCATGGGCAGAGGTTCTCCTGGACAGCCCAGGCCCTTTCAGGCGTGAGGCCACACTGATTTTCCTGACGCACAGTGCTCTCTTTCCGATCCCACTTTCTTTCCAGAAGTGCCCTGGACACATCTGTACCACTGATTCCTCTTCTCGTTTCTCCAAATGAGGACACAGCCAACCACCTTCCCTGGTTGGTTCTTCCACATCGAGGACCAAGTGTTTCTAAGGTCACGGTGCCCTAAGGAAACAGGTGGGCATTTATAACCAAATAGATATAAAGTTCCACAAAGCAAATGTTAGTAGTGACCAAAAGCAGTAGAAGCAAGGCCGTCAGAGACTGTGCCTTCCCGATGCTTCCTACAAGACCCACTGCCAACCTTGAGGCTTTAAAGGGTGCTGGGAAAACCCTTCTTGTTCCTAAACATTAGTGCCCCCCCTCACCTCTGAGCCTGTCAAACGGCCCTCAGAAAAAAGCAAGGAGAAGAGAGTCGTCTCAGAGTTTTTAGAATGACTAGTGTCTTGGATTCTCTAGAATGACTGGTGTGAGAGAAGCTTACACACAGTGGCCACTTGATACCTGTGTATTGGTGTAAAGTTGCCAGAAACATCTCCCTCTGGGAGCCCCATCCCCAGTTTAAAGTTCAATGGAAGAGAGTGGCTTCTGAAAGGGCCTGGGCACAGAAGCTTCTGGAGACAGTCTTTTAACTCCCTCCCATCAGCAACAGAAGGATGAGCAGACCAGCTCCTTGCTCCCCGGGGGTTCTGAGGGTGAGATCCAGGCTGGTCCACCTCAAGGCTCCCTGTGTTGGTGGGGCACATGGATGGCCCTGGAGCAGAGGCCTCCGTAGGGATATCCTGGCCCTGCTGTCTGCCAGCTGTGTGGCCTCACACAAGTTCCTGAACTTGACCCTCTGCCCCCTCATCTATAAAATGGATGTAATATCAGCCTTACAGATTGTGTACGGTTCGTGCCCACGAGGCACTTTACACAGTGCCAGGCCGACCGCAGCCCTAAACATACGTTTGTGAAATGAGTGTGTAACGCGAGCAGCCAGCTGTGTGCAGAGAGGTAGCTGCCAGGATGCCTGGGACGTCCTGGGGGAGAAGGAGAATGCTAGGTAAACTTCACCTGAGTGTCCGTGTTTGTTTCCTACCCCAGTTCGTTCAATCAGAACGGGAGTGTTGCGTCAAGCTCACGCCGTGGATCCCTTTTCCTGCTAAAACGCCTCTTCTGAGCAGCTCGCAAGAAAGGCGTTTGAGTGGATGAAGCCAGGAGCCCATTTGGCAAGAGCGCTGTTTTGGAAAATGATCAGCCGTGTGGGCTGGGATGAGATTTTCTGCACATTTTCATGATTTCTTCAGCTTCGTGTACCCTGACAGCAACATTCAGCTGAGGGAAGACCAGGCAGCAGACGGACAGAGATTTTTCTCAAACTTCTTTGTGAGCCAATTTCAAGATAGAGAGAGGGGGAGAAAAACCCTGTTTTCTCTTTTTAGTTTTGAAAGATTTCACATGCAGACAATTTTAAATTTCTTTTTTTCCCCAATGAGATGTCTGGAGATGGCTGTACAGGAATGGGGAGGAATTTGTATTTATCGCGGAATTCTCACCCCAACGCCCCTGCCCTTTCCTATACTTTTCACTGACCATAATTCATGGGGCAGATGGGTAGTGTTTTTGCTAAAGAGACAGAGAGAGAGAGAGAGAGAGAGGCGTATTATGTAAGGCTGTTCAAAATGACTACAGTGAAAATAGGTCTGGATGAATTCCATGAGAGTAAACTCGCAGAGTCGGGAGTTTTGGTCTGCTCAATTCTTAGCCCATGTGGTCAGCCATCCCATTAATTGATTGACTAGCTGACTCATTGACTTATTCAAATATGTACTGAGCACCCAGTACAGCCAGACAACAGGTGTAGGCACTGGGAATCCAGCAAAAAACAAGGCAGGAAAAACTCGTACACTTGTGGACCTGACCTTCTTGGGTCGGGGTGGGGCGTAGTGGCACAGGAGAGGCCACGTTGCAGCCGTGGACACGAGCCACAGCCCTCAGCAGAGGCTGAGGGACTCGCCTGGGACTCTCCATCCCCCTCCCCACGTGCTGCCAGTTTCCTGGCCATGTCTCTGTTTCAGGCCCCATACTCCTGGCTCCCTGTGCAGGTGAAAACCTCCACTGCCTCCTTCTTTTGGAAATCAGACACACCTGGGCTCAAATCCAGGCTCTGCCACTTACCAGCAGTGGCGCCAGTGGGGCACCGTCAGCCCCATCTCTGAGACTCAGCTTCTGCATATGCAAGACGAGGCTGAGAGCCTGCCGCACAGCTGGCAGGAACATCTGAGAAGGGACACAAAGGGCCCCCCCCAGGGCTGGTGCACAGTTCACGTGCGGTGAGAGCCCACCGGGCTTGCTATTCTCTCCGGCGTTTCAGACCGGAGGGACCCAGTGGGGGAGCAAGACCCTCCCTCTTTCCATCTCCTTGGATGCTGGGCGAGGCCTTTGCAGCACAGGGACTGTCACTTGCCCAGAACCCAGGAACAGATGGATGGAGCCGTGGCCGCTGCCCACCCTCTGGGAAGTGCACCAGAACAGTGGTGAGGGGATGCACCCACGTCCCACAGGCTCCCCACACTCCTGCCAGGCCTGGAGAGGTGGGGCGTGGGAGGGAGAAGGAGATTCCACGGCTTTCTTAGTGAGCCGGACCGTAACACCCCTCCTTTGCAGGATGCTTGGCTCTCATGTCCTGGTATCAGTGTTCACATATCCAGGGTCTCCACCAGGGGCAGCACCATGGTCCAGCGGCCCTTACCTTAGAGGGGAGGACCTGGGGGTCCTGGGCTTCCAGGGACACCGAGATTCACCGTCTCTGCCCAGGGAAGTGGTGGAGGGCCCAGATATCCCCCGGCCAGCTCTCAGGTGTGGTTCACGGCAGGCCTCCGGGGGCACCACAGGAAAAGCCAGCAGACATGGAAGACGCTGCCCGGATGTCCCGAACTGACTGACGTACTGCGGGAGTGGGTTAGCGCTGGGCTCCCCCTTCTTGTTGCTTCTCTCCTGAAAAGGGGGTGCAAGGAACACTCTAGCAGATAGTTCCCAGCTCAGGTGGCCAGTGAGTCAGCCCATTGCCTCCTGCAGAAGCCACCCAGCTGGGCCATAAACGGAGGGGCCAGCGGACCCGATCCTGCAGCCCCCGGCAGCAGAGCTCCCCGCCTCGGCACTGGGTAGCCCCAAATTTCCATGACACGAAGAGTCCTTGCCATGTGGGGCGGGGCAGGGCAGGAGGCTGGAACATGCTTGGTGGAGAAGGGACACCCCCTTGGCCCTCCAGAAGTCCTCCAGCAGTCCTCCAGGAGCCACGCCTGTCACCTGCGTCTGCTGCTCTCTATTCGCCTCTGGCCCCAGGCACAAGATATAGGCTTTCGTGTACCTGCTAGTGCCATTCATTTGTTTTAAATTTAATAATATTTATCCTCTGGGAATATCTTCCATCAATCCTAGTTTACAGTGTGCCGGGCACGTGCCAGGGCCTGTGGGAGACGGGGGGTGGGCAGGAAACTTGGTTCTCAGAGTTCTGGAAGGCTCCAGACCTGAAGAGTTTTGGGTTTTCAACGATCCCAGGACTTAAACAGCGACAACAAGAGAATAGCAACATACACAGCAACACAACGGCATCAGCGCTCCCCAAGGACCCGGCAAAGGAGGTGAGTGGCCCTGGAAGTGAATCCCACACGCTGAGCGGCCCCACCCCCTGGTCGGATGAAAGGATGCTTCTTAGGACGATGATATCTTCACAAGCCCAAGCTTTCCCCAGAATTGCTGAGAGGTGCGAGGTGACAAGAGTCAAGATTAGAAAGAAAACAGAAAACCAGAGGGATGATTCCATTTGGAAACAAGGTGTGTCAGGAACCACCCGTGCTCCAATTCAGATCTGGAGACCTCACCTGTGCCCGGAGCTCTTTTCGGGGTGGGTGTTGCCGGCTGCACGGGTGTGCGCCCTGACAGCACCCGCTGCTGCACCCCCTGTTCCTCTCCCCCCCAGCTCCCTCCCTCACCACCTGCAGTGCCCCCTCTGACCCCCTCCCACTGGCATCACCTGCTCAGAGGACTGGGCCAGGGGCTCCCCTCCAAGGGGTGCCCCTGAGTGAGGTGTATCAGGCTTCTCGGGGCATCTGTGTTGCCGAGACCGCTGGATACCGGGTGATCACGGCTTCTCCCAGCTCCCTGGCATCGATTCTGTGTCCCCCACCCCCAACCCGGCCCCGCTCGGTCTGCCCCTGACTGAGTGGTTGGACTCACCACTAAAGCACTAGCCACGAGCACTCCATCTCTGGCTCCACTTTCCAGGGAGCCCGGCTCCTACTAACGGGCCCCACCGACCCATCCATGGAGTCCTGCCCCGTGAGGCGGAATCCCAGAACTTGCAGCAGCTGGGAGGAAGACCTCTGCATTGCAGGAGTCCCTCGAACAACTCATTTAAATTGCGTTACAAACACGTGAAGTGGGTGGGACTTTGCCCAATTTAGAGATGGGAAAACTGAGGGAGAGAGTAGTTCAAGGACTTGACTAAGTCCCCAAAGCTTCAAATGGGCCTGGGGACTGAAGGCTGCTGCTTCCCGGGGAGGAAGAGGAGGGAGGACAGGGGGAGAGGAAGCCCTGGACCTCACTGCCCTGAGTGGCCTCTGGGTCACGAGCATAAGCAGATAACCTCTGTGTGTGTGTGGTGCGGGGGGGAGGGTGCACGCGCTGCGCACGCGTGTACGAGCATGTGCGCACGTCTCTCGAAGCTCAGTGTCTGCCGTGCGGTCACGCCCCCTCGTGGAGCTCAGTACCACGGGGTGAGGGATGCGGCCCGCAGTTCGTGGTGGAAAAGTGCGAGCGGGGCCCTGCTGAGCCCGGCGGTGGGGGCCTGTGAACTGCGTGGGTCCGTCCACGAGAAGTGGAGAAAGGCTGGGGGAGCCCAAGTGTGCTGAGATCCACAGAGCCGGCAGCCTCGTTCACGCAGGCTGTGCCCGCAGGCAGCGTGGGGGGTGGGTCGTCAGGCTCGGGGTGGAGGGGATGGGCGCGCCAGCCTGGCCCGTACCTGGTGCTCACGTCACATCACACCGGGGGCAGGGCGTTTTCACAGGCAGTCGAGGCCCCGTGCGGATGCCAGACGCAGTCATGCTGCCCTCAGAGGGGCGGTGGGCGTCCTAGGTGACTTGGGAGGGGTGAACACACGCACGCCGAGAAGGGCAGCCCGGGCCGTGGCCTAACAGGCACTCAGCCTGAGAAAGGGTTTCTGCGGACACCCTCCCCAAACGCTTCATCCAGGGTCCTACGTGAGAGCCCCTGGACAGGTGGTTTTCACCTTTGAATGTATTTAAGAATCAACGAGGGTGCCTGCGAGGAATTCGGATGCGCAGCCCTGACCTCGGAGATGGGAAGATGGTGGGGAGGGGCGGCAGGGAGAAGTGGGGCTGAGGCAGTGACGTGTTCTCGGTGTTTGAGGGCCCTGTGACACACACAGCTTAGCTTGGGTTCCCCCAGCGCAGAGCCTGCACGTCAGTGATTTGGCGAAGCGATCCCAGGGACTTGGGAAGACATGGAACCCAGCAGAAGGAAGCCACTCCCACCGTGGGCCTCTGGGCTCAGTCCTGCTGCGGGACTGAAAGGGGTGTGATCTCCCACCGGCTCCCATCCCGGACTCCCGATGAGTTAGCTGCCTGGATTAATCAGTATGGGAAACAATTTGTAAATGCAAAACTGTTTTTTGTATATACTGTTGGGATTTGCTTCATTGTTGGACATCAAATGATGCTGTAAGGTTCTGGAGAGTGAATAGCTTGCCACGTTCAGTTAAAAGTGTGCAGTCTGTTACAGGTTGACACATTGACGGACCTGATTTAGGCAGAATTAATGATTCTGATAGTGTAGCTTTAGTCTGCTACACAGGATACTGGCAGCCCGGGAGTTCATAGGTGGACTTGGGACCCAGCAGTTTTGAAACGTGTATATGGAGTTTAAGAAATTTATTTTCTAGGGGCAACCCCCGTCTAACCAAATTTTTCCTTCACCCTATACACTTGACAGCTGAAAAAAACATAGCACGGGAATAATAATGGGTCAAAATTTACAAAATAAAGTACTGTTTTGGTGTGGGGGGAAAAAAACACAACACTTTTAAAGAAACACTCAGGGCGTGTCAACTCCCTCGCTTTCCCACTTGGCCAGGTGAGTGGGCTCCTACAGATGTTCAACTTTAGAGCAGCAGAAATGGACATATATACACTACCAAACGGAAGGTAGAAGCTAGAGAGAAGCAGCCGCATAGCACAGGGAGATCAGCTCAGTGCTTTGTGACCACCTAGAGGGGTGGGATAGGGAGGGTGGGAGGGAGGGAGACACAAGAGGGAAGAGATATGGCAACATATGTATATGTATAACTGATTCACTTTGTTAGAAAGCAGAAACTAACACACCATTGTAAAGCAATTAGACTCCAATAAAGATGTAAAAAAAAAAGAAAAGTCCTGGGAGGGAGAGGAGGAGGTGGGCGGGGCCTCGGGGCAGGTGCTTCCATCTCCTCCCTTGTGCAGCTGGTCGACAAAGCAACGGCCCGGAGCAAAACGTTCGCTGAGCTGATGCGAGGTGGTGCGTAAAAGATGTCCAGCACTGCATCCAAAGGACAGATCCTGTAAACAGTTGGACGTCTGAGCCTGGAGCTCAGGGAGAGGTTAGGCTGAGCTATAAATGTAGGAGTCATCTGGGTATCCATGATATTTAGAGCCAGGGGTGGTCAACGAGGGCATAGACCAGAGAGGAAAAATGAGCGGACCAGGGCTGAATTCTGAGTTTCCCCATTCAGAGGCAATCCGAGAAGGAGTGGAGTAGAAGGAAAACCAGGTCAGTGGGTGTCCTGGAATCCTAAGAGGTTAACTAAAGACAGAAAAATCATCAACGTGTCACTGGTGCGCTTGGCAGGGGTGGTGTCCATGCAGCAGGGGGGAACACCTGACAGGAGGGCAGAGGGGAGGCTGGAGTCTGCTTTTAAGACGTTGGCTGTGAGGGGAGCGGATGTGGAGGCCGGAAGGAGAGGACAGAGGCTGGGCACCTGCTGGGAGGCTGGGGTGGGAAAGTTAGTCACTAGTGTGCGCCAGGAGGTGTTCCCTTTCCTTTTACATTATCTGTTGTTGACTCCAGTGTGATGGCTGAGGACAGGGAGACTTAGAAAGGTTGCATTACTTGCCCATGTTCAGATGGGTAAGGGGCAGAGAGGGGATGTGAAGCCAGGGTCATGGATTCTGAAATCTATTTCTTTCTGTGACCACACTCTCGTAGAAGGGGCAAGAGGCTGGGTGACACCAGCAGGGGGCAGTAGTTCCTCTTCGTAGGAACTTGGGTTCTGGAAGTTCACCTTACCATTCTAAGCTATTTTCCAAAGTGACAAATAACAATTGAGTTTCCTGCCAGTGAAGTTTCTCTGATGGAGCTGGTTATTACAACGTTACTGATGCCTTTGGGACAGAGCGTGATGGAGAGTTAAAAAGCTGGCATTCCACAAGATGTTCTCAAAACCATTTCTCCACGGCCCTCCATCCTCCCACTCCCTTTATTTTCGCTCTGCTGAAGACCTAAGAGCTCAGGCTCTGAGGATCGTTTGTGAAAATAAGGTAAATGGATAAGTTTGTGAAAGTTCTCCACTTGTCTGCTTTTCCCACCACAAATGCTCTCAGGATAATGCTGAGTGAGCATAGTTAGTCCAACCAATGGCAAGTAGCAGTAACGGGTGAAATACAGATTGAGCAAAACGATGGCCAAAAGATGGCTAGTCAGTTATGGACATAGCTGCCCTGGGAACCTGGTACATATCTTGACTGAAGCCTTGAAAACAGAATGGGAATTAAATTCAGCAGATACTCAGGGAAAACAACCCAGAGCAGCTTTCTCCATTTTGAATACTATTCCCAATGATGACCTCTAAGTGACCAGCAGATGTCAGTATAATGTAGGTCTAGCAAGACCCTGCCTCTAAACAATGAGATCTGTTCACAGACTCCCAAGGCCCCAAGAATAAAGGACCGGCCTAGACCCGCAGAGCCATAATGTCTTGTATTCTTGCCTTTGCCATAGTGTGGGCAGGTGTTTGAGAACAGCTTCCTAGTTCAAAGAAAATGCAGGGGACATTCAAAGAACTGAAGGAAATAGAAAGCAAACATTCACTTATATTAATCTCATTCAAAGGTCTTAATGTAAATATACGATATTCTAGAACATTCTAGAAATATGTTTGTGGCCATACGTGGTGTCCACAGCATATGGTTGGTATTTTTTTTTAAATAGGCTAAATTAACATGTATAACATCTTTTTATGCCATGTACATTCTATACATTACAATTCTTAAAAATTAAATAAAGCGTTTTCTTTTGTACAAAAATACTAAAGTTCTTAAGGAAACAAACTGTGTGGCTTCTCTCTCACAAACTTATGCAGCTGGAAACATTTTTACCTTTTCTTTGTGGTGACAGGGGTTTCAGGTTCATTCTTGGTGGCTCTCTCTGAAGCTAGAAAGGGGTAGACCAGTTGCTCCGGTTATACCTTGCCCCATAGTTCTTGCCCTTAGATTTTTCTGGGCCAGCATGAAAGGAGTCAATGCTTTAGGAAGATCAGTTCAGTAAAAAGATGGATAAGATTGAATTATTGCCACATAGGAATTTATACCCAGTGGGGGAAAAATTACACACATAAATAATTCTAGTACATATGATTGATGCTGTTTCTTTACCTGGGATGCTCTATCCCCTCTTCTTCCTTACCTGGCCCACTTATGCTTACGCAAGAAGCCTTCCTAAGCCTCCCCCCCCCACTTTGCCTAAGGGCAGCAATTACTCTTGTACCTGCTTCTCTGTCCCAGGGCCTTCGAGGGGCCAGGGCACAGGACTGAGTGTGCTAGGGGATGGGCGTGTCCACAGCGGCCCTTCATCAGTGGTGGATGGGAGATGGTGAGGGTCAGGAAGGACAACCTGCGGCACATACCACGTGGTCTCCCAGACATGCCCGGTGGGGGTGGGCCCAGGTGCCCACAGTGGTGACGGTGCAATGTGAACGGACTCCCTCCCTTCTCCGTCTCACTCCCCACTCCCACCAGTGCGTCTCGGGATCCCCCAAATAAACCCTTGTCTCAACGTTTGCCTTTAAGAGAATCAAGCCTGGGAACAGGGAACAGTCCCTATCCCAGGACATCCCAGACTTCTTTAGAATTGCCTGTTTTCTGGTCTGTGTCCCTCCCAGCCTACGGGCTCCCTGAGGACAGGGGCCATATCTAGGTCCAGCTCTGTCTCCGGACCATAAAGATCTCTCAATAAGTCTTTACTGACCCCTTGAGTCTTACCAGAACTCATAGTATAATTAGCAGCTTGAAGGAGGAGGACCTTGACCTTCCCAGACCTTCCTTTGCCTAGCTGATTGGAGAATAGTTTCGTTCAAAATTTACTTCTGAGCAAATGAGGCCAAGAAATTCTAGATTTGTTTCCATATATGACCAGTTTTCTTTTTTCATTATCCATCACATCCCAAATCCTCTCTCTTCTGGGTTTGAATACCAACTCCACCACATATCCCATAGGAGCCAGCTTGTTCCTACCACTGCGTCTGTGCACCTGCTCCTCTCTGCCTGGAATGTGCCCCCATGCCCCTTCTTCTTTCCCTGGGATGATTCCTGCTCATCCTTCCAGACTCAGAGTGCATCACGTTCTCTGAAAAGATCTCCTTTATCCACAGGTGAATGTCCCTCTGCTGTTTTCCCATACAACACTCTGTACTCACGGTTAAAAAGGAGACCACCATAACCTAATGGCTGAGGATGCAGACCCTGGAGCCAGGCTCCCTAGTCTTAATCTCAGCTCCATCACCCACCACCAGTGTGACTGGGGCAGCTTAACCTCCTTGGACCACAGTCTCTTTATTTATTATAAAAAACAAGACAGGGCTTCCCTGGTGGCGCAGTGGTTGAGAGTCCGCCTGCCGATGCAGGGGACACGGGTTCGTGCCCCGGTCCGGGAAGATCCCACATGCCGTGGAGCGGCTGGGCCCTTGAGCCATGGCCGCTGAGCCTGCGCTCTGCAACGGGAGAGGCCACAGCAGTGAGAAGCCTGCGTACCGCAAAAAAAATAAATAAAAAATAAAAAAATCCCCAAGACAATAATAGTTCCTGTCTCACAGGGCAGTTGTGAGCTGTTGTAGGGATTAAAGCAGAGACACACTGTGTTGGAAATACATAGCATCGTACCAAGCACATTTAAAGTACTCAGTACGTTATCATTTCATTATGTAAGAGGAAGTGGTGGGGTATTTGTGTGTGTTGCTCAGGTGCTGTGATTTTGCACTCAGTTCCGGTGTGTTTATTCCCCACACCAAGCAATTCTCTGATACCAGCTGCACGGCCTACGATTTAACTCAATTCTGATACTATCTACCTGGAGGTGGCATCAGAGCCCGCAGATTAAGGGCTCAGTCCTACAAGACTGCCACCCCCCCACTTCACATGCCAATCACAGAACTTGTCACCTGTACCTGTGACCAACTGGCTATAAATCAGAAGTTCCCACGACCCCCATCTTGGGTTTCATAGATTTCATAGAGCAGCTCACAGAGCTCAGGAAAACCCATTTACTCGCTAGATTACCAGTTTATTACAACGGATGCCAAAGGACATGAATTAAGAGCCACATGAAGAGGTAACATAGGGAAGTTCCTGAACAAAGGAGCTTCTGTCCCTGTGCAGCTTGGCGCCTGGAACCATAGGATGTGAAAGCCTCCCGGAGCACCAACCTGGAAGCTCCCTGAAGCCTATTCCTTCTGGATTTTATAGAGCTTTCATTACATAGGCACGACTGATTAAATCATCGGCTGTTGGTGATTGATTCAACCTCCAGCCCCTCTCCCCTCCCAGGTAATCAGTGGTGGGAGTGAAAGTTCTAACCCTCTATTCACGGTTGGTTCTGCTGGCAACGAACCCCCATCCCTAGGTGCTTTCCAAAAGTCACAGCATTAACGCAAGCAAACTCAGTCGTGATGGAAAGGGGCCTGTTATGAATAACAAGACACTCTTTTCACCTTTGAGGCTCTGAAGTGATTTCAGGCCTTGAGGAGAAAGACCAAAGATTTTAACGAGAGATTCTCCCATTGCTCTTACGCTCAGGAAATTCTAAGAGTTTTGGGAGCTGAGAGCTAGGAACATTGAATCAAAACCAAAATATATACTGTTGGTCCCCTGGCCATTCCTATCCACAGGTGCAGGACCTGTGGATACAGAAGGCTGAGTGTTCTATGCCATTTGCTAAAAGGGATTTAAGCACCTGTGGATTTAAGTATGTGGGGTCCTGGAACCAATCCCCCCACTGCCGTGGATACCGAGGGATGACTATATTTATTATAGGTCACAGTATCACAGGTGCATTTCTCTGGAAAGCTCCCTTTAATGTGAGAACTTGGTTAGTTTCCCTTTGTAGCCAGGAATCAGGAATTCTGGGGGCTTGGGAGGTAAGAGGTTGAGCTCCATGAAGTGAAAACATATTAACCAAACAGTGAGAAGAACGTGGGTGACACACGTCAGTTTCCTTCCTGTAGGAGCCTCGCTGTCTCACAGCTGAGTCCCTTGGCACGTGCTGTTCCTTCTTCCTGGAGCTGTGTCCCATGGTGTTCCCCTCTAGCTCTGTTCCCTGGGGCGGGACAACTTCTCCTTCAAGATGAGCTTGTGGCACCCACTCTGAAAATGCTTCATTAACACAAAGGTCTGCAGAAGCCTCCCACTGTGTGTCCTCTCACGCTGTGACTGTCTCTGTTGCTACCTTGACAATGAGTTTGCTGTAATTCTTGGCTTTCTCTCTGCCTTTCCCACCAGAGTGTTCAACTTTTCAGTTATAGCTCAGAGTTTATGCTAAGCACCTTCCAACGGTATAATTCCTCCCCCACTGCCACTTCTGGTATTTATGCTCTGCATTGTACTTCTTCAAATGTTATAAACCCCATAGTTATTATTTTTGCTTTTAACAGTTTACTAACTTTTAAAGATATTATATATAGAAAACCTTTTTATACCTACCATTTTCCATTTCTGGAATTCTTCATTCATTCATGCATATCTGACTTTATACCTGGCATCATTTCATTCTCTGTGGAAAACTTCCTTTAACATCTTTGGTTGTTCAGGTGTGCTGGTAAACAAATTCTCCCACCTTTTGTTTGTCTGAAAGTGCTCTTATTTCACCTTTATTTTTGAATGATATTTTTTTCTGGGTATAAAATTCTAGATTGATAGTTCTTTTTTCTGTTCTCTAAAGATGTTGTGTCATTAATAGATGACCTTTTTTGTTTTTCTGATGAGAAAAATGAGGTGTTCTTATTATTGTTCTCCTGTATATAATGTGACTTTTTTCCTCTGGCTGCTTTTAAGATTATCTATAATTGGTTCTCAGAAATTTGATTACGATGGGCCTTGGTATTATTTTTGTGTGTGTTTATTCTCCCCGAGGGTTTGTGTGTTTCTGTTTCTCATCAAATCTGGAAATATTTTGGCCATTACTCCTTCAGTTATATTTTTTGTGATCTAATACCTCTTTCTGCTTCTTCGGAAATTCTAATTCCTTATTAGACCACTTAATTTTGTCCCACAAGTTACTGAATTTTTCTCCAGCC
The DNA here is from genome assembly GCF_949987515.2 of Delphinus delphis. Lineage (NCBI taxonomy): Eukaryota > Metazoa > Chordata > Mammalia > Artiodactyla > Delphinidae > Delphinus > Delphinus delphis. The sequence continues at coordinate 4,468,670 of NC_082686.1, forward strand.
TTTTTTCTTTTTGTCTTTAAGTTTGCATTATTTCTGTTTCTCAGCCTTCATGTTCAATGATCTTTTCTTCTACAGTGTCAAAAGCATAGAATATACAGATGATGAATACTTTATTTTAGACATTGTATTTTTCTGCTCCAGAGTTTCTACTCTGTTCTTTTTTAAATAGCTTTCATGTCTTTACTGAGATTCTTCAATGTTCCATCATCATACCCATGTTTTTCCTTCAGTCTGTGACCACATTTATAATTGCTTTGAAGTCCTTGTTTGCTAATTCAATAATTCTTGTCATGTCTGGGTCTCTTCTTAATGACTGCTTTTTCTCCAGGTGACAGGTCACATTATCCTGCTTATTTGCATGGCTATCAATGTTTAAATTTTATGCCAGACACTGTGGATGCTGGCTTGTTAAGTGTCTGGATTCTGTTATCCTTCATAAAGAGTGTTGAGTTTTGTTGTGGCAAGTAGCTAATTGACTTGTAGTTCTGTACGGTTCTTTTAAGGTCTGCTTTTAAGCTTTGCTTGAGTGGGTGTAGAGTATCTTTTATTCCAGGCCTAGACAACCACAGTTTCTGAGGGTCAGCTGAGTTTCCACAGAGATCTATTCATTCTCGCAAGTTGGGGCTCTTATGTTTCCCAGCTCTTTGCAAGTTCTGGGATCTCTATTTGGCTCACAGCTCCCTGGTCGTCCTTCTTTGCCTTCCTTGTGGAGTTTCACCTACATATCCACAGCTTATTATTCAGCCAAAGTCTCAAGGGGACCCCTACACCAATTTCTGGAGCTCCTTCTCTGTGAAGTTCCCTCCATCTCATACTGTGTGCTACGTACTCTAATTGCCTTAGCAGCCAAACTCTGATCTTTGTCTTCTCTGCTCAGCAAGATTACTGTGCTCTGCTTGGGCTTACCTTCCCTATGCCATGGTCTGGAAAGTGCCTTCAGGCAGAAAACCAGGGACATAGTACAGCTCATCTCATTTTCCACCTCTGAGATCTCAGTCCTGCCATGTCTGATGTCCAACATCGGCAAACAGTTGTTTCATATACTTTGTCCAGTTACAGAGCTGTTGATGGTGGGAGGACTAGTCTGGTGCCAGTTTTTCCCTTTGACTCTTCTGGGTGTTAGGAGAAGAACTGTCGATGCAGAGGCAGGGATTTTAAATCTGTGCATCCCTAACTCTTACCCATTGTACAAGCTCATGGTCAATGCCTGTGCAGTGTGGTAATGGTCCCACCCAAAGACGCCACATCCTAGTTCCCTGGAACCTGTGAATATGTTACCTTATGTGGCAAAAGGGACATTGCATGGGATTAAAGATCTTGAGAGGAGGTGGTTACTCTGGATTATTTGGGTGTGTCAGTGTAATCACAAGGTCCTTATAAGAGAGAAGCAGTAATTGACAGCAGGGAAAGGAGATGTGAAGATGGAACCAGAGGTTAGAATGATGCACTTTGAAGATGGAGGAAGGGGCCATGGACCAAGGAATGCTGGCGTCCACTAGATCCCGGAAGGGCAAGGGAACAGATTCTCTCCTGAAGCTTCCAGAAGGAATAAAACCTTGATTTTAGGTTTCTGACCTCCAGAACTCTAAGAGAATAAATTTTTGTTTTAAACCACTAAGTTGGTGGTAATTTGCTACAGCAGCAGTAAGAAACTAACACAGCACCTTATTTTTATTTGTTCTATGGACTAAGTGGAAAAAGTCCTGAGGAAATTGAGCTTACTCAATATTAATGCCTTGGTGATCATAGCTAGCAATTCCCTCAATTCCTGAAAATTTTTGACTAGTTAGATGTGGAACAAAGTGAGAACCCTTCAAAAAATAAAGAGCTGAAAAGAGGCAGGTAAAGGACCCAGAATGTCAATGTTGATTGGGGAACAAGGTCTGGGAGGAGCTGTCTCATCTTCTCCAACACATGAGGAAGAGGAGGAGATATTTATGATGTGAGATGGATGTGAGAGTCAGGCCTTCCCTGGTGCCTGCTGAAGTGATTCTTCTATAGCATCCATCATCCTAATCTTAGCTGAGTTCCTTAGCCAGAAGGTTGGGGACTTTTATGCAAAAATCCTAGAGTAATTGACTACATTAGCAGGAATGGAAACTGTGGTCTGGATACACTTTAATTTATAGATATATTTAAGTGACTTGAATAAGCTCATACTGAGATGGGATTCAAACCTAGGCCTTTCTGACCCTAAAACTCAGGGCCTGAACCACCATGCAGTTTTGCCTTAGGCCTTAGTAAAGGACCAAACCTACCTGAGCATCTTGGGGACAATCCTCCAGCATCGCCCAGCTTTGCCTGATTGGCTACTGAATGAACAGGTGTGTCCTTGCATGCATCCCTGAATCCTTACATTGAGGAATAAACTACTTGCCTCTTTGACTTCTCCATTTTCCCTCCTTGGAAAGAAAACCCAGGTCTGCTAAAATGAGAAGAACTAATTTATTCATATCACTGAGCCTCTGCCCCTTCTGAAATTCCTCTCTTGGTATCCACTCTTCTGCAGAGAGCTAAAATACTCAACCCAGCAAGGGAATGAAAGAAAAGAGGCCTTAGGGCTATTTTCAGCCTCACCTCTCTCTAGCAAGAATAGCTGGTGGTTTATTGCTAAGAGCCTGGACAACAATTCCCTATGAAGGTCTGTCCCTTTCTGGGAGGCCACGACTCTAAGAGCTCTCACCTGTGGCCTGAGGGTGGCGTGAGCTCTTCTGCCCGGAATTGACAGCTGGCCCCTCAGGACACTTCATTTAAGTCTCAGTCCCTGAGCTAGAAATTAGTCTGTCTTTGTCCACACTTCCTCTGTCCCCAGACTCAGTGTGATTATAAATAGCTCTGTCTGTTCCAGGGTAAGTAATTCAAGACTCATACTCTGGTTGCCATTGGATTGTAATCATATAATCACATCTGTGTGCATTGCACGAGTTTTAAAGTGAAGAGGTGAATATCAGCCTCGTGACACTCAAGACCAGCACCTTGACTAAGGCACTTGTGCTTCTCCTCATTCCCAAAACCTGACATCAGCCCAGATGTTCAGCGATTATGGAATACCGTACATAAGATCCAAACTGCCACTTGGAAAAACTAGGAAAGACCTTCTGGTATGTTGGAAGTGGATCTTTTCTGACATACCTGAAAGAAAGAAGGGTATGGAGCATTTTTTGATTAAGTCACACAGACAGGGCTTCCCTGGTGGTGCAGTGGTTGAGAATCTGCCTGCCAATGCAAGCGACACGGGTTTGATCTCTGGTCCGGGAAGATCCCACATGCCGCGGAGCAACTAAGCCCGTGCGCCACAACTACTGAGCCTGAGCTCTAGAGCCCGCGAGCCACAACTACTGAGCCCGTGCACCACAACTACTGAAGCCTGTGTGCCTAAAGCCCGTGCTCCGCAACAAGAGAAGCTACCGCAATGAGAAGCCCGTGCACCGCAACGAAGAGCGGCCCACCCTCGCCGCAACTAGAGAAAGCCCGAGCGCAGCAACGAAGACCCAATGCAGCCAAAAATAAATAAATAAAATAAATAAATTTAAAAAAAAAAGGCACACAGACACAATGAGTCCTAGAGGGGGCTCTAAGCTTTAGAAAACATGTCACATGCTTGGACTGTGGATGGCAATTTTTAATACTCCTGCATGCTTGACTTCCAAATGTCTCGCTGACGATTTTATCCAGGGCATCTTATGGGGACACACATTCATTTAGTGCTTGCTTTAGCGACCGGTTGCTGCTCAGCTTCTAGGCCCTGTTTCTGGTTGGGGTGAAAAGCAAACAGAACCATTGCTAAGATAATCATCTTTGCTTTATTTATGCTAATTTCTTGTTAACATTTAAAATCAATTTCTTATTTTGATTTGGTATTAAATATCGGATACCCTCCCTTTCCTCCAAAGGGCGGAAATACTAAACAGCTTATTTGGACACCTGATGGGCTCACCCCCACATTTAATGTGAAAAATGATTGGTTAATACGTGTGTTCTTTGAATGATTTGTATTCAAAATTTGAAAACAGTAAGAGACTTGCCTCAGATGGACGACTCAAATGTATTTTTCCTTTATCCATTTGGACGGCTACCTCCACGCTTGATCTTGGAGGATGCCCCTCACTGCAGGCCCTCTACCTCCCTGTCCAGTATAAACTCCCAGGGAGACAAATGCCCCTGGTTCATTAGTTTATTCATGCAGTAAATATTAAGGGTCTATTGTGTGCCAGGCTGTGTTCTAGACACGGAACACAATTCCCTACTTCACGAAGCCTACATTCCAGTGGTTCCGTTTTATAATATCCATACTTCATCAAGGCCAGAATACTTCCTGCCACAACTGCTCTGGGTTGTGGTTGCCTTTGGTCTTTCAACAGCAACCCCATCACCTGAACACCGTCACTGTCACCACCATCTTGAACCTCATGCACTTGTAGTGCACCGACACATACAGGGTTGGGTAAGTCACCCTCACCACTGTGTGCATGGTAACTATGTACACGTTTGCAAGCCCGCACTCTTACTTTGTTGTTTATTCATTCTTGTGTTCATTTCTTTTTGTCCTCATGCCCCCCACTTCCATTCACTGATCCTCCATAGGCAATCACATTTTAGTAATGTGCTTCATGGGTTTCTTTTAATTTGAAGGTCATCTTTTTAAAAGGTGCACTCTTGTTTTCTGGGTACCTATTTTAATTTTATGTAAATGAAGAAGAATGGGGCCTCTGGAGCCAGACAGTTTGGGTTCACATCCTAACTCTGCCACGTACAATCTGTTGAGCTTGATCTAGTTGCATTGCCTCTCTGGGTCTCTGTTTCATTATCTGTGGAGCTGATAATAGGAACCCACACCACTGGATTGTTGTGAGGATTAAATTAGTTAATACGAGTGAGGTGGTTAGAGACATGTCTGGTAGGAGTCATCCTCCATAAGGGTAAGCTACCATTACTACTAACCTTTCTTTAACGGTAGGCTGACTTGTATTCCCCGCCAAATGCTAGAGAAAGAGGCACTGATTAGTTTAGTTGATTAACATTTGTTACTCAGGCCCCTCATTGTCTCTTATTAGCTGATGTGTGGGCCACCCTGGGGTCCGTACCTCAGTCCTGGGGTCAAATAAGTGGCCCCCCTCTCGGCAGAAAACAACTTAATGACATTCCCCGAGCAGGGCTTTGGGGCAGGACCGTTGCGGTTAGAGGTCTGAGTCCAACAAGGTGACAGAAGCCACATGGTGGGTGAGACAGGGGAAGTTTAAAATAAAGAACCTCTAGTGAAATAGCATGTAAAACAGTGACCAGCTTAAACTGGTTTTGCCTCCTTATATGAGTTGATTGATTAATCATACCACGGGTTGTTTTACAGAGGCAGCACTGTGCATGTGCAAGATGGGAAACCAGGTCTCCAGGATGACCCTGGAACCAAGAATCTTCAGTCTATAGAACTCAAAGAATAGAAATGTTGCCGCTGGAACCTTACAAAGCGAGAAGTCCTTCAATAAGGAAAATCTGGCTTCCAGCAGCTTGAGTAGCTTACATGGACTGATTGGAGACTAGCCAGCCAGCTTCCAAGTTTGAAATTCCCCTAACTCCTCAAATTTCACCCAAAATTTCACCCTAGCTCCCTGGGTCAGTGAGACAGATGTGAGCCCCGCCGACTGTCTCCTTGCTGGTTGACCTCTCAATAAGGCTGTTTCCTTTCTCAAAAGCCAGGGCCATAATACTGTCTTTTAGGCACTTCGGGCAGCAAGCCCTGCTAGGTAATACTAGTGATGATAAAAGAGTAACTATAAGACCTAAGGAAATACCAAGAAAGGACAGACTCAGAAGGAGCTCAGACCTCATTGGAAAAGGTGTGGTTCAGCCACTGGACAGCCGGAAGTTTGCTTGTTTGGCCGGGCCAGCGCTGGTCTGGAGCTGCGGGACAAGTGGTAGGACACCCCCCAGGAACTCAGGTGATGTGGGTGTGATGGGTTGAGAGCCCTTCAGAGCAGGAGAAGGCTGCAGAAAAGCTGTCACCAGGCCGAGGCTGCAAGACCTCAGAGGGATGAGTTCCGGACCCATGCCTGGGGCTACCACCACCCAGCCCTGGAAGTCCTCACACCCACACCTCGACCCCTTCTACTCTGGACACAGCAGGGAGCCTCTTCCTTCTATGTGTCCCTCCAGCGCCCTCTACCGAGAAAGCTCAACGTAGTGGCTGCTCGAAAGGAGATGCTGAAAGCAATTCCGTGGTTGGTCACAGAGCACGACAGGGGGGTGTGTTCATTGCTGAGAGGCAGGAGTGTGATGTGGACACACGTGTCCACTCCACGCTCTACTAGGTATAGAAAACATTGCCAGCTAAATCGTGGGGGAATCACCCTCTGCATCTGACACTTGGCCCCTCTGGAAAATTGCTAGACTACGTCCAATATTTATCGAGCACCTACCGTGTGCCAGGCACTGTTCAGGGGGATGTGCTGAGGGGAGACTGCAATACAGGTGGGCAAGGATCTTGTGCTCGTGGGGCTCACATCCTAGAAAGGGAATTGAATAAACTAACATACAAGGAAATCGGTAATCACCAGTGCTGTGTTGGTTACAAGAGGATGGTGGGCTGGTCAAGGAAGCACTCTCTCAGGAGTGGCACGGCCCCTGAGATCTAAACATCAGGAAGGGGCCGGCCAGGTGAAGACACGAAGGAAAGTGTTCCAGGAGCAAAAGCCTGGCCTGAAATGCTAACATGCACCCCTAAAATCCCAAACAGTCATAATCGACTGACCCTCCCCATTTTAGAGATACAAATTATATGTATGAGCTGACAACCGAGTCCATTACTTGACATATATTTATGTTATTTGGATATGCATTTAAAAAGCTTAAACCATGTTGCTGTATTTCCTTAGGGATTCTTGGGTTTTCCGGGTGGAAATTTATTTGTGGCTCAACTGCGGGTCCTGCTCACACGAGGATCTATGGGAAGAGACGAGACGTGCCCTTAGGGTGCCCCCCTCACTCATCCCATGCTCCCAAGGGACAGACATTTACCCATCCTTCCTTCTTTCTTACCACCTTTGTTCTCTGCCTTCCTGCGGGAACCACAGCCTCAGAGGTAATCTGTGCCCTTCTGCTCCTTTGACAGAAACCTCCATTAAGGTTCTTTTCTCCTAAGAACAGCTCCACGATTCGAACTCTCCCTCATCTTTCCTCCCATCTCTTCCCACCGCATCTCGTATCTAATCAATTACCACTGCTCAGACAGCTGTCACAGGGAACACTGGAGCCCATGAGCCGCTCTGCTTCAGCCTATTAGAGGATGAGATACTTTAATGTGTTAGTCTCAGGTGCATCAGGGAACAAAAAGATAATTTTCTACAGTGATGCCTTTGGCATCAACCACAGGCAGATGGAAGAGATATCTGTGGGACAGGGTAGGGGATCTACTCTTCCGTGTATGCTCAAGCCTGGTCCAAAATAAAGCAAAATGAGCTCTTTTTTTCCTTGCATGTGTGTGTGATTCAATGATCTCACTTTATTTTCTGTTCCCGTTAGACTTACTTACTGACACAAAGAATAAATAGCAACAGATGAATGCATAAACAAAATGTGGTCTGTACATACAATGGAATAGTATTCAGCCTTAAAAAGGAAGGAACATCTGACACCTGCTACAGCATGGATGAACCTTGAAGGCAGTGCTCCGTGACCTAAGCCAGTCACAGAAGGACGAATACTGTATGATCCCCTTATGTGAGGCACCTAGAGGAGTCAAGTTCAAAGACACAGGAACTCGGATGTTGTTTGCAGGTGCTGGGGGATGAGGTGTGTGTTCAGCGGAGACAGAGTTTCAACTGGGGAAGATGAAAAGTTCTGGAGACGGATGATGGTGACGATTGCAAAACAGTGTGAATGGACTTAATGCCCCTGAAATGTACACTGAAAATTGGTTAAGATGTTGTATGTATTTGTTATATATATTTTACCACAGTCCAAATAAAGCAGGCAGGACATGAGTCCTGAGGCTGCTGACTGCTGGTTTCAGCTGAAAGAAGAGAAGCGAAGGAATAACAAGTATTTGTTCCACAAATCGGACGGGATACTTCGTGGGGTTGACCTCGAGGTGCTCTAGGGTAGCTCGTTTTCCTGGAACAACTACCGCTTCTTTCTTGGCGACTCTGGCCAGCACTATTTTTTACAAATGGCTTTCTTCATATTCCAATGTGGTCTGAACACAGAGCTCCTTCTCAGCTGGGAAGCGGCGTGGCCTTTTCTTTTTTTTGTTATTCTCATAAGGAACATTTTATTCAATGCTGAAAAGTTCTAAAATCCTATCCATCATCAGTTTCCCAAACTCCATTTTTTTTTTTTTTTTTTTTTTTTTTTTGCGGTACGTGGGCCTTTCACTGTTGTGGCCTCTCCCGCTGCGGAGCACAGGCTCCGGACGCACAGGCTCAGCAGCCATGGCTCACGGGCCCAGCCGCTCCGCGGCATGTGGGATCTTCCCGGACCGGGGCACGAACCTGTGTCCCCTGCATCGGCAGGCGGACTCTCAACCACTGCGCCACCAGGGAAGCCCCAGACTCCATTTTTAAGGCAAGGCTTTCCTAAGCCTGTGGCACAGGTACTTACATACTGGTGGCCTCTGGCATCTAAGAAAAACCCCTGTATATTAAAATAGTATCAAGTTAAGATGATCCTGGTAGATCAAGAAAATATTTGAGAGTTTCAAGAGCTGTGCTTCTCGCTAATTTTGTTTCTTTTTTTTGTTTTTGGCTTTGAAGGTTTTCCCAGCCTAGGTTTTGGCAGAGCAGAAGAGCTAGACATTACGGGGAAGGAACTGCAGGCAGGAGACTGGCTCTGTGGAGTCCTGTGCCTCTCGAATGGTTGATGGTGATTGTTTTGGCGGAATGCAGACTCCACCCCAGTTAGTGGAGCATGCAGTGGGGTACTTCCTTCATTATTGGAGCATCTGAAGAACGTTTGGAAACATAAATGGTAGTTTTTGACAGATTGTATCTCCTATAGAATGTGCTCTATATGCCTCCCCCCAAAAGACTTTTCTGGGTTTCTGCCATTTCCCAGAATGTATATAAAGAGAGGGCTACTCCCTATAATTGCATCCCTCTCTAACATATATAAAACACCTACTTACCAATTAGCAAGCTAGAGAGGGGTGGCCAAATCTTCAGAGTCTGATTGATCCAAGCCATTCCAAAGAACAAGTTTCATTAGGCCCCTGATTACCATTATATCTGATATGATAGAGTATTTCATATTCATCCTATGGAGACATTTGTTGAGTCAGAAGCCTATGTGCTCCTAGAAGGAGTAAAAATAACTAAGATTTAGAATCCTCGAATAAGGTAGCTTTGGCTGCCTAGGTTATTAAGCACCAGGGAAGACATGCTCTAGAAATTCAGGCACTCAGCCAGTGCATTTCATCAGTTATAATTCTCTCTGATTTGAAAGGAGATCCACTTGGAATCAGCAACTGGGTTAGTATCATTTGCCTGTTGTGGACTACACACATTCTTCTTACCTACTTTTCTTGATTTAGAATAGAATTTATAAAATGAAACCCTCAAACCACAGCGTCTCGTCAGACTTGGAACAAGTTCTTTGGTTTCTGTCCGTCAGCCCATCAGATCCACCTGCCTCAGATGCTGCATCAGAACCTGGTGACAGAGGACTGTCACCTGCATCACCCTCCTTGCTGATGGGGTGGCGACATGAAGGTTTAGATTCCAGAGCAGCATTTTCAGAGGGTCTAGCAGGTGGCAGGGCCCAAGTGAGGGTCTGTTCCCCAGGTGGAGCCGTGCTTTTCCCACCAGAGCAGCTCAGGATGTGACTGAGGTATCGCCCCTCTAAGCCTCCTTCCCTAATACAAGGAGAACAACCTAACATCATTATGCATTTATTTCTTGCTTAAACTGGCCAGAGAGCTTTCTGCTCTATACAACCAAATCCAGAGTGATCCAATGTTGTGTATAGATACATATATTTGGAAGTATTAAAAGGCAGATTGGAAAAATGCACACCAAATCCCCAACAGTGGTTGCTTTGCGGGAGGAAAGAACGGGAATGGAGTCAAGGTTGGGGGAGAGATGGACTTTGACTCTGTCTGTGATATTTTATTCATCTCATTAAACATCAAAAGAAATATAATTAATGTTTAATTCCTGATAATAGAGTACGATGATGGAGTGTGGGAGCATTTGCTAGGTTATATATATTTTTCTGTAAATTAAAAATATCCACAGGGGGCTTCCCTGGTGGCGCAGTGGTTGAGAGTCCACCTGCCGATGCAGGGGACACGGGTTCGCGCCCCGGTCCGGGAAGATCCCACATGCCGCGGAGCGGCTGGGCCCGTGAGCCATGGCCACTGAGCCTGCGCGTCCAGAGCCTGTGCTCCGCAACAGAGAGGCCAGAACAGTGAGAGGCCCAAGTACCACACACACATACACAAAAATCCACAGAACCGCAAAAATTAAATTCAGCAAATAAAGCATGGGACGAGAAAGCATAAATCATGCTTGGTGTGGTGTGGTGGGTGGTGGTGGTGGAAGGGGAGTGACCAGTGAATACTCACCACTGCATGCCTTGCACAGTCTACCGTATGCAAACCTCAACCCTAGTTGTGCAGTGCGGAACCTGCACAGCTGCACTCAGCAGCCCTGAGTTAGCTAGTTGGCTGCAGGGAAGGGCTCTATGCACAAGTTGCAGAAGGTAAAGTTGACACATTAGATTGTCACTGGATTCTGGGGTTGTGATTACCAGGTCAAGGTGCTGAAGATTTTCCAGTGGAGGAATGACTTGATCTTAATGTATATGTTTGGAGGATTAATCAGGCATCTCCATGCAGGATGAATTGAGGGGAGGAAGTGGAAGCTGTGGTGCTAGTCAGATGATGGAGGGAGAGCCTGGGCAGCTGCATCACTCTGACTGGTGATTAGAGAGTTAGGTTCAAGCCGAGTGACAGTAGTCAAGTCAAAAAGCTGTGTCCCGAGCCAGGAGCCCCTTTTCTGCTCTCTCTCTGAGGTGGCCTCTCGGTCATACCCACAGACCCGGGAGCTGCTTCTGGAGTATCACGCCCTGAGCGAGTCACTGCCCTGAACATTGTGGACCAGGCTCTTTACTAAATACCAGCTCTTCTGCCATCTCGGATGAAGCTGACACAGAGCGTTTGTTCCAGGCTCCTTCTGAGGACTCCAGCAGTGGTTCTTCAGGGACTAGTGTCCAGGGCAGTGAGAAGCGAGGTTAGGGGACATTACTATCCCATTTCACTGATGAGGAAACGGAATTCACAAAAGGACAAGGGCTCCAGAGAGGACACATCCAGGAGCAGCAATGAAAGCTTCATAGAAATGTGAAATGACTATGTCCAGAGGATGACTTTAAACCACGTGGTGTCACTGTGAGGAGTGGCATGGTAACTCGCCCCACGTCAGCCAGGGCTTCTCTATCAGCTGCCTTGTCTCATACGTTCACGTGGAATCCACTTCCACTGATGTTCTCCCAGAGTTACAATGCCGATGCAGCCCTCACCTACTTTATTAGAGAGTCTGGGTGTCATCTGGGTCTGACAGGAACACGCAGGATCGCTGAAGCCACCAGAGGCCTGGAGACAGGCATGGCTTCTCCCCCAGAGCCCCAGAAGCTACCAACCCTGCCAACACCTTGCTCTTGAACTTCTGGCCTTATAGTCCTGTTGTCTTAAGGCCACCCTGTTTGTGGTAATTTTTTGCAGTGGCCCTAGGCAACTGACACAAGCAAGATGCAAGATTCTCATGTGATCTTATGTTAAAACCTACATCCTCAAAGAAATCTGCTCTGTGGCTCTTGCTTTCGTGACTGGGGGTAAGTGTTTATTCTCTAGCTGTAGAGATTTCTCCATGGCAAATGTGGAAACCCTTGTCTTCATCCCAATCTGTGCCCTTCACAAGGGAAATTCAGAAGGCTTCTCAGAGCTCATTGCTCTGGGCTTTTCCATGCTACCTCCTGTTACTTTCCTCCTACACACAGCGGTCCACCTGCCCTCAGGAACCCAGTTTCTGGGCGTGCAAATCAGCAAGCTACTCACTGTTAAATCTCTCCCATGAGGGTTCCTCCTCTTGGCTTTAGCTGAAACCTGCTTCTACCTGAGGACAAGGTTCCCGGACACTCAACCACTGCGCCACCAGGGAAGCCTCTTTTTTCTTTTTAAAATAAAACATTTATTAAGCCCTTAGCATGTGCCAGGCATGACAAAAATCAGTAACAAAGTAATGGACGGTTGTTGAGAGCTTACCTGGGCCAGGTGCTGTAGCACTATACGACTTTAGCAACAATAAAGCTGTGGAAATACCAGCTGACATTTACTGAGTGCTTACTATGTGTCAAGCTTTGTGTTAAGTGATTTTAATAATAACAAAATGATAAGAAGCTGATAGCCGCTGCTGCTGTACCAGGCCCCTCTGTAGCCCCAAAGTGCGTGCGTTATCCCACTGAGTTTTCCCAATGACTTCTAATTTTTTTTAATAGTTTAAAAAAATTTTTTTTATATTTTATTGAGGTGTAGTTGATTTACAATGTAGTGTTAATTTCTTCTGTACAGCAAAGTGACTCCGTTATACATATATATATATATATATATATATATATATATATATATACTCTTTTTCATATTCTTTTCCATCATGTTCTGTCACAGGATATTGACTAGATTGATAGCTCCCTGTGCTCTACAGTAGGATCTTGCTGTTTATAGGACCTCTTTTCCATTTGCACAAACTCCTGAACTACCTCAAGCACGTCTGTCATTTCAATAATGACCCCTCCCGGTAACTCCCCAAACTGCATTTACGTCCTGGACATTTCTCCTAAGTTTCTGCTGAAATGAGCCACCTTGGCCCACGAGACAACTCCATCTGGTTGTTCCATGGGTGTCTCAAACTCAAGTGTGTTCAAAACGAAAATAAATTCCCTGCCCCCAAAGCCTGTTTCACCTCCTAGAATCTTTTCCTCAGAGACTACAACATCTGTCAAGTTGTCCAAGCCAGATGCCTGTGTGTCTTCCTTGACTGCCGTCTCCCTCCCCCACCTCCCAAATCCAATCCGTCCCCTCGCGTTGTTTCTAGAAGTATCTAGTTCTCTCCATTTCCGCAGCAGCTACCCTTTTCTGCCATCTTGGACCTGGATTATTGTGACAGCTCCTAACCACGGTTCCAGACACGAACCTTCCCAATGCGCTTCTCTCTGCAGCCAACGGTCTATTGAAAATGCAAATGTGTCCACGACTCGATTTGCTTGAACCCTTCAAAGGCCCCTCAACCCCCGTTCATGCCGCGGGACACCTTCCTCCCCAGTGCACCTCTTGCTTCTAGAACTTGGCCCAGGGCACGATGCCCATCCTTCTCATTCTCGTTCTTTCCCTCCCTTCGTCTCTCTAACTGCTAAGCTAAGCCTTTGTCCTTAGATTTTCCACTGCCTGGGAAACCTGGCTCTCCCTCAGCCCCCATCCTTTGTTGACCAAGCCATCCCTTATCATCGGTCCATCAGGACCGACTTCAACCTCTCTCTGAAACCGTCCCCAGCCCCCCAAGTGGCGTGCTTCCTACTTACCTTTCTGGAACACTTGTGTGCACTTTACCAAAGTGTCTTCACATGTTGCACCCCCCTCTATTCTGTCAGCTGTAATCTGTCACCGTGTTTTTTTTTTTTTTTTTTTTTTTGCGGTACATGAGCCTCTCACTGTTGTGACCTCTCCCGTTGCGGAACACAGGCTCCGGATGCGCAGGCTCAGCGGCCATGGCTCCCTTGCCCAGCCGCTCTGTGGCATGCGGGATCCTCCCGGACCGGGGCACGAACCCATGTCCCCTGCATCGGCAGGGGGACTCTCAACCACTGCACCACCAGGGAAGCCCTGTCACCGTGTTTTGTCCTCTGTTCTATCCCTGGTGATTAGCACATCACAGTCATTTAGTATGTATCTGTTCAATGAATGAATAAAAGGGGTTTGTGAGAGTTAAATGGGATACTGCACACGGTTCATACTCAGCTCTTGCAAAAACAGGTAGATAGTTTGACTATTTGAGATTCTTCGTGTGAGATCATGTGGTGTTTGTCCTTCTGTGTCTGCTTATTTTACTCTGCATAACGTTCTCCAGGTTCATCCATTTTGTCCCATAAGGCAGGATTTCCTTCTTTTTTAAGGCTAAGAGTAGAATGGTGGTTTCCAGGGGCTGGAGGGAGGGGAAATGGGGGACATTGGTCAAAGGTATGTGCTATCAATTATATGCAGAATCTAAAAAAAAATAATACAAATGAACTTATTTACAAAACAGAAACAGACTCACAGACAGAGAAAACAAACCTATGGTTACCAAAGGGGAAAGGGGGGAGAGGGATAAATTGGGAGCTTGGGATTAACGTATACACACTACTATATATAAAATAGATAAACAACAGGACCTACTGTAGAGCACAGGGAACTATGCTCAGTGAACTGTAATAACTTAAATGGGAAAAGAATTTGGAAAAACAATATATGTATAAGCGAATCACTTTGCTGTACACCTGAAACTAACACAACATTGTTAATCAACTATAGTCCAATATAAAATAAAAATTTAAAAATCCACAAAGTTTTGGTTACACAAGAAGAATGAGCCTCAGATCTCCACTGTATAGCCTATAGTTAATGATTCTGTAGTGTTTACTTAAACATTTGCTGAGAGGGTAGATGTTACGTGAAATGTTAAGACAGCAGGAGGAAACTTTGGAGATGATGAGTATGTTCATGGCATTGATCTTGGTGATGGGTTTGTGGTGTATCCTTATCTCCAAACATTAAGGTATATATTAAATATGTACAGCTTTTTGTAAGTCAACTCTACCTCAATCAAATTTGTTTTAAACAGGTAAAGGTATTATTACTGTGAAGAGTGATGATCCGAAGCCCAAATGTCTGGGTGCAGTACCACCCAGGCCACGGCGTTCAGTGGGTGCATGAAGGTTGCAGCAGGACTGTACCTTCCAGGGCTGCTCCTCTATGATAAGAGTCAGGACCTGCAGTAGCTCCGTTGCCCTGACAAAGTAGTTCAAGTCATAGTTGGATGCAGTTTCCTGTCACTCATGGGAAATGTCACTTCACTTTACATCAAAGTGTGCGCCAGCCACTGCTCAGGGTGATGTTGAATCCTTGCAGGCATGAGCGCTGGGAATGGGGTCCAGCCTCAGAGAAGACACTGTCTTGGGCTCTAGTGAGGGGCTGACCTTTGCACCCTCAGATGGCCTTGAGGCCGGTGGGGGGTTGGGAGAACTAGAGCCACTCAATCAGGAACGCTGAAATTCAGTTTCAGGAAATTTAAAGACACATTTTTAGGACATTGTTTAAAGACGCCCCACAATTCTGTTTGGAAATAATTCTCTCTGACCTTGGGCAGATTTCTTATATTTTCTCATTCTCGGTTTCCTCATCTGTAAATTGGGGGCAATTTCTAATTATCTCAGAAGGGCACCCTAAAGAGCAAAAGACTGAAAGGACACATCGTACCTTTTAGCTGATTCGTGCCAGGCACCTAGCTGTTTGCTGTCAGCTGCAGACCAGCACAGCACTGGGAGCAGAGCCCGCACGTTCGTGGAGTCCAGGTGACCCATAGTGCGCCTGCTTGCAGGGAGCATTGGTCGACTCGCCTCCTTAACATACAGGGTGTCTTAGCTTGCAGTTTGGGCCACAAAAAGGAAGGATGAAACAGGATGAAGACCAGCTGGGCTGTTGAGTTAATTAGTGGTAAGAGATTTCCCCACTCACAAGGAGGCAGGTTGCAGACCCTGGAACCAGGCTGCTGGAGCTCCATCGTCCCCAGGCTCCAACTCCGGGCCAAAATCGGTATGCACGACTCCTGTTGGCTACTGTAGGTTCTGTTCATCTTTATTAATCTGCTTAGAATTTCCCACTCATTTCTGGCACCTGGCAATTTCTCCTTTGAGATTGCTGTGTATTTTAAACAAAGAATCATTTTTGTTATATTGTATCCAGCATTTCTCCTTTGTTTTTGTGTAGCATGTGGTAGAACTACACCACAGTTCTCCACATTGCCAGAAATTATTCTCCTTTAACATCCTTAGTGTTGTGTACGCAAGCCAGACTTGCTAGAGGTTAGTCTATTTCACTGGTCTTTGTGAAGAATTAGCTCTCAATTTTACTTATCAATCTGCTAACTTTTAAAGAGGGGCTATTTTTATCTCATTATCTCCATTAATTCTTTCCTTTAGGTTTACTTAACGTTTAATTGTTTTGATTTCTTTAGTTGAATACTTGCCTCATTTATTTTCAATCTCTGTAGTTTTCCAATAAAGCCGTAATGGTTCTTTGAATTACGGATTTTCTACATCCTATAGGTGTTGATAACCAGTGTTCACATAGCAATTTCCTTTCTACCACGGGAGCTATTTAGCAAACTGCTTTTAAGGTTTCCAATTGACTAGACTCTTTGGGGGTGTTCGTTTAGAATATTTGACATTATGATCAGAGGTCATGCTAATGTAAGATTTCTACTGTTTGGAAAATAGTGAACTTTTTTTTTGGAGACAGCTTTTCTTTTTGATGTGAGGGGAAAAGATGGAGAAGCTAAAGTTAGACTCAGAAAGGAAGGGGAGTATGGAAGGAAGGGCAGGAAACCCTGGGAAGAGAAGCATATTAGGTTCACCTCCCAGTGGGCGCCGGCAGGTGTGGAGATAGAGAACTTCCAGAAGGAGATTTATCCCATAGGCTCCGTTGTCAGTGTCATTGCAGGAAGTGAGGGAGAGCCCAGGGCTCAGCTGTTTCCTTCTCACTCGTTCCTTCTGAGCTACATGTTCTCAGCTCACTTCAGTGTTTCCTGGTGCCGGACGCTGTAGGAGGACACAGATTGCAGCCAGGTGAGGGACCGACACCCACTTTCCCCAG
The DNA here is from genome assembly GCF_949987515.2 of Delphinus delphis. Lineage (NCBI taxonomy): Eukaryota > Metazoa > Chordata > Mammalia > Artiodactyla > Delphinidae > Delphinus > Delphinus delphis. Next base: position 4,485,561 of record NC_082686.1, read on the forward strand.
GCATGTGTTACTGGGAAATGGCCACTTTTCCCACTGTGTTCCCTGCCTTGCTGTAGCAGGAAGACTAAAGAGACGGGAACTAAACATTCCTGCAACACAAACCCACCTTGCAGGCACCGTGTATACTGGACTGGACTCTGTCACTTGCTATGTGCTACACCTGTAACACAGCAGCGAACGATGCCCTTCAAGGACTCCGAGGCTCTGCACCTTTCTGAAGGGCAGGAATAAGTCCAGCATAGACTTGGAGAGGCAGCATAGCATCACAGAAATCTTGAGAGTCAGACCAGCTTGGGCTCACATGCACATCGATTGTGCATTAGCTGTGTGACCTGCTGAGGGTCCTGACCTGGTTTTCCACATGTAAGGAGATGTACCTCATAGGGTCAATGCAAGGAGTGCTTGTCTAGGCTTGTGGGAGCACACTCAGCACCTTCTTCGCACGGGATCAACATTAACCCCCCTGGCAGGTGCTTCTTCCTTGACCTCCCTGTAGCGGCGAACACTTCCGTCTCTGGAAGATCTCTTGCATCCAGGCCACCCTTTCCTGTCCCTGCAGCTGCTTCTCCTGTGCCCTTGACTGGCTCTCCAGCCCTCTAAAGGCAACTCTGTCAAAGATTTGCCCAGGTCCTCCTCCCTTCCCCTGCCACGTTCTCCTCTCCACTCTTAACTTTCGCATTTTGTTGGAGGACTCCGAAAGTGGTATCTCTCGTTCTGATTTGCCCCAAGAGCACCCCCCTCATTTCCAGTTTCCCTTCTGGCATCTCCATTCCTGCAGTCTGGGACCAGCTTCCTCCCGCTCTCCTGGGCCGGAAACCTCTGAGTCAGAAGTACTTAGCTTCTTCCTCCTTGTGTGTCCCACATCCCATCAACTGTCACATGCTCTTGAGCCTCATTCTGCAGCCTCTCACATCAGCCATGGCATCTGTCCTCTCTTTTCTATTCCCATCATCATCTCTGTAATTCAGATCCTCAGTACCTTGCATGTGGACCCGGGCAAACACCTTCTCATTTGTCTCAGCTCTCTGGTTTCTTCCTCTCCTCCACCCTACACACTGTGGTTAGGCGAATCTTTATGAAGTATGGCTCTGATTTCATGGGCTCCTTGCTCATGCATTTTTAGTGGGTTCCCATTGCCTACCAAACATGGCCACGCTCCACAGCCTTCCATTCAGGTCTTCTGGATTGGAACCCCATTGCTGAGTCCAAGCTGTCCCTCCGTTACTTTCTTCCAGTGTCTGTGTTCCAGCTTCAGTCTCCTTGTTCTCTCCAACACATCTCAAGCTCTATTCATCTGTGCCGTGGTCCTCACTCTTCCGTCAGTGCATCCCTTCCTCCTGTAGATCGCTCTCCAGCTAACCCACATAGAGACATCTCCCTCCTTGGGTCCTGCACAGAACTCATCTTGCACTTCATAGAAGGTGTCAGGGTGTAGAGAAAAGACAATGCACTTGGAACTTGGTCATACTTAGGGTTTTTTTAAAATTAATTTTTATTGGAGTATAGTTGATTTACAATGTTGTGTTAGTTTCTTCTGTACAGCAAAGTGAATCAGTTGTACATATACATATATCCACTCTTTTTTAGATTCTTTTCCCATATAGGTCATTACAGAGTGTTGAGTAGAGTTCCCTGTGCCATACAGCAGGTCCTTATTAGTTATCTATTTTATACATAGTAGTGTGTATATGTCAATCCCAATCTCCCAATTTATCCCTATCCACCCTTTCCCCCTTGGTAACCATAAGTTTGTTTTCTACATCTGTGACTATTTCCGTTTTGTAAATAGGTTCATTGGTACCATATTAACTTTGTAACCCAGTTTTGCCACCATTATCTGTGGAAACTTAGGAAAGTTACTTTCCTTCACTGAATCTATTTATTTACCAAAAAAACCCAAGATGTTATTTCATAGTGCTGTTGAAAGAATGAAAGAAGATATCATGTAAGGCACAGAGCACCCAGCATGTTAGTTTCTTTCTCTTATGGAATCTTTTATTTCTTACTTGATATTGTCATTCAGAGGCATCTTGGTCTCCTCTAAATCAAAGTATGCATGCAAATAACTTAGCCCAGAGCCTGCCACATGCTCAACAAATGTGAACTGTTTTGTTGTTATGGATTTTGTTATTGCTGGAGCATAGGCTCTATAACTGTGAAGGTTGTGCTTTATTTCCTGTGGTTAAATAAGAGAGAAATTAAACCTTATTTGAAAAATAGAAAAACTTTGGTGATGTTCATGAATGTATTGATGTTTTCAAATTTGAATATTTGTATTTGAAATTCTAACTTTAATTCTGCCTAAATTTCTTGAAGTTTATTTTCCTCTAAAATCACTGGGGTCGATAATGCGCCCCAGGTTCACCTGCAGTACCATCATAGCGTGAAGCCATAGCTAGGTCGTTATCAAAGAGCAATTCAGTGTATTGCTAGAATTACATAACTATAGAACAGTCATGCACTATTTAAACAGAAATATCAATGTATGTAGGCCCAAAGACATTCTTCCCTGATATACCAAATAGTTCTTATTCTTCTAAATTCTTTGATTCCCAAGGGCTAGAAGAGGGAATTCTAACCAAATAATTGTTTGCTATAAACATATGTGTTATCTCAATTTCATTTTAAAATACCAAGAATTTGAGGTGAAAACTGTTGGTTTTCTTTTTAAGGTGTGATGCTCCATTTTTGTCCAACCTGTTATCCAAAACTCAAGGCAGCGGCCTCAAACCGTCTTTGAGGTTGTGGTTGGCAGAATAATGGTACTCCAAAGAGGGCCCTGTCCTAACCCTGGACTCTGAGAATATATCACTTTACATGGCAAAGTTGAATTGAGGTTGCAGGTGGAATTAAGGTGGCTAATTGGTTGACCTTTGAATAGGAAGTTTATCCCAGATTACCCAAGTGGACCCAATGTAATCACATTTAAAACTGGACCAGAGAGTCAGAATCAGCAACAGAGAAGAAGATGTGACAATGGACACACCGCCAGAAAAGAAAAGCTGGAAAAAGAAAACAAAACAGATTCCTCTTAGAACTTCTAGAAGGAATCCAGCCCTGCTGACACCTTGATTTTAGTCCAGTGAAACCCATCTGGGACCTCTGGCCTCCAGAACTGTAAGATAAGACATTTGTGTTGTTTTAAATCACCATATTTGCAGTAATTTGTTGCAACAGTATTAGAAAACTCATACAGACGTTGATACCAGAAATGTGGTGCTAATGTAAAAAAGAAAAACACGTATTTTTTAAAAAACTATAAATGGCCTTGGAATTGGGCAGCGGGCAAAGTCTAAAATAATTGTGAGGGAGATGATGCACATAGAAATAGAGACGTTAAGGACTGCCAGTGAGGACTCAGCAAAGAGTGAGAGGACTCAGCAAAGAGTGAGAAATATAGTGGAGAAACACATGTGAATCATCACGTACAGACTGATGGTAGAAATATGGCTGTTAAAGGTGCTGCAGGTGAGGGCTCAGAAAGAGATGAAGAGTATGTTATTGGAAACCGGAGGAAAGGAGATCCTTGTTATATACTGGCAAAAAGCTTGGTGAAATTGTGTCCTGAAATTGTGTGAAACGCAGAACTTGCAAAGAATGAACTTGGGGATTTAGCTGAGGAGATTTACAAGCAAAGTGTTGATGGGGAAGCCTGATGTCTCATTGCTGCTTAAAGTAAAATTCAAGATGAATGATATAGATTGAGTGAAGAAACGTTAAGTGAAAAGGAATTGGGACTTGTTGACTTTAAAAATGCTCACCCTATCCACAATGCAAAAGATGCTAAAATTTGCTGTCAGAAGAGCATTCTTTAGAAAAATTTGAAGGTGTGGTTATACAACCTTTTCCTAATATCAAAAGACTGGAGTATTTAGTCACACAAAAGTTTCTTTGAAGAAATCAAAAGATTGGAGTATTCAGTCACACAAAAGTTTCTTTGAAGAGGTTATGAGTGTGACTCACAGATCCCCTAGATCTAATCAGGGCGCATCTAGAAAGCCGGCAGCATTGTCCCACAGCCATCTCAGCGGAAGCTGAAAATAGAGATAGGATTATCTAGGAAAGACTTGTGGAGGAGCCTTTTGTCTGATGGGATAAATCCCCATGATATATAAGGGAGATCCACAAAGTTCTTGAGAATCTTATATGAGGAAAAACACTGCCAGTTTGGACTAAAATGCCCGTTTGGAGAGACAGTATGGAAGTTAAAAAAACCAAACAACAACAAAAAATACTATTGATCCTGCAAAAGCCCACAGGCAAGAAACAGGCTTATAAAACTATTCAGCCTGCTTTTCATGAAAAAGGAAGGATGGCTCAGAAGGGGGAACCACAAGCTCGGAGGGTGGGATGAAGCGCCACAGGGATGGTTCCCACGTGTTCATAGCTCATGAAGCTTGTCTGACTCCTGTGACTACTTTTGTTCTTTCCATTTTCACCCCTTTTAACTGAATGTCTATAACTGGTATCTTATGTTTGTCTCATCATTGTATATTGGGAGCAGATAACTTGTTTTCCGGTTTCATGGATCTACAGATGGGAAGGAATTCTGTCTCTGGATGGATTATGCCCCAAATCTCACCCATATCTTGTTCTTAGATGATGACATTTGGGACTTTTGGTCCGATGAGATTTCGATGAGATTTTGGAATCTGAGCTGAGTTTGTTATGAGTTGAGACTTTTAGGGACATTGGGACAGGGTGAATGTACTCTTCATTGTTACGTACAAATAAGGCAGGCTCTAACAGAACTGGTCAAAAATGAGGCTGTGCGGTGCAAGATTAGGGATCACGGTAATGATCAAGTAAAAGGGTTCAGATTTCACTCTGCGTAAAGTGAGGAGTCTCCGTAAAGGGCAGCATTAGACAGGAATGGGATATGCAAAGCCAATGAAATTTTCAAAGAAACAACCTTCTGTATCCAGACCTCAGTTCCAACCTTAGAAAACAATAATCATTATTTAAAAGGAAGTGGCTGGAGTGTTGATCTCAAACCCTTAGACTCTTTAGACTCTTGCCTAGGCTTTTCCTCTGTCCAGAACAGGTGCTCTGGTCCAAGAGCACTGAACGTCTTTTGGAAACTAAGCAAGAGCCCTTTCATTATGACTCTCAGAGAAGGCAGATAGTGTGATTTTGATAATAACTATTAAGTTAGGATCTGGAAGTCAGGACTGTGGACTCTGAGCTTCAGGTCCCCCATATAGACATTCCTGAATTTGGGATGGAGAGCTGCCTTGCTGGTGTTCTATCACTTCATGAATAATGCATTTTGCAAACTTTCTTGTCATGCCTTCCTAGATGGAAATCTAGTTGATTCCCAGTACTGTTGTCAAATGTATGCTTAGTTAAAACTCTTGTATCGATCACGTGAATGGAAATAGGGGTCTTCACCATGCTTCTCACTCTTCTCCCCCCACCCCACCTTCAGCGACCTCGTCTCCTTCTGTACTTGTAACTGCCTCTACCAAACTAATAGCTCTCAGACGTCTAGATTTGGTCCAGGCTTATAACCTGCATAACATGCTGAATCTCCATCTGGAGACTAGACGATGCCCTTCCAATTCAAGCTGCCTCGACATGCACACTCTACCTTCCCCCGAAACCTGCTTTCACCTTTATCCCCTGATTCCCTCATAAGTTAGTTCTCCATTCACAGAACAGTCCAACTTAGAACGTGATCTCAATCGCCTTTTCTCTTTTATGCAGTTTGCTCAACCAGCCCCCCAGTGATCTCTGGTTCTTAAATCTCCCTCAGTCCCAAACTTGTTGCTCATCACCACTGCTTTAGTTCATGTCTTCATCATTTGTCTCTCACTTTTTATTGAAGTATAGTTGATGTACAATATCATGTAAGTTACAGGTATACAATATAGTGATTGACAATTTTTTTTTTTTTTTTTTTTTGCAGTACGCGGGCCTCTCCCGTTGCGGAGAACAGACTCCAGACGCGCAGGCTCAGTGGCCATGGCTCACGGGCCCACCCGCTCCGCGGCATGTGGGATCCTCCCGGACCGGGGCACGAACCCGCGTCCCCTGCATCGGCAGGCGAACTCTCAACCACTGCGCCACCGGGGAAGCCCGTGATTGACAATTTTTAAAAGTTATACTTCATGTATAGTTATTATAAAATATTGGCTGTATTCTCTGTGGTGTACAGTATATCCTTGTAGCTCATTTTAGACATAATAGTTTGTAGGTCTGTCTTCATCATCTCTTGCCTGGACTACTGCTGTAGACTCATAAATGCTCAGCTAGTATCAGCCATCGGCACCCCCAACAGTCCTCCAGCCCACATCTGCAGCGGCTCATTCCTGTCCACTCCTGTTCTTGGGTCAGTGGGGTGGTCAGTCAGCCCTGACTCTGGCCACATGGATGTAGGGATGGTGACATTTCCTTGATACCTTTTTTTTTTTTTGCTGTATGCAGGCCTCTCACTGTTGTGGCCTCTCCCGTTGCAGAGCACAGGCTCCGGACGCGCAGGCTCAGCGGCCATGGCTCACGGGCCCAGCTGCTCCGCGGCATGTGGGATCTTCCCGGACCGGGGCACGAACCCGTGTCCCCTGCATCGGCAGGCGGACTCTCAACCACTGCGCCACCAGGGAAGCCCTCCTTAATACCTTTTGTGCCTGGATGGATCGCGAGTATCTTTTTCTTTGAGGGCAGGGCTTGTGAGACACAGCCCGGGGAATATGGAGAGACATTCTTCCAGCCCCGGGCAAAGGCAGGAGGGTAATAAAGTGGGTGGAGCTGACACAGAGAGAGAACAGAAGCCAGAAGGCTCAGACCGAGCGCGTGGGGTGCTGCGTCCCAGGTGCCAGGGTCTCTGCCGAGTCGTGGTTCTCCCCTCCTGCGTGAGTTCACCACTTCCTGCAAGAGTTAAATCGTGCTTCTGTCACAAGTATTAATTTTGCTGTCTCCTCTCTATTTTTTTTTTTTGTGGTACGCGGGCCTCTCACTGTTGTGGCCTCTCCCGTTGCGGAGCACAGGCTCCAGACGTGCAGGCTTAGCGGCCATGGCTCACGGGCCCAGCCGCTCCACGGCATGTGGGATCTTCCCAGACCGGGCATGAACCCGTGTCCCCTGCATCGGCAGGCGGACTCTCAACCACTGCGCCACCAGGGAAGCCCTCCTCTCTATTTCTGAACAACCCTTTGATTTCCCATCAATAGTAGAGAAAGTTCCAGCTCATTGGCAAAGCAAGGGCCCTTTCTCTCTGACCTCTGACTTCTTCTTTGCCCTGGAGTCCCTCGATGTCCCCCACCCATGCTATCTATCTGAGGAAGAAAAACAAGCAGGTTATGCTTTTCTGAACATGTGTCTTTTCATATCTGGATGTCTATCTGTGCTTCCTCCCCTTGTCTGCTGGGTCTCTTCCTGAGCAACCCCTCAAGCCCCTCTGCCTGGGGAGCTCCGAGCCCTTTTCTCTGTTGGAAAATAGTTATTTCTTCAGATCTCAGCTCAGATCTTCTTTAGGAAGCTTCCTTCGACCAGTCACCTCCCTCCTAGTCCCTCAAATAAAAATTAATTATTCTGTTCTGCGTAATCTTGGTGATATGCACTTCCTTCTTTTGTTGTAGGTCTCACTTTGGAAGTTAAGCTATTTGCTTAGCTGCCTGACTTCCGTAGGGAAATGTGAACACCGTGAAGCTTGGACTGTGCTTCGCTCAGCACAATGCTTGGCCTCGAGTGGGTGCTCCACAAACTTCTATTAACTTGAGAATTTCATTTGAAAGGAAGGTAACAGGGGAGATTTGAGATTTGGCATAATTCCTGTGAATGCATGTTGACTCTGGGTGAGCGGAACTTTTTTGTTCTAAGTGCTCTCAAGGTCGATGTCTAAAAATGCATGTCATGATTTTTCTGAGGATCAGAATCATTGATCTGTAGTTTCCAAAATCTGTCCCTGTTAAAACTGGGACGGCTGCCATGGTCAGTCTCCTGTCAGCATGTCCACTCACTGGGATCTCTCAGGTAACCAAGGGAGACTGCTCTGGGCTGAACTGTGGCCTCCACATTCCTATGTTGAAGTCCTAACACCCAGGACCTCAGAATGTGACTGTATTTGGAGATAGGATTTTTTTTTTTTTTTTTTGCTGTACGCGGGCCTTTCACTGTTGTGGCCTCTCCTGTTGCGGAGCACAGGCTCCAGACGCGCAGGCTCAGCAGCCATGGCTCAAAGGCCCAGCCGCTCCGCGGCATGTGGGATCCTCCCAGACTGGGGCACGAACCCACGTCCCCTGCATCGGCAGGTGGACTCTCAACCACTGCGCCACCAGAGAAGCCCTGGAGATAGGCTTTTTAAAGAGAAAGATGAGGTCACTGGAGTGGGCCCTAGTCTAATCTGATGGGTGTCCTTCTAAGAAGAGGAGATCAAGACACAGATACACACAGAGAGATGACCACGTGAAGACACTGAGACAATGGCATCAAATGCCAAGGAGAGAGGTGCCAGGAGGAACCAACCCTGCTGGCACCTTGATCTTGGACTTCCAGCCTAGAATAAACATCTGTTGTTTAAGCCCCCCAGTCTGTGGTATTTTGTTATGGCAGCCCACGCTAATACAGGTGCCTTTTGACCTCACCTCAATTTCAGGATCCTGGGCAGAAACTTGATCAGCCCAGAGACATGGACATGTTTCGGAAGCTCAGATACTCCTGAACCTGTACCTACTCTGGCCTTTCACCCCTTGGACTGTTTATTCTGTCATTCTGGTTTGGCAACAACCAGCACTGTCTTTAGTGAGCTCCTTTTATGGGCAGATGTGGCTAGAGCACATTTTCTTGTAAAATCTTCACAAATTCTATGGCATAGATTCTACTATTGGCCTCTGTGTAGAGATGAGGAAAATGAGATTCAAATACAGTCGGTGGCTTATTAGGTCTTAGGTCATATTAAGTAGCAGAGCTGAGATTCAAACCAGGAGTGACCATTTGTGCCCTTATTGGATTACAAATACCAATTCTCCTTGAAACCCAACCCAGAAGGAGAACTGACATTGACTAATTCTCTATTTTTTGCTCTGTCCTCTCTTATCCATGTATCATCCTCTATTCTTGCTTCTCATATATTTATTGGCTTTTGTTACATGTCAGCACAAGCTCACCTGTCTTTCCTGGATTTTCTTTCCTTTTTTTCCTCTTGTTTTTGGCAGTGCCACGTGGCTTGCGGGATCTCAGTGCCCTGCCCAGGGATTGAACCTGGGCCCCAACAGTGAAAGCCTGGAATCCTAACCACTGGGCCACCAGGGAGCTCCCTGGATTTTCGTCTTGACCGCTGTGGCTATGTAAAAAAAAGATCCTCAGAGCTTTGCACAAGTGCTCATCCTGCACTTTTGTCTTTTCGATATAACTTTTGCCTGAGCGTGTCACATTTGGGGAATTTTCCTGGCATATTGCTCTGGTTTGGGGTGTTCCCTTCATCTTTCAGCTGTGGTTTTTACGATCTCTGTTAATCTGAGGTGCTGCTCAGTGGGAATGACACTGGTTGTTCAGAGTGTTCTGCATCTCTTTCACTCACGTGAGGATAGCTTGTGGCTGCGTCATACCAACCTCTTCACCTCTTCTGAGCCTTTTCTTCCAGCATCTCTGATGGTGGATGGTGGGTTCACTCTCGTCTTTTCTCTAAGTTTTTAATGGTGCCTCCACTTTCAAATCCTCTTGTAACCACACCTGTGATCATTTATAGATTGTGTCCAGGGGAAATTTGCCAAGGTCTAATGGGTCTGTCTGTCCAATGCTCATGGACACAATGGACCCTCCCTCATTCTGACCCTGGGAAATTGTTGCCAGGACTACAATTTCAGATTTCTTCTGTAGCAAATATTTTCCCCATCAACATGGCCTCTTTAGCTGAACCACACTGGTGTTGGACATGCCATGCTCTCTCCTGTCCCAGGAACTTTGCTCATGCTGTTTTCTTTGCTTGGAATGCTTTTGCCTGTTTTCCCCTACTTCATTGGGAGGTCCTCCCAGACATCCACAGACTATTGGCTTCTCCATCTGTTAGGGTTTGAATTGTGTCCCCCCAAAAGTCATGGGTTGATGTCTTCACCCCCTACTAGTTCAGAATGTGTCCTTATTTGGAAATAAGGTCATGGCAGATGTAATTAGTTACAATGAGGTTATACTGGAGTAGGTCAGGTTCCTAATCCAATATGTCTGGTGTCCTTATTTTTGGACAGGGATACACGCACACAGGGAGATGCCATGTGAAGATGGAAGCAGAGATCAGGTGATGCTTCTATGACCAAGGAGCCTCCACAATTGCCAGCAACCCCAGAAACTAGGGGAGAGGCCGGGAACAGACTTCCTCACAGCCCTCAGGAGGAACGAACCCTACTGACACCTTGATCTTGGACCTCTAGCCTCCAGACTGAGAGAGAATAAATTCTTTCAGTTAAGCCACCCAGTTTGGCGGTGCTGTTAAGACACCCTGGGGAATTAATACACCATTGAGACGCCCCTCTGTCAAACTTCTCCTGCTTAATCCTGCCCATGATTATAAGAATTTACTCAACGTCTGTCTTTCCCATTAGCTTCTAAATAGGCAAGAATAATATGTATGTGTTGCCAAGTATCAATAGAACTCAGATCTAAGCATAATGTCTGCTTAATAGTTAGTGTGTGAGAGAAAAAAGGAAAGAAAGAAAAAATGAATGGGAGAAAAGTCTTTAAAAATTATGAACTAGTTTAGTTTTCTTTGAATTAGGAGAAATGTTATCATATTTGAATTTAAAGGTTTCCATTCAGTCCTGCTCAGAGATCTGCAGGCTTCCAAGAGAGCAAAGTTTGAGAACCACTGCTCCGAACCAAATGTACTGTTTACTTTTCTCCAGTTCTCTTCATTTTCATGTCTCTCTCCACCGTTCTCCTTCTGCCAAGAGTTTTCACAACTCTTGTTTTCCATATCTGAGGTCTCCCCATCTCTCAGAACTTAGCTTCCCCCATGACATCTTCCTTAACATCCCATTTCAGTGGGTCTCAGATCTATTTGGCCTCTAACACACCTGAGCTGTGTGCACACACCAGTAGAAGGAGAAGTTGGGAAACCTGGACCAGCTACATATTTAGAAGGAAAGAGGCATAGCTTGGTGAAGGCTTTATCCAGTCTTTGTTACAGTTCTTTCCAGACGATTCTGATGTGTCCTCATGATGGGGTTTCTCCCCACCGTTGAGAGTAGCTGCCCCACACAGGAGGCAATCTTTCCCTTCTTTTTTTTTTCTTTTTTGCGATTCGCGGGCCTCTCACTGTTGTGGCCTCTCCCGTTGCGGAGCACAGCCTCCGGACATGCAGGCTCAGCGGCCATGGCTCACGGGCCCAGCCGCTCCGTGGCATGTGGGATCTTCCTGGACCGGGGCACGAACCCTCGTCCCCTGCATCGGCAGGTGGACTCTCAACCACTGCGCCACCAGGGAAGCCCGGCATTATCACTTTTAACGTTCTATAAAAAGGGAAAGGCTAATTTCTACGTTAAGAGTCCTACTGTGGTCAAGAAGAGACCTGTACCGTGGGATAGGCTGCATTCTGATGGACCCCTCCCCTCCAGGGGTAAGAGGCAGAGCTGGAAGTGGGCGGGAGTTAGGAATTTGACTTAATTCTATGATTTGAAAACAGTAGCTCTCTGTTAATGATATCCTCCGTCCCTTGCAGGAGGCTGTGTTTGATTCTTGGTGCCAGTCTTCCAGGTTGACGAGACTGGGGCATTTGATGCTGGCGATGCTTCCAGCCCTGTGGGGAAGGGATAACACCCCCTCCAGCTCCTTAAAGCACTGCCTGCTTTATCCATTCCTCTGTCGATAGACATTTAGGGATATATACACAATGGAATATTACTCAGCCATTAAAAAGAATGAAATAATGCCGTTTGCAGCAACACGGATGGACCTAGAGATTGTCATATTGAGTGAGGTAAGTCAGACAGAGAAAGACAACTATTGTATGATATTGTTTCTATGAGGAAGCTGAAAAAATGATACAAATTAACTTATTCACAAAACAGAAACAGACTCACAGACTTAGAGAGCAAACTTATGGTTCAGGGGGGAAGAGTTGGGGGAGGGGTAGATTGGGAGTTTGGGACGGACATGTACACACTGCTATATTTAAAATGGGTAACCAACAAGGACCTACTGTCTAGCACAGGGAACTCTGCTCAATATTATGTAACCACCTCAATGGGAAAGGAATTTGGAAAAGAATAGATACATGTATATGTGTAACTGAATCACTTTGCTGTACACCTGACACTATCACAACATTGTTAATCAACTATACTCCAATATAAAATAAAAAGTTAAAAAAAAGCGCTGCCTGGACAGGGTCCCCTCCTTGTGTGCCAGAAGCAGTATGGATCTTCAGCAGAGAGACGTGGAGAGATAGTGAGGATTTGCAATAGCTCCAGTGCACACGTGGGAAAAAACAAAACCAAACTAGGCTGGTTTCGGTCTTTGCTGGTTTGCATCAGCAAAGCCAGGCATGGAAGGGGATTTTCTCATCCTCGTTTTTTGGCTTCAGACAGGTCCCTATGTAAATGACCTCCCATACCTTTACCTGGCTTATTTTCAAAGAGCTGCAAGATTAGATTTTGTGATTGTTCCAGGGAGCTTATGCTAGATGTACATTATTTGTCTGTAGCAAACTGTTGGCCGGTTGATAGCGTTTACTGGCTCTGGTCATAAGGAACTCAGCACCTTAGTGAAGTGAAAGTAATTTAGTTAGTGATCTGGTGACTTGTCTAGCTGATGACATGAGTATTACTTTGTAAAAAGGCATACAGTTGGGCTTCCCTGGTGGTGCAGTGGTTGAGAGTCCGCCTGCCGATGCAGGGGACACGGGTTCGTGTCCCGGTCTGGGAAGATCCCACATGCCGTGAAGCGGCTGCACCCGTGAGCCATGGCCACTGAGCCTGCGCGTCCGGAGCCTGTGCTCCACAACGGGAGAGGCCACAACAGTGAGAGGCCCGCATACCGCAAAAAGAAAACCAAAAAGGCGTACAGTTGAGTTTTTCAAAATCATGATTTTTGTTGTTATGCAGAAAATCTGGAAGTTACATATGAAAGCAAAACAATTGAACATCAATGGAGAAAGACACCAGGGGAATCATCTGACCCTCAGTCAATCGAAAGAGAAGTCTCGACACCTTCCTACATCACAAACATCTTTTTGTGGTCCCCACAGAGTTACACATGGTACTCATCTATCATAGTGGGGGCCTGCCGAGGGGCCCAGGTGCTGTGTGTGCCTGCAGAGCTGGGTGTAGAGGGACAGAAGTCCCAGCCTCCATAGTGGAGGCTGAGGCTGGTGGCAGAGGCTACCCTCAAGATGATGACAGGGAACAGTCCTATAAAGCCAGGGGCTCACTAACAGCTTCTGTGTCCCCAGCTGTATCCTGCTGGTGGTTCCAGCCTCCCTGGTCTGCCTGCTGCTCCTCCAGCAAGATGTGGGCTGTCATTTCTTCCCACCTTCCATGGCTTGTACAGCCTTCCTCCGAGAAACACCTCCCCACCTCAGACACTTGACCAAAAACTTCAGCTCCCGTAGATGTCCTGGGAGATGTCCTTCTTGGTCCCTGCCCCCTCTGCCCAGCGTCCTGTGAGTTGGGTCACGCTCGTAGGTGCTCCCGTAGTGCCCTGTCCGTACCCCCCATCCCAGCACTTCTCATGCTGTGTCTGTTGCTTGACTTTCTCTACTCCAAGATGGAGGCTTTTGTAGGCATTTCTATGCTTTTAGCTTCCAGCATGGTGATTCACACAGAGAAGGAAATTGATGTTTGTTTCAAGGATGGATGGATGAATGAATAGCCCCAGAGCCCTGACTGATACAAATGTCTGGACTGACTTGGAGAGTGGACGCTAGAGCTGAACTGCCCTGTGTTCATGGCAGCTGGACTTGGGGGTGCAGTCCGAAGGCTACGTTCAGATGAGTACATATATATTACCTGGTAACATACTGACTATCGCAATACATAGACTCTTTCTCTCACATGCCTCATAAATAGTACTCATTAAATATAAGTATCCTTATCTGTTTGTCCTGACACTGGAGTGTAGGTGTGCACAGAGGAGAGGAGACCTCAGAGCAAACTCTTTTGGAAAAGCTTCCACAGTGTCTACCCAGGGAAAGAAACACTATAGGGAGAGGAACTCAACACAGACCTGCAGATGAGGGAAGATGGTATAGGTGCACATCTGGGGCTACTTGTTATGAATCATGTCATAAAAATGATTCCTACATGAAAACATTGAGGGACCCTCCAGGTCAAAAATGATGGTGTTTCTCCTTAAAGTGGAAGAGAACACTCAATTCTGGGTCTTATGGTCTGAGCTTTATTCATATTTGGATTTTGGAGTAACCCAAAGGTCTTTCTCCCATCCACTGGAAGCTCCCAAGAGGACGGCTTGAATTCTGTGTTATTCTTGTTAGAATTTCACCTCCATTCCCCGAGGACATTGGGGATCCGCTGTGCTTAACAGGCTAGGTCACTGGACTGGCATCTGAAACTAGAGTTGATTTCCTACCTGAGGCAGCAGAATGTGGAGAGGTGGGTGGAGGAGGTGGGAATTCAGTGAGGGGGCTGAGTCCAACACGTCTATTACTGTCTGCCTAGCATTCCTGCTTTGAAGAAACATGTTCCCTAATGATGGTTATGTTATATTAATTATATTGCATTGCATTAAATTATATTACATTACATTACATTAATTATATTACATTGCATTATATTATATTACATTACCTTATATTATATTATGTTATCTCATCTTATCTTATATATTATATTATATATGTTATGTGCACCTGCTGGGCTGTCAGTCATGGTGCACTGCACACTTTGGCCACAAGGGGGCACATTGCCCATGCTGAGTCGATCATCTGCTGCCACTTCCTGGATGCAGGGATTACTGAAGGCGGGGTAGGCTCTTTACCGAAGCTGAGACAACTGGAACCCTTCCTTGGAATTTCTAGACTAACAGTTGAAGGTAAAGTTGGATTGAATAGCTTTTTCCTCCTCTCGGTTCATGAGCTGGAAGAATATCGGTCTGGGATTACAGCAACAACCTTCCTGCCACGGGAAGAGAGTTCATTTGCAGACAGAGCCCAGGGAGCCCAGCAGATGTGGCAGGGAAGGAGTGTTCTGGCAGTGTTGCATCCTGAGTCTAGCTCCTAGATACGCAAACTAAATAACAGGAGTCTCTCCCTCACTCTACTTTGCTCAAAGGTAACCGTGTGAGTTAGGATTCTCCAGAGAGCAAGACAGATTGATTGATTGATTGACTGGGATTGGTTCACATAATTATGGAGGCTGAAAAGTCTCAAGATTTGCAGATGGCAAGCTGGGGACACAGGAGATTCGATGGTGTAGTTTCAGTCTGAGGGCAGGCAGGCTTGAGACTCAGAAAGAGCTGATGATTCAGTTTGAGTCTGAAGGTAGGAGAAAACCGATGTCCCAGCTTGAGGGCAGTCAGACAGGAGGTGTTTGCTCTTACTCAGCCTTTTTGTTCTATTTAGAGCCTCTAATGACTGGATGAGGCCCACCCACATTAGCGGTCAGACAGGAGAATTCTCTTACTCAGAGGAGAGTCAGCCTTTGTTCTATTCAAGCTCTCAGTGGACTGGATGAGGCCCGCCCACATTGGGGAGGGCAATCTGCTTTACTCAGTCTATCCATTCAAATGTTCATCTCGTCCAGAAACCCCCTCGCAGACACACCCAGAATAATGTTTGTGCAAACATCTAGGTACCCTGTGGCCCAGTCAAATTGACATATAAAATTAACTGTCAAAAGTCCACCCCTTGTCAACTTGGGACTCATATACATCTCAAAATTAAATCATATTTAATCTCTAAGTATAAATATAAATACACACATACACCTATTCATAGCAAAAGAAGCAGGAGATACTCATGACTGTTGTAGTTTTCATTTCTGTAGCCGGTCGCGTGGTTATAGCTGGTGTTTATAACTACGTTCACCTACGACCCATTGCACAGTCACTTTGCCTTCAGCAAGCGGCTCGGCTGGTTGCTGTACTTTACCCAGGGTGGAGGGTTAACCCACACCTTCATTCCTGAAGGGTCTGGGCCATCAGTGGTCCTTCCTGGATGGGGCTGTTGTTGTTTTCCATTGACCTTCATCACAGGACTTGGTAATACTAAGAGATGCCCCAAGGAGTCTTCTGTATTTGACACGTACTCTTCCTTCCCTTCATCGTGGAGCAGAAATCCAGTTTCCCTCAGGTATTCAGGATCAGTCACCCTGCCTAGCACAGTAACTGCTTTCTTTGTCTCTTGATTCAGAGGCGTAAAGAGCCCAAAGTGACCACCGGGCAGCCATCTTAATTTCCAGTTCAATGGACTCACGGTTGTGTCTCCTGCTGGAAGGGACATAAAGTTGAATCAGGTTGAATTCACCAATGTGGGCTCTCCAAGCAGAGATTCTGCATTTAATCCTGCAGTTCAGAGAGTGAGGAAGGCCTCTACCTTTCAAAGCAAACAATTTGGTTTGTTAGTTGGCTGAGTCATGGTCCAAAAGGTGAGCCACTGTAAGTCGGAGGTGCTTGACCTGCGCCGGTTTAATGCACAGTAAGGGATTCAAAGCTAGTCAAAGCCAGGAATGTGCAAATAAACATTGTGGACTTTTAATTTCTCTTTAATATTTCCAGAAATTTTTAGCTTATTCTTTTGATTTTTCTAGGTGCAGAATTCTATCTGACCATAATTAGAATTATGCCCCCTCCTTTGCAACTTGCTTTTTTATTTCTCTGATTGCACTGATGAACGTTTCTAGATCAGGTCTAAGTAATAGTGGTTGGTGGTGATTTATCACTGCCACGTCTCTAACTTTAAAGGAAGTAACTCCAGGGGTTCCCCAGCTTTCTTTAAATGTATAATTGTAGTGAAATACATGTAACATAAAATTACCATCTTAACCATTTTAAAGCGTACCATTTAGAGGCAGTAAGACCATTCACATTATTGTACAACTATCACCACCGTCCATCTCCAGAACGTTTATTATTTTGCCAAACTGAAACTCTGTACCCATCAAACAATAACTCCAGTCCCAGCCCCTGGCAACCACCATTCTACTTTCTGTCTCTGTGATTTTGACTATTCCAGTGCCTCATATAAAGTGGAATCATACAGCATTTGTCTTTTTGTGAATGGCTTATTTTATTTAGCATATAATGACCTAAGTTTCACCCATGTTATAGCATGTGTCAGAATTTCCTTCTTTTTAATGACTGAATAATATTTCATTGTGTGTGTGTGTGTGTGTGTGTGTATATATATATATATATATATATATATATACACATATACTGCACTGTGTTCACCCATCCCTCTGTTAATAGACACTTGGATCATTTCCACCTTTTGTCCGCTATGAACGGTGCTGCTACAAACGTGAGGGTACAAAGGTTCCCCACTTTTTCATTTGAGATTTACACAGTCAGGAGGCTACATGGACTGAATCAGGACTTGGTGGGGGTAGATCAGATTCAGGGCCAGGTTTCCACATTGGAGACCAAGGTGGCACCTGGGGTTGGAACTTAAACACTTGAGCGGGGCTTAGGCCATTAGAGTGAAGGCCAGGGGAGGTTGGGGGTTAAAAGTACTTAGAAGAGTTAAAACAAAGGAGGGGAAGGATAAGGATAAGGGTAGGGGGATGGCAGGTTCTGAGCCTCGAGAGGATGAAGGAAGCAAATTAGATACCAGGTGGAGACCTAACACCAACCTAAACATCTCCTTCCCCCAGGATTTAATAACATTTCTCTTTGGCTGGAACAAAGCCCTGTGTGGGCAGTCTAGGCCTTGCAATTAAGATCAGGTAATTACCATTTCAAAGCTATGAATGACAGGGTTTCCCTGGTGGTGCGGTGGTTGAGAGTCCACCTGCCGATGCAGGGGACACGGGTTCGCGCCCTGGTCCGGGAAGATCCCACGTGCCGCGGAGCGGCTGGACTTGTGAGCCATGGCCGCTGAGCCTGTGCGTCCGGAGCCTGTGCTCTGCAAGTTACGAATGACAATAGCTACCATTTATTGAACTCCTCCTGTTATAGGAAGTAAGATGTGCTTTCCAGTCCTTATCTCACTCAGTAATCTGGGAAGTTCAGGCACAGGGAAGGAAGTTAAGCAAGTAGGTTTTGGTTACGAGCTGGCTGGATTCAAGCCCAGACTTTTATATATTTTTTTTACTATTTTTAATGAATTAATTTATTTCTATTTATTTATCTATTTTTGAATTTTATAGCCCAGACGTTTGACTCCTGAGCTGGGCTCGTTCTTAACGATTACGCTATCCTGCTCCTCTTACTGACCTGCAGGTGCTAGATCATTGGACATGAGCTTAGTCACATGGGGTCTTTAGACTGCAAAGTAACGTCCATAATACTTTTTGAAAAAGTAATATTAGATTAGACCTTTGGTTCTTAAGCCTGGCTGTAATTAGGATCATTGTACATGGGGTGCTCTTCAAAATCCCACAGGCCTGTGTTTTACCCCAAAACAATTTTGAGTCCCCAAATTTTGTAGCCTGTTCTAATGGATATAGGGGAACTATTTTTAATAACACAGTGTCAATACAAAAACGGAATCTGTTCTCACACTGACGGATATCATTGTTTTTGCTGGGTCCTTGGTACTCTTGTGTTTACCTTGGGAGGTAAACACGAGAAGAGCCTGAGTCAGGAGCAGCCAGTGTTGAGGATACAGGCTGGGGCAGCAGGAAAGACCATGTAGTTAAAGGGATTTCACTCCAAATTAATCAGAATCAGCTCTCTCTCTCTCTCTCTCTCTCTCTCTCTCTCTCTCTCTCTCTCTCTATATATATATATATATATGTGTGTGTGTGTGTGTGTGTGTGTGTGTGTATATGCATACATAACTAAAAGCAGTTTCATGGTTACATGAAGCTTTAAAATCGGGAGGAATACAGGTAGATAGATAGATCTATCTACCTCAGTTGTCACTCGTAGTTGTGGGTAGATATCCCCTCTCTCTAGAATCTAGATGAAGTCATCTTCTGGAAAGAATCATGAAAATCGATGAAGCACAAATAAGAAAGTCTTTTTATTGAACGCATCTCATGTTATTCTTTTCTTTAAAGGAAGAAGAGAGGAAAGTTGGCTTTTGCTTTAAAAAATCCTATGGGAGAAGTGACTTATTTATTGGAGCATCAGGAAAAAAATAACTTCTGAGATAGACTTTGTCCCCCAAGATAAAAGTTGGAGCCGGAATTCTCTGAGCTCAAAAGAGCCATGAGAGTTTGCTGGGTAGATTTCAACTGGTGCCTTTACTGACTTAATTTGTTCTCACCAGCCTGCATGTGGCGGTCTTCTGTTGGGAAGAAAATGGTTAATGCTCCGGTTTACCTCCTTTTTTTCCAGTGAACAAATCTAAAAATGCTTCCATCTTGTTCAGTTTAAATGCAACACTGCCCTTCTGGCCAGAGCGCTC
Source organism: Delphinus delphis (assembly GCF_949987515.2). Classification (NCBI taxonomy): domain Eukaryota; kingdom Metazoa; phylum Chordata; class Mammalia; order Artiodactyla; family Delphinidae; genus Delphinus; species Delphinus delphis. The sequence continues at coordinate 4,505,020 of NC_082686.1, forward strand.
ATTCACATAGACAGTGGCCAAGTGGGTAATTCCTGGCTTAGGTTTTGAACATCTGGTGACCTTTGAACATCTGGTGACCTTTCTGATGGCATGTAATTACAGCAGGGGCAGCCGGGCGATTGGGGATTAAAAGGATGTTGTTTTATCTTCCACCATATGTTTCCACTTAAACTCTTTTCTCTCTCCCTTGCACCCGCGCACACAGGAAGCATCTTATAGCTGCTCAGGAAGCCCGCTCCGTGGAGGCTGCCCCCCAGCTAGCATCACGGGGCTTTCCTGATGAGCCGTGTCAAAACAGATCCTCTCTCACCTCAAACGGTTCTTACTTACCCTTCTCACTATCCTTTGTATCTTCATGCTTTGTTCTGACGTCTGTTACTCTAATGAGTATGATCGTGACCCAGAAAGCAAAGAGTCTTAAAATTCACCAAGTTTCACTGGGAAAAATACCAGGGCTTTACTTCCTTATAGTGACTGCTCCATCCTATGTAGCCAGACCTGGTTCCTATCCTTTGTGGGACATTGAGTGGGTGGATAAGTGTTAGGAGGATCTCAGAGCCAGACGGAAGCCATATTTTCTTGAGCTGAAGATGTTGGAGGTACCTTGTTGGAGCTATGACGCTCCTGCCAGGATGAAAGCTGGGGGAGAGCATACAAACTGTTAGGCACGAAATGCCCTGTTAGGCACCAGGATTTCACAAACATCTGAGTCATCTTCATATAGGCCTTCGTGGCACATGGTGGGTGCCTAAAAGTGGTGGCTGTTATAGATGTATGGGGAGCAGGGAATGTTTGCCAGCAAAGCAAAGATGCAAATCCACATCGCCTGACTTTCTTTCCCATTTCATCCCATGTCCTTGGCACTGGACGGTCCCATAACCAAAAGCTCATCATATTGTTCCTCAAATAATAAAGATGAGTGACAGATAATTCTTGTTTATTGCTTACGATCCGGGGCTTTATATAGGATACCGATGTTGGGAAAATTGAGTAGTGAAACAAGCATCCACAAAATGGTCAAGAAAAGCAGACCATCACTGGATTCTCCTCAGGGTCCTTGGGTTCCTGATGTGAGTATGCGAGACATTAGCCAGAACACCAGATGCTGCCGAGATGAGCAGGACACCCAAGGCCTTGCAGGCAGCCCTGTCTCCAGGCTTGTCTTACTGTCTCTCAACGTGGCATGAATTCTATTCCAGCTCGTCACACTCTGCCTCCTGCTACCAAAGATGTTCTCACCTGTGCCCTTGGAAATTTCTATTCTGACTCTGGTGGTCCCTTAAGATGTCTGCCTCCTAATCTCTGGTACCTCTATTCCCTTATATGGCAGACTTTACAGATATGATTCAGTTAAGGATCTTGAGATGGGGAGATGATCCTGGGTTATCTGGGTGGGCCCTACATGCAATCCCAGGTGTCCTTGTAACAGAGCGGCAGAGGGAGATTTGACACAGAGAAAAGAAGAGAGGCCATGTGACCATGGAGGCCAAAATTAGAGTGCTGTGGCCACAAACCAAGGAATTTTGGCAGCCACCAGAAGCCGGAAGAGGCAGGAACCAGATTCTCCCCTAGATTTTCCAGAGGGAGTCCTGCCCTGCCAACACCCTAACTGCAGTCCATTGAGAACTGTGAGAAAACATGTTTCTATCGTTTAAAGACACCAAGTTTTTGGTAATTTGTTATAACAGGCACAGGAAACTAATACTCTAACAGGAAGTCGAAGGACTTCGGCAGTTTTCTTTCTTTTTACCTTATATTTTTCCATTTACATATTCTATAAAACAAAAATTGAGAATCTATCTTATACAAAGTATGGGCTAGATGCTAGGAGGTGGAGAGGCATAAAATAAATATTATGTTGGATCATATTAAATTATGGTTAATATTCAACCATTTTGACCGACAAAGTAGACGTTTCGTAACGTTCAATGTAATCCTTCCTCAGCGAGCTTACTTGGCAGATTTTACGTATATGTATATAGATATATGTGAAAAAAATACTTTTATCTGAAGTACAGTTAATTTACAATGTGTTAGTTTCAAGTGTATGGCAAAGTGAGTCAGTTATACAGTTTTTTTTCAGATTTTTTCCATTACAGATTATTATAAGATATTGGATATGATTCCCTGTGCTATACCGTGGATCCTTTTTGGTTATCTACTTTATATATAACAGTGTGTATCTGTTAATCCCAAACTCCTACTTTATCCCTCCCTCACTCCCTTTCTCTTTTGGTAACTATAAGATTATTTTCTATGTCTGTGAGTCTATTTCTGTTTTGTAAATAAGTTCATCTGTATCATTATTTTTTAGATTCCACATATAAGTGATATCATATGATATTTGTCTTTGTCTGACTTACTTCACTCAGTATGATAATCTGAGTCCATCCATGTCACTGCAAATGGCATTATTTCATTCTTTTTTATGGGTGAGTAATATTCTATTATATACAGATACACCACATCTTCTTTACCCATTCATCTGTTGATGGACACTTAGATTGCTTCCACCTCTTGGCAATTGTAAATAGTGCTGCTATGAACACTGGGGTGCATGTATCTTTTCAAATTGGAGTTTTCATCTTTTCCGGATATATTCCCAGGAGTGGGATTGCTGGATCATATGGCAACCCTATTTTTAGTTTTTTAAGGAACCTCCATACTGTTCTCCACAGTGGCTAAACCAATTTGCATTCCCACCAACAGTGTAGGAGGGTTCCCTTTTCTGCACACCCTCTCCAGCGTTTATTATTTGTAGACTTTTTGATGATGGCCATTCTGACCTGTGTGAAGTGACTTACATTTCTCTAATAACTAGTGATGTTGAGCATCTTTTCACATGCCTGTTGGCCATCTGTATGTCCTCTTTGGAGAAATTTCTATTTAGGTCTTTGGCAGATTATATTTTAAAAAACGAGCATAAAAAATTTCTGATTCTGTATGTTCTCCTTAATGTGACTTTGACACTCTTCCTACCAGAGTTGGTGGTGTCTATATTTCCTCCCTTGAATGTAGGTGATCTTGTGACTATATGGAAATGACACCACATCTTTCAAAACTAGGTCAGCAAAGGCAGGGCAGCTGACCCTTGGTTCTCTTAGACACTCACCTTTGAAGACCTGAGCCAACATGTAAGAAGCCTGAGGCTGCCCTGCTATGAGAAAGCCTAAGCCATGAGGAGAAGCCACATGTAGTTGTTCTGGCCAACGTCTCTACCTGAAGTTCAGTAGACAGTCAGATATGTGAGTGAAGCTGCCTCCAGAAGAATCCTGCCACCAGATGCTGGCTCACACGTGATCTCTCAGTCCCCCCCACCCCGGACATTCATTCAGCATCAGCATCCCACCGATGTTGCATGCCTTCTTCTTTCCTGACCCAACAATCTGCAAAGTCTGGGGATAATTTGTTACACAGCAGTAGGTAACCAAAGAGCTTGTTTTCTAATCTGAAGAAAGGAGACATGTCTACCTTACTGTTTTATGTTGAATAAGAAAGGAGAAAATGGGAATGAAAGCATCCACATTAATCCTGATATAGAACGATGACTCCTGCTCTCTTGGTTTTCCTTTCTTTGGCATCAAAGATCTTACAGTGTAAGGAATGAGACTGGCATGTGCACAAACAGCTCTCCTACATGACAGGCAGGGTTAGGTAATGGGAAAGCTGAGTAACAGTGACAAAGGTATCCCCCATACAGTGGGTTAGAGGAGAGGGAAGTTGTTCTCTCTCTTAGGACTCTAAGACACAGAGTAGCTTCCCGCCGTGTGCTCATTCCTGGAAGGGAGGGGGTTCCCGCCATCTTGTTGTTCCACCGGCTCCAAGAGCCTTGTGCTCATCTGCAAACTGGTCCACCTTCCAGTTCAAGTGGAGGGAGGGGGAGAAGGCGTCCAGGATAGCTGATTCTTCTCAACTAACTGACGCAGAAGCCACGTGATAGACGCATGGAGCTACACCGAGCTGCAGAGGAAGCTTGGGCATGCATGGCTTCCATTGCCTCCCCGCCCTATAACTCTAGTTCTGTGGACAAAGGGGAGAACAGATTTTGCTGGACAAGGTACGGGTTTTGACTAGAAAAAATAAAAAGGTCTATGATTGAAATGCAAAGCACTATCAAAGGACAGGACTTGTCACAGGTTGGGCTCCAAATTGTGGATTAGGCTTTAAGTAGGAAGCACCAGTCAGTTGGAGGAAGAGCAGCATTTCAATGGCAGACATACCTTTGGTATGCCAACATGAATGAGGGGCACAGTCCTCTGACTCATTTGGCCTTATTTTCATCATAAAGGTTTTTAAGCAACAGACTGGTTACCAAAAGGCTAATCTGCTCTGGTGGGTGATTCTTTGAGACTTGAAGTTCATTTGATATTGCTCTGAAAGTGATCCCTAGAGGCAAGGGTGCCATGATTCTGCAGCCTTTCTGAGCCACACCAACCCTGAGAGGTTATGGTACCACAGCGACTAAACAGCTCTGATGTCACTTACCACCTTCCATAATTTCAGAAGCCACCTTTGTGGTTTCATCATTCTTTCCAGAAAAACTAGCTGTGGTGCCAAAAGAGACAGTCATGATCTCGATGGGGAACAGGTAAAGACATGGCTATTACCTATGTAACTTTGACAATAGTACATAAGGGAAACCTCCTGAAGCTAGAGGACATATAAGAGGAGTTTTCTTGTAAAAATGTAACTTTCCAAAAGGACTTGGCAATCTATTAACTTTTTAAAACTATGCACAATAGCATAAAGATAATTGCTTTAGCAGGTGATATAAGTCCCTCTCTAGGGACAGACCTACGTTTGTTGGAATGAGTTTGTAATGTTCCTCAGGTTGGAAGCTGAGTCTCCAGTGCCTGGACTCACCTATATTCTAGGATTGAGAAAGCAGTCAGAGCTGCTATGCCTGCGGAGAGGGGTGGAGAAGCTTGCTGGGACTCTTACTTCTGCTGTTCCTTTGGAAGTTCTGCTTCTCTGGAGAAGGCTTTAGAATTGTGAGAGGAATGACTGAGGAGTGCTGGTTTAGCAAATGCTGCTGTGTTAGATCCAACCTCAGAGGCATGGGCTCCGTTAGTGAAGGTTTCTGGCATTCTAGAATATTGCTGTGGAGTAAAGAAAGCAAATTATTCCCTAAGGTATTTCCTGAGAATTATTTCCTAAGAATCATAATGCTAATTTCTCTTCAACTTCATCACCTCTGAACCCAAGTCTCATGATTTCAACCTTACCTGGTGCTAGGTAAAGGTATATGCCTTATTTGTTTTCATTGGAGAGGCTCAAACCAGGTTGGATAGAATATGATTCTAGGCTAGGTAGGCAGAAACAAACAACCCCCCAAATCCCAATGACTTCACACAGGCTTATTTCTTGCTCACGTGAATTTGTTGGGGTCAGGTGGCTTCCTTGAGGGGTTCTCCTCCAAATGTTAATTGAAGAATCCAGGTTTCTTTTATCTGGTGGCTCTGTCATCTTAGATGCCTTTATATTTGGCATCATGGCTGGGAGAGATGGAGGATAGAAGGTCCCATGAGATGCTTTAGGGGCCAGGGGGAAGTGGTGTTGCGCCTACATTCATTGACCAGAGAGCAGTCGGATGGTCCTGACAAAACCGCAAAGGAGGTTGGAAGATGAAGGTTGCCCATGTGCCCAGGAAGGCACATAGGGATTTGGTATGTAGCCAGCTGGTCTCTGACACCAATAATTAAGGAAACTTATGTCGCTGATGACTATCAATCCTGTATGTAATTCCCACAGGATGATGTGTGTTCTTTTGTTCCTCTATGGCAGAGTTGGGGTCATGATACATAAGCTCATGGCACCATCTCAACATTGATGCATGTGAGGCTCATCTTTATTTACCCTCCCCCCCAATACCATCTTCCCCTTCTTCCTCCCCTCTCTCACAGGCACTCCAAAGTGTTCATTACATGTCCTTGGATATTCATGTATCTTGTAGAACAAGCAATGTAAGACAAGAAGTTTCCAACTCCCCACGTCTTTTCCAACTCTTAATATTATTCACTACGTATGTAAAGTGGTCTCTCATTGTGGTTTTATTTGTGCTATTTGGATACTCATTTGCACATATCCTTCTGCAATTGCTTAGTCATGTTTTTTTTTTTCCTGTAGGGTTTCAATTTTCTATAGGATTTTCTTTTTCATTGATTTACAAGAGGCCTTGTATGTTCTAGGTGATTAATATGTTGTTGATTTTTGATGTGGCAAATATCTTCTAGTTTGTCATATCTCTGTAGCTTTGTGGTATTCATCACTAAACAAAAAGCTTTAATTTTGATGTAGTCAAATTGATCCATTAACAAATTAATACATGGTTTATTTTCTGGTTCTTGTTTAAAAAGTCTCGTGTTAATTTTGAGTCATGAAGATATATTCCTACATCTTTGCAATTTTCTTTAACTTGTAGATTTTAAAGCTGTCTAGAGTTTACATTTTTATATGGTATTAGCTTTATTTCCTCCATAGTAATTCAATTCCTTCCGTGTCATCTACTAAACATTTCCTTCTTCCCCCATTGCTTTGTTCTGCTGCCTTTATCACACAAAAATTTGGTGTGCAACTATCGCTAAGCTCCTTCAGGTGGTTCACTGATCTATTGTCTAAATCTGTACCAGAACCATATTGCTTTTATTACTATAGGTTTTTTCAAGTCGAGTCGTCCTGACCCTTACCTTTGTTTTTCAGTTTCAAGATCAATTTAGCTATTCATGGATCTTTATTCCTTCATATAAATTTTAGAATTAGTATTGAAACCATAAAAAAAATCCAGCTGGAATGTTGATTAGGATCTCATCGAGTATACAGATTAATTTAGGAATAATTGGTGTGTCTATTATATTAAGCTGGTTAATTGGTATTGTTACTATATTAGGTTTACTAGGTTATACAAATTTATACAGGAATATGGCATAAATCTCCATTTATTCAGATTATTAATGTATTTAAAAAATTTTTAACGTTATTTTTGACTGTGCCCGGTCTTAGTTGAGGCATGCAGGATCTTCTGGTGCAGTGCGCGGGCTTCTCTCTAGTTGTAGTGTGTGGGTTTTCTCTCTCTAGTTGTGTCACGCAGGGTCCAGGGCGCATGGGCTCTGTAGTTTGCAGCACGCGGGCTCTGGGTGAGGCACGCGAGCTCAGTAGTTGTGGCGCGTGGCCTTAGTTGCCCCGCGGCATGTGGGATCTTAGTTCCCTGACCAGGGATTGAACCTGCATCCCCTGCATTATAAGGTGGATTCTTTACTGCTGGACCACCAGGGAAGTCCCCGGATTATTAGTATCTATTAATAACTTTAAAAAATTCAGGTATTGTGTATTCACACAAGCTATTTTTTTTTAAAGCATGGGGTTCGTTGAAACAAAATTTAATTGAGGAATCACTCTGAGGAGCTTCTGTCATATTCCATCGCAAATGTCTATAGAAGTGTATCCCTTTCAGCCAGAGCTGGCGTGCTCGACTTCCATCTCCAATCTCCCTCTTAGATGGAGCTCTTCAGAAAATTTTAAAAGCCCCAATCAATTAAAATGAATTAACTGCACCCCGGGGATATGATTTAAGACATGCACTTTGCCTGAGTAGAAAAATTTCAGTATGTTTCTAGTCCAAAAAGCCTTCAACAGCATTCGCACCCCAGGGAGCTCTGAAACCTTTGTTTTGCTTATCAAAATAACATGCATTAAGAAATGAGGAAGCTGGTAATGAGTTCTCTTTTGGAGAAAGACACAGGGCTCCTCAAACTTCTCCACTTGCATAATTTTGCAACAGGGAAAGGAAAATGTATACCACTAGTGGGTCTAAGAATCCAGCGTAGCGTGGTCTGAGGCCAGTACAGATTTTGTTTCGAAGTCCTGTGTTTTAACACTAAAACATTAATCAGAATTTTAATTCTTCTACAGAATACACTGATTACAATTTTTTCCTAGGCATAACATAGTGTGAAGTAAAATGGATCCTGGGAAGTTGTGCTACACTGAACTCATGACGTTGCATGCTCCCAATCTCACTGCCGAGGGGGGCCAGTTTAAAGAGAATGGCACTATAAATTTTTATTATAGTTTGCTTAGGGATTATTAGGGGCTGAATTGTGTCCCCCCAAAATTTGTATGTTTAAGCTCCGACCCTTGATACCTCAGAATGTGATCTTATTTGGAGACAGAGCCTTTAAACAGATAATTAAATTAAAACAAGGTCATTAGAAGGGGCCTAATTCAATATGACTGGTGTCCTTATAAGAAGTGATTAAGACACAGACACACACAGAGGGAAGACCACGTGGAGATACAGGGAAAAGTCGGCCGCCTACACGGAGAGAAGCCTCAGGAGAAACTAACCCTGCCGTTACTTTGATTTTGGACTTCCAGCCGCTAGGACTGTGAGACCGTAAGTTTCTGTGGTTGAAGGCTTGCCCTTCCCCACCTGTGGTATTTTGTCATGACAGCCTGAGCAGACTTGTAGTTTAGATTTTGGAGGAGATGTCTATGCCGTCTTGCGGTTTTCCATCCTTCTTTGGCCCTTCTACAAACTCCTGGGTCCTTGGTGGGAAATAGACACAAGAAAGCAGTGAACATGGGCCGGAGCATGGGGAAAACTGGATGGTTTAGGGCGCATTGGCAGCTATGGGGAGAAAGGAACTCTGTCTAGAGGTGAAGCGGTGCCTTGCTAGAGAATTCTGAGGGAAGAGGGTGTGCTGATCCCTAGGCAGGGATTAGAATCGTGCATGAGAATGGGCGTTCTGTCTGGGCCAGGGCCTGGGTGGTGAACAGGACTCAGAGGCAACACAACAGTCCCAGGAAAGGGGGCTGGGCAGAACAAGTTTGCGTCATGGCTGAGGTTTAAACTGAGAGCCCCTGGTGATCCAGGAGTACTGTCGGCATAGGGAGGTCAGTGAAAGATGGATTTCCTGGCCTGAACGAAGGATGAACTGGAGAAGAATTTGGGTGCAGGTTGCTGAGAGCTTGCCCTGTGCAAGACCTGTGGGCTGGGGGTGGGAGACCCTCCCGACTGTGTCTGGGCTCCAAGGCTGAGGAAATTGGGCTCAAGGTGGGGTCTGGTCATAAGAACCTGATAAGGGCACAGAGCAGAGCAGGGCGTTTACTTTCATACTCATGCTGATTTAATAAAGTGTAGGAGGGCTTATCTTGACTCAGGTACTGGGGAATGTGCCAGAAGATGAACGGACTTGTTTCCAGTCACATCAGCTACTGAACTGGAACTTTTTTCATTTTCCTTTCCCTGGACACAGAGCTGTTCTGGGAACTGGGGTGGGATACAGCGGGCAGGAAGAAGCTTCAGCTTCTGGAACTTGGAGGGTGAGGGAAAGAATAACAGGCAGGTCATTCCAAGGGGTAACTTAGCAGTGGTTTTCGGGGTGAATTGCATTTGAGAACAAGGATCGTGAAGACGTTCTCTGAACGTGGACCCCGGGACTTGACATGTAGAATCTGTCCATAAGGTTGGGCGGTGGGAAGAGGGGTTGGCTGATGGCGACGTTGTAAAACCCAAAGCTGTAGGATTTGAAAACAAACAATTATTCTAGCAGAAAATGAGAGACCAGCTTCAAGTTTTCTTGTTAAAGACTTGTTTCTAAACAGCTGAATAATTACTGTCGTCTATTTAAGATTTCCAGATGGTTTCTAAATTTTTCTGCTTTCTTCAAAATTTCTCAGTCTTTTTACACTTGTCTCAAAGATTGCTATAACATTTCTAATTGGATCATTGCATTTACAACAAACATTTCTTGAAGGCCCACTCTGCTAAATGCTGGTGAGTGAGTCGCATAAAAGCTTCCACTGGTATGAAGAGATGGAAGGGGTGTTATGTGAGTTGATATCCTTAGGACATTTTTTTCATTATACTCACCATTAAATCAATATTGACAAATCAAATACTGATTCGATAATAAGGTACATCTTATTCGTAACCACTCTTCAGCTGCCAGATAACAAGTGCTCAAAAATGTTTGTTGAATGAACAGAAGACCGCAATATGGTACCAAAATACATCTGAAGAGTCATTAAAAACTTTCATAATTTTTAAAGTAAATATTTAAAAATATATAAATAAATAAAAGTATTTAAAAGTGATTTTTAAAAACAATTTAAAAAAATAAAGTTTAATGATAGCTTTACATCAATGCTCTATATGTACCTCTCTATAGATTGGATTGAACTAGTGAAGTTTGTTAAGTTCTGTGATGGGTCCCCTAGCAATGGCCGTTCCCATTACTTGGGTGGAGATGCTGACAATGGTCACCCCACCCTGAGGATGGTCTGGAATGAGGGCTGACAGGAAGCTGGATCACAAAGATGGCTCTTCCTTTCCCAGGACTGATTTGCAATAATAGTTCCAGCAACCTGAGACAGGTGACTAACCCAGTGTGTGGGCCTGGCACATTCTCAGTAGATGTTTCTGCAATGAAGAAAACTCAATAAGAATATATGTCTTCAATGCTCCCCAGAAGCATGGATTTCATGAATTAAATCTGAGGTTTATTTATAGTGTATACATTCTTCTAAATTAAATGCAGAAACTATGGTTGTGAACATGCTTTTACAGGAGCTGTTTCTCTCTGTTACTACAAACTTTGCAAAGGGTTTGTAGCTTGTGGGAGTGGAGTTTAAGTGGAATACGAAGGATCCAACACAGGTCCGAGGTGGCGTCTCTCTTAATAAACAGGTTTGGTTGGATCTGCCAATGTCCACACATGCAGAGGCTCAGGGATACCTCACTGAGGTATCCACGAGTTGCTAGGATTCCAGTTTCCAGGCAGCCCACTTGTAGGCGAGCCTGCAGTGCAGCCGCTGTGCCTTCTGCCAACACTTTCTGAGCCCACAGCTCATCAACGTTCCACATGATCTACAGCTTCCAGTTAATACATGTTTTTAGCCCAATTTTTAAGGATGCTGCAGGCTGGGGAGTTGAAAGACGACAAGTATTAGTTGCCAAAGATGTGAATTACCAAGACCTTGCCAAATTTCTCATGATCCTCTATTTTTTCCTGGATTAAAATAAGATAACCTCTCTATCTTTTTAAAAAAATAAATAATACCATATTGGGGGCTACACGTTAAATTTGGAGTTTACAATAAGGGCTGCAGTGAGTGAAGGAATAAACTGAGAGATGGTTTCATAGTTTATTTTTTTCCTTTGATACGTAATAGCTACTAAAAGAACAATGGCCGTGTAATGCACACTCACACACGAACATAAGCACATACACACGTGTACCTTTTCAACAGTACAAGACTGGCCTCCCTACTGATTCCCACCTTCTGCATAAACAAGGACAAACGTGGACTGTGGGCCTCCACCTCACCTGGAGATGAGCAAGGCTGCTGGGTTTCCTGCAGGGCTCCAGGTAGACTAGCAGTCTCTCTTGCCTCTTCCCCTTTTCTACTTCATATCCTTCATTCTCCTTTTCTCCTTTGCACCTGCTCCCTCCCTCCCTTCTTCTCCTCTCATTGAACTTCCTTTTCCTCTGGAGAGAAAAAGATGGAGGGAGGGAGAGGTTGGCCTTTTCTCTGTTCATAACCCAGAGACCATTTTTTCCCATTTGGAATGTGTCTTCTTGGGTTCTGAGATTTTCATTGTTTCTATTATCTTCTTTGGGTGACTATGTGTATGGGGTCATCGGCATCCGCCATGCCTCTCCTGTTCAGAGCATTTCGGTCCTTTTTTCCAACCTCCTTTCCACCCTCTGAACCGTTAAAATAATGGGGTTGGATATATAGGGCTCTTCAAAGTCTTCTGCAGTTCCATTTTTGGGGTCACCATGAGTCTTTCTTTCACACCCTGGAGAGAGTGAGAAGACAGATTGAGAGGAGAGTCAGAGAAGTGCAGGGAGGATGGGCAGAGGGATGCTTCCTGCTGTGGCCTCGACCACCAAGGTCTGTCCCAGCCCCCCCGAGACCTGGCCCTCCTTTCCTCTGCCATGTCACCCTCCCCACCCACGGACCATCCCTGGGTACCGACCGTGAGCCCTCGGTGGTCCAGGGCATGTGGACTTCCAGCCACCTGTGACACACGAAGCATTCAAGCAGATCGGGGCTACACACACGTTAGATTCGGATGCATAATTCACTCTTCATTTTACCTGTTCTCATTGGTCTCATTTTTCCCTCTGTGTGTCATTTATTTATTGTGGTAAAACACCTATAACATATAACGTACCATTTTGATGATTTTTAAGTGTACCCTTCAGTGGCACTGAATACATTCGCATTGCACCACCATCACAGCATCCTGTGTGTGTCATTTTCACATGTACATTACAATAACGTATTTTTTGCTGCCTGGGGATATTTCTGGGTAGTGATGAGCTTTCAAAATAAAGGAGAAGTTTAAGTGTAATTGTTCTACAGGAAAGAGCCGAAACTCAGTGAGGTTTTAAGCGGGCGATTCAACTGGACCATTTACTCCTCATGGCCAGCAGAGGGGGCCAGTGGGCCAAGCCTTGTGGAGCTGCTTTTCCTTCCCCTCCTGCGCTGAACCCAGGCAGGACCAGCCAGACAGATGCAGGACATAAATCAGCATCACCAAACAAGCACCACGCTATACAAGGAAAGCTGGGGCCAAACAATGGCTTAGTCGTTCACGGTAATTTTCTCCACCACTTTTCATTGGTGAGAAAAATCACCAGGGAAGAAAGATAATTCTCTCCTCTCTTCCAGGGTCCTTCTTTCTTTGATTCTCAGCGTTCTTGCCTCAGAGGGCAGTTAGTAGCATTATTTGGGCATCTTAAACTAGATGGACTGTCCTTGGGGCCACTCAAGTCAGGGAGAGAGACCCTGCAGTGTGTTGCTCACGTTGATGAGAAATTTAATTTGATTTAAAGAAAATAAAGAAATGGGCAGGGGTGGGGGAATTCCTTGTTCCCGGAATGGTGTGGAGCCTATCTGTGAACACTGGAATCGTCACAGTTACTGTTTCTGCATGGCACGCACAGCTGCTCATCATGTTACTTAGAGAAGACACGAAAATCAGAGCTTCCAGCCTCCCAGTTCCCATTGTGGGTCCAGCTACGAATAACAGAAGACCAGTCCATTTGCAGGGAGGGTTCATATGGAACTGCCATGTTCCCTTGTCTACAGGCAGCTAGAACATTTTTAGCAAATTACCCAGAGTACAGGGAAGAATTCTTTAGAAAATAAAACCCTGGCAATGAGAGCCACAGATAGATCAAAATGGATGGGTATTGTCAAGAAAGAAAGTAAAAAGGACAACTCATTTATTTTTAAAGCTGATAACCTAGAATTAGCTGAGAAGAAAACTCAAACACAAAGAGACAAAAAAGCAAAATACAAGCCCCCAACCCCCATGATCCTCCACAAACCCTTACTAGAAAACAATTCATTATCTAACGGATGAAGTGCTTCTTCTCCCTTGACCATTCACTGCTTCTCATCGACAATTTCAGAAGCCAGAGACAAAAAAAAAAAAATCACAAAAACAAAACAAAACAAACAAAGCCACCCAGCAAACACCAGAAACCTGTTCTGAGTTGCTTTTTATCATCCTGCTGTTGAGGTGCATTTGATGAGCCACATCATCTTGTTTCCGTGATAGCCAAAATGCACTGAACTTTGGAATTCTCTTTCTTTCCTATCTCTCGATGGAAAATGAAGTTCTTTATGCAAATCATTGCCTTACGCCTGACCGTCTTGGGTCTATGTAATGGGGTTGCTGACATTTCTTTGACCTCCTAGTGGAATAATTAGGTGCTCTAGTTACCAAGCAACAGAAAGTCGGACGACCCAGTAGCAGAGAGTCCTGGGCGGGCTCCATGGAAGGATGGAGTCTACTTCTGAAGAGCCTCCACCTGAGTGGGTGCGGGGAGCTCCTGCCCCAGGGACTGATGCTCTCAGGTGGCTCACTCACCCCCCCGTCCCTGGACAGCGCCTCGACAGGATGCCAGTCTGCCCATCCCGGGTTCAACGGCACCTTATGTGCAGAATTCAGCAAACTTTTCTTGTATGTTCAGTTATTGATTCTATTGTGATTTAAAAAACACACATAACATGAGCTCGACCTCTTAAGAATAGTTACAGTGTTGTTACTATAAGCACAATGTTGTACAGCGGATCTCTGGAACTTTGTCATCTTGCACAACTGAAACTTTGTACCCACCAACCAGTGGTTCCTCATTCTCTCCTCCTCCACCCCCTGGAAACCACCACCCTACTCTCTGCTTCTAGGAGTCTGACCACTTAGAGACCTCGCAGAAGGAGGTCGTGCCGGCTGTGTCCTTCTGTGACGGGCGGGCTTCTTTCATTTAGCATCAGAGCTACTCAGAATGCGGGGTCCTGGGAGCAGACACCAGAGGTTCAATTCCCTGGTACTCCCTGGTTCACAATGAAGTGAGGCTGAGCCCCTGCCATGGGGATGGGGGTGTTTCTGATTGATGGGTTTTGTGGTCCAGACTGTGAAACCCCCAAGAAGAAAAATACAGCATCAGGAGATTGCCTCTTCCTTCCAAATTCTGTCTCATAAACCTAACAACTTCTTTTTTTTTTTTTGTGGTATGCGGGCCTCTCACTGTTGTGGCCTCTCCCGTTGTGGAGCACAGGCTCCGGACACACAGACTCAGCGGCCATGGCTCACGGGCCCAGCCGCTCCGTGGCATGTGGGATCTTCCTGGACTCGGGCACGAACCCGTGTCCCCTGCATCAGCAGGCGGACTCTCAACCACTGCGCCACCAGGGAAGTCCCAACTTCCTTTCTTAAAAAAATTTATTTTTGGCTGTGTTGGGTCTTCATTGCTGCGTGGGGGCTTTCTCTAGTTGTGTTGAGCGGGGGCTACGGTTAGTTGTGGCGCATGGGCTTCTCACCGCGGTGGCTTCTCTTGTTGCGGAGCATGGGCTTTAGGCACATGGGCTTCAGTAGTTGTGGCTCGTGGGCTCTAGAGCACAGGCTCGGTAGTTGTGGCTCACGGGCTTAGCTGCTCCAGGGCATGTGGGATCTTCCCGGACCGGAGATCGAACCCGTGTCCCCTGCATTGGCAGGCGGACTCTTGCCTCTACGCCATCAGGGAAGTCCCGCTAATAACTTCTTAACATGGCGTGTCAAGCATAGCCTAGAGCTGGAGAGACGTGGGATGCACGGTTGGATAAACCCCCAAATGGATATGTGTTTAGGCCCCAAACTCCCAGACCATAAAGGCCCCTTCCCAGAATGTACACTGTGACGATGCCTGGTGTAGACATTATGTGATTATGAAGAACTTCTGATTACTTTTATACTTTTCTGTATTTTTCAAATGTTCTACATATAACATTACCTCTATATTAGCAAATATAAACATGTAAGCATGTATGCATGTAGGTATCCTTGTGTATATGTTGTGTATGAGGATATATGTGTATGTGTGTATAATGTGTCCAAGGGTTTGAAAAAATGAGTTATTACCACTCATAAGTATAAGTAGAATAAAGCTACTTATTCTTCCAAGGAGACAAGTGAAAAAACTCACTTCTGAGCAGTGACCTGACTTGATCCCCTTGATGGGGATTATCTAGAGGATTTAGACTCAGAAGATAGGAATTGTGTGCTTGGCCCTACCGTGGACCATCTGCATATTTCAGCCACTCCCTGAAGACTTAGATTCTTCAGCTGTAATTTGTGAAAGTGAAAGCCAAGATTCACCGAGCAGGTACCATGCTTCAGGCCTGCTAAACATTTTCCCCTGTTAAGGTTACACAAAGCCTGAGAGGGAGGTTCTGGTCTGGCCCCCGTTTCCGCTGAGTATCAGGTGACTTGGTGAAGCTGCCCAGGGTCCTTCTGCTCCCACCACCAGGCTGTCCTGCTCCTCAGGATGGGGTGATGGGAGACACCCACAGGGATGTGTGAGACGTGCAAAGTAGATGGCACTGGAGAGCCTCTTGGGAACTAAACAGCATATCAGAACTGGTTATTTAAAATTCATTTAACGTTTTGATTCTTGTAGTAGAGTCTATGTTCTTGGTACTTGCTAGGCCTGAAGTGAGAAGTCTGCCTTCTTATGGGTTCTGGCTGTGTTTATAGGACTGGCAGACTCTACTTAGACATAGTGATTACCTGGACTGTATCTCTTTCAATGGACCCCCTCCTGTTCCTCTGACATGGATCTAACCTGTGAGGATGTGAGTGACCAGGGCCTCCTCCCAGGCCATGGGGAAAAGTCTGAAAGAGGCCCAAAGTCCGGGGTGTGATACTGGGAAAGACTTCAAATTATTTCCTTCCCTGTTTCTTAGGGGCAAAATGTCAATGCTATGTTAGAGTTAAGGTTTAGCACATATGATCCCAGAGAAGGTAACGTATAGACTGATTTACATCCATATTCAAGAGGGTGGCTATTTCACTCAGCTTGGACTGCTCAAACAAAATACCGTAAGCTGGATGGTTTATAAATAACAGAAGTTTATTTCTCACAGCTCTGGAGGCTGGGTGTTCGACGCCTGGGATCAACACAGTCAGAGGTGAGGGTACCTCCTACCGGTTTACAGATGGCCTGCTTCTTCCTGCGTCCTTAGGTGGAGGGAGGGCTCGTTCTCCTAGCTTTCTGGCTTCTTCTTATAAGGGCACTAACCCCATTCATGAGGGCGCCACCCTCATCATCTCATTACCTCCCAAAGGTCCCACCTCCACATACATCACACTAGGATCAGGGTTTCAACATATGCATTTTGGGGGAATGAAAAGATTCAGGCCATAGCAGTGGCTGATATAAAATCCTTGCTGATGGTAGGTTTGCCAAAAAAGCTTTGTTAATCATTTTAACTAGCAACTACTCTAGAACAAGAGTAGGAAAGTCAAGTTTGTTTCTGCCTGACATAGACATACTCAGAACCTTGTCTTAGGGTCTTCAAAAGTGATGGCTAATCGACTTTCGACTCATTGCATTTAAAGCAGTAGCTTAATATAAATATTGGTCAAGACTAAGCAGCAGAGGGACTTCCCCAGTGGCACAGGGGATAAGACTCCGCCTGCCAATGCAAGGGACACAGGTTCAAACCCTGGTCCAGGAAGATCCCACACACTGCAGAGTAACTAAGCCCATGCATCACAACTACTGAGCCTGTGCTCTAGAGCCTGCAAGGCACAACTACTGAGCCCACATGCCACAACTACTGAAGCTCACACGCCCTAGGGCCTGCGTGCCACAACTACTGAGCCCACGTGCTGCAACTAATGAAGGCCATATGCCTAGAGCCCGTGTTCCACAAGAGAAGCCACCGCAATGAGAAGCCCGCGCACCACAATGAAGAGTAGCCCCCTTTCACCACAACTAGAGAAAGCCCGCGCACAGCAACGAAGACCCAACGCAACCAAAAATAAATAAAATTAAATCGTAAAAGAAAAAAACGGGCTTCCCTGGTGGCGCAGTGGTTGAGAGTCCGCCTGCCGTTGCAGGGGACATGGGCTTGTGCCCCGGTCCAGGAAGATCCCACATGCCGCGGAGCAGCTAGGCCTGTGAGCCATGGCCGCTGAGCCTGTGCGTCCGGAGGCTGTGCTCCGCAACGGGAGAGGCCACAACAGTGAGAGACCCGCGTACCGAAAAAAAAAAAAAAAAGACTAAGCAGCATAACAGAGTGAAAAGAATTTTGAAAGAGGCTAAAGAATCCTAAATTCTAGTCACTGCATGACTGAATGATCACAACAACTCTACAATGTTTCTTATCTCTAAATTCAAACTAATTCTAACAACTTTGTTCTCTTGATGATCATACATATAAAAACAAGACCACTCTGTAGCTCCATTGATTGTGTAAAGCCTTCTTGGCTCTAGGCAAAGGCATTCTGTGGTGATAGGGTGGGTCTCTGTTCGGATGTCAGCACCCATGTTTTCAGTCAACACACTTATTGAGATATAAAGAGGAAGCAGAAGTTAATTCTCTGTCCTCAAGGACCTCACAACCCAGTGAAGATACCCACAGCCCTGGAAACAGTGACTGTGTGTGTGTGTGTGTGTGCGTGTGTGTGTGCATGTGTGTGTGTGTAAGGTAAGAGGCAGCTTGGGTCAGGGTGTAATGGAACAATTTTTGGACTAAATGTATCTCTCTGTGACTTTGGAGATGGCCTGGCTGTGCCAGAACCACACACAAATACGGTTTAAATTATGTGCAGTTAGAAATTTCCCTTTTCCCCCTTCGTCTGGTTTTGCTCATCTCTAATTTCTTTTCTTGCTCTCATGCCCACCATCTAGGCTGGCAGCAGCTTAGCAGAACAATGTCTATAAAATTAAATTCACAAACACCTGGGAAGCTCATTCCGAGAGTCCAGCCCCAGTGTAGGCTCGACCCTGGGCTGCAGCCATCTGGTAGACCTAGTAATGCGAGCAGGGAGCAGAGTGACCCTCTGTAGGCCGGCCTTTTGAACCGTGTCTGGCAGCGGGAGGGTGTGGCAGGAGGGCTAGCTGATGTACTAAGAAACTCTGAGGATGGTTGGAAACCCTCAGTTTCCTGTTTCTGGAACCATAATCCCAAGTCTTAAGCGAAGAGACCTTGGCAGGAGAGCCTGACTTTTTAATAAAGTCAAGTCCAAGGCTTAATAAGTTGCTTCAAAACACCTAGTACTAAGAATCCAGGATTCCAGGAACCTTACTTCCATGATCTTTGCACTCTGCCAGTTTTCTTAGGGCTTGAAGATCTCTAATCATTCATCTCCCCCCATCCTCCCTTTTTTTTTTTCTCCAGCTGAATAATTTGGGTTGTGTAAAACAGAGTTACAACAGAGGATTGTTTTGAGCCTTTTGGTGGATTGGCTATATAACAGGCCTTTTAATTCCCAAGAAAATTGCTTGTTCTGTGCAAAATATACTGTCCCATTCACTTCTCAACATAGGCATTTTTATTCGGACACAGTTTCCTTTCAAATTCAACATACAGTATGTAAATGTGAGCCAACAGCCAAAAACTTCTTTTTAAAATGGAGACTGTTAATATTTTTCTTTGAAGAGCGTCATCTCTTTTAGACAGGAAATTACTGTTAACTTTCTTGCTGCCTGGCAGTAGTTAACTGAGATTTTTCTCCCATTTTTTGAAAGGAAATATTGTGCCAGGGACCATTTGTAGAAATACATCTATACTTAAAAATCATTATCTTCAAAACCTGGCATCAGAAGTCATTGATGGTGCTATGTTCACAACAAGGAGCTGGAGTCCAGGTTAAACATCTTTCTATTGTATGTGAACTTGGTAACTCTTGGTCTATTTTAGACTGCTTTAGTTCAGTGTAATTATTATGGTTTCTAAAGGAGTTTCTGTGTAATTACCACATAGTTTGTTTCATGGTAACTATGCAATTAACTTGTCCCTCTTCTCTGAATGGAAAATACTATAATTCTAATACAAATGGTTTGGGTGCTAGTTTTCTCAACTGTACTTTAAAAATATCTGTATTTTAAGTGCTTTATTCATTTTGTTCCTTCTCCTTCTTCAAATAATATATTTGGTTTAGTTAATTATTTTTTGCTTTTTTAGACCAAAGAAAGGCTAAAGTTTTATTGGGTAGCCCCAAATTATCAAGAAATCTTTTGTGACATAAAAAATAACAATAGGAATTAAATTATCCCCACAAATGAATGCTGGATGAGGGTCCTTAAAGAAACGGTTGCGATCTGATAGAAGTCAGGTCGTGAGCCCAAATGAAAATGGATACACTTGTCTTTGTTTCTCCTTATGTTAGCATTAGCTGTGGGAGGGAATTTGCTTGATTTTGCCCCTTTGTATTTTCTTCTGCGAAGGTGAGGGTGGTATTTGGAGAATTTCCCAGGGGACATTCCCTCCTATTGTTTAAGGTGCGGGGTGGGAGACAGAACTGTGCACTAATATGAGGCTTTGAAAAGGGAAAGTAATCCAGTGCTAATTACAACCTGGAGGAAGATGGGAAGTGTTGAGCATAGATTTTTTTTTTGCAAAATCACTTTGACTGCACACATCTGTATGACCAGCTTGAGTAGTATTTATAAGACCCATTGAGATGACTGATTAATTAATTAATTAATTAATTAACAAGTCAACTTGTGTGTCAAGCTGTGGACCCCATGGAAAGCCTTAGGCATAAGTCTTACTCATTTAATCTCATAAATCCATCTGTCCATCCATCTTTCCCAGCATCCAATATCTACGGACTGCCCAGGAACTGGTGTAAAGAGGTTATGCTCTCTGCCCCTGAGGACCTAATAGCCCATGTAGGAGGTAGAGGGGGTAACACTGATTAGGAGAGAGCACCTCAATGGCAAAAGCAGATATGCTGTGAGGACCACTCACTCATCCTATGAATATTCTACTAATGTCCTGAGCATCTCCTATGGGCACCAGTCTTGGTCCTGGAGATACAACAGAGAATGGGACCCATAAACTCTCAATCCTTACGGTGCTTCCATCCTAGTAGGGAGACAGAAAGTAGACAGGTCAGTGCCTAAAATTCTGCATCATTTGCAGGTGATGCCATGTTCTGCAAGGGTGGGGGAAGGGATGAGGACAGGAAGGGCTGTGCTGGGTAAGGTGGGGAGGGAAGGTGTCTCTAAGAAAGTAACATGTGAACAGAGACACAAAAGTCAGGGTGTGAAACTTGGGAAGGTCCAAAGGAACCACAGACTCTGAGGTGGTAACAGCAAGTGCTAAAGTGCAGAGGAAGCTTTTTTCAAAGAATATGGAGGCTGGAGAGAAGTGAGCCAGGGCGAGAGCCAGTGGGAATGAAACTGGAGAGAGGTTGAGTGGGAACATGTGGTGAGATCACATGAACATTGCAGAGAGCTTTGGTTTTATCATTTATTTGTTTATTTTTGTGGGGCATGGGGAGTTGTGGGAAAATTTTGTGCAGGAGAAAGACAAGGTCTGATTTTTTTTTCTAAATACTACCCTTTGGTTCCCACATCGAAATGAGATCACAGGTGGAGAAAGAGAGGAAGCAGATGACATTCTGCAAAGTATTCCGGGTGAAGGACGATGGAAGCTGAGGTGGGGTGTTTGTGATGGAGGCTGTACAAAGTACAAAGAAGCTTCTGGGTATGTTTTGAATATATAGCCAATAGGTCTTGCTGCTGAGTTGGATGCACAGGGCAGAGAATGAGAGGAGGCACAGATGGATTGAGCTTTGGCTTGAACAACCAGAAGAATAGATTTGCTGAAGTGGGGAGACTTTGGGTGTAGCAGGTTTGGAGTGGATGAACCAAGGTTTATCCTTGGGCATGCTGTGTTTCACATGTCTCTTTGACATCTAAGTAGAGATATTGAGTAGGTAGTTGGATACATGAGTCTAGAGTTGGGGATGCAGATTGAACTGGGAATATAAATTAGGGAACTGTTAGCATGCAGGAGGCATTTAGAGCAAAGAGACTGGATACGCTCATCAAAAGAATAAGTGTAGGAATAGAAGAGGTCTGGAGACTAAGGCTGGGGCACCCAACGTTGACATGTTGGCAAGAGGATAAAGAGCAGCGATGAGCTGATGAGGCTGAGAAGATGCACATGGGGAGATAGAAGGAAAACCAGAGGGCTTGAAGTCAGGGAAGGCAAGTGAAGGAAGTGTTTACAGGGAAGTGATGATCACGCAAGCCAAATGCACTTGGAGGTCAAGGAGGATGAGGGAATGGAAGTCACTATCATTCCTGACAATTTCGAGACTAAATAGAATGGGTTCAGTGGAGTGGGAGGTGAAGAGGTGGACATAGCCAGCATAGACTACAATTTTGTGGAGTTTTGCTATGAAGAGGAGAGATATGAGATGATAGATGAAGGTGAGTGTGAGGCCAAGGGAGATACTTTAAAGGCGAGAGATATTACAGCACATGTATGTGTTAAGGAAGTGATTCCATAGAGCAGAAAGGGTTTGACAATGTACAAGAGTGAGATGACTTCTAAAGGATAGGTGGGGGGGGGGCAGTGCAGAGGCCAAAGGAGGAGTGAGAATAGTTCTGCCCAGAGGGAAGGCAGTGTATGTGGGCATAGAGGTAGAGAGGGAGGGGCTGAGGTTGGAGAAGAGAGCAGAAGAAAGCTCCGAAGGGCAAGTGACTTGAGACTAACCTGGAGTCTCCAGCTGAGCCGTCCTATGACCTGGTCCCTGACTCCAGGCTGACACTCTTAGCTCAGGCGCTCTCTACCTCCAAATTTGGTAGCTTCTACCTTTCTCCTTATCCCAGCCAGTAAGGCTTTTATTTAGCTTCGACTTCCAAGGGCATACTTTGTCTTTGACATACTTCATTTCATTCGGGATTTGCCCTTGCTTTTCTGGTCGTAGACAGAACAATGGCTCCTCCCACCTGACGTCTGAATCCTGGTTTCTAAAACCTGTAGATATGCTCCTTTGTATGACAAAAGGGACTTTTCCAGGTTCAATTAAGGATTTTAAGATGGGGGGATTATTCTGGATTTTCTGGGTGGGCAGACACAGGGTCTTTATAAGAGGGAGGCAGGAGGGTCAGAGTCAGAAAAGGAGACATGACAATGGAAACAGAGGTCAGAGTGTTGCACTCTCAAGATGGTGGCTGTAAACCAAGGGATGTGGGCAGATTCTAGAAGCTGGAGAAGGCAAGGAAACGGATTGTCCCCTAGAAGATCCAGAAGGAATGTAGCTCTGCTGAAACCTTAATTTTAGTCTTGTAAGACTGATTTCAGATATCTGACCTCCAGGACAATAAGATAATCGATGTTGTTTTAAGCCCCTAAGTTTGTGGCCATTTGTTACAACAGCAACATAACTAATACATCTTTTATGAGAATTTGCCAGGTCTGAGATCCATTTTTCGAAGACTGGTTCCCATTCATATGGTGCACCGTATGAAATCATTGTAAAATCTCTGTGAGAGGGCTGGGCCACAAATTGTTACTCCTCTTTTGGCGATAAGGACAGGCTGGTGACAGCAATGGTGAGCAGACAGTGCCTTTGGCATCCATCATATTGGAGGCCAGTCACCCCATGGGCATTGACACGCTAGCCCCAACTTCGACTTTTGCTTTGACGATGTTCACAGTAAAATGAGCCGTTTCAATGAGCGTTGTGGCTAAGACAAGGAGAAGGGGTAGTCTTAGCTCTGTGTTTTGACTTGTGCCCCAGTGGCCAAGGCACGGACCCACATCTTCCTACCCCTTCTCTCAAACGGAAGGTCTGTAGGATCGGTGGGGCTGGCTTCAGAGTAGGACAGGTCAAAGGCCTTCCACTTCACCTCACTGGGGTTTACAACACTTTTCTCTATAAAGTTGGGACTTCTCCAAGGGAATTCCAAGAAGGCTGCCATTTGGTGTGGCTTTTGTCATTGCTGTTGCTCTTAAACTAGTTTAACTTGTTAATTGCCATCCTTCCCTAATATTTTTGTTACTAAAATTAGTATGTTCATTTCCTCCATGTGGACCCTTGGACGATTTTGTGATGGGTGAAATTTCAGAAATCAGAGATAGATGTATATTGTAATAAGTAGAGAGCATTATCTATTGGGGCCGTGGAGTCAATGGAATATTTCCCATAGTACTCCATACTTTCTCATAGTATTTTCTTTTCCATGAACTCTCGACTTCCAATGGGACTACACTTTGTGGTTAGAAACAGAGGGAAGCAATAGCATTCTGTTTCTCTCACTTATAAGTCAGCCTCGAAGCTACAGTCCTAAAGTGAGAATTAAAATCTCATCCACTCATAGCTCTGCAGTCAGAAGATCAGGCAGCCACCAGGCTTTGGTAAATAGTATGAAATGAGATATATTTGCCATCTGCACTGACAAGAAAGTGAGCCCATAAGTTACAAAAATGAAGAAACAACATGAATGCAATATGGCAGAACCTGCATGAAACCTCTGTGGTTAAGTTCCAAGTTAGTCTCTTTAGCCATAAAGGAAGGAGGCAAAGGACTCTGGTCAGTGAAGTCCCCGTTCATACCTTTGGTCGGGTAAGGGGGTCAAAGCGTCCAGTTCAAGTCATTGAGGAAGGGCTATTTCAGAACTGCAGCCTCTTTTGTCTGTGAGCACAGGAGCCCCAGAAGACGGATGGGGAAACTCTGAGCGTGGCCATAGTGGGAATCCCCAGCTGGCAGGAGACGGATGGGCTACTTCCAGCACGTGGGTGAGGCATAGCGGTACCTCTGCAGCCAACACCGTCTCTCTCAGTGGACCAACAGCTCCGGGCACCTCTTCAATGAAGCCGTTATTAGACAGCCTCCACTCCCACCACAGTGGGGAATTGATCACTGCTTCTGGGTTTCCACCGTATGTCTCTCACCCTTTCCTGGACCTGCGGCTTGCATGTCGCTGTCCTGGTTGGGTTGCAGGCTTCTTAGGAGCTGGGTCAGTGTGTTATTCATCCTGTTTCCCCAGCGTGCCTCCCAGTGCCTGGCTCATCGCTGAAGCCCAGTAAACGCTGGGCGCATGAATGAGGGGGACCCTCTAAGTCGGGGGTTGGCAAAATAAGGCCTTTGGACCAAATCTGGCCCTTAGCCTCTTTTTGTAAATAATTTATTTTGTAAATGAATGCACAAATTTTGTCTGTGTCACCATACAAAGGTGGAGTTGAGTAGTTGCTGCTCTATAACCACAAAGCCTAAAATATTTACACTCTGACCCTTTACATTAAATGTTTGGGTCACACGCTCTAAGGCAATTGCATCTGCTCTTGGTGATTGTATCGTAAAGCAAATTATAATGACGTATTGAGACTCTTTTGGAAGTTTCCTCATGTATCCTTTGAAATGATCAGAGACCACCTAGGCCAAATCAATTCAGGGTTGAGAATTAATACAAATTGCTCCCTTGGTTTAGGACCGGACTGTCCTTGTAATCTGAAGGATTTCCTGTCCCACAGAGTCTGGGGAGGGCTCAGTGGGGTTAGATTTCAGCGGGAAATACTGAAAACTGCTTTCTGACCCCAAATAATTTCTTTGTCCACTCGTACGGACCACCTAAAATGTCATCAAATACCCCTGTGAGGATGAAGAATATTATCGTTTTATGTTTTCTTTTTCTATCAAAATGCTTTCCTCTTCACTCTGGTTTAGATCAGTGACGGTGATGAAACAGAGGCTTTGAGAAGGTGGATCTGTGTGACAGCAGAACCATTTTGGAGTTGGGACCATTTGGAGGCAGGAAGGCCTGGGTGGCTTCTTAGAGCCGCGACTTTAAGCGATGGAAGGGCAGCAGGCGCTGGGAGATGTAGGGAGAGGCACATAGGGAGGTTCACAGCAGTGTATGTAGATGGCTGACAAGACACATGTCTCCACTTCTGGTGTGTGCCCTGGGTCACCTGCTGAAATCAGGACCTTCACACCAACTGGACAGAGACATCTAATCCAGTGGCTCCCAATGGAGGGCAACTTTTCCCCCTTAGCGCACATTTAGTCATGTCTGGAGATATTTTTGGTTGTCACATCTGGCGGGGATGGGTGCTGTGGTCTAGGGAGGAGAGGCCAGGGATGTTGCTAAATATCCTACAATACACAGGACAAACCTCCTCCCACACACACAGCAAAACGTCATCTGGCTCCAGACGTCAGCGGTGCTGAGGTTGGAAAACGCTGATCAAATCCTTGGCAACCCCATGCACTTCCTTTGACGTTGTGAAAGATGTGTGGAGAGAAGCTATGGGTGGAGAGGTACCTGCTTGGCTGGGGCCTCGTGCAAAATGTCGCCTAGGAGGTTGCAAAGTAATATGATGGGGCATCTCCATTCTGTTTTGGAAGAACAGGAAGAATTACCTTGTCACCACAGGCCAATTATCCTGTGAATACTTTGGCTGCACACTAAGTGTTGCTATGTAATTGCAATTAACATGTAAGTGATCTAGGGTTTCTGGTGCGTGTCATTCCAACGCTGAAAAATATATGACTAACGTTACGGTGACAGCTGCACATGTGTGACTTATGACTAAGGAAGAGGTGGCACTGGAATCAGCCACATTGTTGGCTCCTTACCTGACCTCCGAGCTCTCCTATAATCCTGTTTTTAGATGAATTTTAGGCAAGAATGTACAAAGGGGCTTGAAAAGCAGTGGTAAGTTATCCACGTTGAGAGCAGTCATGTGAATGTGCGATTTTTCTTAGACACACTTTAAGGTCCAACAGCGATTCTTTTGAAAGGTCAGCACATTCTTGGCGGCAGGGAAGAGTCTATCTCTCGTATGAACAGAATACACTTTCTCTTCTCATACCTTAAAATGTTCCCATCTGGATTTAAAAAAAAAAAAACATTTTTAAACAAATGTAGACGTCATTTTTCTATTAGTTCTTAGGCATGTACATTTTTCTGTAATGCTTAACTCTGATAGAGTTCCCGTCACTGTGTGCATTTCAGTATCTACCAAAACAATAACCTCTACCTTGAACTTTCAATAATGAGGTGCTAATTTTCTACAATGAGTACATTTTCTGAAAATGTTGTATCTTGAATTGAATTCCTTTTCTCCTCTGTAGTCATTTGTAGCAGTGAAATAGGGAAGTTAGAGAGGGTGTTTGATTGTTGAGTGGGTTTTGGCCAGACCCTGGCCTGCTGCTTAATCTAGGTGGAGTGCCCTGGGGTGGTGGGTGTGCTCGGCTTCCTGAGAGCAGCCGGTTCCTGCGAACCCTGGTTGCCCTGTCTTGCACATAGTTGAGATTCAGGCTGGTGGGGACACCCCAGCTCTGCTGCCCATCCTTCTGGATCTAGGAACTCAATTTCATCAGAGCCCGTGGGGGTCCTCAGGCCCTTAATTTTACTTAACACTTGATAAACCTGCACAAACTCAAAGTGTAAACCCTCAAGTGAGGGTGCTGGTTTCAGTAACTCCAGCACCTGGGCTCTTCCAAGGATGAATCAGTTGTGGTCCCCTGTCCCACTATCCACATACCCCAGCCTGGCTTCCCCCATCCCCACCCAGCAGCATCTTCTAGTTACCCAGGCTCACTCGGGTTGGTTTCTGGTGCCAGAGGTCTTTATCTGCTCTGTATAATCAGCCACCAGACTGTATGACTGTTTTCACTATTTCTTTAACATGCCTCCTGCATCTATGCGTTTTCTTTGGGCCCCCACAGCCTCACATCCTAAGTCAGGTCTGGGCTGCTGCAGTAAACTCGTTTCCAGGCCACCACATCCTGGATGCTAGCAGCCAGCTTCATCTTTTAAAGCATGAGCACACAAAACAAAACACAAGGGAAAAAGCATCTTCTGACATGAGAATCCTGCATTTACAAAAGAGATAATCATTGCTTATTTTACTCTCATTATGCTTTTCCATATCGAGTTTTAAAAACCAAATCAAAACTGGTCTCAGATCAGCTGTGCAGATCCTGCTGTTACTAATCACTGATCTTTTTGTGCTTTAAAACATTTCAAAACATTTATATGCATTGTCTCGCCTGGCACACTTCAAGGATAATTTGGCCAAAAAGAGTTATTTGCACACAGTTTTCAGCAATGTACAGAAAATACCTATAGAATTGTATAAAGTGATATTTGTGCACTGTCTGTGTTTTTGACAATATGGTCTTTATTACACACTTTTATGGTCAACGCAGGACCAGAAATGAAGCCTCACTCTGAATCCAAACCCCTTCCCCAGATCCGCGTGCTGGCTTCTCCACCCATCAGCTTTCCCGTATCCTGTCTAATTAAGCTCCAATCCGGCTATGTCCCTTCTGTAAAATCATTCCATAATGGTTGCATCTAAGCTGCTAGTGTAATAATCTAGATAATAACACACTTTGTGAGGCTCACTGATTATAGCTGCATAGTTATAATCCACGCTGTGAGTGTTTTCATCTTCAGAAACACAATAACGTATTTTTCACCCCAATTTGAACCCAGCACGTGATCTTATTTTCTTCCCAGGAGCTGTTTTTTTTTTCTTTTTCTTCTTGCTATTTTTGCTGCCATCATCTGTCAAAACGCTGCTGGGGAAACCTCTCCGGTTTATCGCCCACGTATGTATGGTACTTTGCCTGTGCCCCTGGACTCCGTCTCCTCGGGCTTCATTAACGTTCACTCACCTCATTCAGCACTTATTGCATCAGGAGACAGATCCAAGTGCCTCTGGGTTTATCTCGCACATTCCAGTTCTCAGAATTAGAAACATTCACAGTCCGCTTTCTGCTTAAGAGTGCTCGCCTGTCTAAAGTCTTGGTAGGATGCCTTGTGCTTGCACTCAGCTCTGAGGAGTTGACATACCTGCTCAGCGTGAGGCCACCCTGGTGGTCCTGCTGATTTGGGCTGATGTAGCCACATTCGGATCCCCTTGGCCCGTCCAGGGAGCAGTGGGGATGTGGGTGGCTGGTTGGCTGTCTCACGGGGGACGAGGGGATGGAAGAACTGGCCCCGCCCTCTCTTGCCCTGATCTGACCAATCACATCTTGAGTCACTTATTAAAAAATTAAAAAACATTGTAACTGGTTAACTGTATTGTTCCACTCAAAGTTGGTGTAAGATGTTTATGAGGATGAAATGTTGGTATCCTTGAGAAAAGCACAACAGCTTTGACCAGGCTGATGTGAGCAGATAACAGATCAAAGGTCTCCGTTGAGCTAAACATTCTTTTTGAAGCTGATTAGCCATTAATCAGTAAATCAAGAACTTATAGAAGAAGTGGCTAACAGGTGCTTTGCAAATACATTGAAAAAGGAGTATCACCCCAGGAGCTAAATGGAAATTGATCCGGACAAACCAGGTCAAGCAGGCTAAATTCCTGCCCTGAGAGGTGAGCCCAGTGCAGCACGGGGCATGAAAGCCAGGCTCTACTTCCTCCTTCCTCTAACCGCATGTCCATTTTGGTTCAGTGTTGTTTTATACATATATATATTATATATTCATATTTGTTTGATATATATTTTTGTCAAATGCTACTGTTATTTGAAATTGTGAAATTTTAATGGAAATACATCATTCAAACCAAGTAAAAGTTCAAGATCAAATCCTGCCTTGTGTTTTAGGGCATCTGAACTTAGAACATTTACCAGTGGCATTGGGTCTAGATGGGCTGTGAAGAGAATGGGTGATAAAATTGAAATATTTGCTTTACACATGTTTATCTTTCTGTTTCCATAGAAATGCATACTTATTGTAGAATATTGCAAAAGTAGCAAAAGTGTAAAGAAGCAGAATAAGTCACCAAGAACCCACTGCCTGGGAAAAACTTGTGTTGCCATTTTGCACACTCCTGTCCAGACATTTTTCATACACTTTTTCCTTTTTTAACTTAGTTAAGAACGAACACATGTAATAACCCTGTCAGGCAAAACTAGTGCGTAGAAAATAAATTCGAATAGGGATGAATGGAAATTCTGATATTTTGTTCAATACGTATTTTCCTAGGTACATGTTTAGAGAGGCCTGGCTTAACATACATTTAAATGAAGAATATCTTGTTTTTTATTTGGTTGCAAACTGAATGTGGGGGAATATTGCAAACACAATCTTAAAATTAATTGAAGCAAATACAGTGTCCAGATGAGGGAGATAATCTAGAGCATTTTGGATTATACACTACCATTTGGAAAAAATTTCGGAGCATGTGCTCCAATACACACTTATTTATGTATGTATTTATTTATTAATAATATACATGTAGCTATTGTAATATAATTTACTTTTATGTATTATCATGTTTACCCATTGTATATATATATATATATATATATATATACACACACACACATAAAAATCTAATTATACACATGTAACTATAGTAATACATTTTATATGTATGTATATAAATATATATAATAGCATATATAAAATATATTACTATAGTCACAGGTACATAATAGATATATCTGTATGATACATATGTATGTATATATGTACATACCTATATTGGGTAAAAATGACAATGCGTCAAAGTTATATTTATTTTCCACATTCCGATTAATCATTCTCTCATCCCTGGGGTGTTTGTGTTGGAAATCATTGAAATAGTGTGCTTTTCTCTGGACATCCCAATATGTAACTCTTACCGGAGACTGTTGCCTGGAAGATGAGAGGCCTGGGAAACAGTCACCTGGGCGTAGCTGCGGGACTGAATCTGCTTAGCGGCTCTGCCAGAGACTCGAGACCCCGTGGCCACTAAATGTCCCTGTGTTCTGGAACCACAGGAGGTGTCAGCTGTATCGCCTCCCCTTTGGCTTTTCACCTTTTCTGTGACCATCCCCCATGCGTGTGTAATGTGAAACTTACGACTGTGTCCTAGCAATGCCAGGACACGAGGAGGCCTGGTTAGACATTCTTGATACTAAAAAGGCCAAGTGGAAAGGTTATACGATTGTGAAAATGGCCCCGATTAGCCTACTATCCACGTTATGTGTTAACACGCTAGTCATATCGCATCCACAGGTGATATTTCGAAAAATCACATTCTCATTTCTGTCAATTTTAGGCACAGTAAAGATGGGGGAATGGATGGGAAAGACCTTTGATATTCTTAAAAGATGCACCCTGAGAACTTAATACATACCCCAATTCTCAAATGCAGTGATAACCCAGCTTCTCAGCCCAGCATACGGTGGGCTCGCCAGAGACCCGTGCACTGCTGAATTGTGATCCCAGAGTCTCCAGGATGTACTCCAGTAGCTGAGAAAGAGCTACTGCTTCCTGAGGCAGCCTCGCTTACTCTTCAGCTCCACTGCCAGCACTGGCCAGTGGCTGGCTTTGGTGGCCACTGATTTCCAGGAAGACCGAGAGTTCCATCAGTTCATAGGTGCTTTGCTCACTATGACAGGGAGCAGAGAACCACCGGGGTTTTTGCAGATGGAGATACTGGGTGGTCAGAAGGCTCATTCCCCAGCCAAGTGACTTGCACCGACATGCCAGCTTCCTCACTGACATCCAAACACAGGCCACAGCAAAGTCACAAAGGGTCACATATCACGGACACTGAGGCTTGGGAGGAGCAGGAAACTTCATTCTTGAATGTTGAAGAGCGTGCGCGATCCCTGCTATTTCTCCTTAGCTACCTGGCATCCTGGGCCTGTCTCCAGCCACCCTGAGAATTAGTCACGCTGTAGCAGAGACTTAAGTAGCAGGCACATCTTAAGTGTGAGCTTATCACCCATCTCTTTTGGCAGAAGAGGAATTCGGGGCTGGAGGTTGTCATAGTGAGTCGGCGGGAGAACCCAAGCCCGCAATTCACTAATCCCGTTTCCTTATTTGCACAAGGGCACAGTGGGAAGAAAATTAGAGGTAATTTGCATGACATGCCCAGAATTCATAAAAGAGTCTCTGGAGAGTTGATCCCTCTCCTAATCAGGACTAGAATCCAGAATTCCTACCTCATGATCCTGGCGCTTCCTGGAAGTCACAGCTACGGCATTGCCTGGTCGTCCAAGGCTATAAGCTTGACCCGTGGTCTGGGAAATGCTGCTCACAATTTGTAATGACACATGGCACTAACTTTCTAAAACTCACATTTTTCCATTTGGTTTCTTTCTGCACAGTCCCTTGTAAGAGCCTTGAATTCAGAGGCAATAATGCCTCGTGTGAGTTATGTAAGTCAGTACAAAATTTCCCATCAGTGAGATAGGAATGAAAAGTCTCTCTGTAATAAACAAAAAGTATTGTGTATAATTTCCCACTGGTCTTTTTTGTTAATTGAGCTCTTACTGCTGAAGCCTTTAATGTAGAGAATAAATGAATAACTGACTTTTATGCACAGCATCCTTTCATTATGTTCAAGGGCTCAAAGTTGAAAATGAACTATTTTTAGATCTTACAGGATGACATAAAAGGTTGTTTATTACTGGTAATGCAGGAAGCAGATTGCATTTCTACTTGCCTGGTTTTTCTGTGAAGGCTTGAATGATCTCCCATTCTTGCTGATTCATTAATTATGGGCCAAAATGACTTGAGTCAAGTCTGATGATTTTTAAACATGGAATGTGACTCTCAAACATTTCTAGTACAACTCAAGTTCAAATCCTGCTTTGGCCAGTCGGGATGGTGGTCCTTAGAGAAATCAAATTAACGTTTCATACGTGAACACTATTGGGGAAGAAGGACATGGAATACTATGTAAAAAGGAAGGAGCAAAATCCTCATGCTGGTTTTTGCCCCAAAGGCTGGTTCTCTGCACCCTCTTTCCCGCCTCCTCCCCCTACTCCTTCAAATCTCATCTTCCTCTCCAGCTTCTCTTCTCTCTTTCTCTGTCTCCTTATTCTGATTCATGATCCAGTATTATGACTCCTTTTTTAATGTGACCAAATGTCGTGGAAACTCACCCAGGTTCTTGTACTTCTAGTGTCTGAGGTGGAAGAAACAGAAACAGCACCCAGAAAATAACTCTGAACTCAACAACCTCTTACAATAAATTTTATTTAATTCATCACAACGGCTTCTACATACATTTAAAAAACTTTACACAGAAACCTGCGAAGAAATGTTTTTCCCATTTATGGGCCAGTATGGACCCAAGGACATCTCACAATGAAGTTGCAACTGCCCATTGGTTGGGAACCAAAGAATTCATGATACATACATTGCCATTTATTTATCCATTAACTGTTTACTGGCTATCAGTGATGTACTGGGCACTGTGGGTAAATAGATGGATGATAGATAATTCTTGTCCTCAGGTGGGTGCATGTGGACCAGTGAGAGGCTGGGCGGGGCTTGGAATCCTTCTTCCAGCGCTCAGTAGCTTTGTGACACTGGGTAAATTGGTTCACCTCTTTGTATGTCAGTTTTCTCACCCATAAAGTGGAGGCAAAATCAGTAGCGTCCTTCGTTGGATTGTGGCAAGAATTAAACGAGCGACGGCACGTGAAGAGTTGGGAGGTGGCTGGTGCATAAGTACTGAGCGATGCCACTGTGTTTATACATAGTGTGAAGGGTGTGGCCATGGGCCCCAGCCCCTCAGCCTGTGCGTGGGTACCAGGATCTCGCTGTTGGATGTGTGCCGGCTCTCAGTCCCCTTCTCCCTAGCAGGATGTGTCCCTCCACGGCTCCTGGGAAGCAGCCCCCAAGGTGGGATAGGAAGCTCAGAGATTTATTGGGAAAGTCCAGGAGGAGCAGAGGAGGGGGAGAACTTCAGAGCACGATGCTGAGCCACACCTGTGAAGGCAGGGCGGGGCCAGGAGGCAGGGCGGGGCCAGGAGGCTGGGCGGGGCCAGGAGGCTGGACAAGAAGAGCCTCAGATTCCCATGTCCCTCTGAGGAAGTCTCCATAGGGCTGCGGGGACCCCAGAGCAGAGATGGCCTACGGAGGAGTCCTGTGTCGTCGGGCAGCAAGGCCCAGCCCTGATACTCCTGCAAAGCTCAGTATTGCCGGAGCAGCCCGGGAGACACTGGTGGCAGGCGATGGCTGCAGTGATCCTGAAGATGCAGCAGCTGGAGGCCAGCCGCTAATGGGCTCCTTGTGGCAGTTCCTCCCAGCAGGGAGGTCTGAGCAGCACATCTCCAAGGTGGCTCCTGGAACCCTCAGCCTTCCCTCGAGCCTCCGGGAACTTTCCTAGGAAGCCCCAGGGGTACGTTGGGGGAAGGAAAGTCTGCCTCGGGCTCCTGTCCCAGCCCCCTTCCACACTCCATTGCCTGGGGGCATGGGGCTGCCTCTGGCTGGGCCTCTCACTGGCTCAGCCACGTGGGCACTTGCTCTGGTCCTGGCCCTTGAGGGCGGCTCTGCACCTGGTGTCCCGGAACAAGTCTCTCGCGGGCACAGCTCCTTGAGCTCTGGTCCAGCCCCCTCAGGTACCATGCTACCCTATCCATGCGTCCTCTCCATCCCGTCTCCTCTCTTCCCCAGGAGACTCTGCGGGAAGCAAGTGAGCGCCCCCAGCTGCTCTCTCCTTTTCTGCCTGACCCCTGCGTCCTGCACACCAGCTCAGCAGGGCTGATGGGGCACCAGCCCTCAGACAGGCACCCAGTGGGGTTCAGCGAAGGTGCCCCGACCATCGAGGGGGCTCCGGGCTCCCGGGGAAGGCTTCCCCCCAGAGGGAGCCCCTTTCCCAAGGACAGGTGGGAGACAGCAGAGGGAAATAGGAGCACTCCGGGAGCTGGCCTGCAGGGCCGCGGACAGAACTCCTTCCTGCTCCTTGGCCCTGGCCTCTCCTGCCGAGCACGTGGCCATCCCAGCCTCGGTTTCTAGGGAACAAGGAAGGCATTTCTACAGCGGGGACGAAGCAGCTAGTTAGGGATCCTCCTGGACGAAGACTTGCAGCTCAACATAAATGCCATTTTTGCCGCACCTTTTCTCTGGTCTCTCTGAGGCAGGTGTTGGCGCTGTCCAGTGGGAACGGGCAATCAACCCAGTAGCTGTTTTTCTCCAAACTAGCAGTTGCTAGGAGCTCAGTGGTCCTCAGACTTGAGGGATGCCTCCGAGTCACCTGGAGGGCTTGTTAAAAACACAGGTGGCTGGGTCCCACCCAGAATTTCTCATTCAGTGGGTCCGGGGCGGGGGCCAACAATCGTCTTCTTAGGTTCCCAAGTGAGGCTGCTGCCGGTCCGGGGACCACACTTCGAGAAGCGCTGTGTACACCGTGCCGCGGACCCTCATGTGGACGCTGGGTCTTTCCGCGTTCTGCCTCTCTGAGAATCCTGCTTCCCTGACGACACCAAAATGTTACTGCCTCTTTGGCGAGGGCCGGCGGTTACTGATTTACGACGGGCTCCTTTGACTATTTCATGAAGATGCCCCCTCTTTTAACCAACTATCCCTTTCCTGGCCAGTGTAGGCAATTTAATTTTCTTCTTATGTTAGAATGTAACAGTGAAGGTCTCTATTCTCATTCGATTTCCTTTTGTCAAATTTTATTTGCCTCTTTGAAGACTCTGGATTTAAGGTGTTGACTGATTAAAACCAATCAGTCCTTCCCAATCCCCCCTGATTCAAACCAATCAATCCTTTCCAATCCCCCCTGATTCAAACCAATCAATCCTTCCCAATCCCCCCTGCTTGGAGTCCCCAGATGAACTCCCTTTCCTCAAAACAGCTAACTCTACCAACTTACTGGTCAGAACAGAGGAAATGAGATCGGTCAAGTTCACGTTGGGCAGGAAAATACTTAAAACCTCATTTATCTGGTCTGGGAGTCCACTGATGTGTCTGCGAAGGTGCAGGCGAGGTTCCCTCCTCTCCTTTTCATACCTGCCGTCCTGCCGCTAGTTTCTAGAAGGCACAGTGGCTAACCTGAAGGGTCAGAGTTGTGGTCAGAGGGCTATTCTTTGTCTAGATCCTTCACGTGAAAAGACCACCCTCTAGGTGTCTGACAACAGTGAGCTTTTTGGATATCAAAACACCGCACCCCCCAAAACAGCAGTAGGACTCTTTCTGTTGTTTCTAATGAAAAAGTGAAGTTAGCTCTGGAACTGCATGGCAGGTTTCATTCAAAATTCCTTCTGAGTTGACGTCATGAAACAGTGACCATCCACTCTATAACCTTCTGTTCTTGCACACAACCCAGAATGTCCCATAGAGATGTACATACATTTCAGAAGAGACGTTTGTGATGGGACTTGTTTAGCTTGACTTGGAGCCGTTTCTGTGCCACGTTTTGGTTTCCAGATGAGAGGAGGTCAACTGGAATCTGGGCATCCAGGAAGCCCTGCCGATGGCCAGGTGTGTCCTGCATTTCAGGAAGCTGCTGGCAGGTGGGAGAGGAGCTGTGTGGCTCCCAGGTGGAGCTGGGGGATGGCAAACAGCACTGAGCAGAATGTTGGGCTGCGTCTGCCAGAGCAAGCCGCTTTAGGACGCAGTGAGTTATTGCAACGCGTAGGAACAGCGAGCTGACTTCATGCCAGGTTCTCCCCCCTGCAGGCTCGCACCCTGCCTGCTGGGCGCTTGAAGCCATCTTGTTGCTCTGACAGCTGGCCTCTGACCATTGGCATCACAGGCAACATCCACCCATCCACAGGCAGGTCCATCCCTGGCCTCTCGCTGGCTCCCTGAACGTCTCCTTCTGCCACTCGACCTGTTTATTCCAGAGCAAGTTCTTTCTGCTCACGCCTCTTCTGTCCGTCTTCCATCCTAGTTCTGCCTTCATTAAACTTTAAACATCACCTCTCGATAAAATACTACAACTGCCTTTGGGAGAAAGGATGCAGTGGCTAAGTTTTTCTTTGTACCTGATTGGTGGCCAGATAGAAGGGTTA
Organism: Delphinus delphis; assembly: GCF_949987515.2. Classification (NCBI taxonomy): domain Eukaryota; kingdom Metazoa; phylum Chordata; class Mammalia; order Artiodactyla; family Delphinidae; genus Delphinus; species Delphinus delphis. The sequence goes on from NC_082686.1 coordinate 4,541,030, forward strand.
TAAAAGGACGCCGAGCCAGACCAAAGACATCAGATTAATGCCAGCCTAAGCAATTAAAATACACCATGTTGGAGAGGCACCCAGGGGCCCTAGTTAGGGGTCTGTCCGGGACTCAATCATAAAGGCCCTTTTCAAGAGGCTGATTCCGTCAGCTGGTCATTGTCACTTATTCTGGGCTGCAGCATAATTGGCCACAGTCTTGCATCCTTGGAATTTCTCCAATTCTGTAAATGCTGGTATTTGTCTTTCAGACACATGTGGTTAAAAGCAGTCGTTTGTTTTGTTACAGGGGCAAAGAGTGATTAAAACTTTGTGCTAAGGGATGCATCTCATTCCTTTTGCTCCTGAGACTTGCTCTCCCTGCATCCCTGCCCCCTCCCCCTCCTGCCACCTGCCCCTCCACCCATAAGCCTTTGAAAGCAAAACAGAAGCTAGAGTTTGCACAATTAGGATTGCACAATTGCCTGACTATATAGGCAGAGATTGCTTTTATAAAAAGAAATTTTATTTTTCTGTGTGAGTTAAACTCCATTACCATATTCCTTTTGGTGGATGACTCAAGTTAGGGATTTAACGCATTTATTTATTTATTACTTATTATTATTTTTACTTTTTGGCCACACTGCACCGCATGTGCGATCTTAGTTCCCCGACCAGAGATCCAACCCACACCCTGGCACTGGAAGTGTGGAGTCTTAACCGCTGGACCGCCAGGGAAGTCCCTATAGCGTTTTTGACCCTGTTAAACAGAGGACCAGTCAGGAGCTGTGAACAAATTTTCAACCTGTGACAAAGCCAAATATTTTGAGGATACGATTACTTTCTTTTCCCAAGACAATTTCTGGAGAAACACAGATGGAAAATCGGGGTCTATGTTTGTCACCGCAGCTGTTACAGGCAAGGGTGCTTTGCTGGAACCAGATTTCTATCTGTGTTGTTTCTCCATCTGCTGGGGCTTTGTCTGCATTTGATTTCCTGAGCCTCACACACCTGGTTGTGAAATTCCAGACACTGTGTTCACCGGCAGGCAACCCTCTATACGGGCATTATTTTCACCTTTGTTTTCTGATTTTCGCTTTACTGCCCGTACATCTCCCCATTCTCCAGGTATTTTCTCTAATTCCTTCCATTTCCATTTTATTTTCTCCAGTTGACAAACTCCTACTTTAAGGTGTGTAACAAAAGTCACCACCTCCATGAAGTCTTCTCCTGTTCCCGCAGGCTGGAGCTGATGGCTAATTCTCTACTGGAGCATTTAGCTATTATAACACTACCCATGTCTTCTTCTCTTGAGAAACTGTAGCTCCTTGGGCCAATGAGCTATTTGTCTCATGGAAATTCCATAGAGCAGAGGCCGAATGATTTTATTTAAAAATAAAAATTAAAAAAAAGGAAGGGGAAGAAAAAAGAATCTTCCACTGCTACATGAGAGAAAAAAGAGTGGCCCCATAGAAAACAGACGCAGGTGATTACAGGCAATTAACAAAGACCTAGGCTCACAGAACATGAAAGTGCCTTCCACGTGGGGTAGCGAGGTACCGTCTTCCCTTTCAACGGTGAAGGGTCAGGGGCACTTCCCAAGGGCACCGTGCTCTTTGGCTTACGTCTCATCCAGACCCTGCAGTAGTGGATTCTCAGCCATTTCTCTGTCCACTGAGGCTCTTTGGAATGATCATCATCCCCTCGGGACCATGGGGTAACATGGTCTACATCCTCAAGGATGCCGTTACTGAACTGTGGTGACAGCACTGACATGCATGGGGAAATACGCTAACCCGGCATGAGAAAGGAGCCGCATGGTGTGCGGCCGTCCTGGAGAGCCATCAGAAGGTGTAAATCTCCAGGCTGTCTCTCAGACACTCAGATCCAGGTACATGGTAGAGGAACCCAGGCATTGGTACTTTTGGAAAGCAGCATGGGGTGTTCTTCTGCGCAGCCATGGTTGAAAAACCCTGGATTAGGTTAATGAATGAAACTGAAGCTCAGGACAGAGGTTGAGGTTGATGATTTGGTTAAAACCCAGTGAGGGCAGGCAGAGGGAGGAAAGAGGTGGCTGCTGACAAATGAGGGGGAAGAACCAACCCTTGAGGATAGAAGGAGGAGGAGGGGACATTTTTGGGACGAGCAACAGGGAACAAACCACTAGAGAAGTTGAGAACCAGATGCAGACGGCAGAATCCTTCGCCGGGGCAGGAGACCTAGAGCTTCCATGGTAGCTGGTGGCATGACCACGTGTGCAAAAACTTACTGTGTGAACCGTGGACCACCTGGTCCAAGTAAACACACCAACCTTTCCCAACTTGTGACACTACTGTCCCAGTGCCAGGAGAAACACAGCCCTGAGCCATTTGCAAGGAATCACCGTTCTATCTTATTGACCATGTGCCATTAATTAACGAAAGAACCTTCTGCAAAGAGATGAATTTCATTCCGTGAAAAGGGAATGGCAGAGTACCAAATGAAGTGAAAAGCCGACTATTTAAATTCTGGGTAATACATGGAAGGAAGGAAGGTGGCAGAAGACAAAGTTTATGAGAGGAAAATACTTCATTTGTAGTTAGATAAATGGGACACTTATTATTTTTAAGACTACAAGAATGTTAGGTGGAATAGATTTCTTTACTTCTCCATTTCTTTTTATTCATTGTAATTCTAGAATCGTGGTTACATGGCTTTTATTCGGTTCCTGCCTGGGTTTGGGAAGCCAGAGTTTCTCTCTTTCCTGACCTGCCCGCGTGCGTAAACTTCGTAAGAGACTTTATTCTTGCTTCCCCCGTCTGATGTGGTCTCATTCCCCCAGCCCTGCTCTTGGATGAAATCTTGAGCAGCTCAGTAACTCCTTAAATCTCTGTTGGGTGGTAAAAAGGAGTTCTAGACAATTTTAGACCCCCAAATGGTCTTGCTTCTCTATTTAAAAAGTCCAATATATTTTGGTGGCCGAAACTCCAAATGGCATTCAAAGTTGAAGGTTCTCCCGCCCCAACCTGCCTTAAGATGCAAAGCCCTGGGGGGATGAGGGGTTCAGACACTTTTTCGTATTTCCACTCTGGTCTTCTGTCGCCTTCCCCGTTTCACGCCAGTGGGCCCTCCAGGGTTAGGGCTGAGAGAGTAGGGGTGAGGGGAGGGTGGGGGGTGGTCAATGACCGCTGTGGTTGAGATATGGTTTGGGTGCTCCCTGGGTTTCACGTATGGTCAGTGTTGACACCTTCCCTCGAAGGATTCCTCGGACTTGCCACTGGGAACATCTACATATGGCTCCTACGATGTGAGTACCGCTTGTCACACAGGAACACCCCTCAGCTTCTCCATCCCATGGGGTCCCTCTACCCTCTTTCTGCTGGGTTTGTCTCACCCTGGGCCAGAGGCCCTTTTGGGTGGGTTACTTTAAAAGATGCTGCAACTGATGTTCAGTGCCCGGATTCTACCCCTGGACCCTCATCATCTTGGTAATACCTGGGACTGTCCCATGGGAGTCAGACGATAAATGTCCCAGCTTCCTCATTCCTCAGGTGGGCAGTCTCTCTGAGGGTCCCCAGCAGGTGTGAGCCCCAGGTGCTTACAATAGTAAGCTGTTCAGTGTGCCCTGCTCATTGGCTGCCTTCCCTTCCCGGGCTAACTCCCTGCAATCACCTCCCGCATAGACACCTGCTCCGACATCCATTAATCTGGGGGGAGTCACCCAAAAGGAGACCTGAGAGGAGGCACACCTGCATCCCCTTTGATGGAGATGTAATTGACTCCTACTTCGGCCACTGTTGCTTGTTTAGCCACCAAGTCTTTCACCCCACACTTCCTAGTTCCCAGACGCTGGCCCTTCTGGATCCCTCAGTTCCAAGGGACACCTGATAAGGTCTCTGAGAGGTCCCCTTGGGACCCTCCACTGGATTCTGAATGGTAGGATGGTACAGTCCCCCACCCCTCCCTCATGGGGGTTGAGGTAGAAAAAACACCACAGTACCACAAAACCTCTCCCCGAAGAAGTCCTTAGGAGCAGGCCTTTGGGTTAAGGGTGCGAAACGTGTTCCGCAGCCTCCTTTTCAATGTTGCATAGGTTAGGTCCTAGCCCCTCACTTTAGCATAGTGGGGTGATGGCACCTACACTTTTGGGTTTCATCCGCTTTTAACATGCTCTTATCGCCGTCAGCACTCGCTGCCTTAGAGGGGCTCCAGACATAGAAGGAGGTAAGAGCATTGTGAAGGTGGGGCCTTGGCTTGTTCACACTTGTGTTCCGGGTGCCTGGGACATAGTAGGTGCTCCACTAGTAAGTGATATTAGCGGAAAGTACAAATGTGCGCTCGGATTTTAGGGGTTAGCGCCGTGGTCCGTACTGCACCAGTCAGGGCTCTCCAGAGAAACAGACCAACCGGAGATATATCTCTCTATGTATGTATGTGTCTACCTATCTGTCTACCTGTCTATCTATCTGTCTACCTATGTATCTATCTATCTACCTATGTATCTATCTATCTATCTATGTATTTCTCTCTCTCTTTCTATCTATCATAGAGAGATTTATTACAAGGAATTGGCTCATGTAACTATGGAGGCTGGCAAGTCCAAAATCTGCAGAGACAATGTCCCAGTTGGAGTCTGAAGGCTGGAAGCTGTTCTAGAACCAGGAAGAGTCTGGAAACTGTGAGACAGGAGAATCCTGTTACTCAGGAGAATGTCAGCCTTTGGTCTATTCAGGCTTCCAACAGATTGGATGAGGCCCACCCACATCGGGGAGGGCAATCTGCTTTACTCTGCCTGCTGATTCAAATGCTGCCCTCACCCCAAAGCACTCACAGACACACTGAGAATAATGTCTGAGCAAACATCTGGACACACAACAATCCAGTCAAACTGACATAAAATTAATCATCACAGCTACCAAATTAAGAAAAAAAACCAGCAGATTTTAGGATCATTGGCAAATGTTTAAAATACCAAACCAAACTTTTATAAAAGATTCCAGTGATTAGGAGGAGAGACATCCTACTATATTTAGAACTTCCTTAGATCTTCTCACTGAATGTTGCCAATCGATTTGTGGGGTGAGGAATATTATTTCCAATATACCGAGGAGGAAACCAAGGCTCAGAGAGGTGAAGGAATTCGCCCAAGCCCACGTGAGTAGTCATCTGGGGAGAGGACAGGACGAGGCTGGTGGCGTCTGGAAATTTACCATTAGATATTAAGGATTTTGGAATAACGACTGATCGTCTTTACAGAGCAAATGCCACTTGCAGCTATATGATGATCCATATATTTAGTTTCCCAGGGCTGGCATAACAAGTTACTACGAACTGGATTCTTTAAGACAACAGATATTTATTCTCTTACAGTTCAGGCCAGAAGTCCAAAATCAAGGTGCCAGCGGAATTATGCTCTCTCCGAAGGCTCCAGGGGAACGTCCTTCCTTGCCTCTTCCTACCTTGTGGCTGGTGGCAAACTGGCATTCTTGGCTTGTAGGCACATCACCTCAACCACATGGCATTCTCTCTGTGTGTCTTCACATCACCCTCCCTCTGCATCTGTGTCCAAATTTGCCTCTTCTTAGAAGGACACCAGTCATTGGATTTTGGCCTCACCCTAAACCTTGACTTCATTACAACTGCAAAGACCCTATTTCCAAGGAAGGTCACATTGACGGGTACCAGGGGGTTAGGACGTCAACTCTTTGGGGGTGATGCAATTCTACATACATTAATGGGTACTCTCTCTGAGTTTAGGATTTCCTGTTGGAGGAGATGGGACAGAAAGAAGCAGTAGGGGAAGGTGCGGATGGCAGCATGGTTTGAAGCCACAGTGCCGATTTTTTAGAAAAGGCTTGGAGCTGCAGGTTCGTTTTTGGTTTCCTGGGACACTCCTGGGATTGACGCTGCGATAATGCACACACTGTACATAAGAGATGGCCTAACAAAGCCTCGCCTGTCATTTTATCTCTGTCTGTTTCACAGTTTTCCCCAGATACAGCCCTGAACAAAATAGTCCCCCTTGTGTGATACTGAAATTCTTGCCTGTGTACTCACTATTTTAAAAAATGTTTAATTTGGGATTGACATATACACACTACTATATTTAAAATAGATAACCAACAAGGACCTACTGTATAGCACAGGGAACTCTGCTTAATATTCTGTAATAACCTAAATGGGAAAAGAATTTGAAAAAGAATAGATACATGTATACGTGTAACCGAATCATTTTGCTGTACACCTCAAACTAACACAACATCGTTAACAAACTATGTTCCAATATAAAATAAATTTTTTTTTAAATTGTCTTAAAAAATTAATGACCCAATTTAGGAAACATTAAAAAAACAACAAAAAAAAACCTTCCACCCTCAGATCTCGGGCTGTTCAAAGAGGAAAATTTAGTGAGTTCAGTAAGAATTCTCCAAAATAGCAGGTCGTAATTTTCCTAATAGCCTGTGCACCAAGGAACGGAGCTTGTGTTCAGTGCACAACCTATCAGATCTGTCTTAACGTGGACTGCATCCTTGTGTGTCAACCCATCCTGACGAGATGTGTTGTGTCTCACAAGCCCTGTTCACTGTTCTCAAGACGTTTTCTGTCCCTTAATAGCTGGAGTGAACAAGCATGTGCTGGAGAAATAATGAAAACCTATGAGCAATGAATACAGAGTTCGCTTCTTTGGTACAAATATTTTCAGAGCTGTCATGATCTGGGTTGATTAAGTCAAGAATAAGACGTGGTGAGATCACCTTCATCAAGTTTTTTCTTGTTTAAATTTACTCTGGAAACATTTCCTTTAGAATAAGTACCAGATTTTACAAATTTATTCTCTAAAGGTAAGTGTGTTGGCAAGTTTTCAATAATTCAAAATACAGGCTTATGATGGAGTCAGGTTTGAAAACTGCACAACCTCCAATTTCACAGCGTCTGCAGAGTTCTGCCTTGCAGATTGCAAGAGCTGGGGATAAAAATAAATGGGGTGATCAAGCTTCTTGGTGCTTCCGATGGGATATAAATATGAAGTGGTTCATCTGTGATGCATCCGAAGGGGTACAAAAGCAGGATGACCCTGTAGGCATTTTTTTGAATAAAGGGTAGTTCCTAGGACTATGATCTTGCTTTTCTTCGTTTTACCAAAGTATGAAAACTTCTCTACTTTATTAAATGAGTTTCCATGGTATCACAAATAGGATATTTTCTCCTTTGCCACTTGTGCTCATTATTTAACTTGTCAATACCGCTCCTCATTTTTGTCAAGTCATTTTGAAATCTTCAATAAAGTAGACAGTTGGCCCTCTGTATCCATGGGTGCGGCATCTACAGATTCAACCAACCTCAGATTGAAAATTATGGAAAAAAAAGTTCCAGAAAAGCAAAAACTTGAATTTGCTGCTCCCTGGCAACTATTTACATGACATTTACATTGTATTTACAACTATTTACTCAGCATTTACATTGTATTAGGTATTGTAAGTAATCTAGATTTCATTTAAAGTATATGGGAGATGAATGGATAAAGAAGATGTGGCACATATATACAATGGAATATTGCTCAGCCATAAAAAGAAACGAAATTGAGCTATTTGTAGTGAGGTGGATGGACCTAGAGTCTGTCACACAGAGTGAAGTAAGTCAGAAAGAGAACGACAAATACCTATGCTAACACATATATATGGAATCTAAGAAAAAAAAAAAAGGTCATGAAGAACCTAGGGGTCAAACGGGAATAAAGACACAGACTTACTAGAGCATGGACTTGAGGACACGGGGAGGGGGAAGGGTAAGCTGGAACAAAGCGAGAGAGTGGCATGGACATATATACACTACCAAATGTAAGATAGATAGCTAGTGGGAAGCAGCCGCATAGCACAGGGAGATCAGTTCGGTGCTTTGTGACCACCTAGAGGGGTGGGATAGGGAGGGTGGGAGGGAGAGAGATGCAAGAGAGGAGAGATATGGGAACATGTGTATATTTAAAACTGATTCACTTTGTTGTAAAGCAGAAACTAGCGCACCATTGTAAAACAATTATACTCCAATAAAGATGTTAAAAAAATAAAAAATAAAAATAAAAAATAAAAAATATAAAAAATAAAATAAAGTATATGGGAGGATGTGCATAGGCTATGTGCAAGTATAACACCACTTTATGTAAGGAACTTGAGCGTCCGTGGATCATGGCTTCCCAAGTTGGTCCTGGATCCAGTTCCCTGTGGATACCAAGAGATGACTGTATAAATAGATAGCTATCAAATGTTTAGAACTATTGCTTGCTACAGTTTATGGAATTTCACCCTATGTGGAGGATTTGGGTTGGTTGTTAGTAGCTCTGAGAACAGAATGAGGACATTTCCAGTCTCTCCTTACACATCCTTCTTAGCACAAGGATGACCTTGGAAACCACGGAGCTCTGTGCTTGGGAAGGTTCATTCCTACCTGGGGCTGGGGGTGGTGTGGAAAGACAAACACTAGAGCTCATGGCTCTTACCTTCAAAAGTCCTGAGACTTTTCAGGAGTGGGGTCCAAGGCACACACACTGACCCACATCTGCTCATACAGTGCCTTGTCCAAGCTGGAGTGTGGACATTTCCCCTGCTGTTTTTTTTTTTTTCCCCTAGGTTTTATCCGCAGGTGTGAAAATTAGCTGTGATCAGTCAGAAGCATGAAGCGATGAGGCGATGCGGCGTGGTTGGCCACAGGTGGGCAGGTTTTCATGGGGGAGGAAAAGGCGTGGAAAGGGCTGCCCCCTTAGATGCCCAGTGAATTTCAGGGGTGTAGGCAGTGGTCTCAGGGGGATAATAAACACTCAGCTCAGCGGTCCTCACCCTGCTCTGAGACGTAGCAGTGGTGTGACATTGAACGAATCGCATCTTCTTTCTGAAGCTCAGCTCCCTTATCTGCAAAATAAGGAATGGGAGAAGAATGCCCAGCCAACAGGGTTGTCACGAGGATCAAGGGGAGGATCGCAACCCAAGGAACCTGAAAGAGTGTGTAAACCCCCGAGAAACCGCAGTCACGTACATCTAGCAAAGTTCCTGGTACGTACTGGGTGCTTTAAAAAAGACCGTGGAATTAATTGAGGATGAATAAATGAAAAGAGTTAAGTAGCCTGCTCTGCACAGGATTTGTTCTCAGGAACCACACATAGAGGAGGGTATTTCTAGGTTCAAGATCCACTGTTGAAGCTGCAGAGAAAACAAGGTATGCAAGTTAGCAAGTGCTTATAAGGCACCTACTCTGTTTAGGGCCCTGTGCTGGGCGTGTGGGGAGAGAGGTGAGTTTTGTTAAGACATGGAAACTGCACTTCAGCTAGGCAGTCCTCTGCTGCCTCTGAGAAAAGGAAGTGAAAACAACACAAATCACAGTTTTATGTGTATATGTGTGGGACTGTTCTACTTCTGGTCTATTTGTCTCTCTTTAAGCCAATACCAAAATGTCCCATTTAATGAACTTTTTTTTTAACATCTTTATTGGAGTGTAATTGCTTTACAATGGTGTGTTAGTTTCTGTTTTATAACAAAGTGAATCAGTTATACATATACATATGTCCCCATATCTCTTCCCTCTTGCAACTCCCACCCTCCCTATCCCACCCCTCTAGGTGGTCACAAAGCACCGAGCTGATCTCCCTGTGTTATGCGGCTGCTTCCCACTAGCTATCTACCTTACGTTTGGTAGTGTATGTATGTCCATGCCTCTCTCTCGTTTTTTCACAGCTTACCCTTCCCTCTCCCCATATCCTCAAGTCCATTCTCTAGTAGGTCTGTGTCTTTATTCCTGTCTTACCCCCAATTAATGAACTTTTGAAATTAAGTCTTGAAATCTGGTGGTGTAAGTCATCCCACTTTGTTTTTCCATATTGTGCTGACACTTCTAGGTCCTTCACACTCCCACATGCATTTTAGAATCACCTTCTCAATTTCCAAAAAAAAAAAAAACCTGTTGGGATTTTGATCGGTATTATGTTGAATCCATAGACCAGCTTTGGGGAGAACAGCTGTCATAACAATATCGGGCTCTTCCCCATTTGTGATCATGGTCCGTTTCCCCATTAATTTGTATTCTTCAATTTCTTAGTAATGTATTTAGCTTCCACGCTAGTGGTCATGCACAGATTTTGGTAGATTTATTCCTAGCTGTTTAATTTTTCGGATGTTATCATAAATAGTATTTTCAAAAATTTATTTTAAAATGATGTGTTGCTTTAGAAGCCTAGGCTTGAATTCAGATTCTCCCATTTACTAGCTTTGTGTCTTTGGACACTTTCCTTTACATGCCTCAGTCCTTGCTTCATCAAATCAGCTGGATGTCAGAGACGGACTGAGAGATTCTCAAACACTGCCCTGCTGATGTAATACCTTGGGTAAGTTGGTTGTAGGCCTTTCTGAGGTTCAAAGTCAGGCAAAACTTAATAAATATTAGTTTCTTTCCACATATTCCCTTGTAAAGCCATTTTTTTTTCCTGCAAGGGAAAAAATTGTCAAATCTTTAAAGTGGGAGAGACCCTGCAAGATGCCTGAGTGAGTCTATGTTATTGGTTGAAGTGTTCACAGTTTGGAAGGAGGGAGTGCTTTTCTTGACTTTGTGTTTCTGAAATTCCCGGCGAGGACACCCACACGAGAGCCCAACAGAGGCCTTTCGCAGAAGCATTCTGCCTCGTGACTACAATTGAGGACGTACTTAGTGTCCAAACGTACGGAGCGAGTGTTCCGCATGAGTTATTTTCCTATGTTGACGACTTCCTTTTGATCATAGTAATTGAAACTCCACCCCCCCCACCCCCCCACCCCCCCCCACCCCCGCTTAAGGGGACTGGCAAGTGTGCGTTGGGCGGACAGTTGCTCACAGAGCGGGGGAAATCATCTGAGAGGCTATGCTTTCTGGTGGATTTTTATTATGGAAAATGAGCTTCCTGCCAACACATCCACCATCTCAGCTGGCCCCTTTGATCTCCCACTGCCCGTATTTTTGTCTGAGTCTGATGGGGCCCCTGCTTCCCCCTCCACCTTCTCTGCCATGTCCTTTGGGGGTGCTCAGTCCATTAAGGAGATGATGTACTAAAACACCCCTTTCCTTCTTCCAGAAGCGTCCGTTCCCTGTCCACACTCAGACCTGCCTCGCAACTGGGGAACCCACGTGCCACAAACGTTCCCGTCTTCACACCCCTCCTCGCGGAAGGCAGCCTGGGCGCGTGAGGGTCTGCGTTGCCAGTGTGGACAGCGGCCCCTGGCTCCTCCTGTGCTTTCTCTCACCTTCTCGTCTCTCCTCTTGGCCATATGGACTCTCGACATTACTTACTGCCTCTCCAGCTAGCATGTGAAGAATCCAACCTTACATATGCACCTTTGTATTAAAAGCATTCTAGACCTAGACATTATCACACTGAGTGAAGTCAGACAGAGGAAAACAAACACCTTATGACATCACTTACACGTGGAATCTAAAATATGACACAAATGAACTTATCTACAAAAACAGAAACAGACTCATGGACACAGAGACCAGACTTGTGGCTGCCAAGGGGGAGGGGAGTGGGGGAGGGAAGGAGTGGGAGTTTGGGATTAGCAGATGCCAACTATTATATAGAGGATGGATAAACAACAAGATCCTACCGTATAACACAGGGAATTATGTTCAGTATCCTGTGATAAGCCATAATGGAAAAGAATATGAGAAAGAATGTATACATATGTATAGCTGAGTTGCTTTGCTGTACAACAGACATTAACACAACACTGTAACTCAACCATACTTCAATAAGATAAATTTAAAAAACTTTCTAGATCTAAATACCAGTGTTCCACGTCTAAATAGAGAAAAATGAAATTACTCAAATTTGAAGTTCAACAGCTTAGAATACAATTGTCAATTACATTAAGTTGTGCCTTTCGGGAAAAAAAAAATTAGAAAATGCTCCTGATTATTTAAAAAACCTCGAATTGCCCAAGTTCCAGGGCTGCTCTTCACACAGGATGCCCGGAGATGCCAGGGCTGCTCAGGGGTCAGGAGGCTTGCCCTGGCATTTCCAGTTTGGAAACTAAAGGTAGTTCTGACAGTGTTTTATGAGTCCTTCCTGATACGGGCAGTTGTGACAGGCAGGCGGAGACTCAATGGATGGGAGCAGAGAGCAAGGGCAGGGGCTTGCATGTGCCCAACGGCTCACAAACCCGTCAGATTTCCCTTGTCTCCGTTGCTTTGGATCCCATGGCTTATCTGGGCCTGAGCCCACTGAGAAATAGAGCCTATTTTTCACCCAGAGTAGGAATACAGTACTTGGTGAGAGGAGAAGGAAGGTACCTCTGGCCATAGAATGTTCTACTGTGTAACAGGAAACCAAGAAATCTGCCTTCTTTCAGGGTACCCCTGAGAAGGAGCCCTGGACCTGAATCTTTGGTCACAGGGCTGCCACTGCACACAGAAACTTAGACTTCTCTGGGTGCGGGAAGACCTTATTTATCTTTAATTCCCATCATGTAGTTGACTCTCGGTAAATGATTGTAAAATAAATTCACAGATTGTGGAGCTAATAGGGGCTTTGGAAGAGATCTTTCTCACTCTCCTTAGTTTCTAAAGAACATGAGCCCTGGATTGGTTACCTGGTTGCATAGCAGCTAGATGATGGCGTCGAGGCACTGGGCTTCTGCGCGGTTCCTCCTCTCCCAGGTGGGCCACACAGCCTCTTGGAGCTCTGGACACAGGGAAGCCACCTGATGGAGTGGCTCAGGGCGAGCCTATTGTCTCAGGTGACTTTTGTGCCCATGCGCTTTGTGTGAAGAGTAGGAAGAGCGTCTGCTGGCACAATCCCCGTGGTGGGGGAACTCCGCTGTCTGTAGAAAGTTAGGCCAAAGTATTTGTAGCAACATCCGCAGGATGCTGTGTGCCCTTGGCCTTCTTCAAGTAACGTGGGCACCGCAGCTCCCCGAAGAATGTCCCTTCATCTTACTTGTAAAACCGAGCACAAGTGGAGCTCCTGGGCACAAAAGCCTTTCTGTGTCCCCCATTTCTTGATAACAGAAAATAGGCTTCTTTCAGCCTCCATGACCTTCCTTGAGTTCCAACGTTCAAACAGATGCTAATCAGGGAAGGGAGGGGATGTGAGACAAGGGAGGAACAGTCAAGAGAAACAACAGTGCAGCCTTGGGGCAGGTCCTGGTTCCCATCAAGGGATACACACAACAATATCTTCAAGCTGTTTTGCAGGTACTGAGACCCCCACCAGGTGGAAGAAGTTAGCTGTGTGCTGCCCACAAGCACAGAGACCCCAGACCAGTTGGAACCAGAAGGTTGGTGATGTTGACTCCCACTTACCTCAGAAGAACGTCCAGGAGCTGATCACACCCTCTTTGAACCATTACTATAAAACTTCTCACTACCCTCTCCAAGTTGGGGCACACAGTTTTGAGGGCATTAGCCCGCTGTGGCCCCCTTTGCCTGGCAAAGCAATAACACTCTTCTTTCCTACTTCGCCCAAAACTCTGTCTCTGAGATTTAATTCGGTGTCAGGGTACAGAGTCCAGATTCGGCTTCATTCGTGCCTCCATTTCTTTATCTGTGATGGGGTGACAATAATACCTGGTTGTTTGCACTGGCATCTGTGGCTGGCACAGAGCACACACTCGGCAGGTATTAGCTGTATTTATTATAATTCGTGATGGAACAACTTGGTCGGCATATACCAGGATGGTAGAAACAGGTGGTCCTCAGATGATCAGAGAGTTGGCAGAAGTTCTCTTCGTCAAGGACACTTGGAGGACTTTCCATATCTAAATGTTTGCAAATGGACTGGATGGCCCCTCTGGGTATCTCTGGCCTCTCCCTTTAAAATAATCTGTAAAACATTTTAAAGAAAGAGAGCTTCTGCTTCCAGGGCTCTTCCCCATATATTTTAATCAGATACTATTTGGCAAATAAATGAGAGGTTCTGTTCTCTCATATCGGGGATATTTTGAAAGCTTCTGATTTCCTTAAAAAAAAAAAACACCCAAAACTAAAAAAGAGTTCATCTGAGTTTATACCCTCCTCCTTTGCCAAAGCTAAATTTTAAATCATAAGGTCAGATTACCAATGTTCACTCAGAGGACTGGAGCAGAGTCATTAAATCTTATTACAAAGTGAAGTACCGAAAGTAATTGCACATATTTGTAAGTAGCTTAGAATTGATTAAAAATGCATGAAGAAAAGCTGCAAAATTCTCTGCTGGCCCAAGGATGCTACCCCCTCAGGGCAACAATTACAGCTGCTCAATCCCTGAGTAACCTTCCCGGTTGCCCTGTGAACAGGCAGGAGGGCGTGCTCCAGGCTCTTGGGAGCAGAGCCTGTGGCAGTCTGGAGAGGTTGCTAGGGTTTGGCAAGCCCAGGAGGAGTGGAATTCATACTCCTTGTGGGAAGCATTGTGAAAAGCTCATCATTATACTGAACTGATCAAGGTCTTCCCAGCTCATCATCCCTACCCAGCCTGCATTTCTGCAAGGTAACCTGTGCTTCAGGGTAGCTTGGAGGAAGGAAAAAGGAGACCAAGTATTGGGAGGAGTTTCTGGGAGCATTTACCCAGATGCAGACGGCAAGCACAGCACGTGAGCTGTTTTTAGTGGGATTTCAGTTAATTTCCAAGAAAATCCCCTGATATTTGTCTCCCCTGTTTACAATCTCTTTTTTTGTTTGTTTTAAATATTTTTTTGACGTGGACCATTTTTAACGTCTTTATGGAATTTGTTACAATGTTGCTCCTGTTTTATGTTTTGGTTTCTTTGGCCATGCGGCATGTGGGATCTCAGCTCCCCGACCAGGGATCGAACCCTGCGTTGGAAGGTGAAGTCTTAACCACTGGACCCCAGGGAAGTCCCTGTTTATGATCTCTTGGAAATCATTTCCTGCAACTGTCAGTCAACCATTATGTTGGTTTAGAGCCAGTCACACAAAGCACTGTGATTGGTGCATGAGGGTGAGAAAGGACTTCATTCAATATATTTCTCATAAACACGTGTTATGGGCCAAGCACAGTTCAAAATGTGGAGAAACAGCCCCTACCTCAAGAAGTGCGTGTTATGGGAGAGGAAAGGATGTATTCTGTTAATGAATGTGGGCACATGGCCCTGCAAAACTCAAGGGACGTGTCTTAGTAAGGTTAATGCTATGGTAACATAAAACAAAACAAAACTCTGGATCTCAGTGGCTGAGCTCACCAAGGTTTCTCTCCTCCCTCCCCACCACCCCCCTCTCTCATCCTCTCTCTTCCTTTCTTCCTCTCTCACTCTCTCTTTCTCTCTCTCTTTTCTTTTTCTACAAACACATATGAAGCACCTACCATGGGGCGGGTATCATGCCAGGTGTTGGGAATACAATGTTAGCCCCTGTTTCCAAGGAATTCATGACCTGTGCTCTAGATTTCCCCCTTGGAATAAATCCTAAAGAGAAGGCTATTTGAACTATTTTGCCCTCGCTTTTATTTTTACTTCTTCTTCTTTTGAAAAAAGATGTATATTGAAATGCATATTAGAAAGCCTGTGAATACAGCTGGATGAAACTTCTGGAACTAAACACACCCCTGTAAACAGTACCCAGATCAAGAAGTGAAGCATAGTATCCACACCTAAGCCCTTGTTTTTGCCCCCTCCCAATCATTACTGCCCCTAAGTAATACTATAGATCATTGTTTCCTTATTTTGGCCTTTATAAATACAATTATACTGTTCACAAAAGAGGATTACAAGGTACATTTGAGTGTGCACTTATTTTTTGAAAGTGACTACATAGATGCAAATGCACCTAGGTTCCATTCTTGATACAATCTTCTAATTTGGCTGCAAACATCACAACTAATGATAGACATACCACCTCCATCGGATTTCCCTCGACTAATGTGAAAGCCAGATTTACTCAGGGTTCAAGGTCTCTACCTATGGAATGTCACCTTCTCTCCCTTTTCTATTCAGTTTTCTATTTTCTTCTGGCAGCTCACACTTATTTTTGCAGCCAATTTAGAATATTGCACTAGAAACCATATCTAGGTGCATTCAGATATATTTAGTCATTTCTTAAAAGCAGTGTACAGTCAAATGTACAGTTAGAGCATGTTGATAAATCTCTGTCACTGGTAGCAGAATGTAAATTCCTTTGGAACAAGGACCAAATCTCCAATCTTGCTGTTTTGTAAATCACCCCCTGACCCCGTTAGTCCAGCACCATAATTTGAACCAAGTGGGAACCCAAGAAAATGTCGCTGAGTGGAATCTTCTTATTGTAATTGAGTTTTTGAATAATTAATGAAATCTCATTCCTTTTTTGGGAGTTGATTACTTCAGAACGTGGCTTCCACTCCAGAATGAGAGGCTGAGCACATATGTTTCTTTTCTCTTCCTCTCAAAATCCTATTAAAAAGAGAGTTAGGGAATGACAAATAACTTAGCTTATAGCCATAAACAGGATTGGAGGGAAACCCTCACTGATGGACAGCTTTTGATACGTTTCCTAAAGACAAAAGCAGATGAAGTAATAGTGACCAAGAAATCAGGGGAGGAAGGTCCAGAGGGGACTGTAACTAGGAGAGGCTCCAGCTGCACATATGTTCAGGTACCCGGTAGACTCTCATGGAGGCTTTGAACTCAGAGACACTTTGGAGGGTGTAAGTGAGATGTGGGAGGATCAACAAAGAAGTGAGCCTAGGCAAACCCCTTCCTACTCTTTGAGGACAGAACGGCCAATAGGCAGATGTTTACCCCTCAGGCAAAGAAAGCAAAGGATTCTTCACTAAAGCAATTGAACAAATTGCCTGAGAAAAAGCAGGGTAGCCAGTGAGGGCTGGAGTCCCAAAGCAATGCATCCTGGGCCCCAGCGGTATGGCTTGTTTCCATCCTGCTCAAGCTGGAGTGAAACTTTCCAGATGAGGGGCTTCGTTTGCAGGCCCAGAGTTCATGACTCTGCCATTTCAGTATCTTATTTTATTTTATTTTGAGGGTTTTTAAAAACAAACTTTATTTTTTACACCACTTTTAGGTATGAATGGACGACAGGGGCTCACAGGTATTTGAGGAGAGTCTGTGACATAACGAAGAAAAGCAAAGATAAGGAAGCAGAAGAAAATGACCCAAAACGAAACAAATAATTCAAGGAATAAAAGTGTACTTTGAAAAATCCTAATTGGTGCTCTCAGGGAGATCTGAGAATGTATAAAACCCATAATACATAAACAGGATTTAAAAAAACTACTAGAGAACAAGAATGGTCTCTCACTGAGCAAAAAAAAAATCTTCAAACTACAAAACTGAACAGAAGGTTTAACAATGAAATCAAGGACATCTCTTATAGAGTGGAACAAAACCAGAACAAAACAAAGGGATAGAAATGTGTGCAAGCACCTAAGTGACAAAAGACTAACAAAGACAAATTAAGAGGCCAACAGACAAGAGAAACCAAAGAAAGCACAAGGGAATCAGTTTCTGAAGGAATATTAGAAAATCATTTCGGAGAGGTGAATAAGGTATGTCCTTGGACTGAAATGGTTCTCTGATCCTAGCATAATGCATGAGGAAGATGACATTGAGGCACATTTTTATGAAGGTTCAAAATATGCCAATTAATAGGAGATTCTGAAAACTTTTCAGAGAGTAAAAACTGTTTACCTATGAAGGACTAGAGTCAGTCTGCCTGTGAAATTCTTACAAGCTTAATGTCACAAGACAAGGAGGACTGTCTTCTAAGTTCTGAGATAAGTGATTTACAGCCTAGAATTCTACATGCAATAGAATTGTCAACTAAGTGTGAAGACATTACACAAGAACCTAGAAATTTGATTTCCAACGCAACCTTTGTGACAAAGCTATTCGAGGATGTGTTCCAGCAAAACAAGGGAGTAAACACTTAAGGAAGACTTAAGGCCCAGGAAGAATAGATTTTATCCAGGATAATAGCTCTGCAACAGAAATAGAGAGAGATTAGTCTAGAACAAAAAGGCTCAATAATGACATGTGAATGGAAGGGAAAGGATTCACTATATTTGAAAATGTTCTTGAAACATTAAATGATGATAAGGATCTGATAAAAGCAGACATTACAAGATAGATTGATAGATAAGTGGATAGATAATTAAGTACTACAGGAAAAATAAAATGCATAAAAAGGAGAGATTAATTATAGTATTATTTTTTATATTACTGATTTTTACCTCTTAGAACTAATCTAGCGACTAATCACAATAATGGTTACAGAGCAAAATGTATATACTATTAACCTTGGCAATGAAAAAGCAAACGTGTAACAAGCTGGAAAGGGTTTAAACCTAGATTTAAAATCAATCTCCTCTATCCTGGCTTTCCTCCTTAATATTCTGGAGTAAGGAGCTGCATTTTGTTGAAAGTTCGCATTGTATACCAATAAATGTTACACAACGAGGGTATAGGCTCCTGTAGATATAAAGCTGTCCAGAATGTACCCATTTCTCCCTAACAGTTGCAGTTCTGGTTGAGAATTAATGAGCTTCTGCTTGGCATATGTCCTTCCTTATCACCCTAAGATCATGTCTAAGGTGGCTATCTTTAGGCATCAGTCAGGCTTTGTCTGTCTCTTTCCTTTTCATTTTAACTGTTTTCTACTTGTGCAGCCCTTTTGCTTGCGGCTGTACCTGCCCTGAAGGCTGCATTCCCTGCGCACCTGTAAGGTGATGGCTGCATATTCCACAGTACGGAGCGGTTCCCGCACACAGAGGAGAGGCATGGGCCAAAGGAAGCACCCAACACCTACATTTGTCTTTAGCCTTAGGGTATCGCTGATTCCATGCTGTATTTATTCATGCTGGTCTGGCTTTCTCTTTGGAAAATGTCACTTTCAAAATGGAAACCAAAGAAGGTGATTATCCAGTTGTATTTTCTGATAACTGCAATTGTGTTTCTGCAGTGGGGTAACGGAACCGGGTGGAGGTTCCCGAATTTTACTGCCTCCATATTGTATTCATCTGTATTTTTTTTTTTTTTTTTTTTTTGCGGTACACGGGCCTCTCACTGCTGTGGCCTCTCCCGCTGTGGAGCACAGACTCCGGACACACAGGCTCAGCGGCCATGGCTCACGGGCCCAGCCTCTCCACGGCATGTGGGATCTTCCCGGACCGGGGCACGAACCCGTGTCCCCTGCATCGGCAGGTGGACTCTCAACCACTGCACCACCAGGGAAGTGCTCATCTGTATTTTTAAATGTTCTTTCTTGGTATCTGAGACTGGTTTTTGCTAGGCTGAACAGTTATAAATGCCTATAGCATAAAGCATCCTGCCTGTAGTTTCTATTTTCTAAAGGTAGTAAAAGTGGGCATCCCTAATTTCCTCCATCCATCCACTAGATTCCCTAGTGGGGAACGGACTCAGCTTATTCAACCTCCCATGACAGGACATGATAATGGTAAGAGTGTGGGGAGGACGAGGGGTCAAAAACCTGATGAGAATCAAGGGACACTTTGACCTTTGGGAGAAAGGGCAGTCTCCTCCTGAGTGATGCAGGAATCTCCCCTTCCTGCAACAGGGAAAAAGGCTGCATTAGCCTGGTTAGTGCTCCACAAAGGAGGGGGGGGTGCCTTGGAACCTGGAGCAGTGTCCCCACCCTCATCTCTCTCCCTGGCATCTGGGCACGAGTGTCAGCGTGGAGGTGAGCAAGGGATGAGGATGTTGAGAAGAGGAGATAAAGACCTGGGGTGGGGGAGAGGGTGGTCTGTGCCCCTGTGACATGCATGCATTACATTCTTTGCTGTTGTTGTTACTCTTTCAAGAAATATTTATTGATCGGTGCTATGAGAGGCACAAAGATGACTCCGACACAGGTCCTGCCCCAAAGGCACTGACAGTCTAGCAGAGGAGATAGGATACATGCAGAGGGTGCACCGTCAGAGCTGGGCTTCCCTAAGATGAGTCTGATGTGGTGTATGAAGCAGGCTGGGTTAGGAAGAGGTGAAGGAAGCTGAGGGGCCATTGACATCATCTGGGTGAGGAGGGAAGAGATGCGGGGTGCTGTTAAGACAGCACCAGCGTGACTTTGCTGGGGACAGGATGTGGGGAGTAAGGGAAAGGGAAGCAGATGACTTAGACACGTAACGGGGCTGTGACACTAACAGAAGGAACAACAGAGTAGGTTTGAGAAAAGAAATGAAAATGGGCACATACAATTCTTCTGCATGTTTTTTTTATAATTAATTATCACAGTATGCATGTAGAAAGAACAAGCACTCCAGAAGTACAGCCAGATGCCCTGCAGCAAACGCAGATCTCCTCCCGAGGTGGGTGTGTATCCCCTGGGTATTTTTCTCCTCTTGTTCTGAAACTTCCTTTTTTTCCCAGCAGCCCTCCCGCCATTGGCAGCACGTCTGACTCTGAAGGGGGCCGCTGCCCGCATCTTTCGTTGTGCTTGCTTATGACGCCTCTTCTGTCTACTCAGCCACCTTCGCCAGCAACCCTCTTAACATTTCAGCGCTTGCTCCTGAAGCTCTTGGGCTCTGGCTGGCACCCCGACAATTCACCAAGGCCAGCAGTGTGCAGGGCCAGCAGTGTGCCCAGAGGGGACATCTGGTTACCCCGCTGTGGGCAACTCACTGTTCTCTGCGCAGGAGTCAAACCACACAGAGTAATTTCCTTGCATCAGCTCTCTTAAAGGAAGCTGGCTGTAGTGTGTATGTGTGCATGTGTGTGTGCATGCGTGTGTGTGTGTGTGTGTATATGATGAATTTGGAAACATTTAAAATAGGATCTCACACTCACACACATCACATACACACACACACCCACGCACGCACGCACGCACGCACGCACTCACTTGTGGACAGGCATCACACAAGCTCCCAAGAAAAGGCTTCATCTCCCTAAACGCCCAGATCTCAGACAAGGCTTTGGGGATGCAAATATTGTACATTATACTCAAGCCAAATCTTCAGTTAATTTCTAAAATATGGAGAACCCCCGAGAATCCCTCACATTTTATTCCTATTCTCTATGGTGCCCGTACCTATTTTCTAGTCAGAGAGCTCAGGATGTCTGTCGGTACCTTGAATTCAGAGCATCATGATTTGTGTGTTCTTATATTTTTTTTATTTTTTATTTTTTATTTTTTTGGGGTATGCGGGCCTCTCACTGTTGCGGCCTCTCCCGTTGCGGAGCACAGGCTCCGGACGCGCAGGCTCAGCGGCCACGGCTCACGGGCCTAGCCGTTCCGTGGCATGTGGGATCTTCCCACACCGGGGCACGAACCCGTGTCCCCTGCATCGACAGGCGGACTCTCAACCACTGCGCCACCAGGGAAGCCTGTGTGTTCTTATTTTTATATCTTCTCCCTTTTGTACCAACAATAAATTGTAGGAGAAATAGGAAAAAATAGAACTGTTTCTCATCTACTTGGGGATAGAGCAGGGTTGGGCAAAGCAACAGGATCTTTACCAGCTTCTGGTAAAAGCTTGTTTTCTCCAACTGGTGGGATTTAATACATGAGGTGTTCGCCAGAGAGTTGATGCTCGGTGAGTGCTGTTATTAAGAGAATTAATCATGGTAGCTGGAGGTCATATGGTGATGACGGAGATGAGGATGATGACCCAGCTGGCATCTAAGAACTGAGTTAAGGACACAGCCTTCCCGAGTTTGTTAGGAACACATTTCTCTCTTGTTTCTGGCAGTGAGAATCAATGTAATAAAGGGAAGCCAGGAACATGTTTCAGCACTTTTCTCTGGCCTATTATTATAGTTTAACAGGCTTGTTACTGTAAACAGTTTTATTAATGTCATTAAATTTTTTTGAACATTAAAGAACTTAAATTTTTCCTTTTTACAAAAGCAATGCTTTTTTAATAGAAAAAAAATCAGAAAATACAATGTAGAACAGCACTCATTATCTTGCCCATTGTCAGCCCCTCTCGTTTACGTAATTCTCAGCTTTTATACACACACGTAAATCACTAAAAATTGCATCATGTTGTATAGTTTTGTCAACTGCTTTCTCGCTTAAAACTGGAACACTGATGTCCCTGAATTGTCAGTATCTGCACTCACCTTAGGGATATTCCTTAATCTGTTTTAATTGGGTCTCTAGTTTGATATTTAGTTTGTCAAGGTGAGAAATGAATTAGATAAGTATTACTGCAAACTGCAACGAAACTATGAATGATCCAGCCCAAAATTCTGCTTTGACTTTAACGATACAGATAATGAAGGAGAGAAAAATAAGATACTTGGGTGCAGTGTGCATGCATGTGCTGGGGTGCCATCTACTTTTTCAGGTGAGTCGTTTAGTTTCGCCCTTTGCCAGGTCTAATTGCCAGTTACTTGGCCGCATTGTGTTCTCTGAGGCCTGGAGGGGGTGCCACAGGGAGGTGCCTTTTAGACTGTATTGTGATGTTCACATTCTAGAAACCTGTAATCAGGTTTTCGCCTACATGTGATGCTGTTAAATCCACTCTCTGCCCTTCAGCTGAAAGCCCAGTGCTTTCCAAACCACAATGAAGCAAACACTCCTTCATGAAAAATCATGACCTCAGTGGAGCCTCTGAGCACTGGGTCCCCTAACCTTTACAACTAACTGACCACAGTTGTAGGGTGGAGCTCACTAAAACCCTAATGATATCGCTAGATGAGGCCAGAGGTTTCCATGGCAACTGAAGTGATACGCAAGCCTTCAGAACAGGGCATCACACAGAGGCCGGTGGACCAGAGAGGAAGATGAATGTGGTCAGGAGGTGGGCAGGACACCCTCCCACCCCTCACCCGCTGCTCTCCCTGCACCAGAGGGGTGGCCTGTGTCCTCCCTTCTCTTTATCTCTCAGCCCCACCCTGTTGGGGCTTCTCAGGAATTCCACCTGGCATCCCGAACTAGGAAGCATCCCATGGACCAAGTTTGACTGTTCCTCCTTCCCTGTTGCAGGTGATTTCTTTCTTGCCTCTTTACAGGTTGATGCTGACCTGGAAGTACTACCATATTGAGGGCTGTGGAGGGCAAATATCCACTGATGAAATATTCTTGACAATTTTTTGCATTAGTAGGTGATTTCCATAGATAGGCTGTTTCATCCAGGATTGGCAAATAACTGAACTTCCTCCGGAGTTCCCATCTAGCCTTGCTTGTTAGAAACTAGGTCGAGAATGAGCAGCCTGCACCTAGGCTGCACCATGGTCAACTAGTGATGTCTGCCAGGTGAGTGGGAAGGAAGCTAGCTGGTGATGGGCAAGGCTAGCACATGCTAACCTTTAATCCAGCTGTGAAATATCAGATAGTAGGAAGGCGGGGGAGAGAAACAAAAGGAAAACAACAGTTGAGGGGCTCTGTTATCTTTTTGCATGTAAGTATTCTTGTTTGCACACCACTTTAAATACCCTTCCCTTATTATACATTCTTATGTCATCGAAGTCCTGGGGAAGAAAAAAGAACAAACTGCTTGTCTCTGTAACTCATGTCTACATAGGTACTTGGGTCTGAAAAGATGGCTTTTTCTTATTTCTATTCATCTTGATTATCCCCTGAAGTCCTAAAAAATTCCATTCTAGAACTTGGAAAAAAGAAGTCTCCCCCCGCTTTGGAGGAATGAATGGCTTCATGATAATGGTTCACATCCTCTTCAAAGTTTGCTTCTCATTTACACAGACATTTGGAAGATAAGGTCAGATATCTTCCCCAATCAGACTGACATGTGATTTCTGGAATATGATCTGTCAGACGCTTAAAACTATCCTCAAATTTAGTTTCTATTTAGTTATCCTTCTGCCCCAAATGGAACATGGGCCTGACAAATACTAATCGCTTTTCAAAATTATACTGTTTGGTAAAATTTCAATTTTGTTAAATTTACCAAGGCTTGATTTGTGACCCAAGATATGATCTATCCTGGAGAATGTTCCATGAGCACTTGAGAAAAATGCGTATTCTGTTGTTTTTGGATGGAATATACTATAAATATCAATTAAGTCCATCTTGTTTAATGTATCATTTAAAGCTTGTGTTTCCTTATTTATTTTCATTTTGGATGATCTGTCCATTGGTGAAAGTGGGGTGTTAAAGTCCCCTACTATGAATGTGTTACTGTCGATTTCCCCTTTTATGGCTGTTAGTATTTGCCTTATGTATTGAGGTGCTCCTATGTTGGGAGCATAAATATTTACAATTGTTATATCTTCTTCTTGGATCGTACCTTGATCATTATGCAGTGTCCTTCTTTGTCTCTTGTAATAGTCTTTATTTAAAGTCTATTTTTTCTGGTATGAGAATTGCTACTCCAGTTTTCTTTTGGTTTCCATTTGCATGGAATATCTTTTTCCATCCCCTTACTTTCAGTCTGTATGTGTCTCTAGGTCTGAAGTGGGTCTCTTGTAGACAGCATATATATGGGTCTTGTTTTTGTATCCATTCAGCCAATCTGCGTCTTTGGGTGGGAGCATTTAGTCATTTACATTTAAGGTAATTATCGATATGTATGTTCCTATTCCCATTTTCTTAATTGTTTTCGGTTCGTTACTGTAGGTCTTTTCAAGTATCTTTTCTGACCACAACGCTATGAGACTAGATATCAATTACAGGAAAAGATCTGTAAAAAAACCAAACACATGGAGGCTAAACAATACACTACTTAATAACGAAATTATCACTGAAAAAATCAAAGAAGAAATAAAAAAATACCTAGAAACAAATGACAATGGAGACACGATGACCCAAAACCTATGGGAAGCAGCAAAAGCAGTTCTAAGAGGGAAGTTTATAGCAATACAATCCTACCTTAAGAAACAGGAAACATCTTGAATAAACAACCTAACCTCGCACCTAAAGCAATTAGAGAAAGAAGAACAAAAACCCCAAAGTTAGCAGAAGGAAAGAAATCATAAAAATCAGATCAGAAATAAATGAAAAAGAAATGAAGGAAACGATAGTAAAGATCAATAAAACTAAAAGCTGATTCTTTGAGAAGATAAACAAAATTGATAAACCATTAGCCAGACCCTTCAAGAAAAAAAGGGAGAAGACTCAAATCAATAGAATTAGAAATGAAAAAGGAGAAGTAACAACTGACACTGCAGAAATACAAAAGATCATGAGAGATTACAATAAGAAACTCTATGCCAATAAAATGGACAACCTGGAAGAAATGGACAAATTCTTAGAAATGCACAACCTGCCAAGACTGAACCAGGAAGAATTAGAAAATATGAACAGACCAATCACAAGCACTGAAATTGAAACAGTGATTAAAAATCTTCCAACAAACAAAAGCCCAGGACCAGATGGCTTCACAGGTGAATTCTATCAAATATTTAGAGACGAGCTAACACTTATCCTTCTCAAACTCTTCCAAAATATAGCAGAGGGAGGAACACTCCCAAACTCATTCTAGGAGGCCACCATCACCCTGATACCAAAACAAGAAAAGGATGCCAGAAAGAAAGAAAACTACAGGCCAATATCACTGATGAACATAGATGCAAAAATCCTCAACAAAATACTAGCAAACAGAATCCAACAGCACATTAAAAGGATCATACACCATGATCAAGTGGGGTTTATCCCAGGAATGCAAGGATTCTTCAATATACACAAATCAATCAACATGATACACCATATAAACAAATTGAAGGAGAAAAACCATATGATCATTTCAATAGATGCAGAAAAAACTTTCGACAAAATTCAACACCAATTTATGATAAAAACCCTCCAGAGAGTAGGCATAGAGGGAACTTTTCTCAACATAATAAAGGCAATATATGACAAACCCACAGCCAACATCATTCTCAATGGTGAAAACCTGAAAGCATTTCCACTAAGATCAGGAACAAGACAAGGTGGCCCACTCTCAGCACTCTTATTCAACATAGTTTTGGAAGTTTTAGTCAAAGCAATCAGAGAAAAAAGGAAATAAAAGGAATCCAAATCGGAAAACAAGAAGTAAAGCTGTCACTGTTTGCAGATGACATGATACAATACATAGAGAATCCTAAAGATGCTACCAGGAAACTACTAGAGCTAATCAATGAATTTGGTAAAGTAGCAGGATACAAAATTCATTCACAGAAATCTCTGGCATTCCTATACACTAATGATGAAAAATCTGAAAGTGAAATCAAGAAAACAATGCCATTTACCACTGCAACAAAAAGAATAAAATATCTAGGAATAAACCTACCTAAGGAGACAAAAGACCTGTATGCAGAAAATTATAAGACACTGATGAAAGAAATTAAAGATGATACAAATAGATGGAGAGATATACCATATTCTTGGATTGGAAGAATCAACATTGTGAAAATGACTCTACTACCCAAAGCAATCTATAGATTCAACGTAATCCCTATCAAACTACCACTGGCATTTTTCACAGAACTAGAACAAAAAAAATTCACAATTTGTACGGAAACACAAAATACCCCGAATAGCCAAAGCAATCCTGAGAACGGAAAACGGAGCTGGCGGAATCAGTCTCCCTGACTTCAGACTATACTACAAAGCTACAGTAATCAAGACAGTATGGTACTGGCACAAAAACAGAAAGATAGATCAATGGAACAGGATAGAAAGCCCAGAGATAAACCCATGCACATTTGGTCATCTTATCTTTGATAAAGGAGGCAGGAATGTACAGTGGAGAAAGGACAGCCTCTTCCATAAGTGGTGCTGGGAAAACTGGACAGGTACATGTAAAAGTATGAGATTAGATCACTCCCTAACACCATACACAAAAATAAGCTCAAAATGGATTAAAGACCTAAATGTAAGGCTAGAAACTATGAAACTCTTAGAGGAAAACATAGGCAGAACACTCTATGACATAAATCACAGCAAGATACTTTTTGACCCACCTCCTAGAGAAATGGAAATAAAAACAAAAATAAACAAATGGGACCTAATGAAACTTAAAAGCTTTTGCACAGCAAAGGAAACCATAAACAAGACCAAAAGACAACCCTCAGAATGGGAGAAAATATTTGCAAATGAAGCAGCTGACAAAGAATTTATCTCCAAAATTTATAAGCAGCTCATGCAGCTCAATAACAAAAAAATCAAAAAACCCAATCCAAAAATGGGCAGAAGATCTAAATAGACATTTCTCCAAAGAAGATATACAGACTGGCAACAAACACATGAAAGAATGCTCAACATCATTAATCATTAGAGAAATGTAAATCAAAACTACAATGAGATATCATCTCACACCAGTCAGAATGGCCATCATCAAAAAATCTACAGACAACAAATGCTGGAGAGGGTGTGGAGAAAAGGGAACACTCTTGCACTGCTGGTGGGAATGTGAATTGGTACAGCCACTATGGAGAACAGTATGGAGGTTCCTTAAAAAAACACAAATAGAACTACCATACAACCCAGCAATCCCACTACTGAACATATACCCTGAGAAAACCATAATTCAAAAAGAGTCATGTACCAAAATGTTCATTGCAGCTCTATTTACAATAGCCAAGAGATGGAAACAACCTAAGTGTTCCTCATCGGATGACTGGATAAAGAAGATGTGGCACATATATACAATGGAAAATTACTCAGCCATAAAAAGAAACGAAACTGAGCTATTTGTAATGAGGTGGATGGACATAGAGTCTGTCATACAGAGTGAAGTAAGTCAGAAAGAGAGAGACAGGTACTGTATGCTAACACATATATATGGAATTTAAGAAAAAAAATGTCATGAAGAACCTAGGGGTAAGACAGGAATAAAGACACAGACCTACTAGAGAATGGACTTGAGGATATGGGGAGGGGGAAGGGTAAGCTGTGACAAAGTGAGAGAGTGGCATGGACATATATACACTACCAAACATAAGGTAGATAGCTAATGGGAAGCCGCTGCATAGCACAGGGAGATCAGCTCGGTGCTTTGTGATCACCTAGAGGGGTGGGATAGGGAGGGTGGGGGGGGAGGGAGATGCAGGAGGAAGGAGATATGGGAACATATGTATATGTATAACTGATTCACTTTGTTATACAGCAGAAACTAACACACCATTGTAAAGCAATTATACTCCAATAAAGATGTAAAAAAAATGAGGTTCTGTCAAAAAAATATATATATATTATTTGGGATGAAAAACTGAAAGTGTGGGGAGGTATAATCGACCCTGAAGGTGGATGGAGGAAAGGCCAGTTCTGATGTGTCTAAATGGGGGTGAGAGGGACCCCACTTGAAGGAGGCAGCTCATGCTGCCATGGATGCAGTGAGCATGGGAAGCGCCTTTGTGCACCTTTGCTCAGGGTTCCCCAGGGTGCTGGCTTCCTCTTACTGTTGTGACAAACAGCTACAGTCCTAGTGGCTTTAAATAACTCACACTCTCTTACAGCTTTGGAGGTTAGAAGTCCTGAGATTAAGGTGTTAGGAGGGCTCGTTCCTTCTGAAATCTCTGAGGCAGACTCAGTTTCTTTGCCTTTTCCAGCTTCTAGAAGTTGTCTGCATTTCTTACTTCACGGCCTTTCCTTCATCTTTAAGGGCAGCAGTGTAGCATCATCCAGGCTCTCTCCTGTCTCTGACTTGGACCTCTGCTTCCACCATCACATCTCTCTGTATATCTCTGACCCTTCTGCCTCCCTCTTATAACCATCATGGTAATTAGATTGGGCCCAACTCAGATATTCCAGGAAAGGGCCCTCCTCTCAAGACCCTTAACACATCTGCAAATTCCCTTTTGCCCTGGAAGGGAACATATTCACAAGTCCCAGGGATTAGGACGTGAGCATCTTCAGGGGGCCATTACTCTGCCACCACTCTAAGGATCAGGAGTTGTCCCCTGCGGCCTGTTCCCAGCAGGGTTGGGCATCCTGGCTGAGATGCTCTGTTCTGTGTCATTAGGGACTGAGCTACTGACTGAATCCTGCCCTGATGACCTACTTTCACCTTGAAGATAAAATAGCAAAACGCTTCGATATTTTAGAGAGAGTAAATTCTGCAATTAAAATGTAAATAATTTCTAGCCTAGGTACTAATGTTACCAAAAGTGGGGGTCTGGCTGCTTGCCTCCTAAAAGCCAACACTCGAGAGGCAAGGTTGGTGAAAAGGAAAATTTGCTTTATTCCAGAGGCTGACAACCTGGGGGGAGGGTGGACTCATGTCTAAAGGCTGACTCCCCTCTGCTGATCAGTGAGCAAGAGCTTTTAAAAGGGAGTTTCAGGGGTGTATCAGCAGAGGGAGGGGGCCACATGCAAAAACAATACAGTCGGCTCTGACAGTCATCTTGAAACTGGCCATCGGTGGTCTGATCAGTGTCGTCTTGATTATTTAAGTACAGTTAGTCTTCAGTGCCAGCGTCCGTCTGTTCCCATTTCTTTGAGGCCAGTTCTTGGAATTGTGGCCGCTTACATCATGGCTACAGTCTGGTCATCGTGTAGTTAACTTCTCCCACTTGGTGGGGTTTTCAGTATCGACAAAACAGCTCACAGGACATGACTCAGAATATCATCTATAGCCCTTGAGAAGGAACTAAAGGTCCCTAACTCTGCTTAGTGACTAAACTATCATTATTTTGTCTTGTTTGACTGCTTTCCTTTTCTTCTGCATTTTCTCATTTCTCTGATTAAACTTATTCTTTGGCTAAAGTTTCTCTACAGACAAAAGGCAGGTGAAGGGCATGGGAGGGAAGGACCATAGGGTTCTGATCCGTTTGAATTACTCTGGCTCTTTGTGAGTTAAGGCAACTAGATCTTTAGAAACAAAGTCAGCATTCTCAAGACAGCTAGTTCGCACAGGCAAGATTTTCAAAATTACAGTCCTTGGTAATATTTGCATGACCTGCAGGCTGCCCTTCTTCAAAAGGAGCTGGTGATGCTTATTTATTTATTATTTCTTCAGAATTCCTCCTCTGATATGGAGAGGTCTAATCTGAAAGTTCCGAGAACTGATCACAGCAGAGGGCACAGCTGTTGATTTTGTGCTCTGGTCTGTTGTTTCCTTTTCCAGACCTTAAGTCTTTTTCAACAAAACAGTGAGAGAGGTTTGATTACCTGCGGAAGCAGAGGGCTCAGGTATGTAATCAGGGCTGAAATGGAAACTCTGAGGGCTGAGTCTGGCCCCCAGATGACCAGATTCCCTCCCGGAGGAAGGGTAAGTGCAGACCTCTTTGTGGGGCCTCTTGAATTCCCTCCATGCTTAATAATAGGATCAGAAGCTTCCCTGAATGAGATCGTCCAGGTAATCGATACAGTCGTTTCAGCTGCATTACACAATTTCAACTAATCTCAGTAAACACAAGCAATCCTCTTTAAAAGATACTGAGTGAGAGAAAGATGTCGTTTGAGCTGTCAGCACCGGCACACAGCAGGGCGGATGTGAGCTGGACATGGTCCAACCCATGTGGGCGTGGACCAGCCACCATCATATTCCACCGCCAGCCAGCCAGCCGTGCACGAGGCTGCGCATCCGGACGCAGCCTCCATTGGCACGGCTCCGGTCCTGGTGTCCCACCTCCGGGGCTGGGCAGAGGCCTGCGGAGGCTCTCTGGTTTCTGTTGAGGGACCTCTTTTTCCGTCTCTGTGATCTGACCCCTCAGGTCTGGTGTCTCTGCTCCCTTTGCCTTGCTTGGGCGGCGGGGGGGGGCACAGGAATCGCTGCCGGTGCGCCCAGGGCAGCTTTGCTAGTTGCCCTGCCAGCCATACCCTCTGAGATTGCCCTCTTCTTGCTGCTGGTATCATGTTTTATGAGGGTCTTTGCTCTTCCTAAATGTGTCCCAAACCACATCCTCTAACCTCTCAGTACAGGGGAAGTTCCCACTCTCTCCCCTGGTGCCCACAAAGATACACCCTGCACAAACTCTTAAATGAACTTCGGTTCTTACTAAAGACTGTTTTCTGACTGAGACAGAGAGATACTAAGGGACAAGTCACCTTCCTGAAATAGAAGAAGGGGGAAAGAAATCCACATTCACATTGCAAGTGGTTCTGCTACGAGATGGATCAGACAGGCTGGTGGGTGTGTCGGAGGTGCCCTGTGACGTGCAGAGGTCCAGGAAGGCACCTTCAGCCCCGACGGCTGGGGAGGACGGGATGGGGTGGGGTAAGGAGCCTGAGTAGGGCCAGGACCACCTGCAGGACCAGGTGCTTGGTGGCCACGCGGTTCAGGACTTGAGTCCCTGAGGGGATTGATTAGAAGGAGGTTGGACTTGGGTCCCAGGTCGTAGAATCCAGCAGGGGGTGGGCTCTCTAAGACCCAGAACCTGGACCTGGGACATACAAGGGGGACTGGCTCCAAATGCTGTAGCCAATAAACTGGGGGTGCAGTGTCCAAGCAGAGAAACAGAAGGCCAGCAGCGGTGCTGAGCTTCCACCTGGGAGCTCTCGACATCCCAGTGAAAAGGACCTTGACTCCAGAGCCAGGGGTGGGGCTCTCCGGCCATCTGCCAAAGGCTCCCCATGGCTGAGCCCTGCCTGCTCAAGTTCAGAGCATCCCATTTTGTCATCTGCACTCCTCATGGGCAGCAGCTTGCTGGAGTGGCTGACGAATAGCACCACCTTGCTTGGACGCTGAGTCGGCAGCCCTCAGCCCACCCCTTCTACACACTTGCCTGGCCCAGCTGGGCAGTGGGCACTTCTGCTGGTCCCAGCCCATTTCCACCTACTGGCTCTTAACACAAACAGCTGTGTCCTGTTGGATCCCAGGCTCATCCCCCGATGCTTTGCTCAAATGCCACCCAGACAGCATCAATCATTTCACAGTCCTCTCCATAACTGTTATTTGTGTTTTTTTTCCAAATTCCTAACAGATGTTAATCTTTGGGATTTGAGGACGAGAAATCTCAATTTCTGGGGATTCTCACGATCCCCACGAGCATAAGTTATTCTTAAAACACTTCCAATGTTCTTGATACTCTTTACTCACTGTTATCAAGACCTTAAAATGTTTTACCAATAAGAAATATTAAATTGCAGCATTTTCAAGGAATTGCAACTCATAGTAGATGTTCAAACACTGGGAAATGCTGGTGAAGATTGGTGAAAATTAAAATTTGGATCTCCTATCTGGGTTGATAGCACTATGCAAAGTTGCCAACTGAAGGACTTACTTTGCTTTCAAAATTTATTGTTTCTTGGAACATCACTCATAAGATTTATGTAAAGTAAATATGTGATAAACTTATTCATAATGATTTCATTTTCAAGAATGCCTCCCTGTTAACCGCCAGGAACACACACGGCCACAAAAATGGCAAGAGGTGCAGGCCAGAGGGACTGATCCGAACTTGGTCATTTATCTCCTAAGTGCTCCTGCCACAGTAACTGGAAATTTCCACCTTAGCCTGTCTTTCCACTGTCAGGGTTTCCTGTTCCTGCCTTCAACTTGAGGCCAAGCGATTCCTCAAAACAGTCTCATCTTTCTGTTGATTGTTGAGCTATTTTCAAAGGAGAATTCCAAGAGCGTTCTCTGTTTTCCTGATTTATTAACCATTTTTTTCTTGAACTTGAAGATCTATGAAAACTTAAATTTCCAAGGAAACCTCAGGAAAGAGTCCCTGCTTTGCAGCACTAGTTATGTGTATCTGCGTTATATTAGACATGTCTTTCCCTGGATTGTTTATGAACTCTGAGAGCAAACCAAAGTCTGAACAATAATAACAATTTGATATTGTTATTAAGTTGCTATTAAATAAGTGTTTTGTTAAATAAATATTTAAATTTAACAACAATAATAACTTCCTCTTCTTTTTCTCCTCCTTCTATCCTCCTCATTCCCCTCCCCCCATGCCCTTCCTCATTCCTAGCGTTTCCCAAGCATTTACTGAGCAGGGCTCAGTGCTTTACGTGTATTTTAAAAGTTAACTTTATTGAAGTATAATTTATGTGCAAAAAGAGCACCCTTTGCAGCACACATTTCAAGAGTTTTGATGAATTTGTAGTCACGTAACCACCACAATCATGACATAGAACATTTTCGTCACCCTGAAAATTTCCCTTTTGCCTGTTTGCAACACAAGCAGCCAATGATCTGCTTTCTGTCACCGTAAATTAGTTTTCCTTTTCTAGAACTTCATGGGTCCGGAATCACTGATATGCATTCTTTGGGCTTTGACTCCTTTTGCTTAGTATATTTTTGAGATTCATCCATGCTGTTGCATGTATTGATCGTTCATTCCTTTCCTCTCTCCTTCTTTTCTTTTTTCACTGAGTTGTATCCATTTTGTGGATATATTATAATTGGTTTATCTGTTCACCTATTTTGAACAGTTGGGTGGTTTCCAGTTTTGGGCTATTTTTTTCATAATAAAGCTGTTATGAACATCCATGTACAAGTTTTTATGTGGACGTCCATTTTCATTGGGGTAAACACTTAAGATTGGAAGTGTGGGCTGCATCGTAAGTATATGTCTAATTTTGTAAGAAATAGGCAAACTGTTTCTAAAAGTGGCAGAACCATTTAATTTACCATCAGCAATATATGAGAGTTTCAAATGCTCCACATCCTTGCCAATATTTGCTATTGTCTGATTTTTTTTTTTTTTTTTTTTTTGCGCGATACGCCGGCCTCTCACTCTTGTGGCCTCTCCCGTTGTGGAGCACAGGCTCCGGACGCGCAGGCTCAGCGGCCATGGCTCACGGGCCCAGCCGCTCCGCGGCATGTGGGATCTTCCCACAGGCCACCAGGGAAGACCTGTTGTTTAGTTATTATTACATTTTTTTCTGCATTTGAATTGTGTGTTTTAGAATTTAATTTATTTATATTATTAGTTATATCTCTTGAAATTTTTTTCTCTTGGCTGCTCTAGGGCTTAGAATACTTATCTTCAACTTATTCCAGTATACTTTTAAATAATCTTATACCATAATTTAAGAAATTCACAGTAGTATATTTCTTTTTTCTCTCATCATTTGTACTATTGTTTATTATTTCTAAATAATCACTTATTTCTAAATGTTATAAACTCCATAATACATTACTATTATTTTTGCTTTGAACAGTTATCTTTTATATAAAATAAAACATAACACAAATTTATTATATATTTACTCACAAATTTATCATCTCTGGTGTTATTCATTCCTTTTTGTAGAGATTTTGATCTGGAATCATTTTCATTCTGCCTAAAGAAGTTCCTTTAACATGTCTCATTTTGTGTGTTAAGTTCACTCAGATTTTGTTCGCCTGAAACATCTTTATTTCATCTTAGTATTGAAAGATATTTTTCCAGAGTATAACATTATAAGATGAAACTTAAAAAAAATCACTTCGGGGCTTCCCTGGTGGCACAGTGGTTAAGAATCCGCCTGCCAATGCAGGGGACACGGGTTCGAGCCCTGTCCAGAAGATCCCACATGCCGCGGAGCAACGAAGCCCATGTGCCACAACTACTGAGCCCACGCGCCTAGAGCCCGTGCTCCACAACAAGAGAAGCCACTGCAATGACAAGCCTGCGCACGGCAACAAAGAGTAGCTCTGGCTCGCTGCAACTAAAGAAAGCCTGTACACAGCAACAAAGACCCAACGTAGCCAAAAATAAATAAATACATTTATTTTTTAAAAAAAACAAATCATTGGGCTTCCCGGGTGGCGCAGTGGTTGAGAGTCCGTCTGCCGATGAAGGGAACACGGGTTTGTGCCCCGGTCCGGGAAGATCCCACATGTCGCGGAGCGGCTGGGCCCGTGAGCCATGGCCACTGAGCCTGCGCGTCCGGAGCCTGTGCTCTGTAATGGGAGAGGCCACAACAGTGAGAGGCCCACATACCGCAAAAAAACAAAAAAACAAAAAAAACACAAATCACTTCAAAAGTGTTAATCGATTCTTCTGGCTTACACAGTCTCTGACAAGACAAATGACAATTCTTACATTTGTTCCTCAATACATACTCTGTCTTTTTTCTCTGGACGCTTTTAGGATTTTCTCATTGTCATTGGTTTTCAGCAATTTGTTGATGACATAATTTGATATAATTTTTTTCATGTTTATCCTAATTTGGGTTTTCTTTCAGCTTCTTAGATATCCGAGTTTTTTGTTTTTTCAAATTTTGAAAAAAATATAGCCGTTATTCCTTCAATGTTTTTCTGTCTCTCTTACTATATTATTATATTCTGGTCTCTTATTCTTCTAGGACTCCAGTTATCAGTGTGTTAGACTGCTTGATATTGTTTCCCAGCTTACTGAGGCTTAATTCATTTTTTTCAATATTTTTTCCTCTGTAGTTCATTTTGCATAGACTGTATTGCTATGCCTTCACGTTTACTGACCATGTCTTCTACATTATCCAATCTCCTATTACTTCCATCTCTTCAGTAAAATTTTAATTTCAGATACGTATTTTTAAAATCTCTAAAAGTTCCACTTGGTCTTTTATTCACATCTTCTGTTCCAATCATAATATTCATGTTTTCCTTTAAATCCTTGAACATAGTTCTAACATTTGTCGTAACTTTTTAACGTCTTTTTCTGCTCATCATGTTATTTTGGATCTGTTTCTATTGATAGATTTTTACCTTGGTTCTTGGTTGCACTTTTCAGTTTGTCCATACATCTAGTAATTTTTAATTGTATTTTATACTATTGAGTGCTTTTTTTTTTCTTTAAAGAATATTGAACTTTGTTGTAGTAAGCGGCTAAGTTACTTGTACATCTGTTTGATCTTTTCAAGTTCTTTAAAACAATTATGGCATGGGTCTAAAAGAGCCGAGTTTTTAAGGCTGGTTTATCCCCTCTGCTAAGATGCAGCCCTTCTGGTGACTCTGTAAGGAATGCGGTATGTACCCAATGAACAATTGCTGCCTGGTGGGCACCTGAGTAAGGCCCAGGCATAGGTGAGCTCTGGGAATTTTTTAGCCTATGGTTACCAAAAATAATTTTTCTTTCCTTAATGACTGTTCTTTGCCCAGCCTTGTGGATTTTCACCCTAAATATATGCAGATTCATATTCGAGGGACTCCTGATTCGACTTTTGGAGCTCTTTCTCTGTGTAGCTCCCTTCTCCCTGGTATCCTGGTCCACAAGTTCTAGCTGCTACATTCTTCCTGAGCTATAATCTTTTCCCTCCACTTAGCAGATTACTAGGATCTGCTTTTGGATTTCCCTTCTCTGTCTCGTGGTCTGAAAATTGCTTTAGGGCCAGAGAGCCTGGATAGCCATAGTGCTTACCTCATTCCTTTCCCTTTAATTAAGAATCACAGTTCTGGTACCATTGTTTTTCCTGGGCCAGCTTGGAAAAATCTTTCAGCCCTTGTAGAAACAGTATGTAACTGTCTAGGAGGCTGTAGTAGCTGCTTTGTTGTGTAGACACAGAATAAACCCGGGAATAGAATATGAATTCCACTTAGGGGGAAAAATAAAACTCTTAGCTTTTTGTTTCAACAATTTGCTAGAGGCCAAATATGTTAGATATTATCTTTATCTCCACAAGGTTTACAGCGGCTAGTTGGTCAGACTTGGTAATTATTGTCAAGTTGATCTTCAAACTAAAAATCGTGATCTAGGGTCTAGGGTTCCATTCCCAACTTCATTGTTGCTCACCAGTTGATTAAATAATACAGTCTCATGCTTAAATATGAATTCAAAGGATATATTCTCCTTGTGAGCCAATGAAATCTAACTTGGAGTTTAGATAATGTTGCATTTAGTGTAAGATTGTGTTGAAAATATATGTTAACTATCACCTGAGTCTTATCACCAAGATGAATTCAGAATTATAAATACATGGCCATATCCTCTGGGTAGGTCAAGGAAGTTCCTCTAGTTATTGGGTTACAATGATTACTCTGATAAACAGTTGTAAAAAAAGAAATTCTCTGATTTCTCTGTATAGAACAGTCATACTCCTTACTGAAAATACTTGTACTAACTTTGATCCAATCACAGGAATAAAGTAAAAAGAGAAAAAAAGAGAGAGAAAAAAAGAATCACAGCTCTGTACAGTTTACTGTCAATGTCTGAAAATATTTATTTTATATGTTTTGTCTAGTTTTTCTAGTTTTTTAAAAGGCAAGAACGCACATATTATATCAGTTACTTTTCCATGGGCAAAAGAAGAAACTTTGTATTTTTAAGTTTAATTCTTATAACCCTAAGAGGTTAGTATTGCTACTAATCCCATTTTATATTTAGGAAAACTTGGGCATGGAAGATTTAAAAATGGATTATATCACTTAGCTTACAATTATTTGGCTTTGTACCAGGGATTCTTTCATTCGTTCAACAAATATTGAACATTTACTTTGTTCCAAGCAATAATGCATATGTGGTCTTTGTGCTTATCAACATGCAATTTCATGGTAATGCCCAACGCAGTGCCTGGCATACTGTAAAAGATAAATCCAGATTTGTTGAATTGATATCAATATATACAACTGATGTCATAAAGGCCTTCACTTATGTGTGGGTGGAGGGCCTCAACCTCTCTTCCCTGCTCAGTGTACTTCTATAGTGTTCCTGGCTCATTGTTATGCAGCTCTGGCTTGGTTGCTTCCCATGACAGGGAGCTTGTTATCATACAAAACACTACATCCCAGTTTGGATCTCTAGTTAGCAAAGTCCCCAGCCAGGAAATTAAGTGGGTACCAGGCTGATAAAGAAGTATAGAGATTTTCTGCTGAGGAGAAAGAGCATCGAGTAGGAACTTGGGAGCCATGAAGATAGACTTCATTTATCATTTTTCCCAGTGCTCAAAGGTTGTTTATCTTCAAGTCTTCTATGTCCCTCCCTCTGTGTCCTTACTCAGCAGCTAGATGAGAGCTTGTCAGAGATGCTGTACAAAAAATTCTTGTATGCTGAGTGAGTAGTTAGCTGGGGTTGGGCTGGGTGACCTCTAAGATTCTTCTGACCTCTGGGAGTCTTCAACTGGAGTTTTCTTTTTCCAATTCTCTTCAGAATCTTTATGTACAGCCAGACCTAAAAAAGTATAAAAGCCTAATCCCTGCAAATACAGTATCCTGAACATTTATTTTTTTGCTAGAATTTATGAAGGGTTTATTTAAAGTCTCTGCAATATATGATCCAATTTCATCTGGCCTGTTTCCGTATTTTTTTTTCTCATATTTCTGAATCTTTGCTTCCACCTCTAAATTCTATTGTATGCAGTTGACCTGGAATCTCAGAGGCAACAAGACTATTCTCAGTAGCAGAGTCCCTAGAAATCCATGTCTCCTTGTCTCCATTTGGGCCTTGGACATATAGCCAGGAAATACAGGTCTACTGGTATATGTGCTGTGTTTGTAAACTGAGAAGTTTCTTACGAAAGTTTTATTTATTTTAATAAAGCACTTCACTTTACTTTGGAGAACACACAAAAAATCTAATTGAAAATAAGGAATAAAATTACCCTATGAATAACATTCCTCTATCATAGTGATTTTAGGCTTTGAATAACCTTGTTAATTCAATTCAACGATGTGCCTGGGCTAGCCGAGCTGATGCTTAATCCAAGGAGACAATGGGGTAAATTGGAGCTAAAGCACACTTCCTGTCCTGCTGGCCTGCTTCTCTCAAAGCACAGCAAATGATGCAAGCCCTTTGGCTTTAGCCATGAATAGACCACCTGCACAGCTGACAGAGAAATACACTTAACTGTGGGTACAAACCTTTGGAATAAAACACTGTTGTAGATTACTTTTCATGCAAATATTTCAAATGAAATGTACGAGACAAAAATATTGATTGTCAAGACTGATAGTACTGAAAATCAAATGTGTCTCTGCCACACCTGATGGACAAATGTAATTTAATCCTCCCACTGGACCAATCACTGGGCCCAGATTGCAAGTCGCCAGTCAAGGATTTGCAAGTCCATCAGCAATTCTGGTAGAAAGTCCAAATTTCTGACTTTAAAAATGTGCTGTGATCTGATACTTGAAACGCATGACCTCTATATGGTTAGAGAACTCACACTGTCTCCCCACTATGAGTCTTTCTGCTTAATTTGACTCCTTCGGCTGTTTGCACCTCTCATTAGCCGTACATGCATCCTAGCCCTCAAAATCAAGAAATTGATTCTGTAAGAAATTCTCTTGACACAGCCTTGCAAGAATAGTACTAATTATTTTTGCTTTACATTCTTCCCCTCAAGCCACATCCTGACCTTTTATCTTTTCTTTTTTTTCCCCTAGAGACTTAGCCATGTACATGAAAACACATTGACTTTTTGAGGGGAAAGACAACTTTGAAGATCATCTAGATTATTGTTTTCAAATATTTCTTTTTCATTTTAAAAGCTTATTGTAAAACATAGGAAATCCAGAAAACCACACAAAACACATGCATGGCTTAATTAGTCACCAGGACGGGAAGACGCTTGGAACCAAATCCCAGGTCAAGAGTAGCACCATGCCATTCACCCAGAGGCTTCTCCTTGTGGCCTGTTCCCATCACAACAAATGCTCTTTTTGAAACACTCCCAGAGACAGGGGTTTTAATCATCTCAAACCAGCCGCCCAGCCTGGTGGCCCCATTTGCCTTTCTACCTAAGAGTCTCGTAGCAACATCGCACCAAACGGCATGTTCCCCGAGAAAAGCTGGAGCTGATTGATCCACCGCTGCAGGTGAAAACAAGGGCCTTTGTCAAATCACGGCAATGTGGACAGGCGGGGAAGTGAAGCCTTTGGCTGCTGAGAACTGTGTGGATCTGCCCGGCCCAAGCAGAGATGGTCACTGGCACCGTCTTTGTTTCTCTAGTTTCTTCTGCAAGTGTGCAGTTTGAGCCTTGCCTGCGTTCCTTCTACTCTTCTCCCAGAAAGCGGCCGTGATGGCGGTATTGAAGGTACAGCTCAGGTTCTCCCCTTGAGCTGAAAGAGCTACCGCTTTTGACCCTGGTAGCTATGTGCCTCTTTACACACGTGACAGCTGAGCACACAGAGTCTCTGAGAATTTCGGCACCTGGCTATGACAGGACCAGCTTTGCTCCCGGGGCTGCCTACCTCCCAGCCTGTGGTGGTCCCTGTAGCAGAGAGCATCCCCGATGGCCTGGGGTAAAACCTGGTCTTTCCACTACTGGCTGGGTGACTGCTTCCCTCTCAGCATCTATAGATTCCTTTTCTATAGAATGTGGGTGGAGAAGTGCCTCTTCATAGGATGGTGGAAGCAGTAATGAATTAAAACATCACAGCTCTTGGAAGGGCATCCAACAAGTCAGTGCCTCATAAGGACTAGATGTGGTCATTGCTGTCCTGACACCTCAAGTGGGGAGAGAAAAGTTCTTAAGGAGAAACTGAGCTGATAATGTTTTAAGGGTTTTTAAAAGAATGTTATATTTTTAATTATATACATATATATATATTTGTTTGTTTTGTTTTTACTGAACTCTAATTTTCAGTGGTTCACAGTACCTATTTTTCACACCCTGCATGTCCAGACTATTAGCAGGTGCATTATAATTTTGGGGAAGTTCCTGCGTGTCACATCTGCATGCATGGAGACCAGCATTCTGTAGTTACCCTGCATTTTGCAGAGATGGCGCTGTACAGAAACAACCCTCATGTTTTACAGGGAACACATATAACCCCCAGTGACACAGGACACATCAGGAGCAGGCAGCCGTGCGCTCAGGCATCTTCAACTCAGACCTTAATACTCCCGGCGTGTTTGAGCCTCTGCTGTGGCCTTAGAATCTGCGAGGTCACCTCCACAGACCACCGCTCGTGTTTTGCTCTCCTCACCCCCCAATCTATGTTGGACGTACATTCTTGGGGCGGACCCA
Source organism: Delphinus delphis (assembly GCF_949987515.2). Classification (NCBI taxonomy): domain Eukaryota; kingdom Metazoa; phylum Chordata; class Mammalia; order Artiodactyla; family Delphinidae; genus Delphinus; species Delphinus delphis. The sequence goes on from NC_082686.1 coordinate 4,581,587, forward strand.
GGAGCCCATGTCGATAATGAGAAGATTTATGTTTCATCTCTTCTGCGCTTTCTTTGCCCAGGCTCTCGGTTCTTCCAGGCCACCTCCGGAGGACATGTCAACATGCCTCCACTTTTATTGGACATTGTCATGGGCTGAATTGTGTCCCCCACAAAATGCATACACGGAGGCCCTGACCTCTAATGTGACTGCTTTGGAGATGGAGTCTGAAGAGAAGTTATTAAGGTAAATGAGGCCGTTTAGGGTGAGCCCGGATCCAATATGATTCATAATATATGCAAATCAAAACTACAATGAGATATCATCTCATACGGGTCAGAATGGCCACCATCAAAAAATCTAGAAACAATAAATGCTGGAGAGGGTGTGGAGAAAAGGGAACCCTCTTGCACTGCTGGTGGGAATGTAAATCGATTCAGCCACGATGGAGAACAGTATGGGGGTTCCTTTAAAACACTAAAAATAGAGCTACCATATGACCCAGCAATCCCACTACTGGGCATATACCCTGAGAAAAGCATGATTCAAAAAGAGTCATATACCAAAATATTCATTGCAGCTCTATTTACGATAGCCTGGAGATGGAAGCAACCTAAGTGTCCATCGTCGGATGAATGGATAAAGAAGATGTGGCACATATATACAATAGAATATTACTCAGCCATAAAAAGGAACGAAATTGAGCTATTTGTAGTAAGGTAGATGGACCTAGAGTCTGTCATACAGTGAAGTAAGTCAGAAAGAGAAAGACAAATACAGTATGCTAACACATATATATGGAATTTAAGAAAAAAAAATGATCATGAAGAACCTAGGGGTAAGACAGGAATAAAGACACAGACCTACTAGAGAATGGACTTGAGGATATGGGGAGGGGGGAGGGTAAGCTGTGACAAAGTGAGAGAGTGGCATGGACATATATACACTACCAAACATAAAATAGATAGCTACTGGGAAGCAGCCGCATAGCACAGGGAGATCAGCTCGGTGCTTTGTGACCACCTAGAGGGGTGGGATAGGGAGGGTGGGAGGGAGGGAGACGCAAGAGGGAAGAGATATGGGAACATATGTATATGTATAACTGATTCACTGTGTTATAAAGCAGAAGCTAACACACCATTGTAAAGCAATTATACTCCAATAAAGATGTAAAAAAAAAAAAAGAAGAAGAAGAGATTAGGACACAGACATGCACTGAGGGATGACCTTGTGAAAACACAGGGAAGAGACAGCCACCTACAAGCCGAGGAGGCGGCCTCAGAAGAAACTAACCTTGCAGAAACCTGGAACTCAGACTTTTGGCCTCCAGGCACCTGAGACAATATGTTTCTGTTGTTTAAGCTGCCCCATCTGTAGAACTTTGTTATGGCAGCCCTAGCAAACTAATACAAAATTAAGTGCAAGGTACCAAAGGTCAGGTTTGATTCTCTGTCACTCTGGGTGAGCAGATAGAATCAGAACGGTCAGCAAGCATTTTCTCTGCCTTTGCGTTGAATCATGTACTTTTAGGGGGAGATTGGGAAGGGCAAAGGATATAGTACATTGTCTCAGAATATTTTTATGTTGAGTGCTTCCCCTTCATTCTCTCCAAATTAAGTAAATGCAATCACGTTTAAATGGAGGATGTGTACATTTTAATAAGAAAAACAGTACTTTGTTCACCATTAAGCATTTTTACTCTTGCATATTTTGAGGAAAATGAGGGTGATAGAGTTCTGGCAGTAAATTGTAAGAATCCTCATCGAATTCAAAAGGAATAGCTCTTTAGTTGGCACTTTTTACCTTATGTCCTGTCTTTTGAGAATGAATTAAGCAGAGGAAAGATGTGTACAGAAAATAATCAAGGTAAGAAGAAAAGTTTAACGTTCACAGTTGTTTTTTTTTTTAAGAAGCTGCATGCAGCATTATGTTAATTTATTTTACCTGAGAAGGAAAATACCTTTCTTTGAAATACCGCACTGGGTCCTCTTGAAACATTAGATTCTGTACTTACATGCCGCATATATGTTCAAACATCCCTCCGTGGCATTGCTTCCTGAATATTCTATGTCTTTGGACGAGCATGGGAAGCAGGTGACATCCAGCTCTTGGACCTCTTGTAGTGACAGCCACGGTCCTGCACGCATAGGACGGGATCTTAACACGTGTACTCATTTCTGGTTGGTGCATAAACAAGTTTAGGGTGACGTTCATTTGCTTACTACCCTGGATGGGCTGAATAGTGAAACTGCAGCACGAAGAACCTGGTGGTTTAAGCCTTGTCGTACATACAATGAAGCATCATTGAATCTAGTTGCCCTTAGAAACCCAACCCCATGGCTGACACCTGCCCTCTACTTATCCTTCTGTTAAAATATACACCCCACACTATTCACAATAGCCAAGATATGGAAGCAACCTAAATGTCCATCGACAGATGAATGGATAAAGAATATGTGGTACATATACACAATGGAATATTACTCAGCCATAAAAAAGAATGAAACCATGCCATTTGCAGCAACATGGATGGACTCAGAAGTTATCATACTAGCTGAAGTAAGTCAGAAAGACAAGTATCATATAATATCACTTATATGTGGAAAATGATACAAATGAACTAATTTATAAAACAGAAATGGACACACAGACTTAGAAAACAAACTTACGGTTACCAAAGGGGAAAGGGGGGAAGGGATAAATTAGGAGTTTGGGATTAACATATACACACTATATATATAAAATAGATAACCCACAAGGACCTACTGCATAGCACAGGGAGCTCTGTTCAATATCTTGTAATGACCTATAATGGATGAGAATGTAAAAAAAGAATATACATATATATATTTATATATGTGTATAACTGAATCACTGTGCTGAACACCTGAAACTAACACCACACGGTCAATCAACTATACTTCAATTAAAAAAGTAGTAAAAACTCAAACTCATTAAAAACCTATACACCACAGAGTGATGGTCCCCTGCTTTAAACCCCTCAGAGACTTCTTTGCACAAAGAATAAAATCCAAACTCCTCACCAGGGCCAAGAAAGTCCTGCTGGATCCACCCTGTTGATCTTACTTAACCTTATTTATCCTTAATGCACGTGGTTCCAAAGACAATTGAGGGTTTTTAAAAGATTCTAAGTCCTTTCCAGCTTCAGACTTGTCCTGTCAACAGAGGGAGCAGAGAGGTAACCCCAAATCCCAACCTGAATCACGAGTCCTGTTCAGCTGCCTCAGGTTGCCCTGCTCCTTCCCCATATGGCTCCTGTCTGGTTCTGAAAATACTTATGTGTGATCAGGCAGCATCTGTCGCCCCCTCTAAACTGTAAGTTTCACAAGGAAGGGGTCCTATCTATTTTCTTCACTGTTTTCTCCTGAACTAATATCCATCGTTACAGACTCACTAGTTTTTGAAAAAATGAAGAAGCACAGAACTATCACCCGACACCTATTGTTTTAATGAAAGTGTACACGGACTTCCCGAGCTTTTCTTCTTTAGGAAAAGAAGGCTATCTTAGGATATTCCATATTTTGCTAACTCATATTCATTAGCAGCCGGAAATGAATTTTTAAGCTGTTTGAACTTGAGGATATGTCCATCACCAAAGGAGAGGAAATTACTCCCTCGTAGTCATAAATGAGGTCTCCTAATAATTGGGACTTAGGTAGCTCCCTTGACCTCAGGCAACTGTGAATTTTCCTTACATGCAAATGAGCTAACTTACATACCCTTTTCCTGGCCCCAACACTGACATTTGATAAGACTAGAAACAACTATAATAGAAGATAGAATGCATTATGTATGCAAGCATTCAATAGTTTACAAAGTGGCAGTTCCTTTTTTAAATTAATTAATTAATTTTTATTTTTGGCTGAAGTGGGTCTTCGTTGCCGCGCGTGGGCTCTCTCTAGTTGCGGCGAGCGGGGGCTACTCTTCATTACTGTGCACGGGCTTCTTAGTGCGGTGGCTTCTCTTGTTGCAGAGCCCAGGCTCTAGGCGTGTGGGCTTCAGTAGTTGTGGCTCGCGGGCTCTAGAGCACAGGCTCAGTAGTTGTGGCACATGGGCTTAGTTGCTCCACGACATGTGAGATCTTCCTGGACCAGGGCTCGAACCCATGTCCCCTACATTGGCAAACGGATTCTTAACCACTGTACCACCAGGGAAGTCCCCAAAGTAGCAGTTTTGATTGGTGCATATATTCCAGGGAGAAAAGTGTTCTCCTGGAAACCTCATTATTATTCACCCTCATCTTAGAACCTTTCAGCCAGGCTGCCCACTGCCAGCCATGAGCTCCTTCTTGGTTGACTCCAAGGTCTATAAACTAGAGGCTGAGGGCCTGATCTAGTCTGCTGTCTGTTTTTGTGTAACCTGTGAGCAAAGAATGTTTTTTACATTTTTAACTGGTTAAAAAAATGAGCATCACAAATGAACTTATTTACAATACAGAAATAAACTCGCAGACATAAAAAACAAACTTATGGCTACCAAAGGGGAAAGAGGGAGGATAAATTAAGAATTTGGGATGAATAGATACATACTACTATATGTAAAATAGATAAACAACAAGGACCTACTGTATAGCACAGGGAACTATATTCAATATCTTGTAATAACCTATAATGGAAAAGAATCTGAAAAAGAATATATACGTATTCTTCATATACATATATATATATAACCGAATCACTTTGCTGTATACTTGAAACATTGTAAATCAACTATACTTCAATAAAAAAAAAGCATCAAAGGAAGAATATGTTGTGACACATGAAAATTATGTGAAATTTAAATTTCAGTGTCCATAAATAAAGCTCCATTGGAGGACGGCCACCCCCGTTTACAACTTTTCGTCTCTGGCTTGTTCTATGATGGCAGAGCTGAGTAGTGGTGACCGATGGGGTCTGCAAAGCTGAAAAGTTTGCCAACACCTTGCTTACCTTATGGCACCTTCAAGGTTTGCGTCTTGCTTGCCTGTCAGCTGGGCTTCTCCCCCATCCTTTAGCATCTCAGGTCAATGTAACTTCTTCTGGGAAGCCTCTCTTACCCCCAGCTTAGTCTAGGTCCTCATTCCCCAGGTTCTTGTGATTCCCTCCCCTCATCCCTGCCCACTGCCCACACTGTGCTTTTCCCTCCTAACATTTGCTACAGTTAATACTGGTGGGATTAGGAGGTTAAAATCCATCCTCCTCTCTAGACCCTAAACTTTGTGAGAGCAGGTCCATGTGTGAGAGCAGGTCCATGTCTGTTTTATGCACCATTATATCAGTAGTATTCAACAAAGCACAGAAATATTTATAGAGGACATGACTGAGGTTTTGAATGACATCTCATACAGAGAGGAACAACTTCAGATACAAGACAAAGGGTCTCAGAACCTCAGCCCATCAGAACTTATCCTTTGTCCCAGCAAATCTTTGTGGTTATGGACCACAAGACAAGCATGACTAATTAGATCCATGGGCAAAAAAAAGTCCTACTTTAACTCTGGAAATCTCCCAGACATCCTCATCAGAGACAGAATATCCAGGGACTTCTCTGGTGGTCCAGTGGTTAAAACTCCACACTCCCAATGCAGACAGTACGGGTTCCATCCCTGGTCAGGGAACTAAGATCCCACATAAGGCACGGCACGGCCCCCCCCCAAAAAAAAAAGCAGAATACCCAGTATTTAATCTACTTTGTTAAAAACCAAACCACGGAGCACACAGCACAAGCAACCCAAACAATGATTTCATGTCGACAGGACACTTACACTAAACACATGGACATGGGACTAAATTCTACTGGCAATTACTGCCAGGCCCATTTTACAGATGAAAATGCAGGCAAAGCAGTCATATCTTTGTCCAGAGTCTGGATTAAAATCGAGATCTGTTTGTCCCATTGCTCCTTAAATGGGTAAGTAGCCCCTGAATGGGTTTGGGTGTAAGTCACCTTCACTAAACGCTGATTCCAAAAGTTTGCCAACACCTTGGCCTTCCTGGGGGCTTTCAGATGATATCAGTGATGTGTGAAAGGTGAGCTCCAAAGTGCAGCTGGGGGGACATTCCAAACCCAGTAGCTGCTGAAGGCTGCAGGGCACCTTCCTTGGAGCTAAGGATGTGTTTCCAACACAGGCTGTTAAAACTACCCATTTAGAAGGTCTTTTTCTCAAGATTGCCCTTGGGCGATCCTCAAGGGCAGAGTAATTTTGAACCTGCAGGCCCGCAGTGTTTACTGTGCTACCTCGTGATGAAAATAACATCAGGTTAACTGCTTGGGGCCTCGGAATTAAAAATCAAGCTAAGGGATGTGGGCATGCGTGTAATAGACTGTTTTTCGAACACTGGATAATGCTTCTAAACCAGAAATATTGTATACGGTGAATGCAACTTTCGATCATCATCAGCTAAACAACCCCCAATCAACATAATTTTCCTCATCTTTATATCCAACCTGGCAGGAAGCCTGGGTATTTTTTGCCTTAAAAAAATATATATATATATATCTCCAGGCCTCCCAGTTTCCGCTTCAAAATGCAGAGCTTGAAAGTCTTTACGCCTATCTTTACAAGAAGAAAAAACTCAAAAGGCTGAAAATCAACAAATTTTTTTGGACCCATCATAGAAATGATGTTGAAGGAAAACTGACACTCCAGATAGATGTATGTAGAGTGACACAGCCATTAAGATCTACTTACCTGGAACGGATTCACTGGAGCCATTCACGGGTAGGAACACGTCCATGGTAATTCTGATGAATTGTGGAGACTGAGTTAGAACTAGTATGAGGGTAAGGAACTCCTGGGAGTAGCAGCAGTCTTTGGGGATCCCCACACTTTTGTGGGTTTACTGCCAGGGATGCCATCAAGTTCTCATGTTGAGGAGCACAGAAAGATTTTCTTGCGTCCCTGGGAAGAGGAGGGTCCAAGTAACTATTTTGAAACATGCCCAGGGCAATCTCCTTAACAAACTTTTACGCTGCAAGGGAAAAAGCTTTATCAGAACCTTTTCCCGACATGGAAGAAAAGAAATGTCCCACCTCGGTTCTCTTTAGCCTTCTTGTCTCATTGAAGTGATGAGAAAAGCCAAGAAACACTTGTGAAGGTCACAGCCCACTGGCAAAGACTCACTAAAATATTAAGATTTAGTCATTCTATTTTATGATGCTTCCTTTCCCCACCTTTTACCATCGCATCAACAGGATGGCAGCTATTAACAGTGGTTTAGAGCTAAAAAAACTTGCAAGGCGCAGACAAAAGTTCTTAGGGAAGCACCAAAGTGTAGTAGAGATATTAGATGTTCAGCACGCTGTACTGAATGCATTTCTTGTAGGTCCAGATCCTCTTCAGTAAACAACTGTGATCATAATATTTCCTTTGAACTGTAAAGTTGATGCATTTCAGAATTTGGAAAAATAAACAAAAATATCCATTATTCCTCCACATTGACAAAACACTGTTTAAAATTTCTTTCATTCATCATTCCAATCTGCGCCATGATGCATCTGTATAAAATAGCACCAGCATGCAATGGAAAGGAAATGTTTTAATCTAATTCCTGTGTTCTGCTAGGCAGCCTCATTTTCTTTCTGCTGATGAAGATCAGGCAGCACACCCCTATGATTTTTTCTCAAGGAAAGCAGACTTTGCAGGCCTTTCCCAGTGTAGCTCTTCGCAGAGGAAAATTAGCTTCTTCAAGGATGTTTAGAGAAGCAGGAACTTCTGATACACATATGCATCTTGTAATATGTTCCACAGTTTGGAATAATTCTCTTGCAGACACATATTTTTCCCCATAAGAATGCCCCTAGGGGATGCACAACATGAATATTTAGGAAACGTTGCCTGAATGTATGGTCTATGACTAGCGGGGACCCTTGGGACTCTGACAGAGCTGGGATGGAATCACTGAAGTTCTTCCTAACAGGAGCAACGACGGCTAAAAAGAATCCGTTCTTACCCCTTACCATGCACTGCTGTCCTCTCCACTGTGGCAGATGTGTCTGTCTGTCCTGTCCGGCCCCCAGCTGGCAGGACTTCACGTGTGTGCTTGAGGCAGAAAGGAGAAGGCTGGTTTTATTTGCATTGACCTTTGGTGGTTTTATCCTCAGAATATTCTGACCTCCTAAGGGCCATGCAAGGTCTAAAGCAATGTTAGGTCTTCAAATTATTCACTTGTTCAAAGTATAAAAAGACAGCTCCTCAATAATCACACTCAGTCTCCCTTCCTGAGGCCACTCACGGGGCAAGCTCCTCAGGGGTTCTTTGCCTTCATTTATTTGCTATGTTAGGAAACCCTTTCTTCTGATGTGTTATTCTTGGTGTTTTCCTCAAAAAAAGTTGGTAGACCCTTTGTACAGACCTGTCTTACAGCCCAGTTTTCACACTCTATCTCATTTTGCCCTCATAATGTCATTTTACGGGTGAGGAAGTGGAAACTTCCAGAGGTTTAGTTGCTAGAAAGTGGCTGTCAGGGATTCACACTCACATCCTGTGACTCCAGAACCAGTGAGCCTTGATTATCTGACGCCCTCTCAGCTTTCCTTCAGAGCTGCAGGAAGTAGCTCATGTCCCTCACCCTGTCCAGCCCTGCTGAGGTGGGAACCTTCACAGCCTTGTTTCTGTCACTGTGTTGGTAAATTAGGCAAAACCTCTCTATTCTAGAGGTGCTGCTTCTGGCCTAATGAATGTTTCCTGAAGAGTCCCTTCAACCTTATGCATCCCACTTCCTAGCCTGTATTACGATCACGTTAAAATTCTCAAGGTTAAAGGGAAATAAAGTCATTTAAGGGGAAATTGTCAAGGTCGTGGTATCACTTTTTTCTTGTCATTCTAGTGAAGGACTGTGTGGTGTGTGTGTGTGGTGTGTGTATGTACGTGGTACATGTGCATGATGTGTGTGCACGTTGCCTGGTGTGCGTGTGTGGTAGTTCTTCCCTTACCCCAGGCGAGGGCAGGAGGCTTCAAGAGAACCACTCACACGTGTTGGGAAACTGAGCAGAGTTCAGTGAGAGAGTCCTGGAGAATTTATTCTGCACCCCCTTCCCCAAATAAATAATGTACAGGGTGTTTTTTCATCTTGCTTCAGGACTAAGGATGATAGCTCAGACTATCTTTTAACCACAGATGGAAAATTTTTGCTACAAAGTAACAAGGATGCATACAAATTCAATCAAGGATCATATAAGCGAAAATACAATTTTGTTTCCTTCTATTAGTGAAGTATGTCAAATGTTCCACTAATCCTTTAAACATTTCAAGTAGAATATACAAACTCAATAAAAGCTACAAATTAAAGAAGTTCATTTCTGTACTATTAAGTTTAGAAGAGCATGAGATTCTGCAATGGAGACCTGAAGAAAGAGGAAAAGGAAGATGAATTCAACTCTGAAGTTTGCATAAGCTCCAAGAGACCAGCATCTAACTAACGTAGAAGTAATAAACCCGATTTCAGAAAAAATACAGTAAGAAAGATTGGGGGGGAAAAAAGTCTCAGGAAGACCAGCCAGATATTATCAAGAGTACTTTAGGGCTAAGATCTGAGTTCTGGAAACCCATTCTTACCCAATGTGAACCCTACAGGAAAACCCAAAGTTGCTGCTTTTAATGGTAGGAAATGTCACTCCCATATCACCTTAGGGAAATGAAATTTTGAGTTCAAGGAAATTTCTAATATTCATATTTTTCTATTTCTGTAATTAAAACCCCAAATGTCAAAATCCACATTGCAACTGTAGAAATGAACTGAACTGCCCTCTCCCCTCCCTGGCCATCACACACACATGTACACATCTTACTTAGGGTTTGCTGGGATGCTATAAAAAATTGAGCTAAGGGCTGAAATTCTTTTTAAAAATTCTACAAATGTATTCAATTCTGGTGGGTGTATAGTGGGGTCTTATTGTGTTCTTAATTTATATTTCCTTGATAAATAATGATATTAGGCACCTTTCAGTATGTTTAATATCCTTTTGTATATACTCTTTTGAGAAGTTCCTGTTCGATTCTTTTGCCCTTGAAGAAATGGGTAATCTTTTTTTCTTGTCTTATAGAGTCTTAGAATTGCTTTAAGTATTCTGAATATGAGGCATTCGTCAGATATAAGTATTGAAAATATTTTCTTCTATCCTGAGTTTTCCCTTTCACTCTTTTTATGGTGTCTTTTGATTGACACAATTTAATTTCATTAATCTAATAATAGATCAAAATTTCTTTATGGTTAGTAATATTTGAGTCACGTTCAACTTTTTGTTGCTTACACCCAAGGTCAAGAAGATATTCTCTTGTCTTATTTTATAGAATTTTAATGGATTTCCTTTTTCCATTTAGTTGTAGTATCCATTTCAGTTTAATTTCCGTGTTAAGTGGTTATAGGAGGTTAGGGTTAAGGTCTCTTTTTTGTCTGTTTGTTTGAATTAATTTTTATTGGAGTATAGCTGATTTACAATGTTTTGTTAGTTTCCGCTGTACAGTGAAGTGAATCAGTTATACATATGCATATATCCACTCTGTTTTAGATTTTTTTCCCATATAGGCCATTACAGAGTATTGAATAGAATTCCCTGTGCTATACAGTAGGTCCTCATTAGTTATCTATTTTATACACAGTAGTGTGTATATGTGAGTCCCAATCTCCCAGTTTGTCCCTCCCCCTTTCCCCCTTGGTAACCATAAGTTTGTTCTCTACATCTGTGACAATCTAATATCACATGTCATGGAGGTATCTTAAGCCAGTACTTCAATACTGTCGTGTCATCTCTTGTATCATTGCTGCCATTCATTTTACTTATCTATATGCTACACTCAATAAATTGTTCTAATATTGCTTTACATAAATAGTAATCTTTTAGAATAATTAAGAAAAAGAAAAATACATGATTTAATTTTTTCACAATATTCTTTTGTTGTTTATGTAGACTCTGGTTTCTGACTTGCATCATTTTTTTCCTTCCTGCATGACTTATTTTAAGATTTCTTGTAGGGAAGATCTACCAGCCACATATTCATTCAGTCTTCATAGGCCTGAGAAAGTCTTCATTTTTCCTTCACTTAAAAAGAGGCATTGAACTTTATGATTGTTAATGTGTGGGGAGGGGGAAGCATTTTATAATCTTGTGATTAAATCTCAGTGTTTTAGTGGGTCATGTCTCTGGCCTGTGACCTTCACAAATGTTTTTCCATTAGCTTAGCTTTTTCTTTTTGTTCTTGCTTCCTACTCTCTTCCTTGGATGCAGCATTTCCAACCTATTTCCTTGAAGATTTGACCCCTGATGCCTTTATTGTTTTTTCCCCCAATCGGTGAGACAGGAAGTGTACATGGGGCTTGGCTGGATGGAATGCCCTTCCTGCCTCTGGAATAAGGTTTTGGCAAATTCTTTTCCACTGGAGAGTAATCCTCTGTTGTGGAGAAGATACTTATTGTATTTCACAATGATTGCCTTTCCCCCGTCACAGCCGGGGCACACCTTCCTCAAATCTTCATGAAAACAAACTGCTGTGGTTCCTGGAAGCATAGCCCACAAATGTGTGCAGACCCTCCTAAGACTATGGCCCCCAGGAGTTTCCCACCCTTGCCCTAGCTTATACTTCAGCCTCTAGCAATTTATCAAAATTACCATTTAACCATTCTTACCAGTTTAGTGCTCTGGTGGCTTCTGCTCCAGATAAGCAGATCTTGGCAATAATTCTCTGTATTTGCCTATCTCTTCAAATTTTGTGGTGATGATCTAACCTGTGACCTCAATTTTCTGATGAGTTCAAGGAAAGTCATTAATTTTCCATTTGTCCAAATTTTTTTTGTTTGTTTTAAGTAAAGGGTCATGACTTCCAAGCTCTTCCTATGTCAGAGCTGAAATCAAACACCTCTAATTTTTAAATAACCTTTTCTAGGTTATTGGTCTCATTAGCTGTCTAATGATATTTTTATTATATGCCAGGCATTGTATATAAATAAATCAAAGTGCTCGAGATAAAATCTTCCATCAGTAAGGGTTCCCTCCCTCTTGTGAGCATATAGGAAGAGGGGCTGATCACTTCAATCCAACTGAGATTATCTTGGTCTCTTGATCTCAATTTTATCAAGATCTGTTTTGTATCTTGTAAGTCCCTGTTTCTTGGTGTGGTTCTCCTAGGTTTTTGCTTTGTTTTCTTATGCCAGAATGTGTTCTATTTTTCAGAGACTGAACTTAGCTCTTTAGTCTTTCACTTTATACAAGGTCAAAAAATCTGACTAGTGTCTTGACCAGTCATTTGTTTCTTGCAGGCCCTCTCCTTCTCATGGGATGTTGTCTCCTAAGGGAGCCTTGGGGAGATTTCACTCTGCTTTTATGTCAAGCCCCCTCATCAGGTATGCCTTTACCAGACTTGTAGTTGAAAAATCTGTTTTCTCAGCTCTGAATGCTTTGCCCTTCAGTGTTTTTGAGTGAAACTCTCTTCTCATACAAGTTCAAATATGGTTGATGTCTTGAGAGAGATACTAGCTTTGTGTCGGTTGCAAAACTTCTCCTTCTAATGGGACTTAGTCTCTTAAGCACTAGATTACTATATGAAGTTGAAATCTGTGTTTGTGTCTAGGTTCCCCAGTTTCCAGCAGAGCTCAGCAAATGTCTCATGGGGAAGATGTGCTTGTTTGGGGTTTCTGCTAGGTTCCAATCTATTATTCCATCTCTAAGTGACTGCCTAAATTTCACCAGTAACGTCCTTCAATTTGGGCTAAGGCTGATCTTCAACTCATGTCCAGAACTGGCAAATACATTAAGAGATGAGTCAGCAATGACCATCTCACCTAGGAGGAACTCTGCCCACCTGCCCCCTTACTTTTCCTAGGTTTCATCACTTTCTTAGTTCTCCAATCCTTTAAAAATATGAGTTGGATATTTCACCTAGCTTTCAGAAAGCATTGCATTGGTAGTATAGGTCTGTCATGTCTTACTATGTTTACCTGGAATCAGAAGTCATAGATCATTATTTTTCAATAAGAGCAATTAGAATTCTTTTATTTTGCCTTTGCTTATATGTACCATCTCTAGCAGCAGATCTCAGCAAAGCTGATGAATCCTTAACTATTAGCTCATCAAATTAGCTGGAAATATTCAATCATCCCCACATTTTTAAGTGTTGGATTATCAAAAAAAGGGGGAATCCAGTATTTGTGTTTCAGACTTTGAAAAGTCTAATAAACATACATACGTCTATGGTTCTTATGGGCATTTAAGGCAATGCAGTAGAGGAGAATTCAGCATCCATAAAGAAGAACAGGAAGCACTGTAGAAAAACTTATACAATATTACACGGGGCAGAAGAAAACTGGGGTATCCTGTGGGGCACTCTAATTAGAGCCCAGAAAATTGCAATTTCTTTAGAAACAACACAGAGAACAGGAAACATCCAGGGTAGATTCACAAAGGACCACTTAGAGGTATACCACAAATATTATACTGGAAATGGTAAACAGGAGAGATAAACTCACAAAACAAAAGGAAAAAAGAAAAGTTAACATCAAAAAAAAATCTCAAAAAAAAAAAAAAAAAATCTCAAAATATTTCAACATTCTATAGTGCCAAATAGGTCAGCGTGCTGCAGATAAACTAGAAAACCATCACATTAATTTCCCAACATCCTTGGTAAGGATGTGAATTGTCAGGTACTTGAGAAAACAGAAACACAGAGTCTGTGTGACTTCAGCTTGGTTGGATGACAAAACAGACAGTGAGGGAGGGAATGGGGAGGGATGGTAGGAGCCTTTGACTGCAAACAGATCTTTGTTCATTTTGAGTTGAAATGGCTGCCTCTTCAAAATATGAAGGTGTGTTATGCACATGCATTTGTGGTGTGTGTGCACTAAAGCAAAGGCTGAAGAATTGTGTGTCACTGGAGAGTTCCTTGTAGATACTGAAATTCTATTTCCAAACACAAATGAGAATAGATCATCTGACATATGTGTATGTGAATTAAGGGGTCCCAAGGGATGGAGTATCTGAAATCAACAGTGTTCTGGAAAATTCAAGACATACTGGGATGCCGTGCTGGGACAGTAGAGAGAACGTGGATTCTGGAATCAGATGTGGGTTCAAATCCTGGCGCCACACTTAACTAATGGATAAACATGAGAAAGTGGTTAGCCTTTCTGAGCTGCAGTCTCCTTTTGCGTAGAGTGAAGATAACATCCACTTCACAGGGTATTTGTGGCGATTAAATTATGCGATCCGTGATTAACGTCATGCATAATGCTGGGTACCTGATGGGTGTTCCATAAACGATAGCTCTTCTAACTACACGGTGCAGGGGAAACCAGAGTTATTAGGTTGTGGTTGGTATTAGCGTGACAAGAAGGGAGATGTTTCCAGTTGAGTGGGTGAGGAGATGCGGTGGCATGTCGACTAAATGAAGTCACCAGGAGGTTAGAGTTTAGGCCAGCAGATCTAGAGGGTGAAAGAGTCTGGGGTAGGTATACAAGAAAACACGGGTCCTAGGAAGATAAGATAAAATAAGAAAAAGATGATGAAAATTGCAGGATGCAGGTGAGATGACTGTGCCCCTAGACACGATTCCCTGAGTGTGACCTCTTCTGGGTTCTTCTAAGCTGTGGTTTAGTTGTGACTCTGTCTTCTCATCAATCATAATGCAGTCACAATAAATCCAGCAATGGGCATCTCCACTGTTGCCTCCCATGGAGCTAGTATAGGATTCATGTGTGATCTAATTCTGCTCACAGTAAAGTCACCAGTGTGGCCCTCAGCAGGACACTTGACTGTATCATTCCCACTATCCTCATTTGTAATATGAGGGGGATGAGATCTGTGAAAACTTTCACAAAGAAAAGTATCCATCTAAATTAAAGAAGCACCTGATAATTTTTTTTTAAAGGATAAAAGTAAGAAATGAAGTAATATGCAATAAGGAGGCAAAACAAATTACAAATCACTACTGTGGGAATAAGAAGAAAATAATGCAAGGGTCACAGTGGGCCACAAGCCGGACACACATGTTCATTTATGCCCCCCCTACAGGAACAGAGGGTAATCAGGGCTGGGGGCATGGGGAGAAGGAGCAATTCAAACTTCTGCACTAAGGTCGGGGTGGGGTGGAGAGGTAGTGGAAGTCTAGAAGGAAAAGGTGCTAATTCAGAACCCAGTGCTTCTACAGAGTGAGAAATGTGGCTACTTCCTCCTTGAGAAAGGGTCTCTGTGCAGAGGGGTTTAGAATGTGATTCACTTTTGCTTCTGTGGCTGGGAGGACTTTTTCTCTTTCTGTTTTTAGCCTTTGGCTCAGGCATGATTGGGCTTGCCGAGTGACCTAGCCTCTTAATTAAATTTACCTGATGAAGGAAACATTTTGTGCTTAGTCAAACAATGGATGAGGACAGGGTCTGAAAACACATGGGCAAAACGGAACAAACCTACTTCTCATGAGGTCAGAAAAGAATCTCAAGGAGAAGCCAGAAGAAATTAACGTGGATGAGGGTAGCACTGACCAGACTTCCTGGAGTAGAGGGTTCTGTGTGTGATACACACAAGTGTCAAGTTAAGGGTTTTGGGTCCCACTTAGGGATGGCAGAGGGAGCAAACAGTGTGATCTTGGGTTTCCTGCCAGGAAACAGCCACCAGAAGTTTGCAAGTTTACAGTGCAGCATTTTAATTCATGGTTTCTGAAGTGGTTGGACTTTTTTACCCTCCCTCCCATCCCATTCTGTCTAAGCGGTAGGTCAGAGTGATGAATGATGGGATCCTATGCTCTACTGCTGTGCAGCCTGCTATGGGGAAAAGCAAGAGCTATTCTGAAGTTCACTTTTTTCTCCTTAGCTTTTCCTTCAATGGTAAATAGTCAAATTGCTGCAAAGTGATGGTAACAGCCTCCCCAGTGAACAGTTACAGGGGAGAAATGCTACAGGTCTTTTCCATTTTATTCTCTTCTGCGGTGGACAAATCCTAAGGTGATCCCCTGTGATCCCTGCCTCCTGGGGTTCATGCCTTTGTGAAATGCCCTCCAGTTGAATTTGGTTGGGATCTATGACTTGCTGTCCATCAGAAGAATATGGCAAAGGTGTTAGGATGTCTCTCCTTCGATTGCATTATGTTATACCAGACTTTGTTTTACTAGTGGGTTGGCCCTTGCTCTACTGCAGGCCTTGGAGAAGCAATATGCTGTGTTGTGGACAGGTTAGGAGAAGGGTCATGTGGTGGGGATCTGTGGGCACCTATAGGAGCTGTGGACATCCTCCAGTCCACAGCTATCAGGAATTCTGTGCATGCTTCAAAGTGAATTCCTCCTCAGTCTAGCTTCCATATGAGAACACAGCCCAGCTGACACCTTGATGGCAGCCTTGTGAGACCCATGAGCAGAGAACTCAGGTAAGTTGTGCTTGGAAATCCTAAACCAACTGAGACAATAAATGGGTATTGTTTTCACCCACCAAGTTGTTAACTTGTTATGCAACATAGAAAACGAACACACCTCCCCAGACCATATTCTACTTGGAGATTCTGATGCCTTCGTGGCGAGAATCCTTAAGATCTTGGGGGATGGTGCCCAGCTCTGCACCTTGTAGCTTGTCTACAGTAGCAGGGTTGAGCCGCTATCCATGATGGGATAACCTTCTTCTGAAACGCATCTTTAATCTTGAAGCACAGCTACAAACAGTGGAGATACACTAGACGAAGCTTAATTAACACAGTGCTTCCTTTTGGCCTGGATTCACCTATCTTCTGATCCTTCTGTTGTGTCAGATCATGGACTAGGCACCCCAGCAGACACATTAATGGTGAAGACAAGAAATTGCCCACAGAACTCTGGAATCCAGTGGAGGAGAGGAGTATTTAGTTAAATAACCTCAGTTTAAAGCTCATCTGTCATCTACCAATGAAGCAAACCTAGGAAAATGTGAACCAGGAAAAGTGCTTTTGTATTCATTCCCCTCTAAGCATCTTCTTGACAGTTTTGACCTCGCTTTCCAGGGGGCTAAGCTTCCTGCCCTGTCATACTCTCATGTCCTCTCTTGAGCTGACCTCTCTTCCCATTCCCTGATGTTCTAAAACAGGGGTGACAAATGGACCTAATTTCCCATGCCAGAGCTGGCTGGCTTTTATGGCATCCTCAAATGCTGTGCATTCTGTTTTCTAAATGTTTCAATGCTCTGCAGTGCTCGTTCTGTGCAACATTTTGTATTAAGTGAATCTAGGCCTTGGCACCACTGGTCTTTGACTTCTGCATCCTTTGCCTATCACATTAGTCTCCCTTTTCCCATCAGGATCTGAGGCCTTCCCCTCTATCAAATGCTGAGGTCAGGAAGAGAGTCTGCATGCCAGCCATGTGTCTCACGTGCTCTTTCAAGTGGACCTATATGGCTGTGATACCTTTCCCAGCGGTATTTGTAGATGAAGGTCTATCAATGTGGACTAAAAGGTTTGGTTACCATTTACCTGGGTTAACATATCCGAGTGTCTGGGAAGGCCTCTTCAGACTAGAAGGAAATAATCCAATTTGCTGACTGCTTAAGACCAGATCCTCCAGTCTACCCATGACTACCATGTGAAATGCATAGACATCCCGTGTACACGTGCATTTAAAATGGTGGTTCTCAACCGGAGCGATTTTGCCCCCTACTGGGCATTTGGCAAAGGCTTGGGTTGTCCCAGCGTAGGAGTGGTGTTCTTTCCATTGGCATCTTCTGTCCCACAATGCACAAAACACTCCCCACAACAGAGGATTATCCAGCCCCAGGTGTTAGTAGTGCTGAGGCTGAGAATCCCTGACTTAACAGACTCGAATTCAACCCCCTGTATTTGGCAAAGAAAACAGCAACGACCACAAAAATTGATGAAGTGAGAATTCCCTCCACTTACCCCATTCTTTCCCTTCAAACCAGTCTTTCCCTCCCCTTGACTGGCCAGAAGAGAAGCTTAAAGAGAAATAAAGTAGGCTACTTTTTCCCTTTGAATTGCTGTTAGGTTTTAATATTCATCTTTATTAACTTTATACTGAATGTGCACACGAGGTGCTCTAGGTTAGTGACAGATTATCATATTATTCACTGAGAAAGCAAAAAATGACCTCACCGCAATTCTTACCTCTGGGATGTTGTGATGAGAGCCAGGCCACATGGCCTACACATACACATTTCCAAGTCTGCATCTAAGTGAAGAGTGAATTTTCTCTCTTCATATACAGGAGAAAGAGGCAGCTTTCTTCCCTCCCAAAAGGAGGTAGGAAACAACCTTTGCTCCTTGGAGATGGAAGAGAAAGGATCTTGGGTTCTCATTCTAACGTTTTAGAATGTAAATGCATCCCTTCAAGGACCAGGTGAGCCCCTTGAAATGCAAACATGCTTTCAGAGTTAATAAAGCTCTCTGGAGTTCTCTCACTCTCTCTCCAGTTGTGAATTAAT
The DNA here is from genome assembly GCF_949987515.2 of Delphinus delphis. Classification (NCBI taxonomy): domain Eukaryota; kingdom Metazoa; phylum Chordata; class Mammalia; order Artiodactyla; family Delphinidae; genus Delphinus; species Delphinus delphis. The sequence goes on from NC_082686.1 coordinate 4,599,940, forward strand.
TTCCCAGGGCTTGCTTTGAATCCAGGATCCCCAGTTTGCAGACAAATTTTTACAGGAAGCCCCAACACTGCTGAAACACACAAATGTTTTCTTTCTTTCTTTCTTCTTTCTTTCTTTCTTTCTTCCTTCCTTCCTTCCTTCCTTCTTCCTTCCTTCCTTCCTTCCTTTCCTTCCTTCCTTCCTTCCTTCTTTCCTTCTTTCTTTCTTTCTTTCTTTCTTTCTTTCTTTCTTTCTTTCTTTCTTTCTTTCTTCTTTCTTTCTTTCTTTCTTTCTTTCTTTCTTTCTTTCTTTCTTTCTTTCTTTCTTTCTTTCTTTCTTTCTTTCTTTTTCTTTCTTTCTCACCCAAACATTTCCAGGGACTCTTGGGACTTAGGGATAATTTAAGGATCTTGACAACCTGCTCTTTTCTTCCTGTGTCTCCTCTGTGTAAGTTGGGTTCTCCTGTCCCACAGAAGAAGAACAGCATGGCCACTTGCCCAGAAAGCATTTCTGAGTCATGTCCCATTAGGATTCTTCCCACAAATTTGACCAGAAAATCCTACTTAGTTAGGTAGAGCTGTGGATTCCCGTGTTCCTCCTACCATTGTACAGATGGTATATTTACAGTTAAGAAGGAGGCTGGTGGAGTCAACATCCACACCCAAAGGATTATGTCAGGGTGGGAATTTGGTCCTGTGTGTAACAGGTGGTGGGCACACTTCTAAGCTCCCCTGGAATCAGTCTCAAGGGAGTTGTCACTTGCTGCTGAGTGGCTGGCAGCTGTGTGTCCCTGTCATGGCAGCCTTGACCGTGGAGGACGTCTTTTCCTGGATTCCCTGTGTGTTTGCTATATGCACAGCCCACGCAATCAGCTGCCCTATTCTCCCTGTTGGTCAAGGACAGTTGTAGCATGCTCTTTGCATTTGGAGATTACTAAAAGCAGTGCTGAAATTAAGGGAAAAACTTTCTATGATTCCCTCTGATTGCACTCTTTGGGGGTCAATGTGCTCTAAATTATTTCCAAGGGGGAAAAAACAGTGCTATAAGTCACTACGGAATGCCTAGAATAGAGGAGACTGAACAGCAGATACTAGGAAGCAGGTGTTTATAATTTATGAAATGAAATTTGAAGGTGAAACACATTAAATGCGTGACTCACACTGTTTCAGAGGTTTAGGTGTTCACTGGGGAGAACTAATGATAAGAAACCAGAAGCCAAGCTTGGATTCTGTCATTCACACTGAGCATCCCCAGTGAGAGGGCTATTCAGACCAAGTCCATTTTTCAGGAGGTTGATGACAAAGCAGGTTGTCAGATTCTAACCTTAATGCCAAGTCCCCTGATGGCAGTAAATTGTAAAGATTAGCTACCAAACACTCTATCCTGTGATTTTGTCATATGACAAGAAACTCATTCTGGATGTTTTAAAATAATAAGTAGATATTTTCCAAGTGGGTTCAATGTGCCCTGAAGCTCAGTTGTCATCCAAAGGTGTCCATTGAGCTTGTAATTTTCCTCTGACCACACAAGTTAAGGCAACCCAAGTCCTGCCTCCTGGGAGCTTCCAATCTGCAACAGGCAGAAAAACTACTGAAAGGGAAATGGATGCATCTGCCCCTGGGATTTATTTTCAACCAGAGAACTCCCATTGTTTCCAGGTGGAAGGTAATATGTATTTTCTGGAAATATTTAATAGACTAATGGCTCTGTTTCTCTAGGGCAGCATAGACATGGCCCTGCCTGACTTCACTGTTAGGTGAGATGCCCTCCAGATTCTTCCATTCCACCCAAGTTAAACTTATGGTACCTGGGACCCAGGCTGAGAAGTTGCCGAGGCAGGCAGCTGAGGAAGCTCCCCTGTGGATTGGTCACTGGTCTTCCCTTGAGATCCCAGGATCCAACCAAGCCGTGTTTGCAATAGCTGAATATATGGCCGACCTGGGAAGAGTCTAAGAAAGGGTACACCATCCTCTTCAGTCTCAGGAGAACACAGACCCTGTCACCTGCACATAAATGAGCTTAAAAGTCTTCAGGGAGATCCCCTGAGCTCATCGATTGAGTGTCATGGAGGATTGACCAGATGGCTCTGGGAATGAGACCATGAATGAACAGATAAAATCTCTCCTCCCACAGAATGTATAATTTACTGGAGAAGAAAGAACCTGAAGGAAGGTGTGTAACCACAATATGTAAGGAACATGTAAGGGAAAGACCCAGCCTGCTTCAGGGGTCACCGACGGTCTCCCCAAGGAAGCGCCGTCAGGACGGAAACGGGAAGGTGGGACAAGCTGGTCAAGCAGACGGCTTGCGGGGCAGCTGCTGCCCGGGGACCCGCTCAGCACAGTGAGGGACATGGAGCGATAGGGGGATTTTCAGGTGAAATAGCTGAGGGTTTATTCTTTTGTCTCCTGTAGTCAGGAAAACCATGACACCTCTCCCACTACAACCGTGGAAATGGTTTTACAGGAGGCAGTGTTCACTGTTTTCTTTTAATTTCCCCTCCCTCCCTCCATCCTTTCTTTCCTTCCTCCCTCCCTTCCTCCCTTCTTCCCTTTCTTCCTTCCTCCCTTCTTCCCTTCCTTCCTTCCTTCCTTCCCTCCTTCCCCCTTCCTTCCTTCTTTCTTTCTTTCTTTCTTTCTTTCTTTCTTTCTTTCTTTCTTTCTTTCTTTCTTTCTTCTCTCTCTCTCTCTCTCTCTCTCTCTCTCTCTCTCTCTCTCTCTCTCTCTCTCTCTTTCTTTCTTTCTTTCTTTCTTTCATCTTTCTTTCATCTTTTTTTGTGGAAAATGTCAGCCTAACTCATTCTCGCCTGTCAGGACTCATCCCTCTGGCCTTTCAACACCTGCTCAGAACTGCTCAGCAATTGGACATCCTGCAGGAGAACCAGAGTTGGGGAAGCAAAGAGACTGAACACTGTCACCTAAGGATGAAGCCAGCACTCTGATGAGAGGGATTGATAGCTCCCGCCAGAAACAAATTCTAGTTGTATGTGTATTTTATGATATTTAGCAGCTCTTGGCAAATCCTTTTTATTATGATCCTTGATGTCTATTTGGCTCTTTGCTAATGCTTGTGCTCTGTCTTTATGAAGGCCGATGACCCAGTCTTTCACGGTTTATGAAGGATGAAATCTGGAATTGCTTAGATGATATGGGAGCCATTGGTCTGGTGTCCAGGGAAGCAAAGCATCCCTTTTTACAAAATGGTACATAGATGGGAGACCACGAGTCCATTTCTCTTTCCATTATGTGTCCCCAGCACAGGTTGCCCTGGGAGGAGAGACCGGGCAAGATAGCTTCTCTCCTTCTCTTGCTCTGAGACCTTCTGGTTTGTGAGAATGGAGCCCTGCCAGCCTCACTGCTCACCTGAAGATAAAGGAAGAAGTTTCTGCAGCCCTGGCAGAGATAGCAGGGCATCTCTGGAGGTGCTCACAGCACACAGAGGGTCAGGTGAAACTAGCCATGGCCCTATTTTACGATGACTCATTATTTATGGAGTGAAAAATAGGTCAGATTGCTATTTCAAAATATAGTGGCTTGGGCTTCCCTGGTGGCACAGTGGTTGAGAGTCCACCTGCCGATGCAGGGGACACGGGTTCGTGCCCCGGTCCGGGAAGATCCCACATGTCGCGGAGCAGCTTGGCCCGTGAGCCATGACCGTTGAGCCTGCGCGGCCAGAGCCTGTGCTCCGCAACGGGAGAGGCCACAACAGTGAGAGGCCCATGTACCGCAAACAAAACAAAACAAATAAACAAACAAACAAAATATATATATATATTTATATATAGTGACTTGTAGAAATTCAGCAATATGCAAATCAGAATTCTGTGCTACAAAACAGTATCTTTGCATGTAAGTTTGGTGTGCTTACCTGGACAGCTGTGCTAACATATATGCTACTAGTGAGCACAGTCTTTGAGCTCTGGGCTGTGACCTAATGGTCCCAGACATACAATTTCAGTCAGTAATTTTGTGAGTCTTTTTTTTGCTTTTTGAGAAAGGTAAATGTGGGCCATTATTCCTATGACCCTTCATTAATGCTGGCATGCTCTGCAAGAAGTCTCAGTACATTGTTTATTTCAGAGTCAAAGTGCTTACTTTATAAAGAAGGTAAAACGTCACCTGTAGGAAAATTGGCACAATGTCTTGTTTAACCACATCCTCAGTGCCAAGCACAAAACATGGTACTTTCTGTTTGGGTAATTTTCACAGCAGGAACTTTAAATTATTTACAGCTCTCCTTATCCGGAACCAGAGGAAGCACACCATTTTCCACGCCACAGTTTATACTGTGAAATGTTCTTAGAAGAAAAAAAAAGGGGAGTAAATTACGGATGTGTGCAAGAATCAGAAACAGAACAAAGCAGTGTCAAAAAACCAGGGTGTCTTTCTCTTGCTATAGTCAAGGGAGGTCTAAGGGACCTGCCAGGGCAGCAAACATCAGGACGACTAGAAATTGCATTGTTCTCGGAGGCTTCTGCTAAATGGTTGCCAAACAAGTGGCCATGAATGACCAAAAGCTAGAATGAAATGAGCAAAACCTGGGTGGGAAATTGGCAGCCGTGCTAGACAGAGGCCACAGCTGGTGGCTAAAGTTGCGGCAATAGGGTTGGGCCATGTCTTGCGGGACATGCCAGCCAAGGACACCGGGCAGAGCGTCTGTGATCCTGGAGGAGCCAAAGGTGTTTGCCCTTCCTCCCTTCTCAGCCCTCAAGCCTTCCCCAGCCTTTTGATATCTCTCCCTTCCTACTAAATAACACTCTTTTGGAGGCATCCTCCAAACAGCATTGCCAGATGTTAACCAGCCTTATTCCCCGCTGCTGATTAAGAATTTTACATCTTGGGGGACTTCCCTGGTGGTGCAATGGTTAAGAACACGCCTGCTAATGCAGGGGACATGGGTTCTATCCCTGGTCTGGGAAGATCCCACATGCCACGGAGCAACTCAGCCCGTGCGCCACAACTACTGAGCCCACGTGCTGCAACTACTGAAGCCCGTGCACCTAGGGCCTGTGCTCTGCAACATAAGTCACCTCAATGAGAAGCCCGCGCACCGCAACGAAGAGTAGCCCCCGCTTGCTGCAACTAGAGAAAGCCTACGCGCAGCAAAAAAGACCCAACACAGCCAAAAATAAATAAATAAATAAATAAATTTATTTATTAAAAAAAAAGAATTTCACATCTTGGTTTTGAACTGATCTCCTGTCAATTTAATTAGTGAGAATGAGTCCGCTAAGGTTGAGTTTCTGGACCTGCATGGTTAGGACCTCAGCTTACAATGGAGGGAGGAGTCCCTGTGCCGCTCTTCTGGATCCTCCTTTTAATTCTATTAATTGACTCAGTCAGCCAAACACAACAACAGTAACAATAATGGTTTACACTGACTGAGCTGCATTATGATGAGTATCATAGAAGGATTTTCTCCCTTGATTCTTACCTCAATGAAATACATAGACTAACACACATTTTACAGTTAGAGACGCTGAAGCTCACACAGGTAGGAGGAGGTGTTAGCAGGATTCACACTGGACACCTACCTTCAGAAACCACCTTCTCCATCACCCTACGATGCTGGGGAACAGCAGCATCTATTTGATGTAACTCAGTAGGCTTTCTCTCACCGTCCATTTATCCTACTAATATCAACTGTGATACTATTGTAATAACAGAACATTTATTGAGTATGTTATAATTTTCAGAATGTTTTCTCATCAGGCTCTCTTTTGAACCTCACAACAGGTAGGCAGGACAAATATTTCTGCCCTGTTTTATGGGAGAATAACTTAACTCAGGAGGGTACACCTAAGTTTACTTGCCAAATGAGCAAGAGAACAAAACAGAGCCCTCTGACCACAAAGCCTGAGCCTTTTGCTCTCCATCTCGAGCCCAGCATACCTCTCCTGTTCCAGGACTTCTGTTCCCAGTAAGGAAAGTCATTCATTAAATTTTGGCAACAATGAGTGTCAGGGTGTCAGGGCTCCAGGTGGATGGAGCAGAGTGATGGGCAGCCAGGCAGCAGAAGGTGTCAGATCATCTGTTCATTTCTACATGGGTCTACACCCCAACCAGGAGCCATGCTGGGGCTCAGGGCAAGGAAGGTTTGAGTCTTGAAAAATTATTGTCCCTGGCGAGGCTGGGCATAGTCTCCTAGCAACCGTGCAGGGGGAGTGCAGAGCAATGCTTTAATCAGAGAAGGACTGATACAGAAGACCCATCCCGCTAAGTCAAAGGCATTATAGCAACTGGCAAATGGGGAGGAGAGGCAAAAAGCAAAGTGGAGATAAGTGACACCTGTCGGAGCAACAGGAGCATCTTTGTGATTGTCACTGTGGTAAGAGAGTCTTTAGCTAAATAACAGCTGTTTAGACATAAGGAGCAATGACGAAACTCAGCTTGGGAGGCCTTGGGAGATCCTGCCAAGAGTGAACGTTGGAGCCATCAGAATCCCATGTACTGGATCTTTAATAATTCCTCTTTGCTCCAAGTTGTCCTTCTGAAAAACAGGAATAATACTTAACTCATGAAACTGTTCTGAGAATTAAATGTGATGATATACACAAACAGCCTAGCAAAGTGTCTGGCACACATGGGAGAATCAATCCATGCTATCTTCTGTCTTTCTTCTCTCTTCTGCACACAAACACTGTGAGTGACTCCATCCCAGAATGGGATAAATGGCTTATTCCAGACCCAAGAGTTGGCGCATTCAGAAATCTGCCTAGTAGGGATATGGTGCAGACAAGAAGAAAAATATCTTTCCTTTGAGCACCTTCTGATCTTCATTGGCTGGGAAAAGCAAAGGCTAAAGTAATTCATCCATATTCATAACCCTGGATAAGAAAGAAAATTTCCCCTCGCTTGGAAGGTGGTCTGGATGCCTTTTCCACCGACAAGTCCTACTAGCAGGTGGTTTATGAAGAACTCACCTGGATAGACCTAGCGATTATCATATTAAGTGAACTAAGTCAGACAGAGAAAGACAAATATCATGATATCACTTATATGTGGAATCTAAAAAAAAATGATGCAAGTGAATTTATTTACACAACAGAGATAGACTTGTAGCCATAGAAAACAAACTTATGGTTACCAAAGGGGAAAAGGGGAGGGATAAATTGGGAATTTGGGATTAACAGATACACACTACTATATACAATATAGATAAACAACAAGGTCCTACTGTATAGCCCAGGGAACTACATTCTGTATCTTGTAGTAATCTATAATGGAAAAGAATTTGAAAGAGAATATCTATATCTATATATATACATACATATATATATACATATTATATATAATATACAAAAAGAATACATATAACTGAATCACGTTGCTGTACACCTGAAACAAACACATTATAAATTAACTACACTTTAGTGAACAAATGGTTAAAAAGAGAAGAACTCACCTTGTTCGAGATAACTAATCACTAATAAACTGCCACGGAATCTATCTAAAGGCCCTTCAAGAAAAAGGGACAAAAAATGGCAGGTCAAGAACACTCAGCGAAAGAAAGTTGTCACGGAACAGATGGAAATTGAGGCTAAGCATATCTTCAGAAAATCTATGAAATATTCATCTCAATTCAGTTATCGTTGTCAAGCAATGTAACGTAAAATAAACAAAAAAATCAGACATTCAAGAGCTCGGGGAAGAGGTAGCAAGAGAGAAGAAGGTGAAACCTGAAAGTGATACAGAGTGGAGAGTAAAATTTACATTGTTCCCAGGGTTCACAGGTGTTGGCAGGGGCAATGCATTGCCATAATGGAAGCAGAGCCATCTCCAATGTTATTTAAATTATATCAGAGCACAGATAAACAAGAAAACGTTACTTTTACAAAATTGAACCAAACATAGCTTTGTCCTCAAAGGTAAAAGAAAAAATAGTATGAAAAACAAACACCATAGGCAAATCTCACTTAGTGACATTAAGCAACACACTGAAAAAAATAATACCGAGAGAGTTCTGTTCGCGTAATAAAAAGTTCCTTCAATATTAGGAAATCTTTGAGTAATAATTCACCACATTAAAAGAGCAAAAATGAAAAAGTTGATAATGCTGAAAAGACAGTTGATAAATTCAACATCTAACTTATTAATAAGAAAAAAACAACTATACACCTTCTCATCAATATGAAATATATCCAACTTAAGACATAGCAACCAAATACAATTTGTGATCTCTGATTGTTTCTTGCCATAAAAACCATTTGGGATCAACTGGACATATTTGAAAATGATCTGGGTATTATAATAATTAATTTTGTTATGTTGGCTAATGATTTGTTTCTGTGTAGAGGAATATCTTTATTTCTTGGTGATCCGTGATTTCTGTAATTTACTTTAAATCATGCTGATGTAGATATAGATAGTGTGTATGTGTGAAGCAAATAAGATAGGGTGTTAACAATTTTTGACTCTAGGTTATTAGGTTTATGATGTTTATTGTACTATACTTTCTAATTTTCTCATGTTTTAAAATATTCATAATAAAATATTTTAAAAATATTTATCTCAATCCAAAAGCCACTCTAATGCTTCACAGGGAAACGTTGGAAACCTCCCCCTATAGTCAGGAGTAAGAATGTTAAATATTACCACTCTTATTTATTTTAATCTGGAGCTAATGGTCAATTTAATTAGAAGGAAGAAAGAAATAAGGGGTGGATGAAGTAACTTTTTATTATGGAAAAAAAGTGGAAAACCAAGAGGAAACATTTGAAAAGCAATTACATGCAATAAGAGGAACCAGAAAGTGTCAGAATAAAACTGTTAATATACAGATATCAATTACTGTCTTATACACAGCAGAGGGAGGTTACAGTGGAAGAAAAAAGCCATTTATGACATCAAAAAAAATGACATAACTGGGGATAAATTTCCCAAGAAACTGTGAAGATCATGATGAAGAAAATGTTAAAACGCTATGAAAGAACATGACAGACTTGATAAATGGAAAAGCATACTCTACGCTGAGACAGAACTCAGTTTTATAGAGTTGTCAATTCTCCCTTAGTTAATGTATACATTTAATATCATCAAAATAAAAACCTAATAGCAATTTTTTTAAAGAGAGAAATAAACAAGCTTTCTGAAAAAGAATTTTTAAATAAAATTGCAACAATTCAATCAGTGTGATGCTGGCATTAGAAAAGACAGGCAATGGGAAAAGTGCCTCATATGTAGACACAATTAGATATAAGAATTTAAAGATGATATTTCAAATTAGAGAGGAAACCACTAATTACTAAGTAAGGATTGTGGAGATAACTACATAGTATGTGGAAAAAATAAATTGTAGAAAACAAATTTTCAATAGCTCAAGCTATAAATATACAAAAAGGAAACAATGAAAACACTAAAAGAAAATATATAATGAGGAATTTCTCTGTAAGTATTACACGAGACCTGGCTTGATAAATTCAACTACATAAACCTCTGAATTGGTAAAAACTTCACAAAGAAATTCGAAACACAAATGGCCATCTTGCAAAAAAATTTGCAATTTTTATCAGGATAAAAGAGTTAATTTTTCTAACAAACCAATGAAAAAATGCTTACAATAAAATGGAGATTGAGTAAGGGATATTTACAGAGACAGTTTCCACCATTCCTCCCAACACAAATACAAACTTCTAAACACATGGAAATGTGTTTCTTCTCACTCAGTTCGTTCTTTAACACCATACAGAAAATGGATTAAAGACCTAAATCTAAGACCAGATACTATAAAACTCTTAGAGGAAAACATAGGCAGAACACTCTTTGACACAAATTGCTACAGTATCTTTTTCGAGCTATCTCCTAGAGTAATGGAAATAAGAACAAAAATAAACAAATGGGACCTAATTAAACTCAAAATCTTTTGCACAGCAAAGGAAACCATAAACAAAACGAAAAGACAACCCACAGAATGGAAGAAAATATTTGCATGTGATGCAACTGACAAGGGATTAATCTCCAAAATTTACAAACAGCTCATTTGGCTCAATATCAAAAAAACAAACAACCCAATCAAAAAATGGGCAGAAGACTTAAATAGACATTTCCCCAAAGAAGACATACAGATGGCCAAGAGGCACATGAAAAGATGTGCTCAACATCTCTAATTATTAGAGAAATGAAAATCAAAACTACAAAGAGTGGGACTTCCTTGGTGGTCCAGTGGTAAAGAATCCACCTTCCAGTTCAGGGGACATGGGTTCGATCCCTGGTCAGGTAACTAAGATCCCACATGCCGTGGGACAACTAAGCCCGCGCACTACAACTACTGGGCTCACTTGCCTCAACTAGAGAGCTCACATACTGCAAACTACAGAGCCCATGTGCTCTGGAGCCTGTGGGCCACAACTAGAGAGAAGCCCGTACACCACAACAAAGAGCCCATGTGCTGCAACTAAGACCCAACTCAGCCAAAAATAAAAAACAAATAAATAAAATTAATAAATATTAGGAAAAAAAGCTACAAAGAGATATCACCTAGCAGAATGGCCAGTCAGAATGGGCATCATAAAAAATCTACAAATAATAAATGCTGGAGAGGGTGTGGAGAAAAGGGAACCCTCTTATACTGTTGGTTGGAATGTAAATTGGTGCAGCCACTATGGAGAACAGTACGGAGATTCCTTAAAAAAACTAAAAATAGAGCTACCATATGATCCAGCAATCCCACTCCTGGGCATATATTGGAGAAAAACATGGTTCTGAATGATACATGCACCTCAGTGTTCATTGCAGTAGTGTTTACAGTAACCAAGACATGGAAGTAACCTGAATGTCCATCAGCAAATGAACGGACAAAGAAGATGTGGTACATATATACAACAGAATATTACTCGGTCATTGAAAAGAATGAAATAATGCCATTTACAGCTAAATGAATGGACCTGGTGATTATCATACTAAGTGAAGTTAGACAGACAAAGACAAATATCATATGATATCATTTATATGTGGAATCTAAAAAAATGATACAAATGAACTTATTTACAAAACAGAAACAGGCTCAGAGACTTAGAGAATGAACTTACGGTTACCAGGAGGGAAGGTTGGGGCGAGGGATAGATTGGGAGTTTGGGATTGACATATACACACTACTATATTTAAAATAGATAACCAACAAGGACCTACTGTAGAGCACAGGGAACTCTGCTCAGTATTCTGTAATAACCTAAATGGGAAAATAATTTGAAAAAGAATAGATACATGTATATGTATAATTGAATCACTTTGCTGTACACCTGAAACTAACACAACATTGTTAATCAACTATGCTCCATTATAAAATAAAGATTTTAACAAAAGATAATAGGAACAAAAAGAACCATGCAAATTGAAACTATATCCCAGTTCTGTTGTTCACCAACCAAACTGACATGGATCAAAGATGACAAAACTTTTTGGGGAATATAGGAGGAAAGAGACGGGCTCTTGTTTTGTGCCTGGGAATTATCACTTGGCACATCTGAAGGTAAATTTGGTAATATTTATGATAAATTTTAATTATGTTAAATTAAATTATATTTACTTAAAATTATGTATTTATCATATTTCATATATCAATCATATTACTTACTAATGTGTTAATATCATATATTTATAATATTTAATTATAAAATGAAAGTACAGCTCTCCTTTGACCTGGAAATTCCTCTTCCAGTCATTTATCTACAGATATTTTCACACATATATAAGTTCATACCTGAGCAAGGCCTTGCGAGATGATTTTCTTTTTCATAATAGAAAGCTGGTAGAAAAAAAAGAAACAAACAAACCCTAGATAGCTTATTCAAGAAACTGGTAAATCCATTATGACACATGCGTTTAGTGGCAGCAGTTGAAAAGGATGAGGTAAATCTTTCGTACCGACATTGAAACATCTCCAAAATAAATATGAAGTGAAAAAAAAAATCAAGAGTAAGTATATTGAGCTCAGGAGGCTCTTGTGTGTATAATTTTCAGTCCCACTATTTTCTTGCATGAAGTACAGAATATCCATTTCTGTGAGGATATGCCAGCAGTTGGTAATGGTGCTTGCCTATGGGGTAAGGCTGGGGAAAGGTGGTTGGAGAGAAGCTTGCATCCTCCTGTATAACGTTTTTATCTTACATTTTGTATCATTTGCACGTATTATTTATTCAAGCTGTGAACACAGTGTTGACAATAGTAACTATGATAGCAAACAGTAGCGTTTACTATGTGCCAGGCACTGCTCTGACTGCTTCAGAGACATCAACTCACACCATCGTGGCCACAGCCTCAGGAGGAAGGGACGTTGCAGATGACGAAACCAAGTGCAAGGCACACAGCTGGACTGGAGTTCTTCCAGTCGCTTGCCTCCGAATCTTTGCCCTATCGAATGTCTGTGGAGGAAACACCTGCAGAACGGGAGTTTTTCTATGGTTGATGATAAAGATAAGAAAAGGGATGCAAATGATGGAAAGGAAGTGTCCAAGAGGTGTGAGGGAATGGGGTCCAGGACTCATGGCAGGGATGGACCTGGTTCAGAAAGAAGGACCCCTCCTTTGAGAAGGGAAGGATCTGGTAGACTGGTGCTGTCAGCACATGTTTTGCATGCTGACGTCAGATGTTTCAATGTCAATACCAAAGACTTAACTTCATCCTTTTAAACTTCTGCCACTAAATAAATGTGTCATAATGGATTTACAAATTTTTTAATGTAGGTATTCAGGGTTTGCTTGTTTTTCTACTAACTTTCTATTATATTTTTATTGCGTTTTATATGTTACCATTATATTTATATTTTACCTAAAATATAATCCTATTTTGTAGTAGTGAGAGAGGTGTTTCAAGAACTTGAAGACTAGCCCTGCAAATCAAAACCACATGAGATAAAGCTTCAGACAATCACAGGTGTTGGGCAGCATATGGAGAAATTGCAACCCTCGTCCACGGCAGGTGGGAATGAAAATGATGCAGCCACTTTGAAAACAATCTGGCCATTCTTTTTCTTCTTCTTCTTCTTCTTTTTTTTTTTGGCTTCATCAGGTCTTTAGTTGCTGCATGCAGAATCTTTGTTGCGGCACTCCGGTTTCTCCCTAGTTTCAGTGCTCGGGCTTCTCTCTAGTTGTGGCGTGAGGGTTTTCTCTCTCTAGTTGTGGCGCACAGGCTTCAGGGTGCGTGGGCTCTGTAGTTTGTGACTCGCGGGCTCTAGTTGAGGCACACGAGCTCAGTAGTTGTGGTGCATGGGCTTAGTTGCCCTCAGCGTGTGGGATCTCAATTCCCCGACCAGGGATCGAACCCACATCCCCTGAATTGCAGGATGGATTCTTTACCACTGGACCACGAGGAAAGTCCCAATCTGGCAATTCTTCAAGTGCCTAAACGTACAGTAACCATATGAATCAGCAATTCCACTCCTAGGTGTATACCCAAGACAAATAAAAACATATGTCCACAGGAAAATCTGTACAAGAATGTTTATAGCAGCTTTTTTTCCCCCTTAATAGCAAAAAGGAAAAACAAGGCAAATGTCCATCGCTAATAAATAGATAAGTAAAACATAATCTATTCATACAGTGGAATATTATTCTGCCATAGAAAGGAAAGAAGCACTGACACATGGTACAAAATAGATGAATGTTGAAAACATTCTGCTGAGTGAAAAAAGCCAGTCACAAGGGCTACATATTGTAGGATCCCACTTTTATGAAGTGTCCAGAACAGGCAAATACACACATACATAAAATAGATGAGTGGTTGCCTAGGCTGGGGATGGGGTAACAGGTAAATGGGGAGTGAGTACCTATGGGTCCAGGGTTTCTTTTCAGGGTGATGAAAATGTTCTATGATTGTTGGAGGAGATGGTTACACAACTCTGTAAAACCATTGAATTGTACGTTTCAAATGGGCAAATTGTACGGTACGTGACTCGTATCTCCATAAGCGACTTCTGAGTTCTCTGTGAAATAGACGGTAAGGTTGTCTCCTAAGAACCCAGTAGGCAGTGGGGAGCAGCCTTAAGGAGGGATGCAAAGGGTTGCTGTGGGGTTGAGTGGGGACTCTGACCAGGGGCCTGGAGGGATCCCAGGACTGCTGGTTCAGGGCTCAGACGAAATTAGCATCCTAGAGCTTGCAGCCACAGCAGTCCTTGCAGGTGTGTGGTTTCTCCCGCAGCTCTCAGCAGACGAGGTGGACGTGTGTCCTCCTAGTTTCAGACAGAAGCTCCAGCAATGCAGGTTTTCGCTTCACTTGCTGAGTGTTGCGTGTCTCCTTCTGGGATGGCTGGATGGAGCCCGGCCTGGGGGCTCCACATCCTAAGAACACAATCATGCCCCCCCCGCGGTCCCCTGGGGGTGGTGCACACCCCACTCTGCCCATCAGCCCAGATTCCTTCACAGTGATGATCATTATAGTTAAAAAAATACGCTGTGCCCTGATTTTGTTCCTGGATCTGTGCGACCACCTGTGCATAGATCGTCTTTAAGTTTCCACAGAAAGAGGAGTGTTGTTATAGCCACGTTATGGGTGATAGACCAAAACTCAGGTATTGGGTAACCGATTCAGACCCCTCCACCTGCAGTCTGTGGGGGGTGAGTTGGGTCTCTCTCCTGGTTGGCAGGATTTCCACCGTCCCACGTCCCCTCTTCATGCTGACCACCCACATGTGTTAGGCACCAGCTTGGCTGTGAGAATATAAAGATGGGCTCAAGGAACTTGCAGACCAGGGCAGGAGATCTGGTCCTCCCGAGTGGCACCAGCAATGGCAGGCCATCTGGACAGGAAACAGGACCGTTTCACGCAGTGTTTGACTTGGAGAACGTTTGATGCCACCGTGTGACATTAGTTGGGTCACCATGCCCCTGTCAACATGTAAAATCATTGTTCTTTAAATTCTAAAAACTGCTTGCAACAGGCATCCCTGGACCTGACTACATCCCCGGCTCCCACCCTTGCTAAAAGGCATTTCCATTTTCTACAGCAGCATTTTCTATAGCCTTTCTTTCTTTTTTTTCTTTGGAGGGTGTTGCTTTTATGATCAGAAAAGTAGTAAGGATTTTTAAAAAGTTTATTAGAAGTAGACTCAATTTTAAGGAATGTCTGCCTAGTCACCCCAAATCATACTTTTTAGAAGGGATTTTATGATATTAAATACATTACCGAGAGTATAGAAAGGACATTCAGTTATTGAATTGAGGACTTCCTGCTATGTCTAGACTCAGAATAAAGAATAATTTTGTGGCACAAATTTTCTTTCCTTCTTATTCTCCAGACCCAGTGGCTAATGTAGATCTAGTCAGTTAAAAAAAGAGGTGAGCATAATTGTGAAACCAAGACAAAACAGTGTTTACAGCATGGATGATTGACTTTTTAATAACATGTGTTTTTAGATGATACAGTTTTACAATTTTTAGATTATTCATTTGCACAACGTTTATAAAATACAAAAGAAAATGAAGGGCTTCCCTGGTGGCAGTGGTTAAGAATCCGCCTGCCAATGCAGACATGGGTTCGAGCCCTGGTCCGGGAAGGTCCCACATGCTGTGGAGCAACTAAGCCCGTGCGCCACAACTACTGAGCCCACATGCCACAACTACCGAAGCCCACGCGCCTAGAGCCTGTGCTCCACAACAAGAGAAGCCACTGCAATGAGAAGCCCGCGCACCACAACGAAGAGTAACCCCTGCTCACCCCGATTAGAGAAAGCCCGCCCACAGCAATGAAGACCCAACACAGCCAAATATAAAAAAATTATTAAAAAAAAGAAAAGAAAATGAAGTTTTCCTCCAGATCTGTCCTCCAGCCACCCAGCTCCCTTCACCTAGAGGCAGCCAAGGTTACCAGAATCCTGCCAGAGCTATTATACCCATATACAAGCTATTACACACATATACAAGCAAATGGTTAGGTGTTGACTGTATATAGATATCTATATATATATAGACTATATATAGATATATATATATCACTGTTTCCTACTTTGCTTTCATTGTTTTTCCTGAATCCTGCTATAAGAATGATCTTCTACAAACTGACGTCAGCCAATCTAAGATGTTTTGATGACTCCTATTATAGGTGCTATGAACAAGGAAAAATTGCTGCAGTGCTGATTATAAAACTCATTCCAATTTCCAAGATGCATCTTAAAAATGGACAAAATATAGCATTTTGTCACTCAAGGTTGTAGGGTAAACTCGCAGTAGTGGAACTGTAAGTTCACATGTAGGTTTATTTGTAATTTTAAAAAACCCAGTTGTGCCCACCAAGACTCTGCTGCCCATTTACACTGAACAACCCAGTAAATGAAATGCCCCATTTCCTGGCTTCCCCGCAAATTCAGTGTGTAAACAAAGGCAAACATTTTTTCGGTCTAATATTATAGATTAAAAAATGGTATGACAATATAGTTTCATTTTGCGCTTTTTTCTATAAGCCGTGACATTGAACTTCACTTAAGAGCTGACATTTGAGGTTTTGTTTTGTTTTGTTTTCTGAGAACTGTTATAATCTTTGCTCATTTTCCCATTGACTTGTTGCATTTTATATGGCTTTAGAGGTGCTTTTTCTTTTTCCAGGAAGTTAGCTCTTTGTGATATGAGTTGAAAAATTTTCAGAGTTTTTCGTTTGTCTTGTACTTTGATTATGGTGTTTTGTTGGGCAGATAAAAAAAAACCTTTCATGTAGTCGAATTTATCCATCTTCTCTTTTATGGTTTCTAGGTTTATTGTCATACTTAAAGAGGCCTTGTGAACTTTAAGATAATTAAATTCAATTCATTCACACTTATTTATGATACTCTTATAATTTCTTTTTTTAAAAAAATTCTGGAATTTATTTTGATTTATGGTGTTAAGTATAGGTTCATAGTTTTCTTTTTCTGAACGGCTATCAGGTTTCCCCTATGATATGAAATGTTCACCATAAATATATAATAAAGTCCCACATGCATTTGGATCTATTTTTGGAATCCTCCCAGGTTCTTATTTGCATTCTCCCTGGAACCTTATATCTTTCTACTGGATACTATCCATTGGCTTTTGGACTCCAATAGGTTTTTTAATTTTCCATAAAATAATACCCTTCCTCAACTCTGCACTGCCCCACATCTGCATCTACCCTTTTTCACCTGTTTATTGTCAAGCTTCTAGAAAGTAAAGAATTATACTTTGTCTCTTTTTCCTGACTTTCGGTTTGCTTCTCGGTTCTCTGCAACCTGGATCCCGCCCAACATGGCACTGAAGTGGTTCTTTAAATTAAAGTCATCAATAACCTCAAGTTCTCATCTCACTTAAACCTCTTGGGAGCTTTCAACGCTGTCGACTTCCTGCAGCAGCCTCTGTTCTCGGCCTCTGTAGTACCACATCTGGGTTTCCGCTCCTCCCTTGAGTGGACCAACCTTCATTTAATTTGCAGGCTTGTCCTTACCTGGCCATTGAATGTAGTATTTCAAGGCTTGGACCTAACACCTCTTCTTTCACTGTATACTCTCTCCCTGGGGAATCTCCCTCCTGCCCACAGCTGCTTTTCATCTTCAAACCAATGACTCACGACTGTATTTCTCCATCCCTTGTCTTCCTCTGAGCTCCAGATGTATGTATCCAACTGCTAACTGGGTATCTCCACTTGGAAGTTTTGTTGACATGTCTGATTCTAATTTCATGATCCCAAAGGCTTACCTCTCCTGTCCATGCTGGAGTGATTCTCCACTGTGCTTCCTCTCTAACTGAATGACAAACCATCTATCTAGTTATGCAAGCCAAGCTTCTAGCATCATTCCTGGAACCTCTCTTTCTGTGCTACTTGTATGCCAGAGTTGGCTCGTGTAGACTCAGGACAGCTGATTGTTAAATCTTCCAGAATTTTGTGAGCTGGTTGTTAAATATCAACTTATAAAAATTTAATGATTAAAAATTAAATGATATTAATGTATGAGTAAATAAATGATACTAAAGCCAAGTTACTACATATTCAAAACCATCACTTCCTAACTCTTTTACTACACTTTACTGTTACCTGTGCCCTTGAGATTATTTTCACCTGTGGTACCTGCATGGTGGAAATCCTGTCTGGCTTGTATGCTTTCCCCACTCTGCCTTCAGTGATGTCACATTGGCAGCTTGAAGTCTGCCATGGTGAGGACAGCTTCACCATGGAAACTGGCACATGTTACCAAATGGACCTTGATTTATTGCTCTGTTAGTTGTCAACAATTAAGAAAGAGTTGTAGGAAATGTGTTAACATTTAAACTTGTGTGTTATGCCTTTAGCCATTATGGTGAGAATAACTTAAAATTCTGAGAAAATAGTCTTCCATTGTTCAAAAATTATTAGCCCATTCAGCAAAGAAATAGGTCAGGCCATTGACCAATGAGTGAGGTTCTCACACAAGTCTTCATTATCTCACTTTTGTCTCTCTTACAAACAAAAATATCAACCAGTATTCATGTCAGAAATTTCATTAGTTGAAACACAGTTTCTCTATACATATAAGAGTTCTGCCAAAATAAATAAAAACATATTATGAGAATCAACTTGCTATGTGGAATTTAGAATCCATTTGCTATGTGGAATAAACCATAAAGAATATCACATATGTTATTATCATTTGTAAATTGTGTGCTATAGTCCTTTATGAGAGTAACGTTCACTGCTTTAGTCCAATCATTACCATCTCTCAAATGAGTTACTGTGTTAGGCCAATCTCCACTCTTACCCACCCACCCCCACAAACTTCTTAAAGTCCAAATGTGATCACCCACCTTTTTTTCCAGTTAATACTTTATTGAGGGCCTACTGTGTGTGCTACTCCAGAAGCTGAATATAGGCAGCAGTGGATACAGCAGACATAAATCCCTGTCCTCCTGGAATTTACACTCTGGAGAATTAGAAATTGACAAGGGCTATGAAGAAAAATAGGGCAGGGGTGGGGACCAGAGAGGATCGTTAGGTTTGCAGTAAAAGTAACACAAATTGCACATGACAGTACAGCTGTGTACCGTTGCCCCCAGAACCTGCTCTAGCTCTACCCTGGCGTCACCTCTGAAGCCAGCTGTTCCATCCTACTTGACCTTGGTTGTAGGTCTCCCCCACCCCCACACTCTGGCCGCTTTCCCTCTTCCATCTGTCTTCTCAGTCCCCGCCCCCGCCGCCCCCCCCACTGAGAACCCAGCCTGGGTGAAAACCCCAGGCTTATAGTTTGCTTGGGAAAAGAATTTGAATAAAACTCTGGAGCCTTATTCTTTTTTCTAACATCTTTATTGGAGTCTAACTGCTTTACAATGGTGTGTTAGTTTCTGCTGTATAACAAAGTGAATCAGCTATATGTATACATATATCCCTATATCCCCTCCCTCTTGCGTCACCCTCCCACCCTCCCTATCCCAGCCCTCTAGGTGGTCACAGAGCACCGAGCTGATCTCCCTGTGCTGTGCAGCTGCTTCCCACTAGCTATCTATTTTACATTTGGTAGTATATATAATGGAGCCTTATTCTTATTTCAAGTAAAATGTATTACCTAACAGTGATTGCTAAAGGGAAAGTGTCTAAAATGTCATTGAAGTTGCACGTATTTTAAACGAAGGAGGTGGAATTATATTGTGCTGCATGATGACTGCGTCACGGAAGTTGTGTCTTATGCAAGTGAGCCTCTCTTTCCGGCTGTTCCCCCTGCTGTCAGAGGAGGAACCAAGGCTAGTGAATCTGGGATTGCCTTGCCTCATGAGAAGAGGGGACTTCGCTTCCATAGTGGCTGAGAAGGTATATTCTTTTTCTGTTGCTGCTGTAACAAATTACCATTGACTTAGTGGCTTACAACACAAATCTATTACAGTCAGTCCCCTACGTACGAATGACCTCCGTTCCGAGAGCACGTTCGTAAGTCCAATTTGTTCATTAGTCCAACAAAGTTAGCCTAGGGACCCAACTAACACAATCGGCTACATAGTACTGCACTGTAATAGGATTATAATACTTTTCACAGAAATAATACATAAAAAACAAATACAAAAAATAAAGAAAACTTTTTTTTTTTTTTTTGCGGTACGCAGGTCTCTCACTGTTGTGGCCTCTCCCATTGCAGAGCACAGGCTCCGGACGCGCAGGCTCAGCGACCATGGCTCATGGGCCTATCCGCTCTGCGGCACGTGGGATCTTCCCGGGCTGGGGCACGAACCCGTGTCCCCTGCATCGGCAGGCAGACTCTCAACCACTGCACCACCAGGGAAGCCCAAGAAAACATTTTTAACCTTACAGTACAGTAAGTACCTTGAAAAGTACAGTCGTATAGTACAGCAGCTGGCATCCAGGGGCTGGCATCGAGTGCATAGGCAAGAAGCGTTACTGACTGGAGGAGGGAGAGGAGGTGGGAGATGGCAGAGCTGAAGGGTCATCAGCGGTAAGAGACGGAGGGCAAGCTGCAATGCCACTCACGCCTGACGTTTATGACATGCACGTTCACATCTTTGAAAGTTCGCAACTTGAAAGTTCATAGGTAAGGGACTTTTACTTACTGTATATCACAGTTCTTCAGATCAGAAACCTAGCATGGCATGGCTGGATTTTCTTCTTGAGGCTCCACAAAGCCAAAATCAAGGGTGCTCGGTGGAAGAATCCTCTTCCAGGCTTACTTAGGTGTTGGGAGAATTCAGTTCCATGCATTTGTATGACAGAAGCCCCGTCTCCTTGCTGGCTGGTAGCCAGAAGTCATTCTTAATTTCTAGAGGCATCCACATTCTTTAGCTCATGGCCCCTTCCCTCTCCAAAGCCACGAATGGCCTATCGAATACTTTTATGTTTCAAATCTCTCTGCCTTCCCGTTCTGTCTTTTTTAAGGGCTCATGTGATTACACTGGCCCCAGCAGGATAATCCAGCATAATCTTTCTATCTTTTTAAAAAAATTTTATTTATTTAATTAATTTATTTTTGGCTGTGTTGGGTCTTTGTTGCTGCGTGAGGGTTTTCTCTAGTTGCAGAGAGTAGGGGCTACTCTTCGTTGCGGTGTGTGGGCTTCTCATTGTGGTGGCTTCTCTTGTTGTGGAGCATGGGCTCTAGGCATGCGGGCTTCAGTAGCTGTGGCACACGGGCTTAGTTGCTCTGCAGCGTGTGGTATCTTCCTGGACCAGGGCTCGAACCCATGTCCCCTGCATTGGCAGGCGGATTCTTAACCACTGTGCCACCAGGAAAGCACTAATTTTTCTGTCTTAAGTTCACTTTATTAGTAGCCTTAATTCCATCTGAAAAGTCCCTTTTGCTGCCTTATGTAACATATTCATGGTCATTAACACCAAGGGTCAAAGTCAAGGGGACCAAAATTCTGCCTATCACAGCCAGCCCTCCAGTTTCCAAGATCCACGCTCATCCCTCACACTTCCTAAAGCCCTCAAAGTTCTCATCCCATCACAGCATCAATTCAAAATCCAGAGTCTCATCTAAATCTTATCTGTTTGAAAGTGTCAGAGCTTATCACCTAAATCAGGTGCAGATGAGCAACCCATTAAGTACAATTCCTCCCAATCTAGAGACCTGTGTTTCCTGCCCCCCGCCCAAGATATCCTTCTCATCTTTCCTTTCTTCTTTCAGCTGAAAGGACCACTTTCAGCTGAACAGTTTTATTAACCTGCTTGCTGCCAGTAGGACTGGGGATGGGGGCTGGAGGCGGGACTGTCCAACCACCTCTTTTTATTTCATCCTCTGTCCCTTTTGGTCCAAACCAGCAGTGCTTCCACTCATATGAAATTATTCAGAAACTTGTGGGTCTCCTGGGAATGTCACAGGGGTTCACTCCCATTGGACAAAGGGCCAGTTCACGGATCCCTCATCCTAAAATGCTATTGTCATCATAAAATTATTGTCATTGAATTTCCTACTTAGAATGCTTTCCTTTCTTTGGAAAAATTTTAGTCCATGAATCAAGGAGTGAAATGAGAGCACAGCTGTTCATTTGTCATAAGTAAACTTGATCTCTGGAAATCTGATTTCAGGAAAATAATAGGAAGGGAAGTAATTTGATTCTCTTTACTCTTGTGGTTACAGAATTTGGATACTACTGCAGCTCCAAGTCCCTGCAGTGTATTTGCTATTTGTTTTCTGCAACTGTGGATCATTGCACCTTATGAATAAGAATATTACAAAATATCATTCAGCATTCCACTTTGAGAACCACTGGTTGAAGATAAATGATAAAATATCACATATGTAAATTAGATAAGCAGGAAATAGATGTATTCTGGTTGGCCCTTGAATGGATATTCTGAAATTTGAATTGAGTAACCAATGAGCCATTCATTCAAACACAGAAGATCATAAATGACAAACAGCAAATTGAGAGCCACCTAATAGCAGGGAAACACATTGCCATCATTAAGAATAAAGCAATAAAAATTTAACACAGAAATTAATAGGAAAGCAAGAAATTTAACAGGACAACAGGAAAAAATTATAGAAGCATTTTGGTTGGGGGTGAGTACATAGGCATCATTGCGATAAACAATACTTTAAAGAGAGTCAAACTTCCTCACTTTAATCGTTTATCAGAATTCTTTGACAGTGAGGAAGATTAGAGAATAAAATAATTGGGAGGTTAATAAAATATAAGCCAAATATAGGAAATCTGCAAGAATAAGTGTTAGTATTTCAACGAATTAGTAAACTGTATGTGCACATGTGCATATGCATATATACATGTATATATGCATATATATACACACACACATATGTATACACACATACATGTAACCTCCATATGTTTGATTGTGCTATTTTTCTAGTGCCCTTGAACTAAAATCTGAATGTGCCCATAAAATAATAGGAAAAGTCCATCATTTATCGAGTTGGATGTTTACCATTACATTTCAAGAATCAGGGAACGTTTTCATATTAAAGTCCAAGGACCATCCCAAAGGGGATAATTCCTGAGATCCTGATATTCACTTTTAGAGGTTCCCAGCCTTGGTGACAGATGACTTCGGAAAATACTGTGTCAATTGGGCTGGAGCATAAACATTTCCTGTCATCAGCATAAGAAAAGATACTCTTCTGAATTCCTTATTTATCTGTTTATGTGGGGAAAAAAATGGACAGAGTGGACAGAGTGAAATGGGTTTCTACTAACTTTCCTTTCCCCAGCCCATTCAGGAGATTTTTTTTTTCAGTCTGCCAGGGAGGAGGGGAGATAGGTGTCCAGATACTCTGCATCAATTCACATAGGACAGAGAAAAGAACGAGTTGAGGAAGAGGACCAAGAGAAAGAGAAGAGAGACAAGTGGGCAGTGTTAGGAGGATTTGGGGGAGTTGGTGGAGACAACTGCTAAACATCTGAGAGATACTAGCCGTGTGGGGCGCATGGTGACCCCCAAAACATACGTCAAACGGGAACCTGTGGATGTGAACTTATTTGGAAAAAGTGTCTTTGAAGATGTAATTAAGGATCTCAGGTGAGATCATGCTGATTTAGGGTGGCCCTAGATGAATGACAAGTGTCCTCAACAGAGAAGAGAAGGGGAAAAAAGAGATGGGGAGAAGATGAAGGTGCAGATGATATGAAGAAGGGGCATAAATTGGGGTGATTCAGCTACAAATCAAAGAACACCAAGGGTTAGCAGCAACCACCAGGAACTAGGAGATGGGTAAGGAATGATTGCTCCCTCAGAACCTCCAGAAGGAACCAACTCTGAAGACACCTTGGTTTCAGAATTCTGGCCTCTAGAGTTGTGAGAGAATACATTTCTGCCGCTGTCAGCCACCGAGTTTGTGGTAAGTTGGTATCATGGTCGCAGGAAACTAATACATCATGAAGTATGGGGTTGGGGTGGGAGGGGAGAGTAAGAGAGAAGGAAAGAGGAGGGAGGGAGAAGAAACAAAGAACTATAGAAGATATCTTCCCCTTTAAAGGATTTTAATAAATACATTTCCCTTCAATCTTTATAATTCGTTTAATACAAATTTCTTAAGTTCCTACTCTATGCCTGGGGCCGCTCCAGGTGGTTGGGATTCAAGTGTTGATAGAACAGTTACCAAAACCCTTGGTCTCATTGACCTTATATTTTATTTGAACTTCACATTTTCCTAAAGTGAGGACCAAAACATGCAGCTTCGTATGCGTTACGTTTTGGAGGCTCACCTGTGATTTTGACTTTAGACACATTCCAGTCCTGCTGTCCTCTGAGTCATCATCAGCCTCAAGCCAGCTCTGACCCTGCTTCTGGGCAGTGTTCAAAGACTTCTCTAAAGGTGTAAATTGCATATGGTAACTCTAGTTTTAGTTCCTGAAGTCCAGCCTGTTCTCCTTAAAAACGTCAAAATAGAGTCATCATATGATCCAGCAATCCCATTCCTGGGCATATACTCGGAAAAGAGGAAAACTCTAAGTCGAAAAGATACATGAACCCCAATGTTCTTAGCAGCACTATTTATAATAGCCAAGATGTGGAAGCAACCTGAGTGTCCATCGACAGAGGAATGGATGAAGAAGATGTGGTACGTATATATACAATGGAATATTACTCAGCCATAAAAAGAATGAAATAATGCCATTTGCAGCAACATGGATGGACCTAGGGATCATTATACTAAGTGAAGTAAGTCAGACAAATATCATACGATATCACTTATATGTGGAATCTAAAATATAATAAAAATAAACTTATTTACAAAGCAGAAATAGACTCATAGGCACAGAAAACAAACTGATGGTTACCAAAGGGGAAAGTGGGGGGAGGGATAAATTGGGAGCTTGGGATTAACATATACACACTACTATATATAAAATAGGTAAACAACAGGACCTACTGTATAGCACAGGGAGTTGTATCCAATATCTTGTAATAACCTTGTATACAACTTGTATATATATATATATATATATATATGTGCATGTGTGCCTGTGTGTGTGTGTAACTGAATCACTTTGCTGTACACCTGAAACATTATAAGTCAACTATACTTAAATTAAAAATTATTTTAAAAGATGTAAATTGCATTCTAATAATTATCTGGTAGCCAGCCTGTGGACTCTTGGACGTTGTCACCTCATAGAGATAGTCCTTCAGGCAAGAACAAGAGGGCCCGGTTGTATATGGCATATATTCAGGTACTTTTGGAGCAGACCTGAAACAACTTTCCCTCCACGCAGGCTAGTATTCAATAAACCTTGTATTGATTTATGTGTACTTTCCCTACAGGCCAGAAAGAGTTCAAAGTAATCAAAAGACATTCCCCCATCACCTGGGGAATCTGTATCATGACAATTGAGATAATACAATAAGATTCTGATGCTGAGTCATTCATCTCTGTGCATCTCGGCACTCATTGCCTTGCTACAACTATTAGTCTCTCTTTATCCTCAGAAACAAATTTTCTGTAAGAATCAAGCTTGCAGTCCTCTGCTTTCCCCTGGCAGGCACCCATGTTTGGTGGACTCTGATTCTCTTTTGGAAACTCTTTTCAGTAAATCTGGTTCACTTTAGAGCAGAGAGAACCTGCCCACCCGAAGGAGCTGTGACTTGCCTGGCAAAGAGGAGAACCACACTGTAGAGTGTTCCACTACATCACAAATAATATGCAAAAGGTAAAGGCAATGAAAGTACCATCACATGTTGTATGGAACTGAAGTGTTACCACAATTTATTGTAACAGTCTTATTTTATATTATTTTCTCTGTAAAAGCAGATATTGCATGCAAGAATATTAATTAAAAGTTTAGCCCAAGGATAAATGATTCCTTGTGTCTTCCAATTTTAATTGAGTTCCTTTTCATTCATTCATTCATCAAATATTTCTTGAGTTCCTACTATGCACCTAGCTTGACTGAGCTGGTTGATGGAATATATTACTTCACTTGCTTTTGGTGGCTTACTCTGTATGTCAGAACTCAGTTCTCTTTTTCTGTTTCAGTAGATGGCCTCATTTGGTTTTCTATTTATCAAGAAGTATATTGTTAAAATCTGAATTCACCTCTTCCACTTTTCTAAAGTAATGGCAATAATGCTTATGATCCTAAGAGGTCAAGCTCATTTAACATATTAAGATATTAACTTGCTTGCCAATTTCAATGCCAACAGATTTTAAATCACTATTATAAAAAGGGTTAAATGTGACAAGAAAAACAGAAAACCCAGGTACATTGTGCCCATCAATGACCTTGGGAACCTGTTATAAAATCTTTCCAGTTTTGAAAGGATGCAATAAATGGTTGGAGAGACATTTTAAAAAATCATATGCAGTTATAACAATACATTCAGCCAACTAAATGGGGCCTGTCTGCAGTAATGATCTAAACTGACATCTATCCCCAATGCGTCAGTCAGCACTAACAATGGTGACATTATGTGCTCACGGGACCTGCAGGGTTGTGATGTGAAAATTATCCTTCACTGGCTCCTTCAACCCTGATTCCAAATTGAACCCTTAGAGAAACATTTGCTTAAGACTGTGCTTTCAAAATAAAACAGGTGCACTTTTAAAAAAATTAAAAGAAGTTAGAGACAATGGCTTTGCCAGAACCATGTCGATTAGGTGGAGTTAGCTGTAATTTAGACAAAACAAGGTTGGTTGCAGGAGAGTCTCCAACAGAAGTTTTAAAAAGTTAAATAAAACACACCAACGCAATGGAATTCCACACCGGCTGCCCAGTGATGAAATGAAGGTGTGGCCTCAGAGAAAACCAGCTCAGAACAGTAATAAATGGCTTATTAAGACCAAGGGAAATAAAAAGATTCAGAGTATACCTACAGTCTTTAATGGTTTAATTCAGAGTTTAATGGTTTTTGACTGAAATTACTTAGTATCAGTAGAAGAAGCTGAATTTACATGAGGTCTTCTAGTGGAAAATGAAATCAAATGTTGCACGATACAGGTCAAGAGGAACACCTCTCTGAAGTGAAAACAAAAACAAAAGCAAATTTACCTGTGGAGAAATGTTTATTTAGATCCTCTGCCCATTTTTTGATTGGGTTGTTTGTTTTTTCTGATATTGAGTTGTATGAGCTGTTTGTATATTTTGGAGATTAATCCACTGTCGGTTGCATTGTTTGCAAATGTTTTCTCCCATTCTGCAGGCTGCCTTTGCGTTTTGATTATGGTTTCCTTTGTTGTGCAAAAGCTTTTAAGTTTAATTAGGTCCTGTTTGTTTATTTTTGTTTATATTTATTTTACTCTAGGAGATAGATCCAAAACATATTGCTGCAATTTATGTTGAAGAGTCTTCTGCCTATGTTTTCTCCTAGGAGTTATACCATATCTTGTCTTACATTTAGGTCTTTAATCCACTTGGAGTTTACTTTTGTATGTGGTGTTAGTGAATGTTCTAATTTCATTCTTTTACATGTAGCTGTCCAGTTTTCCCAGCACCACTTACTGAAGAGACTGTCATTTCTCCATTGTACATTCTTGCCTCCTTTGTCATAGATTAATTGACCATAAGTGAGTAGGTTTATTTCTGGATATTCTGTCCTGTTCCATTGATCTATATTTCCATTTTTCCCAGTGCCATACTGTTTTGATTTCTGTAGCTTTGATATTAAAGCAAAAACAGGGATTGTTTTGCCCAAGGTGTTGAGATTAACTAGATGTACAAGCATCACTGGGTGTTGACCTCATCCTACACAACAGCTGGCTGGATCTTTACGGCTAGATTGTTACTGCAAGTTCAGTCTGAGAGTCTAATGTTTTCCTAACAGCCACGTAAAATCCATGCTCTTCAGCCAGGAATTCAAAGTCTCTCTAGTCTAGCCTCATATTACCCATGATCTTGGTTTCTTCTAGCACATGCAGTACTGGTAGGTGAGACCCTTCCTATCTCTTTCCTTTCCTTCCTTTTCCCCATCCTGTCTTTTCTCTCCACCCAGCACCCACCACAGTCATTAAGACCATGAGCTCTTGGCTGCTATTAAACCTGGAAGCCCCACTCCTCTCTTTATGAGTCTGACCTTCCTTTTGTTAAGGGCCTCTACTGGTTTCCTGTGGCAGCTGAAACAAATAACCCCAAAGTCTGTGGCTTAAAATAGCACAGAATGTATTCTCCTGTGATTCTGGAGGTCAGAAGTCTGAAACGGGTCTCATGGGGCTAAAATCAAGGTGTCACCAGGGCTGGTTCCTTCTGGAGACGCCAGGGAAGAATCTGTTCCTTTGCTGTTATGGACTGAATGTTTGTGTCCCTCCCAAATTCATAGGTTGAAATCTTAACCCCCAGTGTGATGGTGTTAAGAGGTGGGGTTTTGGGAGGTAAATAGGTCATCAAGGTGGAGCCCTCATGAAAGGGATCAGAGGCCTGACAAAAGGGACTCCAGAGAACCCTCTAGATCTCTCTGCCATGTGTGGACACAAGGAAATCCACTCTCTGTGGCTTGGAAAGCGCCCTCACCTTAACTTGACCAAACTGGCACCCTGATCTCAAACTTCCAGCCTCCAGGACTGTAAGAAATAAATGTCTGTTGTTTAAGCCACCAGGTCCATGATATCCCGATATAGAAGCCCGGCCTGACTAAGACACTGCTTTCTCAGATTCTAGAAGTTGCCCACAGTCTTTGGTTTGTGGTCCCTTCTTGGGAATACCCTGACCTCTGCTTCTGTCATCAACCCTCTACTGTCCCCTGGTGTCCTGCCTCTCTTTCCTAAAGACCCTTGTGTTTACACTGGACTCGCCCAGCTAATCCAGGATAATCGCTCCATCACAAGATCCTGAACTTAACCAATCTGCAAGTTCTCTCACCATGTAAGGGAATGTGTTCTGGGGATAGGATGCGCATGTCTTCCAGGGCCGTTCTGCCCACCACGGGGCTCACCAAATTCTCCATCACAGGCATGTCCTGTCTGCAGGAGGACGCAGGCTGCAGTACCTTCCTCACCGCCTAGCTCCTCCAGCTGTTGTGATCCGATGGTTTCAGTTATTCACTCATTTGAGGCTTCCAGCCCTCATGATGTGTGCTGGACACCTGTCTGCTCTCAGATCCACTCCTGAGCCCTTCTGAGCTCTGCTCCTTAAACAGCAGGGCTGACCCCATCACCAGGCTCCCTGGCCTGTCAGCTGGTTTCAGGGTGAGTTCCCTCAGTAGGAGGAAGGGAGAAGCCAGGGCAATTCTCATCTCCTCTCTGGGTTGGCAGAGCTCCAGGCATCAGCTGCACACCCTCTGCGGTGTCCCTCCTGCTGGTGGCCTCATTTCCTCTTCCGTCCTCCCACTCCCGGGTCCCTCCAGCCTGTGGGGTGGCTGTGGCTTCCTTGTGTTGCTAAGTTTTGAGTCGCCTCACTTCTCCTCCCTTCTTTCAATTTTTCTAAACATTTTTGTATTTAACCCAATAAATTATATTCCCTCTATTTAATTGTTTGATAGGGATTATCTTTGTCCTGGCGAGTCCCTGACAAATAAGCCATTTCAACAGCATGGGAGCAGTGGAGATGAAACACAGCTGCATCTGTGCTCTCAGAGGTTGACAACGTAGCTGACAGCACCGGAACAAATGACCTCCTGTGGTACAGGATGACGTAGGCCACCGTCCTGCATCCACAAGATTCTGGGGAACACAGAGATGGGGTTCTTCTTGGGACTTACAGCTTCACGTAGATTTGGTTTTGAAGGATGGGGAGAATTTCAAAAGAATAAGGAATGGGAAGGACATTTTGGGAGGGGGAGAGGAGCCAGCAGGAGCAGAGGCAGGACGGGGCAGGGGGCATCTGGAGGTGGAGAGTAGCCCCTGGAGGCTGCTGGCCGTATGCACTCCCTAGCGAGGGAGGGGAAAGGAAGGGGCAGGGAAAGGTATGTGGGGCTGGGTATCGGTTTCCACAAACCAGGTGGCTTAAAACGACAGAAATGTAACATGCTGCATTTCTGAGAGTCAGAGGTCCTCTATCAAGATGTCAGCAGCGCTGTGCTCTCTGGAAGCTCTTCCAGCTTCTGATGTTTGTTTGCCAACAACCCTTGTCCCTTGGCCTGTAGGTGCACCACTCCCATCTCTGCCTCTGTTGTCCCATGGCGTCCCCAGTGTGTGTCTCTGTCTTTGCCCAGATTTTCCTCTTCTTATAAGGAGCCTTGTCTTTGGATTTAGGGCCCACCCTCATCCAGTCCAACCACATCTTAACTTGATGACATCTGCAGAGACCCTATTTCCAATAATGTTACACACAGAAGGATGGGGGTCAGGGCTTTAAAGTATTTTGGGGTGACTTGACTCAGCCCACCACAGGCTGGTTTATGGAAAGCCCCCAATGCCATGCTGAGACGTGTATGTTTGATGACCTGTTGAGATTTCAGCACGATAGTGACATGAGGGGACTCTTGTTACTGGTACATTTGCATGAGCATTTACCCCAAACCCACTCTCTCCTTTATCAACAAAAGCAAAACAAAAGAGCAACCTCTCCAGCCCCACATTTCCACGTGTCTCTCTTCCCCTCAGGAGACAAGTGACCCACACTTGCTGTTCCCCCTTCCCCGCCCCCATCCACTCTTGAACCCACGGAAATCCAGACCTGTTCCCACCACCCGCATCGGCTCTCCGTGCCTCCCGCTGTCACCTTCCCATCTATTGGCTGATGGTACTTGCTGTGATCAACGGCACCGCTCACCTGTCCTGCCCCACCTGCAGCTCAGCGCCTCTGGAATGGGACTGCTTGCCTCCCCAGCCTGTTCCTCGTCTTCAGTCCTCGCTGAAGGACTGAGGACAATGAATGACCCCCTAACCCCCCAGCTTTCAAACGAGCTCGGGAGCCACCCTCCACGCCTTCCTCTCACTCATGCAATATCCCCACATCCCCATAAATCCACCGTCTCCCTCGGATTGTGGCAGCAATCTCCTAGATGATTCCCAGACCCTAAAGTGCTCATAGCAGCCGCAGCGATCCTTCCAGAACGTGAAGCTTTCATGCGCCTCTCCTGCTTTGACCTCTCCTTGCCTCCAACTGCCTGCAAGATACACACCGATTCCTAGTGTTGGTGAGCAGACCCCATGGGAGCTGGGTCCCGTTTCTTTCCGTTTCTCATCAGGCAGGACATAGGCCGCCCTGTGTAGTCTCACGCAAACACTACACCGCTCACATTTCTGTCCCCTAAACAGGCTGCTTCTCTCCTCTTCCCGCAAGGTCTTTGTCCAATAGAAAAATTCTTCCTCATTCTTCACCTAGCCGATGCCTGCTCTTTCCATTTTAATGAGGCCCCGAAGCAGAAAGAGCAAGTGAAAAGCAGAATATTGCGACCTACTCCGCCTCCCTCCAATTCTCCTCGCTTAGGACAAAACCCAGGTGGCTGAGCTCCTAACATCACAGGACCAAGTGGGACATGAATGCAGAACCAGCAGCCAGCCCGCCTCCATCATGTACAAGGGGCAAGTTCCTCAACGATGCACACATTTCAAATGCTTGTCAGACCTCAAATGGAGGGAGTAGAATTGGCAGATCAAATAACTCTTCGATTTCCAAGCCAAGAAGACATAATTTACATAAAGGACAGAAAATGCATGCTCCTTTACATCAAAGCCCTGTGCCTTTCAGCGTGGACCTGACCATCTGTGGAGGGTTTGGTTAACAGAATCCACACACATCCCAGTGAAATTCATTAATTTATATTTTGGGAGAGACCAATAATATCAATGCTGAGAAGGGCCCTGGTCGTCACCTGTTGCAACCACTCTGCTCTCTGTAGGCAAGAGCAGATGGGAGCAGAGAGAGCAGATGCCTCACTCAAGGCAGTCCATATCCGCAAGGGACAGGAGACACAGTGCTGACGGTCATGAGACCCATCCTAGAGTTTCTTCCACAGGCACTTGGTCTCTCTGATGACACTTCCTACTCCCAGCACAGTCTAGCAAAGAAAGAGTCAAAGGAGATTTAGGTGCAATCCTGATGAGCTGCTCACCAGCTCTGAGATCCTGGGGAAGATGCTTGTCTAAGATGCCAGGTTTCCCTTCTATATTGTGAGATAGAAATCTCTTTCCTGACAATCTCAAGGGGTCCATTCATTCAGTCATTATTTGTCTGTCCCAATATTTACCCATCATCTTGCTGAGCCTTGCATACTGTTCTATGTGCTGTAATCGTAGGCCAAAGAAGAATGTGGGCTCCATGTGAGTCCCCCAGATAATGTTTCTCTGGCTTTGCCTCCACTGGCTCTGTGAAACCTCAGATTCTCTTGACACACGTAGGAGTGTTGTGGCCAAGGGTTGCTGTCACAGCTCTCTTGGTAGGGAAAGGCCTACCTGTGCCTTTGACATCATGTCTTGTTTGACATGTCTTCCCAGGTGCCTCTAGCCCATGTGGTGTGATGCTGGGTGTCTTAGTCTGCTGGGGCTTAGACAGCAGACATTTATTATATCAGAGAGCTGGAGGCTAGAAGTTCAAGATCAAGGTGCTGGCCAACTAGGTTT
This sequence comes from Delphinus delphis, assembly GCF_949987515.2. Lineage (NCBI taxonomy): Eukaryota > Metazoa > Chordata > Mammalia > Artiodactyla > Delphinidae > Delphinus > Delphinus delphis. The sequence goes on from NC_082686.1 coordinate 4,632,223, forward strand.
CTGGTGAGGCTTCTCTTCCTGGTTTGCCGACAGCCACCCTCTCACCATGTCCTCACCTGGCCTCTCCTCCATTCCTGTGAGCATCCTGGTGCCTCTTCTTATGTGGACACTCATCCTATCCCATCAAAGCTCACCCATGACCTCGTTTATCCTTAATTACTTTCTCTGAGGCCCTACTGCCAAATACAGCCACACTGGGGGTTAGGACTTCAACATATGAATTTGGGGCACAGTCCATAAACCAGAGGGCAGGGGTGGCTACTCTCTTTGATGCTGTTACTGTCCCTCTGCTGCCTAGTTTGTTCGGTGATGCACATCCTGTATTTTTGGTGTTCCCAGAAAAATAAACAGCTCTTTTAGGCTCTATTCTTTATTTGTTCAGATGAGCAGGAAAGCAATCATCAAGATAATGATTTTTCTTTCCGGAATGAAAATTACTGTCCTTCCATTAACTGCATCAACACGGGCCGGGCTGTGACAGCGTTGCTGGTTACCTCCCGACATCCTCTGCTTCCTCTGAGCTGAAGGAACCTCCAGTTTTAGTTGGGCCAACCCTGCCCTGAAGAAAGGCTATGTTTCTCAGTCTCCCTTGCCAAGTAAAACTGCTGTCTCCCACTGCAGGTCCTGGCCGAAAGGTCAACTACAAAATACACCTCAGCAAAACAAAAGTGGACCAGGAAGGAAGGACTGAGATGCAAGAAAAAAAATGGTGAGCACAGATGGGGGTAAAACATACTTGTAAAATTAAATTCACAATGAGCTATAAAAATAACTATTGTTTTAATGTCCATAAATGTGGATTTAAAACTAGACAAGGAGCTTCAAGATGGCGGAAGAGTAGGAGGTGGAGATCACCTTCCTCCCCACAGATACACCAGAAATTCATCTACACGTGGAACAACTCCTACAGAACACCTACTGAACGCTGGCAGAAGACCTCAGACCTCCCAAAAGGCAAGAAAGTCCCCACGTACCTGGGTAGGGCAAAAGAAAAAAGAATAAACAGAGACAAAAGGATAGGGACGGGACCTGCACCAGTGGGAGGGAACTGCGAAGGAGGAAAGGTTTCCACACACTAGGAGCCCCCTTCATGGGGGGAGACTGCGGGTGACAGAGGTGGGGAGCTTTGGAGCCGTGGAGGAGAGTGCAGCCAAAGGGGTGCGGAGGGCAAAACGGAGAGATTCCCGCACAGAGTATCAGTGCCGACCGGCACTCACCAGCCCGAGAGGCTTGTCTGCTCACCCGCTGGGGCGGGCGGGGCTGGGAGCTGAGTCTCGGGCTTTGGTCGGAGCGCAGGGAGAGGACGGGGGTTGGCGGCGTGAACACAGACTGCAGGGGGCTAGTGCAGCACGGCTGGTCGGGAGGGAGTCCGGGGAAAAGTCTGGAGCTGCCGAAGAGGCAAGAGACTTTTTCTTCCCTCTTTGTTTCCTGGTGCGCGAGGAGAGGGGATTAAGAGCGCTGCTTAAAGGAGCTCCAGAGACGGGCGCAAGCCGCAGCTAACAGCACAGACTCCAGAGACGGGCAGGAGATGCTAAGGCTGCTGCTGCCGCCACCAAGAAGCCTGTGTGCGAGCACAGGTCACTATCCACACACCCCTTCTGGGAGCCTGTGCAGCCCGTCACTGCCAGGGTCCCGGGATCCAGGGACAACTTCCCCAGGAGAACACACGGTGAGCCTCAGGCTGGTGCAACATCATGCCGGCCTCTGCCGCCGCAGGCTCGGCCACACTCCGTGCCCCTCCCTCCCCCCGGCCTGAGTGAGCCAGAGCCCCCGAAGCAGCGGCTCCATTAACCCCATCCTGTCTGAGCGAAGAACAGACGTCCTCCAGTGACCTACACGCAGAGGCAGGGCCAAATCCAAAGCTGAACCTCGGGAGCTGTGAGAACAAAGAAGAGAAAGGGAAATCTCTCCCAGCAGCCTCAGGAGCAGCAAATTAAATCTCCACAATCAACTTGATGTACCTGCATCTGTGGAATACATGAATAGACAACGAATCAGCCCAAATTGAGGCGGTGACTTTGGGAGTAACCATATATATGTATATATAAGTTTCCTTTTTCTCTTTTTGTGAGTGTGTACGTGTATGCTTCTGTGTGTGATTTTGTCTGTATAACTTTGCTTTTACCAGTTGTCCTAGGGTTCTGTCTGTCCGTTTTTGTTTTGTTTTGTTTTGTTTTTTTAGTATAGTTTTTAGCACTTGTTATCATTGGTGGATTTGTTGTTTTTTAGTTTGGTTGCTCTCTTCTTTCTTTTGTTTTTTTATTACTTAAAAATTTTTTAATAAATATTTTTTATTTTAATAACTTTATTTTATTTTACTTTATTTTATTTTATCTTCTTCTTTCTTTCTTTATTTTCTCCCTTTTATTCTGAGCTGTGTGGAGGACAGGCTCTTGGTGCCCCAGCCAGGGGTCAGTGCTGTGCCTCTGAGGTGGGAGAGCCAAGTTCAGGACACTGGTCCACAAGAGACCTGCCAGCTCCAAGTAATATCAAACAGTGAAAATCTCCCAGAGATCTCCATCTCAACACCAACACCCAGCTTCACTCAATGACCAGCAAGCTACAGTGCTGGACACCCTATGCCAAACAACTAGCAAGACTGAAGGACAACCCCACCCATGAGCAGAGAGGCTGCCTAAAATCATAATAAGGCCACAGACACCCCAAAACACACCACCAGACATGGACCTGCCCACCAGAAAGACAAGATCCAGCCTCATCCACCAGAACACAGGCATAGTCCCCTCCACCAGGAAGCCTACATAACACACTGAATCAACCTTAGCCACTGGCGACAGACACCAAAAACAATGGGAACTACAAACCTGCAGCCTGTGAAAAGAAGACCCCAAACACAGTAAGTTAAGCAAAATGAGAACACAGAGAAACACACAGCAGAGGAAGGAGCAAGATAAAACCCCACCAGACCTAACAAATGAAGAGGGAATGGGCAGTCTACCTGAAAAAGAATTCAGAATAATGATAGTAAAGATGATCCAAAATCTTGGAAATAGAATGGAGAAAACACAAGAAACGTTTAACAAGGACCTAGAAGAACTAAAGAGCAAACAAACAGTGATGAACAACACAATAAATGAAAATATAAATTCTCTAGAAGGGATCAATAGCAGAATAACTGAGGCAGAAGAACAGATAAGTGACCTGGAAGATAAAATAGTGGAAATAACTACTGCAGAGCAGAATAAAGAAAAAAGAATGAAAAGAACTGAGGACAGTCTCAGAGACCTCTAGGACAACATTAAATGCACAAACATTAGAATCATAGGGGTCTCAGAAGAACAACAGAAAAAGAAAGGTACTGAGAAAATATTTGAAGAGATTATAGTTGAAAACTTCCCTAATATGGGAAAGGAAATAGTTAATCAAGTCCAGGAAGCGCACAGAGTCCCATACAGGATAAATCCAAGAAGAAAAACACCAAGACACATATTAACCAAACTATCGAAAATTAAATACAAAGAAAAAATACTAAAGCAGCAAGGGAAAAACAACAAATAACACACAAGGGAATCCCCATAAGGTTAACAGCTGATCTTTCAGCAGAAACTCTGCAAGCCAGAAGGGAGTGGCAGGACATATTTAAAGTGATGAAGGGGAAAAACCTACAACCAAATTACTGTCCCCAACAAGGATCTCATTCAGATTTGACAGAGAAATTAAAACCTTTACAGACAAGCAAAAGCTCAGAGAATTCTGCACCACCAAACCAGATTTACAGCAAATGCTAAAGCAACTTCTCTAGACAGGAAACACAAGAGAAGGAAAAGACCTACAATAACAAACACAGAACAATTAAGAAAATAGTAATAGGAACATACATACCAATAAGTATCTTAAACATAAATGGATTAAATGCTCCAACCAAAAGACATAGACTGGCTGAATGGATACAAAAACAAGACTCATATATATGCTATCTACAAGAGACCCACTTCAGACCTAGGGCCACATACAGACTGAAAGTGAGGGGATGGTAAAAGATATTCCATGAAAATAGAAATCAAAAGAAAGCTGGAGTAGCAATTCTCATATCAGAAAAAATAGACTTTAAAACAAAAACTATTACAAGAGACAAAGAAGGACACTACATAAGGATCAAGGGATCAATCCAAGAAGAAGATATCACAATTGTAAATATTTATGCACCCAAAAAAGGAGCAACTCAATACATAAGTCAAATGCTAACAGCCATAAAAGGAGAAATCGACAGTAACACAAACATAGTAAGGGACTTTAACACCCCACTATCACCAATAGACAGATCATCCAAAATGAAAATAAATAAGGAAACATAAGCTTTAAATGATACATTAAACAAGATGGACTTAATTGATATTTATAGGACATTCCATCCAAAAACAACAGAATACACATTCTTCTCAAGTGCTCATGGAACATTCTCCAGGATAGATCATATCTTGGGTGACAAATCAAGCCTTGGTAAATTTAAGAAAATTGAAATTGTATCAAATATCTTTTCCAACCACAACACTATGAGACTAGATATCAATTACAGGAAAAAAATCTGTAAAAAATACAAACACATGGAGGCTAAACAATACACTACTTAATAACCAAGAGATCACTGAAGAAATCAAAGAGGAAATCAAAAAATACCTAGAAAAAAATGACAATTAAAACATGACGACCTACAACCTATGGGATGCAGCAAAAGCAGTTCTAAGAGGGAAGTTTATAGCAATACAATCCTACCTGAGGAAACAAGAAACACATCAAATAAACAACCTAAGCTTACACATAAAGCAATTAGAGAGAGAAGAACAAAAAAAACCCAAAGTTAGCAGAAGGAAAGAAATCATAAAGATCAGATCAGAAATAAATGAAAAAGAAATGAAGGAAATGATAGCAAAGATCAATAAAACTAAAAGCTGGTTCTTTGAGAAGATAAATAAAATTGATAAACCATTAGCCAGACTCATCAAGAAAAAAAAGGAGAAGACTCAAATCAATAGAATTAGAAATGAAAAGGGAAAAGCAACAACTGACACCGCAGATATACAAAGAATCATGAGAGATTACTACAAGCAAATATATGCCAATAAAATGGACAACCTGAAAGAAATGGACAAATTCTTAGAAATGTACAACCTTCCGAGACTGAACCAGGAAGAAATAGAAAGTATGAACAGACCAATCACAAGCACTGAAATTGAAACTGTGATTAAAAATCTTCCAACATGGCTTTCCTGGTGACGCAGTGGTTGAGAGTCCGCCTGCCGAAGCAGGGGACACGGGTTCATGCCCCGGTCTGGGAAGATCCCACATGCCATGGAGTGGCTGGGCCCGTGAGCCATGGCCACTGAGCCTGCACGTCCAGAGCCTGTGCCCCACAATGGGAGAGGCCACAACAGTGAGAGGTCCACATACTGCAAAAAAAAAAAAAAAAAAAAAAATCTTCCAACAAAGAAAAGCCCAGAACCAGAGGGTTTCACAGGCAAATTCTATCAAATATTTAGAGAAGAACTAACACCGATCCTTCTCAAATTCTTCCAAAATATAGCAGAGAGAGGAACACTCCCAAACTCATTCTACAAGGCCACCATCACCCTGATACCAAAACCAGACAAAGATGTCCCAAAGAAAGAAAACTACAGACCAATATCACTGATGAACATAGATGCAAAACTCCTCAACAAAATACTAGCAAACAGAATCCAGCAGCACATTAAAAGGATCATACACCATGATCAAGTGGGGTTTTTCCCAGGAATGCAAAGATTCTTCAATATACGCAAATCAATCGTGATTCACCATATTAACGAACTGAAGGAGAAAAACCATATGATTATCTCAATCAATGCAGAGAAAGCTTTCGACAAAATTCAGCACCCATCTATGATAAAAACCCTCCAGAAAGTAGACATAGAGGGATCTTTCCTCAACATAATAAAGACCATATATGACAAACGCACAGCCAACATCGTCCTCAATGGTGAAAAACTCAAACCATTTTCCACTAAGATCAGGAACAAGACAAGGTTGCCCACTCTTACCACTATTATTCAACATAGTTTTGGAAGCTTTAGTCACAGCAATCAGAGAAGAAAAAAAATAAAAGTAATACAAATCGGAAAAGAAGAAGTAAAGCTGTCACTGTTTGCAGATGACATGATATTCTACATAGAGAATCCTAAAGATGCTACCAGGAAACTACTAGAGCTAATCAATGAATCTGGTAGAGTAGCAGGATACAAATTTAATGCACAGAAATCTCCTGCATACCTATACATTAATGATGAAAATTCTGAAAGTGAAATTAAGAAAACACTCCCATTTACCATTGCAACAAAAAGAATAAAATACCTAGGAATAAACCTACCTAAGGAGACAAAAGACCTGTATGCAGAAAATTATAAGATACTGATGAAAGAAATTAAAAATGATACAAATAGATGAAGAGATATACCATGTTCTTGGATTGGAAGAATGAACATTGTGAAAATGACTCTACTAACCAAAGCAATCTACAGATTCAATGCAATTCCTATCAAACTACCACTGGCATTTTTCACAGACCTAGAACAAAAATTTTCACAATTTGTATGGAAACACAAAACACCCCGAATAGCCAAAGCAATCTTGAGAAAGAAAAACGGAGCTGGAGGAATCAGGCTCCCTGACTTCAGACTATTCTGCAAAGCTACAGTAATCAAGACAGTATGGTACTGGCACAAAAACAGAAATATAGATCAATGGAACAGGATAGAAACCCCAGAGATAAACCCACGCACATATGGTCACCTTATCTTTGATAAAGGAGGCAGGAATGTACAGTGGAGAAAGGACAGCCTCTTCAATAAGTGGTGCTTTGAAAACTGAACAGCTATATGTAAAAGAATTAAATTAGAACACTCCCTAACACCATACATAAAAATAAACTAAAAATGGATTAAAGACCTAAATGTAAGGCCAGACACTATAAAACTCTTAGAGGAAAACATAGGCAGAACACTCTATGACATAAATCACAGCAAGATCCTTTTTGACTCACCTCCTAGAAAATGGAAATAAAAACAAAAATAAACAAGTGGGACCTAATGAAACTTAAAACCTTTTGCAGAGCAAAGGAAAACATAAACAAGACGAAAAGCAGCCCTCAGAATGGGAGAAAGTATTTGCAAATGAAGCAACTGACAAAGGATTAATCTCCAAAATTTACAAGCAGCACATGCAGCTCAATATCAAAAAAACGAATAACCCAATTCAAAAATGGACAGGAGACCTAAATAGACATTTCTCCAAAGAAGATATACAGACTGCCAACAAACACATGAAAGAATGCTCAACATCATTAACCATCAGAGAAATGCAAATCAAAACTACAATGAGGTATCATCTCACACCAGTCAGAATGGCCATCATCAAAAAATCTACAAACAATAAATGCTGGAGAGGGTGTGGAGAAAAGGGAACCCTCTCGTACTGTTGGTGGGAATGTAAATTGATATAGCCACTATGGAGAACAGTATGGAATTTCCTTAAAAAACTAAAAATAGAACTACCATACGACCCAGCAGTCCCACTACTGGGCATATACCCTGAGAAAACCATAATTCAAAAAGAGTCATGTATCAAAATGTTCATTGCAGCTCTGTTTACAATAACCAGTATATGGAAGCAACCTAAGTGTCCATCAAGAGATGAATGGATAAAGGAGATGTGGCACATGTATACAATGGAATATTACTCAGCCATAAAGAGAAACGAATTTGAGTTATTTGTAGTGAGGTGGATGAACCTAGAGTCTGTCATACAGAGTGAAGTAAGTTAGAAAGAGAAAAACAAATACCATATGTTAACACATATATATCAATCTAAAAAAAAAAATGGTCATGAAGAACCTAGGGTCAAGATGGGAATAAAGACACAGACCTACTAGAGAATGGACTTGAGGATACAGGGAGGGGGAAGGGTAAGCTGGGACAAAGTGAGAGAGTGGCATGGACGTATATACACTACATTCAAATGTAAAATAGATAGCTAGTGGGAAGCAGCCGCATAGCACAGGGAGATCAGCTCAGTGCTTTGTGACCACCTAGAGGGGTGGGATAGGGAGGGTGGGAGGGAGGGAGACGCAAGAGGGAAGAGATATGGGGACATATGTATATGTATAACTGATTCATTTTGTTATAAAGCAGAAACTAACTCACCATTGTAAAGCAATTATACTCCAATAAAGATGTTTATAATATAAAAATAGAAAAGTAAAACTAGTGAAAAATGGTAAAAGTATCTTCATGTCATTAAGGGGTGGGCTAGAGCTATTGAGATGAAAAAATCTTTATATTCTACTAGAATTATAATCAAGTTTGTGCACTAACAATTTAAGAATAATAACCAAAGAACAGAAAATAATTTGTAATTTCCTAACCAGTGGAATTAAGTGCTGGTGAAGAAAACTTAATAAAGAAATCAATTCCACAAAAGGCAGGGGGAAAAAAGCAAAGGATAAAAAAGCGTGGTCACAGCAAATAAAATAGCAGTAATACATCAAAATATGTCACAGTAAGTATTAGGTTGAATGAGATGAGATTGCCAGTGTTTAGGTAAGAATGTTTGCATATTGGTAATTGGTTATGGTTTAGCTTCTTATAAGCAGGGTATGTTTCCTCACTAAAAGGCAATAAATAAGGGGATGGGCTTTTAAAAAATCAACTCCATGGATGACGTAAAGAGGCAGACTTAAGCAGAATGTGGGAGAAAGACTGAAAGCAAAGTTGAATAAAAGACACAACAGACACACAACACTGACAAAAATAGTGATGTATTAGGTCACAGAGAAAAGTCTTCAACAAATACCAAATAATTAATAGCATTTAGGTTAAAATGGAATAAAATTCAATTAGAAACTAAAAAAAAAAAACTTACTGGGTAGAATATTGACTGATGCAACAGTAGCCCCCAAGTACACTAGCAGGCAGGCTCTCCCTGCGATGATGCAATAGGAGGGAACACAGACCATATTAAGATGCTTGAACCCCACATTTCATTAAATCAACCTGCATCACGCAGAGGAAGCAAGTGGAGAAAGGGTTAGCTAATACACTTCGGAGCAGGTACGAGTGGTGAGCTCCCTGACCCCGGGGCTCCACGGTGCTCCTGTGTCCTGTCTTTCTCTCTGCTGCATCAGCCTTCCCCAAGGGTGTGATCATGAGGGCTGGAGTTGAGGTCTGAGCAAGGGGTTCTCCCAAGAGAAGCTTCCCTGGGTCACTGGCCCATCCCTGATCCATTGGAGGGACACAGGGGCAAGGAAGACTGGCTCAGACATACCTCACTAGTAGTCTGCTGAGAAGCAGAGGTTTTCTTCTGTGTTTCTTGGGCAGAGTATGGGGGCCACAGAGAGGACATAATGGGTGTCTCTGGTGGCTGGCTGGGTCTGGGGGAGACGGTCATCAAAGCCACCTCTGGAGGTGACATGCTTATGTCCTGTCCTCCATCCCTCTCCTGCTGCCAACTAGGATCTTCTTTATTACATAATATTTTAAGGATTTGTTCTATTTAACTGTGACCTGTCTTACAGGTGACTAACTTACTTTCTAAATTTAATATATTTTATCAACTTTGCCTGTTTCACAAGCTACTTAATTACTTATTATCTACATTTAATCCTCTCTATAGTTTCACTATATCTCATAAACTAATAGTTTACTTAAGATCTATACTTAACTCTTCTTATGAGTTTCATAAGAAATTCTGTATGATCTCTGGGGCACCTGAATTACTTCCTTCTTTAAAGCACTCAAAGGTTATAGCATGAGTACAGACTCATGGGACAGAATTACTGTTCAGAGAAACACACACACGCACACACACACAGACTCAATATACTACAGGGGGAAAAAGTGACATTGGGCAGTTTAGATGGTTAATCTGTATCATTAAACACCATCTTTTTTTTACTCCTAAGTAGGTAATTGATAATCAGTTAATTATGGGAAAGACTACATCAAGCTCTGTTCTGTTAAGAGTTAAATATACACTTAAGATGCATCTCTCCTCCCTTGTATCCATTATTTGCATCACCATAAAAATCAGTCTTACAATCAAACTCAGAACTAGTACGTCAGCTTCTTCGTTCCTACCCCCTTTTCCTTCTTAGAAGCCTGGTGGCCTCTTTGACATATGACAACAACGTTAGGCAGGCACGTCTCCCTATTCTGCCAAAGTATAAGCCCTGTCTAACCCTGAAATGCAAGTAGAAGAAACCTCACCGGAAATGTCTCTGCAGGAAAGAGAGAGGGCTCCCTTACCTGTCGACACAGGGGAGGGGGGTCCTTACCCACGTGATGCTCTTTTGAGAAGGGGTAAGAATTTCTAAAATGTGAAAATAGAACCTCAAAGTGCTCTTTCCATTTCGTCCTTTGACCTAAGCTAGAAAATGGGTAAGAGTGCGTTTCTTATTCGGAGGGCAGAGGTGAAGTGGGGGGAAGGGAGTTGGGCAAAAAGCCTAGTTACCACTTCCAAGTTTGAGATATGAGAGATGTTCTTCTTAACGGGTTAGAAGGACAGAATCTGTTTAAATCAAGAACTCAGGGGCTTCCCTGGTGGCGTAGTGGTTGAGAGTCCGCCTGCCGATGCAGGGGACACGGGTTCGTGTCCCGGTCCGGGAAGATCCCACGTGCTGCGGAGCGGCTGGGCCCGTGAGCCATGGCCGCTGAGCCTGTGCGTCCGGAGGCCTGCAGACCATGCATTGGAGAGAAATTGCATTTTCATAGGCCTTGTCCCCTGAAGCATATGCTAATCTTTTTATATGTGGAGCACTGGGATTTTCAATAATTAAAAGAAAGCTCAGAGCCACACATTTCCTTGAGGAGCCCGGAGAGATTTCGGCTCCAGGTTCTGTCTAAGGGGTGTGGCACTCAGTAACACTTCCAATACACTGGTTTAAAGTGGGCATTTTGGATTTGTTTGGTGGTGACCACTGGCAACTTCAATGCACTAGGAATAAATAAATAAAGACAGATGGGAGGGGAGAGAGGCGGGCTGGTCTCAGGTACTCCCACTCGGGGGAACCCAGGTTATTTACATGATCAGCCAGTGGTCCTGGAAGGTCAACCGTCCAGCAGCATCTCGGCTCTGGTCTCGGTCAGCCCCTCCACTGCTTCCTCATTTCTCCGTTCCCGTCCGTGTCTTTCTCAGTGAGATGCAGATGGTTTTCCCTGGCCTCACGCAGGATGACAGCCTTCCTCCCTGCCTTTGTCACTAAACAGGCTCTGGATCTTGCCTCCTTCCTTTTTTTCTCCGCTTGGGTTTGTTTTTTCCTAACACTTCTAATAAACGAAATTTGTGAGGTCACAATTTCCCCAGGCAGGCTGGAATTTCCTCTCCCAGTACCCAACACCACATTTGAAAGGGAGACTTTTCCCCCAGCTGCAATTCATGGAATGTTTGCCTTTGGCCTTGGCTCTCCTGGCTCACCTGACTGCCGCCTTTCAAAGCCTGCTAGTGTGAAAAGGCACAGACGGTAGCCACCCAGACACTCGCTGAGCTAAAGGACAGTGTGTGAACAGACATGCGCCGATGCATCACTGCAAAATGACACCTCTAGTGGGCAGGCCTATCCCGAGGTGATTGCACCCATGGTAAGGAGTGGGGCTCCCCGCTAGCAGCTGCACCCTGAGTCCACAAGCACCCCTGGAGTGATCCTCGGATTCATATCAAGCTGAGCACTTATGCAGAAAGGATCAGGTAGGGGGCAAGCGTGCTCCCTCCAAAGCTACAGCTGTCCAAGTTAATGACACCTCTTCTCCCAGGAAATCCGTAGGCAGGCCATCACCAGGCTCTGGTCAGAACTCACAGGCTGGGAGTGTCAGGCAAGGATGGCCACAGACCACCTCCTTGCGTCCTCCTGGCAGTTTAAACCTATTTTTCCCGGTGGACATAAGCAAGTCCCCTTCTTCACAGCAAAACCAGGCAGTTGGTCTTGTTTACCTGATGTCAAAGGTAAGTTAAGGCAAAGACGGACGAGAATGAGGATGGGAAACCCCCTTCAGAGCCCCAGCGCAAGAAACTTACTTACTTTTGCGTTTTCTAGAGACATTCGAAAACATTCCTGAACCTTCAAAATCGTGCACCCTTTTGGGATAATTGAAGCTGAAACGTGACAGTCATTACGTTGCACTAATCCAGTTACACTGGTATGAATTGCTTCTCGGAGGAACCGGCAGCTGAGCTCTGTATTTAATAACTTGAATACTGAAGTTTCCCTGGGTGAGGAGACAGTTTTGCCACCAACTGTGGAATTGTTTTTCTGCTCTCTCCTTTTTCCTGAGGTGGCCTGGCAGTGGTCCAGGCCCTCCTGAGATCTCAGCCGACAGGAGGAGTCCCTGCTCTGTCTCTTCCAAGAAGAGTCAGCACACACGCTGAGTCTCGAGGTGACACAATGGGCATGAAGGACTAGTCCTGTGTTGTTCCCAAGCGGTGATGGCTCAATTTCTCACAATCTATGGGAATAAAATATGCACGGCTGTTACACCTGGAGAGTAGGACCAAGCCTCTTTAGGACTTGGTCCACAAATAGAACAGTATCATCAGGAAAAGCTCTGAACTCAGGGCACCCGGGGGACATGGTGCAAGAAGACGGCAGTGGCCGGGCCTTGCAAGGCTCCGGGAGTAGGGTCTCCCAGGAATGAAAGCACTCGGGGCCCAGCAGGGTGGCTGTGCTGTCTTCTTGCAGACTCTAAGCCCTTCCTGCGAATCAGATTTAATCCATATCCGTCTATTTGCCTGGTTATGAAGGTTTGAAGTCGTAGAGCTATCAGGAGGAAAAGGCTTAGGACAGCTGCTTTCCAGGTGTGGGCAGTGGACCTCTGGGAGTCTTGAGATCCAAAGTGCTTTGTCAAAATCATATCAAAATGATTGTCTCCATATACTGTGAAGATGCTATTTGCCTTTGTCACTGAGCTGACTTTTATACTGATGATGCAGAAGCAATGGAGGTTGTATTAGTCGACTTCTCTAGAGAAACAGAACCAACAGGATGTGTGTGTGTGTGTGTGTGTGTGTGTGTACAAAGAGAAGGAGAAAGAGACAGAGAGAAACTGTGCTCTTAGGTGGCATAATACATACCTATATAAGGTAAATATAGATTAGGTATATGGATAGATAGAGAGGTAGATAGATAGAGATAATACACACACAAGAGAGACTGGATTTTAAGGAATTGGCTCATGTAATCGTAGGGGCTCGCGTGTTAAAAATCAGTGGGACAGGCTGGCAGACTGGAGACCCAGGGGAGGAGTTTATGCTGCAGCCTGAGTCCAAAGGCAGTCTGGAGGCAGAATTCTCTAGTCCTCAGGGGACCTCAGTCTTTCTCCTAAAGATGTCAACTGATTCGACGGGACCCACCTGTATCATTGAGGGTAACCTACCTCACACAAGGTCTACTGATTGTATGTTAAATAAATCTAGAAATTCCTTCCCAGATATGTCTACACTGGTGTTTGACGAAACATCTGGGGACCCCAGCCCGGCCAGGTTGACACATAAAACTAACCAGCCCAGTGGATAAAACTGCTGGTGCCTTAGCACGGATGAGGCCAAGACATCAAAGCAGCCATTGGATTCTTCACTACTGTGCACTAGTGATAAAACAAATCACAAAAACGGAAAGACAGTTTCACTTAAGAATAGCCTTGATGAAATCATAAAAAGTAATTAATGTTATTACTTCTCAACCCTTGAGTTCATGTCTCTTCATGCTCTGTGTGACAAGCTGGGAAGAACATAGAAAGCATCTTCACTGCATGCTAAAGTACAGTATTTGTTGCCAAGAAAAGCGCTTGTGTGATTGAGCTTCGAACTAAACTAGCCACATTTGGGTTTTCATGGAATACCACTTTTACCTGCAGTAATAACTGACAGACAAACTATGATTACTCAGACCTGAGTATTTGGCAGACCTGGCCATGAAAATAAACATATCGGGCCTCTCACTTCAAAGGAAAAAATGGACAGTATTTGTTGCCAATGATAAAATTTGATCTTTTGAGTAAAAATTAGATTTTAAAAAATTGAGCTCGATATTTTCCCAACACTTAAAGATGTTTCTCATGTTATATCAAGAATTGTGATTTTTTGGGTGTCGTATAATGCATAATTTGGTGAACCAGTAGTTCCCAATGACCAATGCAAGATGTTACAAAAAGGCACATGTGGACAAAAGTCCCATTCCAAGTGACAGGAGCCCAGTGGATTTTAGTGTTGCAGAGTATGAAACGGCCACAGCTTCTGACCTCACAGCCCTGTAGGGAAGGGACATCACTCCTGGGGAGTGGGATTTCCAGGACAGCGTTCCAGAGTGAAGGGTCCCTGACAAGGAGAAGGCAAACTGGGGACAAGAACGTGCTTGTTGCAAGGATTGTTGTAAGAACCAGAAAACTAACTAGACCCAGTCTGAGCTGGGGAGGACATTTTCTGAGATGGTGCTGGGTTACACTTTTACCAAATCTCGGTAAGGGCAACAGAGCACCTGGGTCTCCAGGGGAACTAGAAACGCAGCTGACACTCCTGTTTATCTGTCTTCTCCGCATCTCCTTGCCTACAGCACCAGCTTCTTACTCATCCTCCTTTCCTGCTGGCTTTCTCCACGTGGTGCCACATGGCTGCTGACAGCCCATCAGTTGTCAAGCTAGAGAATACGCCCATGGTTCCAATTTGCAAAATTCTAGAGAAAAATTCAGTGTGTGTTGTTTGGGTCTGATGCCAATCCCTGGATCATTTAAAGACAAAGGTGTGGGACAGATAGGACCGTGGGGCACAGACAGGGCCCCTGGTGTCACACCTGTGTCTAAGCATCCTTTCCAGAGGACAGAGAATCACAGAGAACTGGGCAGCATCTATGTGCTGCGGGTACAGAACAGGAGGGGGTCTCTGAGCCTCAGGGAGCTGGTCCTTCTCATAAGACAGATTTGGTTTCGTGTTGCTCTCTGTGACAGTTCCTCTGTGTTACTTCTTGCTGTCGAGTTTCAGCTCGTAGTCAATTGAGCAGGGCAGAATTGAGAGGAAGACTCTGTGTCCACGTGAAATGAGAGCCTTGTGGGCGGGGAAACTTGTGCCCCTTGAGATCCAGCACAGGGGCGGCCGTGGCAGTTAGAGATAGACCCCTACTGAAAGGTCAAGGGCAAGGGTTGTGCCCCTCCCTCATGGGCATCTCTCTCCATTGCCAATCTCACTTTATCAAGAAAGAAGGAGAGAGGAGAAAGGGTTTCTTCACTTGAGCTAGGGTGGAGGTCAGGAGGGAGACCCTTCAGAGGCTGCATGGGTAGAACGTGGGGCGAATTGAGAATGAATGTAAATGGGAAGAAGCATGTCTGAGATGGCGTCAAGATTTCTGCACTGAGTCACTGGGTGAGTGATGGCTCCTTTCCATGGAAAAGACAGGAGGAGAAGTGTTTTGGGTGGGAAATATAAGTTAAGCCTTGGACATATCTAGTCTGAAGTGATGTCCCACATTCAGCTGGAAATACGATGGAAAGCTCGGAAAAGGGAGGCGCTCCCTTCCTTGGAGAAAAGGTCAAGGAAGAAGCACTTGCTGACGCTGAGGACACCGTGGCAGAGAACGCGTTTTCTGTGGTTCCCAATGGTGCTTGTCAACCCCAGACACTGATGGGACAGCAGGCAGATTCTAGAGTCTTCTCTGTTCCTGCCATGGAGCCCCGCAAGCAATACAAAGTACTGTCGTTTTATTTCCCTCTTATCTCTTTCCAGGCACAGTTACCCAGCACTGCTCTGGATTTCTTTTTTGGTTCCTACAGCAACTTCCTTTGGGACACCTTGCCATCTTTTGCCTCCTTACCTCACCCTATTTTCCTTCATAGCGTTACTGTCACCTGTCATTATACGTTCCATTTACTTTTTATTTGTTCATTGTTTTCTCCCTCCACTGGAGTGTGAGCCCAATGAGTGCAGGACGTCTGTCTGTTTTATTCACAGCTGTGTCCCTTTTACTTAAAACAATGCCTGGAGGGACTTCCCTCGTGGCACAGTGGTTAAGAATCCGCCTGCCAATGCAGGGGATACGGGTTCGATCCCTGGTCTGGGAAGATCCCATATGCCACGGAGCAACTAAGCCCGAGCGCCACAACTACTGAGCCTGCGCTCTAGAGCCTGAGCACTGCAACTACTGAGCCCAAGTGCCACAACTACTGAAGCCCGCGCGCCTAGAGCCCGTGTTCTGCGACAAGAGAAGCCACCGCAATGAGAAGCCCGTGCACCGCAACGAATAGTAGCCCCCGCTCGCCGCAACTAGAGAAAGCCCGCGTGCAGCAACAAAGACCCAGCACAGCCAAAAATAAGTAAATAAATAAATTTATAAAAACGAACAAAAAACAGTACCTGGAACACAGCAGGCGCTCAACAAATACTTGTTGAATAAATGAATTTACACACAAAGTCTCCTCTTTCCTTTCTATGTACAGATAAGTGTGCTTAAAATGTGCTTTTCAAAATGAAAGGAGGGTAAAAAATCCCTTTATTCATAATGATTGTCTTTCCCTCCCTCCCCTGACTCCATGCGGCCACACTTGTCTCCTCGGGACAAGGCTCTCTGGTGGGACATTGACACCAGTCAGTACATTTGACTTTTTGATTTTAAAGTAACACAAATTCAGGCTCATTCACTCAATTCAGGGAAGACTTTCCTTTTCACACCAGGAAATTCTCAGGTTGGTGCCAACAGAGGAACCAGAGAAGAGAGGAGAAAGAAGGCATTTTATAATTTATCAGGATTTTAATTCTAAACTTTATTTAAATAATTATGTTATAATTATAATTAAAACATAATTATGTTATAATTATGTTTCTTTTAACTATGACAGCAATACATGTACTTTGCAGAAAATTTGAAAAATACAGAAAATTAATTTGACTGAATTGATGGATTGATTCCATTTGATATACATGAATATAATGCTTCCCCTGCACTGGGCACTATTCTAAGAACTTTCTTCATAATAACTATATAAATAGATACTATTATTATTTCCCTTTTTTTAAGATGGGGAAATTCAGACACAGAGAGGTTAAGTAATTTGCCTGAGATCACACAGCTAGTCAGGGAGTAGAGGTGGGCTTTGAGCTTGAATTCTGTCTCCAGAGTCTATGCTCTTAAACTCTATGTGAAAATAAGAAAACAGGCAGTAAACAAACTTAATAGTGTTGATATTTGGACACTTTTCTCTTCTCCATGGGCTTCTCTTTCTTTCTCGTGTGTGTGTGTGTGTGTGTGTGTGCGTGTGTGTGTGTGTGTATACAGGCAAATTCTGGGTCATATTGCAGACGTTATTTAGATTGTAAGTAACTTCATAAAATACTATATAATTAACGTTTTTCCATGTCATTAAATATTTTAAAAAAATACAACATTTGTGACTTTGTGGCACTTAGGCCTATGGGTGTATCATAGCCAATGTGACCAGCTCTGGCTACTGAACATGTAATTGACTCCAAGGTTTTCACCATCAGGAATCGTCGCAGTGAGAGCCCACACTTCTTAATCTCTAAAGACACTTTGACCTCTGCTGCTCTGGTTCCACGGGGACTGTCGTGGGCAGAATGGGGCTCCAGCTGCCTTACTGATGGCGTCTGTGTATTTTCTATTTCTGTGACGTTATTACAGCTGAGTCCACTACCAGCTTCCATCACCACCCGACAACAGTGAGGTCAGAAGGAGTTGTCCTCTCTGCAGCCATGAACAAATGCTCCGTGCTTGTCTACCCCATGCCCTATTGTCCCCACCAACGAGGGGAGGGAACAAACCTCCAGGAAGAAATAAACGATTATTTCTTCCCCTGCCCTGTGCCCAATCTTTCTGTCTTAATACGCATGCTATCACCTCATTTGCTGAGCATCTTTCAGGAAAGACATCTCTGCCGCTTAA
The DNA here is from genome assembly GCF_949987515.2 of Delphinus delphis. NCBI lineage: Eukaryota > Metazoa > Chordata > Mammalia > Artiodactyla > Delphinidae > Delphinus > Delphinus delphis. The sequence goes on from NC_082686.1 coordinate 4,650,143, forward strand.
GTGCATTTTCCAGGTAACAGAAGCTCCCTACCGTGGCTGGCATCACCTGGAGCACTTCAGCCAATTTTATGGAAATACCACTACAATTCAGCTTCTTGAGAGCAGGGGTTTGGTGGTCACAACACCCCCAGGGTCTAGAAGAGTATCTGGCACATGATCAGGCACTAACAAATAGCACTTGTTAATTTAACGAGTGCATGAAAAGGGTTAGGTTTGCCCCAGTCTTCTGCAGCATGAATCTGCCTGAAGCCTCTGTTGGTGACACAGGACAGTGCTTATCTGCTCCCACCTTTTCATTCCTGGGCTGGTGGCCCAGCCAGCTCGATCTTTAGCTCCTGCAGGACTCAGCCTCTGGGCTTCCTCAGGTTTCCGCCGGCTCTTTGTGACTTTCTCTCTCTCACCATCGCTGTCGGCTGCCTCTTTACTGTGGGTCATATCTGATCATTCGTGCTGCTTCTCATCTGATGTGAGCCAACAATTACTAACGAAATTCTGTGAACAGTATAGTTGGCAAAGTGTCTCCTTCATACACGTTGTAAAAAACAAACCAGACCAGAAAGCTTATTAGCGTTTTTTTAAGGTTACTTTATTTTTTTTTTGCGGTACGCGGGCCTCTCTCTCACTGCTGTGGCCTCTCCCGTTGCGGAGCACAGGCTCCGGATGTGCAGGCTCAGCGGCCATGGCTCACGGGCCCAACCGCTCCGCGGCATGTGGGATCTTCCTGGACCGGGGCATGAACCCGCATCCCTGCATCGGTAGGCGGACTCTCAACCACTGTGCCACCAGGGAAGCCCTATGGTTACATTTTTTAAAAATTTTATTGAAGTATAGTTGATGTACAATGTTGTGTTAATTTCTGCTGCACAGCGAAGTGACTCAGTTATACATATACATATTCTTTTCATACTCTTTTCATTATGATTTCTCACAGGATATTGAATTTTAAGGTTTCCTATGATGTGCGAGAAGTGCTTTGGCCCCCTGATGACAAACCTCTCCTGCAGAGCTACTGTAAGGGGATGGCAAAGCCACAGGTGCCATAAGGTTTGTCTGAGGACCACGTGTTTGACACCATTTTCATTGCTATTTTTCAGATATACACAGATGCCTTGCTGCAACTCCTAAACGAACGGTAACTTGAATGTAGGTATTAGCACTTCCAAAGAGTGTTTCTCCAAACGGGAGCTGGAGTGAGGACTGCAACCCAAAAGGCAGACGGTTTCAGAGATGTCCAAACATTGCCTGGGAGCGGGATGGCTTCTGGAAGCCTGAGGCACCATAGAGAGAAGGGGGCTTCCCCATTTCAGGTGAGTAGGGGGTGGGGTCCCACCTGTTGGATGCTTGGCCCAGCTTGATCTCTCAGAGCTTCCAGCCCTCCTTGGTCTGTGTATGGTTTGGGGTCCTCAAGGAAGTTGTGCTAAGCAGAACTAGGCCTGGAGAGATTTATAGAGGCTGCCTGTGGAGGATAAATGGGAGAGGGCCTTTTGGACACGATGCAGGTCTGACACCTGGGCAAGGAAAGCAGGAGGAGGGAGGGCTAGGTGAGAGAGTCTCAGATTGAGATGCGGCTCTGGGAAAGCCTTGGTCAGGCTGACAGGGAGCCCCAAACAGAGATGGCCTTAGGGGAGCCTGGTGTTGGGCAGAAATGGCCTGGCTCTTGTACCCACACCCCCTGCCCCAGAGCTGCCTGGGGAGAGTGTGGCCTCAGGGTCAAGGCTACAGCAGATATTGAAGATGTGGCAGCCGGGCACTGCCCACCAAGCACACTCCTCACTGCAAGCCTCCTGTCCACTCACATAGGGATGGAGACCCCCGGGAAGGTGGAAGTGCCACTCTTATTCACCCTAAACCGTTATTGTGTGCCTGGCCCTGGCTGTGCACAGACCTCCGCCCAGCTTCTCCCAGGAACTCTGGACCAGATGAGAGCAGGGGCCACAGGCAGAAAGAGGAAATGGCAGATGGAGAAGCAGAGACATGGGAGAGGTCGCCAGGCAGGCAAAGGCAGCATCGTGACAAGATTTTCAAATACTCACCGTTACCTGGAAAGGACCCACAGACCATAACTGAAACACCGAGTGACCAAGGGAGAGCGCATCCTTGGACAGGAATCGGTAGCCCACGACACATGGGGTGGGCAGAACTGGAGTGATCAAAAATCCCTGCCAGGTGATTCACTACGTGTGGCCAGTGGCCTTTCTCAATGGGCATTGGATAAATTCATATTGTTTGCATGGAGAAGCAATTGTTCTGAAGCTGGCTGTGGCCGGCGGGGCTGTCAGGTTGATGCCTTGTTTCCTCCTGCAGTTGTGCAGTACACAACCTGGAACACTGTGCCCTGCTGCTGCGGGCCATGGGCAGCTTGGGCCTGAGCTGAAAGTCACGGCCATAGCCATGGCGGCAGCTCTTAGGTCAGAGGGTGAGGATTCACTCTCAGAGTCACAGAAGCAGCTTCATCTTTCCAGAAAAGGGGAGGTAGCTCTAGACAGGTGGCCCTACCACACTTATGTATCTGGGGCCTTTCCTCTGCTATTGGCTCTTAGCTCCTGGGCACTCACACCTGCTTTCAGGTCCTGGTTGTTACCTTCGTTAGGCTGGACGCTGCCTAGACCTTCCCTCCTAAAATCTGACCTTCTTCTATCTGGCTCTACCCTGGTTCATGGGCCACCTGAAACCCCCTCACCTGTGGGCATCTTTGTTTAGTACTTCTCACAGGTTTATCTCTCATTTGCTACAGATGATGAATCCTGGGAGATATATATTTATTTATTTATTTATATATTATAAATAATTATATAATATATATATATTCATACATTATAATTATGCATATAATTATATTACATATAATTAATATATAAAATCACATTACATTATAATATAATTATAATATATATAATTGTCATATAATTGTATATAATTTTTAATTAATTTAATTTAATATGTAATTATTTATAATTATATATCTCGGCATGTATATATATTATATATAATTATTTATATACTATATTATAAATAATTATATATTATATATACTATATTTACATATTATAAGTAAAAATATATAATTTACGTAAAGATGTGTATTTACCTCAAATCAATTTTATTTATTCATTTATTCTTTGTTTAAATTTATTTAGCTCAAATGTTTACTTTTTTGCATTCAAAATATAGTTTCACTTTAAAACACGTTCACCATTTTCTGGGAATGTTTTAAACACAACCGTTTTCCAGATGCTCCATCGCGTTTCCTGTGGTGGCTATACGGTTTGATTCTGGAATGGTTCTACGATTGAAATGTTCATGGTGAAGCTTAATTACCTAATTAGGATGCACGATCTGTACCGCGTGGTAGGAGTGAGCTGTTTATTAGGATGACTTTTGATATCCTAAGCGTTTCTCGTGGTCCCATCACCAGAGCTGTATCCTGGGAGGGGCTACTGGTTGGATGCCTCTCCACTGAGGCTCTGTTAACAGCCAATAAATGGGACCTGGAAACATTTAGGAATGATTTTCATCCTCGAGATGCCGACAGCCTGGTTGGAGAGAGACGACACAAGGAATTCTTACCAAGAATAGACTCTAAGTAGGTGCCAGGTCAGAGGCATGGTGTTAACTTCCTCGTAGGAGAGCGTGAGAGCCAGAGGTCCGCGGCGGCATCCCACTTACCTGTGGCTGCCTTTTCGCAATAGAAACAGCGCTAATAATATTTAATTACTGTGATGCTGTCTGACGGGAGTACTGGGGGTCGAGCACTCCCCAGGGGAGGAGGGCGTGAGAAAGTGATAAGGAACCACGTGGGACCTTGGGTGGGAACGATGAGGAAAAGTACCGGTCGCCCTGACGACCAGCTCAGACGCACTTGGTTAAAATGAAAGGGTCATTGAAGTGGGGGAGGGGTGAGGATGAGTCTGGGAATTAGGACAGACCCCTCACAACTGCTTATTCCAAGATGAACAGTCAGATCCCCTCCTCCGTAGCGTGCTGGGCTTAGCAAGGAGGCGGGCCAGCCCACCCAAAGCCCCTGACCCTCTAGCGCCTCTGTCATAATTTTATTTAAGGAGTTTCAATCCAACGCGCCCGTTGCTCCATTAATTAGAAGTGACAGTGACCCAGGGCTTCAGCCCCATGTGAGGGGTGGTGCCTAATGGGAAAAGTACAGGGGCTGTGATGCTGAGCCCCCAGCCGGGCATGAGCTTCCGTCTCATAAGAATCTCCTGAAGTCTGTGTCTTAGTTCGTTTGGGCTGCTGTCATAAAATACCGCAGACTGGGTGGCTTATACACTACAGACAATTATCGCTTACGGTTCTGGAGGCTCGAAGACTGAGGACAGGGTTTCAGCAGGGTTGGGAGGGTCCTCTTCTGGGTCCTAGATTTCTCACTGTGTCCTCACATAGTGGAGAGGACGAGGGAGCTCTCGGGGCCCCTTTTACAAGAGCACTGCTCCCATTCGTGAGGGCTCCACCCTCAGGACCTGATCACCTCCCAAAAGCCCCACTCCTAAGACCATCACGTTGGGTGCTAGGGTTTCAACGGGCGGACTGTGTTGGGACACAGACTTTCAGGCTACTGCAGATCTGAGTTTACGATTATTACCCAAAGCTCATGTTCTCTTCCTGCCGAATGTTAAAACCATTTCCTTTTCTTAATCCTTACACCCGCTTCCTCTTACTTTCATCTTTGGCCACATCAGAGTGAAAAGTGGGGGCTGGAAAAGCCATTTCATTTGGTAAGACAGTTGAATGGGTATTACTTCCTGCAGTACCTTGCTTCATGACAATTCAATGAGGAAATAAAAATAACTTGTAACGATAGCAAGAATAGCTTGTTAGAAACTCAGGTATGGGCCTTGCTACTCTGATCTAGCCCTGTTGGGGGGAACAAGAAGTCCCCAAGTGCTTTCTGAGCTAGTTACTCTTGGCTGGTCTATCCCAGGGGTATTCCCTGTCGGGCCCGGACTCTGACCTCAGTGGGTGCATCTCTCCAGGGTCCTTACCCTCTGGCTTCTGATGAGGTCACCAGTGGGAGGAAGGGGTGGAAGACCCGCAGGCGGGAGGGAAAGAGAGGTTGGATACGGCTTCTCACGTTGGTCCCGGGGCACTTGGCATCCTTCTCGTCTGCCTGCATCTCAGCAAATGGTCCTCTCGCTGAGCTCTCTTCCCAAGAAGAAGTAGCCGAAGGCATTTCCCCATCCAATCTTTTTTTAATTAATTTTATTGGAGCAGAGTTGATTTACAATGTTGTGTTGGTTTCTTCTGTACAGCAAAGTGAATCAGTTCTACACGTACATATATCCACTCTGTTTTAGATTCTATTCCCATATAGGTCATTACAGAGTATTGAGTAGAGTTTCCTGTGCTGCACAGTAGGTTCTTATTAGTTATCTATTTTAAATCTAGTAGTGTGTGTATGTCTTGATGGGGGAGGGACTTCCAAAAAAAGAGCCAATCCCTTCTGCATACCCTGGATTAGGTGCTAAGCAGTAGGTGAATTAGTGTTACGTGCCTCACTTCCCTTCCTTCTCTCAAGGAATCCCTTTTGGATTCGGGCCATTTACCAGAGGGGGAAGTGGAGGCATAAACCCAAGGTCTCTGAATCCACAGCCCGCATCCAGCTATAACTATGCTTCTCCCTCTAGAGTTCTTTCATCACCTGATTTTTCTTTGATTTTTCTCAGTAAAATGTTCCTGTTCTTTTCTTTTTTGGGTATCCGTTAATAACTAAGTGGGCATCATTTGAAATCCTGAGTATGGTAAAGTACTTATCCCAATTCAGATAACTGAAACAAAAATACAGTTTTTAGTCATTTACCTAATTTCACAATTTTATTAATATTTATTTGAATTAAATTGTCCAAATGACTCTGCTTCATTTTTCACAGCACAACTAGTAAACATGGGATATTGTAAACAAATATTGTGGTACTATTTCTACATTTCATGGAGCCACGTGGTTAAAAAGTAGTTACACAAAGTTAAAATGAAACAGATTCAAAATATTAAATGAAGTATCTTCATGACACAGCATATATAGGGTCAAACTTGTAAGCAGACTTTTCCCATGTGTTTTGTGAGTGTCATGTATTTGTTACAGTAATTTTTTATGAATAAATCGGTCAATCATAATTGTTTTTCATTCTGGATTCTTATTTGAATTCATTAGTTATGTTGAAAGGATGGCTTAAATTTCCCTTTACACAAGTTGTTTTCACTGAACCTCAAACAGCATGTATCCAAAACCAGCACAGTCACCCAATGGAACCCTCTAACCCCTTCTCTAAATGTGTTCTTGCTTTCAAACCCATCTGAACAGAAAACTTATCACCAAAAATATGTCACAGCACAGCAAGAAGTGAGACACACTGTACTTTGGCTTTTAGCCCTTCCGCTACATAGAATTTATATAATAAACCTATTTCTCTCTGCTGTAACAATATTTTTTTTAAAAATTGTTAAAATAAAAATATTTTTTAAAAATATTTTTTATTGTAGTAAAACAGACATAATAAAAAATAACATTTTAACCATTTGTAGGTGAACAGTTCAGTGACGTTAAGGACATTCACCATCCATCCCCAGAGCTTTTTCATTCCTCCAACTGAAAGTACGTACCCCGTGTAACAATGTTTGCGAAGTTGATTCTTCACTCAGTTGGTGTCTCCTCTAACAGCCAGTGGTGTCATGAGAGCAGGTGAGGAGCACACGCAACCAATTTGTTGATAAAACATGAACACCAGCTCTTTAAAGTGCCAAAAGAGAATCCACTGATCTCTGTAACAACCTGTCGATCAGCCCTCTGGACGGGGTTGTCCAACCAGCTACAAGCTTACAGTTTGGGCTCCAAGAAAGCATGGATGAAAACTCAAAGCTTCTGATAACCACAGACCTTTCTTAATAATAAGGCATTTCCTGTATTTCTAGCATCAACCACTTAAAGCATTTTATTCATCATGTTTGTGCACCCAGAAGTCACAGTTAGAATTACTGTAGATCCTTCTGATTCATTGTTTCTGACATTGGTGATAAACGGATGCTTCCTGAGGGAGGTTACCTGCCTTAGATGTCCTGCATCATAGAATTTCGGGAACAGAATAGACTATTGTTGAATGGAGCTTTACTAGTTATGAAATTTGCCAACTACATGGTCTCACTGAATCCCCACAGAAGCCCTGAGAGGTAGTGTTATTTTGTCCATTTCAAAGACTCAGAAACTGAGGTCGTACGTTCTCACTCATCTGCAGGGATCATACCAAGTAGACTTTTTTAGGAGGCTGGGGGCTTAGAGGAGTGATGAGGACGCTGTATTACACTTCAGGTCAGTCACGTTGCCTCCATCAGACTTGGTTTCTTTATGCTACTCATCGTTTTAATTAAGGATCTGTAAATTCACTTCTTGGATTAACGGTCTATGATTTCAACCTGCCAGAATGAAAAAATCCATGTGTGTTACATGGATCAATCTCTTTGCCATTTCTGAGTTAAGTGTGTTTAATTAGGTTTGTCTCTGAAAATTTAGGTTAGGTTTGAGACTTTTCAGAAGCAAAGTCTCACAATTCTTTAATGGTTTGATTCACCCTCAGAGAGGGTTAGGCTCCACCCACCCAGAGCCCCTTCAACACAGCCGATACATCACCCCCACTTTTAGAGTAATTTTAGGTTCACAGCAAAACTGAATGAAAAGCACAGGGTTCCCTAACACTCCCTTTACTTATATAGACACAGCCTCCCTCACCATCAGCATCCCCCAGCATTGGGGTACATTTGTTGCAATCGATGAACCTACACTGACTCATCACAATCGCCCATAGTCCATAGTTTACATTGGCGTTCACTCTTGGTGTTGTATATTCCACGGGTTTTGGCAAATGTACAATGACAGGTATCTGCCATTATGGTATCATACAGAGTAGTTTCACTGCCCTAAAAATCCTCTGTGCTCCTCCTGTCCATCTCTCCTTTCCCCCTAACCCCTGGCAACCGCTGATGTTTTCATTATAGCTTTTTCTTTTCTAGAATGTCACATGGTTGGAATCACATAGTACACAGCCTCTTCAGAAGGGCTTCTTTCACCTAATAACATGCATTTAAATTTCCTCCGGGTCTTTTCATGGTTTAAGAGCTCATTTCTTTTAGCACGAAATAATATTCCATGGTCTGGATGGACCACAATTTATTTAGCCATTCACCTACTTAAGAACATCTTGGTTACTTCCAAGTCCTGGGGATTATGAATTAAGCTGCTGTAAACATTTGTGTGCAGGTTTTCGTGTAGACATAGCTTTCAGCTCTCTGAGTAAATACCAAGGAGCTGGTGATGCATTTTTTTTTAACACCTAGCGACAGAAGATCAAGGGGCCATTGGTTTCTTCATTGGGCAGAGAGTTCCTTGAGAAGCAGAGCTTGTCAGCATCATTACCTTATCCCCAAGGCCATGCTACATGGCAGGTGGTTACAAAATGAGCCCCTGCCGTGCAGTCATGGCTGTATTTAGTGAGAGAGACAAAAGATGTTGCCTGTGGAGCTGTGTTTAAGGACCTTGAAGGATGGATAAGGAAACAAGGCATGGATTCCTTAGGGCACAAGGGCTGTCACCATGAGTGGTCAGACCAGAAGGGCTCTGATATTGTGATGGGAGCTCTGGTCTGGGCTGGAGTGAGCTGGAAAGGTGCTAGAAAGGGCTGGCATGCACCTGGGCCCTGGAGGATGGGAGAGACGGACCTTCATCATGCATGATGGAGCTCACAGTGGAGGTGTGCATGGGCCCTGACCTCAGGATCGCATTAACCTGATGAGGGGCTGTCAGTTCTTCTCCAGTAAAAAGCAAACGCTGTTTTCCTCTTTGGTATATGAGAGAAGGAAACCATGGAGGCCAGGGTTGGATACCAAACACTGCCAGGGTGGCATTTTGCCAACCTACCGCAAAGGGAGGTGTAAAGAGAGATGCCAGAGAGAGAGAACAGTGGCCGGAGTGGGGAAAGTACCGGGGAAAGGAAGCAAAATGCTAAGAAATGAGGCAAAGCTGAGGGGATAGGATAGCTCTCGAAATCCTATGCACACTCTGACACCAATCATTCAGCCATAAATAGGGATTGCTCATAAGCATCTCCCTCATTCCTCCCTCACCATTTTGCCTTTTTTCGGCCGTAAACATGTTCTGTCTTGTTCCATACACGCATCAAAGGTTAGAGCACAATCCTGTATGGCCCTGGTACAGTGAGCACGTTTTGAAAACTCATTTTTGCCGTATCCTTTATAACCCCTAGAAAATCGTGCTTCCCTGTTGCACATGGCAGGAGGTAGGGCAGTGGTTACCTCGCCTTCTTGTTTCTCAGATTTAGTGACTAATGAATGGTCTATTGCTACAGACCTTGGCAGTGCCCATGTGGCTTGGCAAGGTTCACCCCTGGCCCCATGGGCAGTAGGATATAAACAAGCGGCATCCCAGGAGGACCATGCACAGGGTGGACGCCAATCAGGCCTCCCTCCTTTGCTGTCTTCATAAGCATCCCTGGAAACACCTTCTCCAACCTCTGTGATAAATGCACCATGAAAAAACTCATATTTGCATAAAACCAGAAACTTCATTGTCATCGTTCAAGAGGAAACTACTGCTCAGGTAATTGATGTGCGGGACTGAACTCAGTGGGACAGCCCTGAAACCACAGGGATCCCCACATGTGGTGTGGACAGATCAGTAACTTCAGAGGCCAGTATTTGGCAGGTAAATCTGCTAGCAGTCTGGGAGTTTGGGACCAGCACAGTGTTTACATGTTTTGAACTGTATTTTTGTCAGGTACTGGCTTTAAGGGTTCACCTTTGTCCCCACCACTCTGTTCTGTCTTACAGCCTACGCTTCCCCGTGCTGCCCACCTGGTCTGAACTACCCAGGCCCCGCAATTACACACTCTCTCCGCAGCCTAGAGTCTTCCTCAGGGACCGTATCACAAAGTCACCTTGAATCACATTGGTCTCTATATTTCTGTCTTCCCTCCACTAGCAAGTAATAGCCATAAAGGCAGAAACCTGTCTCTGGTTTTCTGTTGCCCAGGATCCAGGATCCCGGAAGCCTCCACACACACTGATGACAAGATGATGAGATCACAGGTAGGCCCTCAATGCCCCCGAGAGAATGCAGGACGGGCTGTCTTCCCATCAAGATTAACATGAAAATTAACAAACAAACCATTATAGTGTCTTCATTCCTGGGTGCAGGCCCTGTCTTTGGTGCAACCCTCAGGTTTGAGAGGCTGGAGTTTGAATCTTTTGTCTCTACTTAGAGATTGGCCTTCTTCTCCTTAGTTTCCTGCACTTTGAATGCAGTTTGGTTACACAGTGGAATAGAAATCCCTAGACCAAGATATGTCCCCTAAAAGAAAATCCCCTCTCTCTATATAAATTATATACACATATATCCATAAATGTGTGTATATAGATTTATATATGTTATCAACAGAAATCATCTAATTAGTTTTTCCTCCCAAAACTTTGCATGTTTATCTTACCTTCCTTAAACAACCAAATAGGATCTCAAACAGTGAGTCCATTTCCTTTATATCATGTTATAAAAAGCTAGAGAAATGGGGGGAGAGGAGAAATAGACCTGCTCTCAAAGACGCTGTGACTGGGACTTCCCTGGTGGTCCAGTGGTTAAGACTCTGTGCTTCCACTGCAGTGGACGCAGGTTCGATCCCTGGTCGGGGACTAACATTCTGCATGCCGCACAACCAAAAAAATTTTAAAAAAGAAAACAATGCAGTGACCATTAGCCTGAATGTTTCATGTGGGCTAAGCATGAGGTACCACGCGTGCCTGGGTAATAAAGCATCTGTCTGCTGTAGGTGACAATCCCAGGAAACGAGCAGCCCCTGCTGCCGTAAGCCCTTGTCATCCTCAGGGATTTTAAACACAGAGAGTTGATTCGAGGGATAATAAAGGTTGTATAAAAATAAAAACATTTATTTTTATTCTGGTTTTAGAGGTGGGGAGGGGAAGCTACCTTAACAATCTATAGGCATTATTAGAGAGATTAGACATAAATGACACACACTTTAGGGTTCAAATATAAAGCTATAATATGTCATTGGGATAAAAAGTTTTGAGGGTGTATCTTGAAAAAAAAAAAGTTTCTTTCTCTGCGAGTAAAAAGTCAAGGTGTTGCCAAACACCTGTTTATGTTCTATTCTTTGTTCTCCCATATATTCTAGGACTTTATGTGGGCGTGTCTTTTAGAGCCGCAGACAAATATGTAATCACCACAATACTCAAGTACTCACCGTTCAGCAGCTCTCCCTGCAGGGCAGAAATCAATGTAGCCGCGCTTCTCAGCGCCCTGGAGGCAGGTCCTGGCTGCAAAGCTGGCCGCAGCTGCACCATTCAGCCCGAAGTTGGTAATTACAGCAGCTCTTGAGCCTGGTTCTGCTTTGTCTGCTGATAACTCCCTGATCTACCTTTGGGTTCCCTGGTTTGTTTTTGCTAATATAAGGTGACTTCAAGTTAAGTCTAATGAACGGTTGAATAGCACGGTGGACGTGTGGGCTTGTCCTCCGCGCATCTGCCCCATTTAGGCACCAAAGAGCGAGGGGTCTGCATCTGGACGTTGAACTTCTCGAGAGCTGAACAGGTCAAATCTCGGCTGCCTTTTCTGTGTCATCTGTCCATAGCATGTGTATTCTCGACACGTCTCTGAACATGTCCCACGCCGGCGAGCGCTCATAGCATCTCTGTTCCTGAGCAAGCTCGCTAGCCTTCTCTAGTCCCTCGGCCCAGGCCCTCGGGGCAGCGCCGAGCTGCCCCACCCACCCACCCACCCCCATCTCCCTCCTCCTGTGAGCGTGAAGCTGTGCTGAAGGGCTGTGCGTGGATTGATCAGTATTACTGAGAATCGTAATGAAGACATCACAGCCACTGACATTCACCAGGCACTGACCATGCCCTGAGCTGTTCCGAGCGCTTTCGGGGAACAGACACGCTTCATCCTCTCAGCAACCCTGCGAGGCCAGGCATCAGTCAGCCTTGGTCAGGACAACCGGAGGGTGTGAGGGTGGGTTCTCGTGCGCCTGCCCGCAGCGACCGAGCTCTTGATTCTCCCGAAGGAGCCTGGATCCCCTGGCAGATCTCCAGCCCCGTCCTGAGCTGATGCCCGCTCAGCTGCCTTTGCTGATCCCCAGCCCGACTCTGAACAGCCCACGAGCCCCTCGTTGGCAGAATCTAACCGGACCCCACGGGCAGAGAGGGTGGGCAGTGAGTCTCTGGCTCTACCCCTACGGAGCAGGGGAGAATTTGGAGGGCAGCGTGCTACTGAAAGCCGGCACACGATGTCCAGGATTCTGAGGTACTGCTGTCGTCTCCATTTGTACAGAGAGGAGACTGAGTCACAGGGAGGCCAACTCCCTTGTGATTTGTGCAAAGTTGTAAGTGGTGGGTGTGGAATCCAAACCCAGGGAATGGGCTTCGTAGTTCAAGGTGCCCCCGACCACCTTGGCCGTGCTACCTGTCTGCTAAGTGCCACGTGAGCCAGTTGCTGGGGTAAGGGCGGCAGGGGGCCACCTCAGATAATCCTCAGGGCAGCTGATGAGGGAGACAGCAGAGGACAGAGGTTGTGATTGTCCCCCTTGTAGGGGCCAGCGACGGCGCTCAGAGTGACACGGAGGGAGGAGCTGGACCACATCCTTCTTCCCTCCGGGCTGACTCTACTGATGGAGGCTGGGCCGCAGTCGTCGAGAAAGGGCTTCCACTGTCAGAAAGATGCCTGGTGTGAGCTCCAGCGGCAGCTGAGGGGGGTCACAGCGTGTGTCCATCACGGAGATGTCTTGGCTGGCGGGGGTGGCAGATGGCGTGGGGTAGGTTCCTGAGAAAACCATGAAAGTGGCCGAGAGAGAGCTGGCATTTGAGCATCTGCCACGATGAGGGACCACAGACAGCACCGGCCGACACGACAGAGACAGCCTTGTGTCTCCAGCCCGTCCTCTTCCTTCTTTCTCTGTCCTGGAGGGCTCACTGAGGAGGCGGCAAGAAGGTGATCAGAGAACAAAGAGACACCCTGCGTCTTCCTTGTGGATTTTCAAACCTAAGTCAGGGATGAACTGTGGAAAATCAGCAAGATACTGAAATTCGGGAATTAGACTAGACTGACTTTTTAATATCCAAAACGGAAGGCTTACAGATACCTGAAAAGCTGTGGGTTTCTTTCAGACATCATCCCACTTTGGGAAAGAGACTTGAAAGCAGGAGATCATGGTGGGTTAAAAATAAAACTATGTCCTGACTGCATCTTCCCCACGTTCAGCCCCTTCCAGAAACTGGCGTCATCACACAGACATCATCAACCTTGATCCTCTCAAAATTCTCTGACGTGAGGTCATTATGTCCATTTTACAGACAGGAAAACTGAGGCTTAGAGCATTAGCCGATTTACTTGTAGTATCACAAAACTCAAAAAAAAAAAAAAAAACTAGGCAAACAAACACATGCCGTTAGGTTAATACAGTTAAGTTGGATGAAGAAAGGCTGCCTGAAATTACATGTACTGTTGATTTCTCCTGAGAGAGTTTGTTCCTGTCTAGATGTTGGACACTTGGCTGTGATATTATAATAAAATCTTATGGAAGCAATTATATCAGCATTTAATGAGGAACTGGTGTGCAGTTGATGAATCATTAGTATTCTAGGAAAGCAGCCGCTAAGAGGGATATTTGGTAAAGAATCCAAGTCTAAGGTACTATTAATGCTTGAATCTGACACTGATCAGTTCAGAAGGGCATTAAAAGTATTTTATTACTTGGCATGAGAAGGGACCCAGCTAAAGGGACAGAACTGGGAGATCAATAATCCCTTGGGGATCAATGATTAGTCAGGAAAAAAGGCAGACTGTGAAAATGCCAAGAGTGGAAAGACAGTTACTCCAGACTGTGTTCCACCCAGGAGGGTGACACAAGTCAGAAGCCACTGCACCTGACATTCGATGCTTGGAATCCGGGAAAGGAGGCTGTGGGAAGTAAAGTTCTTGCAATGGATGAGAATGAAAACATATCCTTAGATTTATAACATCCGAAGGGTGACTAACTCTAGCGCCATCTTAGAGCCAGAACCCAGCAGCTGCAATAATTTGGTTCTGATACAATTAAAATGTTTGTCCCCAGCTCCTGTGTGTTTATGCCTCTAGTGCCCTTGTTTGCTTTCACTGTCTTCAGGATTCAACCTATTTGCTTATCTACTTGCCCTTAAAGTTTACACTACTTATTAGCATCATTTTATCATTATTGACATTATCTTCAACACAGCCACCACTGCCACCATGGCCACCATCATCATAACTACACTGTAACTTCCCCCTTCTCCTGGAACATTTACACTTCTTTCATTATCAAATTAGATTAATTCTGGAAGTCATATAATTTTGTTCCATGGAACATACCTCCAACCCGTAAGCATGGCTACCATGAAAAAGTTTTAAAAATCCTACAAATTAAATTTATAAGAAAATACGATATGATATAATAAAGTTGCATGGCTTAGGACTTTTTTCAAAATGAAATATGGGGAAGATAGTATGGAATTGCAGAGTGGAAAACTGAATATTAGCTTCAAGATGCCTAACTATGTTCCTTTTTTAAATCTAGCCTTGTATATTTGAATCCACCTGCCTGCTAAAAAGGTAAAATAAAAGGATCATGTTTGGGGGCAAAATTTCGTAAGTTGGAGTAAAATTTAACAAATTACTTCTAAATTAAATAAATGCGTACCAATGATCCATAATTCTGCACCTCAGGCCGTTAACAAAGTTCTAAGGCAACGTCAGAACAGTATCTTCCAGGCCTCTAACCTACAGCATCAGGGTGTGGTTATGAAACATTAGTCACATGTCAGCCAGGGATGTGTCATCCCTCCTGGCCTGAGGCGCTGGAGATCTCTGGTGAGTTATGCTAGTGAAAGATGGAGGCTGGTTCAACTTCCTTCACCCTTTGACATAAAATTCCAAGCAGAAATGGCAGCTTAGAAGTTATTTTCCAAGGTAACACATAAAGATTTGTTAGAAAATCCGGAGCGCACATGATGTCTTTCAGGACAACAATGACATTGCTAAAAAAGTACAAGGGATGGAACAGACTAGAACTGGGTGCACTTGGCACTCAACGTTTGCTGTTTGATATAACAGTTATTTTGTGGCTTGTGGGTTTTAGTGCAGTTTGCTTCCAAATCAAATAGAAGCTGTTTTCATTTCTTCACACAACCCTTTTCTCCTTCTTTACAGAGACAGACCTCTTGAAGATCAAGTTGGCTGCTGACCTGAAATGAACGAGGTCACAAGGAAGGTGTACAGTGATGATTCTGGAGTCATAATCCGGACAATAAAATGCTACAGCACACTATTTTCAGGACATATTTAAGAATGTAATTCCTTGGCAATGGTGAATTATAAGATAATTTTCATCACCTTAGATAGGAACAAAAATCTTTGGTGTTAATATTATATCATCTAGAAGCCTCAAATCTCTTGCTAAATCATTTAAAATAAAACTAAATAATTTTAATTACATGTCCACATATTACCACCTTGAACTAAATACTTTTAAATGTGAAAATCATTAATAATGGATCCATCCCTTCAAATCACTTAGATAGAATTTTAAATTTCTGTTATGATACACCAACATCTTCAAACTCGGCTTAATAAAACACTGGTACTTTAAACAAATCAGCTTACTACCCAACTTCCTTTAAACGAGAACTCTCGGTTGGCCATTTTTTTTGTCTCTTCACTATGAAAATTGATGTCCAGAGTAATGACCCTGAAGCGGAATAAACAGGGGAAGCTGGTTCAGTTTGACTTTGAGGGCTCTGACCTGACGTTCTGGATTCTTCTCCCAGGATGATGTGTGTGTGTGTGTGTGTGTTTCCTTCACTCAGAACTTAAGTCCCTTTTCCTTTCGGGTAAAGTTCTGCTCTTATATCAGTAAGTGCATATGCTTATGGACGTGTAATGTACAACTCTTTGCAGGTATAGCTGAGATCTACCTGAAGGCAGAAGTTCAAGTCCCGGAAATGAAATACCAATAAAGAAATTCTAGGCACCACTGAATTTGGGGGAAAATATTTGATCTTGCACCCCTGAAGCCATGTTATAGAAACTGCTGTCCCACTCTGAAAGTGTCCTTGGAATCCTAAGGACTGAACTGTATTCAAATGGTTCGGTTGTACGGTATTTTAGTGCAGTCTCTTGCGTGTGCTTTGCTCATACAGGATAGTAATTTTTTAAACATCTGCATCGGCGAAGTACCAGGCATTATGTTAAATCTTGCTGCATCTGTTGTCTCATTTAAGCAAACTCGTGAACATGCCCAGACACTGCTGCTTCCTCCTGCCCCCGCCCCCGACCTACTCTTTCTGGATCCATTCAAGTCCTTAACCTCCAATAACCCTTTTCAGAAGCTCTTCTGCCCTCGTCCCCGACCTACTCTTTCTGGATCTATTCAAGTCCTTAACCTCCCATAACCCTTTTCAGAACCTCTCCTGCCCCAGTGTTCCTTGACTCCTTTGATAGCATTAATTTTGTGGTTAATATATTAGTTCAGGAGTCAGCAAACCACAGCCCAGACACAAAATGGTTTAACTATTTTTAAGTGGTTGAAAAAAACAGAAGAGGAGTATTTGTGACACAAGGAAATTATGTAAAATTTAGATCTGTGTCCAATAAATAAAGGTTTTTTGGAACACAGTTATGCCTGTTCATTTCCATGCCGTCTGTGGTTGCTGTTGTGTTACTTAGGCAGAGTTGAGTACTTGAGACTGTGATCATGAAGCCTAAAATATTTACCATCTGGTCCTCCCCAGGCAAAGTTTGCCCACCCTGCCCCAAGCCATCACTCTCTCATGGCTTCACCATCTCAGTTCATGCCCTGAATTGTAATTGACCTTCTCACATACAGAGAAGCATCAGGAAGATGTGTGCTTTAGTCTGGGTTGATATGACACATAAGAAGTGATTCCCAAGAAAAGAGGATGGATGATTCGTGAGTGGATAATTGGGATTCGAATCAATATTAGAAAATTTAGTCAAAGCAGTAAATAATATCAGACTGCATTTCTTTAGTGCTCCTTATGATATAAACTCTTCACAAACATCTCATTTAACTGTCACTTCAGTCCCATTGGGAGGTACTTTTTTACACCCATTTTACAGATGAGAAAACTCAGGCACAAATTGGTTAAGGGATTTCTAAGGGTCAGCTGGTCAGTGGAGGAAAGAGCCTTCGAAAGAGATCAATCAGATTCTTCAGGCCATGGTCTTAGCCACTTTGCTCTGTTGTCGCGAGACCTTTGGTGGAAAGCCAAAGACCGAGTTCAAGTCCTAGATCCCTTAGTAATTAGCTGTGTGACCCTGAGCAAATCCTTAACCTCTCTGGGGGCATGATAAGCGTTTCCACACAGGCTTGTTGTGAAGCTAAAAAGAGACATAGAAAACAAACATATGGTTACCCAAGGGGAAGGGGGTAGGGAAAAATTAGGAGTTTGGGATTAACACATACACACCACAGTATATAAAATAGACAAACAACAAGGACCTACCATATAGCACAGGGAACTATATTCAATATCTTGTAATAACATATAATGGAAAAGATTCTGAAAAAGAATATATAATTGAATTACTTTGCTATACACCTGAAACTAACACAGAGTAAATCAATTATATTTCAATAAAAGATCAAATTGAAAATACATAAGTAAATAAAAAGATGTGCCTGGTAGACTTCATGCAAAATGTGGTGGTCAAAGGTCAATGAGTTATAGGCTGCATAAAGTGTCCAAGTGTCCAGCAACATTTATTCTTGATTTTAAGTGAACTATTGCCATTAATCACAGTATTTTGTTTATTTCATGTTTTCAAAGCCATGCGTCTAGTGGCTTTGATGCTACTCTACATTGATGGGAGAGGAGCCCACTCAGAACCACAAGCATCCTGAACCTTGAGTCTTCCACCGGCATCCATGAAACTGTTATACGCTGACCTGTTAGCTTGTCAGCAGGGTCAAGTCTCAGCCCCTTCACAGCTCTTGTTATATACGTGGTGCTGATTGATCAGGGTACGGTCAGCAGTAAATAAAAGTATGTGGACCTTTCATTAATTGGTTGTACTCAGAAAATAGTTTTCTGGGGCACAATGTCAATATTGGGTGAATGACAAGAATGATGATGATAGCAGATATTTACTGAGAAAAGCACCGTTCAATGTGCGTCACCCGTATCTCATTTTTTACTAAAAGCCCCACTAGGAGGTAGGGGCATCCTTCTGTAGATGAGGAAACCGAGGCACTAAGAAGCTAAGTCATGGGCCAAGGTCTCACGGCTATCGAGTGGTAGAAGTGGGATTCAAATCCCGCTCTCCCGACCTGGTGCCTGGGCCACTGCTCCCCAAGCAGCACTGCTGTGCAGTGCTGGTCACGTCAGGTAACAAGAGCTTTGGGTGGGAGAAACACGGGCAGAAGACTAGAAGCGGTGGGCTCCAGCCTGGCTTTGAGCTAAATGTGCCAGGTCTTCAGCAAGCCCTGGACACCCCCATCTCCAATGACTGTGCTGGGCCTGAGGATCCCCAAAGACTGACCCCGAATTGTATGACTTTCAAAAAACGGTTACATAGCAAGTGCTTTACATATTGAATAAGATCTTAAAAAGAAATGGAAGAAGTGGTATAGATCTATTTGAAAAAAAAAATTGTAAAACACAGAAAAAAGCCTGAGTTCAAAATATTGATTTTTACCAACCATAAAACAAAACACTATACTGTTACTGTGTCCACACATACAAGATGACTTGACTGGACTAAGAAAACAGTTAAATTTGGTAACACTGCCTGACACCCAGTTTGGTTATTTTGTCCATTGATGATATTGGTATTGTAGATGCAACATGAGGAAAGACCAAGCATGAGAGAAGGGGTCCAGGAAGGCACTGACCACTGTCTGCACCTGAGCCTGCAAAGGGACCAGTTTCTGCTCACAGGGCGGGCAAGAGGGTGGAGCTCCAGTTGGGTGAATCCACAGTACCGACATGACATCCTTTTCAATGGTGGGAAAGCGTTTGGGGGGACACAGGAATCTGATCTTGTATCCACGGAGCCATTACAGAAATGTTGCCCCACGCTGACAAAGTCCTTGGAATCATAAAGACTGAATTGTATTCAAATGGTTTGGATGTAGGGTGTTTTAGCGCAGCCCCTTGCATTTACAAAAGTGATCTGCTCATATAGGATAATAACGTTTTACTGACAGATAAACATTTACTGGCAAACGTTCCCCAGGCCACGCTGAGATTTGCAGCCCAAAAAGGCAAGGGAAGGCTTGGAGAGAAGTCAGTCAAAATACCTAAAATCTGAGAGGAAAGGCAGGTGAAATGTGCCACTCAGGATGTGACTTTAAAACTGTCCCCAGGGCTTCCCTGGTGGCGCAGTGGTTGAGAGTCCGCCTGCCGATGCAGGGGACACGGGTTCGTGCCCCGGTCCTGGAAGATCCCATGTGCAGCGGAGCGGCTGGGCCCGTGAGCCATGGCCGCTGAGCCTGCGCGTCCGGAGCCTATGCTCCGCAACAGGAGAGGCCACGGCAGTGAGAGGCCCGCGTACTGCAAAAAATAAAAAACTGTCCCCAGTGTTATCAAGGGCATTTTATGGACAGTGATGCTTATTCTAGAATTTTACTGAATACATGAGTGCAAATTGTAACCACAATGAGCTAGGGGAAGAAAAAAAGGCCAAAACATTTTTTTTTTTTTCTGTAAGAAAAGGTTTGTTAAGGACCGAACAGATCACACACAAAAAAGTCATGCAACCTTGAGCTGCTAAAGAAACATATTGTCAACTTTTTTTAACTGAGAAAATGTAGCCGAAATCTGCTAGAAGGTGTGAAAGGGAACCAACAAAGGATTCATGGAAGGTAACACTTCTGAGGTCTTGTGTTTATTCTACCCTTGCACATGAGCTTGAGGGTTGGGATGGGTTCGTCAGATTGGTGATTCTTTCTTCTCAGATATTTGGTCATTGTTCGGGGCTTATGACACTCTTGTCCCTTAAATGTTTTATCGTTTTTATTATTAAAAAAAAAGTAATACAGGTACTGTGAGTAAGTTAAAGTTAAAAAGAGTAATCTCCTATTACGTGTTGGCAATACAAAGTGATGTTAAAAATTCAGATATAACATGAGTGGTGGTCAGTCCTGATTCTCTCCTGAGGGAGGCAAGACTCAGAGAGAAGGTTGAAACCAAGACGGGAAATGGCAGGAGACCCCAGTTCCATAAGTGGGAAGATAAAGAATGAGTTTCCTTGTTCCCAGTACCTCCCAGTTCACCTTCCTCAGATCACAAACACCATCAAACTGGTGCCCAGTCACCAGGAGAATTCAGGAACTGCTGCCACTTTTCTGGGAGTCCCAGGCCCACCATACAACCCAAACCACCCATCAATAGATCATGTCTGTGCAGACATTGGCCACCAGGTGGTGCCCAATTGCACAAAGGACCAACGTGGGTTGGGCCACGTGCCCTGACCCGCAGGACAGGCAAGCTCACCCTGGCCTTTCGTTAGCTTCCAAAGAATGCCACCCTCCCTTGACACTGTTTATTTTAAGCATCACTTTGTTTTCAGTGCCATTTTACTCTAGCATTTCCGGGATTAAAAGCAAAAAAAAAAAAAAAAAAAAAAGATACATTTCTTTACCCCCTGTCCACCACGAACTTGCACTCCGCAGAAGCTATTTTCAATTTTTAAAGGCTTTTCTCCTTTTCTGGTATTTACCTTCGTATTCTGAACTCAGCCTGATTTTACTGTGATTTCTTCATTTCATTCTGTTGAAGGCGTTATCTACTGGCTTCCTGCTATGGTTGATGGAGTTTCAGTTCTGTTATACCTCTTCCTTCTACCACGTAGGAAGGCACTCCTCCCTACCCTCCCAGTATACTAGCGTACTGACTTTTGGTTAACTCACTTTCAGTATTTACATGATCACTGTGTAAATAGTAATCACAGTTGGCCGATGGAGTCCTGCCATGACATTTCCTTTCTTGTAAAAATTTTGTTATTCCTGAAGGTAACAGGTGCTTCAATTTTCCCACTTGTTTTGTTTTCTACATAACTGTCATTTTCAGTTCTATGCATGCAAACAGAACTATCAGTCTCTCCATTCATTCAGAAACATCAGGTAATCTGTTAGTGTTTATTTATTTTTTCTCTTGGAAGCCTCATTCTTGATGCTCTCTGTGCCCAGCTCCAGTGTTAACTGCCTGCTCTTGAGAATGATTGGCAGCTCTGGTCCTGGGACCCTGCTTCTCAATCCTTCTGCCTTTCTCTCCTAGGGATCCCTGCTTCCTGAGGGCGGGTGTGGGGAATGTCTTTCTCTTCCATGCTTCACTCCCTAGTTTTGGTGAAGTTAAGTCTTCCAGTAGCTTTGTTGGAAGGGATTCCTGGAAGGTAACATTTTAGAGATGTTTATCTTTATTCTACCCTATACTGTGAG
The DNA here is from genome assembly GCF_949987515.2 of Delphinus delphis. Taxonomy (NCBI): domain Eukaryota; kingdom Metazoa; phylum Chordata; class Mammalia; order Artiodactyla; family Delphinidae; genus Delphinus; species Delphinus delphis. The sequence continues at coordinate 4,671,640 of NC_082686.1, forward strand.
GTGATGGATAGGCCAGGGTAGACGAGCCATTCTTCTTCCTTAGGATTTTAGACATCGCACCTCGATGTCCTCATAGCCCTATAGAGAAATATGATGCCCTTATGGATCACGATCATTCAATGTGAAAAATTTTAGGAAACTTTTAGGCTATTCTCCTTATTCCTAGGGGGTCAGAAATTTCATAATGAAGTGCTTTGGATTTATTTATTTATTTTGGTTTAAAGATATACACCACGTTTATTTTTTTGTTTGTTTTTTATACATATACATGTATCTATTCTTTTTCAAATTCTTTTTCTCATTTAGGTTATTACAGAGTACTGAGCAGAGTTCCCTGTGCTATACAGTAGGTCCTTGGTGGTTATCTATTTTAAATATAGCAGTGGGTACATTTTTGTTCTAGATTCTCAATGTACCTTTTCATTCCAGAAGGTCCTTCAGTCCTGGGAAACTTTCTTGAATAAGTTTTTTGATAATATTTTTCTCTCCACAATCTTTATTCACTTTTTCAGTAGCTCTTATGATTCAGATATTGGCTCCCTTGATTCATTTTCTAGTTATTTTTTCTCCTCCTACATTCCACCCTTTTGCTTTTTGGGAAACTTCCTGACAACTTTATCTTCCAATCATCCTATTGAGTTTTAAAATTTCTGCTCTCATATTTTGACTTTTCAAGAGCTCATTTTTAGGTAAGTAATTCTTTTCATATCATGACATACCTGTTTCATGTTTGGAAACATTTTGGTTATCTCTCAGGGGTCATTAATTACAAGACTTTCCTTGTGTTTAGTTTGGGCTTTTCTTACAATGTCTGTCAATCCTTCCATGTACATTTATATTTCAGAAAAAGAACAGAGTTGTTGGGAGGAAACCTACATATCATGTGCATGAGATGGGAGGGAGGGGCTTGTTAATTAGTGGGCTTCTCTCTAGGCTTTCCCACTGGGGACACTCCCCTCAAATGCCAGTATCTGGGGGGTCTCTTCTCCTGTGGGTCACTTTCCCAAAGAGTGGTCTCATGGAGGGAAGGGAGGGTGCAGGCAGGGGTGATGTAAGTTTGGCTGCCTGCATCATGGAGTCTGAGCAAAGGGGAGGGAGGCGCTCAGCTTCGGGGTGTGGATTTCAACTGAATTTTTTTTTTTTTTTCTCACAACCTACCCCCATCCACAGGGTTCCCAGGGCTCCTGGTACTGAGTCCAGATGCTCTCTGGAGGTCTGTCCAAGTCTCCTGCCAGGATCTTTTGGGAGATGCGTATGGAGGGGGTCACCTGGGATACCACCTTTCCTTGAAGACTCTCCTTCAGAGCACCTGGTGCCTTTAGGTGCCTCAGTCATTCCAGGTTCCTAAAGCCCAGGCACCTTGCCTCTTGTTGACCCCATGCAACAGGAAAAGCTTCCAGCTTCTTTCCTGTCAGTTCAGCACACAAACTCACTCCCCACTCCACGGCTTTTCAGGTTACATTGGCCTCTTCTGCCCATGCTCAGCGCCCCTCCACTCGCTCTGTCCTTTTGGACTCGACTCTTTTCCTGTCATTGGAGTCAGCTTCCCGAGGGGAGCTTGTGTCTTGCTCTCCACGGCTAACTGGAAACCCTCTAGCTTCTAGGATGCATTATCTGTTTTTAGGCCTTTAGGGAATGATCCACAAAGAATTCAGAAAGTGTTTCCTACAGAAGTTAGGGAATACGGGAGGACAGTTCGGGCAGTCACAGAGGGTAACAGCGGCGTCAGAGTACCGACCTGCAGCTGGAAAGACTGCCTTGTTCCGCAACCACTTGCTTATTAGTGGACAGATCACAGTTCTCCAAATCCGTTTCCTACTCTGGAAAATGAGCCCAATCTACCAATACGTGCGTCACACAGCTGTCGCGGGGAAGAGGAGGAACGATGTATGCTAAGGCCCTCTGCAAAGCAGGAAGTGTCACAGTCAGTGCAGCCTATTTTGATCACCTATCTTAAAGTTGGCATGTTTATGAGCGCAAGATAATATTTCTTTAGCTTTTTAAAAAAACAGAGGCTATCAACAATGATGTCAGGCTAGATTTCGTTAAAGGACCCGGAATACAGGGCGGCAGACCAGCGCACTGTTTATTTTCCGGACTGAATGTACTCCATCCCTGAGGGTCCTACCTTCCTCCCACTCTGGACGCGCGGATGCTCCGCTGCTGCTTTAAGACTGCAGAGCGCCCCAGCGGCCAGAGGCAGGGGAGGGGGTCCCCGCTCGCCTCCGCTCCGCTCGCTCCTCGCCCGCCCGCCCGCCCGCCTCCCAGCCAGGGAAGGTTAGCGAGGGATCAATGTGATTCGGGCCGCAGGAGAGGAAAGATGAGCCTGCTCGCCCGCCTGCTGCCTGGATGCGGAGGCTGACGGCCGACGCACCGGAGGCCGCTTGCTGCGCAGTCGGGGCGCCGGGCGCCCGGGATGAGCTCACGCCCGCGTCTGCGGCTCTGTCCACCTGCCGACCTGCCGGCGGCCCCCTGAGCTGACGGTGCACCTGGGCTGCAGCCCCGCCGGCCCGCTCTGGCCGCAGCGTTGGGCGCGGCGCCCGGGAGCAGGTGTGCAGGAGCGCGGTGCGCGGCGAGCGCAGCCCTCGCCCCGGAGCCCGGCCGCGCCGCGTGCCCGGGCGGCTCGGCAGCAGCGGCGGCGGGCGGGCGGCGGCCCCCGGGCGAGTGGCGAGCGAGCGGAGCCGGGCGGAGCGCGGGGGACCGGGGAGAGGCGGGGCTTCGCCCAGGTGAGCGGCCAGCGCCCTGCGGCTGGGGCGCCTTTTCAATCTCTGCTAACTAAAAAGAGTATCTAAAAATGGACATCGAGCTCCCATGCAGGATTTCAGCGACGGACCCTCTTTTGTGTTGCCAGTGGATAAACTGCAAACAACTGTGCCATCTTTCAAGCTGGATTTACCAGTAAAGCCACAGCGCAATCTAACTTCCACGACGTGGGCCCTTTATGTTCTCAGCGCTCCCGCCCCCGCAATGTTCTCTTTTGGAACATTTCAGAGAAGTGTCGATTTCCCGCCAGCCTCCTCCTCAGATTCTGGGGCTGCTCTAAGTAGAGGGGCTCAATTGAATTTTGTTGAAAAGGCTTAGGGTTGAGTCCCTAAGGGGCCATATAGTGAGGTCTGCGCCCCAAGTTGGGCTTAAATTAGGGCTGACATCCAGCCATCAGGGTGTTTTAACCCCCTTTCTGGTTTTACCTTTGCAGTTGGTTTGAGAAATTCAGGGATCAGTTTTTTCCCCGACAGAACAGGACGTGCAATGGACTATTTCTGGTCATTCTCATTCTCGTCTAAGGTCTTTCATGGAACACAGGATGCTAGAGGATTGAGCTCTTCTGCATCTTCGTGTTGGGGAAAGGTGTCCAGATGAACCCGTTATTTCTGGGTCGAGCAGGACACTACCACTTTGCCCGGCCGGCTTGGGTCGTCTCTGTGGACAGTCTTCTCCGTGCTCTTTCCCTGCTAATATCTGGGAACAACCCTGCTGTTCCCGAGTGACTGACACTGTTCCCTGCTTGTGCCTGGGGCAGAGAAGAGAGGCAGGGGTTCATCCTCATCCAAACACTGGTTCCTGTCCGCTTGAGCCCTGTCTGGCCTAACTTGCTTGTACTCCTCCAGTGGACCTGCCTTGTTCTGGATAATGATGACTGTTTTGTAATTCATATGTTTTTGTCACTTTTGTTGTTTTCCTCCTGACGACCAGCCATGGCAGGCCTGCAGCCCTGCCTGAGCACCTGCCTTGGACTGCTACCCTGCAGCTCATTTGATCATGGACCTTCAGAGGCACATTATATTCTCCCCAAGGTACAGCTCCACTGCTGATATTGGTACCCAACACGCTTAAGGTCACACAGCAGTAGATCTGACACACGTCATCTAAGAGAGAAGCTTACAGATTATGCTTCAAAAATCATTCCTGACCCTCATGCATTGCTCGTGGGAATGTAAAAGTGTGCAACCACCTTGGAAAACAGTCTTGGAGTTCCTCAAAAATTTTAAAATAGAGTTACCATATGACCCAGCAATTCCATTCCTAGGGATACGCCCAAGAGAAATGGAATGAATTGCCGCACAAAAATGTGTCCATTAAGATTCATAGCAGCATACTTCATAATGTAAAGTAGTGCTAAAAGGAGAAATAACTCTAATGTCCGTCAACCGGTGATCGGATAAATCCAATGCGGAATATCAATACAGTGGAATATTATTCAGCTATAGAAAGGAATAACATATAACACACGCCACAACATGGATGGACCTTTAAAATTCTGTGCTAAGTGGAAGAAGCCTATCAATTACAAATGGTCACATGCTGTATGATTCCATTTATATGAAAAGTCCAGAATTGGCACACCCGTAGAGAAAGTGGGGAGAATCGTGCTTGCCTAGGGCTCGGGGGCAGGGGGCAGTGGTGGAGGGAAATGAGCATAAGGTTTCTTACTGGGGTGACAAACTTCATGTAAAATTAGATTTGGTGATAGTTTCCCAACTCTGTGGATATCACCAAAGCGTTGAAATGTGCAGTGTAAATGGGTCAAATGTAGGATATGTGAATTATCTCTCAATAACACTGTTATTAAAAAAAACAGCTCTGTAGGTCACAGTCACTTAAATTTAGATCTGGGGAAAAATACTTGTCCTTAAAAGGGAGGATCAGAAGCAACTTGCCCTTTTGGAATCTCAGAGCTATTATTATTTTTGTGGATTTATTATGCATAGGAATATGGATTTGAAAAATTAGAACCATTCTTTCCTGAGTAAAATGTTGCTCTGTATTTGCACAAACAGATGGGCAATAACCAATCCACACTATTTGTTCATTAAGTTGGTTCAATGAAGAAACAAATAAATAATTGCTTTCTGAAGCACCATGGAATAAAAAAAAAACCTTCTATATTATTTGGAAAAACTTTGATCCTCAGAATTTAAACATTAATATACAAAACATATTTTTTCTTTCTATTTCTTAATACATAGTAATAAAAATAAAGAATGACAACAATCTGACACTCCTATAGACTTATGTTCTTAATAACTTTTACATATTTTTCCTTTTTATATATGATTAACAATATGTTTGTGAGAATAGCCCAAGCAGTATTATTCCCATTTTATAGGTACTTAATATCAAGGATTAGCGAGGGTAAGTGATTTAGGCCTGATCATGTAATTTACTGCGGTAAGACTGAAATCCAGGGCCCTGCACCCCCATTCATCGTGCTGGGGTGCTCCATTTTAATACAAAGAAATGACTTTGTTCCCCCATCCTCATGCCTAATGGAGACATATACAGAGGTTATTTTCTATTTAACATCTTCTCTCTAATCTCAGTCCTCAATTTCTAGATGCATTCATGCACTCCAAACTCTAGCGGAAGATTTTGAAGGGAAACGTAGTCACATACTCCTGGACAAAAATTCTCCCTCTGGTATCGCCTCACCCTGCCCCAGTTCTGAGCCTGGAGCGTGCACAGGAGTGGAGGCACATGTCGTCTCCTCCAGAAGAAAAAAGCTCTCAGACGACAGAGCATGGAACTTTTCTTGGAGGCCCACCTGCCTCCAAGAGCATGGAACTCTTGGAGTTCCTGCTCCAGAGCATGGAACTTTTAAAGGAGGCATTTACATTTTTTTACCTGGTTTTTGGACTGAGAGGTGGAGCTAAAAAGGGGAAACAAGCAAAATCAGACCATTCCTCCTGTTAATTATCCAATCAGGCGATGGAAAACACACGCGGAGAGGGGGCGCTGTGTGAAGAGATGGAGATCTGCATTGGCGTCAGAGGACCCAGGTGTGATCTTCAGCTCCGACCCCACCTGACGGTCACCTCGAAGGACTGAGCCCTTCCAAGTTGTGATTATGAAGTACAAACAAGACCTGGGCTGCCGGTGATTTTATTTGAGACAGTGCACGGCGGCCATTTTGGTGAGTGAGGTGGGACTAGGGACTTGCCCTGATTTCAATACTGTGCACAGCCCAGTTCTAATGGAGATAGAGGGGTGACGGGGGTTGGCTGTGACCTCCTCTCCGTCCTGCATCAGTGTGCACCGGGCACACTCTGACCCTCTCATGCCTCACCATGTCCAACCTCTGTCTAGCTTGGGGGGAAAGAAGGCATTTGCTGAGTCTACCAAGTGTCAGGTACTGTATCAGGACTGTTTCCATCTGGTCACCCTGCTCAGGTGTTGGTAATAGAAGCTATACCTGGAAATTCCTTAGGGGATTAAGGCAGGGCCCTGCCCAGGAGTAATAATGTCTTAATAGCAGCAAGTTAAAAGGAATCAACTCTTTCCTTTATTTGTTCAGCGGTCATTTATTAAATACCCATCACGTGGCAGTCCTGCCAGCTCCTGGGGGAAGGTGAACATAAGAGGCTCCCACTGGCATCCTCGCAGGGAACAGACGGTTCCATGTCAGGCTCCCAGGTTGAGTGTGGGTGTCCAAAGCTGGCTAGCAGGATTGGCATCTTGGCTACCCCAGTGGCCGTAGCCATGTAACTTTGGGCAAGTTCTGCAACTTTTCCAAATTTGGGGTCCCTGGTTGCTAGAATGGGGAAAGACTCCTCTCTACCTCCTAGGCTGTTGGGAGGACTCTTGTAAAAGAGCTTCATGGGGGGAAGGGCAAAAGATGCTCTGTAAAGACCTGCTATTCTTGAGTGTGATTCAGGTACCTGAGCCCTCCACGGCCCCCAGAAAGTGAGGTAGGTCAGCAGCCAGCGGGTGGGACATGTGGGAACACAGAGAGGGCGCTAGACCTCAGTCTGGGTGACGGGAGGTGACATCTGAACTGGCTCCCGTGGGTTAAGGGAGAGCTCTCCCCAGGCAGAGGGAAAGGAGGGAGTTTCTGGCAGAGGGGTCAGCATGATATAGTTGGTGTGTCTGGGAGCTATGGATATCTGGTGGCGCTGGCACCCAGCATCCCTGCACACAAGCTTCCTGGGAAGAAAGGCATGTCTACGTTGAGATGTGGTTTTCCAGGACCCTCTAAACTGTGGGAAGGAGGTTGGACTTTATCAGTGGGAACCTGGTTGAAAACAAGAGTTCCCAAAATATGTTCTCAGAACGCTAGCTCTACGGAGCTGCTTTTAACCTAATAAATGCTTGGTATTAAATTTCTTAAACTACCTAAGTGATACATATTGTTGTAACAAGCGAAATGATGCAATAATATGTTAATAATCTCTCTCTGCCCCTAGGCGTTCCAGCCCCATCCTCTGGGGTAACAAACGTTACTAGGCTGACCAGTGTCAGTCTCCACTCTACAAATGTAGACACCCACTTAGAGAAACCCTGATGAAAGGGATGACCCCCTCACAGCAGAGTGACAGGTGGAGGGGCTGATATTCCCAGACAAGGACTCTGCCCAGAGGTTCCTCAACTCACATCCCAGAGACTGACCTCCCTTGAAGTCGGCCTTTGTGTTCGTCACCAGAGATGGGCTCGTGATGCATGAGAGGCCATAAACGTCCCCTTATTGGGCCCTTTAGTTGCCGTAGAGGAAACCTCTCCAGCCAGCGCGTTAATGAAGAGATCTGATACTATACGACCTGAAGGAAAGGGATGAGCACCAATGGCTAAAGCAGCCTTGAAGAGAGCGCAATGAACTTCTTAACCCACAAGAAAGCCACCAAGTATTTTTTGTAATTTTAAAAATCATTCCTTCAGGAACCCGGCACAGTAACCAACATGTGTCTCATTTGGGCTTTGCTAGTTCTGGATGAATTGTCATATGCATCCCGAGGAAAGACTGAGGCTGTGAGTGTGGCTGTATTAGGACACGGAAGACAGCAGACGGCTCAGCCTCGGCGGGTTTGAGAACCGCTTCACGCAGAAAGGCGAATGAGGTGCGGAGGCCCGCACACACTCACACGGGTGGAAGCTAGGGATTCGGTTTTCTACGCCAAACGTGTGCGTCCAGTGAGCTTTAAATATTATTTGGGTGTCCAATTTGTACAATGTAACTAACTTTTAAGAATTATTTTGATTCTTATTCTTTTATTTGAGAGATTATGCATGAGGTACCCAGACCATGTTTACAGTTCATTCATTTGGGAGGAAAATGTTGACTTTTACAGTAAAACTCTGTTGCTTGCTGGAGCATCTCTAGTGTCGTGGAAAACTAGAAGCGAAAGGCCACCTGGTAGAATCCCGTTGTTACATGTTCTGTCCTGATGATGTGGATCTGAAAGGCCAGGGTTCGTGTGGAGTAAGGAATTGATGTGAAATTCTGTGTCTCCACTGAGGCCCCCCTCCCCCCACAGGAAAAAGACAACACGTGCAATGAGGGACCATATACCAAGGTGTGGGCCCTGATGGGAGGTGGTGACGTAACTAAAGAATGGTCCCAGCAGAAAAGCTTTTCTACTCCTAAGAATGAAGGGGAAAGAGGAGAGAAGGGTGTTACAGGACCCTGTTAATAGTTGGAAGAACTGTGGAAAATAGGATTGCAGACAGGGGTTGTGGCCACAGGGAATACGCTACTGATAAAACCGTGGCGTGGGAGGGAGGGAGGAGGGATATTTAATCAGTGCTCTCTCTTCCTGCCTTCTAGTCCCCTACCCATGTCTCTATTGGTCAAACTCACTGGAAGCCGGAATCCCAGGGAGCATGGATGATGAAGTCCCTGGAGTCAAGCCACTTAAGGAGCAGAGGGCAGAGAAGGGCAGAGCAGTAGCTGGAGACCAGCCAGTAGGCACAGTGGCTTGGATATGGTCATCCACTCTGCATCTTTATTATATTTTTTAAGTTATAAATAAGAATTAGCTCACCCTGCATTTTTATTATATTTATAAACTTATATTTTAAATAGATCATGAGCTATTGTCATGAAACATTTGCTCTCACATGAAAAATATCATGACTTCAAGGTGAACAAAATCCCATGATTTCATAAGCAAAGAGCCTCATACTCACTGAGAAATTTTAGTAAATATAGTCTCTAAAATTCTTTCTGCCTCTTGCTTATGTAGTAGTTTTTAAAGAGCTGCCTTGAGATGTAATTCATATATCACGGAATTCACCCATCTACAGTGTACAATTCAATGTTTTTTAGGATATTCACAGACATGTACAGACATCACTACATCTAATTTTAGGACACTTTTGTCACCCCCAAAAGAAACCCTTTATCCACTAGAAGTCAATTCCCTTTATTGCACCTCCCCCAGCCCTCGGCAACCCACTAATCTATTCTCCCTCTATGGAATTGCCTATTCCAGACATTCATATAAATGGAATCACCCAATATGTGTCCTCTGTGACCGGCTTCTTTCACTTAGTGTAGTGTTTTTAAGATTCATCTCTATTGATCATCAGTACTTCATTCCTTTATTTCTGAATCATATTTCATTATATGAATATACCATATTTTATTTATCTATTCATCAGTTGATGTACATTAGAGTTGTTTCCATTTTGGGGGCAACTATGAATAACACTTCTAAAAATATTCATGTACACGTTTTTGTGTGGACGTAAGTTTTCATTTCTCTTGAGTAGTTACCTAGGAGTGAAATTGCTAGGTCATATGGTAATTCTGTGTTTAATGTTTTAAAGAAACTGACAAGCTGTTTTACGAAGTAATTGTACCTTTTTACTTTTCCAGCAACAGTGAATGAGGGTTTCAATTTCTTCAGATCCTTTGGGACATTTGTTTTTACGTCTTCCTGCTGCTTAGTGAAGCAGCTTCTCATTGAGGTTATTTATTTATTTATTTATTTTTGCGGTACGCGGGCCTCTCACTGTCGTGGCCTCTCCCGTTGCGGAGCACAGGCTCCGGACTCACAGCCTCAGCGGCCATGGCTCACGGGCCGAGCCGCTCCGCGGCATGTGGGATCTTCCCAGACTGGGGCACGAACCCGTGTCCCCTGCATCGGCAGGCGGACTCTCAACCACTGCGCCACCAGGGAAGCCCTCATTGAGGTTTTGATTTCTACTTCCCTGATGACTAATGATGTTGACTGTTTTTTCATGTGTTATTGTCCAATTGCATATCTTCTTTGGAGGAATGTGTAATTAGATCCCATTATTTTAATTGGAGTATTTATTTCTTTAATCATTGTGCTATAAGAGTTCTTTGTATGTCCTGGATATAAGTGCCTTATCAGATATGATTTGGAAATATTCTCATTCTATGGGTTGTTTTTTCACCTTCTTGATGGTGTCCTTTGCAGCACAAAAGCTTTTAAGTTTGCTACAGTCTGATTTATGCATTTTTCTTTTGACACTTGTGCTTTGGATGGTATATATAACTTGCCTAATGCAAGTTTACAAATATTTACTGCTATCTTTTCTTCCAGGAGTTTTATAGGTGTAGAACAAATGAGAGTACATTGAACATTTAGGTGTATGATTCATTTTGAGTTAATTTTTGTGTGTGATGTGAAGAAAGAGTCCAATTTCAGTCTTTCGCATGTGGATGTCCAGTTGTCTCAACACCACTTGTTGAAAAGATTATGCTTTCCGTCTTGAATTTTCTTAGCACTCTTGTTGAAAACTAAGTCACCCAAAATTAAGGGTTTATTTCTGGACTCTCAATTCTGCCCCATTGATTTACAGACCGCACTATCTTGATAACTGTAGCTTTGTAGTAAGTTTCCCCTTCCCAGTTTTATTGAGATATAATTGGCATATAACATTGAATAAGTTTAAAGTGTACAACATAATGATTTGATATATGTATGTCTTGCAAAATGATTACAACAATAAGTTTAGCTAACATCTATCAATCTCATATAGTTATATATATTTTTCCTTTTGATGAGAACTTTTAAAATCTATTCTCATTGTAGTCAGTTATGGAATTAGAAAGTGTGAGTCCTCCAACTTTATTCTTCCTTTTCAATATTGTTTTGACTATTCTTTTCCTTTTCAGTTACTTATGAATTTTAGGGTTAATTTCTCAATTTCTACAAGAAAACCATCTATTATTTCGATAGGGGTTGCACTGAATCTGTAGATCAATTTGGGAAATATTGTCATCTTAATAATATACATTGGGGAAAAGACAGCCTCTCCAATAAACGGCGCTGGGAAAACTGGATAGCTACATGAAAAAGAATCAAACTGGACTACTTTCTCACACCATATACAAAAGCAAATTCAAAATGGATTACAGACTTAAATGTAAGGCCTGAAACAATAGAACTTCTAGAAGAAAACACAGGCAATATGCTCTTTGACATTGGTCTCAGCAGTATTTTTTTGGATATATCTCCTCAGGCAAGGGAAACAAAAATAAACAAATGGGAGTACATTGAACTAAAATTTTTTGCAGAGCAAAGGAAACTATCAACAAAATGAAAAGGTTGTCTACTGAATGGGAGAACATATTTGCAAATGACATATCCAATAAGGGGTTAATATCCAAAATATACAAAGAACTTCTACAACTCAACATCAAAAAAACAGACAACACAATTGAGAAACGGGCAGAGGGTCTGAATAGACAATTTTCTAAAGACATACATGTGGCCAACAGGCACATGAAAAGATGCTCAGCATCACTAATCATCAGAGAAATGCAAATCAAAACCACAATGAGATACTGCCTCACACCTGTCAGAATTGAGGTTATCAAAAAGGCAACAAATAACAAATGTTGGCGAGGATGTGGCAAAAGGGAACCCTTGTACAGTGTTGGTGGAAATGTAAGTTGATGCAGCCCCTATGGAAAACAGTACGGAGGTGCTTCAAAATATTAAAAATAGAGCTACCATACAATTCAGCAATCCCACTTCTGGATATTTATCAGAAGTAAACAAAAACACTAATTGGAAAAATATATATATATATACCCCTATGTTCACTGCAGCATTATTTACAATTGTCATGACATGGAAGCAACCTAAGCGCCCAACAATAGCTGAATGGATAAAGGGGATGTGGTATATATTATATATATACATATATAATGGCATATTAGCCATAAATAAATGAAATTCTGCCATTTGCAGCAACATGGATGGACCTAGAGGATATTATGCTCAGTAAACTAAGTCAGAGAAAGACAAATACTGTATGATTTTACTTATATGTGGAATCTAAAAACTACAATGAATCAACAAACATAACAAAACAGAGACCAAAGAGAGTTGCCAGAAGGAAGGGAAGGCAGATGGGAGAAATAGTTGAAGGAGATTAAGAAGTTCAAGCTTAACTGTTACAAAATAAATGAGTCACGGGTATGAAATGTACAGCATGGGGAAGATAGTCAGTAATAATGTCTTTATATGATGACAGATGGTAACTAGACTTACCACGTTGATCATTTAAAAATGTACAGAAATATCAAAACACTGTTATTGTGCACCAGGAACTAACATGTAGTTGTAGCTCAATTATACTTCAAAACAAACAAACTCATAGAAAAAGAGGTCAGATTTGTGGTCACCAGAGGCAGGAGTTACGGGGAGGGGGAACTGGATGAAGGTGGTCAAAAGGTACAAGCTTCCAATTATAAGGTAAATAAGTACTAAGGTTGTAACGTACAATATAAAAAATATAAGTAACACTGCTGTATGTTATATATGAAAATTGTTGAGAGTAAATCCTTAGAGCTCTCATCACAGGAAAATGATTTTCCTTTTCTTTTATTTTGTCTAATATGTGAGGTGATGGATGTTCACTAAACTTACTGTGGTCATCAAGTCATGACGTACACAAGTCAGATCATTATGCCACCTTCAACTTGTACAGAGCTGTATGTCAATTATACCTCAGTAAAACTGAAAGGAAAACAATAAAACTATTGAGTGAAATTTTAAAAAATTTCTTTATCTCATGTGTTACTCATAAAAATATGTCATTAAGGAAATATTCCATAGTTTTTCTACAAAAACAAAAAATATCAATATTGTCTTTTAATCTATAAACGAGATTTTTTTCATTTAATTTTCTTCTTTACTTTTTTGCAACGTTTCATAGTTTCCAGAATGCACATTTTTCATTTCTTTTGTTAAATATGTTTCCAAGTATTTTACTATTTTTGATGCTGTTATAAATGGAATTGTTTTCTTAATTTCATATTCAGGTTGCTTATTGAAATTGTATAGAGCTACAATTGCTTTGTATATATTGACCTTGTACCCTGCATCCTTGCTCAAATTGTTCAATTGTTCTAGTAGTTTTTTGGTGAATTCCTCAGGATTTTACATATACAAGATTGTGTCATTTGCAAACAGAGGTAATTTTGTTTCTTCCTTTCCTGTCTGGATGACTTTAATTTCTTTTCTTGCCCAACTGACTGGATAGAACTTCCAGTACAACATTGAATAGAAATGGTGCGAGCAAAGTTCCTTGCCACATTCCTGATCTTGGGGGGAAAGTATTCAGCCTTTCACCATTAATTATGATGTCAGCTGTGGGTTTTTTGTAGATGCCCTTTATTAGAATGAGAAAGTTTCCTTCTGTTCCTAGTTTGCTGAGTGCTTTTACTGCAAAAGAGTGCTGAATTCTGTCAAATGCTTTCTCTGCATTTTTTGAGATGATCCTGTTTTTTTTGTCCTTTGTTCTATTGACATGGGTTACATTAATTGATTTTCAGATATTACACCAATCTTGCATCCTGGCATAAATGCAATCTGTTCATGATGTGCAATCCTTTTGTAGGTTGCTAGATTCATTTTCTAGCATGTAGATGGAGATTTTTGTATCTATATTAATAAGTGATATTGGTCTATAGTTTTCTCATGATGTCTTTGTCTGGTTTTAGTATCAGGTGAATATTGGCCTAATGTAATGAACTGGGAGATGTTCTCTCCACTTCTAATTTTTGGAAGTTTATGAAAAAATGGTATTAATTATTATTTTTTTTTTACAAATTTATTGATTGATTGATTTTTGGCTGTGTTTGTCTTCGTTGCTGCACACAGGCTTTCTCTAGTTGTGGTGAGCGGGGGCTACTCTTTGTTGCGGTGTTCGGGCTTCTCATTGCAGTGGCTTCTCTTGTTGGAGAGCACGGGCTCTAGGCACGCGGGCTTCAGTAGTTGTGGCTCACAGGCTCCAGAGCGCAGGCTCAGTAGTTGTGGCGCACAGGCTTAGCTGCTCTGCGGCATGTGGGATCTTCCCGGACCAGGGCTCGAACCCATGTTCCCTGCATTGGCAGGCGAATTCTTAACCACTGTGCCACCAGGGAAGGCCGGTATTAATCATTTTTAAATGTTTGGAAGAATTCACCAGTGAAGCCATCTGGGCCTGAACATTGTTTGGGTGGGTGGGTTTTGATTGCTAATTCAATCTCTTTACTTATTTCAGGTCTATTCAGATTTTCTGTTTCTTTTTGAGTCAGTTTCAGGAGTTCGTGTTTTTCTAGGAATTTATCCATTTCAGCTAAGTTATATAATTTACTGGCATACATTTTTTCGTAGTATGTCTGTATAATACTTTTTAGTAGATCAATAGGAATCGCTCATGTTTATTTTCTAGTTTTAATAATTTGAATCTCTTCTCTTTTTTCTAAGTCAATCTAAATAAAGGATTGTTAATTCTGTTAATCTGTTCAAAGACGTTTTTGCTGATTTTATCTATTGTCTTGCTATTTTCTATTTCATTAATTTCTGCTCTACTCTTTAACATGTCTTTCCATCTGCTTGCTTAGGTTCAGTCTGATGTTTTCCTTCCCCAGTGTCTTAAGGTAGATGACTAGGTCATTGATTTGAGATCTGTCTTATTTTTCAATACAGGCATTTATTTGCAGCTGTAAGATTTCCTCTAAGTGTCACTTAATCTGCATTCCATAAGTTTGGTATTTCATTTTCAACCATCTCAAAATATTTTCTGATTTCCCTTTTTATTTCTTCTTTAACCCATTGATAGTTTAGGATCATGTTGTTTAATTTCCAAATATTTGCGAGTTTCCTAAATGTCTCTCAGTTATTGGTTATTAATTTTTTTCCACTGTGGTCGAAACATCATTTATATGATTTCAATTTGTTTAGGCTTGTTATATGGCCCAACATATGGTCTATGTGGAGAATGTTCCATGTGCACTTGAGAAGAACATATAACCTGCTCTTGTTGGGTGAAGTGTTTTGGAGCTGTCTGTTAGGTCTAATTGATTTAAGGTGTTGTTCAAGCCCTCTTCAATGGCCTTCTGCCTGGTTCTTGTATCCATTATTAAAAATGAGATATTCAATAATTATTTCTGTATTGTCTATTCCTTTCTTGCATTCTGTCAGTTTTTTTTTCGCCTATTTTGGGGCTCTGATGTTAGAGCATATATGTTTATAACTTATATCCTATGAAGAATTGATGTTTTATCATTACAAACTTCCCCTCTTTTTGTCTAGAAACATTTTTTGCTTTAAAGTCTATTTCATCTGATATTTACACAACTGCTCCAGTTTCTTTTATGATTGCTGTAGATTGTTTTCCACCCTTTTACTTTCAATCTCTTTATACCTTTGAATTTAAAGTGTGTCTTCTGTAGTTACCATGTAGTTGGATCTTGGTTTTGTTTTATCTAGTCCAACAATCTCTGCTTTTGGTTAGACTGTTTAATTCATTCACATTTAATGTTATTATTGATATGGATGGATTTGTCTGCCCTTCTACTTTTTGTTTTCTATACGTGTCATGTCTTTTTTGCTTTCTTTTGAATTAAGTGAATATTTTCTAAGGTGGCATTTTAATTTATTTAATGATTTTTCACTATATTTTTATAGGTTTTTTTTTTCCTAGTGATTGCTCTAGAGGTTACAATATACATCTTCTTATCAGAATGTCTTCTAGATTTATATTAAAGTAATTCAAATGAGATTATAGAAATGTTACTCCTGTGTAATTCCATTCCTTCCTCCTATTTTTGTATAATTGTAAGCTTGTTAAATTAACCTTATTTATCATTTCCGATTCTCTTTCCTTCTGTTGATTTGAATTACCATCTTGTGTCATTTTCTTCCTCCAATATAATTTTGTTCCCATCTGCCCCCTTTACTGTCAAATATATTATAATTCTGTAGGTTATAGAACCAATAATACAATTACATATGTATTATTTTACGCAATTGATTTTTAAAACAGTTAAGAGGAGAAAGGAGAGTAAATATGCAATTAAACTCTCTTTTACAATTAACTATAAGATTTCATTTATTGGCACTCCTTATTTCTTTGTGTAAATTGGAATTACTGTCTGGTGTAAATTGTATTCAGGCTGAATACATTCCTTTAGTATTTCTTATAAGGTAGGTCTGCTATCAATGAATTTGCTTAGTTTTTTTCTTTCTCAGAATATCATTAATATCACTTGCCCTTTGGAAAAATAACCTTCCTAAATATAAGATTCTTGCCTTGGTTTACAGATTTTTTTTGTTTGTATGTTTGTTTTTAGCATTTTGAATATGTCATCCCACTGCTTTGGCTTCCATTGTTTCTAATGAAAAGTCAGCTGTTCATATTGTTAGGGTTCCCTTGTATGTGTTAACTTGTTTTTCTCTTGCTGCTTTCAAAATTTCTCTTTGTCTTTGGCACTCAACATTTTGTCCAAAGTGGGTCTGGGTTTGAATCTCTTGGATTTATCTGACTTGGAGTTCATTGAGCTTCTTAAATACATAAATTGCAGACTTTTATCAAATTGGTGCAGTGTTCAGCTATTTTTACGAAGCATTCTTTGTGCTTTCTCTGCTCTTCTGATGCACCCATTACCTTTATGTTGGTGTGCTTTATGATCGCCCATATTTACTGAGGTTCTGTTCATTTTTGTCTTTCTTTTTTCTCTCTGTTCCTCCAATTGCGTAGTCTCTATTGACCTGCGTTCAAGTTCATGGATGCTTTGTTCTGCCAACTCATGCCTACTGTTGAGCCCCTTAGTGAATTTTTCATTTTGGTGGTTGTACTTTTCAACTCCAGAATTCCCACTTGGTTAGTTTTTATAATTTCTGTCTCTCTGTTAATATTCTCTATTTGGTGAGACATTGTTACACCATTCTTTAATTCTTTAAGCATGGCGTTCTGATGAACATCTTTTATAAAAGCTGTTTTCAAGTCTTTATCTGCTAAACTCTAAATATGTGTCTCTCAAAGGTAGTTTCTGCTGCCTGGGTTTTATTTTTTGCTTTATTTTGTTTTGTGTAGTTTTTCTGTGTATGCATCACTCTTTCTTGTTTCTTTGCATGTGTATTAATTTTGCTTGTTTGTTTGTTGGACATTTCAGCAACTCTGGATACTAACTCCCCTCCCCCACTCCCCTAAAGCTTGCTGGTGTTTGACTTCTTATCTGTTCAGTGACTCCGCTGAGCCAGGTCAGTGACGTCCATGTTCTCTGCAGTGTGCCACCTTTGATGTTGCTCCCTTGGGCATGCACAAAGTCACCTAGGGCATGACAGTGGTTTTGGCCAGGCTGTTGCCGTCCATCTCTTTCTTTGCTTTCCCTGCTGAGTTTCTGGATGCTCTGCCTCTGTTGGTACCACACCCAGCTATTAACCTCCACTAACTGCAAGCTGATTGCTCCATTATTTTTAACAACATTCTGGGGCATAAAGTACTCCACAGTCTGATCCAATTAAAGTCAGACCCCTTTGCAGGGGAGTTATCTGAAGCCAGTCTTTGGGGCTTGCTCTGACTCTAGGATGACTCTTCCTGACACTCTTTCTGTGGCTTTTCTCTGTTAAACTTCTAGCTTGTCTCCTATTTCACTCATTGCTATCATGAAGCTATTAGTTCCATGTTCCTCTTAATTGTGCACCAATGGAATCTCCATTGTTTTTGACAGTGCCCTGTGGCTTGAACTTTCCTATACTCTGTTCCAAAGGAAGTAAGTCGCCTGAGGTATATTTACAGAGCTTTCTGTTTTTACAACTTGTCTCTACCCCTGGGAAGAGCTTCTGTGATACTGCTCTGGAACAGTGGCCTGCTTCTCTTGGAGTGAAGCCCTTTAATTATGAGTGGTGTGTGGGGCAAGAGTGGTAGCCTCAGGTATTCTCAGCTTGCTTCTCCTGGTGTGGAATCTCCACCCAAAAAGTGAGCTGGGGTTAGGGCAGGCAGTCAGGACCCAGTATTCTCAGCCTGCTGTGCCGGGCAGGGGTAGAACTTTCATCCTATGAGTGGGGGCTGCGTGGAGGAGGGAGGCCCAGACATCTTGGCCATGCTTGCCTGGAATAGAACTTCTGATACATAGAGCTGGGGGAAAGGGAATGAGAAGTGTTGGTGGCTTCCTTGCCCTGGGGAGAAACTGTAGCTTTTGGGTGGGGACCGAGGGGAGCGGGATCCTCTTGTTTTTGGTTGTACCTGCCTGGAGTAGAGCTTCTATCAGGCTGAGGTGGGAGTGGGGTGGAGAGGGACCATGTTATGGCTCAGATGTTACAGACACTCACTGTTCTTACTGAGATTTAGTATATTTTCTGGAATAAATATTTCTCCATTTGCTGTATGCTTTTAGAACAATTTCCAGAGACTCAATTTAAAAAAAAAAAAATTTTCGCCAATTTTATGGTTGTTTCACTTGAGAGAGGGTCTTGGTAGCTCAACATGCCAACATTCCAGAAGTGTTTCTTTATATGTTATTATTAGTTCATTTTTGTTTAGATTTTAGATATTTCTGTTTTAATTTTTTTTCTCAGACTTACACATGTACTTAATTTGAAGAGTCATAGTTTACAAGGTTTGCTACAGAAACAGCATCCCATTCTCTCTTTCCTTCGCCCTAGAGAAAATCACTTTCAACACTTTTTAATTGTCTTAAAAAACAATCAATTTGTTTATAAATAACATGCTTGTATACAACCTTTTTTAAAAAATTCCAGTTTTAGTCATGATTTATTAACTTCCCATGATAGTAGATGAAGCTTGGTCTCCATTTAACTCTAACATACATGTGTGCTTCCATTATGCCCTTTTCAAGACAGTTGTCATATTGATTAGACCAACATCACATGTTTTTTTTTTGCTGCACGTTGGCCTTCTTCTCACCCCTCTGTGCAGGCAGGGGATTGGGGCCATGTCTGTCTTATTCACTAACATACCCCATGTGTCTAGCACCAGGCCTGGAACACAGTAACCTCATTTAGCACTGGTTGAAGGAATGAGTTCGCCTCGGTGCCTCTTTGCCTTCCTTTGGGGAGTGGGGTAGTCTTTGGATTTGTAAAGCATTCTGTGACCTTGGCTCTTCAACTGGAAAGGACATCCTGAACCTCCCCTTCCACTACACTTGCAGCAGCTTGGTTACTACTCTGCTTCCTGGACCACTAACAGAGGATGAGGGAACAGCCCCTGACAGCAGTGGTTACCACCCACCTGCCTGTTGGAATCATCTGGAGAATTTATGAAATGCCAAAGCCTTGACTCCACTTCAGTTCAATCTCCCCGGGGGATTCTAACCTGAGAATCACTGCTGTTAACCCATTTACACTTGTGTTAAGCAGAATAGTAACTTATTTGGTCACCTGGATTCCTGGCTCATAGCAGACTGATATAGGGGGGTGGGGAAGGGTGTGCCAGAAAGTGGTCCCATACACCAAACAACAGGAACACTAGGTATAGGGACAAGCAGGTCTCTGCCCTACACCGTGATGTTCATAATGATGGGCTTCAGTCGTCATGAAAAGTTCTATTATGCTCCACATGTATTCCTTAAGAAGACAGGACATAATATATCATCGGCATTGAGCATTGCTTATATACCAGGCACAGTTCTGAGCAGAGATGATACTTTGTTTAAACTTCACAAGAACCTTACAGGTTATGATCTGTTGATATTCCAGTTTTGCAGATGAGAAAACTGAGACCTTGAGAGATAGAGTGAGTTGCTCAAGGTCCCATTACCAGTAAGTAGAGGAATGAACTCTAACCCTCATCTTTCTGACTCTAAAGTGAAAATGTTACCCTTTATTTGAGTAAGTTCCTTTTGTTCACGAAAAGACAACTTTGCTGGAGAAATTTCATTGATGAAGAACACATCATTATCTATCAGGGTTATCGTGTTAGTGAACCCACTGCTGTGTTTACTTAAAAATTACCCATAGGAATGGACTGGATAATGGTTGACTGATATAAATTTTTCAATACTTATTTATATAATTGATATTCAAAGTGCCTTGGTGGATAAAGAGAAAAATAAAACTGATTCTATCATGGTTTACTATTTTGTACCTCCTAACTTGATGCAGATCCATCCCGGATTGTATTTTGCTGGTTTTTTTCAGTCTGAGTAACAGTGAATAGCAGAGCTATGCTGTTGTACCCGTCTTCCCCCCGCTGGCCTGTCTTCAGGCTATCCCAGTAAGTGCCTGGCCTGAGACAAGATATTCTTTGTAAGCTGGACCAGGCCCCATTTTTACCTCCCTGCATGGTGAGTTCAGATCAGGTTTCTGTTATAAGCCGACTCACACGATTCTGTGAATAATTCTGTGAATAAGAAGAGGGAGAGCCTGTAGTGTTGGGAGATTTATATTCCTCTCGTGGTAGCAAGAAGGTCATTCTGAATATCTGCTTGCAGATAAATACAAAGCTTTGCACTTTCTCTGCAGGTTCTGTTTTCTCCTCTATGACAGGTCACTGCAGTTTCTTCAGGGAAGTCCAAAGATAGAAAAAAAGAAATTGAGTGAAAGAGCATTTTATATTCATCCACACTTCTTCTAGTGGTTGATTATGGAAACTCCCATCTAAGGGATGCCTGGGTGCTGGGCTCTGTGTGGAAGATACTGTAATCAACAAAGTGTCCTCCACAGAGAGCTCTCAGGAGGGCAAGTCTGCAGCCACATGATGCTCTGAGGTCCTATTAGCTGGGAGTAAGGTGGTTCCATCCACAGAGGAGAGAATTTTAGAATCAGCTATTTTCACTCTAAAAGACAAGGATAAGAAATAATTTTGCATTTTATCTTACCATCATTGAAAGAAGCCTTACTAAGTCTTAAAGTTGACTTCCTTGGCATTTGATTGACCAAGACCCCAGTTTGCGTGCTGGGGAAGATTTAAATTGATACTGGACTGATTAAGAAACACAAATGAAAATTTCAGAGTACAAATGGATGGGGAATCTCTAACTGATTCATTGGCTCTTTGTAGTTTATTGAACCAAATATACTGCTTACAACCCTTAGGGATCTGTAGTTACTCAAGCTTCACTCTCAGCTGGGATTAGCACTGTGGCTTCCTGGAGTGGAGAGAGACATCAGAAACCTGAGCAAGTTAGACAATGAGGGATTCTTGTGCTTTCAAAAAAGTGAGGAGGCACCAGTATTTATACAGTAATAAGAAGATCAGATGATTTTTGGCTTGTTAGTTTTTTTTATTTTTATTACTTTGTGCTTTCAAATAGCATCAGTAAACATTAATTTAGGTTTCCATGGGGCAAAAGTACACAGGCATTGTAATAGTACTTAAAATATATGCAAAATAACTTAAAGCCTTAAGTCATGACACTGTAGACTTTTGAAGGGATGAGTTTCTCGCTTTCCTTCTGGTTAATGAGGCGGGGAGAGAGGGAGAGACATACGTTAAATTTAAGGAAATGCCTATCTTGTTAGGTATGCAAAATCTGTTCTGTATTGGCTTTTTGTTTGTTTGTTGGTTTGTTTTGCATCAACTCTACTGTGAAGAGTGAAGGCTTAGATATTTCCAGAAAAGTTCTCTGGCTCTAGGTTCATGAAGAGCATCCAGCACTGTCCAATGTAACTTCTGCGATAATGGAAACACTTCTTTTAATTCACCTTTAAATATAAATAGCCACATGTGGCCAGTGGCAGATACTGGTTCTGACATACTGGACAGAACTATAGATAAGAATTTCTTAAAGCTCATTAATATCTTTTTATGCTAATGACTTTTAAGTGAAAAAGCACACGTATGCATGGTAAAATGAAATAAAAGTAGTAACAAAACATCTATTTGATAGGAAAGACAATTTCATGAAATTTTGTACCCTTCCCATGCCCTACTCCAAGTCCCCCTTCGGAGATGTGACCTTGCATAATAGCTTCTTACCTTTCTCCATGAGTTGTCTATGCATGTATAAACATGCCAATGTACACACATTTCATTACATAAGTGGGCACACCCAGTACCCACCATTTCCCCAACCCTACTTCTTTCATTTCAGAACATCCTGGGGTTCTTGTCCTAGGAGCTCTAAAGCTGCCTCGTCTTTTTAATGACTGCATAGTAGTCCATTATCTCGGAGCACCATTATTTATTTAACTGGCCCCAATAATGGATATTATGGTTAGTTACTTCCAGTTTGCTGTTGCAAACATCATTTTAATGATCGTCCATCCACTTGCATCTTTGCATACATGTTTGTGGCTGGTATTTCCCATGATAGTAAATTGCGTGAGAAGAGAACTCTCAAAGACAACACCAGGATACAAATCAGTTAGGATTGAATGCCTTCTCTTCCTTGAGTTGCTCTCAGAAACAAACTAGAGTGAGTAGTTTCCCTCTGATGGGCATAATGCTGACTGTCAGCTCCACGAGAGAAGTGGTTCTATATTGTTCACTAATGTACCCCATATGCCCACATTCCTAGCCCGTAGCAGGAGCTCAATAAATATTTGTTAAATGAATGAGTAAATGTCCTAGTTTTAGATCATATTCTGAGGATTTTCACCTACTTTGGAAAGGATCTGCTGAAGACTGAATGGGTTACCTTTGTCATACGTAACAAAGATTATTGATAACTCTGCTCATCAAATATTATTTATTTTTAATTACTTCATACTCATTCCTGGAATAATATCCATTACTGTACTTAGAGAAGCGGCAATGCCAAACTTAAAATGTTGGGACTTGTTCTCCAAAACTTTTCTTAAAATTTGATAAAATCATATACAAATTGGTATGGATAGAGATGTCACTGCCTGTTTCATGGACTGGGTTTTGCTAGGTTGCTCCCTTGGGCTTTCCTGGGTTAAGAGAACCAGTCCTCTGCCACTCTAGTGCATGTGATGTTTCTGCAACGCAAAGAACTGAACTGTGGCACAGAAGGGGAAGCCAAGGTTGCACAGTTGATCTCAAGCAAGATTTCCAAGTGGACTTGAATCTGGCCTTCTCTTTCCTCTCATTCCATCTTCTTCCCGCACCGTACGTCTCCATGAACACTCTGCGCCCTTTCTTCTCTAACCACCCAGTCTCCCTCCCATTCCCCTGACCCTTCACCTCTGAGACAGCTTGCACCTTGAAACCCTGGACACAGCCCCTTTTTTCTGTCACCTCCTCTGGGTTTGGCTTCTGACCCCTCTCCTATCCCACGGCTCAGCTCTCTTCAGGAGAGTGGGGAAGTGAACATGATGAGGGATTTTACTTCTTTAGGGATTTTTATGCTGAGAAAAGTCAAAATGGGCTCTCATCCAATACATCTTCAGTGCAATGGGTGTAGCAGACGGAGCATAAGTCTCATGTCCAGTGGGGCTCTCTGAAGAAGTGGACAAGAAGGAGAAGTAACCAACAATATGGAAGAATAGGCCCTTGAGTCCACAGTTGTGGAGGAAAGTGGGTTCCCACCTGGGGTGCAGCGAGGAAGGACCAGAAAGGTCAGGAGAGAAGGAGATGAGAGAACACTGCCCTCTAGGGCGAGCACATGCACCAGTAGGCTCTCTGTGGTATTGTGGTACTCAGACCCTGTCAGCCTTCCTAAGATCCTTTATGTTATTTTATTACTGTCTTTTAATTTCATTTTAGATAGTCATCAAGAAAATGAAAAGGATCAAACAACCCTGTAAAGGAAAATAAACAAGTAAAAAGCAGATATTCCACTACGTAGATAATTACCATTTTCATTTTGACATTGATATTCTACATACATGAGCTCTATTATACATGCTGTTTTTTCTAAATCAACCCTTTCTTATTTTCTTTGAGTTATTTTCTCCTTTCTTTCTCCCACTATCCCCACCTCAGCCCAATCCGTAACAAACGTTTGTATCAGTGTCAACATTTTTTCCACACTTGCAAAGATTGCTCACACACACATGCACACACAGATAGAGGGTTTCTCTTACTATTTGTTTTACAAAAATGAGACATTTTATATAGTCCTCTGCATCTTGCTTTTCTCAATTAAATATGCTGGAAATGTCCTCACATCACTGATGTTTTTTGACTAATGTTGTAATACTTTCACATTTTAAAATGTATTCAATACCCCTCATTGATGGGCACACAGATGATTTTCTTTCTTCTTTTTTTTTCTTTTCCTATCTGTTGTTTCAGCAAACAATGCTACCGTGGATAGCATTGTACAAATAGCTTTAAGTACTGCTTATTTTTTACCTCAGTGGGAGAGATTCCCAAGAGTAGGATTGCTAAGTGGAAGGGTAAGTGTATTTTTTCATTTTGTTTCTTTTTTTAAATTCATACTGTCAGAATCTTTTAAAAATGAAGCTACAAAAGCATCACATTGCCACCAGCAATGTCTGAAAGTGCCCTTTCTCCCTGCATCCTTCCAACGTTAGCATCTCCACTTCTTTTAATGCCTTTCAATTTGGTGGTGAGAAGCAATATCCAGTTGTTACTTAAACGTACATTTTATTGCCTATTAATGTGATTGAGCAACCACTCAGGTTAACTGGCTGTGCTCTCTTCTTCTGTGAGCTGTCAAATTCAAATCCTGAGCCCATTTTTCTACGGGCTTGATTGCCTTTTTGTTATCCGTTGTAAGTGTTCAGGCTTTCATTGACGTTAGGCCTTTACCTGTCCTGCCTGTGTCCTCAACCCAGCCCTCACTTGTCCTCCACCATTTTTTGTGACATTTTGCTGTTCAAAGCGTGCACTTTTTTAGGCACTTTACAAGGTCTGCCTCATCTAATCGTTACTGTGGCCCTGTGACATAGGCAGGGTTAATAGAGCAGTCTTTTGAGGCCAGAGGCTAAGCCCCTCCCAGGGTCACACAGGTCCGAGGATGTGCCAGGGCCTGACTCCACGGTCCCCATCTGGACCACATCCACCTGGGCACACAGCCTTGTCCCCCCAGCCTTTCCCACTGATGTTTTGGTCCGTTTCTCCCTGTCCACTATCCCCCCAGTAATGGTTGGGCCCCTCAGCCATTTTATCTCCTTCCAGTGGTGTCTGGTGTGCAGCCCATGAGGCCACAGGGCTGAGGTGTGTCTGGGGACTCGGGGGTCATCACCCAATGACCCTAGGCTGCTTCCTCTATGTCTGCTCTCAGGACCACACGGGGTCATGTCCCATGACACCAAAGCCCTGTGCTAGACCCAGAAGAATTTCTTCCCCATATTCAGAGCTGAGGCACCTTCTGTAACGATGTGCAAAGTACAGTTGCCTGAACTTCTCACATCTCCAGGAATTTGGTGTGAACGCTAGTCTTTCAAGAGAGGGCCGGTTTTGCCACTCCTGGTTTTAGGCCCTCTGGGCTGACCTGCAGGGGGTAAGCCTGGGTCCCTGCAGGATCCGGGGTCCTGCTCTCCCATCCCCCCTCTCCTGCCAGCCCCTCCAGGCCGCCAATCCCAATGGGCTGCCTTGATTAGCGCTCTCCACACAGGCCTATGTTTCCCTTTGAAGTGTTGTCTGCTTCTAAAACGTATTTGATGCGAACCCCGCCTCGACCTTCTCTTACAATCCAAATCCCCAGACTCGGTAACTGTCTTCATTTGGAAAAATAACTGGTTAGCATGCCTATTAGCAAGCCGTCTGCACGGTGGTGAGTAAGGAAATATTTATTTGGATGAAATGTCTATGCATGTGAGGGTTGACAGGTACGAAGGTTGTTTTTCCTGCTCCATCTGGGTGTCCTTTTGGCTATTCCTGTTCTGTAGTCTCTCAGGAGGTGAAATGGAGGAGATGCGCTGAGGGTCCGTGAGATTTTGCCTCCTATGACATTTGTCTTGGAAACTCAGTCTTTCTTTTTCATTCAGCAGATATTCACTGAGCACTTACAATGTGCTAAGCATTGTTGTGAGTGTGGTGAGTGCCACAGTCCCAGCTTCCACAGAGCTGGGCGAGCCAGTTAGTAAGTACGTATGTATGTACGGAGGAAGGAGGCTCAGAGGCCAAACTGCAGCAGGGTAGAAACGCTCTGGCCGTGCAGTGTTGTCAGGAAATGTCTCTCTGAGGAGAAGGCTTTGGATGGGGGGGCAAAGGCAGGAGGAGCGAGCCATGGGGGCATCGGAGGGAAACATGTTTTAGGTGGAGGGTGGGAATGCACTGGCTGTGTTCGGGCGAAATCAAGGAAGCCAGTATTGAGTGTGTGACTAGGAACATAGCAGGAGACCCGTCCGACAGGGTGATGGTGGTGGGAGCGCCTACCTATGGCCATGGGGGGGACTTTGGATTTTATGCTGTGAAATATCAGAGGGCAGTGGAGAGTTTTGAACAGGGCTTCGTGTGTGTGTGTGTGCGCGCGCGTGCGCGCGTGCGCGCGCGCGCTAAAAGATCGTGCTGGCTGCTTTCCATCACTTCCTGCCCGTCTCTCACCACTTCCTGCTTATCTCTCACCACTTCCTGCTTATCTCTTACCACTTCCTGCTTATCTCTCACCACATCCTGCCCGTCTCTCACCACTTCCTGCTTGTCTCTCACCACTTCCTGCTTATCTCTCACCACTTCCTGCTTATCTCTCACTACCTCCTGCTTATCTGTCACCACATCCTGCCCGTCTCTCACCTCTTCCTGCTTATCTCTCACCACCTCCTGCTTATCTCTCACCACATCCTGCCCGTCTCTCACCTCTTCCTGCCTATCTCTCACCACCCTCTCCCTATCTCACCCATGTTTAGAGGAGACCTATCCTTACCAGACCTACAAGTGTTGAGCTTTGATTCAGGCCAAGTTCTGTCTCTGATGGGCTGGGCTATAGTGCAAGCTTCTGGGTCTCTCTGAGCTGAGGTGTCCCCATCTGAAGAATGGAAAGGACAGTAACAGCCCTTGTCTCACAGACAAGAATTGAATTCCATACGCATGTACAGCACCTGGCATAGAACTGGACTCACCAGTGCTGACAAGCTAAAGAACCACCACATTGATAGTGACAGCAACTGTCATCACTATTAGTAGGATTTCTAAATCTGATCATCTCACCTTTTAAATATCTCCTGATATTCTAAGATACAAGTGTCTTCATCCCAGGACCATGGCTTTCCCCAGGTCTTAATCATTCCCCTCTGGACTCAGGCTAATTTTCTAATGGTCTCCCTGTGTCCTTCTTGAAAGTCTCAGGTTATTCTCCACTGTGTCCCTAGCAGGGAATGTTTCCAAAACAGATCGGATCGTGTCATTTCCTGCTTACCCACATCACTTCCTCTTGCCTTCAGGACAAAGTCCAAACACCTCGTTGTACTGGTCCTTCCATTTCTGTCCCATTTCCTGCTACACCTGCCCTCACCAAAGACATACAAATACGTGCGCGCACACACACACATACACACACACAC
The DNA here is from genome assembly GCF_949987515.2 of Delphinus delphis. NCBI lineage: Eukaryota > Metazoa > Chordata > Mammalia > Artiodactyla > Delphinidae > Delphinus > Delphinus delphis. Next base: position 4,698,939 of record NC_082686.1, read on the forward strand.
ACACACGCCAGTTGGCTGAGTTAGGTGTACCAATTATAAAGTCCCAATTATAGAGTTGATCTGATCAAATTATTTTAACTATTATCTGAATCCCCCACTAAACTGTGAGATTAGTAGGGACTGTGTTATAGTCATTTTTTTTTTAACATATGGTCAATTGTGTAACGTGCTCTAAACTTAAACGTACAGCTTGATGCGTGCATGTATCCGTGTAACTTCCACCCTGACAGAGTCAGAGAGCATTTCAAGCAGCCTAGAGGTTCCCTAACAGTATTGAGACCTTCCTGGCCCATGCTTATTCACCTTTAAGCTCCCAGGAAATATGAGAGCAACTTGGAGGTAGCAGGCATGCTCCAAATATTTGCTGAAGGTCTCCATTAGTTTGCTGGAAGAAGAAATGGATGGGCCACTGCTGACACTCTCACGCGTCTCTGCCCTTTGCAGCTCTGAGACCAGAGGTGTAATAGTGCCTGATTTCAATTTAATCAAAGCACCAGCGGCCAGAAGGAGGCTTTATCAAGTAATAAATTTACTCAAAATGTTTCTGCAGGTCCAGTTGTAGACAGTAATGATTCTATGTAGCTATTCTCTGTGTAATCTTTATCTAAGCCAATTCCCATATCTCATTTGATCATCACAACAGTCCTTTAAGATAAGAAGAGCGGCCATGATTATTTCAGTTTTCAAGGGGAGAAACTGAGACTCCACGATGAAGTCTGAACTTCTTCCCTGGCACACGCACCACAGATGGGCCTTGGGCGAAAGTGAGAGGTGGGGCAAGACCCTGGGGTCCCCATCCAAGTCCATGTTCCTTCTCTTAGGAAACGCATCTCACACCTCTTGTCTTTTGATTTTGGGTCCTGTTATAGGTTGAATTGTGTCTCTTCCAAATGATATTGAAATCTTAACCCCCAGTATCTCAGATGTGACCTTATTTGGAAGTAGGCTTATTGCAAGTTGCAGACGTAATCAGTTAAGATGAGGTCACACTGGATTAGGGTGAATCCCTCACTGAGAATGATTGGTGTCCTTATAAGAAGACGGGAAGAGAGGAAGAGACACAGAGACATAAGAGGGAGAAGTCCATGTGAAGACAGAGACTGGAGAGTTATATCTACAAGCCAGGGAACTCTAAGGATTGCTGGCCACCATCAGAAGCTAGAAGGATTCTCCCCTATAAGGTTCAGAAGTGTAGCCCTGCCAACACCTTGATTTTGGACTTCTGTCCTCCAGAACTGAGACAGTGCCTTTTTGTGGTAAGTCATCCAGTTTGTGGTACTCATTTCAGCCACCTAAGGACACTAACATAGCTCCCATGTGGGCGACTACCTATCTTCTTGGTCAGAATTAACTCCATGTGTCAGAAAGGAGCGAGCCTTCCTTATTTGGCCACTGATGATCTCTCCACCAGAATGCCCTCCTTACTCATCCCCAACCCTCCTCTAGAACACGGCTCAAATGCTACCACTTCAGAAATTCTTTTCTTAATCCAACAGGAAATGGAGGAGTAACAGACCATGTCATTTGGATGATAATGCCCTCCAAATGAGGGTTGCTTCTTATTTGGCATCGTTCAAATGGGCACAAAAGTAGCCTCTTCGACAACTTTATCTCTCTTCTCCTGAGAAGGCTGACCCAGAGCAGTAGGAGGAGGGAGGGGGGTGAGGGAGGCTAATTCCATACGGTATGGTTTTAGGTCAAATGTTGATCTTCACGAGGCCAGGGATTACATTAATTAGGAATACTGTACCAAAAAGAAGAATTACATTGTTGGAGGAGGTCCTCAAGAGGACCCCACTGTCGGTTGACCCTGAAGGTGGAACCAGGCAGTCAGAGGCTCCTTCCCTCCAGCCTCCCATCTCATAGCCTTCTTGTACTAGGAGACGCTTCAAGGATGCAACCTTGAGAAAGCAAGGTGTTGAGACCATCTTGACTGGATACGTGATTTAACCCCATTAAGGCCTCTCTTGTTATAAACTCTTAAGATTCTGGGGGTGAGTGCAAAGATGTACCTAAGACAAGCCTCCTGTGTAAGTTTCCTTGCTTATTACACCTGTCACCTACCTTCTGGGGGGGCTGCCTCTGTGTTCTGTCTCTAGCCCTCCGCGTGCTGGAGTCAGTCTCAAGTTTCTCCCGGGGAAGTTCCAAAGACGTTTTCAACCAAGACACATTAAACCTCAGTGTATTTGAAAAAGTTGGTTTCTCCTGATGTCTGTTTGGGTAGAATGTCCCCTTTCCTTGACTCTGATTTGCATGTGGACGTCTTAACTGCACTTGAAGGCTCAGCTAGATTGTCGCGGGTGTGTATGAGGCACTTAAGTGTATGTATCACAGAGCAGTTTCCGCCGTCTACCTGCATTAGAGCTCTGCGTTCCATTCCATGGGTACTCACTGAGTGTGTGCCTGTGCCAGCCTTGGGGACAGCTTTCTGGAGAAGTGCAGTATCTGAGCTCATGGAGTTCACAGTTTCGTGGGATGTGAGTATGTTTGTATACTGAAGTATGTTCTAAAAATATTTGCAAAAAGAGAGCTTGGTGCTTGGTTAGGCCCATTCTGGATCGTTAACCAACTCAGGCTGCAGGACATGCATTAGATGGAAGACCACAGAGGGCTGGCTTCACGGAGTTGAGACCAATGTGTCACAGACCCTTTCGAGTTGGGTCCTTCTGCCTGGGGTCACTCGCAACAATAGAAGGAGACCAAGCTGGGTTCAGAAGCAGAGGAAAGTTTTATTCTTTGATCAGAGAATGGAGAGGTGCCAGCTTCCTCTAGAGCACACGCTTTCCCGACAGGCCGACGGTGGGGCTGTTTTGCAGGTTTCTGGTCTGCGGTGGGAGGGTCGGAGTCATTGCCGCGAGGCGCATGCGTGTTGCTCACAGCCGAGTGCCGGGGCGCAGCATCTCTGCACATGGCCCACTGCTGCCATTTTGAATTGAGGTGCCCTGCGCAGGACTTCTGCGCAGCGCTTCTGCGCAGGGCTTTTCCGCAGGGCTTCTCCACAGGGCGCAGTTGCCAAGTCGGGGTGTCGGCAGCGGTTCTACGGCGGGAACTCTAATCTGACGCCTCTGCACTCGGCACTGTAATGACCAGTGAAACTAGACTAAGCACAAAAGAAGAGGTGAGACCTTGTCTCCTAAATTCCCTCTTATTTTTCCCTGGGGGCCCCAGTGGGCTTTGCTGGTGACAAATACTCTTGCCCTGGGATCTCCCTTCCCGGAAAGGTCTGCCCTTGGGGTTAAATGCTCTGTGTTGCCATCATAAAATTTTTATTAGTTTTTAAAATTAATTCTATCCCTGTACTTACGGCTCCCACACCATCCAGCCTCCAGGCACCTCCTGTGGTGCCCTGGGCCTTGACTGGCGTCCACCTCTCCAACCTGCAGTCGCTCCCGCTTTCTGATGGGATGGGGGGGTGACGGGGTCATGTTGGAAGAGCAGGCTTGGGTTCTGCTGGTGCCCTCGGTCTGCAGGTGGGGCCTTGAGACCACACAGGGAGTGCTGAGGTTCGAATCAGCGTGGTTTTTAGGGTGCCCCGCCCCCAGCCTGCCGAGCCATGGCATATGGCACAAGTGACTTGACCAGGGCCACCTCTGATGCAGGTACAAGCGCCACCCAGCAGGGAGATTGCAGTCCCTTGGCGATCTCCTGTCCACCACACGCTGGGGCAGTGGCCTTCAGGAAAGGGAGATGGATGGACTTCCCCCTCCCAACTCCGGTGGGACACGGCCTTTGGTCCAGTGGAGGGTGGTGGACGTGGGCCACTGGTGCTTCCCTGAGTCACACACAGTCACCCTGGACTATTCCTGTGACCAAGGGAGCATGACATTAAATAGCAAATAAAAAAGACACCACGACAGGGTGGGAGAGACTGAGAAAGAAAGGGAAAATCTTCATATTTTAGCACCTTGAATGGTGCCTTTTTCCTTTTTGTAAAAGAAGCCCCCCACCACCATTTTCATTCTGCGCCGGACCCCGCAAATGATGTAACAGGCCCTGCTCCCAAACTCAGTAATAACCATAGCCATCCTTTATCACAGTGACCAACATGCTTAGGAATATGTCATCGGATCTTCACAACCATACGCGTCAGGAACCTTGATAATTCCCATTCTGTATGAGGATGAGGCACAAGTAACACGCACGAGCCCTGCAATGGGTAAGTGGTCCAGCTGGACTCTGGCCCTGAGTGTGTCTGACCCCAGTGCTGGAGCGCCTGACAGTTTAGGCTGAGTGGAGCCTCACAGGTGGCTGGTATGCAGTTAAGAATTTGTGAATTGAATGAATGGGTGAAGCAGATGGACGCAGGAACAGAAATCACCCCATTACCTGCCTTCCTGGGCTGCGTTTAGGAAAGCCCAGAGCCTGAGCACCCTGGGTGTGCAAAGCCAGAGGACACTGGGGAGTGTGTAGGGCAGGGTTGGGCTAGCAGTCCTGAGTGGGCTGCAGCACGTGACCACCTGCAGCTGCAGAGCGATGGCGAGCATGCAGCATCATGGGCTCAGCTGGCCCTTCCTCATACACAGGGCCTGGCCATCTTGTGCCCAACTCTGGTAAAACACCATTTTGTTTCTGCCTCACCATTTGCTTTTCCTGTTATTTTGTGAGCTGTTCTAGGTGTGCTTAATTCCTGTTTGTATTTGGAGGGACGTGTGGAGCTTAGGCACAAGGTACCCAGTGCCCAGGAAACCCAACTTATTCCCCATGAGACCTCCCTCCCCCCTTAAATGCTTCTCCTCAGTCTTTCATGCCTTGCCCCAGAAATTCTACCTTGGATCCTAATTGGGTGCATTCCAGCCCTGTTGGTAGTTATTTTGAAAAGTGATGGAGTATGTATGCATGTGCTTTTCCAAGGTATTATTTAGATATTATTATGACTTCCACGACCATACAGAACATTCAGGAAATGTTGTCATATTGGCTTTTCACAGCACCGTGGATGGGTTATATGTTTGGAATTACTCAAATTATCAGCAATTTTAATCAGGTTTTTTTTTTTTTGCACCATTCAGAGAGCAAAATTAGAATTGCCTGTGTTTGCAGTCTACCATGTATTTGAGATAATTAAAAATTAGACCGTGAAACCATAGAGATCTTTATAGTAGCAGCAGGATTTGGAAGTTGCATTTCTCTCTAGGCAAATGAACTGGACTTTTATGACAGTAAATACGAAAGCTAAATCCAGCTGCACATTTTATTAAAACTGCTGCCCTTTCCTGGTCACCTCAGCTTATCTGGCAACCTTCTGGAATAGTCACCCCTGGCCATAATCTTATTAGCAACCGGCAAGAAAATAACTAAAAATAATGGGCTGTTGAAATGATTATTTAAACCTCGAAGAAATGCATCCCGATGACTGTGCGTGGCTGTGAGGTGCCTGCGCTCTCTCCGGTCCTGCCTCCAGTTCGGTTCCACTTCTCGGCTGCTGCTTTAAGACTGCAGAGCGCCCCAGCGGCCAGAGGCAGGGGAGGGGGTCCCCGCTCGCCTCCGCTCCGCTCGCTCCTCGCCCGCCCGCCCGCCCGCCTCCCAGCCAGGGAAGGTTAGCGAGGGATCAATGTGATTCGGGCCGCAGGAGAGGAAAGATGAGCCTGCCCGCCCGCCTGCTGCCTGGCTGCGGAGGCTGACGGCCGACGCACCGGAGGCCGCTTGCTGCGCAGTCGGGGCGCCGGGCGCCCGGGATGAGCTCACGCCCGCGTCTGCGGCTCCGTCCACCTGCCGACCTGCCGGCGGCCCCCTGAGCTGACGGCGCACCTGGGCTGCAGCCCCGCCGGCCCGCTCTGGCCGCAGCGTTGGGCGCGGCGCCCGGGAGCAGGTGTGCAGGAGCGCGGTGCGCGGCGAGCGCAGCCCTCGCGCCGGAGCCCGGCCGCGCCGCGTGCCCGGGCGGCTCGGCAGCAGCGGCGGCGGCGGCGGCGGCGGGCGGGCGGCGGCCCCCGGGCGGGTGTAGAGCGAGCGGAGCCGGGCGGAGCGCGGGGGGCGAGGCCGGCGCGGCGCTCGCGGGAGGCCGGGGAGCAGCAGGGGCATGTGGATACTGGCTCTCTCCTTGTTCCAGAGCTTCGCGAATGGTGAGCCTTTCGGTTTGTGATGAATTTCATTTCTTGTATTGACCGGAGTGTGGGGGGATTGGATGCATGGGTGAAGTCTTTCCCTTTTCCTCCTCCATCTGGGTTGAAATTTGCAGGCTTTTATGTTTTAAAAATCTTATTTATATTTCTTCGGGGAGGAGAGGAGGCAGTGAAGAGAGGACGGGTGAAAAATTGCTCTGTAATCATTTAAAGGCGCTTACCTAGCAAGGTGACAGCTCCGAGCTAACTCCTGTACTAGATAGCTACCTCATTCAGAATAAACCAGGTTTGCTGAGAGGAAGAGAGACGGAAAGATCGCCAGTTTGACACACCACAGACTGCAAGGGACATGACATTCCAAGTGAAGGCAGGTGGAGGGGTCAGTTAAGAGCGTCTGCCTTTAGATTCAAAGCTTTTTGAGCTTTTAAAACATGTGCTTTAATTCTGCTGCAGTTCATCTCCAGCAGCACGAAAAGCCTTTAAGAAAGATCTGTCCTTCTACCACCACCACCCCGCTTCTTGGTACTACAGAATCCCCACAGCCATTTATGTAAAAATATGCACTGTAGGCACTGATAAGCATTACATCATCTGAAATGTTGACAGATTCTTTAAAACACCTGTATACTTGTAGAAATGAAATCAGTGACTATTGCAAATAGCATTCCTTTCCTCATGTCCATCCAATATTATATCTTGAAATGCTTTCTTCCCGGGTATTTGAAAAGCTATTTCTCTTGACTGAGTCAGATCCAATTAGTAAGTGTGACTGCACCTTTGGTTGCCTGTCACCGCGTAAATATGAACTCGCATGTATGAATGGCTTCCTCTCAGCTGGGAATGAGAGGAAATTGTCATCATTTGGCATTGCCTGGGAGTAGCTACAGCTTAAATTCCCATTTCAAATTTCGGAACACAAATCTGCATAAAATGTATGACTTGCTGACAGTTAAAATTAAACCATTAAGCAGAATCCCCTACCCAGGAGGGAGGGAGGGGGAGAGAGAGAAAGGAAGGAAATCTAGCCCTTACGAGAAAATACCAGAAGCCAAGGGGAGGCTGTAAGATTTTCCTGGAAGATGCACAGGGCAGCTCTGAGTGTTAGCTGCATATTCTTTGCCTACCAAGATAGTGCTTAAAGAATCAACACACCGACAGGCCAGAGGAAATGCATAAACTTTGTAAAATTTAAAAAAAAAAAAAAGATGACTAAGGAAAGGTAACACTGCAAGAAGGAAATCCTGAAATTAACATGAAAATGATACTTTGCTCTCTAATATAACCTAAAGCAAAGTGTTCAAAACTTTCATTTTGAGATTTCCTAGCAGGAAAGAATTGCAACAAGTTCTGACATGACACCCATCTTTCCCAGAGGGCACTATACCTCTTCTGCAGCCTCGCGGGAATTTACCTTGGGGGATAGATCTGCTTTAGCTAATGTGTGGTGATGCATCAGGAAAGTCGGCCCTTTATGCTGCTCTGCTAATGTGAACTCAGAGAAAATGTAAAAATGCTCACATACGTGTTCCAGCGCCACAAAGCATTGACGGCCTGTCTCACCTGTCAGGGCGTACATCTCTGGGCTTCTCAGAAGGGCCTGGGTTATGGGATGAAACGTAATTTCCACCCTATTGGGAAGTATGTATTTCAGGATGAGGAAAGAGGTCGTGCTTCTGATTGTCCGTCAATTGGTATCTGTTTTACAGTTTCATAGTTATATATGACAGAAATAGGTCTGGTACAGTCTCTGAAACACAGATGCTAAAATGTGTGACTATTTTTTTTTTTGAATCAGTTTTACTAAAATAATCATGATAGCCATATATAGTGAGAAAATTGTATAAAACCTCAAATAATCTACTCTGTGGAAAATCCGTGCCAAGGCTATGTATGTGCATTTATACTGAGTCCTAGAGCATATTATCTTCTTATACCTTTTTCGGGACCCTTAAAATTGATTGATAACCACCACTACTGCTACTCTAATGAATACAGGTAGATTTCACAATATGAGATATAGACTGTACATGCAAATGAATATTTTTCTTTGCTGTGTTACATGTTCTGATCCCATCTACCAGAAGGATATGGAATCTCATGTAAAAATGGCCCTCTCTTTATATGATGAAGCATTTAAAAAAACAAAAAAAGGCCTGACTGTAGAGCTTTGGCTTCTTTTCATTTGTGGGGGGAACTCGCTGTAAAGAGTTTTCAAGGAGTGATGTTCAGTGCATACTGTGGAAAGGATCATAAAATAGATAGTCATGTCAAAATAAAATAAGAGTCCAGTTTGGAATGATGCCTGTTTATAGGACCATATTTCAAAAATGTGAAATTAAATGGTTCTTACCTATCTGAATGAGACTTGAAGAAAATGGAGAGATTTTTTTTTTCAACCATGTCATATTTTGGTCTACCTTAATTTTGAAAAATTCCTGAATGTGTACGATAAAAAAATCTATGAATTCTAATAGCTACACTGACTATTGCTAGGCCTGAAACATCAAAACGTCTGACATGAGAAAAAATATATAATTGTAAAAGATGGTGCGGTTTGATATTTTGGGGTACTCATAAAATAAGAAGCCCACAATGTATCTGCATTTTAACGGTAGACAACAGCGTTTTTCCTACTGATGTAATGGGATGTACATTTATTTCTTAATGAAAGCATGGTTGCTGGACAGGCTGCAGACAGGATTCAGGGTAAAACACAGAAGTCAGAGAACAGTCCCTTCATGGGCTAAATCCTTGAATGAATTGCCTCACCTGACCAGGTGCAGTCATCATGTCTAAAAGCAGTCAGCTTGTCCTGCAATGTTCTGGAAATACTCTCAGGGAGCTTCAGTTACTGTGCGAGGGAATGGGGGTCCCTCTATGTGCAGATATGTCTCACAGCCTTTCCCTGGGATGGAAACACACTGCAGTGTGTTTTATCACAATTTCTTTGGGCTTGAACTCTGATGAGAATACTCTAGTTCACAATTCTTGTTAAGAGCATAGGTGGGCTTAATGAGCAGATTTATTCTATCTAATACATTTTTGTTAGCATCCTTGATTTCTGTTGTTATGTACACAGAGGTCCCTGACATCATCCTTTCCTGAGCCGTGCAATTCTGGGCTTTGCCGCTTTGCCATTTTCAGGGAGCTTGTGGAGCTTAGAGAGGGCGGGTGTTGGGAGAGAGGAGGGTGCTCGTCAAAAAGAAAGTGGGCCGCGCAGCACCTTTCTGCATCCCCTGTCATCTCCACAGGGAATTACGTACCGCAAACTTATATTTTATTTAAATTTAGGAGCAGACATTTATGAGTGCAAATGCAGCTTCAGGGTTTTAAGGTGATCTTTATTTAATTCATGGAAATATGTGGAAGTAAAAAAAAAATGTTATCAGGTGACTAATTCCAGGGCTTGCTCCCCACTTCTCCCTCTCCTATTTTTATTAAGGAGATTTAAATTCCACCCCAGAATTATAGAGTTCATCAAAATTTTCTAGGTCTCTTAAGCTTGGGTGCCCCTACAAGATGCCCCGTGTAGGAAAACAAAATGCCATGCAGACCTTCATTAAATGCCAGCCGATCCTTCTCCACTCCTTACTCTCTCCTGAATGCCACTTTGGTGTGCCCGCAGTTTGTTGCTGTGCGTCAGTGACTCACTGGGCAGAACACTGAGTTTTCCCCTACAGCACGCTGATAGGGGAAAATAATTGTGACCAAGAAAAAAAAAAAAAGCCAATCTAAATCCCTGATTCCTGGACCTCCATGTAGCTGTCAAAGTGTTTTATCACTGATGTGTCTGGGATGAGATGCAATGAGTATTTCATAAAGAGACTCAATGCAATGGGCATTGAAACTCCATGTAAAGGAGAGAGAAAAAAACCAGGGAAGGTCATTTTATAAAGACCTAAGAACACTGCAGGAGACTGGAAATGTATGTTTGAAAAATAAAACGATGGATTTCTCAGTGGATGCATTTACAAAACGATGGCATCCAAATTTCACAAAATTAGCCGAATCCTACGGCTGAGATTATGAACGCGCCTCGTAAATAATTAACAGGCAGTGGAAATAATACCGTTAGCATTAGGTAGGGCAGAGCAGTCGGCAGCGCTTCCAGAGGCGAGCACTCGCGCGTTCTGCGTCCCCCGGTTGTTTGGCGGGGCGGCCGGAGGCCCCGGGCGTTCGCAGGAGGGCGCTATGTCTGGTTATTTTCTTGGCGCTGCGCTGCCGCGCACGCTGGCTCCCGGGACCAGCTCCATCGGCGGCCTGGGAGATGGTGAGGCGGTGCTATACCTTCACGTCAGTTGTGTCCCTGCCACAGGACACTAGTGGGCGGCAAACCTCACAAGACTGGTGCAGCCAGACTTCACGGGCAGACGAAGTCGCCGCCTCCGAGCAGCGGTGCTCTCTGCGCGGCGCGGCGGCCGGAGGCTCTCCTCCCCGCGGCTTCTTAAGTTCGCCGGGCCCAGCCTCCCGGGTCCCGGAGTTCAGCCCAACAGGAGCCACGAATGCAAAGCCTACGGCCGGCGAGGCAGGGTCCGCCGTCTTTGTTTCCAGTTTTCCCCAGGAGGCCGGTGCTCCCAGCAATCTGTTGCAATCTCGAAGGTGCAGAGAAAGGGAAAGGCGGTGTCCGGGGCTGGAGGGCCCGCGGACCGTGCGTTCGCATCGCACCTTCCCTTCCCACTGGCTGGGGAGCCCGGCCCCGCGGGCGCCACCTCTTGGCGGAGGTGGCTGCTTCGAAGCAGCCCCGCGCCTGATTGGCTGACCTTCCAATGTCATTGCGGGAGGCCCAGCCCGCTTCGCCGCCGCTGCTGGGGATGGGGGTGAGGCTCCGCGCCGCTCCTCTGAGCTCCCCCGTCCATCCCCGCGGCCCGGGACCTCCTCCTGCGCCCCCAGACAAACCGAGCAGCACCTGTTCGCCTGGGCCAGGTGTTAATCCTTCACAGGCCACAGAGCCGGGCACAGAAATTCTCCTTTTAAATTCTCATCTTCTCCTGCCCCTCCCCCCCATATTTATTACTTTTTTTTCTTTCATGTTTTGAAAATACGAAAACACTCAAAGTTGCGTTTCCCTTGTTGAATTTATGGGTTAAGATGAGGCAGGGGGAACGGAAGGTTCCAGCAGCCCGACTTGTACACACTGTGCAGTTCTGAATTCCTCGGCCGGTGGCACACCGTCCACCCAGGCGGCAGGAGGGCAGGCGCGCGGATAACCAGTTTTGGGTACAGAGGTTAGACAGCTTCTGATCGGGATATTCGGAAAGACTGGATTCAGAGACCTGCTCGCCGCAGATTAGATTCCTGCATGATCTGCTTCCCTAAAACCTTGGCCACTTCCTTGACAGTGTCTAGAGTAATCTGTAACTCTGTTTATTTGGTGCCTGTTTGGCAGGTGACTGCCTCCCTTACTGGATGGCAAGGTCGGAAGGTGAGGCTCCTGCCATGCCGGGGTGTGTCCTTCGCACAGAGCAAACTGCGGGCCGGGCAGGTGGAAACATGTTCACTGACTGACAGAAAGAAGGGACAGGATGATGGGCAGAGCCTTCCTCCCCTCCTTCGCCCCTTCCTCTCTCCCATCTGCCTCTGTCTTATCCTTCCTTGCCGGGTTAGCTTCTCGTCTGCCCCGTCTCTGATTCTACTGTATAAACCATTGCGAGAAATGCACGTAAGCAGCAGTGTGCATTCCTTGGCCGCTGCCGTCTAGTCTGATGCACTGACTCCATGGCTGTGGAAATGCTCATTTTCTAGAAATGCTTCTGGGGGCATTTTCTTCTCTTTCCCAAAATGGATTCACATTTGGAATATGTGATGGGACTTCACCACAGTTACGTAACAATGCTATAATTGCTTTAGGTGTTCTTTGTGACTTGGATTGGGTCAAATGTCACAGGAAATAAGTTAATAAGTGCATTGGACCCCTTGTTCTCAAGCGTACGCTGCTAACTGGCACGATTTGAAAATACTATACAAGGTGTAACACCCTGTCGTGTTCTGAAAGCCAGTCAGAAACATACCAACACATAAGTTTCCCTAGGGCTTCCTGGGAATTCGTTTCTTCATCAAAGAGCCTCCAAGGATATCAAAACAAAGCTCAGTTCCTTAGGGCTTAATCATCTTTAAAAAAAATCACATTACTATTTTCTTAAGCATTCTGTTGATTTATGGTGTCTGTCTCATCATTATCTTTTTTTTCTTATTTTCCAGCAGAACCAATTGTAAAAGTTGGTTCCTTCATCAAAGTGACATGAAAGGAATATGTTTTACCATTAAAATTGTGATTTGTATCAAATACGAGAATCAAATTAGGTGTCTTGGAGCTTACAGTATTTATCATCGTTTGATTTTTGGAGATCTGTCTTTATTCTATATTGTCAATACTTACTATTTTAAAAAAATCATTCACTTGGGTTAATTTTTGGTCTTTAAGCTCCCTGGGTTATGGAAATACATATCACGGTGGAACAGAGAGGGATGAATGGAGCTGACCAGATAGACGATGAGATAAGAAGGAGGAAAGAGGCTACTACACAGAGAGACAGAATGACAGGGATTAATGAACCTCGCCTGCATCCCTATTTAAGTTATTTTTACGCAGAAGACAGTGAGTGAGATTTAAGAGTGAGCAAGCAGTCCTATTTATAGAAAGCCATTTTTAAATGCAGCGGCTGGGAAAGCGAAAAAATTGAAAACGTGAGATCACCTCCATACGAAATGCTGGCTTCCCCTACCTCCCCAGGACCATGGAGTTTTTTTTGTTTTTTTGTTTTTTTGTTTTTTTTTTTGGAGGAGAATAAAAGCATAACAGCCCTTGAGGAAATATTGAGAAATCGCTTCGAACTCTGCAGAATATTCTTGAAATGCTCTCAGGGCTTAAGTCCATGTCAGACTTGGGGAGGTGAGGGTGCGGAGCCAGTATCTGTATTATTTGGAAACTGGGCTTCGGTAGGTCTGAACAGAGGAATGAAGTGAAGGGAGCATGTTGAACTTGCAGGGCTGCCACAGATATTTACTTGGCAATAAGCATTGTCCTTCCTGAAGATATTCAACAGCACAGAGTGGGAGGGTGACTCTGCATGCATGTTTAGAGTACAGCAGTTACTAAGTGTTCACATTTAGGATCTTGTGATTATTATGGGTTCCTCTATAATTAAATTTTGGAGATTTAAAAAATTGTGGCATATGCTCTTCTAATTGGCCAGTCCAGTTGGGATAGGCAGTGTCCCTACAGGCTGCTTGATTGACGTAAATGTTCCTGGACAAAGAAAAATGAACACACTTGCTCTTGGGAATGAAATAGTCTTCTTTCCTAGGACTGCATTTACTCAGTGTAACATTTTGGTTTTACTGGCCCCAAGTGCACCTTATTTTCTGTTAAGGGTAGAATCCTGGAATTTGTATGGAAATGCTGCTGGTGTACAGGCTGCACATCTGAACAAAAGCCAGACCGACCCCAAAGTATGATGCTGTGAAAAGCATTTTCCTTTTATCTTGTGAACAACCATCTATGCAATGGGTTGTTTTGTAGCCAGTCTCCTTAGACCGTGGAACAGGCAGGTTTGATGAGGTGGTGGAAGGAGATTTGAACTAATGTATTGCAGATTTTGATTCGTATGAGCCTTGCCTCTTTTAGTATGAAAATGATGAACCAGGAAGCAGTTTTAAGCTTGGCTTTACACAAAACTTAAGCCATTCTTCTTCTTGTCCACTGTGCATAAATACTGAATACAGTGAAGTCAGTTTATAGTTCTTTCTAGATACCTGAATCTCAAATTATTGGATGCTTGTGCAAAACCACAGTGGTAATAACACTCCCAGTGAAGAGACTCTGATGACCTCAGGGTCCCCAGGGGCCTTCGGTATCCTCATGGGACTGAGTGATGGCTATGTTAAGTTGGGGTTAGAACCAGCACGAAGGTCCATTGGATGCTGACTGAGGTGGCCTGTGTCACACCCTGCGGAGCCATGTCATTTGAAATGGCTGATGGCAGTGGACACTCTTACCATTGATTCCTTTTCCTAATATTGAATAAAGCATTGATTTTTCTCACGAGACCTGCTTTTTCACTCATCGCATGGACTTCAGGACAATGGGAGAATTTTTACAATTATATTGTTACGGAAAGGCAAAGCATGAAGATAATTAGAACCACTGCAGTTTGCTGTGTTTTTAAATTTTACTCTTTTTTTTTTTCCTTTATGTAAAGACCTGAGCTCTACTGTGGAAGTTTTTGAGTAAACATACTTTCTCATCAGAGAAACTTGAGATTCATTTCTTCTCTCCACAGTCGCCCCACTGTGGCATAATTTGATCTTGAGTTCCCATAAGACACCGAAAACCCCAAGTCCCAGTCTGCTTAATTACAGTGTTTATTTCTTAATATTGGCTGTAGAGCCTTCTTAATAACCGATTTGTAGCTGCCAGCGTAGAAATAACAGTGCTCTGTAATATCACGTGTGAGACTTCAGGGATGAGCTGAAGACCTCAACAACCACAACGTACTTTACTAGTCAAACGAGCACCTCCACGCTGTAGAGAGGGTGCAGTGGTGATTTTTATCACCCCTCCTGGAACTTATCATGGCCGGTTCCTGCAAAGGGTAGCCATTTGTCTGTTTCATCGTCCAGTGAAAGGAAATGTGTGAAACGTATGAAAGGCCCTCTAAGGTACAGAATTCTTCTTTCATAAATTATTCAGGCTGGTAAAGCCAAGGTTAGCAGGGGTCTGTCTGGTGCCTTGACATGGTAGCAGAAAGTGAATAGGATGGTTAATTACCAGACGTGTACATACATATTACGACTCACCAAAATCAATAGCTATTAAATCTTTGGTGGCTACTGTTTTACTATAGGCTTGATGGACATTTACATGTAGCAACGTGGGTAGAAGCATTTTGACCTAGATGTGATCTTGGTATTTGTTTTGGGTAATTGCTTTGATCAGTGGTCAGTTCATCTATGTCTTAGGAGATCTCCTATCACCAGCCACAACCCGCCCTGATTTGTAGTCGCAAGAGACCCCTTGGTCTTCCCCCACCCGCATGGCGCCATAGCCCCATAGCCCCATCACCCCATCGCTGGGGATGGGAAGGTGAGGATACACTGTAGGCCTCTGTGGTATCAGATGCTTGGAAGCCATGGAAGTTAAGGTTTATGGGAAGACCAAGCGTGGGGAGGGAGGAAGGAGCCACCCCACGTCAGGACAGCAGGAGTGGGAGGGGGAGGAAGGAGGGTGCATGCTGACTGGAGGCCGGTCTGTCGATGCCTTGAACCGTGTTCCATTTTACCGTGCCTCGGTCGGCACCTTCCAGTTAAGGATCAGGGCCACTGGTTCTTAAAGCCCAGGTGGGCCGGGTCAGGGAGGAAGAAGCTGGGCATTTCCTGGAAGGCTTTTCCCCTATGAGCCTCTCACAGGAGACTGGATGCTGGCATCGTATTGGGAATGGGCTGTAGCTTGCAGAGCTCCTGAGGTCTAATTCTGACATGTGCCTTTGCCATCTTTTCCCTCCCCCATGGCTCCTTCAGCTTGACCGTGCGTACGGCTCGTGTGATCTTTTATATTGTTCGTTTTATAGTTGCCCAGCTCTGACCACCAGAGGGTCTGGTTCTGCAGCTCTGGGGTATGCATGGCCGAAGTATCTGTATTATTATTCTGATCCAGGTGGCATAGTCCAGCTCTGGATGGAACAAACTTGGAAAGAGGCTGCCCAGCCCCTGGCTGAGTTGAGGTAGAGGGGTCAGACAGTAGCTAGAACGTCGACCCCATAAAGCTTCATGTAGCCCCCAATGCGCTGTTGGGGAGCTCTATACTGAGTAGTGGTTTATTGAGAGGGTGTGTGTATATATATATATATATATATATATATATATATATATATATGCAGGGCTAGGGCTTCATTGAGTGCCACAAGGATTTGGGCAGATTTGGGGAACGTTGGTGGCAGAGGGGCTGGTAACAGGGAAGACCCTGAGTAGAGCAGGGTGCGATCCCAACCAGGGACTTCCAATTTGGACGCTAGTACGTTGAGAATCATCTGTATATATATCTGTACAAATATCTATGCTTATTTGTATCCAAATGTATATAGGTGTGTGTATATACACATATGTAATTTTTTCTTATTGTTTTAGCATATTTGATACCCAGGTTCATTGCTAGCACGTGCTTTGCTGTTGGACTTCGGTCCTATTGTGTTTTCTCAAATCGACCCCTTCTTTGCTAGCAGCTGGAGTCCTGGCAGAGAAGCCCTCTGAACCTTAATGTAACCACACTCCTCCCAGGCAGAGATCAATAGTGGGAAACTGTTTGGGTTATTATATTGGAAAAGCATAAGAGAGGCACTAGGGCAGAACAGACAGGGCAGGAATACAGGTCTGTTTGCACCTTGAGGTTTTGCCTGGATGCCAACCTGGGAACGTTACACATGTCTTCTTTCCAATATCAGTGCACAAGTTCCTTCCAAAGCCAGGTATAAGGGGCTTGGGGATTATTTGCTCTTTTGGGTTTACTTGGCCTCTGCACTTTTCTTTTAGGTAAATGACCCCAGGTGGACTGTATTTACATCATACGAAGTATTGTCGTTAATGCTAGGTTGTCATAAACAGAGAAAATGGCATATAAGGACATATATGCATTTTAGGCCTTGTAATATGTATGATAAAATTGAGGACAGTTATGAGTGGCGGAATAATCTTTTCAAAATACCACGTCCTTGATTTTTTGAACTAAAATAGACGTGAACGTGTGCTGGAGAGAGGCCTAAATTCAGAACCTTAAAAATAACTTTTTGTGTCCTGAGATCCTATTTTAGATCATATTAAAAATAACTTTCCCTCCTGGGCATTTGAAACAAGTTGGATGTTATAATCCTTGGGCGATTTTATTGTGATTCACTATAGAAATTATTCTTTCAGAGCGGCTGTTTTGATTTTTAGCTTTAGAAGAAAAATGGTACGAAAGACATTGTGGGCTGACGAAATGTAATTTCTGCTTGCTCATAAGTCCTTGAATTGGGGTAGACGCTATTTCTGTGCAGCAAAGAGCTCCTGCCCCTCTGTTCCTTTAGAAAGCGGGGAGGGCTTTGTGTTCAGAAGTCATAAGCTCTGCCAGAGGGGCTTTGCAGAAGAAGATATTCGTTTAAAATAGCTCACAATTCCTCTCTGATTTGGAGTATTCACGGCCTCTGCCACTTGGACAGACCGCTCTCTCTTAAATTTTGTAGCAGACGAGGGCAGCCTTTTTCCATATGTCCTCCATGGATAGGTCATAAGTATTTCCACCAGCAAGCTTAATAACCTTTGAGAGATCTGTGAGTAGGTGGTTAAATACTTTCCTTAGAAAAATAGAAATGAGGGACTGTGGGACTGAGATTTATTATTAGAACAAATCACCTTAACCCCTAGAAAATATTTATTGCATACTTTAGTAAGTGTTGAGTACTTCTCCCTTAGGTTTCCACCTCTCCGTAAGAATGAATGTTATTAGGTACCGTCCGACTAATGGCCAAGGCTGTTTAAGGCAATGCGATGAATCTATTGGTAGTGGAGATGCATTTGTGAGAAACGGAGGGGATTTCTGTATTTATTCACTTGTCATCATTTACACCTTCCTCTCTCCCTCCTTAGGAACTGGGAGCAAATATCAGGGCTTCCACGCCTACAATGAGAGTGTAGGAAGAAAGTGATATTTCCCTGGGGTCTGGAGGCCTTCTATGCCTCTATTAATTTCCTAAGTCACAGGTGGTTTGCCCTGATGTGGGCAGGTGGAGGGACACTGCTGTGATTCCCCAGCTGCTCAGGACACACTGAAGTCTGGAAGCAAGGGATGGTGTTCTTTCTGCCTGTGGGTATCCCCCTCAGGGGTTGCCTGTTGGAAGTCAGCTGTGTCTTTCTAGAAATCTCTGAATGGGGAGAGGCTGGTATTTATAATTATTTTTTCCAAATTGCACAAGCATAGGTGTTATGGGTTATTATAAAGCTCTAAACAAAGACATCAGATATAAAGTAAACTCCATGGAATTCCATGGAATTATTATTAGAGGCTCATTATTTTTGGCAGATGGGAGTAAAAGACTCCTTCCCTCCTCTTATGATCTGATCATTTTTAGTGCTCCTGACAAACTGTGTTCTTCAGTTAAAACAGGATTCTAACCAGGGCAGCTCCACTCCCTCGGGGATATTGGGCAATATCTGGAAACATTTTGTTATCACAGTTCTGGGGCGAAGGGGATGCCCCCGGCATCACTAGTGGGTGGAGCCCCGGAATGCTACCCAGCATCCTGCAACGCACAGGACAGCCCCCCGACGACAAATAAGTATCTGGTCCAAAATGTCCATAGTGCTGAGGTTGAGAAACACAAAGTTACGTAGTTTAGAGCCACGCTGCTGCAAAATGTAAGATTGGTTTTGTGCTTTTCTGTGGATGCTGGAGAGAAAGCAAAGATGTTTCTTCCGAATCTCAGTTGTAACTCCTTTGGCTGCAAAAACCATAGCTGGTGATGCTTGTTTAAGCTTTATTTACTATTTTTTTCCATGAACAAAAAGAAACAAATCCCCAGTCTGTGTGTCTTCCTTTTCATCAGTCGCTAAGAACACAGATACCAAGGTGTTCCTGGGTTCCTCCAGCCATTTTCCCCTCAAGTGATTATGGTAATTAGTGTTTGATCAGATGGTTAAATTATACTTCGATGAACCCTGCGTGCTAACCGCTCGGAATGCATTTTCTTTCGCCTGGTTACTTTGTGCCCGAGTGCCCTACGCTGCAGGCCGACAGAGGCCTGCTCATCCTGAAGATGCTGATTTCTGTTTTCAAGGCAGTGCAAATCCTCTTTGTTGCCTGGCAAAGGGAGAGGGGGTATTGTGTCACTTGCTTTCCCAGGCAAAGGCTGGACGGCAGAGGCCCCTGGGAAATGGAAACCCTGGTTAGAAAGCACCGTTATTTGAAGGTATTAGATGCAGAGAAACTCGGAGGAGGAAGCTGTGTGACTGCAAAGGGCGCCAGCCTTTTTCTCGGGGAGACTTTCCTGTTTGCATTTCTCTCTCGTTTCCACGTGTCCTGTGAACACAAGCCTCTTGTGTCTGTGGTAGTCCTGGAGGGGTGTCTCTGCGTTTATTTCAAGTGTGTACGTCCTTAAAAAAGGAGACCGCCATTTTGTTTTTGTTTGCCTTGTGTTTTAACACCATGGCTTAGGGTGATTCTGTTCATCCCTG
Organism: Delphinus delphis; assembly: GCF_949987515.2. NCBI lineage: Eukaryota > Metazoa > Chordata > Mammalia > Artiodactyla > Delphinidae > Delphinus > Delphinus delphis. The sequence goes on from NC_082686.1 coordinate 4,718,198, forward strand.
AGTTCACGTAGTGAGATTGTTTTTCCAAGAGGAGCACTTTAGTTTGGGTGACTCTGAGGTTTGTTGAGTTAAATGCTTATGAAATGCTCTCTGATATAAGAAAATTTCGAATGTGTGGGGAAGAACGTGAGTGAAAAATATGGATGGCAGTGTTGTTATTAATGGATTTCTACTCTACGGTAAAAGGTTGCCACGGCTCATTTTTGTGGTTCAGTGAGCTTAGCAATGATTGGATTTTTCTTTATACCCTTCGCTTTTTTTGCCCTTTACATTCATATAATGGGATAGTCTGGTTACCAGAAATGTATTTAGACTGTGTATAGTTGTTTTTTTCCTATCAGAATGTGCATGTGTTTTGATATCGTTGGACCTTATGGCATCTTTCACTTAAGAACGGGCCAGCAGATGATACTATATATCACCAGTCCCCCATACCTCCCCCTAAGAACTGCTGGGCCATAAGAATTAATTAACATAGGGAGTAAATACCTGCTTAAATGTTCACATCCCCCTGCTCCAGAAACTGTGCAGTGTCATTTGAGAGAGTAGAATCTCTTGGTCTTCTTCGAAGAAAGAAGTTCTGCTTGTAATTCTTCCCATAAAAAAAGGATTAGAGGGGCTTCCCTGGTGGTGCAGTGGTTGAGAGTCCGCCTGGCGATGCAGGGCGTGCGGGTTCATGCCCCCGTCCGGGAAGATCCCACATGCCGCGGAGCGGCTGGGCCCGTGAGCCATGGCCGCTGAGCCTGCGCGTCCGGAGCCTGTGCTCCGCAACGGGAGAGGCCACGACAGTGAGAGGCCCGCGTACCGCAAAAAAAAAAAAAAGAAAAAAAAAGGGTTAGAGTAAAAGGAAATGTACACATATTGAGCATCTAGAGTGTGCAGGCACTTGGCTTATTATGTTATATGCAGCAGTTATGTTTATTAGTAATAATAGTGACGATCTGTCAATAATAATAGCTGACGTTATTTATTGCTAGATACGAGGTACTGCTTTAAGTGTCCACGGTAGGTATTTCCTATAATGCTTGAAGCTTTGTGGGAAGGTAGGTATTGTTATCACCATCGTAAACAAGGTGAGATTAAGTGAATGCTATGGACCCAACAGCTGTTAAAGGGCAGAATGAGGCCTAAGTCCATGTCTGTTTACAAACCCACACCGATATATGGCCTGCATTCATTCTCAAACAGTTGAATGAATAAGTAGTTTTAATCTCAGTTTTTTTTTTGCGCTACGCGGGCCTCTCACTGTTGTGGCCTCTCCCATTGCGGAGCACAGGCTCCGGACGCGCAGGCTCAGCGGCCATGGCTCACGGGCCCAGCCGCTCCGCGGCACGCGGGATCCTCCTGGACCGGGGCACGAACCCGCGTCCCCTGCATCGGCAGGCGGACCCTCAACCACTGCGCCACCAGGGAAGCCCTCATCTCAGTTTTACAGAATTTGAGACCAGGGTTTGGAGATGCGGATCATCAGCCTGAGGTCAATGGGACCCGTGGCTCAATCGCGGCATTTTGAGCCCATGTGGTCTCAAGTCACAGGTTTGCTTACTCCACATCAGTAGCGTCCCCAAATCTTCCAAACAAAGGCACGTTGATTCACTTGACTTTTTTAAACTTTGAAAATAATGACATTAAATTTGCTTTAAAGTTGAGCAATAAAGAGTTGTTCTGAGAAAGCAGCATGTCAGCTTTTAAGAATCAGTGTGTAAACTGGGAAAACTCATTTACTTTTCCTTGTCGACCCCCATTCACTTATTTGAGCTAAGTAAGTAGGAGACAGGTTAATTAACTTTTATCCACTTCAGTGGTGGAACTATTTCCTGGTATTATGTTCTATTGTTGGTGTGTTTAAGAGTGAAATTGGAGGAGGATAACATTTATATTACATTCATATTACATGGTGGGGTCTTCCCCAACCCCCAAGTTTAAATCGTGTGTCTGTCTTTAAGTACATTACATTTCTTTTTTGTTTTTTGAATTTTAGTTTATTTTATTTTTATACAGCAGGTTCTTATTACTTATCTATTTTATACATATTAGTGTATATATGTCAATCCCAATCTCCCAGTTCATCCCACCACCACCCCACCACCCCCGCTTTTCCCCTTTGGTGTCCATATGTTTGTTCTCTACATCTGTGTCTCTATTTCTGCCTTGCAAACCGGTTCATCTGTACCATTTTTCTAGATTCCACATATATGCGTTAATATACAATATTTGTTTTGCTCTTTCTGACTTACTTCACTCTGTATGACAGTCACCAGGTCCATCCACATCTCTACAAATGACCCAATTTCGTTCCTTTTTATGGCTGAGTAATATTCCATTGTATATATGAACCACATCTTCTTTATCCATTCGTCTGTCGATGGGCATTTAGGTTGCTTCCATGACCTGGCTGTTGTAAATAGTGCTGTAATGAACATTTGGGTGCATGTGTCTTTTTTTTTTTTTTTTTTTTGCGGTACGCGGGCCTCTCACTGCTGTGGCCTCTCCCGTTGTAGAGCACAGGCTCCAGACGCGCAGGCTTAGCAGCCATGGCTCACGGGCCGAGCCGCTCCGCGGCCTGTGGGATCTTCCTGGACCGGGGCACGAATCCATGTCCCCTGCATCGGCAGGCGGACTCTCAACCACTGCACCACCAGGGAAGCCCCACATGTGTCTTTTTGAATTATGGTTTTCTCTGGGTATATGCCCAGTAGTGGGATTGCTGGATCATATGGTAGTTCTATTTTTAGTGTTTTAAGGAACCTCCATACTGTTCTCCATAGTGGCTGTATCAATTTACATTCCCACCAACAGGCAAGAGGGTTCCCTGCATTATATTTCATTTATCCTCAACTGAACACGATTTTCTCAATGCCAAAATATAGAATAAAAAATGTTGTTGCAATTGGGAATTGGAGACTGAAATTAGATGCGAGTTTCGCATCGGTTGAGGCTCTTATGAAAAAGACACAAATCAGTTTTGTGCCTACACATCTGAATCTTGTCATCGCAGCTGAATTATTTTACCGAAGTATCCACGGGACGCATATCTTAAAGAGTTTAGAAAATAATACTTAGACAGTCTTACTTCTTGAGCTTGAATGGAAGTTCTTATGATAAGAGTAATACCTATGTGTGCATGCATGTGTGTGTGTGCACATATGTACCATGTGGTGGTAACATTCTTATTGTTCTCTGACATTTAGGTAATATGCACACATGACATATTTGTCTTCTGTGGAGTGTAGGAAATTCCACTGTCCAGGTGTGATGAACCAGCTCTGTGAGCCCTCAGAGCTGGGATGGCCTAGGCTTCCCTTAGGTGGTGGTTGCGAGGTCATGGAGTTCTGTTTATTGTCTGGGTGACCTCCTTGCACTAAACACACTGCCTGGGGTTCATTAGTGTGAGGTTCTAGCCGAGTCATGGCCTGGATCCCCCATTAGACCCCTATTTTGGAATTTTCCTGCAATCCTGTCCAATTAGCCATGTCTTGAACCTTGGAATGTGGTCCCAAGGAGGGCCTGACTGAAGAGAGATTAAAAGATGTTTGGCATCTTCTCTACTGGCTAAGTAAGTAACCTGAAGTTTATGGCTACGAAGATGCCTACAGGGTCACTTTTTTATGGAGCGCTGAATGCATGTGACTATAATAACTGGTAATACTAATTGAGGTCTTAATATGTGCCAGGAACTGGGCTAAGTGCTTTATTGTATCATCTCATTTAATCCTCAAACGAGTCTTCGAGATACTTGTTCATATTATCCTCATTTTACACTTGGGGGATATCAAGTCTTGCAGCGGTAAGGTAACTCTTCTAAAGTCGTGGATCCAGCTAGCACTGAAGGCAGGCTTTGACCCTGGGCCATCTAGTTCCAGAACTTGGCTACCATGCAGTCCTCATCCACTGACAAGCTCCTGAGCACACACACTATTTTTTTTTAGCTAATTTATTAACTTATTTACTTATGTCTGAGTTGGGTCTTTGTTGCTACGCGTGGGCTTTCTCTAGCTGTGGCGAGAGGGGCTACTCTTCGTTGTGGTGCATGGGCTTCTCATGGCGGTGGCTTCTCTTGTTGTGGAGCACAGGCTCTAGGCACACAGGCTTCAGTAGTTGTGGCATGCGGGCTCAGTAGTTGTGGCTCGCGGGCTCTAGAGTGCAGGCTCAGTAGTTGTGGCGCACAGGGTTAGTTGCTCTGCGGCATGTGGGATCTTCCCGGACCAGGGCTCGAACCCGTGTCGCCTGGCATTGGCAGGCGGATTCTTAACCACTCTGCCAACAGGGAAGCCCGCTCTTTTAAGTGGCAGTAGTTGTCTGGGGAGCTGGAAATATGAGTTATGCCAGAAAGTGGGAATGGGCCAGAGAGCAAACAGTGCTTTGGTCAGGGATTTTGAAGGAAGATGCTGGAAGAATGTGGCGGTGCAAGTACAGTTTTGGAAGTGTCAGGGTCGGTTTGTTTTAATCACCATATTTCTAGAATCTCGTTCCTGAGACCGGACACTCAGCCACCAAAACGTCACCAAGCACCTGCCGCCCGCCCCATGTTGCGAAGCACTGCTTACCTTCTCTTCCCAAGGTGCAGCGTGTGTCCTGTGTCCTGTGTCTACTTCCATGCTGTCTGGACTAAAAATTAAACCTTCCAAATTCCAGTGGACAACGCAAGGTGGCTACACTCTGTAGTGATCTCGGAACCTGTCTGTGCCTCAGCGGACGGCTGGCATTGCTGTGTGTCTTCGCTCCAGCAAGCTTCCGCTCTGACCCATTTCACACAGGTGCGCGTGTCTGCCCCAGATTCCCCTTGTGTCAGCGACTTTAGATTTTAGGAGCCACCTGATGCAACCCAAGCCAGCCTATATGCTGCCTCATCAGAGCAGGGGAGCTGGACTGCAGAAACTACACACTGCCCTTCTGATTGGTCTCATTTTATGTTGTGACCACAGACCCCAAGTGAGCCCTTAGCTCTGCCCTCAATCCCACTTGACTGCCCTGTTGCTTCCTGTTCCTGTGGGAAGAGGATTTCACACCTTCTCCTTCCTCCCAAAACCTCCAACTCCCCTTCCCTTTCCAGACTCTTAGTCAATGACCTCATTTCTCTTAGCAAGATATCAGAAGACTCAAGTAAACTACTGGAATATCTCTTTCCCTCCCCCCACACTCAGTTTATCAGCCTGCTTATGTCTATACCTGTTTTGATGACTCCCTTTTTACCCCACTGGTGAGGGACGGATTCAGTTATGGGGGTGACTGAACACCAGCTCCTGGACAGGTGAGACTGATAGCAGTATTTTAGTCATGTATACTTACAGCCCAGGTGAAGAGGACACACGGGGGTTGCATTTGGGAACAGAGTGAATAACCAGGGGCTGGGGGAGGAGCTTTGTATTATCACTAGGGTGAGGTGCCCCCTGGTTCCTGCCGGAGGATGACATTGGCTTGTTTGAATAGTTCCACAGGCTAGCAGGAAACTAATGCCTGATACTTAGGAAAAAGCAGACACTGTGCCTGGTCCCGTGATAAGGAGGGTCATTTAGAGGGGACTTCTGTGGGAGCAGAGGGAGAGAGGGGAGCTAGCAGATAAGCCATTTGAGGCCCTTCCAATTTTGCCAGATGTCGAGACAACACTTAACATTGAACCTTGATTTCAGGTGCTACACCACAATCCCTGTATGCACTGCCTTCCCTCCCCTGGCAGTGGAAGTACCGGCCTGTCTGCGTAGAAGGCGGAGACCTCCAACCATGTCCAGGATCCCATCATGTCCCAGCCATGTGAGGACTTTGCCTTCACATTTATGATCTCATCCTCAATATCTCCCGGTTTTCCTCTCTTCTGGGTAACACACCAGCAGCAGACGATCTCTCCCGTAAACGTACTGACATACAAGAAACCCCACTCTTGTCACCATTTCCTTCACCTCCGTCACTCTCTTACACTCTTCGTAGCAAAATCACTGGAAAGAGCTGCATAAACTACTGTTTCTCAAGTTAGCTGAGGTGCGGGATTCGTTTTTGTTTCCAGTCAGCTGCAGGTGGATGTGAAGTCCTGCCGGACACGCCGAGTGTTGTACCCCACTCACCGAGAACAGAGGGTGCAGATCGTGCACTTGAGAGTTGCAGCAACACGTCAGTTTCTGTACTTGTCTGATTGCAGACAGGAAACAAGCAGCTGGTCTGGGCACAGTTGGGCTAGGGCTGTCGGAGTCCACGTTACGCCTTCACCTCTCTGTCTCTCTTAGATACTCTCCGATGAGCCTCCTCTTCACGACTCCATTGAATCTGCTTCTGACAATGTCACCTGTGACCTCTGTATTTCTAATCTTCATCTTCTTTGACCTTTCAGCAGCTTTTGACATTGCAGATCACTCTTTCCTTGAAACACCTTTGCTTGGATCCTGGATATCGCGCTTTTTAGGTTTCCCTTCTGCCGTGCTGGTTTCTGCTTCTTGTTGTCTTTGCTATCTTCTCCTCTCTAGTCAAATGATAAATGATGCAGTACCCCAGGCTGTGCCTTAGCCCTCTTCTCTCCCCTTCTCTCCCCATCTCTCCCCTCCCCTTGCTTTCCCAACTGCACTTCTTCTCTATATGACTTACTTTAGGCTGAGGCGTTAAATATCATGTGTATGCTGATGACATCTACATTCACATCTTCATCCAGGACTTCCCCAGAGCTCACACTCAGGCCCTCAAGTCCAGCAGCATATTCAGCATCTCCCTTTGGAGATCTTTCAGGCCTCTCAGACCCTAGCCTGTCTGAAACAGAATTCCTGGGTCCTTCTCCCCATACCTGCTCCTGTCTCAGGATTTTGCCCTCCAAGTTGAGCATCGCGAGAGATCTTCTGCTCAAGATGAAAACTTTGGGGTCATCTTTGATTACGCTCTTTCCTTCACATCTCATATCCAACCCTCCAGCATGTTCTATCGACTCTGCCCTCAGAATAGGACTGTTTCATCCACCTCCACTTCAATTCAAGCCAGTCTCCTCGCTGGCCTCGAGTGGTCTCTGCAACAGCCTGCCAGCTGGTCTGTCTGCTTCCACCTTCCACTCGTGCTCTCAGCAGTTGGAGGTCCACCCAGTAGCCAGAGAGACCTGTTTACATTATAAATCAGGTCATGCCACTCCTCTGCTCAAAGCCTGTGTGGGTGTCCCATCTTCCCTAAAATAAACCCAGCATTACTATACCTAAAAGGCCCTCTGAGGGCTTCCCTGGTGGTGCAGTGGTTGAGAGTCCGCCTGCCGATGCAGGGGACACAGGTTCGTGCCCCGGTCCGGGAAGATCCCACATGCCGCGGAGCGGCTGGGCCCGTGAGCCATGGCCGCTGAGCCTGCGCGTCCGGAGCCTGTGCCGCAACAGGAGAGGCCACAACAGTGAGAGGCCCATGTACCGCAAAAAAAAAAAATAATAATAATAATAAATAAATAAATAAATAAAAGGCCCTCTGAGATCTGAGTCTGGCTGGCCACGTCATACTCCCCCCACTTCAGCCACACTGGCCTTCTGCATGTTTCTCCAGCATTCTGACCTTGTCCTCTATCAACAACTTTCACTCACTACTTTTTCTTCCTGGAATGCTCTACCCTAGACCTTTCTATGCTCTGTTTTCTCCCTTCATTCAGTCCTCTGCCCAAATATCACTTCCTAAGAGAGGCCTCCCACTTGATCTAAAATAAAGTGGCCTCCTGGATAATTCTGTTTCTCCTTGCTGTGCCGTGTGTTTGTTCATAGTAGCAATGAGTATTGGAATAATATAGTGATTTGTTGGTTCATCACCTTGACTGTCGTGCTCACCTCTGCATTGTGGGCACCTAGAAGAGTTACTAAAGACTTCAGATGCCCAATAAGTATTTACTGAATAAATGATTAAGTAATGAGTGTTTAGAGGGGTATGACTCTTATGGGCCTGAAGTCATTGCTCTTTCTTTGATTCAATTTCTTTTTTCCCCCCGATGGAGTGACAGTCCCTCCCTGTATGCCAGGTTTACTTCATGTGGAAGATCTGGACGCTCCTATTTATTGAAAGGTCAGCGAGCCTATGCCCTAGAATTTTCAAGTGTGATCCATTCCTAGAGGCATAACAGTGAAAATATCTTGATTTAAAAAAATCTTCATCAAATAGCTATGTAATGATAGAAATAAGACAAGTATTTTGCGAAATACAAAAATATTTGGTTCAGCAATTTTCTAACAGATGTTTACTGAGGACCTATTATGTGCACTAAACTGTAAGCTCCCAGAAATCAGAGATTTTGTATCGTCCACCACAGTATGTCCAGATCCTAGAACAGGGCTTGGCATGTAGGTTGCTCCATAAACATTTGTTGAATGATAGAAAATCATTATACTGAGGACTGTACAAAAAATAAGGCCATTTCCTGTTGTATAGGTCATGGCAAAGTCCCAAGGAAGATAGGACAAGTTTACAACTATAAAAAGGCTGGACATGGTAATGATTGCCATGCTGGACATACAGAGAAAGTTCTGTAGCGTTTATGGAAGCAGATACAACTTCTGATTGTTTATGAAGGCCTTCAAGGAGAAGGAGGTTTCAAAACTGGACTTTTAAGGGTGTGTGTGTGTTTGATTGGACAAGGTGGGCAGCAGACAGATCACCCAGAGTCAAGGTGAGTAGTAGAGAGGTTCCTGGATGGGGGTGGGGCACATGTAGTGGCTCCGTTAAGTTTCTGTGCACATCATAGTGGAAGATACGTCTGAAAACGGGTCAGGGGGCGGGGTATGGATGCATTTGAATTCACATTCAAATTCAAATACATTTAATGTACGAGTTATGTGTTAAAACTATGATCTCAATGTCGTGTGAGCAGCCCATGCAGTATTTTGGCTCTGGTGCACAGGAAAGTTTGCAGAGTAGAGAGACTCAGTGGACGTGTAACCAAAGGCTCTTCCAGTGGTGCAGGAAGGAAGCATTCGGCCACCAGGATGGTGGTGGATGATGGGGTACCAATGGGGGGGATGGGGTAAGAGGGAGATGGGTGGGGACCATCCAGGCTTGACTGTGAGTAAAGTCAAGTCTAGCTTATCCCCATGGGAGCATCTCACTACGTGAACTTACTGGTAAACTAAAGGCATAAATAGGTTTATAGCCATGTCTGCTTAATTACTGCCCATACTACTTCACTTCAGTCCTTTTTTCTTGAGACTGTGAAATTTGCCTGTCTGCAAACTGTATGCCGGAATGGAATCATTGACAGGAGATTTTATAGCATGTGATGAGAGCCATTCTGTAGCTTAGTTATCACAACATAACCCAAGAGATGCTGAAAACTGGACCACAATCAGAGGGCACACCCCAAAAGATGAACTAATCAGCTTCAATCAACAAATAAGAAATTAAATAACAAATTAAAATTAAAAAATTTACTCTCTTACAGCTTTTGTATCCCTTTGGAAAGTAAAATATACAAAAATTAAAAATTGACAGTGAATTTGGGTTAAGGTTCCACTGTAGCTATCACCGTGCATTCATTGCTTTATAGGTAATTGAGCTAAACTTTGGTTCCTTTTAGTGAGAACCTGTTTGGGTTCTAAGGTCACCAGAAAAGGAAGGGGTAATCACCACAGTGGAGATTTATAATTTCTGTCAGGCAATGCAACTAAATTAACCTTAGCATGCAACAACTTTAAAATGTCATCACCTGAACATTTTCTCTGATTTATATACTGTGCACCATAGAAATCTATGATGGGGTTAAAAATGTAAGTTAAAAACTGTGTTCCATGTTGTGAGTTTCCAAAGTCTCTTAAACTAGTCAAATTTGATTCAGCAGAATCCAAGTTAGTATATCTTCAACCTCAAAATAATCTACAACTCAGTTCATATTATGCATTCTCGGTCTCATTTTTCTGTGTGTGCACCTTACAGGGTTTCTTATATGATTTCTTTCTTTTTTTCATTTCCTTTTCTTTCTTCCTTTCTGTCCTCACCATCTGCACTGGTTCATGCACACGCTCAATCTCTATGTCCTTACATTAAACCTTATTTCTTATAAATTTATTAAAACCTTCTTTGCTTTTGTACTTACGGATAAACAGTTGTGTTTTCAAAACTGAACATTGAGATGAGGAGTAAGGAGTAAAAGCTGTGGTCGTGACTGACTGGCATTACCTGCAGCCGCTGATCCTTAGCGACAGAATGTTACCGGTGTTAACTAAGGACTGGACATAAAACCAGCATAAACATGAAACATGTGTTGAAGCATAAATGGGCTTTCTGAGAAGGAGAATGTTCCTTAACTAACCTGAAAATATTTACTATGCTTACTTTATGCCCTTTGGGGATATGGAATAAGGTAAGAAAAGTATAAAGATTTCTGTCCTTAAGGAGTTGGCCATTTAAGTGGGAAACCATGACATATACAAGGTGTTTTTAAATTGGAGGTATTATAAACTAATAAAATAAGGAGATAAACTGGGTAATCTAATTTAGATAAATTAAAAAGTGGGTTGCTGATGGTTCAGAAAAGACATTTAGTTTAAAAATAGAAGAAGGAGCAAGCTCTGTTAGCTGAAACCAAGGAAGGCTTCCTGGAAGAGGAGTGGCTTCAGCAGACTCCTACAGGACATAAGTCAGTGCTGGACAGCAATTTGAGGAATGGGCAGGGTGTTGGCAGGAATGGTGTGTGTGTGTGTGTGTGTGTGTGTGCAGCTTGCAGGCTTGGAAATAGGGGTGAGTATTGTAAATTTGGAGACTGATCCATGGGCCTATAGGTGGCTGAGGAACAAAATTCAGGCTGCAACAAGAAGCCTTCAAAGACTCTCAGAGCAAGGTTGAGTGGGGGAAATGCAGTTTCACATTATAGTGAGGCATTTAGAAATGGTCAGAAGCACTTCTACAGGATTCATGCTTGTGGCAAATAGCTGTGGTCTGGAGGCTGCAGAATTGGCACTAAGGTTTTACAACGTGTAGATAAAGGGTTTTAGTCTGAGGCAGGAAAAGATGACAGTGAGTTCCCTGTTGGTTACGAATGAATGAAATGAAGAGATTTATAAAAGGTAACATTTATGACCTCTCTGTATTCTAACACCAGCCATGTTTTATGATTTCCATAATTTTCTCAAGTACGTTTCACAGACCTTGATACCTGTGCACGCATAGAGGTTCACATTGCAGATAGAATGAGTAAAGGCAAAATCTGTGCTAAGATGATTTGACCAGAAGAGGGTCCTTATCCACCTACATGAGGAGTGTCAAGGAAAACAGAATGATCTTTACTATTAATCAAATTTATAACCTAGTCAAATTTAGTGTTACCTGAGACCTTCACAGTAACCCTTTTAGTGAGCAAATAGGATTTATATTTTAGTCCTCTGACTTCTAAATACACAGTGTCTTTTGGCTTTCCCAGCAACACATCTGAATGTCCAAGAGATTTGCTGCCGTTTTCCTTTAATTAAAGTAGACATCTCCTAAGGAAAGACCTCCGTTTCTTACTCCATATTTTCTCTTCTTAAGAAGAATGATTCTGTTTTTTACGTCCTGCTGTGGTGACTTGTTGAATGGTGTTTCTGGAAAGATATTCTGAAAGCGGCATGAAGGAATGATGGGAAAGTGGGAAGGTAAAAATTTAGCTGCGCTGTTGCTGTAGTGACCAATGGCATGAGAAGATCAGCCCTTGGGCTGAGTAAGGGTTGTGCAAGAGAGATAAAAGGACAAAACTGAAAGTGTCCTGACCGGTAGGATGTAAAAGTCAAAAATGACAACTTGACAATATCCAAACAGTGAAGATGATTCAAGAAATTAAACACATTGGCTACGTTGGGCTAAAGATATTTGCTGTACTAGATTATTGATCGATTTTGAAGCAATTTACTAAGTTAAAGACATAATAAAATGTGATCTATTATTATGTTCTAGAGAACTTATTGCTATAGTTCCCACACTCAAACCTCTGAGGTCACTGATTTTTTTTTTTTTTAATTCTTTTGGCCGTGCAGCACAGCACGTGGGAACTTAGTTCTCCGACCAGTGGCCGAACCTGAGCCCGTTGCATTGGAAGTGCCGAGTCTTAACCACTGGACCGCCAGGGACTCCCCTGAAGTCACTGATGTTAATGTTGGCATAAACCCTGGAAGGAAGTGGGCTCCAGCCACGTTGTGCCCCTTACCCAAAGACCCTACTCTTGTGTTTCCTTTCTTTATCTTTGCTCATGGTCTGTGGTTTAACTTTAAGATGATGTTTTGTTTTTTCTCAATATATATTATGACTAATCTGTTATCCAAGTTCCTTGTATATTTCCGGTCACATGTAGGGAACTTCACTTATCTGTCCCAGCACACGTTATCTTCCTCCACAAATTTTCACTGTCCCACCTCAGCACATTCCTGACAATGACACCCTACATTTGGAGGATTCAGGCCTCAGAGCCTTGGAACCTTGGGCTGTTAGCAACGGAAAGGATTTTGACAACCACCTGTCAAACTGTTGTGTGAGAGACGAGAGGGAAGAGAGATGTAAACGGACCTCTTTCAGTAAGACAGAATGGGATTTGGCCAGAGCTAGGCTTCAAGCCGAGCTGACCTGCCTCTTGGCTCTAGACAATTTCCATCATGCCAGATGCATGAATGGGGAGGAGAGTAGAAGAAATTAGAAAGAAGCATGTAGGTCAAAGCAGATCAGTGTACGTGTGCGATCTTGTGTGATCTACCCAGACGGTATGGCCCACGACCCTCTCCTTCGTTGACTGCAGTGGGTTCACTGTAATACAAGTTTGTGAGAATTATCAATTATGTGGCATCAGCTCTGTGTTTTTAAATTCTTGGCATAATGAATGCTAAATAAGGCTGCGACTGGAAACGTGTACACACGTGTTACCTTCTTTGGTCCTTGCATTTTTCTGCCAGGTCTCTGTGAAGGTCCAGGAAGATGTTCTAGTGACCAGGACTTACTTCTGTGTCACCTGGGAGGGATTAACACAGAGCCAGAAAGCGCTCGTCCCTGGGTGCAGCCCGGCACACAGCCCTGGCTCCAGGCGATTGTGTTCAATTATGGTAAAATGTTAAATTAGCTGAAAGAGAATTTTTCTGGTTACTTGAGTCTGCCTTTTGGACTCCATTAATTGTTCACTCATTAAATCATTTGCATTAACCCTTGCCAACTAACCCTAATAATCCCTTTGGGCACCTTTCTGCTCTGTGCTCTTCCTCATTTAGGTTTTCTTGGACAGGTAGCCCCGGTCCAAGGAGGTGGTCCGAGCCCAGGAGGTGCTCAGTGTTGAATGAAGGGGGGATGGAAGGGGAAGGATGCTGTGTAAGGCTTATTGAATTGTGAATCCTAACTTCCTTTCCCGCTTCAACGAGGCGGGGGGGGGAATGTCATATTTGTACTTCAGATCTCAATTTTTTTTCTACATCCAGAAAAAGCTGTCTCTTTCAAAATAATTGGTCATTTTAAAGTAACGATGTCTCATTCCAAAGAACGTTTATTTTCTTTTTCGGTTCAGCACTGTTTTAGTCGTTACATAAATTTAGCGTTATCTTAGATTTTATCGTATCTTCTAAAAGTGATGTTTTAAAATTCAGAATGTCTTGAATGCCTTGCCACCCTCAACCCCAGTCTTGGTGAACTGGAGAAGCACATATGTTGGGAATTTATTTCCAGATCCTCAGCTAACATGGCCTATTCCAGGAGTAAAGCATTCTGCTCGTGTCTCAGCACGGAATGAACATGTTACGTGGCTTTCTTGTTTTCTTTTTAAGGGGAGAGCACTGCGTGGCATGGGGAGGGTCTGCATGCAGGGAGTCCCGCCCGCAGACACAGGCTGCTGCTTTCCTGGAGCGGAGGCCTGGGAGCTTCCATCGCCAGGAGGTTTGTGAAGTGATGACCTGTGCGGCATTCTATTCCTTTTACCTTCTTCTCTCTCATATAAATGATGACAAATTGCTTGGCTGTAAATTTCAAAGTCCCTAAGTGGCATCTTTGTCAAAGCCTTTAGAACAAAATGCTTACTCGGAGAGCTTTTTAAGTCTTGGGAGATGGGGTGGCACGGAGCAGGCCTAATTATTATGCATCATGACACAATGCGTTATGCATCATGCTTGCTTTTCTGCTCTTTAAACACTAGTTATGGATGATGGAGCTAATTTAAATGGACAAACAGGGCGCTCTCCTGCACATTTTCCCTGTGATGTCGTATTATTCTTCCAGGGGGTTTCATCGCCGACTCTCATAGAAACCCCTCAAACATGCACATTTAAATAAGACACTTTAATAATTAGCTTAGAGATCATTGTCAGTCAAGGGAAACTAACCTTTTATCAAAGGTGCCTTGAAAGCGGCGTGTTCACAGAAGAAACAAGTGATCTGATTTGCTTTTATACTTGCTTCCCTTTCCTCCTGGCATTTACACAGAATAAAATACTGCAAGTGGGGAAGAGTGTAAAAGAGGAAAAGTGTGGGTGTGGAAGGGGAAGCCGGAGCTGTCAAATTGTTAAGACAAATGGGGCTTAGAGAATCCTAATTAAACCTGAAATTGCTTAGAAACAGGAAGTGTGTATTCCTAATTGTTGGCACCAGAAAAAAAAAATCAAATTTACTGAATATTTTTAAATAAAGGTAACCCGCTATTTGGCCTGCGAGATTTCAATCCTTACCTATTGCAGAAGTGAGTGTAGTGATTTTAAAGGCTGTGAAATTCACCTCCAGTGTTCAGCATAAGATATAATGGAGATGTTCAGAAAGAAGCAGTACTGGAAAGTATGTATAGATTCGTGGGTTTTATTTTCTTCTCCTGGATGTATTCTAGTCATATCCTGGGAAAGTTTTAGTGTGTTTGAGCACTCAGAAATATTGAGTATCTGAAAAATAAAATGCACACAAGTGTATATTCTCAAGACTCAAGGTATATATTCTCAAGAAATAAGTTTGTTCTCAAGGCAGCCCTGTTGGTGTTGCTTTCAAAGTAACAAAGTGCTGTCTGCCGGGATAGGACCTTGGTACCTAGGAGGATGCTGAGGGTCTCTGATGTGAGGTTCTCTCCTGTCATTGCACCTCTTGATATAGATGATCAACCGCCCCTCCCCAATTTTTAAATTATTATTTTGTTTGTTTCAGAGGCAGAAAAAGCTTCCTGCATCTTGACATCTTGAATTCCACATCACACAATTAGGGGCAGAGCTAAGGACAAACCGCTATCATTTTCTTCACCTTTGCCCAAGCTTCAAACCACACCAGCACTCTCTCTGTAGGACTTTGGCCTCCATTTATATAAAATGCACATTTAACACAAGAGCCCCACCCTTTAATAGAAATCCTTTTTGCTATTTTTTTAAGTTGTTTGCATGGTAGAGTGGAAGAAGTGATAGGCTGGGGGTCAGGAGCTGCACCCTCTATTGCTGGTTGGGTCTTACGGGATCTGACCGGGTTGCCTCATCTGTGGTGATAAGGATGAAGATGGATAGGAGTGACAGTTACAGTCTATGGAGGACTTGGGTTGTACCAGGCACTGTAGTACCATCTTTGATGACCGCATTTAACTCCCATAGAAATCCTTTATTTCCCCGCTCTCTGCCCTTTACAGGTGAGCAAACTGGGTCACAGGAAGGTTGAGGAAATTGCCCAAGGTCACTTGGGGTGGGTGTTCAGTCTGAACCCAGATCTTCTGACTCAGGCCCAGTATTTTTGACCCAAATCCCTAAAATCTGGCCCATAGTGCTTCCCATGTCTCCCCCATGAAGTTATTGTAAACATCAAATCAAACTGTCTTAATGCAAATGAAAATACCTTGAAAAAAGAAACATCTCTCGGTATCTGTCACACTGCCCTTATTGGAAGTTCCTGAGGATTTCATTTGTAAAACAGACATAGTCGCAGCTGCCCTAGAAGACGTGGGTGCTCATTAAGTGGAAGAGATTTGCTTAGTGTTGGAAAATTTTGTCTTTAAATTTTTCCCGGCAGAGGCTGGTGCCAGCTTTATCCTGGAGATAAAGGGACCTCCGTTTGTTCGGATGCACTGAACGGGGTCTTGTGTCCCTGAGAGGGAGCAGTCTGCCTTTGCAGAATTATCTGTGTCAGCCCAGGCTGTGGCCTCCAGGAGTGTAGCCTGCTGGTTGAAACAAATGAGCTTTGTTCCGGGGAAAAGAGCCTTATCTTGTGACAGTCTGTCCATTCCTGTTTGTCCTGAGGAAGTTACCAGGCCATGGGCCCCTCCTGGTATACAAACACAGCCTAGATTGAAGTTGCTTTCAGATTGCTTTTTTCCTTGGCAACTAGAAACCAACAAAATGGGAGCACCTGGGGCTTCCCTGGTGGCGCAGTGGTTGGGAGTCCGCCTGCCGATGCAGGGGACGCGGGTTCGTGCCCCGGTCCGGGAAGATCCCACGTGCCGCGGAGCGGCTGGGCCCGTGAGCCATGGCCGCTGGGCCTGCGCATCCGGAGCCTGTGCTCCGCAACGTGAGAGGCCACAACAGTGAGAGACCCACGTACCGAAAAAAAAAAAAAAAAATGGGAGCACCTGGAAGGGTGTGGCTGGTGACAGTAGGTCTCTTTTCTCCACTCAGCCCCTCAACTGTCAGTTTTAACTGCCTGCCTCCGTCACGGGCTGTAGCACATGACATTTTCCTTCCGAAGCAGATCAAGTCATGTTTAGAAGATTTGATATGTATCCTCTTAAGTACTTGTCTTTCTTTTGTGTTTATTTTGAACCTGTAAATTGTCATCACACTTTTAAACATTGCAATTGCCTCACACATTGCTGTTTTCCGTTAATAAGTATATGAGATCAATAGGCCTTCACAGTGTTTTCCATTAGCATTAAATAGTCGAAGGTGATTATGTGAAGCCTGGACGTTCATTTATCTGGTCTACCTCCTGTTAGCTGGATTGCCTTGATGCCTCTTGTGGATGGTCCTAGTGCTTTTTTTCTTTTTAAATTTTTGCCTGCGTTGGATCTTCGTTGCTGCGCATGGGCTTTCTCTAGTTGCGGCGAGCGGGGGCTTCTCTTGTTGTGGAGCACGGGCTCTAGGCATGCGGGTTTCAGTAATTGTGTCACGCTGGCTCAGTAGTTGTGGCTCGCGGGCTCTAGAGCGCAGGCTCAGTAGTTGTGGCACACGGGCTTAGTTGCTCCGCAGCATGTGGGATCTTCCCGGACTGGGGCTTGAACCCGTGTCCCCTGCATTGGCAGGCGGATTCTTAACCACTGTGCCACCAGGGAAGTTCCAGTCCTAGTGCTTTTATTTCTACCTGTACAGCTGCAGGGTTGTGGTTCTAAGGCAATCACATCTATAGGTCAATGTCGTCTTCTATTATATCCTCTTTCCCCAAGATTAACTAAAATCTCAACATCAGTGAACTAATTATTCATCAGTATCACTTCTAAGCCTTTGGTACCAACACAATAGAGATAACCAGCTCCATTCTCATCTATGCACACCTTTATATGAGCTTTTAAAACAGCGATTAGCCTACAAACAATAAATGCTGGAGAAGGTGTGGAGGAAAGGGAACTCTCCTGCACTGTTGGTGAGAATGTAAATTGGTGCAGCCATTATGGAGAACAGTATGGAGGTTCCTTAAAAAACTAAAAATAGAGCCACCATATATGGTCCAGCAATTCCACTCCTGGGCATATATCTGGAGAAAACCATAATTTGAAAAGATACTTGCACCCAGTGTTCATTGAACCACTATTTACCATAGCCAAGACACGGAAGCAACCTAAATGTCCATCGACAGAGGAATAGATAAGAAGATGTGGTACATATATAAAATGGAATATTAATCAGCCATAGAAAGAATGAAATAATGCCATTTGCAGAAACGTGGATGGACCTAGAGATTGTCATCCTGAGTGAAGTAAGTCAGACAGAGAAAGATAAATATCATATGGTATCACTCATATGTGGAATCTAAAAAAAATGGTACAAATGAACTTATTTGCAAAACAGAAATAGAGTTACAGATGTAGGAAGAAAAACATGATTACCAGGGTGGACGTGGGAGAGGGATAAATTGGGAGATTGGGATTGATATATACACACTACTATATATAAAATAGATAACTAATAAGGACCTGCTGTATACCACAGGGAACTCTACTCAATATTCTGCAGTGGCCTGTATGAGAAAAGAATCTAAAAAAGACTGGATATATGTATATGTATAACGGATTCACTTTGCTTTACACCTGAAACTAGCACAACATTGTAAACCAACTAAAAAAAAGTAAATGTAAAATACACACCAGTTTTCAAAGACTGTAAAATAAAAGAATGTAAAAGAAAAAAAAATAGCGATTAGATGTAACTGAGAAAAGGCAGTCTTTCTTGTTTCATAGCATGTCTTTTCAGGAGAGATTTCAGCACTTCTAACTTTGGTCCTTTCTCTACTATACTAAGAGGTGTAACTGGAACAGTTGAAGAGCCTTCACGGCTCTGTGGTTCTCCATGTGTAGGAGAGCTGCACAGTTGCCACACCCAGCCCCTAGTTTGGGGGCACAAATAAAGCTGTTTTTCAGCACACTCCAGTTGCATTCTGGTCACATATGCTTTTTAGGGCCTTTGCTGTTGGCTTCCTCTTGGGTATTATGGCTGCTTGACTGCAGTGGTGAATTTCAGCTGTGTCTGTGTGACCACTGGAAAGTTGCAAGTGTCCAAAAGATTCGATGAATCAGGCCTGCCCCACACCCGGCTCTTCACGTGCCACAGTTATTTAGATTAATGACCGTATGTTCGGTCTCATGGACTTCTGTTCTCCTGACCAACCGTGGTCTTTAGGTCAAAGAGATGTGCATTCACATACAATCAACTCATCCTCTAGCCCTGTGTGGAATGAAAGGGTGTTTCATTTCTGCTGCTTTGACCATCATCTCTGTTATACTTTTAGTGTATATTTGGCTACATTTTCATGCAAATTTGGTCTTGGTTGTTTACCCCACTTTCTACTATCCTCTTTTCCCTCTTTGTACACTTCAAAGTCAAATTTCTGTAGAGACACGTCAACAGTCACTGGCCCCATGTTCTTACCTTGTAGTCGCTCAGCACCCAATCTGTCTACACCACTCAGCTCTTTCCCTTCACTCAAGCAGTTTACTCTAAGGTCACCAGTGACTTCCACACACCAAATGCAGCGGATGGTTCTCCATCCTTACAGTTGTGTTCAGCACCAATGACCGCTCATTCCTCACCGCACCAGTCTCTTCCTTTGGCTTCCAACTTCCGTCGCTCTTCTGCTTTCTCCAGTTTTTCTAGTCTCTATCTCAGTCTGCTTTGCCAGCTCATGCGTGGCCTTCCAGCGTTAGAATTCCGTGATGCCCCAGCCTAGACTCTCTTCTGTCTTTATTCTCTACTCTTTTTCTGGATGGTAAAATGCATGCCATAGCTTAATGTATCCAGCTCTAACCTGAGTTTCAATCTTCTAGACGCATCCACTTGGAATTCTCAAATTCACTTTTCAAGCTAATACTCCAAACCAGATTCCATCTTCTACCTCTGTGCCCCACAAATAGCCATGCCAGAAGCATGTGGGTAAGAATCATTCAGACATAAAGAGAGCACGGGAGGTGGGAGGGAATTCAGGTGTTACTGGAGCCCTGGCTGTGATTGCTTGTTGAGGGCTGTGATGGTGAGGATGGTTGTCTGGGTGTTAGGGGCATGCAGACTGTAGCATGTGGTGTCCTGATCTGAAGATATGCGCATGGGGTGGTTACCTGGGAAGACTGAGTGGGCCATCACCATCTTTCATGTACTGTGGGATGATGGTTTTGGACCTGAGAACACGCAGTGAAATGGAAAAGGTCTGTTTCTTACTAAGAGTAGCTCTTTGGGGTGAGACAGTTTGTGAGGTCAAATGCTAAGGATGTCTGGCTGTTATAACACTCTGGTATTGCTTCTTGCCCCTTGGTAATTTGTCCCCGTCTAAAGAAAACTTCAGATCCAGCAATTCCACTCCTGGGCATCTATCCAGAGAAAACTCTAACTTGAAAAAATACATGCACCCCAATGTTCATAGCAGCACTATTCACAATAGCCAAGACATGGAAGCAACCTAAATGTCCATCGACAGATGAATGAATAAAGAAGATGTGGCACATATATACAATGGAATATTACTCAGCCATAAAAAAGAATGAAATAATGCCATTTGCAGCAACATGGATGGACCTAGAGGTTATCATACTGTGAAGTCAGTCAGACAAAGACAAATGTTACATATCACTTATATGTGGAATCTGTAAAAATAATACAAATCAACTTATTTAAAAAACAGAAACATACTCACAGACATAGAAAACAAATTTACTGTTACCAGTGGGGAAAGGGGAGGGGGTGAGATAAATTAGGCGTATGGGATTAACAGATACATACTACTGTATATAAAATAGGTAAATGGCAAGGATTTACTGTAGAGCACAGGGAAGTATATTCAATATCTTGTAATAACCTATAATGTAATAGAATCTGAGCTGTATACCTGAAACTAACACAATATTGTAAATAAACTATAGTTAAATTAAAAAATTAAAAAAATAAAGAAAACCTCACTTCCCAGTTAGTCAATGGCATTTTCCCCATAAACCATAAAACCTTTGCTTGATCTTTGGTCCTTCTCCTTATAAGCCATCTCTTCTACTCCCCAACACCAGGAAGTTGGGTTGGAATGCGCTCTTTTCACTGGAGCCCGGACGCTTAAAACGGAGAAATAGTGATTGTGAGTCACATCCCAAACCAGGTGGACGTACAGTGGTCCCAGGTGCCTGTCCTGTGTGAAACACCATACGAGTCATCAAGAAACCTACTCTGTGTGGCTCAGCATGAAGGGAGGCTAGGTGGGAGATAGAGATTTCTCACATGAGAAAGGAATGTCAGACCTGAGGAGCGACCCCTTGTTGAGCTGGCTGCTCTCTGGTCTGCAGGCTCCCGCAGGGTCTCTCGAGTGTGCTGGCTTCATTCTCTCTTGGCTTCTCTAGCTTGGGCCATCAGCTCTGCAGTTCCAGGGCCCCCTTCCCAGTTCCTAGACGAGCTGCTTAGGCCCATTTTGGGGTGAAATGTAAGTCTTGTTATAATACAGTTTTTCTTCATGATTCATGTTGGTGAACTTGTGGGAACAATTAAGTGAATTAAAATTCAACAAGCATTATTAAGTACTTTGTAGGTATCAGACACTTGACTGCGTGAAGTCAGGATCTATTTCTGAAGGGTAAAAGTTTAAAAAAGAAATGCTCACTTGAAGTGATGGCTCTCTAAATTGCAGAGCTGCAGATACTAATTTTGGGGTTCTGGCTAATACATAGTGTTATGGACCCAAACTTGGGTCCACTTGTGCAAAATATAGTAAAGCCAATCTACTGACACCAGGTACAGTGTTTTTTTTTTTTTTAATATATAAATTTATTTATTTAATTTATTTGGCTGCATTGGGTCTTCGTTGCTGAGCACAGGCTTTTTCTATGCAGTGAGCAGGGCCTACTCTTTGTTGCGGTGCACGGGCTTCTCATTGTGGTGGCTTCTCTTGTTGCAGAGCACAGGCTCCAGGCGTGCAGGCTCAGTAGTTGTGGTTCACGGGCTGTAGAGTGCAGGCTCAGTAGTTGTGGCTCGTGGGCTCTAGAGCACAGGCTCAGTAGTTGTGGTGCACGGGCTTAGTTGCTCCATGGCATGTGGGATCCTCCTGGACCAGGGCTCGAACCCATGTCCCCTGCATTGGCAGGCAGGTTCTTAACCACTGCGCCACCAGGGAAGCCCCCTACAGTGTTTATTGAAAGACCAAGCAAGGACAATGGGCAGTTCATGCTCAAAAGACCTGAACTCCCTGGTGGCTTTCAGGGGAGGGTTTTTAAAGGCAGCATTAGGGGGTGAGGGTTGTAGGGTGCCTGATCAGCTCACGGATGTTCTTCTGATTGGTTGGTGGTGAGGTAATGGGGTGGTATTTAGGGAGTTAACATCATCAACCTTCTGGTGTCTACCTGCATGTGGTCAGAATGCAGTTAGCTTCTTCCACCTGGTGCGGGTTTCAATATCTGCAAAACAGCTCAGCGGTATGGCTCAGGATGTTCTCTACAGCCCTTGAGGAGGAACTAAAGGTCCTTGACTTTGTTTTATGGGTAAACTATCGTTATTTGGGTTTTATTTGACTGTTTTCCTTTATTCTTGTATTTTTCACTTCTCTGATTAATTTGCTCTTTGGAACTCAGGGAAAGCCTAGGAGGGTAAAGCTTTTCTACAAACAAGAGGCAGGGAGTGGCAGGGGGAGGTTGGTGTCCATCCCCAGAAGGCACCACAGGGTCCTTCGGTTTCAGTGATACCTTCAAAAAGCCAGTCTTCTAATATCACATGGGAGTCTTTTTCTTCCTCTTTGAGTCTGCATGTTACAGCAGGAAAGTGATGCAATCAGACCCTCTCCTCTTTAATGTTTCCTGGGAAGGACTTCTGAAATCCCAACCAAGGGCACACTGAGCTTTCCAGTCTCATTTGATGACCGGCTGCACCCGGGCTCTTCCCTGGGGGCTCCTTGGCACCTAGCTGAGTATTTCCTACACAGCCACACCAGTCAGGGTACATCCTCTCATTTCAAGTCTGTGAGAACTTTGAGTAGAAGATTTTATTATTACTCCAGTTGCACAAGTGAGAAAAGCGAGGTCCAGGGAGATTAGAGCTGGGCAGCTAATTCCTCATGGGACCAGGATCCAAACCCAGGTCTCTTGGACCCTAAAGCCTAAACACTCCACCCATCCACCTACATTCTTGGTTCAAAGAACTACCCGTCAGGAGTAGCCTGGACCTGGGAGAGGCCAGGGAGAGCTTCCAATGAATCCTCCTCTTTTGATACACCTTCCGGGCCCCTTTCCAGTGAACCTCCAGTGGAAAAACAACTTACACTCCTCCAAGAGAAGTCCTTCCCCCTGAATGTTGCTGTCCTATCCCTCCTGGGTGTAGTCCTGGGGTGCAGAATTCTACTCAGGAACTACTGATGGGTTTGGTGACAGGCTTCATCAGGATGGAGGCTACGTTCATCAGTGTCCCGCAAAGAGACGTTCAGGAACATTTAGACTAAACTGAAAAGCAGCTTCAGCTGTCTTCTTTGTCCACAAGCTCAGCCATGTGGGCTGTAAACTGCAGAGGAGCCAGCAGCCTCTGGCATTGTGGAGTGGCGGATGGATGGTTGCCCCTTCTGGAGTGCCACTGTCATCTGGCCCGAAATCAGGAGGCGACACACATTCGCTGCTGCTATATTTTTTCCCCCAAAGACAGACTTGCTGTGTCTTTAGCTAAATGTCATCTGCTTCTCACACCCACATCATCACACTCTCCCGAGATGTGGTGCTCCTGAGTTACTTACACGGGTATCCTGGGGGGATATTGGGGGAATGGGTTTTGTGAAACCTGTTTGTTTAAAGCATTATTTTGATGTCCAGAAAAATGTCTTTTTTACCCCCCACTAGAGTTCAATTCAACAAATAATTATTGAATGATCACTATACTCAAGATATTCTGCTGTGAATATGACAAAAATGAAGATGCCAGATGACAAGAAGCATTAGTCTCAATGGGGACACAGACACATACCAGCTAACTCTAGTCCGAGGCAGGGTAGGATCTGTGCTGGGTGCTCACAAGGCTCAGTTTATTAGCCATTTATCTGCCTTTTAATTGTATTTTCATTTTTTAACATCTTTATTGAGGCCTAATTTGCATGGCATACGATTCACTTGTTTGAAGTACAATTCACTGATTTTTAGTAAGTTTACAGAGTTGTACAAATATCACCTCAATCCAGTTTTAGAACCACTCAGAAATATTTCTCCACCACCCAAAACATCCCTCATGCCTATTGTAGCCACTCCTCATACCTGCCCCTGACCCCCAGGCTTCGCAACAACCTTTACTCGCCTTTTTTTAAAAATTAAAAAAAAAATTTTTAAATTGAAGTGTAGTTGATTTACAATGTATTAGTTTAGTTTCTGGTGTACAGCAAAGTGATTCAGATATATATACATACATATATATATATATATATATATATATATATATGTATGTATATTCTTTTTCAGATCTTTTCCATTATAGATTATTACAAGATATTGAATATATTTCCCTGTGCTATACAGTAGGTCCTCTTTTTCATATATAGGGATCTGCTAATCCCTAACTCCTAATTTATCCCTCCCCCCCTTCCCTTTGGTAACCATGAGGTTGGTTTTTCTGTCTGTGAGTTCTACTTTCCTTTCTTAATAGACTGACCTTTTGTTATATTTTGTATAAGTGGATTCATATGATACTTGGTCTATTGACTGGCTACACTTTACTGTAATGTGTTTGAGGTTCATCCTTGTTGTAGCACATGCTTCATTCCTTTTATCGCCAAATAATATTCTATCACGTGGACGAACCACATTTTGTTTACCCGTTCTCCAGTTGATGGACATTTTGATTGTTTCTGCTTTTGGCTGTGAATAATGCTGCTATGAAAATTTGTATACAAGTTTTGATGTGGAGATATGTTTTCATTTCTTTGGAGTCTATACCTAGGGGTAGAAATGCTATGTCGTATGGTTAACTTATGCTTAACTTTTGAAGAAACCATCAAACTGTTTCCAAAATGGGCGAACAATTTTACATTCCCACCAGCTGTGTGTGAGGTTTCCAATTTCTCCACGTCCTTGTCAACACTGGTATTTTTATTTTTTTAATTTTATTTTTTTAAAAATTGTATTTTATATTGGAGTACAGTTGATTTACAACGTTGTGCTAGTTCCAGATGTACAATAAAGTGACTCATTTATACATACACGTATATCTATTCTTTTTCAGATTCTTTTCCCATATAGGTTATTTCAGAATACTGAGTAGAGTTCCTTGTGCTATACAGTAGTTCCTTGTTGATTATCCATTCTATATGTAGTAGCGTGTATTTAACACTGGTATTTTAAATCTTTTTTGTTATACCCATTCTACTGGGTGTGAAGTGATATCTTAGTGTGGTTTTAATTCTTATTTCTCTAAAGACATACCGTTGAACATCTTTTCATGTGCTTACTAGCTATTTTTATGTATATTCTAGGTGAAATGTCCCTTTAAATGTTTTGCTTATTTTTTCCTATTGTTTCTTAAAGAAAGCTATAGAGAAAGTGGAGCAACATGGAAGTCTCCAGGTATGGGCGATCATTGTTAGAAATCAGCACCAGGGCTTCCCTGGTGGCGCGGTGTTTGAGAGTCCGCCTGCTGATGAGGGGGACACGGGTTCGTGCCCCGGTCCGGGAGGATCCCACATGCTGCAGAGCGGCTGGGCCCGTGAGCCATGGCCACTGAGCCTGTGCGTCCGGAGCCTGTGCTCCGCAACGGGAGAGGCCACAGCAGTGAGAGGCCTGCCTACTGCAAAAAAAAAAAAAAAAAAGAAATCAGCACCAATACAACTTGCCTGCATTCTGGCTTGTTCCAAACCGGGTTGTTGAAACCCATCATAGTAACTACACACGTCAACAACCACAGTAGGGTGTGAGACTTAATCAGTGTACACCACAGCAGGAGAGGGGATGCAGGGCATGTTAGACACCTATGTGCTACCTACCCCCAGGTGCCCAGACCTGACTGTGTCAGTGAGCTCTGAAGATTCCCAGCTGCCAGCATCTGCCTCTCAGTGCCTGTGGACTTTTCCCACAAGGCCGGTCTGTCCATATAGGGCAGGCTGGAAATGCCAGAGAATTAACAGCCCCCATAGCAGCCCTCAACCAAAACTGATGTTTGATGGTGGTAGGTGTCTCAGTCTGATTTCCTAGGACAGATTATTATGGACATGGTGGCTTATCAACAACACATTTATTTCTTACTTTCTGGAGTCTGGAAGTCTGTGATCAGGGAGCCAACATGGTTGGGTTCTAGTGAGGGCCCTCTTCTGCGTTGCAGAGTGCTGCCTTATTTTTGCAGCCTCACATGGCAGCAAAAGATAGTGGGAGAGCTCTCTGGGGTCCCCTTATAAGGGCACTAATCCCACTTTTGAGGACTCCACCTTTATGACCTAATCACCTCCCAAAGGCCCCACCTCCCAATACCATCACATTGGAGGTTAGGATCTCAACATATGAATTGTAGGGGACACAAACCTGCAGTCCACTGTGGTGGGTGCATAAATAACATGGCTCCCTCAAATCACAGGGAAGACTTCTGAGGTGTGTATTTTGCACTATTTCTCCCAGTTTCCCAGCAGGATGAAGCATCAGGGCCACTTTGGTAGCAACTTTTATCACATGCCTTCCCTAGGTGGCAGGGACATAGATATATTGCGCCTGAATTTGTGAATTAGGATCTGTCTCTGAAGAGCCCCTACCAAGACACTGCCTCTTGGGCAGTGGGATACTGGTCCTGCTCTGGGACATTGTGACAACTTTTTTCTCTTGCTTCCACTGTGGTAGTGGTTTGCGGCCCTGAGGTACCGTGGACATTTTGATACGGATCCCAGCAGACCAGAGCCAGGTGTATGCAGGCTGACTTTTAGGGTGGGGCAAGGGTCCAGTGAGGAGGGGTCATCAAAGATTGTTCAAGAATGGTCAGGTTGACACTGGGAATGGTCAACGGAGGGGGTGCAGGACAGTCTCTGGGTGGAAGTTAGAGGTAGACACAGGTCGATAGGTCTGGACTTGATGACCTGGGGGGATCACAGCCTACACAAGGCAGAGAAGGATGCTGTCTGCAGATGATGTGTGCTCTGGGGATGATTCCGACCCACACTGAACAGTAGGTGAATGCATGACCCTCAAGGTCTTTTTCAACTTTAGGATTATAAGATATCAACTATAAAGAAAGCTGCTTATAATCAACTATAAGATTATAAGATTATAAATATAACAGTACTTATATAAAGGCCAGGCTTGTCTAGGATCTCAGTGTCAAAGGTCATCTTTAGTGGGCATATTTGGACCTATTGCCCTCCCTGAGGCCTAGTGAGAAGAGATGTTGCTGATTGAAGGGCAGTGAAGGTGGAGCCTCCAGTGTTCAATATTTCAGCAGGGAGGGTTGACGTCTTAGGTCGGTTCCTGGGATGACTCCATTGTTCAATATTTCAGCAGGGAGGGTTGACGTCTTAGGTCGGTTCCTGGGACGACTCCATTGTTCAATATTTCAGCAGAGAGGGTTGACGTCTTAGGTCGGTTCCTGGGAAGACTTGCGTGCAGGAAATTGTCGGGGGGATGTTCTCAGGAACAACGCCTGTGAGGGAGTGAAGCCGCGAGGATTGGGTCAAGGAGAAGCTTCAGTGAGCTGCAACCAGAGCCTCAGCTGATCCCAAGGGACACCCTGGAGCTGAGATGCCACTCAGAGTTGTCCCTGGTTGAGTTGGGCCCCTGTAAGCCCCTTGACCCGTCATTGGACAAGAGGAGGCTTTACCGGTTGAGGTTGATTCCTTGGAGGGGCTCAGCCATGAACTCTCAGCAGGCGGTGCACCTGGGAAATGCGTGGGTGGGTACCTGAGTCCTCTAGTGGGCATCTGGGCAGCGGATTACAGCATCCACTACAAAGACAGCAAGAGCTGAACAAAGTCACCCAGTGAACATGTGGCCGAAGGGCACTGGTGGTTCGTGAGATACAGCATCTGTCACAATCCTATGTTGTAATATGTAAAAATGTCCCTCGGGTGGATGATGGAAGAGGTGGCTAGGAACTGAGGCTTTTGTACCCTCCTCAGCACTCCCCTCCCCTCCCCCTCTCCCCAACCTGTTTTTTCTCTTCTCTCATCTGATGCCAGAGTTTGGCTACCGTGTGTTTCTGGCTTTGCTGTTATTACTTGCCTATCCACTTGCAGGATGTCCCCCTTACCTTTTGTTACTTTGGGGTCTTTAGGTTGTCAAGTACCGTGAACAAGTCAAGATTTCCCCCTTTTTGGTGAGCTGGCAAAGAGCTAGGAGAGTTGTGGTCACTTTCAGGAGTGAACAGGTCCAGGGAGTGGACTGAAGCTTTCCAAGGGGAGTGGACAGGAGAACTGTCCCCCAGAAGGTGTGAGGGCGGGAGAACCAAGAGCCTGCAGTTTGCTTGATAGCAGTTAAGGGCAATCAAAAGACCAAGGAGAAGAGCCAGTCCCTAAGTGGCCATTCAAAACTCAGGAGGCTGACCTGGAAGGAGGCAGGTATAAGAACCGGTGTTTGGACCACAGGCATATAGGATGTAGACATTTTTTAATATATAAAGGAATTTGGACAACACATGGTTAGGTGGTCAACCAGACACAGAGTTCAGTAATAATAAACCACTAATCAAATATTTAGAATGCTCTTCATCGTATATTATCTTGGGTCTGCTATGCAAGACTAATTTCTTATGAAGATGAAACTAATGGGAATTCAGCCCTTGAATATATTTGTACATACTGTAGCATTCATACATTTTTTTGGACTTCATGATTGTCAAAATGAAGGATGAGTTTTGAATACCTCTAGGAATTAGAAATAAACGATGTCACTTTTTACCCAAGGTCATCCAAAGCTATTTGCGTAGCAATTCTGCATGTGTACTACACAAGCTAGAATGAAACTTTAAATACCATCAGGTATCCACTAGGTAAACTTGGAGAAATGAGTTTGTTGGGCAGCACATGTTTATTGAGCACCTGTTGGTGCCAGGCACTGGAGGGATCGGGTGCGACCCACATGGTCCCTGCCCTGGTGGAGCTAATTAAAGAGATATGTCACTGATGGGTCGTTAATGGCAGTGTTTCAGCGTGTCAGTGGCAAAGGAGACTGCACACTGGGAGTGCATGGTGGGACGCTTAATCTAGCCTGTGAGCCAGCCAGAGTAGAAGCAGCAGCCTCAGTTGTGGCATGGCCTCCATGGCATGTGCTGAAGGATCTGAGAAAAGGTCAGCAGGGCTGGAGCACAGAGGACAAGGATACGCTAGGCAGGATGCCAACAGGAAATGGATGGCGCTCTCATGGTAAAACGCCAGGAGTGTTTTGTTTGTTTGTTTTTAAATTTATTTATTTATTTTTTATCTTTGGCTGTGTTGGGTCTTCGTTGCTGCGCACGGGCTTTCTCTAGTTGCGGCGAGCGGGGGCTACTCTTCGTTGCGGTGCGCGAGCTTCTCATTGTGGTGGCTTCACTTGTTGCGGAGCATGGGCTCTAGGCATGCAGGCTTCAGTAGTTGTGGCATGCAGGTTCAGTAGTTGTGGCTCACGGGCTCTAGAGGGCAGGCTCAGTAGTTGTGGCGCACAGGCTTAGTTGCTCCGCGGCATCTTCCCAGCCCGGTGATTGAACCCGTGTCCCTTGCATTGGCAGGCGGATTCTTAACCACTGCGCCACCAGGGAAGTCCCGCCAGGAGTGTTTAATAAAGGCACCGTTTTTGCAGGTGTGGGCTGCATGTCAAGAGAGCACAAAGGATGTTGCAGTGCCCTGGGTCCTGTGATGGCTGACTTGGCACTGTCCGTAAGCCTGGTAGGGTCAGAGGGTGATGGAGTGGCTCCCAGAATGTGGCAGGAGAGGACCCCTTTACAGGAGGAGTGACCTTTGGTTGACAAATGCAGCAAGCTAAGGAGACCCATGAGGAAGTGAGCCAGGGGGATAGTGACTGACTCCACTTTCCTGCCCACCTCTGATCTTCTGTGGCGGGTCCACTGCCCTGAGCCCACAGGAGGTCTGAGGGCATGGGAAGCTCAGTGATGTGGTCAGTACTGGTCAGCCTCACGGGCCAGAGAACAGGGTAGAGCGGGGTGTGGATGGGCAAACAAAGCGGTCTTCCCAGAGGAAGAAGAATGATGCAGACAGGACTGGAGAAGTGGACAGTGGCCAGATTATAAAGAGATGGTTGGCTCAAATTGAGGATCAGTTTTATTCAAAAGCCATTGGGCAGTTATTAAAGTATTTAAGCAAAAGAGGCATGTGATCGTGTTATAGGAAGGTAATGAGGTAGCCGAGTAGTGGATGGATTTGAGAGGAGAAATAGGCGGCCATTAGGAGGCCATTACCGCTCACTAGGAGAGAGGATGGCAGCTTGGACTAGGGCTGAGCAGTGCACCTGGGGAAAATGAGGCAGCTCGAGCTGTGTTTAGGAGAGTCTAGTTTGGAAAGCTGGGAGGATTTGCCTTTTCCTGATGCAGGGGACATTGGAGTTGGAGAAGGTTAGGGGTGAGGAAGGAGAAAGCATAAGCTCAGGTGTGGCCCCGGTCAGCTCGAGATGCTATGAACGCATCCTATGGGCGCATCAGATTAGTAATTGGAAGTGTAAGTGTGGAGCTCAGGGGACAGACGTGGGTCGAGCGAGTGGAGAGCTGGCTGATGAGCCGTCATCTAGGCCAGGGTGTGGCTGCCTTCTCTAAAGAGCAGGTGTGCAGTGAGACGAGAAAAGAGCCTAGGCGAGAATCCCTAAAAACATCGACACTCTGGGATCGTGCAGAGACAGACGACTCAGTAAAGGGGAGTGAGAAACAGTGGACATAAATGGCAGAAAATCAAGAGGGAGGGAGCGGGGAGCGGGGAGCGGGTCAGGGTGGGAGGTGGAGTGACTGAGGAAGGAGAGACCGGCCTGGGTGTTCGCATCTCCTCCGTGCAGGTTTACCTGGAATAGGGAGCAATCTGTCAGTCGTGGGAAGTAGTGGGGGAACAGGGAGAGCCCTGCTCAGTGAGGGGGCTGGAGCATATGGAAATGGAGAGCTGAGTCGGTGGAGAGTCAGTGGCAATTGAGAGGATATTAAGAGAAAGGCTGGAAGGAGAAAGGTGCCCCTGTAGAACTTCGTCCCCAGGCTTAACCCCCCTCTGCAAGAGCAGCCTCTGTGCTTCTGTTTAAAGGAGGTTTGCAGACTCCGGGCTCTTCTGATTCTGAACCAGACTCAGCATCAGCAAGTCCACCTCCACACCCAGAGCTCCAGGAGGCCTGTCTCCCCATGTCCCTGCGGGCACAACTGGAGGAGTGTCTTCTATTATATAACAGGTCATTGTCTCCATTCCAACCCAAGTGAGGAAAGAAAGGATCAGATCCTGGAGTGTTTGCGGAATTTGGCGGTGGTGCTGAGACAGTTAATGGCATTTTTCACTCTTTCCCCATTCTTTTTTTAAAGAGGGATGGCAGACTGGCTCCTAAGAGTGAGGGATCGGTAGGTTAGAGAAGGTGAAAAGGCCTTGTGAAGAGCAGGGGAGAGACCTTCCCTGGGAGACGTGGAGGGACCCGGGTAGGTTAGTGACCGTGAGTTTGCCGTGACACAGATCCTTCCCATTGTGTGATTTTCTCCAATGACATTGAAGGGTCCAGATACGGGCTTGAAGGTGGCTTCTCCCCATTCTCCCCTTTCTTTGTCCCTCTCTCCCTTCCTTCCAAATCTCTCCAGGTCGGAGTTCAGTATTTCTGTCTTATTTTTAGTTTTAGTTAGTACTTATCCTCGTCATAACTAACTCACCAAACAACTCAGTGGTGTCGTGATCATAGACACACAAATATGTCGCCTTTATAGATGGTAAACTCAAGAGGAGAAGGAGAAGGGGAAGGCTGGAGGCCAGCCATGGCTCACTCGTGGACGTGGCAGTGGTAGAGACATCTCGCGGGTGACCTGCCCGGTCTCGTGGCCCTGGCTCATTAAGGAGCCTAAAGCCTCTGTATTTGTCTTTAGCAGATTTTCAGTCACCTTCACTGTCTGCTATAGTCACCCTCCGCCGTTTTCTCAGGCCTGGGGTGGGCGATCAGGGTGGTGCATGGGGCACAGAGGTGGTCTCCTCATTTCACTGCCTTCTTGGCAAAGACAGGCCACACAAAGGCAAAGGTGTCATTTGCATTTGTCAAGCAAGAGCCGCTGATCACATCTGTATCTACCAGACGGCAGATGTTTTTAAAAACATACGTGTGTTCACCTGTGCAGCCCTCATCGGAGACTTGGGGAAAGAACAGGAGATTTAAGAATGAGTGTTCCTTTTCTTCTCAGAAACCCTCTTATCTGACTTACTTTCAATGTAGTACTTCTGAAGAGAATCGTAGTGTGTCAGGACTTTAAAACATCAATAAAAATGTACCAAATTGCTGCTCTAAGAAGGAGAATTCTGTAGGCTGGGCCTTGCTTGGCTGCTTGGTGGGCCTGAATAACGCTGTCACATCCCCAGGATGTCCATGTCCTAACCCCCAGGGCCTGTGGCTATTTCTTATGTGGCCAAAGAGATTTTGCAAATGTATTTAAAGCAAGGCTCTGGATGTGGGGAGATTCTCCCAGATTGTCTATTAAGTTGTTTTGTTGTTCTTTTCTCTGTTTGTTTGTTTTTGACTGTATATATTTTATTTTTTCTTTTCCATTACAGTTTATTACAGGATACTGAATATAGCCCCCTGTGCTATACAGTAGGACCTTGCTGTTTATCCATTCTAAATATATACAATAGTTTGCATTGCTAATCCCAAACTCCCCATCCATTCCTCCCCCACCCCTGACCTTGGCAACCAGAAGGCTGTTCTGTATGTCTGTGAGTTTGTTTCTGTTTCATAGATAAAGTTCATTTGTGTTATATTTTACATTCCACATATAAGTGATATCATATGATATTTGTCTTTGTCTGACTCACTTCACTTAGTATGCTAATCTCCAGGTCCATCCATGTTGTTGCAAATGGCATTATTTCATCTTTTTTATGGCTGAGTAATATTCCATTGCATATATGTACCACATCTGCTTTATCCATTCATCTGTCGATGGACTTTTAGGCTGTTTCCATGTCCTGGCTTTTGTAAATAGTACTGCTATGAATGTAGGGATGCATGTATCTTTTTGAATTGTGGTTTCCTCTGGACATATGCCCAGGAGTGCGATTGCTGGGTCATAAGGCAACTCTATTTTTAGTTTTTTGAGGAACCCCCATACCATTTTCCATAGTGGCTGCACCGATTTCAAACGTACTTAGTCTTAATCCGTTTTCATGCAAGCCTGTTCTTGTGTGTGTGTGTGTGTGTGTGTGTGTGTGTGTGTGTGTGTGTATTCATAAAAACCATCTATTAGGTTTTGTGTAACCACAGGGATCCTTCTGAGAGGGAGGGGGGAGAACACAGGGACAACAGGAGATGTGATGACAGAATGAGAGATTGGAGTGATGTAAGGAAGGGTCACAAGCCAAGGAATGCAGGCAGCCTCAAGAAGCTGGAAAGAGCAAGGCGACAGATTCTCCCCCGGAGCTTCCAGAGGGAGCACAGGTCTGTTGACACCTTGACGTGAGTCCCAGGAAAGGGATCTTGGACTTCTGGCCTCTAGGACTGTAAAACAACACATTTGAGTTATTTTAAGCCACCGACTTTGTGCTAGGTCACAACAGTAACAACCAGACACTAATATTGTAGGGTAGTTTATTTAGAGGTTTTTTTTCCCTTGTGTTTCACTGATCAGTTACCCTGATGAATTTATGTGGTTGGTTTGCATGTGAGGGGATGGGGGGCGTGATGCAAGCAATTAACTTGAGTTGGTGTGTTAGCACCCATCTCAACCTATCGGCAGTGTAGAATCAAAGGCAGAGAGGAGGAACCACCCAATCTAAAGCCCCAGCAGTCAGGTCCTGTCAACCCAACTCGCCCTGGAATGTAGCAGGTGTTCTGGCCAGAGTCGCTGATGTGGCACACACACGCTCTGAATTAAGCACAAGGGATCTTCCTCTTGGTCCAAGCTTTCTCCTTACATATGTGACTCAACATTGTCCTATGCCTACCGACATAGCTGCTGATACCTAAAAGTGCCAGCCTAGGCTAATGACATTTGTCTAAAATACTAACTCAGTTCACTATTGAAAGTAAGATATTTCAGTGGCTTAGTCTATAATCTTATGAGTGGGAAGAATGTCTCTCCTACTTATGTTAAAGTCTGTGATCTAAATGATTCCAGTTTTAAACCCTTTTTAATTTTTTACAATGTTTATTTTTTCAAATTGAAAAACAGTGTATACTGAATGTGTAAAATTTATAAAATGTTTGTGCACAAGTCAGAAAAACAAGAAAACACTTGTAGTTCTACAGTGTAGAGGTAGGTATATTAACATTTTGGGGTATATTCATAATTAGGTACTTGTCAGATTTTTTTTTTTACTGTTTTCTGAACATTTCCCCACATCAATATATGTTCTTCTATAATATAATTATATCGTGGCAGCGTTCTGTTTTTTAATATGTATCTTCCACAGTTTATGAGCTAATCCCTCTATTTCTGTGCATTCAGGTTGTTCCTGCAATTTTATTGTTGCCTGTTCTTGTGCTTTGCCCATTTCTTTTTTGGTATGTTATTTGAAAAATAGGTTTGTGAGCTTTTTGTTGTTGTATGTTAGGGTTATTAATTTTTGAAACAGATATGTACAATTTTGAAGTTCATTGTTTGCATTTTAATTTTGTTTATGGTAAGCTTCTTTGACCTATAAATATTACTAAATTTTTTGGACTCTAAATTATTTAGCTTTTTGGATGTGTCTTTGGTGATTTCTATTCTCTATTATTTACAGATTGAGTTTCTTCACTTCTGATAGCACACCAGATTTTAAGCAGCCTCTCCTTTAGATCCAATACAACTTTTCTTCTTTGTGGTGCAGGGGTGGTATTTCTAATGCTTAATGAACCACTTAGTTCATTCTATGTTAAGAATAGTTTTTTTTTTTTTCCCTTAGCATATTTTTGACCTGAATCTTCTCTCTTGGCTAATTTGATTGTTTGACCACATAATCTCATCTTTTAGCAGCTCCAGGCTGAATTCAAAATATATAAGGATCAATAGAATGTGAGTCTGTGAATGTGCACATACTTATGTTGTGAATTAAATACCTATGAAAAGTCATTTGCATCTAATAAAGGGTCTTTTTTTTTGCCCCGCACGATGAAAGAGAAGATCTCTAGTACATGGCTTCCATTTCCCACGTTAAAATGATGTCTGTACTTTTTTTTTAAAACATCTTTATTGGAGCATAATTGCTTTAGATGTCTGTACTCTTAACAACGTAAACTGATAAATTAGAAAAAAAATCAGATTCTTCCAATTGCATTAAAATTTGAAAAAAAGAAATGATTTCTAACAAAGCAAGAAAAAAAAAAGCTGAATAAGCTCTGGGCTTCTGGAATTTCCCATTCAGCTCTTTCTCTGCTTATGTTCCAAACAGTTGCATAAAAGCAATCCTAAACACATGTTTATAGAGGCTGCCCTCTGAGATACTGATAATGAATTCTACATAACAAGCACACTCTTTGCCCTGGCCGTTGGAATTTAAAGTATACATTTTGCAGTAATTTTGATGACTTCATTTTGAAATGGTTCTTAACAGACATCTTGGAAATGTCTTCATGTCATGACTTTATTCATAAACCAGCCTGTCAAAAACCTTAGCTTTCACTGGCGAGAAAGTGTCTCACATGCATAGGTAGTTGTTCTACCTATATCACCCGCCATCTTGAAAGGTCATTACTCATTTCCATGACTACTTGCATGCCCTGGCTCACTGCCACTGGGTTTTAGGACCGTGTGGAGAGGAGACCATGACATTGACTTTTCAGCTATGCAGCACTGGGTAAGGGCTATATTCCTCTTCTAATTATGATGATAACTTGTGCTGGGGAAGCTGTAGTGTTTACTGTTATGGTTAATGGTCAATGTCACTCATCAAAAGGGTGATAAACCAATAGTGGGATCTTGGAACAGGAGAGGAAAGATAAGTGCAATGTGTCATTTTATTCACATGCTAACAGCTCATAATGAGGACTAATAGGACCTAATGTTTATTTGTTCAATAAACAAGCCATTGGATTGTGAACAAGAGGTCAGCGTGGCCAGCAGTGAGGTGTGAAATGCTCCATCAAAAGACATTATTTGATGGCTAGAGCAAAAGCCCTAGAAAGTCTCACAGTAATAGCACGTACAGCAATAGGTAGTACAGCACATGGGTCCTCCCCCTCTGCTTCTAGGAAAGTAAGTGGATGCTTGTGCCTTTCCATCTCCAGTTCATGGCCCTCTGATCTTGCCCTTTTGTGAAGCGACATATTCACACAGATGTGTTAAACCAGCACTTCTCATATTTAGTGACTTTGTTAAAATGCGGATTCTGGAGTGGGAGGCCGAGATGCTGCATATCTCACCAACTTCCAGGTGAGGCACATACTGTTTCGGGTCCTTGCACCTTCTCTGAGTAGCGTGCTGATTCCATCTTGCAGGAAGGAGGGAACACAGCTCAACGGACGTAGACTTAGAGTCTCTTCTAATAATACGGCATGTGCTTAAGGGGGTAGAAGAATGTGAGGGATAAACATGTAGGCCCTGGGTGTGAATCCTGGCTCTGCCATTGCTAAGTTTTGGGTAGTAACAATGAACCTCAAAGTCTCTATGGCCAACGACAGTGAAGATTTATTTTTTGCCTGCGTGTGTCGGGCTGAGTGTTGGCTACAACTCTGCTCCTTTAGCACCCACCTGAAGGCAGCCTTATCTGGGACAGGACATTTTCCCCAGATCTGTTGGCAACCTCCTAAAACTTCTGCTTGGATTTGCGTACTTCATGTCTGATCACTTGTCATTGGCCAGAGCAAATCACATGTCCAAGTCTGATGTCAGTAGGTAGGGAAGCCGACTCCTCCCACGAAGTGGCAGGTGGGGGTGTATCGCCCCCTACAGGAAAGGGAGTGAAGCGTTGGGACAAGAACAATCTCTCAGAAGCCACTCAGTA
Source organism: Delphinus delphis (assembly GCF_949987515.2). Lineage (NCBI taxonomy): Eukaryota > Metazoa > Chordata > Mammalia > Artiodactyla > Delphinidae > Delphinus > Delphinus delphis. The sequence goes on from NC_082686.1 coordinate 4,754,750, forward strand.
GCTGTACCCTCTTGTTACTTTCACAGGGTTGTTTTCAGGATTGAATGAGCTGAAGTGGATAGCACATGGTACCTGACACATAAGAGAAGCTCAGTAAATGTTTGTAATCATACTTGTTATTGGGTTTGTTCTTATACGTCAACCCGATCCTCACTGCCAAGTTGCTGCATCGTCCAGGCTGAGGAAGGTCCCTATCCCTGCCTGCCAGGACACACAGAACATATGGAGACCCACTGTGGACTGAACAATCAGATCACTTGAGGCATTTGGTCAAGTTAGGCGCTTGCTTGTGGTTCTAGGTGGCTGGGTTATCACACAGTTATTCTTGAATAATTTTAGGCAGTGGCTTAATCTTCCTGCCCATCACATTTTCTGAGTTTTTGGCTTGAGTTTTAGATCACTTGATTTCTCTATTCTAGTCTCTGTATTTTGTCTTTGACCCACTCTTTGATCATTTATTCTACAGATATATGTTGAGTGTCCAGTTACGCCAGACGTTGTGTGAGCAGCAAAGATACGTAAAAAGTATGGTTACTGTCGAATGAGGGCTTAGCATACGCTACGTGTAAGCCCCGGTTCATTACTATCCAAATGCCAAGTGGTGGTGGAAAAGGCTGCAAAGATGGGATCCAGCCTTAATAAATGGGAATCTGAGAAGCTTGAACATATCTATTGATCCAAGGGGTACCTTTATAGGTTTGTAAGCAGAGCAGGTACATTATCTGGACTTTAGGGAAAAAACTGTGGTAGTATGTGCGTGTATAGGCTGTAGGAGTGTCCAGTGGTTGGGAACTTGGTGGAAGGAGAGGTTATAGGGGTGTGATATAGAGCAGTGGTGAGTGAACCGGGTTGGGATGTATGTGTATGTGGGAGAAGAGAGTAACCAATGACCTTAGAATTCTGAAGGTGTTCATGATGCCATAATCAGAAAGAGGAATCGTGAGCAGGCAAATGGTTTAGATGAGGGAGGAAATGATGCATTCAATTTGGTCGTGAGCTTGCGTTGCAACGTTTGAAAGAGAGTTTCAGGTAATCTTTAGACCAGTTAACCAGATCAACTAGTTGAGAATCCATTATATAATATATGTTAAAGATACATCAGTCTTAATCTCATCAACCTTAACTCAGGGAAGAGTACAGACCAAAGCATATACAGTCCTTAAATGTTGAAGCATGAGATCATTGTTAATGCAATAGCTCATCTTACCAGGTGGCTAATATTTTTTTCAATTTGACTAAGCATAGGCATAATCTATTTATGAATCTCTGATTTTGGAGCAGTGTGTTGTAAAAAAAAGTTAATGTGTTAAATTTAACTGTGATTTAAATTGATGTTGCCTGAGTCCCTAGGGACAAATGAAACACAAGAAGGGTGGAAGAAAGAGCCACTTCTACTGTTGCCTAATGATAGGGAAGATTTGAAAATCAAACGCATCGATGTAGCCTCACTGTGCAGCAAGGAACAAAACCGAATTAATTATAAATAAGATGGATAAATAATTTAAGCATATCACTTATTGCCTCTTTATTGCTCAACAGTTGAAAAATTATTTCAATTAGAAACTTAAACTCAGTTTGATCGACGATGAAGAGTGAGCAGCCCAAGATAAATGTAAATCCCTTTGTGACATAAAAATTTGATTTTGCAGCGTGAGGTCTATTAAAAAGAAATTAATAATCTCCAGAAAAAAGAGGTAGTGCCAAGAAAGGTTGGCCTTTTCCTCACAGAATATCGCTTATTTTAAAAGGAGAAAATCAATAAACTTATTACAGAGATTTTCTTTTTAAACCACAAAATACTAACCACCAACCTCCCAAACGAACAAACAAAAAAACTGATAAATATTTGTTTCTTTGGATTTCATATTAAAATCATAGCATGTGTATGCTACTTATATTTCACATGATCTTAACTTTCTTCTACACCCAAAGAAATAATTTGTTCTCTTTTCGTGCTTATTGGCTTCCTCAAGGACGACAGAACACTCGCCCCTTTGTTGCACCTGCAAAGGGAGGGATTTGTCCGGCTAAAGCCACACTGGATCTTATCCAAGACAAGAGTGTCCTAGAAAGCTGGTTTGATTCCCGTGCTTTCTTTTTCTGGTACCTCAAAGCCCTCCCTCTGCCATCCCTGACAGATGCAGCTGATTGATGAGAGCGCTGTATGTGTAAGGTCGATCTGAACCTCAGAGTCCTTCTCGTCACAGGACTCCAGGTGGTCACTGCTAGTAGATCAGAATAAGCATGTGAAAAAAAAAAACAAAGAAGAATAGGCATGTGGCATGAAGCCTACATGCCATCTGACTGAGGATCTGAGGCACTAAGAATCTGGTAACATCTATCTGTCATCTTAACACTGTGTCTGATTTCTTAACTACATGCAAACATCTATCATCTGATGCTTTAGTTCAGGTTGTAGAAATGAGTTCTTTCTACTCTATATATGGAAAGTAAAGGCCAGAAGTAAGTGTCTCAGGACATTAAGTTACACACATATCTTACCTTTCGTACCTACACCTTCATCTGAGAGATGGAGATATCACAGATATCCACAGGCTCCCCCACTGCCCTGTCTTGATCCTGGCAGTGTCTGTAGACAACTGAATTTGTGACACCAGCAGCAGACTTCTGGGCTTCCTTATTCTCACCCACTTATTCCTTCATCCCTCCCGTCTTGGACTGATAGGTGCCTTCCCCAAATTCATAAGTTGGAGCTCTGATGCCACAATGTGGTCATATTCAAGATAAGGCCTTTAGGGAGGTAATTAAGGTTAAATGAGGTTCTAAGGGTGGGACCCTAACCCCATAGAACTGGTGTCCTTATAAGAAGAGGAAGAGACACTAAGGATACTCAGGCACAGAGAAAAGGACATGTGAGGGCACAGTGAGAGGGTGTCTGTCCACAAACCAAGGGGAGAGGCCTCAGGAGAAACCAGACCTGGTGGCACTTTGATCTTGAACTTCTAGCCCCAGAGCTGTGAGAAGTAAATGTCTGTGTTTAAGCCACCCAGTCTGTGGTATTTGTTCAGGCTGCTGAGCAGACTAAGACACCTCCCCTACTCCTAAAACCACGGGTGGAACGGCAGAAATCTGTGCCCAAAGCTGGGCAAGGGACCCACACCGAGGTGCTGTGACCCTGAGCAGCTCCTTAGACGTCTCCCCATTTCCCTTCTCTTCTGAGGGTCCATTGCACCAGCTTGATCCCTGAGCAGGCAGGGTCACACCTGAAAGTCTAAAAAACCTGGAGCTTCCTGCAAGACATCTGATTTTTTTTTGAAAGGGTGGCAACAGTTTTTACTTTGTGTGTTTGGTAAGGGAAAAGGAAAAGACAGAGCATAAAAAGTAACTGCTTTCTTTTCGCATGCCACCCACCTCCTCTACTCTTCCCCTGCTGAGGAGTCTCTTGTGTAGGACAGGAAGATACTGACTTGAGGCTTTCTGGGGAGGCATGGGCAAAACGAAACCAAAGCTAGAGAACCCAGAGAACAAAGGGGTTTTATGTTCCAAGGGCAGAGACCTGCTGGTAGAGGAAACAGACCCTTCTAGGAAAGGAGAGGGGAGAGCCTGGGTGGCCAGCTGGAGACACAGTGTGTCTGGAGAACTTGGAATCTGATGGGAGAATAATTTGTCTGGTCAGCAGCCCAGCGTGTGTGTGTGTGTGTGTGTGTGTGTGTGTGTGTGTGTGTGTGTGTGTTGGGCATTTGTGGTAGAGAATGAGGACTCTACATTTGTTGGACTCTGTGAAATCAGCCTAACTGCCCTTTGCCATCCTCCCAGAGACTTCCGTAAAGCCTTAATCTTACTTAAATTGTTTTTGCCTTTCATGCTGTTTTTTCAAATGTGCTCTGCTCTGCCTAATGTCACGGATGAGAGCATCCTAGAAGCTTTGCACAAACACACACATGTATGTATGTGTATTAATGTGTGTACATGTGCACACGTATAAACATATACAGACATATGTATGTGTGTGTGTGTGTGTCTGTATATAAAGTTAAAATGCTTTTGGTTTAGAGTGGGCTTAATAATACACAGGATTTGACCAATATTATATGAGGCAAGAACCAAATAAATGGTTTCCAAATTTATCATTTTAGACAAGTTCTTACTTTAATCACAGTTCTTCTCATCAAGTAATTTTGACTCCATGCAAACTTTGGGTTTCTGTTAGTAGGTCATCGTTTCTTTTCAGGAGGAAATACTTGTCTTTGCAAGATCAACGTGTTACACTAATTTTATTGATGTGAAGAACCTATTGTTGTATTCTTAAAATACCTATTTGTAACTCTTAAACTTATAAGGAAGGAGAGGACAAGGCCACAAGGGGTCAGCCTGTTGAAGACGGTTATTATATTACCATCAAATCAACCAAGAGCATACGTGCTGTATAAGTTTCTTAGGGCAGCCACAGCAAAGCACCACAGACTGCGAGCTTAAACCACAGAGATTTACTCTCCCTGACAGTCTGGAGGCCAGAAGTCCAAGATGAAGGTAAGGGCAGGGCTGGTTCCTTCTGAGGCTGAGAGGGAGAGTCTGTCCCAGGCACCCCCCGAGCTTCTGGTGGTTTGCTGATGACTGTAGTGACCCCTGGCTTATAGAACTCTGCCTCCATCTTTACATGGCGTACTTCCTGTTGTTATGTTTCTGTGTCCAAATGTCCACCTTTTATAAGGGCACCAGTCATATTGGATTAGGGGCCACCCTACTTCTGTCTGACCTTGTCTTAACTAATTGCATCTGCAACCGTTCTGTTTCCGAACAAGGTCACACGCGGAGGTGCTGGGGGTGAGGACTTCAGGAGGGACACAATTCAGCCCACAGCACCGGCTGGTCTGCACACCTAACAACTACTAAGTAAGAATCCTTTGGAAAGCTAAAGAGAACCAAATAGGCCTCCAATGAAATGAATACCTATTTTCCCTTTCTGACTTGTGTTCTTGAAGGAGACGCTTTTTAGTCCCCTTAGCTGAGCACAGTGAGGATGGAGGGACAGGATGGAGTTTGAAAGCACAGTCAAGGGTCAGGTCAGTCCGCGTCCTGTGAGCCGGGGACACGCCTGCTGTTCTGTGTTTCACGACCTGGTGCCTGGGGTCGGGAGTAAGACAGTGTGGAGAGAAGCACATTTATTTACAGCTCAAATGATTACGTAGCCTCTTCAAAACAGGACAAGAAACCATCTTACCATATCCCCACTCTAAGAACAAAAACGACATATTTGGATGTTTCTTTATATTCTGTTTATTATACACGTAACTCTTGATACTGTGACTATTTAAGAGGATCTTGTCGGAGGATTGCAGGTCACCTGTTTTCCTCTTCAAATTACTAGAGCCTCTTGGAAGACAGAGAGAAACTGGCCCGCCCTCCATCCGTCCATGTAAAGACCTTTGCTTCTATCAGGCAGTCACCGTAGAGCAATAATGGAGTTATTACTCCACACATGGAGTTAACATATACACACTACTATATATAAAATAGATAACCAACAAGGACCTACTGTATAGCACAGGGAACTATATTCAATATCTTGTAATACCCTATAATGGAAAAGAATCTGAAAAAGAATATATATATATATATATATATAACCGAATCAGTATGTATAACTGAATCACTTTGCTGTATACCTGAAACTAACACAATATTGTGAATCAGTTATACTTCAATAATAAATTAAATAAAAAGATATTAGGAAGGACTAAGAATTACCCATTCCTGTACTGAACTTTAAAAGCAAAGGCTCACACTTATCTGGGAAGTACGCATAAGGTCTGCCTGTGCTAGATTGGCTGAGGCACCGATCGGAGCCACGTGGACGGTGTGTGCTTGGTCAGGCTCCCGGCACTGAGGCTGGGGGTGAACATCTGACTCTAAGAAATGGAGCAGAAACATCAGTCTACTCTTCTGCATCACGTGTGACATTCTAATTACATAGGCAGCTTATCAGGACATAATGAAGCAGCTGCTGTGATTATGGAATTTTGTCCCACTTAGTTACAAAGCTGCACAGCTACCTAAATGCCGTCTTGTCACATCTAGCATGCTTAGGTTCTAGAGAAGGTGTTAAGCCTGATGTATTGTCCAACGCAGACGGTCACTCCATTGCTGTCACTTTTTCTTTGGAGCCAAAGGATTAACATTTGAGTTTTCCTCTAAAGTGTGGTTCATTTTTATCTCAGTTGTCTTATTCAGCTGTCAGTTATCTTTCCTCATCTTCTTGATCATCTCAGTGCTTCTCTGGTTTCATTTTATCTTTTTTTTTTTTTTTTTTGCATTACGCAGGCCTCTCACTGTTGTGGCCTCTCCCGTTGCGGAGCACAGGCTCCGGACGCGCAGGCTCAGTGGCCATGGCTCATGGGTCCAGCCGCTCCGCGGCATGTGGGGTCTTCCCAGACCGGGGCATGAACCCGTGTCCCCTGCATCAGCAGGCGGACTCCCAACCACTGCGCCACCAGGGAAGCCCATTTTATCTTCTTAAGGTAGCATCAAACACATCTGTTATATCAACAGCCTTCCAACAGATGAGTGTGTAATATTCTCTAATTATTCCAAAGGATAAGATGAAACATTTAAGTAAAATACTTTTCCCAGGTCTTTAGTAATATTCTACCACTATTTTACCTTTCATGAGTGCTAACTATCTATGAAGCAATGGCATTAAAATATTAATATTTTTCCAGTAGAAATTCTAGACTTAGATTTTGATTGCTAAGTAGAAAACAATTCTTTAATGGTTAAATATAAAACTGTGGCCCTATTAAATTGTTACATTACACTATAAAATAACGTAAAAAAGATATATTGCTAAATTAATCTTTTGATTGATTACTACATGTCCTAATAATCTGGTTTAAATTAAATGTTGGATTATGGCTTTAGATTTAAATCATCATAGAATACCTTCCATATGTCTTTACAGTAAAGGCATTCTGATATTAAAGCAAAATCCATATATGATATTCTCTAAGGAGTTACAGATATTGTGTGCCTAAATCGCTCAATTTGTAGGACACTGGAGTTTGGAGAAAGTGATTAACAATAGCTGTGGCCGGCAGTTACTTACTGTTCCTAGCTCTAGGGCAAGTTGGAGACAGTAACCAGTGATTCCAACACAAAATGAAATAGAAGAAACGGACCAACCTGGTAAACGATGTCCTAGGTTCTAGGAGGTGGTGGTTATGCTTCCATCTTGCCTGGGACAGTCAAGATGAAGTACCTCCTCCGGTGAAGCCATAAGATGCAAGTTCTTTGTGTCACAAGTCAAAGTTACACTTTAACCCAGAGAGCACCCAAATTTATTTACAAACACAATAAATTAGGATAAGCAGGGTCATGTCCCCATTGAATTTCTCTAATGTTGTCCTTCTAGATGAAAATAAATATGTGTTGGTTAGACATTTATTTTTACTCAGAACACAGAAATACAGATTTGGAAAAAAAATTGAGATCCGTTTGTGTAACAATGTTTTCTTAGTGAATAGCGTGTACTTATTTCAGAACTAAACACATTTAGTTAATTGTGAATATTTAAGGAATTCTTGGAGGAGAGCTGAGGGAAGTGAAAGGCATTTTTGATTCTGGTGTTAATTTGCTTGGGTGTTACACACAGAGATAGTCAGAGCTTCCTGTAGAGCAAAACGAATCCTTAACTCTGGGTCACCTTTGCCAGCCAGCGGCGGGATTTGCACGCCTGCTTACATACCAGACCATACCCATAATGTCCGTTTTCCTGTAGTTTCTTTCCCTACTTCAAGTTCGCTGTTAATGATTACTTTTAAACACATCTCCTCAGCATAAACTTGTGCAGGGAGTGGAGAAAATGAATATTATAGTGTAATTTTTTCCAGGTATATTTTGGGCCTGACCTTGAATTCTGACCTTTCCATTCCCCTAAGTCTCTCTATGGATACAATATTGTATCAGAAGGTGCTCGAATGGATGCCATTATTGAGTGTATAGCAGTTGTGGGTCGAGTAGATCATGGTTGTAAATGTGAAGAGTCTCATGTTACATTGAACTGCTTCTCGGCTCATAGTAGGAACTAAAATAAACAGGCTTGGATGGATGAATAGAGACTGAATGCATATGAGTAGACCTTGACTGGATGGATCCTAAGATGGGCCTCCATGCAATTTTAAACAATGTAAGATAACTCAAGTGTTTTGACATTATAAGGAGCTTGAATACTTACTTGAGAAAAGGTATAAAGTACAAGTCCCAAGCCTGATATGAGCAAAATTGGATCCATTTTTAGCAGCTACTTAGCAACCATGGGAGGAGAGTCCATAGTCTACTGTGTGTCTGGACTAGGCCACATGTGATTATTATGTTATATATGACGGTGGCATGTCAATATAGACAAGGTTAATTTGAAAGCGTGTAACTGATATCCCAGGTCTGAAGGAAACCCTTAAATTGTTTCATTACCTGCAAGCCTTCCATTTAAAATTGACATCACATTTGATGGTACCCTGACCTCACCCCACTGGGGGCTTCTTTGCCTGGGGTATGGGTCTGACACACTATGGCCAGTGTTGTGTTTTGATGAAAGACTTTCCCAACCATTTCATGGACTAGTCCTATATGATCTTTACAAAATTGAACAGTGCTCTGTCTATGTTGGGGGAAGGTCAGTGTTCAAATATGTTTAGGAAACTGCTGTAAGTTTCCAAGTGAACCCTTGGGCTTTGGAATCAGGCAGGGCTGGGTTCTAATCCCAGCTGGTTAATTGTTAGCCATGTCATGTTGGAAAAATCACTTAGCTCCTCTGAGCTGTAGATTCCCAATTTGAAAAATGAGAACAATAATACCTAATTTTTAGGTTTGTCTGAGGATCCAATATGCAGTGTTGCCTGGAATGCACTTTGAGAAAAGCATCTTAGAGCAGCAGTTCTCAAAATTTAATGTGCCTACAGATCTCCTGGGGCTCTTATTAAAGTACAGGTTCTGATTCATTTGGTCCAGGGTAGCCTCAAGACTCCGTGTTTCTAAGAAGCCTCCAAATGATGCTGATGGCGCTGGCTCATGGGCCTCCGTACAGGTAGCGAGGGCTCGGGGCACGCGGGTATTACGCCTTTCCTTGTGAAGTGTTTATCTTAGTGATTTTCTTAGATGAAATACTCCTATATTAGCAGTAGGGGCAGAATATCATCTCCATGGAAGACACAGATAGGAATGTGCGGAGAGGAGAGACACACTGAGTGCACTATTTTCTGTGAGGTTTTGATGAAATGACTGTCTCTACCCCTCTAGCAGTTGCTCTCTGGGAAGAGAGAAATGTTAGTTTTCTCACCATTGTGTCCCTAGTACCTGGAGCTTCTCCTGGTGTCACACAGACAGATCAATGCATATCTAATGACTGAACGAGTGAATGAATGAAAGGACTCCAAGTCTTTTTTTTCCCTGGGTGTCTCAGATGCCACACCCCAGAGGTTGGGGGAAAGCCAAAGTATGGTATTAGAAAGACACATACAAAATTAAGACTTAGGTAACATATAAAAACATTACTTCTACATATCGTTTACTGACAATATTTCCTATTTTCTGTCAGTTAAAAGTCTTTACTAATATTCTTCTAATAAGAGCTCTGGCCTGCAGGGGCCATGCCCCTGCAGAAGCCCCAGGAACAGGTAGGACAGTAAAGGTCAGTTTTCCATGAGAGTAATTCCATGGTGAGCTCAGGGAAGGGTGCCTGGATGGGTCCAGTTATTTCTTCAGTACAGCCCCTCAAGATCTCTGCATGAGACCATTTTCTTATTAGTATGTTATCACAGCTCCTGGGGGACAATACACAGTCAGCTGGGAAGGTCCTCGAATGGAGATTTCTTGCAGACTTCTCCATAGCGTGGGGCCGGTTCCTGTTTACAGCTTAGAAATTCACCAAAAAGAGTTGATGTTTGTGGCTCAAAACAATTGCTTTGCCCTAATGTAAGTTTATTTCCACTGTAATTGTATCGGTCTCTACTCCCTCCCGAAATTTTAGTGCAGAATCCTTCCATTTGGTTGGAAACTCTATTTCTGTGTATTGAGACTTCATGAACGAGAGGACTAAATGGTGTATTTTAAGTAAGTAACCAAATCATCGAATTAATAAAATATGCCATAACATGGCCTTGTGTAGAAGGAATATGTTATGGGAAGGTGATTCTAATAAAGGGTGATTTATTTCTAGAAATTCAAAGCATGTTTTGTATATCCTCTAGTAGAAGAAGACACATTAATTGTTTAAAAAAACTTGCCTTAAAATAAAAATTTTCCTTAACTCCCCCAATATTGCCTGCCCATTGGATTAAATACAGAATCAAGTTTTACCTTCCCAGTATTTTTTATTTTTTTATTTTTTGCAGTACGTGTGCCTCCCACTGTTGCGGCCTCTCCCGTTGCGGAGCACAGGCTCCGGACGCATAGGCTCAGCGGCCATGGCTCACGGGCCCAGCCGCTCCGCGGCATGTGGGATCTTCCCGGACTGGGGCATGAACCGTGTCCCCTGCATCGGCAGGCAGACTCTCAACCACTGAGCCTCCAGGGAAGCCCCCCCCCCCCAGTATTTTAAAGGTGTGCATGAGAAGGAAGAAGGGAAGGCAATTTCACCAGGTACTTGGGGGGCATGACCCCCAAATAGATGCCTTTGGAAAGCAATAGATTCTTCAAATTGGGCATCTTCAAAGCGTCACAATCATTTGCTTTCAAAAATGTAGTGCCGGTGGACGTATGGAAGACACTTTTATGCAGTTTTATGTGTGCTGAACTCAAGATACCATCCACGAGTTTCATCATACTGTTTGCATCGAGTTCGTTGTGCCAGCCTGATGTGAAGGGATTTAAGAGGTTTTTGGTCCCTTCATGTTTATGTTCCATGTGCCTCCAGGAATGTCTTTCCTTTGTCTCCCACTGGAGAATTACTTTTTCATTTGAAGTTCTTTCAAAGAATGAGCTTTCTCCAAGGGCAGAACTGAGGCCTTTCAGTGGTTTGTTACTTCCCCCTCCCTCTCTCTCTCTCTCTGTCTCTCACACACATGCACACACACACACAGTAGGAGGTTTAAAGCCACATATGCAACATCCAATCTCACCCCATCTATTGCTTTACAAGTGCACGGGTACAGCTTTGTAATGACAGATAGATACATTGTTGCGTGTATTATGGCAATTACACGTGCTGCTCCTGGTCAGAATTGGAAAAGCCAGTGACCACCCCTCTTATGTGGTAAATCTCCCCTGGACTTTGGGTGGATTGCCTCCCTGGACTGAGAAGGGGGGCTGGTGTAAGGGTCTCAGCGATCTCTGACTCCTTCACTACTGCATTGACTTGGGCTTTCTCCGAGGCCCGTTTTCATTCCTTCTCTTCTCTCTTTTCTTACAATAATTTGGTTGCAAAGTTTTTCTGTAGGATGGAGAACAGTCCCAGTAAAACCACCAGCTGGTTACCTCCCTGAGGGGCTCAGATCACGAGCTCTGTGGTCAGAACTCTTTATGTGTGTGCCACGAAGGGAGGTGACTTCGTGGCTGCCGTGGTCAAGCGTGGGGCAGTAATGTTTATGTGTGACCCACCTGGATTCCCAACCAGAATGTACCAGGCAAAAATACCTGGAAAGTGCCACAGCTGAGTTATTTTTAAGACACTGTTACTGAGAACATAAGTGTTTAACCACCTATTTTGTTTTTACAGAGTTTAACTAAGTGCGTCACCTTAAATGTGGCCTCAGGAATATTCCAGTTTGTATAGCATATTTAGTATATATAAATGTTCCTTGGATTCGTTTGTTAGGGCGGCCATAACAAAGTACCACAGACTGGGTGGCTTAAGCAACAGAAATTTATTTGCTCACAATTCTGGAGGCTGGAAGACTGCGATCAGAGTGTTGGCAGGGTTGGTTTCTCCTAAGGCCTCTGTCCTTGGCTTACAGGTGGCCGTTTTCTCTCTGTGTCCTCACCTGGTCCTCCCTCTGTGTGTGCTTGTGTCCTAATCTCTTCCTATAAGGACACCAGTCACATTAGATTAAGGCCCAGCCTGTTACCTCATTTTACCTTCATTACCTCTTTAAAGGCCGTGTCTTCTAATGCAGTTACATTCTAAGGCGTGGCGGGGTGGTCAGGACTTCAACATATAAATTTTGGGGGGACACAAATCAGTCCATCACGTTCCACATATTTGGCTTTTTAGTGCCTGAAATGTTAAGATGGAAAAATGAATTGTTGCTACAAAGAAGCAGTTAGACTAGTGGACCTTAAATGATATTCCTTTGGACTGTGACTGTTTGTCAAATTCAACACAGTCATTTTGGGGAAAGTCTCCCCTGTGAAGGTCATAGGCTGAATATGGGCATCTAGAACTCCTTCCTTAAGGTAACACATTTGCTCCTTCTTTGGGATCATGAAACAGTTTCTTTACTGCTTGATTGTTATTTCCTCCTCTGAGTGGAACTCCTGAAGGACCACATGGTGCTGGGAACAGGTTACCTGGCTGGCTTTTCCAATCAGAGCTCCCAGCCCATGGCCATCCATCTCCAAACTGCTTTGGACATAACAGCTGGGTAATGATTGACTATTATCAACTCTCTCCTCCTGGTTACCTCTGGGAAGATGTTTCCATATTGAAGAGCTTTCTGTGAATACACAGGGAAACCAAATTGTTATCAACTCAAGTTATGCGTTTGGATTTTTCTTTGTTCTCCTCTTCTTTGCTCACCTCAGCTCTTTAATCTCTCCTCAGAGAGAAAAAGAAACCTACTGTGCGTGTCTTGTTTCAGCCTGTGACATGAGCATTTGAAGATGGAAGCCAGTGTTTCATTTTTGCAAACCTAAAGAACATTTTCTAAGCTCAGTCTTTCCAAGTAAGGGAAGCTGTCCATCCAAAAGACTATAGAACAGAATCCTCTGTTCTTTGGTGCATTTTTCCTCCAAGCAAGCCCAAATGGTGGCAGAGGAAAGATAAATCTCCTGCCCATCCTCGCACAGGTAGTTGGTAGCAAATCTGGTAGTCTGATCGACTCCCATTTTGCTGCTTCTGCATGTCTGTTGGGTTAATGTGGACACGTGGTGTAAATAGTGCATGATGCGAATTTAAGCTGAGGCCTCTGACTTCTTACATACGAAATGCAGATGGATGATGGAAGACACTTGGAAGTCTTCCTAGGCTGATTCTGTGGTGAATTAGACAGTATTCCATGATTCTGTGGTGAATTAGACAGCATTCCATAACTATCCAATGAATAGGCCCAAATCAGACTTGGGGTGGAGGCCAACTGGCAGCTGTGATCAGGGAGATGCTTAGGTCATTTGTGTACAAAGGTAAGATCACCCAGAATTACTCAGGAGACATCACAGCATAGTTAGAGAGTAGGGACCCTGGAGTCAGTGTGCCTGGCTTCAAATCCTGGTACATCACTGAGGAGCAACTTGGGGAAGTTACTGAATCTCTGTGTTTCAGGCCCCGCCATCTGTAAAAGAAGGTTGATAATAATGTTATCTTATAGCACTGTTATGATGATTAAATGAGTAAATGTATAAAACACTTAGAATAGTACCTGGCACGTAGTAAGGGCTACATAAATGTCGGCCTCTGCTACAGTTATCTGTCGGCATAATGCCTCACCTTGATGCTCCAGACTTTCTAGAACATTCTGGTGCTCATATAAGTAGTATGTGGCAAGTCCTGAGAGAAAGGATGGTTCTTATCAATGTTTCTTGACTTGTGAGGATCACCTTTTGGGAGTTCACACCCTACAACTAATGAGTCTTGGTCACCAGCCTACTCACCTGAGTCTGTGCACTTAGGGGATTGGCATCCCCATCCTTTGCCTGGTTAAACATGGCTGGGACATATTTTTTTTAAAACAGACATTAAAATAATGCAACCAGAGCTCAGCTCTCACATTGTATGAGTACACATATGCTTCTTAAATTTTACTGACACTACAGAGAAATTAAATTGGAGATGAGATCTAGGGTTGATGGCTAAGTGAGGCTGGGTCCAAAACCTCGTGCCCCCGAGCATTCAGGCACTAAGTAAAGCACCACGAAATTACATGGGCAGAAACAACAATGGGGCAGGAGGGAATGGATGCATCCTAAAAACTGGGTCCTCTTCAGGTAAAGAGAGGCAAACAGTCTCAGGAAATATACTCTGACACCAACCGGCACCCCTGCCCAAAGCAGAAGGGCCAGTGTCGTTGAATGGGCAAAGTTTTGAAAAACCTCCAGGACATTCCCATTCCCGCCGTATTTGGGGAGAAGGAGACTGATTCAGGGTAGGGAGGGCAGATAAAGCTGATAAAAATGCAGGATGCAAGGTTAAATTTGAATTCCAGGTGAACATGAATACTCTTTTAACCTAAGTATTTCCCCAGTATCGTATGGGACATTGCGTTGGTTTCCTAGGGCTGCCCTAACAAAGTACCCTAGACTGTGTGGCTTAAACAACAGAGATTTCTACTCTCACAGTTCTGAAGTTCCGGAAGTCAGAGATCAGAGTGTCATCAGGGTTGGTTCCTTCTGAGGGCTGTGAGGGAAAGATCTGTTTCTGCTTCTTTCCTGGCTTTGGGAGCCCCAGATGTACCTTGTCTTGTCCCTACATCATCCCAGTCTTCCATGCTGTTCTCCCTGTGCGTGTGGCTGTATCCACCGCCTTTTAAAAGAACACCAGTCATGTTGGGTTAGGGGCAACTTACTCCAGTCTGATCTCATCTTAACTAATGACGTCTGTGATACCGCTATTTCCCTGTAAGGTCACGTTCTGAGGTGCTGAGGGTCAGGACTCAACACAGGAATTCACGGTGTCACAATTCAATCCGTAACAGGCATTCTTACATTTTAAACATATTTATTGTTTACCTGAAATTCAAATTTAACTGGGTCATGTATGTTTATTTGCTAAATCTGGCAACCCTCATGGGAGATTTGATTATTATGTGACACATGGGGAATCTGAAACCTTCTCACCACCTCAGAAGTGCTGAGGGAAGGGCTACTGCAGATAACCACTTTTTACAGGCTTGTGGGGAAGAGGAGAAGGGAAGCAGATAGACGAATTGACCATAATTAATTGCATCTAGTGATAAATAAGCACTCAGCAGATGGCGTTGGCAGGAGGCCTATGGCTCAGGGGCAAAGGGCCACAGAAAAATCCTTCTGGAACACTCTTCTCTCCACGGCAGGCTAACTGGGCTCAAACCTGTGGCTTTCTCTTCTGTTTTTCCACTCAGAGAAGTAAAGATGAGGTGGCTTTGGGGGCAATAAAGGGCTTATCATTTCTGGCACAAAGTTTCCAGGCCCGTGTTGGGGAGGATCATCTGAATCTTGCACTCACTCCTCTCCAACACAAATGGGCTACACCTCTGAGTAGGTGGAGCAAACCTGGGCCAGATTACGAGTCACAAGCAGAGACCGGGACTTCCGGTCCCAGATTGTTAGAGCCACATCTGGAGTTCAGCACCCAAAACAACCTCCCTCCAACAGGTACAAAAGGACCTCAGCTGCTGAGAAATAGGTGGAATGCGAACCACTTAGAATACGAATCGGATTTTCTGAAAGGAAGATGGACTTGTTTCGGTTAGAGTGGGAAGAGAATCAGGAAACATTTACCTACACCGCATGCAGAGTGAATAGAAGGACTGGCTTGAGCTGCCCAAGTTAAATGTGGTGAGTATACAGAGAAATTGCATAAGAGCTATGCAAGGATAGTGCATAGAAAGAAAAGCAAAGAAATATAACATGCATATGAGAGACAGATATATGAGAAATTTCATTTGGGAAGAAAACACTCTGAAAAAGAAGAAAAAACAATGTTTTGTTTGTAACAGAACTTTAAGTAATATGAAATTAACTGAAAGATAAATAAAAAATGTTGATAAAAAGAATACATTAATTAAAAAAAAAAAGGTAATTATGGTTACTAAGAAATAGGATGAAGGACTTCCCTGGTGGCACAGTGGTTAAGAATCTGCCTGCCAGTGCAGGCGACACATTTGAGCCCTGGTCTGGGAAGATCCCACATGCCACGGAGCAACTAAGCCCGTGAGCCACAACTACTGAGCCCACGTGCCACAACTACTGAAGCCCACACGCCTAAAGCCCATGCTCCATGACAAGAGAAGCCACCGCAATAAGAAGCCCATGCACCACGACAAAGAGTAGCCCCTGCTCACTGCAACTAGAGAAAACCCGCGCGCAGCAATGAAGACCCAACACAGCCAAAAAAAAAAAGAAATAGGATGAGAACTAAACCAACATCTTTCCCAACTAATAAATAAAAAAGACTTAGGAAGAAAAGGAAAAAGATACTTATGAAAACTAAGTTATTTGGATCGCACATAATAGGTACAGTATTCGTTGTATGAATAGAACAAATACCTCAGATAATCACAAAAATAAACCAATTAGAGATAAATATAAAGACATAGAGGACATACAACAATGTTATGAGGTTAATCGGGAAAATAGCAAATGGCCAAACAAAGAGAAAGTTAAGGCGTGAATGAAAAAAATCCTAAAATGAAGGAAGATCTGAAGGTATCCTAGAACAGTGCTCACCCATAGTAGCTACTCAATAAACATATGATGAATTAAGTAGTAAAGATGCAGATCAGAAAGTTACTCTGTACTCAGGGGAAAATTGATACAAAAAAAGCACACTGAGGCATTATAGTGAGTGAACTCACCAAAATTCAAGGGTTAAGAAAAAACACTTCAAATATTTGAACAGAAGAGTAACAAGCAAAGGTGAAGTATCACGTTCTTCTAAGACATCTCCCCAGAAATACTTAATGCCAGAAGACAGTTGAAGCAGCATTTAAAGAAAATTTAGCTCAGGAATTTTATACCTAGTTCAGTTGTCACTCAAATATAAAAGCAGCAGACATTTCAATCACTCAAGAAGTCAGAAAATATAGAACCTTAGCTACTTGTTGGAAAAACAAAGCAAAACGAACAAAAAACAGTCTGATGGTGTATCAGATTGATCAGGCTGCCATAACAAAGTACTGCAGGCTGGGCGGTTTAAACAACAGAGATTTATTTCCTCACAGTTCTGGAGGCTGGAAGTCCAAGATCAAGGTATCAGCAGAGTTGGTTTCTCTCTCTTTGGCTTGTAGATGGCCACCTTCTCACCTGTACTCACATGGTCACCCCTCAGTCTGTGTGTCACTGTCCTAATCTCATCTTCTTATAAGGACACCAGTCTTATCAGATTAAGGCCCACCCATGTGACCTCATTTTGCCTTAATTACTTCTTTAAAGACCTCTCTCCAAGTACAGTCACATAATGAAGTCATGGGGGTTAGGAGTTCAACATATGAATTTGAGGGGACAAAATTCTGCTCATAACAGATAGTAAAATCCAAACGAACTCAGCAGTGGAGGAGTACTCATGAGCTTTTAACTGCAGAGTTATGGTTATAAAATTTAAATGTGATTAAACGTTATTAGATATATATTATTTATTTGTGGAATAATTTATATTAAATATATACATATAAATATTATGTGGAATAATATAGATTAAACCAAGGATGGGGGAGAATGCAGAACAGCAGATAACTGAGAACTGATAGATTCTGCTTGAAATCACTAGACAGAGTAATAAATGTTTAATATTAAATACAATTATAAATATAACCAATAGAAGGGCTAAAACTAAATATAAAGCTTTGAAATTATTTTTTAAAATGCACACAACGAAACAACAATCTATAGACCAAAGAATAATAATGATGACAATGGTGGACACTAATTGGGTGATTATTATACCTGCTGTGTTCTAATTGCTTTAAATTATTCACTCCTCAAAAGCATCTTACGCAGTGTGTTCTATTCATATCAATATTTTACACACGAGAACACTGAGGTAGAGAGAGGCATATAACTTAGGCTTAAGTGGAAGTACACCCAGTAAACGGAAGTGGTGGGATTTGACCAGAGTCCAGTCCTTTAGGGAAAAGACAGGAAAGTTTTATAAAAGAAGAATTATGAAGTAGGATTAGATGATTTGTACCTATTATTCAGCTTGTTATAGATGCAGGATCAGTTCAATAGAAGCTCAGAAATAGGTCCAAATATGTGTGGAGATTTATGACACAATAAAGGCAGCTCAAATCATCAAGGGAAAGATGAATCTTCGGTGAATGAAATTGGTTCAACTACATAATTATTATTTAGGAAAAAAAATAAAGCTGAATCTATACCTTCTCACACCAAAATTAATTATAAATGAAGTAAATATTTATATTTAAATGTGAACAGAAAAGTGCTTGAAAAATATGTTTGTGTCAGAAACTAATATTGTGGTGGGGAAAAACTCTCTAGTCATAGCAAAACACTCCAAGACTACCTACAACTTATTAAATATTATGAAACCAATATACACATGGAATTCTGGGAAAATATCTGTAATAATAACCTGGAAGACATCTAACAAAGAACTAATTTTCTTCTTTTGTAAGGAATGCTTAAAATGAATAAGACCGAGATAAATAAGCCAGTAGAAGAATGGGCAAAGCACATGGACAGGTTGATACCCAAAACACAATCTGAATGTCCAATAAAGACTTGAAAATGGGCTCAGCTCCTTGTAAAGAATTGCAAATCAAAACAGCAATGCCTGGGGATAGATGTATATGTATAGCTGATTCACTTTGTTGTAAAGCAGAAACTAACACACCATTGTAAAGCAATTATACTCCAATAAAGATGTTAAAAAAAAAGACACCAAGGAAAATAAAAAGCAAAAAACAATGCCATGCCCTGTTTTATGTACCAAATGGGCAAAAATGGAAATTTACCACTGCAGTAGCCTGGGTGTGGGGAACAGGGTCCCTCCCTGCCCACTTCTGTGGGCATGCCGATGGGA
Source organism: Delphinus delphis (assembly GCF_949987515.2). Classification (NCBI taxonomy): domain Eukaryota; kingdom Metazoa; phylum Chordata; class Mammalia; order Artiodactyla; family Delphinidae; genus Delphinus; species Delphinus delphis. The sequence continues at coordinate 4,773,594 of NC_082686.1, forward strand.
GCAACCTTGCAGGAGAGAGTATCTCCCAAAACTCAAAATGGAAACTCCCATTTTGAGTTTTTTTGCCTATGGTATTAGAGAATGTTCTAATTTCATTCTTTTACAAGTAGCTGTCCAGGTTTCGCAGCACCACTTGTTGAAGAGACTGTCTTTTATCCATTGTATATGCTTGCCTCCTTTTTCATAGATTAATTGACCATAAGTGCATGGGTTTGTTTCTGGGCTCTCTATTCTGTTCATAAACTTGAAATGGATTAAAGACCTAAATATAAGACCAGATACTATAAAACTCCTAGAGGAAAACATAGGCAGAACACTGTTTGACCTAAATTGCGGCAACATTTTTTTGGACCTACCTTCTAAAGTAAAGGAAATAAAAGCAAAAATAAACAAATGAGACCTAATTAAACTTGAATGCTTTTGCACACCAAAGGAAACCATCAACAAAACACAAGACAACCTACTGAATGGGAGAAAATATTTACAAATGATATGACTGATAAGGAATTAATATCCAACATATACAAACGGCTCATACAATTCAACATCAAAAGAACAAACAACCTGATTAAAAAATGGGCAGAAGAACTGAATAGGCATTTTTCCAAAGAGGAAATGCAGATGGCTAACAGGCATGTGAAAAGATGCTCAACATTGCTAATCATCAGGGAAATGCAAATCAAAACCACAATGAGATATCACTTCACACCTGTCAGAATGGCTATCATCAAAAAGAACACAAATAACAAATGTTGGCGAGTATCTGGATAAAAGGGAATCCTTATGCATTGTTGGTGGGAATGTAAATTGGTGCAGCCACTGTGGAAAACAGTATGGAAGTTGCTCAAAAAACTAAAAATAGAGCTACTATATGATCCAGCAATTCCACTTCTGGTATATATACGTATATATGTGAAAAAAACGAAAACACTAAGTCTAAAAGATACATGCACCTCAGTGTTTATAGCCACACGTGTACAATTGCCAAGACATGGAAGCAAACTAAGTGTTCATCAACAGATGAATGGATAAAGAAGATGTGGTATATATATATATATATATATATATATATATATATATATATATACACACACACACACACACACACACACACACACACACACACACACACACAGTGGAATACCACTCAACTGTAAAAAAGAATGAAATTTTGCCATTTGTAGCAACATGGATGGACTTGGAGGGCATTATGCTAAATGTAATAAGTCAGACAGAGAAAGACAAATACTGTATGATATCACTTATGCGTGGAATCTAAAAAATACAACAAACTAGTGAATGTAACAAGAAGCAGACTCACAGATATAGAGACCAAACTAGTGGTTACCAGTGGGGAGGAGGGGGAGGGGCAAGATAGGGGTGGGGGTGTGGGAGGGACGAAATATTGGGTGTAAGACAGGCTACAAGGATGTATTGTACAACATGGGGAATATAGCCAATATTTTGTAATAACCGTAAATGGAGTGTAAACTTAAAAAATTTTATAAAAAATAAAAATTAAAAATAAATATTTTTTTTTTTTTAAAATGAAGATACCCAACAAGTTCTGTGCTTGGAACTTACTCTGTGATATTCTCACACTAGAGACATAAATAACAATATTCATGCGGTGATATTGGTAGTCAAAAATAGGAGGTAACCATATGATAAAATATCATGATGCCACTAAAATGAATGAGGTAGATCTATGTGCACTGTCATAAAGCAATAGGTTATCAAATGACAAAAATGTGATGCATAATATAATATTTTAATCTTATTTGCCTATTTCAAAAGTACATACATATTATATAGTTTATATACTATGTACTTTTGATCCAGAAGAGTTCATGTAAAACTATAACCCACGGTTTCCTCCTTTTGCAATTGAGGTTGGGAGCGTAGAGTTACAGTTTTGCTCTTATTTTTTACCTTTCTATACTTAAAACATGTTTTACTATGAGCATGAAAAAAATAAATCATCAGTTGAAAAAATGAATGAATGAGTTGTACTGGCTACTGCTGAGAGGTTTTGGGTTCATCCGTGCTTGTGGAGGGCGATGATACTACCCCTGGAGTAGCTTATGGGGAACACATGCTAGTGATGACCAACAAAGGCAGTCTGTGTCCCATTAAGGCCCTGCCTCTCTGTTCAGTCCAGAGTTCTCTCCAGCAGTGATTCTGTGATCATCTTACAGAGTCTAAAAAATCAAATCTGTCTCCTATAGCCACAGACAAGGGCTCAAGATATTTCTTTTCAGTAGAATTGGCTAAGTCTTCTCCTGAATAATGGGCCCAAATCTTTGTTGAACTCTTTCCTCTTTTTCATTATACAGCATATTTCCTTTATTATGATCTCATAATGTAGTCAGCCCTGTGTTCAAGATGGAAACCCTGGAGTTCCCTGTTACCACATACCCATTAGTTTGTTGGAGTTTCCTTTCAAATGTTTTCTCAAGTTTTCCTTTCAAGTAAATGTGGTTCCTGTCTTGGGTGAGGATCCTTCAGATTCCTGGGCACCAGTGGTCCCTACTAGCCGCCCTCTTCCAGCTCACTTGAAAACGTTTGAAAGCCATCACAATCACCCACTTTTGGCTTGTATATCCCAGACCCCAAAGGGCTCATATAAGTACAATTTACTCTTTAAATCTTAATATGAGATAGTCACTACCAGTACTGTAATTCTCAGTTTAAAGATGAGTTGGTAATTATTAGAATCAGTACTTTTTATTTCATGAGGTAACAAGACTATCAGACACAAACAATTTTTAGAGTGAGCCTAAATATAGCAATGATTAGCTGGAGATAAAGCGAATTCCTACTTGTAATGCCAATTCACCCTATAGGATGCTGCTGTACTTATTTTTCTCTGCTCTCTAGTTTCTCATAATAATTATCTTTAGGTTCTATGTAGGATGTATATTAAAAAATATATAGAATGATTAGTATATGTAATTTGGAAATAGGTGGTTCATAAAATTATAAATGGTAAATAAAGTCATGAAAACCATCTCACCTTTACAAGTTTACATGCTCAAGACGTTGCCTGTCGGTTTCTAAAGCTCATCACAGTGTCCGTGCCCATCTGGGTGGTCCCTTTGCTCAGGGTGGAAACAACATGAACTTTGGAGTCAGTACAACTTGAGTGTAAAGCCAGACTCCACTACTTATAAGCTGTGACTTCTCTCCTTCTGACTCTGTTTCCTCAACATGAAAATGGAGGTGATGATGTCTGTGATTGTGTTATAATTGAAGAGATGACGTATATAAAGTCCCAAGCACGTAAGAATGCTCACTGAAGGTGAGATCCCTGTGTTGTGTGAATGAAGACACACTTACGGGTTTGATCTGCTCATCAGTTACCTTGTCCCACTTCCCTTCCTCATAGGACATGGGTGTATATGTAAATCTTAGTCGTCTGTTTGAAAGAAAAGCCCACTAGCCCTTCCCTCATTATACACTGGCCACATGGGCATGTTTCTATTCCCTGGCCATGTCCAGCGAGTTCCACTGGACAGCCTTCACTGCCATCTCTCTGCAGGGGTGCTCTTTTGCAGGTCTCTCAGGCCCTGGCTCAAAGAGACCTTCACCGCCTACACACTATGAAGTCACTGCTCATCAACTCACCTATTTTATTTTCCTCATAACATTTTATTGCCTGAAATTATTATTGATTGGTTTACTTTTTATTCTACTTGTCTTCCTCCCCTCTGCACATGGAATGGTAAATGTATGATGAGAGGGGTTTTGTCTACCTCATTCCCTACTATGAACTAGAATAGCGCCTGCTCTGGGTAAAATGCAACAAGAACTATAACAAGAATATTGATAAATATTGTAGCAGCATTCAAGGGTGCAAACTTCCTGCAGGGAAACTTGACAGTACATATTAAAAATTACAAATACTGGCATCTGTTCGACCTCAAAATTTTTCTTCCTTAGAATTTATTCCATGGACGTAGTTGAGGATGTCCTCAAAAAGTTTAAGTATGTTTATCGTCACTCGATCAGGCTACTGTGATAACATCCTGATAGCCAGCCTTTCATCTCTCCATTCTCTTTTTTCATATTTCAACCAAGAATATCTTTTCTTCCCCTTTTGAAAAATAAATCCTGTGAAAATAATCATGCTCAAAAATTAGTATTCTATACTGGAAAACAATAGTTTGCTACCCCAAACTAGGGTAGGATTATCCAAACTCAAGTTTACTGTGCTTGCATTCATTCTAATGATTGATACATTGGACTTCTTTCTCCTGTCTTACTTTTTGACTTTATTGTATTTATACTTTCACCTTTCTTTCTTTGTCTAATGAGTTTTTCTTTTTTGTTCTACTTATTTAGGACACATTTTCTCTTTCTGTATGTTTAAATTTACCTTGGAATTTTCCCATGTTCATTTAAACTAGCAAAGGTCTACAGGTAAATGATAACCTAGCCACCTTCTTCCACAGGAAAAAAAAAAACACCCCACAACAAAACAGGTACTATAGGTTGAATGTTTACATCCACCTAAACTTCATATGTTGAAACCTAATGCCCAATGCGATGGTATTAGGGCACGGGGCCTTTGGGAGGTGGTTAGGTCATGAAGGTGAAGCCCTCATGAATGGGATCAGTACCCCTATAAAAGAGGCCCCAGAGTGCTCCCTCACCTCTTCCACCATGTGAAGACACACCCAGAAGGTGCCTTCTCCGAACCAGGAAGAGGGCCCTCACCTGACACCAAATCTGCCGGTACCTTGATCTTGGACTTCCAGCCTCCGGAACAGTGAGAAATGAAATGTAGGCGGTTTATAAGCCACCCACTCTGTGGTCTCCTCTTGGAGACAGGGTTGGACCACATGGATTTTGATTACCCATCTCAAGGCTTACATGTGCTTGTTGTTATGTTTTTTAATCTAGAAATTAGGCACTATTTTATTATGACCTTACTCAGATGATATTGGCTTGGATTTAGCTACAGTTTCATCATTGTTCATTCCTACTTGGCTCTCAGACCATCCTTGTGGATCATGTTCTTTTTTCTTGAAGTGTATTCTTTAGATTTTCCTTTATTTCTGGTCTCTTTGTAGTGTACTCTCTTAGTTTCTGTGATCTCTAACTATCCCTATTTCATCCTTTTCATGAAAGAGTATTTTGCTGGGTACACACTTCTACATGGACTGTTATTTCCCCTCTACACTTTGAAGGTAATATATCACTGTCTCTGGATCTCTTTGGCATAGTTGGGGTGTCAGCTATCATTTAAATTCTTACCCTTTTGTAGATCATTTGCTCTTTTTCTCTGGCTGCATTTAATATCTTCTGTTTGTATTTTGATATTCTGTAATTTTTATCCAAGTGTGCTTAGACATGAATTTTTTATTTAACTTTTAACTTTTATTTAACTTAGTATATCGTGCTTTGGGGTCTTTTGGTCCATGTTTTCTGTCAGTCCAAAAAATTTTACCGTGACTTTCTTTTAAGTATATCTTCGAATTCATTTTTATGTTGCTGAGATTCCAGTTAGCTGTGCATCTGTCCTTTTCATTCAGTTCTTCATTTCTGTTAATGTTTCTCATAGTGTCCATTATTATTCTATTCTTGTCTTACAAATAAATTATCTTCTAGAATCCCTTGCTGGATATTTCTTAGAGATGATGATGATGATAATTTTAGTTTTCTTTCATTTTCTGGATTATGTCTCATCCAAGGTTTGTGTTTTCATATTTATTTATCTTGGTCTTACTCTTTTATGATGTGAGCATTCCTCAACTATCTGATGGCCACTGGTTGTGTATTTCTATTCAAGACTGAGCACATCCAGAGGGAAACTGTGAGCATTATGTAGGTGGTCAGAGCGCGTGGAATAGGTACCTTTGCTTTGTGGTGGGAGGGATCTGTGCTTCAGAACCTGTTGAAATCTCTCAATTGCTGATTGCTCCATTTTGTTTGCCATTTTTCCTTTTTCTTAGCCTATTGCTCTTATTTGAAGGAAGTTTTGGGGCAGAAGAGGGAACGTTAATAGACTTATTCTGACATCTTGAATTAAAAGCCCAGTGTGATTTTTTTTTTTTTTTTTTTTTTGCGGTACGTGGGCCTCTCACTGCTGTGGCCTCTCCCGTTGTGGAGCACAGGCTCCGGACGCGCAGGCTCAGCGGCCATGGCTCACGGGCCCAGCCGCTCCGCGGCATGTGGGATCTTCCCGGACCGGGGCACGAACCTGCGTCCCCTGCATCGGCAGGCGGACTCTCCACCACTGAGCCACCAGGGAAGCCCCCAGTGTGATTTTTTTGAAGAATAGTCTCATCATACCAACCTCTTGCTTAAAGTGTGCTAACTGCCCAAAGAACAAAGACCAGGATCCTTACCTTGATTCCCCAAACCTCTAAATAGCTTTCTCCCCAGATGCATTTTCAGCCTAGTCTTACATCGTGCTCCATCTTGATTTTGGTACTCTTTTTGCTTCCTTTAGTGTTTCAGGGATCTGCACACACCTTATTCTTTCTGTGTCCAAAAGCCCTTTTTCTCCTGGACCTCTCAGTCCGTGACCCCAGAATAGATAAAATTACTTTGTAAATAGCCTCATAACGTCACATATCCTTTGTAGCACTTATTAGACATGTAATTTTACTTTTCTGTGATCATGTGAATAAATCTGTCTCATCGATAAATATAAGCGCCATAATAATTATATCTGACTTTGCTTACCATTTTATCCCCTAGTGTCCACTGAGTGAGCAAATGTATAAATGAATACAGGTGAATAGTAGTAACAAAGTACCTTGGGAGGTCTGCCTCAGCTTGCTTTTTTTTTTTTTTTTTGTGGTACACGGGCCTCTCACTGTTGTGGCCTCTCCCGTTGTGGAGCACAGGCTCCAGATGTGCAGGCTCGGCGGCCATGGCTCACGGACCCAGCCGCTCCGCAGCATGTGGGATCTTCCCGGACCGGGGCACGAACCTGCGTCCCCTGCATCGGCAGGCGGACTCTCAACCACTGCGCCACCAGGGAAGCCCCTCAGCTTGCTTTTTTGAGGCCATTTAGCAGATCTGAGTTGAGCTCCCTGAGTGATCATGGCAAGATGTTTCACTAAACTGAATCTCAGACTCATCTGAGACACAAGTAAGACCCAGCAATGACTGTTGTGGCTTTCAGTGTAAAGGTGCTCTGTGGGTAAGGCTTTTAATGTCGTGGCACACACTGGACTAGCTTTATCCTCCTAACTTTATGGGATATTCTGTTGGCTCGTTGTAATGCACTAAAATAAGACTGACTCATGTCACTGCAAGTGATGAGAGTTTATTATAAAATATCCATTTGTAGGGAGAATGCTAGGATCCTCAGCTACACGACCAGATATCAAGGAAGAAAGGAACTGTTACGCAGGTGGACCTTCTGGAAACTAGAACTGGAAGGTGACTGAGGCTCCCTGGGGGCTCTGGAGCCCATGTCGTCTCACTGGCCCCTCCTGTGCAATTCATGGGCCTCCACTCTGGTTCCCGCTGTTCACTTCACTCACAGATTCTGGGCATAGCCGCTTTGACCAACACGCCTCTGACTTCACTGCCCGTTATGAACACTGCCTGTTCTTCTCTTTAGCGCTCTGATGCTCTTTGACTCTGCATTTTGTAGTAGAATCTGAGAGAGAAAGAATAGTCTCGTGGAAGAGCTCTCACAGTCCTTAACCAAGTCCCAGGCTGACGTCCTTGTAGGGTATGGTGTAAAAAGAACAACTGTCTGAAGGCGCTCTGGGAGCTCTCTCCTGCCTGTCGGACAGTCTCAGCTGGGACTTCCCCCAGTGTGTGTAGAGGGAGGGAGGAGCTCACCCCGATTTCAGCCTCCTGTGGGACCAGTGGCTTCCCTCCCACTGGGGTTGCACCTGAATCCAGCTTCCAGTGGATCCCCAAGCCCCAAACAACTGGCAAACAGCTGGCATCCCACAGGCCCACCCTGAGGCCCCAGTAGCCTGATTCTTCCCTTGTGTGCAGGATTGCTCTTACACTTGCCTTATTAGAAGGGAGAGCGGCAGGGTGGAGGGGACCTCCCTGAAATTCACAGCCACACTGCATGTTCATTGTAGAACCCGAGCCCAGCATGACTTTCCATGGGGTCAGAGTGAAGGTGGGGGGACCCATGCCTTCTCTTGCTAACCTTGGCTTGTAGGTACTTTGCTCAATTGCCTTAGTTTTGGTGTAGTGGGTTGAACTGTCCCCAAAATCCATGTTCGCCTGGAACCTCAGGATATGTGCCCTTATTTGAAAATAGGGTCTCCAGATCCAGGATGTCTGGAGAACTGGTGTCCTTATGAGAGAAAGTAGAGGGAGAATTGGACCTTAGGGACACAGAGAGAGCAAGTTGTGTGAAGATGGAGGCAGATATCGGAAGGATGCCTCCACCCAACAAGGGATTCCAAGGATTGCCGGCAGATACCAGGAGTCAGCAAAGGCATGGGATGGTTCCTTCCCCAGAGCCTCCAGGAAAACCAACCCTGCCTGCACCCTAATTCCTGACTTCTGTCCTCCAGACGGTGAGAGAGTGAATTCCTGTTGCCTTAAGCCTCCCCCAGTTTGTGGTCATTCGTCAGGGCAGCCCCAGGAACCTACTACAGTTGGTTCCAGAAGCAGAACCTGAGAAGGGGGTTCTTGTGCGAGTGCTCGCAGGGCTGGTTGAAGAAGGGCTGTGGGAGGAGCCAGGTGAGCCAGAGAGGCTTTCAGCGGGAGGCTGCACTCTGCCTGGCCTCACAGGAGAGCTCTGGGGCACGGTGCCCTCCTGCGGGACTCGTGGCACCTGTGGCGGGGATCACCAGTCTGAACCCTGGCTCAGCCAGTTACTGACTGGGCTGTCAGGGAGAAGTGGGGTCAGCTGGTTATTGTTTGGCAGATAATTTTCTGGGCCGGGGGGTGGTGGTGAGGTAGCTGGGAGGCATGAGCTTTTGAGCCTCATAGCAGCTAGGAGATGGGTGCCCCAGCTTGGAAAAGGGGCCCAGTGCTGGGGCATCACAGCTTCTACTATGCCAGTAATCCGGTGAGGTTGTGGAATTTGTTATAGGTCCTGATACGTGATGAGTAGCAACCGCTTTGCTTGACCAGAGACACCCACAAATGGCACCATGCTGCCCAGCACATCAGATGCTCGCCATTCTTCCAGCTCTCTGCGGTTGGGGAGGGGAGTCACGTGATCCAGAGAGATGCAGGGAATTTGGCTGGAGAGGCCATCGGAGAGGGGCGGGGCTCCTGCTGAGGGAGGACTGAGGCAGTTCCTGTAACTGACTGAGCTCCATACAGAACCGGGACCAGCTGATGGTACAGGATGCAGGTCTGAAATACCTTTAACTGAGAAGAAGGAGATAGGTGATGACCACTGAATTGCTTTCTGCATCCATTACTCACAAAACGTTTAATAACAAAAATGAGGAATGGAATTTGTGTTGACACAACAGGACGGAGTAGCAATCCTTATTAACGAAAATTCGGTATCAGTTCCTATACATCTTATTTTGTGGTTACCAGCACGTGTAGCAAAAATGAATATTTTTCATGGCCTCTTTTCCATTAACATGTTTACATTTTATGAAATAATAAAGAATGTTCACATAAAGATGACATCATGAACTCCTGTCTCCAATTTTTTTCTCTCCATTGTATGCAACATATTCATTTTCCCTGGAAATAAAACACGCATGTAAAGTTAAATCACCTGGCTATTTTAGGTTGCATTCTCCGGTGTACCTACTTGGAATGCCTTTCCAAATCAAAAACAGTTTTTGAGGCAGAAACAGTAGCATCACAAATCAAACAAATTGTTTTCAGAGTTTTACCCAGAGCAACTGAGAATAAAAATGTGCTATTCAGGGTTCTCCGTGATACCTTCATACTGTCTTTGCTTGTGCTTGATTTACTTAGAGGCGCAGTTTAGATGGGAATGAACGAGGCACTGAGGGACAGAGATAGCAAACTGAGGAAGTTCTGGTGTAGCTTCCGTCAACCGTGGGTAGAGGTGCGCCTGGCAGAAAGGGGGTCAAGGAGGTACCCTCTCTCACCTAGCGTTGATGCCGAGAGGTAACTTGTTCACGGTCCCAGGGAGCAGCAGGGTACACGTCTTCAAGGAGTTCTGCTTTCAGAACTCCAGCTTTCAGAAAAGCTGCAAAAGGCACTCTGTTCTTTGAGATGACCTCACTTCTTTCCATTCCCGGTACTAGCCCCCCCTCCACCATCTCAGTTCATAACGGCGTCCTGACAGCAGCTGAGCGAGCAGTGAGGTCCTTGAAGGACACACAGTCCAGCACCTGCTCAAAGGGCGCCTGGAAAAAAGAGCCACGTGCTTCTCATGCTGATGAAAGCTCCTTTCCTGATGCAGCCCCTCTGTCCCTTCTGTACTCCGCACACCTCACTAGCCGTTTCCTACTACATCCGTCCTAAGTGTGTCTATCCGCTGACCCGCCCACCCTGTTTAGCCAGGAGACTGCCGCCCTGAGCCCGGGAGTGACACCCACGCCCATCCCCATGCAGCCTTATGTTTATTCCATTCCCTTCCCTTCAAAGGCTGCTTTTTAAATTTTTTTTTCCTAAATCCTTCTAGGGGTTTCCGCAAGAAAAGACTGCCCAGGTCCTCGTATGCTCCTCAACTTGGCAACTTTTTACCTCTTCTTTTATTTTTTACACTGAAATTATGCCCCCAACATGTTTATCATGCTTTCCCTGCTTCTTAGTAACTGTGAAAAAGGTTTCCTAATTAGGTTGTCCATGTTTCAGGGTTTGAAGCTCTGTGCCTCTTCTTATCAGCTGTGTGGTTTGGGCAGCTTACCTAACCGTTCTGTGCCTCAGTTTTCTCATCTGGAAAGTGGGGTTGATAATGACATCTCCCTCCTGTAGGGCTGCTGTGAGAATTAAGTGAGTTTGTGCTCACAGAAGGTTTAGAGCAGCATGTGGCCAGCTGCAGGTGCTGAGTGTTAGCTATTATTTCTTCTCCTGCAGCCCCAACTGTGCTGAGAAGATACAGAGGGCGTCCAGCCCTGAACTGGACCAGTGACTGAGAATATCTCGCTATGATTTCATGGAGAAAACTCACATAACGAGTTCTTGTGGGCAAATTTTGAAGTTGGTGCAAGACCGTCCCTGTATCCCAGGGTCCCAGTCTTGGAAGAGGTACTTACGCATGAATTATGTATCTCCTAGGGCTGGAGCTGTGAGTCCCACCACGCTGCCTTGACACTGTGACCCTAACCTGCCAATAGAGGAAAGAGATGGTGAAAAGGGATGGGAAACTAATGCTAACTTTGGTTTTCATATTTCAATAAATATGAGGAGAAACTGAAAAACTGGAGGGAAGTGGTTTGTTTTGTGATAAGAAAGACCAGTTATGTAACAATTCACTATTATTTCTAGGAAGGTAACGGGTATAATTTAGAGGGTGTTTCTTGGTTTGACTTGCGAAAGAGCTCAGGGTTCTGTGCGGCTAAACACAAGATGCCCGGACAAAGCTGCAAGACCACCTCTCCAGGGGTGAGTGAAGGGGGCCGGCCTAGGACTCGGGGCCTCTGTCGGGTTCTCACTGCATGACGTCGGGCGCTGCTTACACTCAGCCTCTGTGCTCCGGGAGCACAGGACTCGCTTTCTTCTACCCCACGGAGGCAGCACGATGGGCCAGTTTTCATAGCTGAGGTCACCTGTGAGGCTCTGGCCAGGGTGCTCACATTTCCCCAAAGAAAAATGGAGTTTGAGCATTTAAGATGCCACAGCATCTTTTCTAGAAGGTTCCACTCCAAAAGTTCAAACCATTCAGAATATTTATGGGGGAGCAAGTAGTTTATCACAGGGATGTAAATGTCACTGTTTGTTCTGGAATGTTGCAGGTCAGGGGAGGGCATCTGGCTCTGCTCATGGCCACTCAGAGCCTTAGAGGAGATTGAAGTGGGCAGGGGCAGGACCCCCGAGCTTCTAAGGTGGAGACTCCAGTGAATTCATGTGAGCGAATATCCCCCAACCACACTCTAGAGATAGGTCTACTTTTGCAGCCCCAAAACACTTCAGCTTGACATTGAAGGAGATCTTCAACTGCCATGTTTAATGTCAGTCCCTCCGATAATGTCCCCTTTCAGATAATTTCAGCTGTATCCCACATAGACCTCCACCTCCCTTTCCAAAGAAAAAGCAATTTTTCTCATTCTCCGTAAGCTCCTCCCTACCTCCAGGTCATGCCCACGGTTCAACGCTCAACTTCAGTTCCTGGTAACTGCTGGCTTCACTCTGATTACAATCAACACGTTCCTTGGGAAGCCTGTTTTTACCTTGAAACACTTCCAGATCTGGTGAGCAAAGTGCATCAGTGCTTTTAGCAGCAGATGGATTTCTAAATTTACTGGGAAAAGACCTTCATGTGATGTTGGATGAACCTTGTAAACACCTGGAAATGGAAATTGTGTTTGATGAGAATAAACTCAGGTCGGGTTCATTCATTAAGCCCAAAATGCTGGCTGGTCACTTGTCTTGTCCTTACCGGTTATGCCCTGTAGGAATTGCTGGGAGAGATAGAGAATAATCGTTTCTGTTGGTGGAAGACAAGATGGATGCAGTTGTGGCAAGCAGTAGATCAGACGATGCCCATAAAATCACTTGGACGTTTGGATAAAAATACAGGGAAAATGTATGTTACGATGCTGTGCTCAGAATGATCGCATTGCAGTCCCCACCGGGGGTGTCACTGTAAAGTAATGGGGCAGATGGGTGGGTCCCCTTCAGTGGCCCCGAGCTGTAATCTGGGTGCAGGGTGGCCCGGGGGGACCTTGTTTTCTTTGGTGAAGTCGCAGCCTATGTGTTAAAAGCCTGGATGAATTTCTAGAGTCACTTTTACGTTGCTTGGCATTATCAGTAAACATTGGAGTGTTTTATGAGTACTTTTCCACTTAATCACACTGTTTATTATTCTCAAATTTTTTTCTTTTTGCGCCTGTCACCAAACCTCTACATATGTAGAAACACACACACACACACACACACACACACACACACACACACACACACACACACACGGAGAGAAGGAGAGAGGGAGAGGGGGAAGGGGAGGGGAAGGGAGAGAGTGGCGAGCGAGATACCAAGGTTCATGATTGGCAAGCTAACACTATCCAGTGACTGTGGGTTCTACCACTCAGAAGATCCCAAGTGTCCCACGGGGCTGCCATCAGCAGAACTGGCAGTTCCTCCTGCCAATTAGCTGTGTTGCTCGGGACCAAACATTAGCAAGGCTGAAATTAATACCAAGTGATCATTTGCATCTGAAATTGAGTCGGGAGCCGTTGTGAGATTTCTAATCCTGAGGTCACTGTTGTGAATATCATCTGGGCCGGTACTTTAAAGGACTGTTTATTTTCCCAAACGTAAATAGGGCGCATGTTCTTCTCTGCATTTTCCTCCCGTCCTAGCTGCAGAAGTTTGTTTATATACGTCATCCTAAAGGTCAGCCTTCTCAGGCTGAAAAAGAAAGCAGGCATCAGGTGAAGTAGATGAGCCCTGTGCAGGGGGTGTCGGACGTGCGGTGGGCGGGGGCAGGCAGCACTGGTCATCCCGGCCCAGCAGCTGCTTGCTCTCCAGAACCTGCTTTGTGCTTGGCTGTGCGCTTGGCTCAGAGGGATTTGGACCCCGAGTTACCGACAGGATTGTCAGCGCCCTCGTTTTTGCCCTATTCTATTCACGTGTCCGATACTGTCCCCTGCATAGCAGCCTGGGTAGTTATTGTATGAGCTACACCTACAGGCTGAAGACAGCTGCGGTTACTTAACTTGTGCTCATAGAAACAGGAGGGTATGTTGCTTTCCTCAGAGTAAAATTCTTTAGAATTTTATCTTTTATTTTTCTGAACTCACCCCCCGCCACCAAGCTGCTTACATGTTTTTTAGTTGACAGTGAGATACTTTGTGAGTTATTTTCCTTTCTCTTTGCTCGCCCTGCCCCTCAGTCTTGCATAGCTCCAGTTGACTGTCTTTCCTTTTAAAACAGAGAGTGAAAGAATGAAGAGAGCTTTATTGCTACTGTTATTTTAAAAAATTAGCGATGGTGATCAAAACTTGGAAATTGTCATTTCAGGAAGGTTTTCAAGGCTGTGTTTCTCTCCATTTGGTACGTCACCGGCAATAATTTTTCTTGTGATAACAATCATGTGGGAAAAGAATTTGAAATGACCTACTTTGTACACGGTATCAAGCCTCAGTGTTCGTATCGAGTATTGTTACATAGTCTCTCAATGTTTTACTTTATTATGTGTCACCTTCCATTAGGTTTAAGAATGTCATATATCATATTCCGTTCTGATATATATCCATATATACCCAATACATATACAATCAGAAGGATGTGTTTTTATATATAGGGGAAATGGGGAGAATTTCACCTACTTTGCAAATTGGTCCTAACAGTTCATTATTTTTAATAAGTAGCAATCTTACCAGTAGCACTTTCTCACTGTAGATTTAATTAGTCTATTTTTCCCCTCCCTTTCACTAGTTGACAGAGCTGAGAGGAGGGAAACGGCGGCAATTTGAAACCTTGTTAGAAATTTATGGAGTGCTAAAATGTTTCATTCCCAGAGGCTGGCTTGCCAGCTGTCACCGGAATGCACTTGCTGTCTGCCTCCCGGCCGGTCTGGGAAGGCAGGGTGGAGGCGGGCTGCACATGTGTGCACGGCGTTGCCTAAATGATGCTCTCTGTAATTAGCCCGGGGTGGAGGGGAGCTAATTATTTTCCCCACAATTGATCAGTAAGTAATTCCCCACTATTGGTGTGTAAGATGCACAATAAAGGGGCATCCAGAGATCAAGCCCTTTCACTGGCTTTAATAAACACACTGGCAGCGCAGTGCGAGGGATTGTCTTTGGTCGTGGATACCAAATGACCACCCATCTTATTGGTGGCCTCCAGCAAATACTTAACCTATTTCTAATAAGATGACCCTGAACTAATTTCTTCTGGAGAAAATCCCTTCCTGAACATTTTACAAGATGTCAAAGATGGTCTTGTGAGGGGGCCATACCCTACCTGCAATGACTGGATTACCCTCGCCCAAATTCTTTACCCCACCGCTGTCCAAAGCCTCACAATTCTTTCTCAGGGGACACTCTTTGAGTTGTTGTTCTTAACTGGAGATGTCACTTGTGGCCACAGACACCCTGGAGAATAAAGAATTCATAATAAAGGTGTGGATGGCTCACACAGAGCTCTGGGCTTGGGGGGAGGGTTACACTTGACGGCAGACAGGTGGAGACCACACAGGAAGACCAGCAGGGCTGACCAGGGACCAGAGGGGCCTGGCAACTCCTTAGAAGTTTGCCTCCAGTCTGGCCTTGCTCTGTGCAGGGTGGAGCCCGGGGGTCTGAGGGGCAGCATCCTCTCCTGGTGCCAGAACGCCTCACTGGGAGAGGGGCAGGTGCCCGGCCATCTTTGCTTTAATATCCATGCACCCAGAGATGGCAACAACACTGATTAGGAAATGATGCTCTAAGCCCCCTCCCCAGCCCCAAACTAACAGTTAGTGTGAAATACTTCTGGTGGCACAGAACCCTGTGACAAGTTCTTTTTTTTTTTAAATCTTACTTTCAATGTACCAGATCACTGTCTAATTAAGAGCTCTATTATCTGCCCTCATTTGCTAGGGCTGTTGTAACAAGCGCCACAAGCTGGGGGACTTAACAGTAGACTTTCAAGGTGCTGGCTTCCTTAGAGGCCTGTGGGAGAAGACTGAGTTCCATGCCTCCTGACTCGCAGACGGCCGTCTTCCTGTTCACATGGCCTCCCCCTGTCTGTGCCCAGGTTTCCCCCTTTTCATAAGGACAGAGTCAGATCGGATTAGAGCCCACTCGCAATGACCTCATTTTACCTTGATGACTTCTGTAAAACCCTATCTTTAAATGAGGTCACATTCTGAGCTAATGGGGGTTATGATTTCAATACTTGTATTTTGAAAGGACACAGTTCAGTCCACATACTCTCCATTCATTTATCCAAACACTATATGTCAAACGGCCATCAAGGGGCTTCCCTGGTGGCGCAGTGGTTAAGAATCCGCCTGCCAGTGCAGGGGATATGGGTTCGAGCCCTGGTCTGGGAGGATCCCACATGCTGTGGAGCAGCTAAGCCCGTGTGCCACAACTCCTGAGCCTGTGCTCTAGAGCCCACGTGCCACAACTACTGAGCCTGCGAGCCGCAACTGCTGAAGGCTGTGAGCCTGGAGCCCATGATCCACAAGAGGAGCCACCGCAATGAGAAGCCCACGCACAGCAACAAAGAGTAGTCCCCACTCGCCGCAACTAGAGAAAGCCCGTGCACAGCAACAAAGACCCAACGCAGCCAAAAATAAAAAATAATTAATCAATTAATTTTTAAAAAATCACTTAAAAAAAAACAAAACGTCCCTCAAGGACAAGGCCCTGTGAGGTTCAAAACTTTTGAAGATACAGCTCCTGGCCTATGAGTCCACAACGCCCTCTGTGGGTCATGGCACATGTGGGTGCCCATGTAGGCCCCCAAAATGCCCATGTCCTAATCCTGGAACCAGTGATGATGCTACCTTACATGACAGTCAGGACTTTGCAGATGGGATTGAGTTAAGAGCTTGAGTGGGGAGGTTATCTAGGCAAGCCCAGTGTAGTCACGGGGGTCCTTACAAGAGGAGAGCAGAAGGGCAGGGGATGGAAGGAGAGAGAGACAGAGCGAGGAGATGGAAGAAGGGGCCACAAGCCAAGGACTGCAGGCAAAGACAAGGAAGCGATCCTCCTCTGCAGCCTTAGGAAGGACCGTCTCTGCCCACCCATGTGGTCTTCTAACCTCTAGGACGGTGAGATAATAAATCTGTTATTTAAAGCCACAAAGTATGTGGTGATTTGTTACAGTGGCAAATAGGAAAGTAATGCCGGTACCAAGCTGGTGGGCTTGGAGCATGCCGGAGCTGTACTTGGGTTTAGCGAAGTTGCATAGAGTAATGGATGATAACGCCCACTACCTGGAAAGAGCATAGACAAAGCCTAAGACTTGATTTGGAGTCACTCACTAACAATTTCAAGCCCCCATCCAGGTTCCACGCAATTCAGATACCAGACCAGCTTGTTCCATGGGAGTTGGCAGGTTACAGATGGGATGGAGGCATTGAAGCTAGGAAGGTAGAAATTCAGCAGTGATTCCTGCATCGTAGCAGGGAAAGGGGAGGAGCTGAGTACCAAGCTGTGGTCCAGGAATCTCAAGATTGTAAATAAGTCCTTCCATCCATTTTGAAGCCCCGCCCAAAGCTCCACGGTCTATCTGCCTATCTGTCTTTCTGTCTCTCTCTCTCTGCACACACACCCACTGGGGTTGTGAGATTGAGTTGGCACCCAGCAAGGTGTCTTGGGGAACCCTGTTCTACTTAAGCCAGAGCACCAGCTGGGAGGATGAAGGGGTGGATAGGAAGGTCAGTTTGGGGGTCGGGCACAGCAGGTGGAGATGCAGGAGGGCTGGGTGCTGTCATGGGTACAGTTGGCGCACTGTTCCCCAGAGACCCTGTCTCATGGAGCTCCAGGAACAGAGGACAGCCATGCAAGACATTGGCCAGTGGGGACGGAGGGGGTCACAGAGAATCTCTGCAGCAGAATTGCCACAGCTGCAGTGATTTTTCTGGCTCTTGCCTGCCTGACTATGGCAAAACAGTGACGCTGCTGATTGGCTTCGAGTGTCTGTAAGTGGCAACTTTTAACTCTGAATGGCCTGCAGCTGAGGCCCCTAGGGTCCGGTTGAAAGAGCATTGTCTCTGGGGCAGGGCTGGCTGGGAAGCAAATCCGAATTCTGCTCTATATGATGCATGGATTTTTGTGCAGGTTACAGTGCCTCTCTCAGCCTCAGTTTCCTTATCTCAAAAAATGGGAATAATCTTGTAATACTTGGAGCAGGATTGAGACAAGGACCAGTGGAATCAATGGGTGTGAAAGGATCAGATGCAGTACCTGATTCTAAATGGGGATCGGAGAGGTGAATTCTGCCTCTCGCCACCTCCCTCCTTTGGGGTGTGGAGGGCGACGGCTGGACTTCGATGCTGAGACGGGGCCGGGGGAAGGTGGTGCTGAAAACATAGGCACCACCTCGTGCTGTGCGTTGACCGCCACCAGGGAGCACCTCAGAGATGGGGAGATGGTTGTAGGCAAACTTCGACCACTCGTATTTGTGTCGGACTTAGCCGGTTCTCCTGCTTGTATAGCAAGGGCTGTGGGGTCCACCAGGCCAACAGCCAGGGCAGCAGTCTGAGAACTGGACCAGATCTGTGCCGAAGGCAGCACCGAAGGGTCTTAGCACCACAAGTCCCTGTTGACGTGAGTATTAATCTTTAAGAACGCTCCCTGGAGTCCCCCAACTAGAAGAGGAAGAGGCTGAGACAGGTGAGCCAGCTTTTCTCAGTATCATGGGTATTTATCAGTGATTGGAAGGGCGTAGGGGAGACACGCACACACTTTCGAGGTTGTTCAGCTGGTTATTTTCATCAGGCTTCAAAAAGATGTCAGCCAACAGAGAGAGACTCCAAAGTGCCGTGAGGCACCCAGAGTAGAGTTGGCTGCAAGGCTGCCATGATGTTGGAAGAATTAGGGGGTAGTGAGGGGTCTTGATTGTTGGGGTTTTGGGGAGTGGTGGGAGGTGAGATGGGACACTCCGGGTGGAATTAGAATAAGAAAGTTTGAAAGGCTGAGGGGTGTGGAACCTGGGATCCCCCTGGGCGATTAGTTCTCGTTCTAGAAGGGACTCAACACCCCGGAGGTGGGATGGGGCAAAGACAGAGATCTGGGCTGGGAAGGAGCTGTTGTGATTTCTCCCTCCCACATGGTCCTATCCCCCCAGTCCACACCCCAGTCCTCCTGTCAGGCAGCCCTGTGTAGCCTAGACCCCTCTGCTCTGAGGATCGTCACAAGTACATTGGAGTTCTTTGGGAGTAATTTATTAACTAGGATGCACGTTTGGGTGCAGCCAGACGAAGAGCTACAGATCAGATGTCTGCCTTAACACCACCTGCTAGAGTAGGAGTGTGTCTTGACCAGGCCTTCTGAAGAAGCCTGTTTCTCCTGAATTTCTGCCAGGCATGTCTTGGCTGGAAGAAAGACAAGCCCACTTGGGATGTAAAGTCTCCCTTAGGAGCTGGGTTAGCACCTTGCTCTCCCAAGGTGTCCAGGGCGGCTCTCCTGGTCCTCAGGCAAGCAGGCAGCTGACTGCAAAGCCACAGTGGGCCCCGGAGAAGGATAGGTGT
The DNA here is from genome assembly GCF_949987515.2 of Delphinus delphis. Lineage (NCBI taxonomy): Eukaryota > Metazoa > Chordata > Mammalia > Artiodactyla > Delphinidae > Delphinus > Delphinus delphis. The sequence continues at coordinate 4,792,822 of NC_082686.1, forward strand.
TAGCAAAGGGATTCATTCACTTTTATGCCAGAAGTGACTGCACCTCCTCCCATCTGTATCTCAGTTTCAGTTTCTTATTTTGTGATCTTTCTTTCTTCTCCGGGTTCTTTTTCTGTGTTTCCCAGAATATATATACATATTAATTTCCTAGGCTGCTATGACAAAGTACCACAAGCTGAGTGCCTTAAAACAAAAGATATTGGTAGTTCCAGAGTTCTGGTGGCCAGTAGTCTGAAACTGAGGCGTTGGCAGGGTTAGTTCCTTCTGGCCGCTCTGAGGGGGGTCTGTGCCAGCCCTCAATCCCGGCTCCTGGTGGCTGCCAGCAGCCCTCGGTTTATGGCTGCATCACTCCATTCTCTGCCTCTGTCATCACATGATATTCTCCTGGTGTGTCTGTCTCTGCATCTCTGGAACGTTGGTTATGTCTGTTTCCAAATAAGTTCACATTCATAGGTACTGGGGATTAGACCTTGAACTTACCTTTTTGGGAGACACATTTCTTCTCATGACACTATACGTACAGAGTCCTGCACACAAAACAATGTCAGGCATATAGGGAGGGTTCAGCCATGCCTTGGTGAACAGATCAACGAAAACCAGGCGTTAGAAGGCAAAGGAAGAGAACATTGCAGATCATTCTCAAACCACCCATTTAAAGGGCTTCTGTGGGGATGGCTGGGTTGGCTGGGCCTCTACTTGTGTTTCTTAGCTCCCAGGGGGCTAGCCTAGCTTGCCCACGTGGTGGTCATCCCATGTCTCCAGCAAATTCCAGTGCACAGGCAGTTTTCAGGCCTTTGCTTGCATCATGTTTGTAAATATCCCATTGCTTAAAGCAAGTCACATGGCCAAGCCCAGATTCAAGGACTTGAGAAGAAGACACTTCTTCATGCGAGGAGCTGCAGCCGCATTGCAAAGGCCAAGTACAGAGGGGTGGGAAAGTTTACTGCAACCATTTTTTGCGGGTAATCAACCATAGGTTTTGATCAACATGATCTCTTGTATATGCAGTATAGTAAAATATGTATATATTGCCACTTGGTTGATAACTTTCTTCACAGAGCTGTAGAATATTCTAGAAATTAATTGCACAGGCTTGCAAGCTACATGGCCTGGGTTGCAGTTCTGGCTCCAAGACATACAAACTGTATGACCTTTGACCGACCTTTCTGTGCCTTAATTTCCTTGTGTATAAAATGGGGATAAAAATACCTCCTTCCTAGGGATGTGGGTGGTAAGGATTAAGTGAGTTAAAATATGAAAGTGTTTAGTACGTACTTAGCATGTGGCAACCGCTAAATAAATGCTATATGTTTTGTTTTGTTTTGTTTTGCGGTACGCGGGCCTCTCACTGTTGTGGCCTCTCCCGCTGCGGAGCACAGGCTCCGGACGCGCAGGCTCAGCGGCCATGGCTCACGGGCCCAGCCGCTCCGCGGCATATGGGATCCTTCCGAACCGGGGCACGAACCAGCGTCCCCTGCGTCGGCAGGCGGACGCTCAACCACTGCGCCACCAGGGAAGCCCTGACGGATATTATTTAATGATGGTGATCATTTTCTGGAAAGCTGTACCAATATCAATTTTAGGTAGAACATAACGTGAAATTATTTCATGAAATATAGTTCATACGCTCCTGACATCACTCCCGACAGAAAACTTCCAGTCTGTTTGCTGTTTCTTGGCAGATGAGACATTCATCCTTTAGTTCCCTGATTGTCTTCCTCAGTGATTTTTGGAAACGTTTTTCTCCGTCTAAAACATTCCGCAGACTTTTCTTGGTATCCCCTAGCTCGCTGATCATTTGATCTAATTTATGCTTAAGTTTCTTTGGACTGTCCATTACACTGTAGCTATGCTCAAAAATGACCTGGGACTGGAATTCCTCCATACACGAGGAAGCACCAGCAAGGTGGTGGCTGTGATTTGTGACTGGAAGGGCTTGAGGGTGAAGTTTTTCCTACAGTGAAGCTTTTCTCTTTTCCCCTGTAAGTGAGATGGGGAATTAGAAGGTATGACTCTAGGTTTCAGTTTAATATTGGGAGCGCTTCTGTCAAAATCTTTCTTAAAGTGCCTTGAACACAACACATCTCCTTTTTTAGGCTCCCAAATCAGGTCTTTTCTTGCTAATACCCATTTTCTTTTGACATTTTCATCTGTGGGGAATATGCGAAATGTCAGTCCTTTTAACCTAGAATTTGGTAAACAGCGAGAAGCACATCCAATGGCCAAGCAAGATTTCACCATGGTTTTAGCGACTCATACCAGAACGTTAGCGGCGAAGGCAGCGACTAACGCTCACGACAGAGATTGCGCCTCCCCTCGCTTTCATCCCATCAGCCCTCTTGGTTTGCTGTTGAACTCACCTGTCCGCTAATGTGTGCATGGTGTGTGTGTGTGTGTATGTGTGTGTGTGTTGTACGTGGTGTTGCAACAGGGAGGACAGGATAGTGGCAGGGTCAGCAGAACGATGGAGCCTGGGTCCAAGGTGTCTGGGGAAGGTGACTGGGAAGATGTCGGTGCCTCCACCTGGGCCCGGCCTGGGAGGAGGTGGCTTGATGATGAGAAAGACTCGGCCACTCTTCCTTCCCATCTCTGCACTGCCATGGTCATTGATTCACTGCCCCCAGGAACGAAAAGAAATGCCAAACGGTCGCACAACCCCTTTCACTTTGCAGATGGAAATTTGAAAATGCAGTGAGGCTTAGTGGCAAATTCCAGGTCACAAAGCTCGCACGTGCAGAATGTGCATGTGAAGGGTGCAGACTTTTGGCTCTGCTGCAGTGGTAGTGCAGGTTCTTGTTTGTCTTAATTCATTCTACAAAGCATTGTTTTTTAAACATTTTACTTCTTGACTCTTCAGTTGCCCTTTGTATGCATATCAGGTGTGTGTTCCCATTAGGCTGATCTATAGCATAATTTCTACACTAGAAAAGGGAGTTAAATAGAGCACTGAGATGACTGTACTCATCTTACGGTTATTTAAAAGCAATTACTACCATTAGTTGGAAGTGCTACCTCAGGCTACTGATAGTAATGTGCACCTAACAATCCAATTAGTTTGTAAATGGATTCGTTTATATCTTGACCACTGCGTTTGCTTTCAATTCAGTATTATATAGATCTAAAGAGCGTCACTTGTATCCGTTTATACTTTGTATAATGTGTTGCTTCATCTTTAAGTAGAGGATTTACTCATTCCCTTCCCCCATGAAATGTTACTTCATTTATATTTTTGCTTCCTAAACTATGATTCATGTCTTTTTAAGTTCCATAATCCTTATTAAATCATTTTAGCTCTTTCTGTAGTTTTCAGGATTTCTAGCTGGTTTATATTCAGTATCCTTTGAGGTACAATCAAAGGTGATACTGTAACATCAGATCACATGCCAGCCCAGCCCTGTCTAAAAGCAACTTTCTGTGATGATGGAAATGTTCTAGAACATTAGGCCACTTAGTGGCTCGTAGCCACTAGGCAGATGTGATCCGAAGCACTTGAAATGTGGTTAGAGTGACTAAGGAGTGGAATTACTAATTTTATTTAACTTTCATGGATTTGAATTTAATAGTCACATGCAGCTGTTGGCTGCCATATGGGATGGCACGGTTCTGGAGAACAAAGGACTGTAGATAAGCTATGGAAGGTTTTGACCCCTCCAAGGCTCTTTGTCACCCAGAGATAGAGTCTTAGTGTCACCACACTGGACTCACCTGGTACAACCAGATTTTCCCTGGAGAAGGTCATTTTCTGGTATCTGAGAGGTCAAGGGAAACCTCCTGATACATGAAATTGGATGGGTTCTTGTAGATACTCTCCCCAAATATATAAGTGCTTAAGTAAAACAGTTTGTTCATCAAGCACCTGCCATGTAGCAGGAACACGGACAGGCTGGCTTCCCAAAGGCCTGGTGTCCAGGAGAAGGAAGCAAAATGCACGTTTACCTGAGCTTCGCACACAGTGGAGGCCCAAGGGCTGATTGTGTCTACTCAGGTGTGGCGTACCTGACGAGGTGTTAGATACTTTGGACCATAGTTTATCCCGTTGTTTGACATCCATTACCTCATTCATTCAGTCAACAGATGTTTATTGAGTGTCTAGTATATAATATTTGCTGGGGATAACTAGTTAAGCACAACAAACTCATTCCTTCCTCCATTTACTTATTTGCTTATCTATCAATCTATCTACAACCTACCTACCTGTCTATCTGTCTATCTGTCTAGCCATCTGTCTATCATCTAATTTGTTTATTTCCTTGAGCTTTATTCACAGGGCTACCATTGAACATTTGCATTCTTATCCAGTGTTATAACAATGTTTTAAAGATAACTGCACGTTTTCTCACATATTGTTTCAAATCTCGGTGTTCATGCCAAAGTGTCAGATGTCAATGGAGCCAAAGGTAATTTTTCCTGAGGAAGAGTATTTAGCGGAGTCTCTGCCTCATGACGCCCTTTTCAGCTGTGGGAGCCCGTGAGGACCCACGTGTATGTGGGCGGTGAGGGCAGCTGCTCTCAGGCAGGAGGGAGAGCTGAACTGGCTTTTGAGAAAAGGAGGGGCGCAGCAGAAAGGAAGCACCCGCTCTTAGCAGAGGCTTTGGGAATTCATTCTCCCCTCTTGATACAAACCCCCATGCTACTAAGTCAAATTCCGTGGTTTGTGTAATGCATTAGAAGATTTATTTTTTCATCATTGCCACGTACAAAGCGCTGTCGGCGGATACAAAATCAGAGATGACCGTCACCTGCTTCTTCCCTTGGCTGTTACAGCTCAGTCTCTTGGGGTGAGTTTTGCCATCCAGTTGGGCTGTGGGGCAAGAATAAGTAAACTGATTTTGCTGCGCAGTGAGTTTGTAGTACGGCCAAGAAAGCAGAACAGAGAGCACTGTATCAGTCGTGGGACCGTATTTGAAATCCCGTATTATGAATATTGGATTCCAAAGAGGTGATGTGGTCTGGTGTGCTCTAAATGATTTTTCTTGTCTTTTTACAAATTTTTTTTAATATTAACATATGTCGTGAATTTTTAAATTAATTAATTAATTTATTTATGGCTGTGCCGGGTCTTTGTTTCTGTGCGAGGGCTTTCTCCAGTTGCAGCGAGCGGGGGCCACTCTTCCTTGTGGTGCGCGGGCTTCTCACTATCGCGGCCTCTCTTGTTGCGGAGCACAGGCTCCGGACGCGCAGGCTCAGTAATTGTGGCTCACGGGCCCAGTTGCTCCGCGGCATGTGGGATCTTCCCAGACCAGGGCTCGAACCTGTGTTCCCTGCATTGGCAGGCAGATTCTCAACCACTGTGCCACCAGGGAAGCCCTACAAATTTTTTACACTAATAAAATGGGTGTGTAGAACCCTTGCCGAAGTTAAGAAACCGAAGGGTGTCCTTGAAAATTCCCATGTGCTCCTCTCCAATCACACCCCCTCCCCCAGAGGGAACCTCACTCCTGAATTTGATGTTAGTTAATCCTTGCTTTTCTTTGTGGTTGTGTCAACATGTGTTCGTAGCCCTAAGTAATATCTTGCTAAGATGTGCATGCTCTTGAACTTTATGTAATTAGAATCACAAAGGAGGTGTTCTTCTGGGACTGGCTTTTTTCTCAACATTATTGCTTTGAGATGTATCCATGATGGTGTGTGTAGTTCGTTCTTCCATCCAACAAATAATTATCTGTGCAATTGCTGTGCCCATTGATTCTAGGTCTGGAGCTAGAGAGCAAACAAAACAGCCAACCCAGTGTCCTAAGGTAGCTTCATTCTTGTGCATGAACAGGATAAATAGACGGTATAGCTGGTTAGATGATAATTGGTGTCAGGGGAAAACTGAAGCAGTGAAGAGTAATTTTAGGGGAGATGTGGAGTTTCAGATGGGAGGCTGAGGAGGGGACATTTGTGTGAAAACCTGGGGATGGTGAGGGAGAGGGTCAGGGAGATGTCAGGGGAAGAACTTCCCAGGCAGAGCAAACAGGAAGTTCCAAAGCCCCACAGCAGTGTTGAGTCAGGTGTGTTTCGAGTACTGTAAGGAGGCCTCTGTGGGGAGAAAGCAGGGTGACCAAGGGGGTGCAGATGGAGGAGATGAGGACCAAGAGAGAGTGGGAGGTGTTGGAGCAGAGTGACATTCTGTGACCAGAGTTCTGACCAGATTTCTCTGTCCATCGCGTGGAGCTCGCAGACAAAACAGGCATTGCAGTCCTGCTAAGGAGCGGTGATACGGATGCGGTGGAAGGGGGTCGTGTTTCGGTTGAGCGTTAGGTTTTCCTGATGAATGGGATTTGCGGTGACAGAGAAAGGACGATTGCTTTCAGGTGCTGCTTGTGGTGATGGGGAAGCCGGAGAGAGGAGAGATTGGAGGGCAGGTAGGGAAGGACCAGGGCTCACTTAGGGGCCTGTCCGCTCTGCGAAGCAAACCCAACATCCTAGTGCAGATGGGAGGATGCAGTTGGGCATAGACGTTTGGAGTTCAGATGAGAGGTCTGGGCTAGAACGAGACATTAGGAGATGCCAGCCTAGAGATACCATTAAAAACCTTCAGCATGGGTGATCATCAAGGGAGTGAGTATAAATAGGGAAAAGGTCCCAGACTGAGTGCAGAGACACTTCAACATTCAGGAAACGAGAGGGAATCCTCAAAGGAATCTGAGTAGGAGCCTCCAGAGGCTTCTGGTCAGAGGGCGACCGGGCATAATCAGTAGCGTCGAACATTCATGTCATGCTGGGGTGACATGTGGGCCATGGTGACGTCTATAAGAGTGGTTCTGGTGGCGCGGTGGGGAGAAATCACCTGCTTAGGAGGTGAGAATAGAAGGCTGAGGGGGAAAGCGGAGCTAAGGAAGGATTTGAGATGAGAGGGTAAGATGGGTGCGATAACCTCTCAGCCGTACGCTGTTAGGAATGATCTCGTAGAGAAATGGAATTCAGTGATTTGAAAAAGAAAAATGTAATTCTGTGAAATGCCTACTAATGCCTTTAGCCCATTTGTTATTGGATTGTTTATCTTCTTCCTCTCTCTCTTTGTAGTTTATTATATATTCTTTATACTAATTCTTTGTTCGTAATAGGGTTGCAGATGCTGTAAGTTTCTTCCCATTTGTGCTTTATATTTCACCTTTTTGCTGTTTTTCTTGATGAACAGGTGCTCTCAGATTAATTTTCCAATTTTTGATTGGTGTTCTTTTCTTTAAAAATGTGTTCCTACTACACATTTCCTATTTTTTTTTCCAGAATAGTTTGTATTGACTTGCATTTCATTAAGCCCTTAATTTACCTTCAGTTGATTTTTGTACAGTGAGAGATAGGGATTAAATTTTGTTTACCTCCATATGGTAACAAATAGTCCCAGCGTTATTTCCTGAGTGTCTCTTCTTTTCCTTTCTTCCCTCCTGTGTAGTGCAGGTCTCTTCTGGCCTCTCGTTGGCTCCAGAGACCCACTGGTCCATCCCCGCACCAACAGCCCACTGGTTCAATTACCGTGGTTTATAACTAGTCTTGTTATCGGGTAGAGTGAGTCCTTGCTGTTCTTGGCTATTTGGACTTTTGTGTAAATTATGAAGTAAGATATTCGAGTTTCTCTGAAAAGCCTTTTAGAATTTTGATGAGACATTACAACATTGTGCTTAAGAAGACTCTGACCCTAATATGCTTAGCATAGAATTCTGGCTATACCTCGTACCCGCTTTGTGTCTCAGTTTCCTCATCTGCAAAACAGGGATGACAAAGATACTTCCTCATAATGAGACGAGTAAAGAGTTACTGGCTGTGAGGCCCTCAAACATCCTCTGGTATATGGGAATCGCTGAGTATAAGGTGTCATCATTATTGTTATTTTTTATTGCAATTTCTTTTAAACTGTTGATCAGTTTAGGGAATGTTGACCTCTTTATACCACAAAGACAAATTTTGAGGGATTTAGGGAAAGTTCCTCAGACCCAGGACTTGTGAGAGATCCTAAGACTTTCTTACCACGTAGAAACGTGATATCTGAGTAAGTCTCTGTGGCATGAAATCATTTTACTGATGTAATTATAGATTATAAAGTAAATTTTATCAAATTTTATTTATAATAAATAAATAAAATTTACTTGTTTGTTAGTTTTTAGAATAATTTTTCTGCATGTCAGATTTTACTTTTTTATACAAACCAGATTTTTCCCTTCTGATATGAGCAAATTCTCACTGCATTTTTTGGGGTGATGTGAATTCAACCCCTCCGGTAGGTTAACCCCTCTTATTATGTCAGGGTAGAGAATGAGTAAAAAATAATATACTTTGTGGAGAGAATTTTCTCATTTTCTGGGACTTGTAAGGACCTTATTTGTTCCAGGTGACAAGTTTCAAGTGGGATAAAAGGCCATTATTTGTGAGAAATGGCAGCTCAGATAGAGCAAAGTTGCTGCCAGGAGTTGATGATGCAGAAACAATTTCTTTGGGGCAAGACTGTATTGAATGGCGAATTATTAATGGCATTTAACCGTGTTATGGCTGTATGAACAGTGTCTGTGGGACCGCCCACCACATTCACTTGTGGGATGGGCTGCTCTTTGCAGGTTACTCTAAAAAAAAGCTCTTCAAAAGTGATTGCTTCAGACACTCTGCTTTCAGGCCATAAAGGTCAGTAATCAGTAACCCGTTATGCTCCAATCAGAGCAGAATTTTAAACTCAATGCAAAAGCCTTCTACAGTGATATTCAGTTAATTTGTTGAGTGGAAGGTACCTTTTGGGAATCGTACTTATGAGTCAAGCAGACATGGGTTCAAACTCTGCTACTTACCAGGTGGGTGATTTGGAGGACATTACGTAACCTCTCCTGTAATTTACTTTCATCTTTAAAACTGAAATGATGGTGATGGTGATGGTGCACATAATGATTTTGGTGATGAAGACGTGATGACGATGATGGTGATTGTGACGATGAGATCCCCTTTCTCACATGATCGTTGTGAGGTTGAGACCTAATCCACGTAAAGTAACCAGCGCAGAGCCTGGCCCGTTAAATTTCAGGTGCCCTTAGCCTCTCTCCCAAACCGACTACTCTTGTTCTGGATTTTCTTTATTTGGGCATAAGTATATCAGTTTTATATTGCTGCCGCATCAAATAATTATAACCTCGGTGACTTAAAACAACACATCTTTATTCTCCTATAGCTTGGAGGTCAGAGGTCTGAAATCAGGTTCACTATCAGGTGTGTCGAGGGGTGTTCCCTCCAGAGGCTGTAGGAGAGTGTCCATCCCCTTGCCTTCACTTTCTCTAGAGCTGCATTCCTGGGCTCCTAGCGCCTTCTTCCACCTCTGAAGCCCACAGGGTAGCATCCTTTTTCCCTGGTCTCATTGTTTTCCTCTTCTGTATCAAATCTCCCTTTGTCGCTCTCTCGTAAAAACACTTGTGACTGCATTTATGGCCAAACAGATAATCCAGGAAAATCTCACCATCTCAAGATCTTTAATCACATCTGCAAAGTTCTTGTCACCATATAAGAAAACATTGACTGGTTCCAGGGGTTAAGACCTGCATATCTTTGGGGGCCCTTATTCAGCCTACCACCCTAAGAATAAAGTAAGTTCAAAGTGAAAACACTATATGATGGTACCAGTTCATTAAAAAATAAAACCACCATGCTCAGCAAAGTCATATTCCATGTCACGTCCCTCATCAATTAAAAAATGGAGTGATTATACATAACAGAGTGATAAGAAAATCAGTTCACTGGCCTAGAGCCTGCTGGGACTCCCTGGGAAGCCATTGGCAGTGCCAAGATTAGAGGCTAAAGCTACTTGGAAGCTATATACTCTGCATCTTTAGGGGCCAAGATTACCTTGGGCTTCAACCTCGGATACTGTGTGTGGCTTTACCGGTTGTATATGAAGTTGTGAAGGACACCCACTGGAGTTATGCAGTGCACAACTAGTGTGGCTGTAAGTGGTGGACTCTGTGATGCCCACCAGACTATACACTCCAGAAATGTGTGGCCATGTCTGTCTTGTATCCCCACTACCCACCACAGTGCTTGGCATAGAAGAGGCACTTGTATTTGGGGAAACAAAGGAATGAAAAGATGGGTGTTCCATCTGAGAACCACCAAGTAACTCCGCAGCTGTGGTACCCAGAAGCGTAGTCTCTCAGCATTGGCTGCACATTAGAATCATCTGAGAAAGATCTTTAAAAAGAAAGTTCTGGGCCTGGACTCTGTTTACAAAGTTCTGATGTATGTGGTGTGGGTGGGGCCGTGGTATTACCACTGTTTTTACAAACATCCCAGGTGACTTTACCGTGCAGCCAAGCAGCTAACGGTTGGTCTAGAGTAGTGGTTCTCAAACTTGTCCATTAGAATCACCTGGAGAGCTTGTTAGAATGCAGGTTTTCTGATTCGCTTGGGGGCTGAGCTATCCATTTCTAACAAGCTCCCGCCTCAGGCTCATGCTGCTGCTCTAGGGACCGTACTTGGAGAACCACCGCTCTGGAGTGCAGTAGGTAAGTCTGCTTAACGTGCGCTGGGGTGAACAGCTGGGGCACCATTCTAGAAGAGAATTTGTGTGTGTACGTGTGTGTGCGTGTGTGTGTTTGTGCACACACAAGAGATATTGAGCACCCACTCTGCACAGTTGAGATATCTAATTTTATTCCTTCTATCCAACAGCCTGCCAAGGTAGGCATGTTTAACCTTCAGTTTTCTAGCTGACAAACTAGAAAACCAGGGAGGTGAATTTTGCTTGAGTCACGTTTCCTCTTTTCAGTATGTCACAAAGTCACACCCTCCAGAGACTAGAGACATTTTCACTATTCTGTGCTCAGCTTTTTCTCCATTTCTGATCACGGCTCCTGTCCTGACCTTGGTGACTGCCGTGAGAGGGCCCGGGGAGATTATTCTAGCCCCCACTTACTCTGTATAAGGGGAACAGCCTCTGTCCTCCTTGCACAGCACACGTCGCTGCTTAGCTAAAATATCTTTTTTTTTTTTTGCTGTACGCGGGCCTCTCACTGTTGTGGCCTCTCCCGCTGTGGAGCACAGGCTCCGGACGCGCAGGCTCAACGGCCATGGCTCACGGGTCCAGCCGCTCTGCGGCATGTGGGATCTTCCCAGACCGGGGCACGAACCCGTGTCTCCTGCGTCGGCAGGCGGACTCTCAACCACTGCGCCACCAGGGGAGCCCAGCTAAAATATCTTGAATCGACTTGAATAGAGACACTGCACGCTGACTGACACTTGGGAAATGACAGCCATTTGAAATTTGCTGAGCTTAGCATCATTCTCCACTTCTGATATTTTGACTAGGACTTTGTAAGTTACAAGAGACATTTTTCAGGACCATACCACCTATCTCAAAGCCTCTGGGCACAATTTCAAAGGACTCCCTCCTTGCTGGCTGCCCTTCCTGGTTTTCTGAGCCCTCCTCTCATTCCCAATGTCCCTACCACCCAGAAGTCTATGGTCTCCAGCCTCCCTTGCTTGGGTCAAAAACCTGGGCCCCATCCAGATGTATCCCAAACCTCCCTTTCATCTACTTTATCCAAACTGACATTGTCTGTTCTTGAAACACACAGCAACACGCGGCTAATGCAGAAGATTCTGTGATTAAAGTAGTTTGCACTCAGATGTAAATAAGGCTTGATGCTCAGTGGAAGTCTTAAATTTAACGAGGAGCTTGTAGTGACTCTCGTATATGGGACTATATGTGGTTAGGGGATGCCTGTGGACAGCAAATGCTGTGGACAGTTTCCTGACCTCCTTACCTGGACTGCCCTTAGTTTGATGGGGACTAAACAGAGGGTTTGAGGTTTCTGACCAAATCATCACCCCCTCTGCTCACTTTAGCTTTGCAAGGAGGCTGCAGAGAGCCCTGTCGTACTTGAGCTGGCGTGGCTCAAAGCTAACTGTGAATACTTGAAACTTCACAGCTCAAATATGGAAGAAGACCTTCTTCTGAATCTGTTTTTCCCTCCTTACGAGGACTTCACGGGGCATAATTGTAGGCCTTTCAAGCAGTCGCTTTAAAAGGTTGTTGGCTACAGGGCTTCCCTCTGCTCACATCCCGTTGTTCCTACAGTCCTCGGGATAGAGGCTGGTAAAAGTTTGCTTATAAAGGTTTGCTGTGGCTCTTGGTTGAAATGTTGGCAGGAAGAAGGCTCACCTGCATCTCTTTCCTGAGGAGAGATTCCACCTGTGACAACGGGCCTGTTGAAAATCATGTCTGAAAACTGTAGACTAAAGTGAAAAAAAACAACCAAGACTAAACTGCCTGCCAGGTTTAGGAGATTTGCTCTGATGGAGAAAACTGTAACCTACAAATTTGAAGTGACACAGTGACTGTGGGAAATAAAAAATGCACTTTGTCCTCCTTATTTCAGACTGACTTGTGCCCCCACCCACCCACCCACGTTCTTACATAGAAGTTCTAACCCCCAGTATCTCAGAGTGTGGCTGGATTTGGAGACGGAGTCTTTAAAGAAATAATTAAGCTAAAATTATGTCATGAGACTGGGCCCTAATCCAATATAATTTGTGTCCTTATAAAAAGAAGAGATTAGGACTCAGGCACACACAGAAGGAAGACCCCATGAGGACACAGGGAGAAGGAGGCCACCTGCAAACACAGGAGAGGGACCTCCAGAAAAAGTCAACCCTGTCGATACCTGAGCATGTAGGTAATGACAAGGTGTTGAATATAGATCCCTGTGCTATATAGTAGGTCCTTGTTGATTATCTATTGATGTTTCATAAATAGTAGTGTGTATCTGTTAATTCCAAACTCCTAATTTATCTCCCCCAACCCTGCTATCCCCTTTGGTAGTTATAAGTTTTTTTCTATGTCTGTGAGTCTATTTCTGTTTTGTAAATAAGTTCATTTGTATCATTTTTTTAAGATTCCACATGTAAGTGGTATCATATGATATTTATCTTTCTCTGAATTACTTAACTTAATATGATAATCTCTAGGTCCATCCATGTCCATGCTGCTGCCAATGACATTATTTCATTCTTTTTATGGCTGAGTAATATTCCATTGCATATATGTACCACATCTTCTTTTTTTAACATCTTTATTGGAGTATAATTGCTTTACAATGGTGTGTTATAACAAAGTGAATCAGTTTTATATATATACATATGTTCCCATATCTCTTCACTCTTGGATCTCCCTCCCTCCCACCCTTCCTATCCCACCCCTCCAGGAGGTCACAAAGCACCGAGCTGATCTCCCTGTGCTATGCGGCTGCTTCCCACTAGCTAGCTATTTTACGTTTGGTAGTGTATATATGTCCATGCCTCTCTCTTGCTTTGTCACAGCTTACCCTTCCCCCTCCCCATATCCTCAAGTCCATTCTCTAGTAGGTCTGTGTCTTTATTCCCGTTTTACCCTTAGGTTCTTCATGACATTTTTTTTTTCTTAAATTCCATATATACGTGTTAGCATACGGTATTTGTCTCTCTTTCTGACTTCACTCTGTATGACAGACCCTAGGTCCATCCACCTCATTACAAATAGCTCAATTTCGTTTCTTTTTATGGCTGAGTAATATTCCATTGTATATATGTGCCACATCTTCTTTATCCATTCATCCAATGATGGGCACTTAGGTTGCTTCCATGCCTTGGCTATTGTAAATAGTACTGCTGTGAACATAAGGGTGCGTGTGTCTTTAACAATCAGTATCCTGATGAAGATACAGGACTGTGTTGACTGGCCACATGCCATTTGCCCACAGTGTTCTGAACACTCCTCTACTCTGACCCCACTTAATGATCATAATAAACCTGTGAAGTCAGTTCTACTATTATCTTCATCTTAAAGCTGTGGAAAGAGAGGCGCCCAGAAGGTCGTTACCTTGCCCATGGTCATGTGGTTGGAATGTGGTAGGGCCAAGATGCAAACCTAGGGAGGCTCGTCGAGTTCTGGAGTATTCTTAACCACCACTGTCCGAGCTCTTGTAGGAGGAATCAGGGTGTGCATGTATTTGGGTGGCTAAAGATATGAACAGATGGGTAAAGAGATTCCCAAGCTCTTCAAACACAGGGAGGGAGGGAGAAATAGGCTCATGCTGGTAAAGGACATCCATCAGTAACACTGGACCCATTGAAACAAATGAATTTTTAATCAGGTGGATATATTATCATCAACATTGTTTTCTTTATTATTGCTACTGTTTTAATACTAATAATAGTAGCTATCCTTCATTGAATATTATTGGCAAAAAATAGCACTAAATGTACATATTTATTTATATAAATGTAAGCTAGTTATTTTCAGTCCCATTTTAGTGATAAATAAACTGAGGCTTGGGTAAGTTTTTTCACCTAAGTCCCATTGCTGTTAGGCTAAACAGAGATCCAACAGAATAGCCCAGCAAATAGAATGGTCCCAGGAAACTTCAGCAAGAGGTTGGTGAGTCCAATAATGTGAGGGGAAGAAAGCACACAGTCGGGAAGAGGCTGCCCCAGGCTCTCTCCTCCTGGTAAGTCCTGACTTTCAGGCTCATCAGAAGAGGACCCACCATTGCTCTCTCGTCCCTGTGACTTCATGCCACCAGCCCTGTAATAAGTTGTTGACCCAAGACATGCAGGTTGCTGAGCTTTTAAAAGCAAACTTCTCCCATGGCTCGGTAAAGTGTTGATTTAACAAACATGGGATCCTATACTATACATCCATCATTTATGCCTTAAAGTGAAATCAAAACCTGCCTTTATAACTAACAGTTAGAATTCAAGAAATCCATTAGTAAAAACTCTGCTAGTGTAAACAAGACATTAGAGTAAGGGAAAATATCTTTTATAGTCCTAACTCTCAGAAGGCTAGAATATTCCTTATTACCTTTTTTTCCCTACATTTAAACTTGTTTTTCTAATTGAAACCACAGTGCAGTCACAATTGTGCTTTCTGCTTAATATTGTCTTAAATTTATAGTATTCCCTAATATAATTTTTAAATAGAATTTTTCATCTGTAAACTATATAGCTACTAAACTAATGCTCCACAATTAGATAGTTTCTTCTTATGGTTTATTTAGATAATTTGCAACTTTGTGGGGTTTTAAATAAGATTGAGAAGAAGAACTTTGTGTAGAAACATCTATGCTATTTAAGATCATAACCTCAGAATACATTGTAGATGAAAAAGCCCAGGCTTGGGAGTTTCACAGATCTGGTTTGAATCGTGGTTCTGCCCCTCTGCAGCCCTGTGGCCTTCATGACCTCCTTATTTTAGATAATGTCCAGGAGCCTCTGTTTCTCATTCTTAAAATGGGACTCTACTACCTACCCCATAAGATTGTTGTTACTGTCTTTTTGAGGATTAAAAGATACAATGGCATTCGAAGTTTCTCAGCATAATTGTAGTTGGGTACTTCACCAATAGTACATATATGTATATTAGTATTATAGTATTATAAAGTAGGTTCTTCAAAGCAGAACTACTGAGTGAAAGAGTATAACCTTTTTCAGCATCTTGGTACCTGTTAACCACGTTGCTTTCTAAAACGTGCATCCAGTTTCATTTCAAGTGAATGCAAATGCATTTTAAACACTGTGGCTTTTTGTGCATTTCTTTAGTTGCTATAAATTCTACATGTTCCTTAACTAGTTGCATTTCCTCTTTTGTGACTTGTCTGCTCATATGTCCTTTGAATTGAATTAAATTCAATAAACAATTACGTAGTATCTCATTTGTGTCAGTACCAGGCTAGGTGTTAGAAACCTGGGGACGGATGGGATACAGTCCTTGCCTCGCTGAAACTTTTCAGTCTAGTGGGAGAGAAAAACAAGCACAGGAATCGATATAACTCAGTGCTATACACACAATTGACAGGCATATGGACAAGGAAAGAGGAGAGATTAATTCCTTTGCCAATTTATCTCTGGATGCCTTAGCAGTTTTCAGAATTGACTTGTGCATAGTTGACCCATTTCAAACTGATGCGCATTTCTGTTTTGTGTCATACATGCAAATGAAGACAGGGACCCAACCACCGGATTCTCTTACTTGTCTTCTCTCTTCCAAAAGCACGTCACATTTTTCTTCTACATAAATATGTGAGACCATGCCTCACCCTTTGGAACCCTACAAAGTGGGGTGACAAAGCGAGAAGGAGGGTAGAGATTGCATGAATTAAGCAAGCAGAAACACCATTTCCATAGTCTACATTTTCATATGGCGTTCTAGAGGAAGTAAGATAGTAACTGAAAAGAGGGCCCTGGAAAATCAAGTGGGAGCCACCTGCATGGCAAAGGTGGGATGAAGGGCTTCATTGAATTTGTAGAGACACTTCTGCTGACACATTGTGTGCAGATTTCGCAAACAATTTTATTTACATTCGGAGAGGCAGAGCAGGCGCTGAAATAAGGTGAAAAGAAAGTGCTGTGATTTACATATTATGCAGACCTTGGAAGGAAGGAAGGAAAGAAAGACTTTTTGTTCTCATGGCTTGACTCTGGGCTCTGGCCATCGTTAAAGAGGCCTTTTGCAAGGTGGTTATTGATCATGAAAAAAGATATAATTTTTAAATTTAATTTAGTTTTTTATTGAGATAAAATGGACATAAACATTATATTAGTTTCAGAGGCACTACTTAATGATTTGATATATGCATATATATTGAAATGGCCACCACAATAAATCTAGTTAACATCCATCACCACACAGAGTTACACATTTTTTTAAATTAAAATATATGTTAAAGGCTCCTCTAGAGTAGCCCTACAGTCTGACCTCTTCAGAAGCTATTAAAACCAAGAGCCTCTAATTAGGGTTTCCTTGGATCTAAGGCCCTCGAGATTTCATCTTTAGGCCACTTTCAGAATTCCTTAGGGCGACATGGATCTCCAGATGACCCCAAGTCCGTGCACATCTAATTCAATACTCACCGAGCTTAATCTACTCATTGTTTATTAAGCGCTGACATTTGGAGAATTTAGTTAAGGCCTGTCATACATTTTACATTTGAGGGTAACTGATGGTGGGATTTTAAGGAAGCCAATGAGACATCTGGTTTTCTTTCCACACTTGGAACCAATTAGGAGAGAGGAAAGAAAGAGAAAAGCGGAGTGACGGAGATCAAAATATCATCTTTTTATGACAAAGTCTCAGTTTGAACCCCAGAACCAGGCCAAGCACCCTGCTTAGTTTACCACACAGATGACAGCAGACCCAAAGGACATGTTCCCTGCAGGCAGACAGATGCCAGCAGGAGAAAGGACAAAAAGGAGATGTGCTAGTTTCTTCTCCCAGACTCACCTCCCGTCTGAGGTAAAGGAGGGAAGGAGAGGAAGTCTGTGGGTCTTATACTCCAATACAGGGTTTCTCAGCTGTGGGACTACTGACATTTGGGGTTGGATAGTTCTTCATTACAGGGGCTTGTCCTGTGCATTGTAGGAGGCTTAGCAGCACCCCTGGTCTCTACTCACTAGATACCATACCACCGCCCCAACCCCCAGCTGGGACAATCAACAGTGTCTTTAAGCATTGTCAGATGTTCCCTGGGGAACAAAATTTCCCCCAGTGGAGAATCACTTCTTCGCTATAAGGACCCTCCAAATGAAAGAAAAGCCCCGGAGCGGGGAGTTACAGCTGCAAAGTACTCTCCAGGCAGCATCCTCCACAGTGTCCCTCCTAATCCCAGCAAGTGAGATCCTCTGCTCCATCCCAGTTCCCTGTTTACGCTGCCTCTCTCTCATTTTCTCCATCCTCCCTTCTTATAATTGTTGTGACCTGTGGATGGTTGTGAAGACAGCAGCTACCTGGCTTTGTGTTTCCTGAGCACCTACATGCACCTCTTTACCCCTGCCAGTGTCTGGCACAGCCTTTGGCATAGAAGGGCTTTGTGTGTGTATGGTGGTATTGGTATTAGATAATTCTTTTCAGATATTGGAAGAGAATGGGTGTGAACGTTTTCTCATATAAATATTTAGCTGTCAATGTATTTCCCCCCAATCATTTTATGCCTTCATCCGATCTGCCAAACTCACAGATCTTACCCAGCACAAGAAGTAGGGACTCTTTAAATAGCAGAAAGGATAGCAAGTGATTGTCTTAGCTGAGGTGCTGGCTCCAAGCCCAGTCCTAGCAGAAAGTATCATTAAACAGTGATAATAGTCGTATTGATTGCCTTCTTCAGTTTGATTCCTCTCAAAAAGTGTTTTTAATACATCATTCATATGCCTTTATCTTAGATTCAAGCTATGATCTTCCAGTTATATAAGTAGCTAATTAGGACTACTTAAAGGGTGATAAGTAACTTACTGTGCAAAGCATGTTCACTTGATACTGTATCAATAATTGTATAAGTTATTTCAGGAATTAGAGCTAATATGTAATTAATTACAAGAACCTTGTTCATATCACCCAGAAAAGGAGCTTCCAAGGGGATCAAGTTATAAAATCAGTGTTCTATTCCAAGGCAGAGAAATATGCATTGCTTTAGTTATTTCATGCTTCTTAGTAAAAAGGTGTAAGAGCCTAGACACGGTTCAACAACCCTCATGGCCGTTGGCTGCACCAGTACAACATTCCCCTAGGAAACATTCCAGCACTAGCCTCAATGTTGGGCAGTTCTGGTTGTCAGAACATTCTACCTTTTGTGGAGGCAAAAACCTGCCTTAACTTCTTTCTTGAGGGTCTGGGGGCCTGGAGTACATTTCATCTCCTTACTCATAGCTGTCATTGAAGGACCTTCAGAATTCCTTTACCTCAGTTGTTTCAAATTTTCTTTTCGTCATGCCTCCACCATCTTTGTTCCCTTCTGTTATGGGCTGAATTGTGTCCTCCCAAAATTCATATGTTGAAGCCCTAAAACCTCTAGTTTCTCAGCATGTGACTGTATTGGAGATGCAGCCTTTAAAGAGGTGGTTAAGTTAAAACGAGTCGTTAGTTTGAGGCTCTAACCTAATCTGACTGGTGTCCTTATAAGCAGAAGAAATTTGGACACAGAGAGAGACAGCGGGGATGTAGGTGCACAGAGGAAAGACCTCGTGAGCACACAGTGAGAAGGTGGCCATCCACAAGCCAAGGAGAGAGGCGTCTGAAGAAAACAACCCTGCCAACACCTTGATCTTGGACTTCTAGCCTCCAGAGCTGTCAGAAAGTAAAATTCTGTTGTTGAAGCCACCCAGTCTGTGGTATTCTGTTACAGCAGCCTGAGCAGACTGATACACCCTCTCCCCACTCCTGCCCCGAATCCCCCATGAGTGTAACTTGTCAAGGTCCTGCCTCAACTTCTGTCTGTATAACAATAGCACCTGCCCCGAGGGCTGACCGGTGTCACAGGAGATAATGGATGGCTTCAGGCATGGTACTGAATGCATGCCCCTCTTGTTAATGTGACTCCCATTCCTATCATTATATGATCTTTGTTTAAGTAACTAATGAATTGTTAAATAAGACAAGGTTAGGGCCAATCCAATGCCACTTCAGCACTTCTGTGAGGTTGACTTTGACCCTTTCCTAAACTCCCC
The DNA here is from genome assembly GCF_949987515.2 of Delphinus delphis. Taxonomy (NCBI): domain Eukaryota; kingdom Metazoa; phylum Chordata; class Mammalia; order Artiodactyla; family Delphinidae; genus Delphinus; species Delphinus delphis. The sequence continues at coordinate 4,812,250 of NC_082686.1, forward strand.
TTCAGAGATTCATACTTGGGGCTTCATAATAGAATTTGCTTTGTACTATTTCCTCATGGTATCTGTGTTGGGCTTCAGTAATCATGTGTGGGTTTCATGAACTACGTTGTCAATATGATACTGTAGCCATCCCAAAGTATGCAAATGAAGGTAGCACTGATTTAGAAGCTGGTATTGAGTCTGGTCCTAGGCTCCAGTCACCTCTTCTCCTGCACCTTCTTGCTAGCATCTCACACCAGGTTATTCTGTCTACAGAGACAGTCACAATAGGGTCAAGAGAGTGCCATGCTGTGGTCCCGGGGTGTCCTTGATGGGCTGTGTGGTCATTATTTCCTCCTTCTGATCCATTTAAGGTTACAACTATTTTGTCTTTACAAATAAGATTGGATTTTTTTTTTTTATCAAACACCAGAAAATGCTACGACTGGCAATGTCTTCATGCTCCCTCTTGGGAATGAGTGATGCCGCCTTGGTTTAATTTAAAATGTTCCAGTAATAACTTTCAGACGTTACAACTCAATTTGATTTACAGAAGTCAGCATGAAGGGAATATTTTAAAAGTCTTACTCCTTTACGTTTAAAAGTGTTCTGCAGGATTAATTTGGCAACAGACAGCTACCCACTCCAACCCTAACCTTCTAGAAAGGATATGCCTCTAGGACATTTCTCCAAATGAAGTGTCAAATCCGAATCAAGCCACATTTCCAATGTGGGATAATGGACTCTATTTTATGACCTTCTTCTGAGCCCCAGGGGTGCTTGGGCCCATTACACAGCTGGCTGGTGTATATTAGGTTTATTACTAAAGGGACTCGAGTGGCAGTGGGGTTTCTGCTCTGTGAAGCCTGAGCCGCATTTCATAGGTTCTGGGGTTATTAATGGTGCATCTGGTTGCCTTGAGAATGTTCAAACTCCATTCTGTTATGAATACTTAAGAGCAAGGAGAATGTGATTCTTCTCTTTTTAGAGAAGTTTCTGTCACTCAGCGAATCCGTTCTACTGCGATAGGCAAACTGTCAAAATTAATGAATTCCAGCTGAGCTTCGGTCCCTTAAGGGGAAAACCTCATGCAGTTGTAAATTAGCATTAATGCGACAGTGTATTTTGAACATGCTACATTTTCAGCATGGATTCGGGCCTAGAGGATGTCTTTGGAAAGAACCGCTCTGGAAATCGTGTTTTTTGGTTTGGTTTTTTCAATCCTTAAGCATAGTTTTAATTTTTGGAAGAAGTACTCTATGGCAGATTATTAGGATTTTCTAGGAAAAAAAAAAAAGAAAAAGAAAGAAAAGAGTAAATAAGAACTGTAATCAAAGACAGTTCAGTGGCAGAGTTTTCTTTTTTTCGTGTTGTGTTCAGTTTTAGTCTAAGGATATCGTTCCTGAGCCTCTATCTAAAGGTAAAAATTACAAAGACGAAACATGACAGAGACTTTGAAATGAGCCCCAAGAAATACAGTGTATCTAGCTAAGCACATCTTACTATGAGCATCGTAGCCCATTATTCTGCAATGATGTCCGGATCAAAGGTGGCTAACTTGGGGACTTTGAATCTTCAGGAACTGAACTCAGAATTGTGGGTGCCTTTGCCCCGCCTCAGAGGGGAGAGTGCAGGACAAGTCTCTCATTCTCAGAGGGTCCTGAGCCCACAGCCCCTGTGTAAATGACTCCTGGATCAAACCCCATGTGTCTTCCTCACTACAGGGTTCAAAGTTCAATATGGTTTCTCATCCCTAATGGGAACATAGCAATAATAGCTACCTATAAGATTTGTTCTGAGGATTCGTGAAGTCTTGTATTAAACTACTTAGCATAGTCCCAGCACATAATACATATTCAGTAAATGTTAGCTATTCAGTTACACCCAAAACGAAAACAATAATAATAGATATAAACTAAATTTGAAGTTTAATAGTACATTTGGTGACACTCTCTGGCTAGAAATGAGGCTAGCAAGATGAACAAGGAGAGAGTACAATAATGTCGTACACAGATACACCCCAGCAAGTGAAGGGAGCACGCTCTCATCTTTGTACTGCCCAGAACACACAGCCTGAGATCCTGGATAACTAACCCCCTTCCACGCCCTGTGCCTCTGTCTTTTCCCCTCCTACGGTGTGTAACGACAGACCCTCTGGTGACTTAATGAGACAGTGGGGGGAGAAAATGCTTTGGAATAAAAGCACTTTGGATAAAGTGTTCCATAAATGTACAGGTGGAATCATGAATCATTTGTAGTCAAACATTCATTTTAAGATGTTATATTTCACTGAGATTTATTTACATGCACAACACACACACACACACACACACACACACACACACACACACATGTGCCACACCACGTGGCTTGCAGCATCTTAGTTCCCCAACCAGGGATTGAACCCATGCCATGGCAGGGAAAGTAGTGAGTCCCAACCACTGTACCACCAGGGAATTCCCTATCTACTTATATTTAATTGAGTTTAATAGAACAGTCATGTATTTAAGAAATGTGTACTGAGATTCTACTACATGCTAGAAACTGTATAAGGAATTGGAGATATATCAGGGAATAAAACCAATCCACTATCTACTCTTTAGGAACTAAAGTTTTAAAGGGAGGGAGAGACAGACAATAAAAAAGGATAATAATAAGTAAATGGTGCAGGTGACAAATGCTGTGGAGAGAAGGCGCAGATGAGGGCAGTTGGGAGTGCTCACTGTGGTGGAGACAACTTGAGTTAGGGCCTCATCCAAGGGGCAGTGGCTCAGCAAAGCCTTGAAAAGGCAAGGGAATGAGCCAAGCGTTTTTTGTGGGAAGAGCCATCCTGGGCAGAGGGAGAGGAATGTATAAAGATGCAGAGATCAGAGCCTGTGGGGATGCTCTTGACGACAAGAAGGCCATGTGGCTGGAGTGGAATGAGAAAGGGAAAGGAGCAGGGGGTCACATCTGAGGGGGAACAGTGAGCCTGTGTCACAGAGAAAGATGGTCTTTCATGTGAGAGAATGGGGGCCCTGGAAGGTTCTGAGCAAAGGAGAGAGAGGACCTGACATGTTCAGCTGGACCACTCTGGCTGATGGACAGAGCGTAAGGGTAGGGGGCAGTGGTGGAGGCAGAGAGATCCGTGGGGCAGCACCATGGCAATCCAGGGGAGAGAGAGCAGTGGCGGTGGGACCAGAGAGGTGGCAAATAGCTGACTCTGAGGCTATTTTGAGGGTGCAGCTGATGGACTTCCTGATGCAGTGAATACAAAACAGGAGAAAAAGAGGGGCATTGGGGAGGACCCTGAGCATTTGCTGTGAGCAACTACGAGTGGATGGTCATCAGGTCCTTTATTTAAAAACTAATATTTTATGGATAGAATATTTTTGTATGTACCTTGTGTGGCTCTAATTTATCTCTTTCTGAACCCTTAACAAATGTGAAAAAGAATCACATGGAAGAGGAGGAAGGTAAGCAAACTTCTTGAATGTGATATGTTAAGAATGTGGAGTTAGGGGGAGCTTCCCTGGTGGTGCAGTGGTTGAGAGTCCGCCTGCCGATGCAGGAGACATGGGTTCGTGCCCCGGTGCAGGAAGATCCCACATGCCGCGGAGCGGCTGGGCCCGTGAGCCATGGCCGCTGAGCCTGTGCGTCCGGAGCCTGTGCTCCGCAACGGGAGAGGCCACAACAGTGAGAGGCCCGCGTACCGCAAAAAAATAAAAATAAAAATGAAAGAATGTGGAGTTTGGGATTAGCAGATGTAAACTATTATATAGAGAATGGATAAACAAAAAGGTCCTACTGTATAACACAGGGAACTATATTCAATATCCTGTGATAAATCATAATGGAAAAGAATATGAAAAAGAATATATGTATGTGTATAACTGAATCACTTTGCTGCACAGCAGAGATTAACACAACATTGTAAATCAACCATACTTCAATTAAAAAAATTAAAAAAAAAAAAAGAATGCTGGATCCCAGAATATGGGTGTAACTGAGTAGACCAGGAGATTAAGGCAACAATTTAGCAGGGTCCCAGTCAACAGATTTTTCTTTTTTCTAAAGTCTTAAGTGTTTGAGACTTGCAATTAAGGCTCTGTAAGTGGGCTTTCTACCTCCTACATTCCACCAATGAGAGCTGTCGGGTGTCATTGTGCTCCGTGTTGGCTGACGTAGGGTGAGATCAGACATGTTGATTCATACATGTGGAAGGCATTGTTGAACATGAGGGTTGGTTAGGGCTGCGTCTTCATGTGATTGGAATGAAACACAGTCTCTAGAAAACACATTCACCTACCGATTTTGCTTTCTGCATCTTTTTCCTTTCTAAGCTTTCTTCTAGTATCAGATCGGCATTCTCAGGTTCTCTGTTTACATTGAAATATTTAACTTTTCAGGCTCAGATATCTATTTAACTTAATTGTTAAATTGGGCTATGAATGCCCTCCCTCCTTACCTTCTGCTCTTTTTTCCATATAATCATATTACCATTTGGGGTTAAATCAGTATTTGGGGTTTGCACTATTATAATTATGTAAATATTTATACATAACTCAGCTACAGCTGAGCCACATAGCATATTATAAACACTTCCCTTTCTATGATAGCTTTGTTTGTTCCCTAGGGTTAATAATTACTTACTATTTTGTTTACTTAGTTTTCACTGCATGTGTAATTCATTCCCCAAATTCTCCAACAGGAGAAAGTACTCCTTTTAATACATTCAGATACATCAGGGTCTTTGAATGTTTATTTATTTATTTTTTCGAAACATCTCTCTGGGCGCCTTCTTTCTGCATCAATCTGGACTAGTTTCCACTATACAGTTGTTGTCTTGGAATCCTTCAGAGTCACTCTGGAAAGTCCTTTTGTTTCTCATCACCTGTGTTTGAGCCTCTGTTTCCTGTATATCATATATTCCTCTTTCTTAGTTTGCTGCCTTTTTTTCATCTTCCAGAAGCTTTTGGAATAGGGTGCATGAGAGGTAAAGCTTTTGACTTTGCATTGTCTAAAAATGTCTTTGTTCACTCACTTAATACTCTGGGTGTAGAATTCTAGGTCAGTCTGACGTCTTTTGCTATAAATGGTCACACCGAGGTTGAAGAGCTGGCCCTTGGCCTCCATACTGTCGTAGATCACAACCTGACAGCAGCTTCCGACGGTGGAGCAACCCCAGGAGGACGGCACATTTTTGTCCCAAAGAAGTGTCCTTCCTACCTCAGGGGAGACCTGACTTGGGTTATATTTAAGTGTTCACTGCATTATCTATGTACTCGATGCTGCGTAAGCACATGGTATACAGGGATGATAATGTCCCCTTTGCTTCATCCAAGGTATTGGTGTTAGCACTGAACAAAGTCACATAGATAGGCAATATCTTGAAGAAGCGAGGGCAGAAAATGCAAGAATGGATTAAGTGGTGTGAAAGTGCAGAGGATGGTGAAGTCAGGTGGGTACTGTGCAGTGTTCCCCAGTGTTCTGTGGGAAGATAGAGGGTTGTATCATACCTGAAACCCAAACACCGTTTGTTCCCATCACTGCTTTGGAGATAGTAGGCATTGCTGGTAACACAAAATAAGTGAACATCTATGTTCCATCCCTGTTCACCCACCTTGCCCCCGAAACTCCATTACAATGACAGTAAAGGAATATAAACATCCTAAGGATAAAGAGGAAGAGAGGTAAAATAATGGCAGTCATAAGATGCCAGTGATGGTAGATGAGTGTTTTAACACACTGGAGAAAACTCAAGGAAGTCACCCAAGGGGAAGGCAGACAGTGACCAGGTCTCTGACTCAGGCTGGTGAATCAGAGGGGCTAGACTAGAGTCAATCCTCTAAGAGTCTTTCTAATTCAAAAGATTGTTGCCACTTACAACTCAGGGTATATTTGCCATTATGAGAATAACCATTCATTTTAGCACTGAAACACAAAGTAAAACTCACACACTACCTGAAAAAAAAAAAGTACCTTAAAAATTAGACTTAATGTAAGTCCTTAGACCAGAGCAAAATGGAAAATTGAGTGCCCCTGAGCATGGTGGAGTTCTAGCAAAAGAAAATGATGCTGAACACTGCCATAGTCAATGAGATTAAGAAGAATGCGTGTTTTATTTTTTTTGCCGTACGCGGGCCTCTCATGGTTGTGGCCTCTCCCGTCGTGGAGCACAGGCTCCGGATGCGCAGGCTCAGTGGCCATGGCTCACGGGCCCAGCCGCTCCGCGGCATGTGGGATCCTCCCGGACCAGGGCATAAACCCGTGTCTCCTGCATCGGCAGGCGGACTCTTGACCACTGTGCCACCAGGGAAGCCCAGAATGTGTGTCTTTTTATCATTCCACTTCAGTGCTCTCACTCAACACCAGAGTTTAAGATGTCTTGCAGGACTTGGACTTTACATTTTTCTATTGAGGTACCATTGTGGTCTCTGCTTTTAATTCATTTTGTTCTTTTTAAAATTGTTTTTCTTTTTAATTTTCTTTTAAATTATTTCTTTTTTTAATTTTTATTTCATATTGGAGTATAGTTAACAATATTGTGTTAGTTTCAGGTGTAGAGCAAAGTGACTCACTTATACATATACATGTAGCTGTTCTTTTTCAAATTCTTTTCCCATTTAGGTTGTCACAGAATATTGAGCAGAGTTCCCTGTGCTATACAGTAGGTCCTTGATGGTTATCTCTGTTAAATATAGTAGTGTGTATATGTCAATCCCAAATTCCCAGTTTATTTTGTTCTTTAATCATAGGATAGGTGACTCATTAGGCTTCAGTGAATTTCAATCTTTCCCTCCCATTAATAGTCTGATTTTATTGTTGCTTTGTTATTGTGTTTCTAGTTCATATTGCTGTGGTTTTGGACATTCTCTTTTTGTAATTTTTCCCCTCTCTCCAAGCCTTTTAATTTGCAGGAAGCAATTCTGTTGACATTATTATGATGTCAGCTCCATTTCCCACTCTCTTTTTCTGATGATTTTCTTAATTCATAATTCCTTGTGTGAATCTGCACTTATTCCTCATTCTTCATTAGTTTGTTCTATTTTTGTTCCCACATTTCTATGCTCCCCGATCCTAAGGAGTTATTTACATCACTTTGGTTTATTCATGTACTTTGCTGCTTGTGATCATAAATCCCAGAGAGTCTTCTGCTTCTTTCAAATCACTAGCCACTTTCGTGCCTTTTGAAATCTTTGAGCTTAAAATGTAAGTGCTGGAACATAGCAAACTACATACATATTATTCATTACAGAGGCTGCATTCTTCTCTGAAACTGTACACGTAACCACCAGCAATGTTACTGAGGGTGACTTTCATTCATCTGAAGGGACAGCGAGACTTCATCTCTAAAATGAATTCCCTAGACACACATGGAAATAATTCTCTAGAAGGATATTGGAAACAATACTTAGACATTTTATGGGTAAAATATTAACATTTTCCTTATTTTTTTTTCCTCCAGAGATTTGTAAAACACATAGCAAAATTGAGCTTTTTTTCTTCCTTGTTGAAAAATCAGCACACATATTGGATAAAAAGAACATTCTTACACAGAATAGCTAAAATCTCATAAATGTGTTCTTCTTATAATATCCGAGAAATTCTTCTTTCAGCCACTAATTCTTGTTGTCCCTTAACATCTTTTTAATGGAATTTAAATTAAAATAGATGATGCATACGAAATACAGATTATTTTTCCTTAAAAGGAATCTTTTAGCTATATGTGGTATGAAAACCATAATTTTTTTAAAGATTTATTTATTCATTCAATAAAAATGTGAAGGCTTCTGTTGTGTACTAGTCTGTTCACTAAATACAAAAGAATAAGGTTGCATCCTCTATATGCCATGCCACTCTTGTAGATTTCAACAGTGTTGGAGACACACACTAAACAACTAAGCTGAGACTATGAATGAATGAAGCAAGAAGCTGACAGGTAGGGCAGGGGGTCCAGTCTGGGACGTAGAAGATCAGGGATAAATCCCTAAGGAAATGGTGTTTAAGCTGAGGGTCAAAGCATGAGTCTTAATGAATTGGGTGAAGGATGGTGAAGTATTCCAGCAAGGCATTCAGTATCTGTGCTGGCTCTGAGGTGGGAGTGGGTTTCCCAAGGCACTGAGGAGGCTGGCCTGGCTGAACCCTAGCAAACCATCAGTATGAGGTAAGATTGAATTTTTTCTATGCACAATTTTTTAACATCAAAATATACAAGAAGGCAGATAAAATCTCAAGAACATTGATATATCAACCCAATGGCAATCAGCACTAAAAAAGAAAGAAACCCAGTTCTCAATTTTCCTTCTGGATTTGATATTCCTCCCTCCAATTCTAGCAGAGTTGCTTTATGTACTTTGAAGTTTTTATTAGATACATAAACATTTAGGATGTAATGTATTCTTGAGTTGATCACTTTATCATTAGAAAAAAACATCTTAGTAACATTCCTTATCCTGAAATCTACTTTGATATTAGTGTAGCCACTCCAGCTTTCTTTTGAGTAGTGTTAGCATGGTATATTTTTCTATCCCTTTAATTTTAATCTACTTTTTTTTGTATTTAAAATGAGTTTCTCCTGGATTACATATTATTAAATCTTGATTTTTCATCAATCTGACATTTTCTGCCTTTCAATTGGAGTGTTTAGGCCATTTATATTTAATGTGAACACCAATTTGGTTAGGTTTAAATCTACCATCTTGATAATGCTTCCTATTTATTTCATCCACTCTGTTTTTTTTTTTCTTTTGTATTAATGGAATTTTTTTAATGATCAATTTTATCTACATGAATGGTTTAATATCTAAGTTTTGCTTTGTTTTTTAAGTGTTTGCTTTAGGATTTACAATATAAATCTTTAAACTAACATGGCCTGCTTTCAAATAATATTACAACACGATGTACAGTAGAAGAAACTTAAGACAGTAGATTGTCATTCTCCTCCTCCCACCTGCCTTCATGCTGATATTGTCATTCATTTTATCTCTCTATATATGTTACACTCCAAAATACATTATTATCAATTTTGCTTTAAACACTAAACTGTCTTTTGATTATTCTTTTAAAATGAAGAAATGTGTTTTGTATATTTACCCATATATTTATCATTTTTGTTAGTCTTCATTATTTTTGAGAAGTCAAAAATGTCTATCTGGTAACATTTTCCTTTTGCCTGAAGGACTTCCATTAACATTCCTTGTACTGCTGATCCATTGTCAATGAATTCCCTAAGTATTTGGATGTCTGAAAAGTCATTTTTATTGCCTTCATTTATAATTTTTTTTTTTTTTGGCTGGGCATAGAATTTTAGATTGGACTTTTTTTTCTTTCTAAATAATACTTTAAATTTTCTTTCTCTTCACTGTCTTTTGGCTTGCATTGTTTCTGTCACTGTCTTTTGGCTTGCATTTGGCTTGCGTTGTTTTGGCTTGCATTGTTTCTGATAAGTCTGGCATCATTCTTACCTTTGTTTCTCCACATGCTATGTGTATGTTTTTAAATGGCTGCATTTAATATTTTTCTCTTTTTTACTAGCTTTCAGCAATTGAATTATGATGTGTCATGGTGTGATTTTCTTTGTGTTTCTTCTGTTTGGTGTTCATTGAATTTATGGGGTATTTAGGGTTCTGGCATTCCTTAAATTTTGAAAATGTTAGATATTAATTCTTAAAAAAAAATTCTGTCTGACCTCCTCCCTTGTGGAATTCCAATTATACCTATATTAGGCCACACGATATTGTCTCACATCTCACTGATTTTATGTTTACTGTCTTTAAGCCTGTTTTCTTTGTCTTTCAATTTGTGTAGTTTCTATTGCTCTGCCTTCTGGTTTATTGATATTTTCTTCTGCAAGGTATAATCTGCTGTTAATTCCATTTGCCTGTGTTTCATTTCATATAGTGTATTTTTCATCTCAGGAAGTTTCATTTTTGGCTATTTTTATAGTCTCCATTTCTCTCATCAGTATTCCCTTGCTTTCCCTTACCATCTTGATGATATTGGGAGAATATTTATAATAGCTATTTTAATGTCCATGCCTGCTAATTCTGTCACCTGTCATTTCCGTGTCTGCTTCTATTGAATACATTTACTTCTGATAATAGGTCATATTTTCCTGCTTGTCTCCAATTGTTTTATTGGATGTCAGATATTGTAAACTTTACATGATTGATTATTGGATTTTGTTTCTTTTCATTAACGAGCATTGAAATTTGTTGGTTGTGCAGTTAAGTTACTTGAACTCAATTGAATGCCTTCTGGAATCCATACTGGGATCCCTTTTAAACTTTGTTATGATTAATTTGGCCCCCACGGTAGTGGTCATACACTTCTGAGTACTCTATCTGGTACCCCATATATTAGTTCTTTCCTCTCTGGTTGGAACATGAACTAGTGCCTCCCCTGTGTGAGCTTCAGGAATTTTCCAGCTGCTCCTTTCTGGTGTTTCTTTGCAGCATCAGTAGTTTCCTCACACACCTGTAAATATCTGTCCACAGCTAAAGACTCACCAAAAGGAAACTTCTTCAGATTGTTGGAGTTCCCTCTCCACGCAACTTCCATCTCTTTGCTTTGTAAATCCAGTGTGTGGCCTCCCCAGGCTTCAACTCAGAAATTCCACCAAGTTCTATTTAGGTTTCTCCTTTTGGGATGATTTGTGAATTTTCTCGAGGCATTAAGCTGGATGCTAGCGGGCCCCATCTCATTTGTTTCCTTCTTTTACAGCTTACTGTTTTGTATTGCATGAATGTTTACATAGAAGAGGGTAAATCCACTTCCTGTTTTGTTTCATTTTGTTTTATCATGGACAAAGACAGAATTTCATAGTTTTAAGTTCTGGGTCATTATGAAGTTTTATCCAATTCTTATTTGGACAGTTCTGTTGTTGCTTTAGTGCTGGGGAATAGATAGAATGACTGAAATATATTAGAGTTAAATGCATAATTGCTGTAACATATGAGCATATTTTTATAACCTAACTTGGAATTATTTCATAGACGTTTGGAATGCTTTCCAAGTCATTATGAGACCATCCATTTATCTGCTTTCAGATTGTCTGATCAAGATGACACTAAATTTCAAAGCATTTATTCAAATGTGAAAACATTTTGGAGTCTCAGAATCAGCTAAGTGTTATGCTTTCTAGATAATATTTACCTGAGGCTTAGGTATATTCCTTTTCATTTGGGAAGAGCTTTATAGAAGCAGTTCATTTTACTAAGCATATACACTTACAGATTCCTATGAAATCAATAAAATTATTTTGATCCTAAATAGTATTTTCATTCAAAATAGATATACTCAATTTGCATGTTTTCTGATCTCTGTGAAGCAATTGACACAGTTGAAAACGGCTGGTTGACATTTCACAATGCTGTCCTTTTGTTTCTAAGGCATCATTTTCTCTAACATTTTGGCTACTTATCTCATAACATCTTCTTTATCTTCATGATGTTTCTCTCTTTTCCCATTTCTTTAAAATATTTAATTTTTTTTAATATTTAATGTTTTAAGTCAAGTATAGAATACATACAGAGGAGTGTGCTTTTCACAGAGTACAGCTAAATGAAATTTTCATCAGCTGAACACATCAGTGTACCCAGCACCCAGGTCAAGAAAATGAACACAGACAGCAGCCTGGATGCCACCTCATGCCATTTCTATTCTCTGTGTCCACCCCATGAATAACTATTATCCTGACTCTTAACATCATAGATTAGTTTTTCCTATTTTATGCTTGGTATCAATGGAATAATAATGTATGCACTCTTGTTGTGTCTGTTTACTTTCCTTCAACTTTATGGTTGTGGTTTCATAATAGTTTTGTAATTGTAGATTGTTCATTCTTATTTTTATATAATGATTTGAGGTGCAAATATATAACAATATATTTATCCATTTTTTACTACTGATGGATATTGTGAGTGGTTTCCAGTTTGGGACTCACAAATAGTAATGCTGTGAATATTCCAGTATGTAATATTTATGAGCATACGCATGCATTTCTGTTGGATAAATACCTATGAATCGAATTGTTGAGTCATAGGGTAGGCATAGGTTTAGCTGTAGTCATTACTGAGGAACAGTTTTCCATAATGACCTTATCAATTTACATTCCCGCTTGCAGTGTATGTGCTTCATGTTGCTTCACATCCTTGGGACACTCAATATAGTCTGTCTTTTCCATTTTAGTCATTGTTGTGTAGTGGTAACTCCTTGTGCTTTTAATTTGCATTTCCCTGATGACTAGTGACTTTGAGGTGTTTTTTTTTTCATGTGCTTGTTGGCCATTTATATATTGGCCTTTGTGAAGTGACCATCTAAGCCTTTTGCCCATTTGTAATTAGATTATGGTTTTCTTATTGACCTGGAGGAGTTCATTATGTATTTCGGGTGCAAGTCCATGGTCATATATCCTTTGCTCACCTTTTATGTATTAACTATCCCTGAGGATCCATCTCCATTTTTTTTTTTGGTCTCTTCTTGTTCTTCACACTCTCCTTGATAAATCTCACCCAATGATGGGCTTCAGCTTCCCTGACTGTGGAATCTCTGTCTGAGATCTTGCACTCCGATTCCCAGCTGGCTAGTGGGTGGCCCCGAGGCAGTGCCCCCTTAACTTCAGTAGAACTGGCACTGTCATTTCCTTCCCACAGCTGGCTCTGCCTTGTATGTTCTCCATCTGCGTTCATAGTGTAACTATGCAACCAGGCATGCAAGCTATTAAATTTGGATCACATTGACTTGTTCCTTATCCTCCCTCACTCTCGTTACTTCTGTGCCCTGCCCACACTTTCTGGCAGGACCATATCAGACACACCTGTAGAGTTAGGCTCTCTCCTCCCTTCACAGCACCAAAGCCCCGGAGGGCCTGGGCCACCCACAGCAGCCCAGCCAAACTTCCTGCCGCCAGTTTTCATCCCCACCCCCATCCAGCGTTCACTTTCCAAAACGACAATCTGGAAAATTGCTTGTTCTGTGTCAAAACTTTCATTGGCTCCCGACTTTTTAAACAGTTTTATTGAGATATAATTTACATACAGTAACATTCATCTGTTTGTACAGTTCAGTGGGTTTTTTTTTTTTTGGTAAATTCAAAGATATGCACAAGCTTCATCACAGCTAATTTTAGACCACTGTAATAACTTCAGAAAGACACACTGCGTCCTTTAGCTGTCACCCTTCTCCCCAGCCCCTCACCTCTACCCATAAGTAAACCATTCATCTACTTTCTATCTCTGTAGAGTTCCCTGTTCTGGACATTTCATGTGCATGTAATCACACAGTACGTGCTCTTTTGTGACTCACTCTTTTCACTGAGCATAATGTTATCAAGAGTTGTCCATGTCTGTAACACATATTAGTATTTCATTTATCTCTATTGCTGAGTAAAATTCCATTGCATGGATATACCAGCTTTTGTTTATCCATTCTTCAGTTGATGGGCACTGGAGTTGTTTCCACATTTGTCTAGTATAAATAACGCTGCTTTGAACATCTGTGTACAAATTTTTGCATGGACATATGCATTCGCTTCGCCTGTGTGTATGCCTAGGAATGGGGCTCCCTCTTGTCCTACCGTCTTCAGAATTAAGCACATGCCTCTTAGCTTGAGATCTGACACCCCTTATGATCCAGACTTCTGAAATAGAAGCTCCCAGGATCACCCTCCAAGCCTCGGTCCTTAGCGTGTCCCAAGGCCTTAGCAAGCGCCACATACTTACTAGGTGCTGAATATGTATGTACAGAATAAATGAATATAAAGAACCTCAAGCTTCCTCTCCCAAATCTGTGTCACTGTTGGTTCTGCCCTCAAGTTCCTGGTATCCAGTGTCCTCTCACTTCTCTCCTGCCTGTGACAACTCAGTGTCCTACTATGTTAATGCCTCTGCCTAGAATCCGTTTTTCCCTCTCCTTTGGGGATCTACCCTTATCTTCCCCAGGTTGGGTTAGTTTCTCTATCATTTATGCGTCTGTAGCACTTTGTTGATAACTCTGTCACAGCACTCCGCAAAATATATAATTATCGCTGATCTCGTTACATGACCATGGTACCCTCTAGACCAAAAATTCCTTAAAAGCAGTAGCGTGACTCCTGAAAATATGTGTAACTGTGACCTTGCACAAGGCCTGGTATATAACAGGTGCTCAGTAAATACTGTCACATGAATAACTGATTGTATCATTGCTTCCTGCAAAGTTTCTCCCATGTTTCTTCTTTTCACTTTGCCGTGTGTGGATTTTAAAGAAAGCAATATTGACTTATTTTTCTTTTTAGTGTAACATTCTCCTTTATGTTTGTCATGGGAGTCTTGGTTATACCATCTGTTATAACGATAAAAAAAATATGGAGAAATCTGCAAACGAAGAAACAATTCTCCAAAGCCCCTTCCTTTTATGCCCTTAGCATTCGTACGCCAGGATTTTATACCTTGAATCTCACAACAAGATTCTGCCAAGCATTTTGTTTAGCTCTCAGTTAATAAACTGCAGTTATATTCAAGGAACTTTCACACACACACACACACACACACACACACACACACACTTAAAATTCACATTAAGATCGCCCATGCCCTTACTGGAGGGAGCAAATGTTACTGTATTTAAAGTGCATTCAGCACTCCATAAAAAGAAGTACTATTATTTAAGCAGATGGATGGTCCCTTAGATGGAAGAAATAAAGGCTGTTGGAATATAGTTTGGGTTTTCTTTTGCCTGTGACCATATGATGTGAATCTTAGAAAGTGAGTTTATGTTATGTTATTAAACCCAGTGGTGCGAAATAGAAAGACTAATGTGAAATATCTAAAAATTGTAAGGAGAAATGACAGTAATCCCCCATAGGTCACTTATTTCTTTAACTACTAGGATTAAACATTTGTTTTGCATTTTTCTCACAGTCATTTAAGTAATTTCATAGGCTGGCTCTTAGAATGTGGTTGACAATAGAAAACTATATATTTAATTAAGAAATATTTCTTACATACATTCACATTTTCGAAGACTGCTATTCTTAACAAGGCCACTTTTAGGACACAAGAGAATAAATTCAAATACAACTAAATTTTACTTAGTTTGAATCGCCTACAATTCAGTTGACAGAAGAGTAACGGGGGGGGGAGGGAAAAAAAGAATTGAGGTGGAATTAGCCTCAGGAGTGACAGTTACCTCGTTCCTAGCAATATGTTTGGGGTGATGTCAGTTTCCTAAAAAGCTCAAAACCACAGTGCTACTATCAGCATTTTTATTTGAGCTGAAAGCTACAATGTTTAACTATTAACTATGCTTCTGGTCTGAACCAATTTCTCAGTTAGCAATGCTTTCCATATTCTGATTTATGGAGCATTGCTAAAGGCTTTAGTTATGGTTGGGGAAGAAAACCATCAAACAGTTACTACTTGATGAATACCCCTGCCTGTCTTCTCTTAGAGTAAATCTGTCACTTTTACGAAGTGTAGTTTTCTCTGCCATTTTTTGACTAATGGAGTTCACTCTGCTGCCAGCTCAGAGATAGGCAGCATGGGCCGTGGGCAAACTCGTGGTCACCGCTAGTTACAGAGACCAAGAGAAAGCAGGTGGATCTCCAAGTAAGCTATCTGGAGTAGGGCAAATCTCATGAACACAGCTTCCCCACGATCTGGCTTTGTACAATAAAGGCAGCCATGCAATGAAATAAAATCTTCATCAGGGAGGCTGAATCCTGGCTCTGCAACCTCCTACCCTGAATCCTTGCTCCAGTGACAGCCCCTCTGAGTCTCCATCTCATCCTCTGTGAAGCAGAGCCTGGGCTCACCTGGCAGGACTGCTGTGCATAGGAGTAAATGAAATAACACTTCAAGTCTCATAACATTGCCTGACATGGCTTGGGCACTCAGTGATCGTTACTCTCATCTCTGCCCGGTGAGATTAATTCCAAATGTCTAGGGCTTCTTTACTCTCTTGTGACTATGTGACCTGGTATGCATTTGTTCTCAGAAAGCCATGTATAAACACCAGTGTCTAAAAGGTAGGTCTTCACGGCACTTATACGCCTTTTGTTTAATATTTGGATTCCAGAAACTGAGTTTCTTTGCTTCATGTAAAGGACACTCTACAACTGTAAATGAGGGCAATGTAAGCAGTCAATAAATGCATGAAAACATTTGTAGACACTTTATTGGTGGTAATTAAACTAGAAACAAGTAGCCCAGGTCAGGGAACTAGTTAAGAAAATCACATTATATAAATTGTGCAGGTGCCTGTAACTTATCGTCTGCCCTCTGTATCCGTAGTTCCTCTGCATCTGAAGATCCAACCAACCGCAGGTGGTGTAATACGGTAGTATTTCCTATTGACAACAGTCTGTGTATAAGTGGACCCACGCAGTTCAAACCAGTGTTGCTCAAGGTCAGCTGTACTTAATGAAGTCCGTGAAACATGGCATTATGTGTACGAAACAATGTTATGAGCATGAAACAGAGTCTGTAAAAACTGCATGTTTCATGTGTGCACATTATGACGTAGTATAATTATATAGGCATGTAGGTGGTTGGGCCAGAAGAGAAGAATCGGAACAGAATCTGCCATAGGCTGGTGGAATTGAATGATACTTTGTTGAAGGTCTCTTTATCATTGCAACATATTTTCAATAATAAAATGCATTGGTGATTGGACTTGATTTTCGGAAAACCAACTGTCCTTTTAAAAATGCTTTACATATGATCTTCAATTTTAATTTTTAAAATTTGTGGCTAATTTCGTTCAACGTTAGCTCTCAATGTACCTTTCAACCAGAGCAATTTGATCCTAGCAACCGGATCTAGTTATTCAGTCATGTAGCTTCTTCTTCCTAAGCCGCCACGGGATGTTCTGCTCTGTGCCCCAGATAATAGTGTGAGCAAATGACAATGTTGTTCTCATGGGCCTTACCTTCTAGAAGGGGAGACAGACAATAAGTGAATACAAAACCCAATATAAATTCCAATAGTGGTCAGTACCATGGAGACAGAACAGGGCATGGGACATAGAGCTGAAGAGTAATCTATTTAAAGTTTAAGACCCAGGATAATGTAACTCGTGTACAAACTATGAAGATGGTGCCTCTCTGTCCACAGTAGGTTGAGCAATTTCGAATGATTTGGTTTTAGTTGAGCCTCGTGTCTGTTTCTCAGAATAACCTCTTGATGCCATTGATCGAAGGACGAGTTCAGAAGGTGCACTTTACTGACATATTCTTGTGTTGTCTTCTTGTAGTTTTCAGTGAGGACCTTCACTCCAGCCTCTACTTTGTCAATGCATCTCTGCAAGAGGTAGTGTTTGCGAGCACCACGGGGACCCTGGTGCCCTGCCCTGCTGCAGGCATCCCTCCTGTGTCTCTCAGATGGTACCTAGCAACGGGCGAGGAGATCTACGATGTCCCCGGGATCCGCCACGTCCACCCCAACGGCACTCTCCAAATTTTCCCCTTCCCTCCTTCAAGCTTTAGTACCTTAATCCATGATAATACTTACTATTGCACAGCTGAAAATCCTTCAGGGAAAATTCGAAGTCAGGATGTCCACATCAAGGCTGGTGAGTACGGCTCCTCAACCTTTTTTCGTTCTCTGCCTGCTGGGGGTCCAGGTGGGCAATGACAAATACTAAAATGCCATCAGCTGAGAACCAATGAAAATCCTATCCTTAGTTCACTCTTCTAATGGCTGCTTTGAGATGTCAGAGTGCCTTACATTTTTGGAATGAAAACTCGAAACTAGTGGTTCTCTTCCTCAGGGAAACAAACATGCACAGGCCTGCAAATATCACCTCTAGCTTTTCGCTGACTGATTTTATTCAACATTTCTGCTATTTGAACAAGACACGTCAAAAAAGCATTCAATGCCTTTGTAAACCTTTGCAACTCTATTTCTGTAAATCACTAAACACTGTGGAAGTGGGGAAAATCCTGCTGTGGCACTGACATTAAGTTTGCAGTACAATTCGTGGGTCGGTTTTAATGTTGTCACTCAACAAATATTCCTTGAGCTTCTATTTTGATTCAGACACTGTGCCAGGTGCAGGGAGTAGATGGGTAAAAAGGCCTGGTACATGGCCTCATGGACATCGTCCTTATGAGGGAGTCAGACAATGGACAGATAAAGTTGGGTCAAAGGTTATAATGGAGAGTTGGCCTCTGTCCCAGTCACTATGACATTTGCTGAGTATATTGTAAAAAATTGGGGAGAGAGAATCATCAGCTGAGAATCTATGAAAACCCTGTCATCCATTCAGTGTGATACTGATGGATGCTTTGAGATGTCAGAGCATCTTTTGACTGGATTTTGGAGTGCCTTACATTGCTGGAACTAAAACTTGAAATTAGTGATATCAAGTTAGTAAGGTCTAAACTATATTCTGGACTTACTGTCTTTTGACCAGTTGATACAGTGACTGAAACTTTCAGTGCGTCCAGCTCATTGTATTTGTTTCCTGTCTCCCTCTTCACTCCTCCCCAGCCAACTCTGTCCCAGAGGCAGGCAGTGTGGGGAGTGAGGAAGACAAAGGGAGGACAGAGGACAAGGAATTTTACTGAAATAAACCATAGCATCAATGTTTATCGTCAGTAAAATAGCATCAGTCTAATATTCTTCTGTTCCTTGTGAAATAAAAAGGGCCCTTTTAACATTTTTGACTGTGTCACATGTTGCTGGAATGTTGTCAATAACTAAACCCTGAATTGGTTATGTTCCTTTTAACATCATACTGTATTTTCATTGCCATTGATACAAGCCAAACCAGGAATACAGCCTGAGGTTCACAGACGTCAAAAATCGTACATACAGGACATATTGTGTCATTCTGTAGATTTACTAAAGCCCCCCAAAACATACACACAACTAGACACCAGTTAGAAAGCAGTGTTTTTATTATTTTTTTTAAGCCTAGGCTTTCAAATCCTATGGTAAACTGACATAATGGAGTGACTAGGAAAAGAGAATGTGACCTTGACTATTGACGTATATACCAGGTAGCTGGGGGAAACTTTGTAATAATTTCTGCAGCAAGTGTGGAGGTGCCGTTTGAAGACATCACAACATGAGCAAAATATGAAATGTTTCTGAATTCCTGCATGTGATCTCTTTGATGTAAGCAATCAAACATTAGACCGTGACTCACTCTGCTAGCTAGTCATTTCCCAGCTATATTTTGATCTCCATGACATGCTCATGAATTTCAAGACATGCACCAAAATGCATTTAAGAAAGGAAGAAAAAGGTTGGCTTTCATCAAGAGAGATGAAAAGTTGATACCCCGAATAATTAAAATGAAGCAAATGAAATTTGTATAGGAACTTCTAAACCTGACAAACAGGGAGACATCGCGAATGCCTTTTACCTGGCAGGCTAACAAGTTTAATGGTGTGTCATAAAAACATCTTCATAAACTACAAAGTACCACTTATAGTAAAACCTGGAACTTCAAACAGCTATACTTGTCTGTATGAATCTGCTATTTCTGTCTTGGGTTTCCTGTCAGATAAAAGAATTAAATGCTTACTTCTGTTTTAACTGCTATTTTCTAAATTTCTCATAGAATTGATTGTCTTTGCATGACCACGTAGGTTTTAAAGGGATGGAAGTTCCATCATCTTGTCTGGCATCTATGCTACCCCCACCCCTTCCACTGAGTTATGTGATTTCTGTCTGTGTGCTGTTATTCTTGACATCTAAGGCCCATCATACACATGATTGCTCTGTCAGTTTGAACTTACAAGATGGATAGTCATGTTGCCCCATTGAAATTACCTTTCTCATTTAATTTTCCTTCTTAATATGAACACATTATAGTTGTAGTAGTCTTTTAGATTATTTATTGGATGCTGGAAAATCTGGTTTCATCACTTTTATGTAGATGCTAGTACAAAACTGGATGGCTGTTCAGAAGGGCAGGTGAGGGATGTGTATGTTACCCAACGATGGCTGTAGTGCAGGTTTGAGTGGAATGAGCACTGACTCAGGGGTATCCTCCTGTGTATCGGGTCATCTGAAATGTCTGTGTGCCTCTAGGTTGGCATTGGAATTTTCCTGGAATAATCCATTAGGTAAATGGCTTCATCATCTCTCCTTTGTAAGTACAGGGAATTCTTATTCTTAACGGTTTTCAGTGACTTTGACTTAGGTCTGACTGTCAACAAAACAGGGAAGGTTCATACATCTTGTCTCCTTAATCAGCAATCCTAGTTCTCCTTCACATAAAATACTTTCTTGCCCTTTTTGTTCTAAGGAGTGAAATGCACACGGATCCCTTGAAGCAGTACTGCCCTGCCCATGCCGCATTTCTACTTAGCAAACGGTAATCAGCTATATGACCTTGGTCAAGTCAAAACATTTCTAGTGATTGTTTCCTCCTTAGTGAACTGTGCTTAATAACATTTGACTGGGGCTTCTGCGTATGGCCGAGATCGAGTAGCAGAGACAAAATGTACCCTTTTATCTGAAACAACAACAGCACACAGACAGAAATCAAATCATCAATCTAATCAGTCTAATTAAAAGAAAATATCAGAAGAAAGCTGGAGTAACTATGTCAATATTAAACAAAGTATATTTCAGAGCAAAGAATATTACAAGGGCTAAAGAAGGTCATTTTGTAAAAAAAAGTTCAATTAATTAAGAGGGTATGACTATTATAAATTATATGCGCCTATAAGAGAACTTTAAAATACATGAAGTAAAAGCTGATAGAACTGCAAGAAGAAACAGACAAATCAAACCTTATAGTTAGAGATTTCAATACTCCTCTCTCTCTTTTTTCTTTTTTTTTTGCTGTACTTGGGCCTCTCACTGTTGTGGCCTCTCCCGCTGTGGAGCACAGGCTCCGGACACGCAGGCTCAGCGGCCATGGCTCACGGGCCCAGCCGCCCCCCGGCATGTGGGATCCTCCCGGATCGGGGCACGAACCTGCGTCCCCTGCATCAGCAGGCGGACTCCCAATCACTGCGCCACCAGGGAAGCCCCCACTCTCTTAATAACTGCCAGAAATAGACAGAAAATAAGCAAGAATAAAGAATACTTGAATGGCATTGTTAATCAGCTTGACCCAATTGACATTCAAATACAGAACATTCCATCCAGTGATAGCACAATACATATTCTCTTCAAGAAAACACAGATATTTACTAAAATAAATCATATTATGAATGAAACAAGAATCGGACGAATTTAAAAAAAATAAGTCATATAAAGTATGTTCTTTGACTACAATAGAATTAAATTAGAATCACTAACAATAAGATCTCTGGGAAATCCCCAAATATTTGGATACCAAATAACGCACTTCTAAATAATCTGTGTCAAAGAAAAAACAGAAGGTAAATGAGAAAGTATTTTGAGCTGAATAAAAATGAAAGTACAACATCTAATAATTTTGGGAATGTCACTAAAGCAATGCTTAGGAGGAGAAATTTATAATTCTAAAAACTTACATTGGGAAGGAAAAATGGTCTCAAATAGAGATCTCAAGTGGTCTTAACTCCAGAACAAAGAGCAAATTAAAACCAATAAAAGCAAAAAGGAAATAATAAAGATTAGAGTGGAAATCTCTGAAGCCAAAAGTTGTTTCTTTGAAAAACATCAATAAAATTGGTAAGCTGGCCAGACTGAAGAGGAAAATAAGAGAGAAGACAGATTATCAATGTCAAGAATGAGAGGGGTTACATTACTATTCTATAGATATAATCAATATATATGTATAATCATCAATATTCTATAGTAGTCAAAATTATACAGATATTTAAATTATAATAGAATTTTAAGAACATGGAGATGTCAATAAATCATATAACTTAGATAAAATGAGAAAGTCTTTGAAAGAAATAAAATGCCAAAACTCATTCAAGAAGAAATAGCTGAATAGCTCCATATCTATTAGAGAATTTGAATTTGTAATAGAAAAATTTCCTACAATGAAATTCCAGGCTCAAATGGATACACTGTTTATTCTACCAAATATTTGAGGAGGAAATAATAAAAATTCTACACAAATTCTCCCAGAAAGTTGAAGAGGAAAGACTACTTCCCAAGTTATTTTAGGAGATCAGCATTACCGCGATACTAAAACAAAAAAAAGACAAATATTTCTCATGAATATATGTGTAAAAATTCTAAACAAAATTTTAGCAAATTGAATCCAACAACATATAAAAAGGATAATACAACAACATATAAAAAGAGCTTATCTCCAGAATGCAAGGTAGGTTTCACATTTGAAAATTAATCAAGGCAGTTCACCACATTAACATATTAAAAACCATGTGATCATTTCAATAGGTGTGGAAAATCATTGACAAAATACAACATCCTATTATAATAAAAACTCTCAGAAAACTAGGAGTAGAAGAGAAATTTGATTAAAAAACAATAAAAAGATCCTACTACATCTAACATCATACTTAGTGGTGAATGATTAAGTGCTTTCCCCCAAATATGAAGACTGCAAAGATGTGTGCTTTCACCACTTCTATTCGACATTGTACTGGAGGTTGCAGTCAATGCAATATAGCAAGAAAAATAAGTAAAAGACATCCTGATGGTAAAAAATTCATCCATTTTTATTTGTAGAATCCAATCATTAATTTTAAAAAAATCTGATGGCCTCTACAAAAAAAACCCTACTGGAACTAAGT
Organism: Delphinus delphis; assembly: GCF_949987515.2. Classification (NCBI taxonomy): domain Eukaryota; kingdom Metazoa; phylum Chordata; class Mammalia; order Artiodactyla; family Delphinidae; genus Delphinus; species Delphinus delphis. Next base: position 4,834,850 of record NC_082686.1, read on the forward strand.
GAGTTTATCAAAATGGTGGTGTACAAGATCAACACACACAAACACACAAATTTAAATACTGAAATTGAAACTGAAATCTTGAGAGAGAGATTTTGGGAACTGTGGGCCAAGCACCTTCCATCTTCCATGTGGCCCAGAAAAGCAGAGGAAGCCTATCTGTGGGGAAAGAGGAGGATGAAGCCAGAATCAAAGGGACACAGGCTGTGGGACCCTTCCCAAGGCCCTCTTGCAGGTTCCAGAGCTTGTAGTGTCTTCAGCTCAGGGTAGCTCAGGTAGGCTTCTCCGGCCAGCAGTCAGAGGGACTCAGACAGGTTATGTGCTAGACATTGTGCCAGGTCCTCTAGAGACATCCTCTGTGTTCACTGCACAACTGTGTGAAGTAGATGTTATTTAGATGAAGGACACAGAGGCCTCCGTGAGCCTGTTGCTGGCCGTTCACAGCGGCTGTGGTTGGGAGGCTGGTTTGGCTAAACAGCACTGGACCAGTGTCTCAGTCTCTGGAAGATTTTGTGCTCACTTCCACCTTTCCTCTTCTCCCTGTTTCCTCTCTGCCTCCTCAGTCCTTCTGGTCCTTCAGGGACAGCTCAAGGCACCCAGATTCCCTCCTTCCCAGAACTCCTGTTACCTTCAGTCATTTTCGGGACCGTGCACTTCAGTCTCTGCCTGTTTTCTTCCAGGTGTTCTGCCATGTGGATTTTCTTTCTTTCTTCAGTTAATTATTCCATAAAGTGTGAGGCTCTCCTTAGTCCCTGAGCAGTCCTTGACATGAGGGTGTGTTCAAGATGTAACTGAATATTTAAAGCATCTCCCAAGTTAAGTAATCAGCTACAAAATAAAAGAGCAACCCCCCACCCCAGTTTCTATAAAAGTGATGCTGTGCCTTAGGGTCTCATTGTGCCTCAGATAACCATTGCCCCAATAGGATGGACATCGGGCATAAAGCCCTCCTACCTGCACAGAGTCTTCTGGTGTACCTAAGGCATCCTACCCTGGGGCATTTGTTTATGTTTTATCACTTCAGACATAAGGATCAAGGGGGTTGGGAGCAATCTGAATCCAACCTCTTAGGATAGGACCTGCCTTCCTCGGCAATGCCCAGTGCTCCAAACTTTCTCCATCCCATCTTCCCACTTCCTCTGATTGCTGCATAGGCAGATTGGGATCAGGGCTGACTTCATGGGATGGGGCGAGTGTGGTCACACAAGGCTGAGGGCCCTGTGCTCAGGCTTCAAGCTCTCCTGTTGCCATCTTGAAATACTAATGCTTCTATCTTTCCATTTGTGTTTCGTGAGTGAAGTGTGGTGGGAGAATGGAACATGCTCTGGGGACTTGTTTTCTCAGCTCTTGGAGAGTCCTGTCTCATGCCACCCCACCTGGGGTGGGTTCCCAGCCACCCTTTCCTCAGGCTCTGGGTGCCCCAAGCCCCATTGGCCCTTCACCTCCCTAACCCCATCCAGTGGCCACTGCTGCCCCTCTGATCCCTGGTGCCCTGAGCCCTTCGCAGCCTCTTCCTCCTTGCCCCATCCAGCAAACACTGGCACCCTGCATCCAGTGGAGGCCTGGGCAGAGGTATGGGTGGAGTGGGTACACAGTGGAGTGTGGTGGAGCCTGTCTCTGCCCCAGGCTAGCAGCACCACAGTGCATTAGCAAGCAACTTGCTGGGGGTAAGCCTCTTGCCCACTTCCCGTTCTCTGTAGGTACTTTCTCTTGTCCCCACCCTTTCCTGTCTGAGACAAAGAACTTGGCTCCTTTCCTTGATTTCCATTAAAATTTCCTCCACCATTTGTTTGCCATTTGTTGCCATTTGTTTACTGAAGGTTTGGGGAGATGGAGTGACTTTATAGCTTAGAAACACACATCAGCAAAGACAAACTTAAATTGGACTCATACACCTGCTTAGGTGACCCCATCCCTGTGATAGTGAGCTCTTTCTGTTGGCCTTCACCATGCTGTCCAGCCCCCTGTTCTCTTCTGTTCTCTGGTCCTTTTCCTATTTTCTGTCTTCTATTCTCCCACTAGGACCAAATTCTCATTCATTGATGAGTTTGATTAATTCATCTGTCTCTTTGTTGCCTCTTTCCAATTTATGACTGTAGACCTCCACTCCCTCAAAAGGGCTATTTCTCGAGGTGTTTTTGTGTACAAAGTCAGTTTCCCCCTCTGCGTATAACAGTGATGTTTCTTGAGTCCCCTGAATGATTGCCCAGTGGACCTCCTGCAGATGTGGAACTGCCACCTGGACCGTCACATCATATTGCACAAAGAGTGCAGGAATGAGGGTCTCAAAAGATTCCTAAACTTCTGAAAGTCTCTCTGGTTTGGGATAGGAATGAAAAAAATTCTCCAAGTTGGGAAAATATTATATAGTAATATTTAAAAATCAGTACTGGGAGCCATCCTCTCATCAATACTCTTAATAATGACATACTCTGATACTAAGCTACTTGGCATATCACAGAGCTAGCACCGATCTTAAAAGTGCTTCTTCTGGAGCGTTATTTACGTCTGCCTATTAGGAGATTTCCCTTTAGAAACTCATTCTTATATCTGTTGGTATATTAATTTCTTTTGAAATTAATTTCATGGCCAGTTTTCTCGACACATATTTGTCCAATAAATGACTAAAACTTTCAGAGAGCTAATTAGATGGTAAGGTAAGTTGTCTCAGTGGATAACTTAGAAAAATCATAGACTTACAGAATTCAGACCTTGAATCTTCCTATCCCAACCCCTCATTTCAAATTTGAGGAAATAAAACTGGAGAAAGAAGTCTTTCGCCCATATTTATAGAGCTGGAGGGAGGCATAACCTGGATTAGACACACCCACGTCTCCTTATCCTGGAAGCAGAGGTCTTCCCCACACCAGGAGATGGTGTGGGTCCAGGTAGCTTTAGGCAAACTGTTCATGGCAGGCATGGTTCCGGACGCTTTAGCCACGTTAACTGATTGAATCATCAAAATTGACTTACTTGGTAGATATTTTTATCAAAATTCCCATTATATGTGTGGCAAGAGAGCTTGCTCACTGTAAAGTGGTAGGGCCTGGATTTGAACCCAGGCAGTTGGGCTTGCAGGGTGGGCACTGGATCCCTGCACCCCTTGCCTCTAGCCTAGACATCTAGTTTGTGGAAGTCCCCTCTGGGCACTTTCTGGGCTACTCCTACTGTTGGGAATGTCTGGGCAGGCTCCCTTAATCAGCACGCTTCCCTAAGTGATAGGAAGCAGAATGATTCTTTACAAAACTGCTTTGCAACTGTCATAAAAATTACTTAGGAAGAGTTGTTTTAATTGTCACCTAGTTTCGAGGATTCCCAGGAGAGGCTGCCTTTCTTGATTTTTTAATTCTTTTCCTTGATAGTCTGACATTTTTTCCTTGGTCCTCAGAGGACATGGAGGGAAGTCTCCCATCATCATAACTTCTGTTTAAGAAACTACTTCCCATGTCCAGATGTGTTTAGAGAGCAGCTTAACTGCTTTTAGATATACTCATGCTTTTTAGTTCTTAGTGTAGTTTATTGTTAACAGAATGAAAGTCTTTAAGACATGAAATGTAGGTTTCTTAAAAATTTTTCTCCAATAAATATATTTGATGCAATTGATACGTGTAAGATACAATGTGATATTCAGATGGGATCCTCTCGGAATGAGCCTGTGTGTGTTACCGGGGTCCTCTTCTTGCCTTCCAGTTTTACGGGAGCCCTATACAGTCCGTGTGGAGGACCAGAAAACCATGAGAGGCAATGTTGCGGTCTTCAAGTGCATTATCCCCTCCTCGGTGGAGGCGTACATCACTGTCGTCTCATGGGAGAAAGATACCGTCTCACTCATCTCAGGTAGGACAGTGGGCTTCCCGGGCGCAGGGCGCCGGGGCTCGCAGCTTGTTCTGCGTATCGAATTGTGTCTCCGTCTATATGCGCGTCATAATTAAGAATTAGTATGTGGAAAGTTGACGCTGCTGTGTGATTAAATGTGATGTCGGTGTTTTCTGTTGGTTTATGTGGCTCGACTCAGATATTCTGCAGTGAATGGACCGATGGATAGAAATTAGTTCCTTGCGCTATGCGTATAATCATTCTGTTACTTTTAAAAAGGAAATTTTGTTTTTATTTCTGCTCCTGGAAAGAGGAAAGTAGGATTACTGTGTCTGTGAGCGACCTCAGGGCTGGTATCGTGATATTCTCTATAATCTGGAAAATGGAAACCCTGATTTCATGCTGTTCTCACCTTTTCAAATGTCTTCAGAGTTATGTGGCCTCTTTCTTGAAGATTCTATTTGGAATATGTAGTCAGCACTGAAATATATATGTTTATTTATATCTGTATATATATGTAAATAACTAATTTCCTGGTTTATTTTTGGTATCTAGAAATGGTACCACTGAAGTCTAGCTTCTAAGAAGTTGTGGCTCTTCTTTTCTCATGGTTTTTAAGCTGAGTTCTTGGTCCTTTTGCTACTTATCTGGAAAGGCCATGCAGACACTAGGCTCACTTTTTCTGTTTTGCACATCTTTGGGTAATGCCTGTTGGATACTTTTGGAAAACAGTCATGATGAGCACTGAATGTGGTATAATGGTATAAATGATTGCTTTTCTTTACATGTTCCCTGTGCACTTGTGTGCAAGTGAGAGCATACACACACACACACACACACACACACACACACACACACACACACACAATTTATTGTAACTCTTGAATACCACCAACTTTGTGTCAGCTTGCAGAGGTAAGAAATTGGAACTGAACTCCCATGGTGAAAGAGCATTTTTATATGGCTTATCGATTTGCTGGACAGTATAGGTTACTATTACAACAAGGACCATTAAAAAAAGTCACTAAACCATCACACAAATCAAAAATTAAATTGCACATTACAGTGAACCAGGATGTAATAGATGTTTTTGGCTTTCCGTAATACCATCTTTACAGTGAATTTGAAGTCCCTCACACTTTACTGAACAATAAATCCCTTGCTGTTATGTTAATTAATCATAGTAATTTGTTAACTTAGAATGTTGAAAAAATACTAAGCTTAAGACCTGAAATGTGATTGCAGTAATCAGAATAGAGACTCACCTGTACAATTTTATTTGCACATTTCGATTGTTTAATGGTCTTACTTGCTTTGCTTCAGAGGTCATTTTAGTTTCTTGATAGCAGTTGAAGAGATGTGATGACAGTCAGTCTGGCTGAGCCCAGAATCAGAGTCAGGAGCTCTCAAAAGTACACAGCAGGGGGCTTGTGGGTTCAGGGAAGGGGAGAAATTGGGGTGATGTTTGCAGTCTTCCACACTCAGGGGCCATCAAATACGCAACCTCAGTGTCTGCCCTAGAAGGGGAAGAGAGCAGGGGAGAATGACAAACTGCCTCTAAGTGCTTCTCCTTGGAGGTGACAGATGTCATTCTTGTTCATATTTAATTGGCGAAGCAAGTCACATGGCCATGTCTGACCCCAATGGGGCATGTGCCTGGAAAGAGAGAACTGGAAACATGGATGAGAAATGAAAGTATCTACCGTGAGGTTATAGATCTACATCTGTATCTGTATCTATCTAATCTATATATCTGTATCTCTATCCTTATGTTTCCCAGACATCTTTAATTAATGGTGTGGTTTTATTCAGTTTTCATCTTTTTGTAATCTATGTGAATAGACTTTTTTCTCCTTCCAACAGGAACCTAATTAAAATAAAACAAGAGGAGTTGTGTATCTGGTCAGTGGAGGGGATGCTGCCATGCATACAGTTGATACCTTGCCGATATGAACTGCTGACCCCGTGTCCTCTCCTCAGTCATGCGTTGGAGCTTTATCCTTTGGCAAAATTTTTAAAACAACACAGCATGGACTGTGGGCTTTTCTTTTTTCACAAAAGTATCAGAAAACCGATACTGTACAGGTTTTTACCTCATTAAGGAATATATCCACAGTAAGGTTTTGTTGTTTATAAGTAAGCTATTTAAACAAACACAAGTTATCCCCAAGATGTTGCACGTGACAGAGAGAGAGAGAGGTTGAGACACATACAGGAAGAGATATTTTTATACTCAGGTATTTCAACCTGAGGACGGGGCCCCAAAGCAGTGTTACGATCTGTAAGTAGAAAGTCTGGAATCACACCTTGTAATGGAACTTACTGTCACTTACTGTCAGACCCTGTTCCCAGTGCCTGAGCCCCATCCTCTGAGGCTGCAAAAATGCCCAGGGAAGGAGGTGATGAAGCCACTGGAAATGACAAAATGGTTAAAAAGAGTAGGAATCTTAATAAAAACCAGTTTCGGGTGGTTTAGATGGAGAAGGGTTACATTTCTCCTTAGGGCCCAGAGTGTGGCAGGGCACAGGTAGCCACACGTAGGGGGCAGGGAGGCTGTGCGGAGGAGGCTGGGACCTCCCTCCAGCGCGTCCCAAGGGCTGAGTGGTGGCGGGGGCAGTACTGGGGCGTCTAGACTGGAGGGGATTACCCTGCCCAGCACAGAGGTCCCAGGGACGGAGAGGCCTTTCCTGAGTTGGCTCTGAGTCCAGCAGAGACATCCTGGATGCTATATGTAAAAGGTGAATTCATCTCAGCTTGTAAATAAACTGAGGGCTCCTGAAACTCCTTGTTGAGCTTGGCTAGATGGTCAGTGGCTGTCAGCCTGCCTCTCTCCCCTGGGTCTGCAGTAAGCCTGGCCGGGAAGCTTGTCCCAGCAAAGCACATCTACTCTGCCCAGACCATCTCCTGAATTTCTGATTCTCTAGGTGGAGAAAAGCAAGGACCTAGATCAGCTATGAAACAGGCCTGTGTGAGGACCCTTGTGCTGTGAGGTTGGGGGAGGACCAGAGGGGTGCTGGTGGGGCTGCCTTGAGAAAGCTCAGAGCTAGGGGCAGTCAAGAGGGGGTTCGGCGCCCTGTGCAGGCGAGGCCTGTCCACCAAGGTGACGTTCCGGTGCCACCGCTCAGCCCCATGGGGCCAGAGCTTGGGGGACCAGAGCAGCAAAGGCCTGCTTTTAGCAGATGAGCCTTGGGGCTCGAGGCCAGGGCTCTTGGGTAGTCGGCTAAGGTAAATGGGTATCAGTTGTCTAGGCTTTCCTTTTCAAAGGAGAAGAAATTTAAGGTGTGTGTATTCCTATAAAAAGAAACACAAAGGCTTCTATTGGCAGAGCATGCTAATTTTGCCTGTTATCTTGGTTGAGAGAATCAGGGACTGCGTTACATGCTCACAGGGGTGAGCGCACCAGCCACGGTCTGTCTGGGTTTCCATGAGAGCAGCGTGGTGTCACAGGCCGTTCTGACCGTGGCATCACTGGCTTAATGCACGTTGGGTCATGCCCTGATTTCTTCCCAGGGAGGTTTTGCGTTGGCCTGGATGTAGGCTCAGGAATCAAGTTGTGCCTCTTTGTCATGTGAGATCATTAGATCACTGATGTTAAGAAATGTAAATGAGTTCATTTATTTTGATCAGTCTTCAGAAGGACTACTTCTGTGGTCTTGGTATAGCCTGAATGTCTGCCTTCGAAGTTCATGTTGAAGTCCTAACCCCCAGTGGGATGGTATTTGGAGGTGGGGCCTTTGGGAGGTGATTAAGGTTAGATGAGGTCATGAGGGTGTGGCCCTCATGATGGGATTTGTGTCCTTGTAAGAAGAGAACGGAGCTCTCTCTCCAGCACGTGAGGATAGAGTGAGAAGGTGGCTGTCTGCAACCCAGAAATCCGAAAGAAGGCTCTCACGACACCCCAACCATGCTGGCACCCTGGTCTCTGACTTCAGCCCCCAGAGCTGTCAGAAGTAAATGTCTGTTGTTTAAGCCCCCCGCCCCGCCATCTGTGGTATTTTGTTTTAGCAGCAGAGCTAAGATAGGCCTAAGGGAAGGAATCTCATAATTCCCCCCGGGAAGGAAAGGCTCATTGCATCTGATGCTGCTGTGCCCTCTGTTTTGCTGTCTACCTGGGCCCCAGGGCACCCCGTGGTTGACCTTCACTCTCAGACTCCAGCAGTGGATGATAGGAGGCTTGTAATTGTGTGGAGACAAAGTATCTCAGGCACAGGCACACACCGTGCATGTAAAGTCCTCTAGTAATATGATGGCCCCTGACTTACTGCCTTCCTGAAATAAGCCAGGAAAAACAAGCATGATGAGGCCTGAATGCATTTCTAAAGCACACTTATCACTTCTCTTCCTCTAAGCAAAAATGAGATCCTTTGAATATCAGATGTTAATGTAACCCAATAAAAATGTAGTAGTTTGTGGGGACTTCCCTGGTAATGCAGTGGTTAAGAATCCACCTGCCAATGCAGGGGCCATGGGTTCGAGCCCTGGTCCGGGAGGATCCCACATGCCATGGAGCAACTAAGCCCGTGCGCCACAACTACTGAGCCCGCATGCCACAACTACTGAAGCCTGCGTGCCTAGAGCCTGTGCTCCGCAACAAGAGAAGCCACCGCAATGAGAAGCCCGCGCACCGCGATGAAAAAGTAGACCCCGCTGGCCGCAACTAGAGAAAGCCTGCGCGCAGGAACGAAGACCCAACACAGCCAAAAATAAATGAATAAATAAATAAATAAATTTTTAAAATGTAGTAGTTTGAGTAGGGATGCACTGTGGGAGGTTCTGCTGATGTGGGGATGGATATGTAGGACACCATCCTGGAAAAGAACAATATCAACAGCTTTACAGCCGGGTTTCACTGAATGGCCTTTTGTGAATTTCTTCCCGATTAAGGAGGCCAGCAATCAGAGAGCCCAGCGTTCCGTGTCTGTTTTCCTCGGATAAAATTCTGACAGTCTCCCTGGGGGTTTAGCTACATTAACATCAAAGACACAGCCCAAGGGTAACCGGATTTGGAAAATGGGAAGCGCAAACATTCCCAGAGGATCTACCTCCCTCTCTTGCACTGGCCCAAATTTCTGTTTCAGTATCTCCCGTCTGAACGCCTCTATTAGTGATGTGACTCAAGGAGAATTTTATCTCTTAGGATCAATGAGTTTAAGTCCAAGGATGATCATCTTCTTCCTGTATTTCAAGTAAAAGTGAACAATTTTCTGCCCACGTTAAATATCAAAGGACCTCAGCCTAGCACTTCACATGAAACGTTTGTTGTGGGTTTTGGATGCTGTATTTGGGTCTGGTCATCATAGATAAGGCAGGGCCTATGCTTTAGGAAGCATCTAGCTCTCCAGGCCCCCGTGGAGATGGCTTCTGCTTTTAGGGAGCTCAGGGGAGAGATTACTGTGCTATGTGGGGTGTGAGTGCCGTGAGAGCCATATGGGCAGACGTTACAAGAACACACACCTTCTCATGATTTTTCCTGGGGAGATCACTTCATAAAAGACGTGATCTTTTAAGAAAGTCTTTGCATTTTGGGATGGGAAAAATAATTACATCGTATATATGAGGCAAGGTTTTCCTTAAGCACGTTTCAGCAGACTTAAACTGAAAGCAGATTTGATGTGTTCTGTGCTCTTTGGGAAGGAGAGAGGAGCACGGCTGTAGCGGGCGGGGCGGGGGGGGTGATGCTGCGGTGGGCGGTGCAGTATTTGCCTGCTGTGTTCTGTTCGTGTAACGCAGAGCTCTGTGAGCCCATGGTCCCTCTTTCCAAGGCACTTGCGTTTTAATTTTACTTCTAGTCACTAGGCATTTTCAAGGCAATCTCCTACATAGCTGCTCAGGTTGCCATGGCGATGAGACCCGATTCTGCCCTCAAGGTGCTTATGAGCAAAAGGAATGAGATCGACATCAAAATGATGTAAGGGGCAGACCTGTAATCACCTGAAAGCTTCATTTTTGATTTTTCAGGTACCGGAGAGTTGCAGGATTAAAAGAAGCATTTCTTTAACATTCACTAAAAATAAATTTATAGGACCAAATGAAAACTGTAAGAGAAATATCTTTCTATCTATCTATCTATCTACTTATCTATCCATCCATCAATCCATCTACCTATCATCTATCTGTATTGATTTTCAGCAAATAGGATCCTCATTTCAAATACAGGAAATTATTCTTCACACAGGAGGTATACAGCAGACTGGAATTCAAAGGGTGGAGAGATGTAATATTTTCACTGTGTTTATTTTGGGGAGTGGAATAATATATTCCATGTGGAAGTTTACTGGAAGGGAGAGTCCTGTTCTCTTTCTTTTTAAAAGCCATTAATTGATGATAATTTTGCCATTTAAGTCCATTGCTCACTAAATTCGTTTTTACATGTTATTCTGCTGCCACCTGGAAGTGATTAGAAACAGGGTTGTTTACAGATCTGGAGAAAGCTCACATGGCAGTGAGATTAGAGGTCATATTGATGAGGGGCTGAAGCCCGGCTTTTCAAAAATGACCAGCTAATGAGACCCCGGAAGACCCAGAGCAAACAGAGAGCCTAGTACTAGCCTTCATAAAGAAGGCAAATCCCCACTCCCAAAATTAGAAGCTGTACATTGTAGATTATAGCCTGAAACAAACAAAAAAAATATGTTTCTGACTTTTGAGCTCCTGAGGGAGGGAGAGAGACCCATAGCAGTAGGCATGTTAACATAATATTTATACAAGAAAAGGAAACGAGAGAGAAGGGTAGCAAATTTAGCCTGGAGCATCTGTGTGTGTGTGTGTGTGTGTGTGTGTGTGTGTGTGTGTGTGTATAAAAAACACTCTATCTGCTATGAAGGTGTTGGTCGTTAGGTCAGCCTAAAATGCCCTTTGATTTCCTGCTCCGAGTGTTACCAGGAGAATGTGGCTTCTAATTGCAGCTCTGACACAGATTAGCTGGGTAATGCAGGGGAAGTGACTCTTTCCTTTGCCACAGCCTCCTCATGGGATGAACGTTAGTTTCATTGGTTCCCCTCACAATAAAATAACAGGATATTAAAATTACAAACTGAATATTCCATGTCTCAAGCCAACTACTGTCCAAGTTATTTTTTTTTCTTCTTAGATTTCATCTCATAAAATTTTAATGTTAGGCATGTGTCAGAGGTTCGGTCATTCATTGGGAAGACTCCCAGGGTTCTGCATATAATCATACCGTATGCGCTGCTGGGACTTATCACAGTGTGAAAGGTACAGAGCACAATCAGGAAAGGGGAAAGGTACTTGGGGAGAGGTCTGGAGGAAACCAGGTGCAAGCTTCCAAGAGTTCTTTCCCCACAGAGGATGTGCTTATTATCCCAGCAGAGAGCAGTGACAACAGATGGATACAGAATGCCATCTACCAGGGAGCTCATTAAAGACTTGGTGCCCAGAGTTTTTACTGGAGGGCTGGTCGCATAGGCACGTGCATGGCATGTCCCCAAATTCCAGACTCCTAGAAGGAAAGTAGGTCTTCCACGTAAACAGTATTGTTTATACATTTTAATCACAGCGAGCCACTCTTATCCATTGTGGGGGGCAGGAACCCTCCCAGAATTCCAGTTCCCAGACACCAGCCAAGGATCAACTCGCAACAGGCCTTTCTAAGGGTAGCAATCTCAGACCAGCTGTTAACTCTTGTCTGTACGACACAACTCGAATGATGGTGCCTCATTATTATTATTTTGGCCACGCTGGTGGGGCTTGTGGGATCTTAGTTCCCCGACCAGGGATTGAACCCATGCCCTTGGTAGTAAAAGCACAGAGTCTTAACTACTGGACTGCCAGGAAATTCCTGATGGTGCCTCATATTTTCACTCATTTTTTCCCTCATTCAACCATCACTTTTTGCATATCCCCAGCACCAAATGTTGGAAAAATCAAGTGAATAAGACAATCTATACTTGGAGGACTTTATTACATAATATCCATATATTCACAGCCTTTACATAGATCTCACCCCAGATTCTCTAATATCCCCAAACACACTGACCCAGATTCCTTCCTAGCTCCACCTGAATGTCAATACAGTTTTACTTTATGTTCAGCTGTTAGGGATCTCCTACCTGTTCTCCTCTCTACCTGCAATGTTTGGTTCTTTCTAGACATGAGAAGTAGATGGTAAGCCAAGTCAATGAGATGTTATTTGGACCCCAGTGCATTTTCTGATCTCTTGCTCCTCTGTGAGATTTCATCTCAGGGAAGTTGAAGACAATAACAGGATCATTAACAAAATATTATCAGGCAGTGATGACAATGAATAATACTGTTGATGTTAGCATTATCAAGCTCAAATCAGATGTCATGAATTGAAATTTGCTTGGGCAATGTGCCATAGTATACGAAAGCAGGGTTCAAGATTTCAAAATGTAGTTTTTGACTCAGAATAAGAGGGCAGTGTGAAATCAAGGCCAAGACCCGAGATGAACATGAATTATGCGGGGCTCTTGGTGTTGCTTCCCATGCATTAGGCAAGTCCAAGTGGAAGAAAGTCCCTTACTATGTGTGTCTGTGGCAGGAGCTCCAGAGAACCACCAAGCAGAGGCACCACCATTGTCTGCCCTTTGTGGCTTTAACTCCAGGCAGATGGGGCAGGATAGTAAACTTCTAGCATCCTAGACTTCTTCCCTCCTCAGCATCCCCATCGCCCCTGGAATCCCCAGTCCAGGTAGTTGCCACCATGTTCCTTTCCCTCCTCCAGCCTGCTGAGCTGGCTGGAGACCAGGTACCCTGACCATTCACAACAATTAACTTTAACTGCCCTTCACGGTCTCTCCAGATCTTTGGATAGTTCTGCTGATCGCTTTGTGTTGTTGAAAGTGGCTTTCCCAAGCTTTCCCTGGGAGTTCTTAAGACCCTCATTCCCAGCCCACTGTGGGTCTACTCTCTAATGTGCAAAAGATAATATCTTTTTACTTCATTGAGTCTGAAACCACCTCTCTCTGATGACCTCTCCTACCTCAGACATTGTATTTGTCCTGTTTTCTCTCACAGGAAGAGATGGCCCTCTTTCCTTCCAGTCTACTCCCAACCAGCGCTGTGGCCATGATTCCCCCTTGCCTTTTCTAGGACCCGGTTCTGTCATTTCTCTCCTCTATTGCCACCATCGCCTCCTCAGTGATTACTGTATTTCTTATGACACACGTGCTCAGCGCCCCCAGTTTTAAAGAAAACTTTCCCCTTGCCAGTTTTCATTCATTCTGTTTTCCCCTGGAAAACTTATTAAAAGAATAGTCTATACTCATTGCTACGCCTAGTCTGTACTGATTTGGGCTATGCCTCTAACATTTTACTGCAACTCACCTTGTCAAGGTCACTCGTGGCATCCTAGTGTCAGATCCCAAGGTCATCTCTTGGTGCAAGTTCTCTCTGACTTCCTTCTGCCTTGGGTGCCCTGTTACACTGCCTGGGTGACTTTCTCCTGTCTATATCTTCATGATGTCTTTCCTTGAGTTCACATCTTTTCTTCCCTGCTCATAAATGTGAGTAGCCCCCAGAACTCAGTCCTCCCCACCTCTCCCTCTCAGTCTCCAATTTCTCTGTTGTTCATTTCCTCCCTTTCTCAGGCTTCATCCACGACTTCTGCATTGATGACCCTGACACTGGCTCTGTCTCCTCTCCTGGGATTGATTGATCCCCACTGCCTGCTCCCTTCCTGCCATTTCCAACTGAGGATAACTAACGCAGAGCTAAGCATTTCTCACAACCACGAATGGATTTGCCTTGGCATTACTCTTTTTTTTTTTTTCCCCCAGGTAGTAACTATTAGTTTCCAAAGAATCACAACCTACGTGGCTTGAAAAAACAGAAATTTATTCTATCACAGGTCTGGAAGTCAGAGGTCCAAGATCAAGGTCTCAGGAAGGCTGTGTTCTCTCTGGAGGCTCTGAGGGAAAAATTGTTCCATGTGTCTCTCCTAGTCTCTGGTGCTTGCAATAATCCTTGGTGTTCCTGAGCTTGTGGACACACCACTCCAGTCTCACTCTCTGTTGTCACGTGGCTGTCTTCCTCTGTGTGTGACTCTGTGTCTCTTCTCTTCTTATGAGGACACCAATCATGTTGGATTAAGGACCCACCCTACTCCAGTATGATCTCATCTTGACTAATTACATCTGCAATGACCCTATTTTCAAATAAGGTCGCATTCTGAGGTTCCAGGAAGGACATGAATTTTGGGAGAACACTGTTCAACCCACTACATTAATAAATCCTTTCAGTTCCTTTTTGACCCTCTCTCATAGTTTCCATCTTTCTATTTCCTGCTTGACACATAATAGACAATGCATATTGGAAGAGATCTTTAAAATTTGTGTTTAAAGGAAGGAAACAAAAATCAGAAAGCCTCAGCGGTGTGGCAAGAGGTACCAATACCCGGCTGTTCGCGTGCTGTCCGCCACTCCACCCCAGCTATGTCAGAACGCCAGCTGGCAGCCTCCGCATCAGCTGTCTCTCCTCCAGCTGCATGTAGCTCACGCTGGGTCACACTGGGTTGGGAGCCAGGATGGGACAGAATCAAGATGGTCCAGGGCCAAGACACCGGGGCTGTAGGCTAACGGCTTGACTTGTATTTTCAGATCATGCTATGGACTGAATTGTGCTCCCACCCGCCTAATGCATAAGGTCTAACCCCCAATGTGGATGTATCTGGAGATGGGGTGTGTAAATGGTAATTAAGGTTAGGTGGGATCATAAAGGTTGGGCCCTAATCCAATAGGACTGTGGCCTTATAAGAGGAAGACATGTGAGTCCACAGCAAGAAGGGAAGACATCTCACCAGACCTCACCCATGCTGGGACCCTAATCTCAGACTTCCAGTCTCCAGAACTGTGAGAAATACACATGTGCAATTTAAGCCCGAGTCTGTGGTGCTCTGTTGCAGCAGCCCAAGCTGACTAACACAGATAATATGCATGTAAACTCATTTTCTGAATCTAATTCTGTAATTCCTGAACTGCACGTGTTACACTGCTTCCCTACTCAACTTTTTGGGTTATGTATCAATAATACCACATAACATGTTACGAAGCAATTTGATGACACAGTGATCACTCAAGTTTTTGTTAAATGGTACTATTTTCAGGTGCAGTGGATTATCTGGCCTCTCAGAGTCCTGTGTTTCCCTTCTCTGTGGAAAGTGGGTCAGTTATTAATGGAAAAATGAAGACTACAGTGTCCCACCCTATCCATGGGGGATACAATCCAAGCCCTCCAGTGGATGTCTGAAACAATGGAGAGTCCCAGATCCTATATATACTACGTTTTGCCCTATATATACATACATAGCTATGATAAAGTTTAATTGATAAATTAGGCACAGTAAGAGAATATCGTAGTTGCCGGCATCACTGTTCTTGGGCACTGGGGCCATTATTAAGTAAAGTAGGTGTTACTAGAACCAAGAGGGTTACTAAGTGACTGACGGGTAGGTAGCTTATTTGGTTGGATACGCTAGACAAAGTGGTGATGCATGTATCCCGTGTGGGATGGAGTGAGATGGGGCAAAATTTCGTCATGCTACTGAGAACGGGCGCACGATTTAAAAGTTATGAATTATTTATTTCTGGAATTTTCCACTTAATATTTTTGGACCTCAGGTGACAGTGGGTAACTGAAACCTCAGAATGCAAAACCATGGATAAGGGGGAACGACTATACATTTCCCAAATGACGAGTGGTCTGAAAACTTACATGCAATTAAATTTTCCCCCCAAAATACCCCAAATTCCAAAGTCAGTTCCAAGGTGACTCTAGGTTTATTAAATGAACAATCACTTAGTACTGAAACATCTACAACTAAGCCATATTTGGACAATTGCACTCACTGTGCTGTGTCCATGTGTGGAGAAGTAGTGAGAATATTTATAGACTATTTCAGGCTCTTTAGTTTCTGGAATATCGTGGTGATGCCCAGTGTTTACTGCTCAGAAGTGGGCTGTATAAAGATTAAAAATCCCCAGCACACGTTGCTTTGCAGGAGGGCCTAGTTGAGATGTTCTTTTCAGAGATGCTGATAAGCAGACAGAGTAAATAAGGAAATATAGGCTTCTTAACATCTCCCAATTGGGTCACATGCTCTTCCAGGGAAGCTTTCAGGCTTCTGCCCGCCTTCCATTTTGCCAAATCTGCACGAGGGCTTGAGTTTGAACTCAGAGAGACCAGGCTTTGAATCTCCATTTCACAGCTGTGGGAGCTTCAACAATTAATTGCCTCTCTGTGGAACTGGACACAGCATTTTTATAAAGATTAGAAATGCCAGGCAAGGTGTTCCTTTATAGCCAATTTCTGCTCTCTGGCTGTGCACTCGGCTATCTCGTCGGAAGGTACAAGGATGGAGTCTGAAGCCACT
Source organism: Delphinus delphis (assembly GCF_949987515.2). Classification (NCBI taxonomy): domain Eukaryota; kingdom Metazoa; phylum Chordata; class Mammalia; order Artiodactyla; family Delphinidae; genus Delphinus; species Delphinus delphis. The sequence goes on from NC_082686.1 coordinate 4,851,012, forward strand.
GTCCACATCCACGTTCCAGGCCCACCACGGACCACGCTGTGACCTTGCACTAATCACATAGTCTCTCTTTGCCTGTTTCCTCAGTCATAAAATGGTAACAATAGAATGTTGACACATTCCCATGAATGAATACATGTAAAGTGCTTAGGACAGTGTTTGACATAAATTTTGGCATTATTACTCTTGTAATTCTTACCTCCTATCTATCTAAAGTGTTCCTCCAGAAACTGGGTAGTCAGGACTCCATGGTCCAAAACAGATAAGAACTTGCTGTGTGGAGCTTGTTACGGGTACGAACAGAAGTAATTCTATTTGAGAAGAGTTGTTAAAATATGAGGTGTCCTGAAGAAGTCGTGGGTAAACGGTCCGAAATCTTGCAAACTCAATGTAAGAGCATAAGAATGCTACGGAACTAATAGTTGTGTTGGATTTTATCAAAATAAACAGCTTTTTGTTAAATGTTTACTTTTCTTAAACAGATATCGGATGATGTAAAAATGAAATAATCTTATTTTTTGCCTTAACCATCACAGATATATCAGAATATATGTTTGCAGGAAGGGTTTGGACTTAGATTAAAACACTTGCAACACATTTGGGTTACTAAATAGCTAACAACGTATGTCACGTTATGCCTGACAACTTCACAACAACCTCATAGGTCATTATTCTCATCAGCCCAGGTGAAGAAACTGAGGCACAGAGAATTTCAGTAACTTGTGCAAGGTCCTACATTGCAATTCTCTCTCTCTAAAAGATAGAGATTTTTCGTTTAATAAAAACACAAACTTTCTTTCAGTCCATGGTCCATAAATGCGTGAGTCAACACAAGTTGTCAACGTTGCATGACACACGACTTTAACAGCTTTAACTCGAGAGTAGGAACTTGTTTAAGCAAGTAAAACATTTTAAAATATGGTATGATCCAAACTAGACTTACCTTTCTGGACATTTGATCTATTTAGAGCATTTTATTGTGTTTGAGGACAATATGCTTAATGTTTTTTGAAACAATATTGCACAACTAAAGAAAAATCAAAATAGGTGAAACTGTCTGGGATAAAAATAATTTTCTTAATTTCAGTTTTATTTAGAATTGACCCTTCCCATTGACCTCAAGTATAATATTATGATACCTGGTACATAGTAGGAGCTTAATAGATATTTGTTAAATGAATGTGGAATGAGCACCATTGCCATCAAAGTGGTGGTGCTATTTCCTTTCAAATTATCCTTAATGCTCTATGGAGAGCTCTTACTTTCCTATAATTTTTTTTCTTCCTCTGCACAGTACAATTTCAAATCAGCCTCTTCACCCAATGCAAAGAGTGTCTGAGCAGGTGCATCAGAGGTAACCCGGGATTTCACGGCTGACTTTCGCACAGATATCCACATCCCCAGTACTTAGTAGTCCCAAAGCAAAAGCTGTCTTCTTTTATTTTCATGAAATGATTTTATTTTTGTAAATGCCTTACAATTTTATGCTGCAGTATTTGTTAAAATATAGCACTGAATGTGTCAATGAAAATCCTTATATGCCAAGACATTTAGAGGCATTGTATAGCATTTCTTGATGCACTGGGTCCACAACCAAGCCATTGGTCCTAAGACATCACTTTTCTTGTTAAGCTAAAGGGAGATGCCCACACGGGCACACGCATTTGGTAAACACAGAGTGCGAACTCTGTATGGCTGTTGTGTGTACGTGTGCCTGTTTCAAATAGGGATCAGCGTGCTCTAGCAATTTATGATGCTGCGTCTAAAAATTGTAGAATTTCTGTGTGGAAGAGCTTCAGAGTATCTTTCTGACCTGGACGGTGGAGCCCTGAAAGGTCACTTGGTGGGCAGCAGGAACGGCGGCCGCCTAGCCAGAGGGCTCACCCTCGTGAGCCTGGTTGAGGATGGGAAAGCTGCCTGGACCATCCTTCCATCTCTATCACAGGATGCGATTTTGCATCGGAAAATTATTCCTTGGTGGAAGAAAGAGTCATCTGGGCAGTGAGTGGCCAGGTGGAGGCTCAAACCTGGGATTTTGTGTGGCTGTTTTGCACAAGTGATTTTAAATTTCTTCATTGCTGTCATTGAATCATTTACTATATACATAAGGTGTTGTTTCTAAAGTTGCCATTTTTATTATATGACCCATTTAAAAAGGGCACAGGTGAGCTAGAGGCACACAGAAACAACTTACTTAAAGTCAATAGGTTTACTGTATTGAAGAATGGGCAAAGACCAATGGGTGCTTTTAATGATTGATTTAAAAGAAGCTCATTGAAAACTGTACGTCTCAAGATGAATCATTTTGGAATGGCCTTAAAATTCTGAGTTTCTAAGTTTTATTTCAATAGCAAATATATAAAAGGCATTTTGATGCAGACAATATGTAGTATATCTGGGAATGTTTACTGGTGGTTTCTGAAAAGAGAAACCATATATTTCTATTTCTTTATAGACAGAAATGTCCTCAGATCAATGTTTCTTGACCTTTTTTTGGATCAGGGATGTGCTGAGGAAATAATGAAAACTATGGAACAGTGGATCCCCAGGAAAACACATTAACACCCAAACCTGCATTAATTCCAGGCCTTTTTCCTTCCCTTCAACCTCACCATCCATTTACACCCTCCTAACCCCATCCTTACTTCCCCTAGCCCAGATTAACTAGGTATTCATACCAGTTAAACACTCTGATAGAAATGCTGGGTAGTCTCTCTCTCTCTCCCTCCCTCTCTCTCTCTCTCTCTCTCTCTCTCTCTCTCTCTCTCTCTCTCTGTTTCTGAACTCAATTTTATTTTGAAACCTTCAGGCTCACTCTTTTTTTTTTATTTTTTTCTTATTGGGGTGTATAGTGTTTTACAGTGTTGTGTTAGTTTCTACTGTACAGTGAAGTGGAGTTCCCAGTGCTATACAGCAGGTTCTCATTAGTTATCTATTTTATACATATGAGTGTATCTATGTCAATCCCAATCTCCTAATTCTTTTTCTGATATCTTTTTATCTTTTTCTGATATCTGATATCCACTCTTTTTCTGATATCTTATTTGTCTTTGCTTCTTTTGCTCCATCTGCTATGCATATATTTTTTTTCTTTCTGTGCCCCTTGAATTGTACCAGTAACTTTCACTGCAATTGTTCTCATACCAGGAAAAGCAAGGGGTTTTTATAAAAAGCCTTCATCAAGTCATTTTCAAACTGCAGATGCTTTAAGAAAAGCCATACTGAGCTCCCCCCTCCCTAATTAGATGGTGAAATTTTTAGTTCTTGGCACTGTTATCTGTTTGAATTGAAACCCTATCATTGAAAAAGCCAAATGAACTTAAAACTGAGGAGGGCCATTTCCCAAAAGGGAATGCAGCCAGGCTCCAGCCCTCCGCGGAAAGCCAGAACACACACAATCTGGATGTACGTGACACGTTTCTACAGCTCCCATCTCCAAGTTAAGTCATTTGCTCGTGAAAAAATTATCCTGAGATTCAGGATCTTTTCAAAAATAATCTATTTTACAAGTTACTCCGTGAATAACCAAATGTTGAAGAAAAGTATATTTCAGCCTTGCAGGTAATTTTTAAATGATCCACAGAGTTCTTTCAGGGCTCATAAACTGTGCATTGTTGATATTTTCTGTTAGTCTATGTCCCAGTTATTCCCTCTTCTGTTGAGTTTTACTTCATCTCTTGTCATTAAATGAGGAAAAAATATACCAATGTCTGTTTCAATCATTTCCTCTTGTGCTGATTTCTACACGACCCCATCACTAAAAGAAGAAAATCTAAGCCTCCCATTGCTGGCCATGCCTTCAGTGATGACCCCCTGAAAGGTTCCCGTGAAACTCTGAAATCGGTTTTAGATGTGAGACACAGAACCTTTGGTTTCTTGGAGGCCTGTTGCAAGCTCTTCACTGGACTCTTGACGTGATTTATTAATGTCCTGAACACGCGAATCCAGGTTTATTCCCCTGAATCTCTTGCTCTTGTTTACTGGGTTCAATTTGTTGAAACAAAAGACGAATACCTATGTGTTCCTCTCTTCCTTTATCAAAATTACCAAACTGTTTACCTTAAACACCTTTAACCTGATACTGAAATTTTAAAAAAATGTTGTAGATAGTAATGTATGTAGATGCATAATTATTAACCTTTTTAAGAAAAATAATGAAGCTGGAAAACTAATTTCATGTATTTAAAATATACATTGAGAGCACATCCATTGCTGATAACCTCAAATCCTATACCTGTTTGCTATACGTGGGAAAAAATATACCCAAAGTTGTTTTTATTTTAAAGGTAGGCTCTAAGATTAAGCTACATTTTACTAATACTGGCTATTGATTTACAGATCTTTGACATATGCCCTTGTGAAATAGTCATTCAGGAGTAGCACAAGAAGGCCTATGGACACGTGATTTAGGATACTTCTGTTTTGGAGGGTCCATTAAATTGACAACTGTTAAATTGACATTAAAGTGTCAAGAATTTTAAACCCCATGTGTAAGAGCAGAGGTATTAAAGGTGATAAGATCTATCTAAAGCTTTGGTACAATTCTTTATGTGTATCAGGTTATTACATAGGACACCAAATCCAGGTTTACAGAGACGTTTATCTGTTTATTAGTAACTATTAAATGAGACCAGAATTTAAAGACTGGTGGGAAAAGAGCAGTTTAGAATGCACTTTTTCCTTTACATTTGGGGGTATTTACACTTCGTCTCAAATCCTTTTTTAAAATAATTAGATGGAACAGAAACTATAATTTAGGGACAGTTATCTGAACTCAGTTATAGAAGTGAAGTATTGGAGGGGGGGTCCCGCAGGAGGGACTGCATTATCGGATGGAAATGAGAGAAAAACTAGAGGAAGAAAGGAAAAAGCAAATACACCGCACGTATACATTTCATTCTGTGCACCCGTATTCTCTCTGACGGCTGCATGATTAATTCAAAGATTTATTGATTTTCTTCTCTGCTCTAGCCTGCTGACCTGATTCTGTTGGCAGGTTTGTGTGGCCCGAACCAATCTGACAGTCATGAATGTGCTCCACGTTAGTCCCCGTGGTCTGCAACAAATATACATTTTTTTTTTTCGGTGTGCGGGCCTCTCACTGTTGTGACCTCTCCCGTTGCGGAGCACAGGCTCCAGACGTGCAGGCTCAGCGGCCACGGCTCACGGGCCCAGCCACTCCGCGGCACGTGGGATCTTCCTGGACCGGGGCACGAACCCGTGTCTCCCGCATTGGCAGGTGGACGCTCAACCACTGCGCCACCAGGGAAGCCCTGCAACAAATATTTTATTTCTAGTCCTTATCAACAGTAACCGAACACGAGCGAGAGATCCACCTTCCTGTGCCATGGCATGAAAGGAATCCAGAGATGCCAGCCTGAAAACAGAAGCGGCTGGAATGATTTGTTTTAACAAATGTGAATTTGTGTGTGTGTGAGTGTGTGTTTATGTATATATAAATGTTGACATGGAAGCGGTGGCTTTTTTACTCTCAGTGACAGACATTAACCAACATTTAGTTGTTTAAAAATCCCTTTATGATATCTGTGATTTGCTTCAAATTAATCCAGTAGCATGGGGTGGGGTCCAGCAGGACCATTGGTGAAGTGGGTGATGGAGGTTCCTTATACTCATTTTTGTCTTCTGTGCATGTTTAAAATATTCTATAATGAAACCTTGAGGAACGTACACCTGTATAACAAACCACGATACTTTTTACTTGAACCTTCAGAGCGCGTGGTCCAACACAAGCGATTGGCGCATCATCAAGCCAGGAGTAGGCAGATTATGAATGTCGTCGTTTACAAATTGATGATATATTAAGTGAAGTGTTGTTTTCCTGCTGGTTCTGAGCTCTGAAGTTCTGGGGCAAGACCAGAGCCATAAAAAAAGTCCTTTAAATTAGTGATGCTTCTCCAAATTGAGAGCGTTCCCTCTCAGTTAATAAAATGGATATTTTTGGCCAGCATTTCTCAAGCTGTGTCCATGGAGAGGCTAAGACGGTAGAGAAAAGGTCATGTGGATTCCGGTTCAAAACATTTTAGGAAATAATATATTAAATAATAGCAACACAGTTCTTTACTGTGGGACCATGCACCACAGATCCTGAGTGATCATGGAAATTTTTATCTTTATTTACTTTATTTTCTTAGATAACCCATGATACTCCTTAGAATATAATTTGGGAAACACTACTTTAGAATTTAAGGTAACTAAAGGCAATTTATGTAACAGTAGTATTCTTTTAAGCTTTACATTCAATGATTAAAGATTAAGTATGAGCTAGATGTTTACAAACATCACTTACGGGTAGAACAAATCTGAAAATTCTACTTTTCTAGAATCTAGTTTATAGGTGCTTCGGGTTTGATTGGATTCAGATTCTATTTTGTACCTTTCTGGGCATCATTTTTATTCTTACAGCTGTAAAGCAAGACACCAGCATGACTGGCTCCAGCATGACCAAGTACGGAGTGGGGAGGAAAGGGTCTACAGTTATGCTGGGATGTCATAGCAAAAGGGAACCAGCCATGTGGGGGTCCTCATGGGGCAAAGACCCCTAAGAGGGATGAGCTTGGAGAGGGAGAGCTGAGAGGTGGGCAGGGCCAGTAAATGGAGGGTCTTCTCAGACAAGTCAAGGAGTTTGTAGGGACAATGGAAAACTGTTGAAAACTGGGCAGGGGGACAATGTGACCATGGTTACTTGTATAAAGAACAGTGGTGAGTGGGGAGCAAATGTATCATTGAATAATTACAGGACACACTGGACACTTGACTGCAGCAGTAGATATGGGGGCAGAGGAAAGAGGACAGATTTAGGGAATGTTTGTGGAAGATTGGACACACTGGCTGAGAGACTGGATGTGAGCAGTGAAAGAAAGATCACCAGGTGTGACTCAGATTTTTGCCTTAAGGAATTTAGTGGATGGCGGTACTATTAACTGGTGGCAACACATTATTTAATTGTATTAATCAGAAATTTATCAGAAATAGCTTTAATAATAGGCAAAGCCCTTTAGGATCTCTCTTCTTGCTGGGCGTGGGACAGGAGTCATTTTAGCCCCTTAAGCTCACGAAAAATATCTTTCCGGAGCTGGCTTTGCATAGACTTTCACAGGACACGGGATTCCTACCTGCTCCCTTTACTCACAGTTTTCTTTGTTCTGTTTCACCCTGGGCTTGATCTGACTTCCTCTGATTCCTCCTCACCCCTGACCTCAATACATTCTCTTGACTGATTTCAAGTTAGTCCAAATAAAGGGAAGTGAGTGGTTTAGACATTTGGGACAAAAAGGGAGATGTTGGCCTCTCTTCTCAGTCACCCCACTCTGAAAACTCTGGATACAACAGTTGCCAATAGTTATTATTCACTGTTTCATTTGCTTCCCTTGTTTAAGCTGAATGTGAAAACACTGAGAACCTTTCTTCTCTTTTGTCTGAAGGTGGTTTCTCGAAGGGCTGTCTTCTATTCTCCTTAATCTTCTGTGTTCAACTTCCATAGAGCCTTCAGGTAGTCTAACTTTAATTCATCTTCATAAGTTTAAACTATCTTTCTACTCTTTTAAATCCCCTTCCTTATTCTTGTTTAGCGTGTGGAGACTTCTTTTTTTATCTCCCCTCCGGCTACTCTCTTAGCCTTTTCTTCTTTAGAAGAAATTCTTTTAACCTCTCCTTATAAGCTTCACAATTTCCAACCTTTGGGTCATTTTCTTTGCTCACTTTGATCTCCCTCCAAATATTCCTCCATTAAAAACAGTGCATACATTTTCTTCTAAAATCATGCAGTGAGGAAAATGAACTTTTATATCTCTTCAAGAGAGTAAATGTGGTCAAAGACTATAATTGAGTTTCTTTGGAGAAACTGTGTGGTCATGCTTCTAATTAGAACATGGACATGAATCCTGTCCTTTTCAACCTGTTTCACACTTCTGCATTGCTGAGTAATGTTCTTAAGTTCTTCCTATTTCTACCTTCAAATCAGGATGCATTTTCTCATAGTGGAATGGCAGTGTTGTTTGATGAAGACTGACAAATTTCTTTTGTACAAGTTACATGAAAAATATTTGACTTGTCTTCTGTTTTCTCTAACTGCATGTTGAGTAGGAAGGCTCAGTCACCTTTGCAAAAGTACCTGGAGACAAATTTTTAAACATAAATTGTTGAGGGGATATTTGTACACTCGTGCTCATAGCAGCATTATTCACAATAGCCAAAAGGTGGAAGCAATCCAAGTGTCCATCAGTAGAGGACTGGATAAATAAGAGTGTGGCATATACATGCACGAGAATATTATTCAGCCTTACAATGAAGGAAAATTCTGACACATGCAACTTGGATGAAGTTTGAGGACATTGTGCTGAGTGAAATGAGCCAGTCACAAAAAGAGAAATATTGTAGAATTCCATTTATGTGAGGTACCCAGGGTAGTCAGATTCATAGACACACAAAGTATTTCGGAGGGCGCCAGGGACGTGGGGAGGGTGGGGAATGGGGAATTGTTGTTTAATGGGGACAGGGTTTCAGTTTTGCGAGATGAGAAACTTCTGGGGATTGGATGCACAATAATGGGAATTTATTTAAAACTACTGAACTGTCCTGTTAAAATGGTTAAGATGGTTGAGTTTTATCTTATATGTATTCAACCACAATTAAACCCTAAAAAATAAATTATTGCACCTTTTCCCTTTAAATGACTGCTTGGGAAAACTGCTTTCGTTCACAAAGACCTGGATGAACTGACTTTAAATAGTATTGCAAGTGTAACATCGTTATTTTACAAACAGCTTCAAAAATCATCATAAGAATTACTGTTTCCTAGTATTTTTTAAAAGAATGTGATTGGTGACATTGAATTTGGATTTTTAAAAATTTGTAGCCATAAATGGACTTGAAAGCTGTAATACCGTTTGGGAAAAAATACGATAGTCATTTTACTACTCTTTACTTTCTTTAACACTGTGATCGGCTGAGTGATATATAATGGGTACACAAACTGCCAGAAACAAGGATTTGGGTCTTTTTTGTTAATGCTGAGAATGGCGGCTGGCGCGTAGTATTCGTAGTACAAGCTCAGTGCCTATTTGTTTAACGAGTGTATGTCGAGGGTATCTATGTACCAAATACAACTCGAGCGTGTGGTCTGCAGAAGAGTGGACTCCTCAACGAAGTACATGGTACTTTTAGATCAGGACCCTTCATTTTATTCATTTATCACATAATTACTTACCAGTGAGCTTTTAGTTGCTAAGCATTTTGTATCTCAGAGTAAATACTTTAGGCAGATCGTATAGATGAAAACACTGAAAAAAAAAAGGGTTGGAGAGACTGGTCCATTGTCTCAAAATAAATGGGTAACAGAGCTGTCCTCTGTTCTGGACACTACATTAGGCAATACTTATTTAGTGAGCACCTACTATGTGCAAGCCTTGTGTGCCCCACCGCCTCATCTTAGCCCCACATTTTGTCCTTTAATTTTATTTTTATCCAATCACAGCCTTTCGGTGGGATTATCCTAAAAAAAAGAAAGTAGGGTCCTTTGGTGTTTCCAAGTGCTCTGGAGGGATCTGCATCTTACATTCAAAACGTTACACAGGTGCTAGTTTCTGAAAATGATGTGACCACAGCCTACTGTATTAGAGCCTATTAATTCAACAGATAAAGTTTTATCTTCTCATCTCCTAGAGCAGTGTTTCTTAAACTATGTGTACATGGATCACCCGGGTTGGCGGGGGCATCTTGTTAAAACAGATTCTGATTCGCTAGTTCAGGATGGGGCCTGAGACTCAGCATTCCTGATGGGCTCCCAGGTGTTCCCAAATGTGCTGGTCCAAGGGCTGCTCTGTGGGTGACGAGGCTGTAGGTTCTCAGCCCTGGCTGTACTTTGTAACAACCTGGGTTGATTTTTATAGATACCTATGCCCTGTTTGTAGAGGTTCACTTTCATTGGTCTGGGCATCCGTATTTTTAAAAGCTCTCAAGTGAGTTTGATATGCTTCGAGTGCTGAAGGCCACCTCCCTGGACAAGTACAATGGGCACTTGTCTGTCACCATATCACTGAATCCACTAATGCCATTTGGTTCTTTCCAGTGTCTTTTAGGGGTGCAAGGAAGACTAGAGAAATTGTCCTAAGACAGCACCCAACACAGGGACTGGCACTCAGAAATATGTTGGCTGGGCAAGTGAGTGATCATTTCCAGACATTGTAGATTATGGCCAGTGACTTGAACGCAGGGCAGTGGTCTAGTGCTGTAGCCACAGTATGTCAATATCCCTAAAAATGCTGGTCATTAGATGGTGATGTTCATGGAGGGGGAAAGGGGCCTCGTATGCCCAGATGAAAACTGCGAGAGGCATTGGAAAGAAGGTGGTGGAAAAGTAAGTTTATATCTGTGATAGATAGATGACAGATGGATGGATGGATGGCTAGAAAGATAGAAGACAGGAAAGGGACAAACCAAATATGTACAACTCAGAATGGAGAGGCATAAGTTGGTGGTATCCTTTGAGGGACTAAAGTTGGAGGGGCATAGATAGGTACTGTGGGCACCAAGTTTCAACAGATGTTCGGCAAAATAAGCAAGCATTTATTTGTAGCAGTGTGTTTAACTAAAAATAGAAATGAAGGCTTATATAATTGCTTCTGGATGAAAATAGCTTGTCTCTGGCTAAGGACTGCTTTTCAGATACTGTCCCTTTCCTCCTGAGCCGTGATGGGCGCTCAGAGAAGCATGACCTCACTGTATAGGTGGGGAGGAGAGCGTGCATTTTTCCATTTGAGCAGAAAGCACTTTCTGGCTTTTTTCTAAGATAGTATTTTTACTGACTTAGGAGACCTGCACAGGAAGTGGCTTTCATGGGGTTCTATCTTCCCAATCATGTTCCTGATGTCCCTGTTGGGAAACGTCTTCCTGGGCAGGCCTGCTTCTTCCAGAGGTACAGGGTCAGCAAGAGAGTCCACTGCCCCACGTAGCCGTGGGAGCGACCACATGAAGTAGTCTCTAAAGATATTAAGGCTCCTCCAGGAGTTCTGCGGTCTGCGCAGGGCCCCTCCTGCAAGCGTTCACATTCACTAATGGCCCGTCGAGGAAGCTGGCTAATAGGAAAAGTAAAGTTCACAAGAGAACTAACCACAGTGGCTTTCAGCAACTCTTTTGCCTTTGCTGCACATCACTTTGAAATTACGCGGAGTCCTTGCTTCTGATTCTTGGAATGTTTGGTTAGTTTTGAGTCTCCATTGTTTAGTCCCATGGACATCTAGCACCGCAGAGCTGCAGTAGCCTGTGAAAGTGGAGGGACAGGGCAGTGCCCAGGGCATTAGTGCTGAGGGCCTCTGTGCCTTAAGGACAAAGGGACAGAAAAACACCCACCAACAACTTTCCTGTTCTTGTCAAACGAACCATTCTACATGAAGGCGCAGCTGTCCCGATGGTGTGCGGAGAGAGCTGCGTGCATGCAGGGAGAGGAAGAGCAGGTGAGAAAGGACGGGGGCGGCGTCCAGGTCACAGCAAGGCAATGGCACCTGGGATTGAGAGCAGCCGCGTCTGCAGCGCGGCCGCCTGGGATCCAAACTGTCACGTCCTTGCTGTGTGATCCTGGGCTAGTGACTTAGCCCTTCTGCACCTTAGTTTCCTTTTCTGGGACATGACGATGACACCACCCTTTTATAGGGTTGTTTTAAGAATTAAATGAGATATTGCATAGAAAGTACTCATCTCAGGGCTGGCGCGCCCGGTGTATGAGTGTCACCATCCTCACCATTGGAGAGCTTTGCTGTGGCCATCCGTGGTCAATGTGTGATGAAGGGCTAGGGGCAGGAGAGAAGATTCTTGCTCTCTTACCTGGGCGTTTCCAGGTGTGGTTGGTCTCGTCGGGTCATCATGGAGAAGAGGCAGCCAACTGCACAAGGCCCTGTTGTCCTGGGCTGGTGCTCAGGCAGGTGTGAACCAGGGGAGACGTCAGCCAAGTGGAAGTGAAAAGCTGGCCTGACACTGCCCCTGACTCACCTGTAGGCCAAAGGGGCAGGTGGCACAAGATATTCAGGGAAGGCTGTGACTGGTGTCCAACCATCATTCTGAAATGTCCCCCTGGAGATTTCAGATTTCATTCTGAAATCTCCCCGTCTTCACAACCAGCGTCATGGCCAGCAAAGCTCTCTGTCTTTTGGAGATGACCAGCTGCACTTATTCATCGATTAATTCAGTGAATGTTTATTGAGCAGAGTCATGAGGTGCAGGGAATAGAAGAATGAGCCGTGGTGTCAGGGCTCCTGTACTCATTGGCCTGTGGTCCTGGGGAGACCTCAGATAATCATGCAAATAACTCTCTGGTTATAATAGTGAGACATGCTGGCAGTGGAAAGAGGGGTGGCACTTGTAAGAGGGAGTCTTGGGGACCTGACCAAGGGTGGCAGGGACGCATCCGTGACGGGCAGTCCTTTAGATTTAGTGAGAGACGAGGTGGGGAAGGGAATGTGCTGGGCAGGGGAACCACATGTGAGGACCCTGAGGCGGGGAGATGCTGAGAGCGGAGCTGGCCGAGGCTGGGAGCCTGCACGGGCCTGGGTGAGAAGCGGATGGCCCATTCTTGGTCCCTGAGTCGGTCCTGTCCCCTTGTTCCCGCTTTGGGACTTCTTCTCAGGCTGTCTCCCACCAGGATACTGTGTCCCCAGGTGTTCACGGGGCCCGGCTGGTCCCTTCTTGCCATTCAAGTGGCCACTTGGAACACACTCACCCCGGAGGCTCCTGTGACGCTCACTCCGCATCTGCACCCTCCTGGCACCCAGCCGTGCTGCCCGTTTTCTTCGGAGCGGTTGCCGCCATCTGAAGTTCTGTTGTTCACTTGTGCCTTTGCTTTTGCTTACCATCTCTTCCTCCTCCTTGGAACGAAAGCCCCTGAAAGAAAGTCCCCTGTCGTGTCCAGTGCTAATCCCTGCGTGTAGAGCGATGCCTGGCACGTAGTAGGCACTCACCATGGAACAGTGGACAGGGGTTTCTAGTGTGGCCAGAGTTTCAATAATAAAACAACATAAAAGACCTCTCCACTCCAGGTCAAATACACAGTACGAATTTTGCAACTCGGTTCTGGGCACAGATGACTTGCTTTGGCTAATTTGCTGGTTTAGGTCACCTATTTGGGCTCCTTGAGCCTGCACAGTGGCTGGGAGGGATGGGCAGGGACTGAAAGGAAGCGTGAGGACTTTGCTCTCTCAGCCTGCTTGCAGTCGCCGTGTTTTTCTTAGCGTGCTTTGTCACCCATAGGACGTTTCATGGGCATTCACTGGCCGCTCTCCCAGTGATGGTGAAAAGAGCCTCTCTCCACTGCTGTGTTCCCTGCCAGGCTAAAACCCATGATTTCCACCAGTTTCTCTGGAAGCAGGATTACAGTACAAGCAATCAGCACCTTCATCTGTGGGGAAAGAGGCAGGGGCGTGCTCCTTCAAGGACCGATGATGCGGGGAAACAAACTCATGGGGAAAAAGCATATGCTTTGGTGACAATGACAACACACACGGAGGGTGACCAGATCTTTACAGATATGGCCAGAGAACCTGGGAGTCCTGGTGGAAGGAGCCCCCTTACTCCTCCCGTGACAGCACAGATTTTCTAGACCTCACAGCTGGTTCTGTGTAAATGTCATGGGGGTACAGAGGTGTTTCTCAGCCCCTCAGAAGAATCCACTTCTGTTATCTCAGGCTGTGGACAAGGGGGCCCTTGCAGGGGGGGAGAGACTTAAGGAGGGAAACACAGGCTGTGTGAGTGTGAATATGTAATTTGTGCATACCTTGTGGCCTGCCAGTATTTGGGCAGATTGGCATCTGAATACATATTTACAAATACGTCATAAACTTATACTTCAGAAGTAGTATATTTTAGTTATTTTGAAGCAATAAGCTGAGATTAGGATTTGGACGTTCATTTATATTAGTCAGGACTCTGATGGCCAGTGCTAGGCCAGAACCAGAAAAGATGTCATTGTCTCCCATGACCAAAAATTGCAGGATTCCTTCAGGCCTGGCTGGATCGAGGTGTGCAAATAATCTCTGGCAGGAGCACATCTCACTTTTACTGTCAGTCTTGCTGTGCTGGGATTTCCTCTGGGTTAGACTGGCCCCTCCGCTGGTCGGAGCAGCATACTGTTCACCGCCACTGGCAGTTCGACACCAGGGGGACAGAGTTCTCTTTCTCCATACAGGCTGGTATGGGCTCATGTCACATACCCATCTATGAGCCACTCACTCTGTCTAGGGATGTAGCGGTTGTGACCTTAGTCTCACGCCAAAGATGGATGGCTCCTCCCAGGAGAGCCCAGGGGCTCTTACCTTGAGAGGGGAAGTGGATGCCCTGAGACAATAATGACAGATGTCCATCAACCAGCATTTAAGGGGCAGCAGGAGAGTGTTGGCCCTGTGGACAACTCCATGTTGTATGGGACTGACCTGTGCATGGTGGAGTGGCCCTGGGCACTCATGCTAACGGGACACACACACACACACACAATCATTGACAACCAAAGAAAAGCCCTTGCAGATTTCCAGAGCCTCCCTAAAGTTGAGCTTCTGATGAGCATCTCAGCACTCACCCCTTTCTAGTTTTTAAAAATTTACTTCCATTTTTACTAAGTGCCTTGGAAGGGAGCTCACCAATCCCAGTGGTATATTTTGAGATAAAGCAGAGCCTGGAGAGGCCTGTACCTGACATCTGCTCTCCAAACAGGCACTTGGAGGTAAGATTTGGGGCTGGAATCACTTTGGGCCAAAGTGCAACACTCTCATGTCTGCTCTCAAATTCAAATACACCATGTTCAACATAAAGCATGGAACTCACTATGTTAAAAAAAAAAAAAAGAAGGACATACTTATATGGTCATATCTGTCAGGATAATAATTTTGATAGATTATAAATAAAAGGGAAATATCTATAGAACTGAAGGATAGCCAGAATTATACCTTTCAAGGAAGAAATATTAGCAACAAACTTCCTTTAGACATTTGTTTCTTATGTAATTGCTGATCCTCATAAATTCTAATGTTTTTTTCTCTTTACAAAAATATTTTAACCACTTAACACCCTCAATCTTTTTGCTTTCAGGGCATGTGTGTAACACTTACCGTGCGCTAATTCCCATGGTTATGTGATTTTTATGCTCTAATCCTATGGGCACAGTAAGTGCTTTGGAAAAAGAAAAAAAAGAATCTCTTGATAGGAATATTTTAAGTAATGTAAAAATCTCAATTTTATAGTTTTATTTCTTCAAATATTAATTTACTATATTGTTTACACTTATTTACCAAGGAAGGAACTTTTGCTCAAAGAAATAGGCCTAGTTTTGGAAAATGAAGTTAAGCATCTCTCCGTTTTCATGTTGCCTTGGTTGTTTGGATCTGATAATACCCCAATGTTTTTGTACAGTTTGAGGATATGTCCATTTTATTAGGGAAATCTATCAATTATTTTATCAGTGTAAACTTCACTAAAAGCAAATAAACAAATCAACAAAATTCTCATCTATACTAAGAAATGTCAATTTGTTTTACAGTCCTTAAAAGACACACAAAATAATATATTTTTAAATTTTAATTATGAAACTTTTCAAACAGGGATTTTTGCCTGTTTTCTCCCTTGTCTTGTTCTGTGTCTGGCACAAAGTAGGTATTCAGTGAGGATTAATTTTGTTGAAGTGAATGTTGAATGAATAAATGCATTTTAAGTAAACAGAAAAGGACAGAGAATAATAAAATAGGCACTTAAATCTAACACAAAGACAGATGCTTATACTTAGCCACATTTTATTCATCTTCTTCATAAATAATAATGTCAGAAAGAGCTAAAGTCCCACTCATATTTTCTATACATATTTTGATGCCTTTACAACCTATTTATGAATCCATAAAGCAGAAAAGCTATTACTTGGTGGATTTTAAAATGTATATAAGTGGTATTGTGCATGTTAAGGTTAGTCTTTAGGTTTCTTTTAAATCATTTCTCCAAATTCTCCCTGTTTTTCTACAGAAACTGTGCACCAAAAGATTCTGCTTCTTGAAACCGCAAGGTCAGGGGTTGGTGAGCCTGGGGGGTACAAATGTAATAAGGGTCTAGAAGTGGACGTCCTTGGGCTCAGACTAAACTGGGTTATGAAATTAATCTGGAGGGGAGAGAGGATGATGTCAGATCTTAATGTGATAACATTACCATGGGTTCTCCTTGCAACAGAGCAAGCTGCTTTTTCTCGTCAGGTATCGAGACGTACATTCCTTTTTCCGTTGTTTCTGGCGTTGCTGGTTTGGCTTTGGCCACAGGTCATTTTCTGGTTGCTTTGATTGTCAAGGACGTTTCATGGCAGAGGGATTCTCTGAGTCTACACGCTCTCAGTCCTTATCCAAACCTTGGGAGCCAAATGTGCCTCCGGATTTCTCAGATTTTAGACAGGCAACACTGTGCACATTCTGAATGTTTCCTACACCCCCAGTGGTAGCCTGGGGCAATGTTGCTTCAATATTTCTGCAGTAGGACTATGGAATTTTCATTCTGAGCGGGGTAGACAAGGACTAAGTAGAGTATTCTGTCCGTTTGGGCCGGGTTTTGCCAGCAGGTGAATCATGAAAATACATTTTCAGTTTTCAAGTATATTTTAATTTTGAAATTGCAGATACGAGACTGCAGATTTGTGATGATGTTGATGATGATGATGGTGACTATTATGAATTCATACACATTCTGGCCAGCTGATGGCATCACCCCCTGCTTTTCAGCACTAACTCAGATCTTTTCTTCCTTCCTTCCATCCTTCCTTCCTTTCTTTCTCTCTTTGGTTATTTCATTAGGATTTGGAGAGAGGCAGCATTATATGGTCTTTAAGGACTCAGATTTTCAAGTCAAACAGATCTGTGACTACATTCTATTTCTGATGCTTGATACCTGCTTGGCCATTGTTCCGTGTCACTCCTGGGGCTTTTTTCCTGAGATGATGATCACATCTCCCTACTCCTTGGGCGTGTTGTGAACACACAACAAGGTGATGGGTGTGAAAACACCTAAGGTGGCTCCCAGCACATAACTAGCACACTCAGTGAATGACACCTGCAATTACTGCTGCTGTCCTTACCATGCCTTACAGTATCACACCACATTTGCTCTTCCTTTTTAAACAATGAATTTATTCACATTTATTTTTGTGTGTTTGTGAAATACATTTGGTCTTTGCTTCCATGTAAGTTACTTGGCCTTACCTGCCTGAAGATATCATCCATTCTAGTTATCTTCATCAGCCTTGGCCTTACATGTTATCTGAGGAGATGTTGCACACAGCCACATGGCCATGCTTGACCACTCGAGGAGCGTGACTGCTGTCTCCTGTGAGGTATAGGTAGATGGATGGATAGATAGGTAAACAGACAGAGGTGGATGATAGATGATAGATAGATAGATAGATAGATATGGATGATAGATAGGTAGATAAACAGACAGAGATGGATAATGGATGGATGGATAGAAAGACAGATGATAGGTAGATAGACAGATAGTTATAGATATTCATCTGAATCCCGTATTGTGGACAGGAACCGCCACGAACCAACATGGGATTCTGAATTTACTGTGGACCAGAGCACACTGGATAATCTTTCCAATAGGGTGAAAGGAAGAATTCATTTGATCAGAGGTTATTTCTTTGTTAGGAAACTTCAATCCTGTCAGAATTTAATTGCCTCAATTTTTATCAGAGAGTTAGGGCATATATTTTTGATCCTAAAAGACACATTGGCAGATCTCTGTAAGCAGAGATTGTTCTCATCCGTTGCTGAAGCCCCTCAATCCCGGTTACTTCAAGATGCTTCCCCTCCTCTCCAAAGGAGCTCTTAGGATTTCAAGTTGATTATTGCAGGGGCTTAAAGACAGAGCCTCATTTGGCCTGTGATCAACAGATGGGATTTGCACGCAGCCTTTGCAACTTCCTATTCGTCTCAGTAACTAAAATTTATATTGTCTTTAGGACTCATATCTTAAATTTGTGATTTTATTTGATTCTTTATTCACCAGTTTGAATATTATGGTTGATTGCAAGTACATAATAAGACCCTTTCTGCGATTGGCATTTTGATTTTTCTGGATAAATAGAGTGCCTCTTAATCTGTTTTTATTTTTCTTCCTTTATTTCCCCCCTAATTCCCTTTCACTTGTGTTTCCCTGCACATACGGCAGGGGTGTCTCCAGGGGACCTTAGTCTCCTTGTTCATGTGTCAGACTTGAAAGTAGAATTCAGACGCAGCCATATTTTACAGATTGGCAACTTTGATATACGTCAGCGTCGTGAATATGAAGATTTTTGTAGAATTCCCACGATGCCCCATGGTGAGGATTTGCAATAAAATTCCTCGTCAGCTCACTGTGACCTATAAGTGTCTGCTGGGCTCAAGTGCAGCATCGTGTTTACTCATGCGAAGTGAAAACCACATATTACTTCATTTTTAAGGCTTGTCAGAAGCAGCCTGAGAAGCACATTTGTCCAGAGGGCTTGACAAAAAAATGAAAAGGTCATTGTCTTCCTAGACCCAGGGACATTCAGGAATGAAATGCTAATGCTCTGAACTTGAGAGGAGGTGACATTTGTGGAATTGCCTTTGTTATGTTTTCTTCTCTTGTGATTGGCTTTGTCCCACAAAATCTCAGAAGGAGCCAACTTCTCTGTAACTGAACCGGGCTTTTTGCTCCTGGACAGGGCTTTGGTGACAGCTCCTGGCAGGAAAGCTTTACCTGACCAATTTGTTCCCACCAAGCAGCATCTTCTGAGTTGGAGATTACTGCTGGCCTATTTTTGATAGTTTATTTACTTTTGAGAATAGGTAATACGTTCATAATTCAAAACTCAAAAAGTATTTTAAAAAGAAAACGCATATCGAGAAAATTCTATTCCCAGCCCAAGCCCCTCATCCGTCTATTCCCACGTCTGCATATCCTACCCCCAAATAGGTACCTGTTGTTATTCATTTGTTGTCTATCCTTCCAGAAATTCTGCGTGCATAAGCAAGGACTAGTACCACTAGTACTCACCAAGTCAGCATAGCATTGGTTCTCCTGCTGAGCACTCCCCAATCCAACTGCCACATTTTAGAAGATACGTTTCTGCCCGTGCATGTGGATTTCAGGAATTAGTGGCCACTGTTGCTTCAGGATAAGTCCTCAGAGCATGCAGTCATTCCTGTTCTCTATGCAGCTCTCTGGCTCTCTTGCTCTCAGCTGAAAATGAAACCTTAGAGATGGTCCATTTCCCTTTTTTTTATTCAGCTTGAACGACGCTCAGACTAGCCCCCTGATGTTACCTTTAACTCCTTTTACGTTTTAAAAAGAGCTGTGCTCTCATTTATTTGCTTTTATTGTCTGTGAAAATGGCCCGAATAATTAGGCCAAGGGAGAATTGCATCTTAAGGGCTAATTATTGATGTATTCCTCATGTCAGCCTGAAAGTAACCTCTGGGGATGGGAGATTACGCCCCTGAACGAACACGGGCGTAATCTCCCGTGAAGAAGCTCAGGACTAAGCTTCAGTCCTCCCAAGATCACGGGAAGGTGATTTATACACTCCATTAAGGTCCAGAAAGAGATAGAAAATCCTGCACAAAACTTTATTATAATAAAGATTTGCCTAAAATAGGCATTTGAAAAATTTTAGAAAACTTTATTAAGCACATACTTTAATTTTTAAAATACTTGGTTTTTATATGGATAGACATAAAACGGTAGGGGAACCATACTTGCCTTAGGGGATAAAGTAGGATAGTGCTTTATTTATAGTTGACCTTGATATTCCTTGTTTAATGAACAAATTGATACGTTCCCAACTTTGATCTGCATTAGTTAAGATAAAATAAGACACCTTCCAGCATCACACCCTTCCTTAAGCTGAGTTGATAAATTCTGTTGGTTTCTATTTCTCGCTTTCCTCGCTGTGGGCCTGAAATCAGTAGGCATGGCCATTTCTGTCCACATGTCATATGTAATTAAACTCCAGCCTTTCAAATGCCAGCATCAAAGACAGCTGGGAAGAAAAATCATATTATTGCAATTCACTGTCTTGAGGTAGCGGCCATAACAAAAGTGATGCAGAAATGTGGCAGTGATACACAAAAATGGTCCATCTTGTTCTTTGAAAAGAGAAAAACATAGCAGGCTTGTGCCGACAAACACTTTTTATACTGAAGCGTCTAATCGTGCATCTCGGCTTCTCCCTGCCAACCTGGGGCCGGAGTGGAGAATCACACAGCGCTTGTTTGACAGTATAGCCACTAACAGAGCAAGTGACAATAATAGCGTTTGCTCTTGCAGGGCAGGGCTGGGCTTACAAGGTTTGCAAAAATAGATGAAAATTTTCCACGTTAGGATTTTGCAGGGACCTGGAGGTCATTAGCATTTGTGTATGAAAATAAAATAGAAATTTCAAGAAAGAGAGAATGTAGCCTTTCAAAGGAGGTAAGAAGACAAGATGAAGTGAGAGTGCTGTTTTAGCTTCCGGATGCGGGGAACAAGAGAGATGCATGATCCCTAATCATCCAGTTTCTGGCAAGATGTCTGCCTGTGTGCTGCGTGCCTTGGACCGTGCCCTGCAAGAGGGCTAGGGCCAGGGGCTCTGTCCTCCTCTGGCTGCTTCACAACCTGCTAAACCAGTGATCGTACAGTATACACACTCATTTCCATGTTCATCTCCCTGTCTAAACTGAGAGTACCTTGATGGCAGAGAGGATACTTTAAAAAAAATTTAATTTTAATTTTATAATTTTTATTTTAGTTTTTCATTTTAGTTTTTTGGCCGCCCCGCACGGCATGTGGGATCTTAGTTCCCTGACCAGGGATCGAACCCACACCCCCTGCAGTGGAAGCGTGGAGTCTTAACCGCTGGACTGCTGGGGAAGTCCCCAGAGAGGATACTTTAATTCACGTCTGCATCTAAACTTCTGGACCAGATCCACGTCAGCAGCCACTGAAGCTTCCATGCTGCCATCAGTCTAAGCAGATTATCTGTGGCCTCCTATGGTCTCAACTATGAATTTAAAGCCTCTACACAAAGAGTTCTCTTACAGCCTCTGTGGCCCTCTTGGGGTATCCTGAAAATGCTTGGTTTCTCTCCACACCCACTGGAGTAGGAACTCTGGGCCTGTCCCGAAGCTGCCATCTTTCCTCTAATGCACCCAAGCCATGTTGTCAATGGGAACCCAAATAGGAACGTCAGGCTGTGTTGGGGGTCCCCAGAACCACCTCCAAGTTTGCAGATTCACGGAAAGGACTCATGGAGCTCTGAAAAGCTGTGATTCTCATGGCTCTAGTGTTTTACAGTGAGAGGATGCACATTCAAATAGCAAAGGACAAAGCATACAGTGGAGGAGAGAATGGGGAAGCGTGGGCCCCGAGGCCAGTGACCGGATCAGGCAGTGAGGGCAGCTCTCTCCCCGTGTGCCTGTCCCTTTTCAAGGAGGAAAACTTGCCCCCAGAGCACCCAGCTTTCCCCCTTTTATCTCATTGGCCAGTAGTGGGTCACGTGCCCACCCCTAGACCAACCACTGGCAGAGGGAATCAGTTTTGGTGTCTTCGACTTAAATCAAACCTAACTCATCCCCTAAAACTGAATGTATTTCCTTCAGAACTAAATCAAGCTATGTCTTGGGTAATCAACCAACAGTGTCTGCTAGAGAAAAGTTGTGGGGCACAGTACACTGCAGCCCCAGTTTAGCTGCAGGAGAAGGGAGTTTCCAATAGACAAGAGGATTTACATCTTTAAGTGACCGAGTAACTTTACCCCAACTTCACACCATTCTTCAGGTTAGAAGAAGCAAGTGAGTTGCTTTTCCAAGTGTAAATCAGAGGGGTGGGACATCACTGATGGGATGATATAGACAAGACATGAGCAAATATTCAGGATTTACCAAGGAGAACCAACACTTGTCAGTCCTTAGAGCAGTTCATGGCCGTATGTCAAAGCCATCAGGGGACTGGATAAGGATGTGTGGAATTACAAACCAGTCAGGAGGCCCCAAAGAAATATATTCCATAAACTTCTGCTACTGTTTTTAAAGGTTTCGTTAGTTCCTCTCATCACAATTATGCCCCACAATCTTCCTGAAGACCCTGATGCCTGGAAGCCTTACACATTGTCATTCAAGACCAAACCGAGCTGGGGCTGTCTGTGCAGGAGCTGCTCTTCCCCAGGAGATGGGGCAGGCATGGGTCTGTGTGCCCAGGGCTCCGGAGCGGAAGACCTGCACTGCAGACCCTGTAGCTCGTGCACCCCAAGGCTCCCCCCATGGTCCCAGCCGTACCACAGTCCAGGAGAGTCTGGGCTCTTCCTCCAGGACAGGCTTGTGCTCTGGCTTCTGAGCTGGACAGCTGGTCGGCATTGGTAACCATCCACCTGCTACTAGGAGAGCTCCTAACCCAAGCTCCTGCCTGAGCCAATCCCCAGTCTCCCCCTTCCCTCATGTCCCCGCCTTCCCGCCTTCCCCCTAGGTCCCCGCCTTCCCCCTATGTCCCCGTTAATGACATTCTGACACGTTCAGGGCTTCCTCTTGGGTTAGGCATGATGACATAGGTAAAAATGGCCTAAATACCTCCATCCCTGAGAAGTTGATCAACATCCTTACTTATCCCTGAGCCAAAGCATTGAGATAGTGATAAGTGGAAATGTCGCCTCAAGCATCGTGCAACACATAATGGGTAGGTGGTAAGTGCTTAGAGATGCTTGGATGAAAATAAAGCTTTCCCCCAAAGAAAAGGTTTTTGTTTTTAATATTTGACCTTTGGAAGCAGTTCATTTCTAAAGGAGACAAAGTTGTCATCCGTGATTTTGTGGCACCGCGTAAAGTGGCCTGTGACCACTCCCTATTCCCCCCCTGCTCCATGCCCCCACTAAGCTGGGTTCTATTCTGTTAGAGCCCCACTTTCCCAATCAAAGCAGCTGCCTCTCTAGGTGGCGGGGACTCCTCTTCCCTCTCCATGTCTCCTTCCAGAAGGCAGGACAGGTAGAACAGGTGAAGCAAAGCAAAGTGCAAAGCGGAACTGGTGCCCAGCAACCCAGAGAGGGGCCAGCCTGGCCTGCAGTGCACTCGGGCTCAGCCTTTCCTGCACAACTTCTCTCTCTGGTGGCCTCACAGGGGCACAGTCACCCCCCAAACTTCTTCCTAGGCCATCTCTATCATGGCACTGCCAGGTCCCATGGTTTTCGACCACAACTTACTATTGTTCCCATTCCCAGGTCATCATATTGAGATTTCATTGCCAGGGCAAAGGGGACGATAGATGATATATTCAGAGCCAGTATTCAACCGATATACAACAATGTCTTCTGTACCATTTGGTAAACAGAAATAGTCTACTTACTGAGACTACAAAGGGTCTAATGGCATTGCCCTGTGGAGGCCACAGAGGTGGTGAGGACCTGGGAGTGGGGCTGTCTTAGATGGGGACAGAGATGGAGGTTAGGGGCAGGGCATGCCACTCTGGGGTGGTCCAGAAATGGCAGAGACAGCAGAACAGGTGAGGGGAGTTGGCGTTGGGGCCAAGACACCAGTCATTTAGGTCCAGGTGATGTGAGGAGTGCTGGCATCTGGGGGGCACATCCCGCCCAAACTCCCCTTCTGCAGCCAGGTGCAGGGGCCTAATGACTCTCGACTTGGGGTGATGAAAGTGTGTGATGTCCAGTCACGGCTCAGCTAGGGGCACCATTCAGTTCGGGACAGTCTCAGCAAATGAACCAGCATGCCAGCAGTTTCTAAAATCAGAAGTATAGGGATAGTTTGGTGAACAATTGGTGTTATAACTTTGGTCGCCTGATGAAAAGTTTTAGAGTGTGTTTGTGTGTGTGTGTGTGCGTGCACACAGGCGTGCGTATACGTGTGCAGACTATATATGTATATATGTATATACACACATAGAGAAAAAGGTTGGAGAAAATTTTTTTAATTTTTGACTTAATTAATGATTTAGATAATTGTACACATTGTTGAATATTTTAATATCACCCTTGGGAGTATGTGCAGTGTGGTAGTTACTGAATCTTTCATTCTGTTTTTTCAAAATCCTAAGTTTTTGTTGTTAAAAGAATGTGAAATATACCAGTTTTGCCATCTTTGTTTTTCCATTTATTTTCTTTGTCAATCTGTACATGTTCTCTTGCATGCACCAACTTATTTCATTTCTCCAGCGAACATTAACGCCTTTCCCTCCCCCGTGTAGTACATTACTGCCCCCTCCACACTGTGAGCCACTTCCAACGTGCAGGACACATGGGTGGTCATTCCAGAGCATCTGGACATTTGGAAACAGCTGGATGATGTTCAGTGTCTTATTCTTCACGCAGATGAGTGGAGTCATATAAACCAGCCCAATTTGGTTAGTGTTGAAAGTCTTTTCTGAGTTTCTGAGTCATAGAATGATAAATAGCTGTCACTATAATCTGATGAGTTTTGAAGGTAAACAATTGCAGAAGGAATATTTTGAACGGACATGATTTCTCAAGTGATGTGCAGTTTATATTCTAACTGTACTAAAGGTTCTGTTTTATAACTATGCTGGCGCTATTAAATCTTGGTCCTGTCCCTAGAAGTGTTGCCATTTTAGACAGGAGAACCAGACCTTGGACTATGGTTTAGGTAACGCAGTTTCTTGGAGGGCAGTCAAATTTATTTAATAATAATAATAACTTACCTAAAATTCCCCATAATACATTAAGTGTTACTTTGTATCATTAATCTAAGACTGATGTTTAATCAGACTTTTTGAGCTATTTGTTTTGGAACATTTAATAGGCTATTTTTATAGTTATTTTCTTAAATATGTCTGATAGAGAAGATTCAAAAACACTTTGCAGAAGTAAGGAGATAAGTATAATTACCAGAGGAACAATACTTATACACGTAGGGACTAGGCAAAGATTGTTGCATTTGTAATTTAGGAGCAAATTGGTTGACCTTTCCAAGCTATAATTATAGTATACACATCTTTACAGCAACATTTGACTGATGTCCGTTGCCAATTTTAACAACTCCTACAATGCAGACACTGATAAAGTGATGATTAAAGGATCAAGAAACTTATCCTCACAATGATAAATTAACATAACCAAGAGAGTGTTCATAGCTTGAACTTTTTCCTTCTTTGAAAACCCAGAGCAAAGTTTAAAGAACTTTGTGTCTTTATAATGTTATAGATTCTCAACAAGAATGCATAGGGTCATAGCTAAGAGCAAAGAGAAACTTTGGAAGAAAACCTGGGGGGGCTGCCCTTCACGTGGGTGCGTGTCGGGTTGGCCCTACTCACCGGCTCTGGTGGGGCCTGGGAGGCAGTGCTGTTCTACCTGGAGAGTCTCGAAGAGCCTGGAAAGAAGACAGCCCTGCCCCCCCAGCCTTCGGACCAAGGTGTGTTAGCCCCGCTGAAATTCAGCGACACACCAGCTCTCTTTACCATGTTTATTTTGTGTTCCATTTTCTCCTGTAATCCTTTCTGCTGGCTGCTTTTCTTCTTAGATACTTTTATTTAAGGTCGGTATTTCTGTCATGTCTAAATATGTCATCCAGGGAAGAAAAACTAGATAAACTCAGAGAAAAGAAACTGTTTGTGTGAAGTTTTCAGTGCAACAGAACTGACTGTAGTCCGAGTCAAGCCTCAGTATTTCTCTTGAGGAACAAGAAATCAGAGTTTAGGAGATCAGGTGAACATCCACTGTTTTCAGTGATTTTTGGAATAGCTCAGTTCTGGGCCTTTTGCTCCACCCATAATGTCTCTCTTTTCCCAGTCGACTTCCCTTCATTGGGCTGGAACAGTGCCCTGGCCCCTTAGCCCCGGCCTCCTCCCTAATAAGGATATGTCTTTATGTTAATGCAGTTAATTTTGTAGACCAAAGCCCACAAGGTTATAATAGATAGGTTGTTTTCATCACGCATTAACCACTCTGCACCCGTTGTACTTTATGGAGAAAATCGCTTTAGTGTCACCGATTGTTTAGATGATCCATTGGCCTTGATATAGTCCATGAACAAAACAACATTTTTTAAGTTTAAATGGCATTTTCTTTCTTTCTTCAGTCCATCCCTCTTTCCCTTCCCCACGAATTACCTTTAGTTTACCAAGAACCATGATAAATACACTTTCATGTTAAAGGTTCTATTTCTGCCTTTTGCAAAGTTGAATTGGATTTAAAAGTGAATGGGGGGGGGGCTTCCCTGGTGGTGCAGTGGTTGGGAGTCCGCCTGCTGATGCAGGGGGACGTGGGTTCGTGCCCTGGTCTGGGAAGATCCCGCATGCCGCGGAGCGGCTGGGCCCGTGAGCCATGGCGGCTGAGCCTGCGCGTCCGGAGCCTGTGCTCCGCAACGGGAGAGGCCACAGCAGTGAGAGGCTCGCGTACCGCAAAAAAAAAAAAAAAAAAAAGTGAATGGGGTAAAATAACTGTATAATAAGTGCATGGTATCTAGGCCCTCGACTGAATATCACCAAATGTGACAGCGGTTTGCAAATTATGGGAGTGTTTGCCCCAGATAGAAGAAAGTAGTGCACGTTTATCACGTAAAACAGGAAGGAAGCCACCTTGTGATCTTGCTGACTGGCTGTGAGGCTTGGGGACTCTTTTTTTTTGGTACGCGGGCCTCTCGCTGTTGTGGCCTCTCCCGTTGCGGAGCACAGGCTCCGGACGCGCAGGCTCAGCGGCCATGGCTCACGGGCCCAGCTGCTCTGTGGCATGTGGGATCTTCCCGGACCGGGGCACGAACCCGTGTCCCCTGCATCGGCAGGCGGACTCTCAACCACTGCGCCACCAGGGAAGGGAAGCCCTTGGGGACTCTTCCTATCTACTCCTTCTCCTGTTACCAGTGGATATAAGCCTTAACTAACTAGCGAATGCCTTAAAAAGGACCATATGGAAGCCCCGCATTATTCTATACATAATGCTTTGACTGCTTTTCCATGATTCAGTTAACAGCCTTCTACACTCCAGCTAAATTTCATGTTTACTTTTCATCATCTCCAATAAACTCTGTTGCTCCTGGTTCATGGTTTACACGCTCTTTGTCAACGACTTCAGGTTCGGTGATTGCGTCTTTGTGGCTTCGAATGCCTATGTAGCCATTAAGTCATCGAAACCATGAGAAATGGCACTGGTTCTTATTCCCGTTCCCAGAAGCATTTTCCTTAATTGCCGTAGCTTCCAGGACATCAAACAACCACAACAAAGAAAGAAAGGGGGAATATTAGGGAGAAAAGATGCAGGAAGAGAGCATGAATTCTTCATGAAAGAGTCCATTATACTGTTATACTAGGAAAATGTCATTGATTTGACAGCTCCCAGTGTGTGCATCTGTGGCCAAACCTGAAGCTGGAACAAAATGAAGCTCTTCTTTTTTTTTTTCCTGTATCCGTATTTGTACAATGGAATAAAAGAGTATGAGTGTCTGACTTGCAGTTACTTCAAAAATAATTTTTAAAATCCTGCAGTTTTATTTTTTAATCTATTTTTAAAAGAAAAAATATGGTAAACCCCCTCAGATTTTAAATTATACATCCCAGTCTTTCATGTCCCAAGCTTTTCATGTTTGTGTGCACGCTGATGAGGGGCCTAACTGCAGATAAATCCCCTCAATCTTTCCCCAAACACTACTTGCTGAAGTGAGAAATGTCATAAATTCTGAATTTGGCTTTATACTCTTATCAGAAAGGGTTAGTTCATTCATCCGTTTAGAAAACATTTATTGAGCATATACTATATGCCAGCTTTTTCGCTCTGCCAAGCTGTGAAATCTAAGTGGAGTTCTGAGACCACCTGTATTCTGAATCTCCGTCTTGGACCAACTGAATCTGAGTCTCAGGGCTGGGCTTTGGGAAGTTGGGAGTTCAACAAAGTCCACGGGGATTCTTTTTTTTTTTTCACTTTTTTAAAAGTTTTATTGAGAAATAGTTAACACGCGTCACTCTGTAAGTTTAAGGTACACTGCGTGATGGTTTGATTTGCGTATATTATGAAATGACAACCACAGTAGGTTTAATTAATATCCATCGTCTCATATGGATACAACACACAGAAAAGAAGAAGTTCTCCTTGGGATGAGGATCCTTAGGCTCTACCCTCCAAACGGCTTTCCTGTGTATCATCCAGCAGTGCTAACTGTAGTCATCACGTCGTGCTTTACATCCCTAGGACTTACTTATCTTATAACCAGAAGTTAGTACGTTTTGACCACCTTCCTCCAAACCCGCTTTCCCCCGGCCCCCAGTGATTCTTACCCATAGTGAGCCTCAGAGTCTCCTCAGAGCATTTGTGGACGAAATGGAGCCTGTATTAGTCAGCTCAGGCTGTCACACAAAATAGCACGGACTGGGCGGCTTGAACCACAGGAATGTATTTCCTCAGAGTTCTGGAGGCTGGAAGTCCAAGACCAAGGTGTGGGCAGGGTTGGCTTCTCCTGAGGCCTCTCTCCTCAGCTTACAGACGGCCCCCTTCTCACTGAGTCATCATCATCACATGGTCTTTCCTCTGTGTACACACCCCTGGTATTTCTCCATGTGTCTGTATTTCCTCTTCTTACAAGGACACCAGTCAGATTCAATTAGGACCCACTCTGACGGCCTTATTTTAATTCTCTCTTTGAAGACTCTGTCTCCAAATACAGTCACATTCTGAAGTACTGGGAGCACCAATTTGGGGGGCCTGTGGTGGCACAATACAGCCTGTAATGGGTCAGAAGAGTCCACCTTTGGCTGATATGACCCAGTTAGCTGAGTCTTAGCCGTTCCAAGCAGGTGTTTCCCAGTCTGCTCTGTTAAATGCTGGTAGGTGTTCTGTGGGTACGATTTTCTCACCTGAGAGCATCACAGTTTAGTTAAGTCTCTGAGAAGTCCTCCCAAGGAGGCTTGGGTAACTGAGTTGAGCCCAGGGTATCCCAAACTTATTCAACTACGGTGCTCCAATGTTTGCAGAATTCCTAAACAAAGTATCAATAAAACAAGTCAGGCCCCTGACTGGAAGGCCACCCAAGTGAGTTACAGGTGAGACTACCAACCTGTCTTACTCGATTCAAGATATTGGAAAATATTAAGTGTCTATTTGCAGGCAGTATCCATCATGCAAATCCAACTCACACAAATATGGGCTGCATTCTGGAAGAGTTTATTCTGTTACACTCTACGGTTCCTCCGTCTACCCATCCGTCCACTCACTCACACATCCACTAGAAAGCATTTTCTTCTACTCCAGAGACTGTGCTACATGCTAGGACACAAGGCAGCCCAGTCTCTGCAATCACAGAGCCCAGATTCTAGTCTTACCAGAGCTGATATAACTAACCCCCACTGGCTCTCTGGGGTCCTCTGCCCTGTGGTTCCCAGGCTCATAGCAGGCATGTCACCATCACGGGAGAGCCTCTAAAAAGGCTTCCTCCTGGCCTCATCATTCACGTCAAGAACCAAAACCTCCTGTGAGTGGGGGCAGAAATATTGATGGTTTCAGAAGTTCTCCAGGTGATTTGGAGGCAGGTGGCCTGGAAGCTGGCGTTCTAGACCACGGCTGTTTGCAAGTTCATCTCGCATTGCTTCTCATGGGATGTGGCTCAGTCTTCCCTGCCATCTTCCTTCCCTGCTGTGCTCTCCTCCTCCACCGTTTCTTCTTTCTGCACAGCAGCATCGACCTCTCCTCATCCATGAAGCCTACTTCCTGGCTAAAGCCAACACAGAGATTTTCATCTCTGAGGTCCTTCTCTGGGTTATGGGGTCCCACAACCAGGATTCAGCTGCATCGTTACAACATGTGTGACCCCGGACAGATTACATCACCTCTCTGAGCCTCCACTTTCCCATCCAAGAACCAACGCGTGAATAATAATCCTGATATTGTAGAGATGACATAGGATGAATGAGAGAACATCTGCAAATCATCCTTTGGACTATTGGCACACAGTAGGTCCACAGGAAATGATACCTTCTACTATGGTCTGAGTTGGCATTGAATCATACTGCCTTCTGTTATGCTCTAGTCTAAAAGAACTTGAAAAAAAAACAACAACAAAAAGAGGGACTTGAACCATTAAAAAATACTTTAAAAACACTGGTCTTCTTTCTCCAACTACATTATAAGTTTATTTAAAGGAGAAACTTAGCACTTTGCTTCCTGTTTGTTCTCATCGTTTCTGGCCCATTGTAGATGTTTGGCACATACTGAACGTTTAATACACACTGTTAGGGTGACTCTCCCTGTGGTATATCTGAAAGCATACAATAATGAATATTACAAGACAATGCCAGCATTGGAAAACCATATTCTTGAGGTTAAGCTCACCTTTCCAGTTTAGCTTTGTACAACATCTTTTATTAATTGATGCCTTGTGATGTATTGGTATACTTTGAAAAACTGGTATTATGGTTTATAATCCTCAAGGGTCAAAACAGTGATTCGACTGAATTATTATCATTGTTTTTTGCTACTGAACATCTTTGAAACACATTATCGTGGCATTTATCAATCCGTAAGGGTCTCCATGTCAGAGCAAATAAGTCCAATGAATTGCAACCAAATAAATTCTTATCTGAAGTGTTAGACTTAGGGTATTCTAGAGTTTTCCTTCTAGCTTTTTCCATGGTATCAAGTCTTTTGTATTACACAGTTAAAAGAAGGGAAAAAGAAAGCTTCTTTGAAAGCCAGTGACCTCTGACTACCAAAATGAGACCACTTAAACGAAAAAACATTTTATTTTGTTTTCATTCAAATGACTGTTTGATGTAAGTATGATCTGTGAAATGGACATTAGTACATGGAACAAAGAGCCCCTTTTAAGCATCTAGAGGAAAAGGAAGGCTCCTTGAACACTTAGTCAAATACCTTTTCCTACAATTACTTCCTCTGTCTTTTCTCTCTCCCTGTCACCACTCCAGCATCCTTGGGGTTTCGGTGACATGAGTTTAAATGTCCACCATGAAGACCACACACTGATGCTGCCACCAAGACTGTGACGTGGCTGGCTGGTTGCTTCTTACCCACAGGTTCTGTTCATCTCATTAGGAAACCCTTTCGTGTTGAGTGAAGGCAAGACTGACCAACACACGTGTAGTTTCATGTAGCGTGTTCCCTCGTGTGTTACTAGGAGTGGCTATCTCACTTGAGGACAGGATTTCTCCTCCATAAGGCATGGGGCTTCATGCCCCTGTTCTCTCCTGACATGAGCACCACGGAGCTGGCAGGATTGTCTGTTTACATTTCTTTTGGAAAGTAGAAATGTTTTCCTCAATTTCCTTTCACATACTGTTAAAAAATGTAGAAGTTCTTAGTGGCTTATCTAATATTTTTGTCTCTCCTGGAGTGTGTGTGTTTGGGGGGAGGGGGCATATGTTTTTTTCATGTGTGTGTTTGGTATGTGGTACGTTTGTGTGTGTGGTGTGTGTGGTGTGTCTGTGGTATGTGTGCAGTGTTTGGTGTGTGTATATGGTGTGGGGGGTGTGTGTGTTTGGTGTGTGGATACGGTGTGGTGTGTATATGGTATGTGTCTGTCTGGGGACGTGAGGACAGAGAAGTGGGGAGCTCCGATTCTGCTCTTTTCCTCCTTCCTTTCTCCGCACCTTTCAGGTGTTGACACAGACCCCAGAGGGCAGATGGGCCCGGCACACATGGAGTGTGTCTGAAACAGCCTCTCCCACACAACATCTGTCTCCTGGGCTCCCTTTGCCTCCACAGCTGGCTTTCTGGAGTCACCCCACTCCACCAACTGTTCCCACTTACCCACACAACACTCTTGGCTGTCCAGTAACTGACCTGACTTTCTTAATAGTTTTATATTACTTACTTTGTCTAGTACCTTTCTGGCTAAAATTTTATGACACAATTTACACAGAAATGCAAGTAAGGCGGCGACATCATTCTCCTCTCTCCTCGTTCACAGGAAGCCGTGGATCAGGGAGGGGAGGGTTAGGGTCCCACTAGGTAGGGGGCAGAGGCAGGGCCGACTCCAGATACGTGTGACTCGAGCTGTTCCCGGAGCTGCCTGCGATTACTGCTCCCCAGTGGGGTCTGAGTGTCGCCCTGCCCTGTCGGGGAGAAAGCAGCGGGGAATGCAGAAGCTGTGGCATCTCCTAAGAGAGAAAAGCATCCTTGCATCCATCGCTCCCCTCCAGCTCCATCCCTCCATGTTTTCTGCCACTTGGCTTCCCTCCTGATGGCTGCTTCAAGGTGGTTTCCTTCCCACACTCACCCTGCTTTGCATTCTGCACCCCGGTGGCAGCACAATCTAAGGCTCATTAAGGGAACTAATCAATTCCGTGCATTGCACCAGCACAGCAGATTACCACACAGGCAGGGCCATTAGCAAGTCTGTGCATTAACACATGGCATTTCCATGAATCAATATGCAGCCCTTGTAGAACAGAGCATGGGGATTTTTGCTTCCATTAAGAAAAACTGGTGCCAAAGACAACTTTTTCAGATGTGTTCAAGTGTGCCTTTTAGGAAGGGGGAAAAGCATTTTTCTTTTTCCTGCAAAATCACCCTTTTGTGTGGCCAGTTGTGGACCGTGATTGCTTTTATTTCTGCTGGGACTGTGTCATCCGAGGGTAGAGTTTGGACTCGCATCCTTGGTAGTCATGATTCACAATTTTTTTAAAGCATCACAAGGAATTATAGGAATGGAGCATATGTCATTTTACTCACAGGGACCCACTCTAAACTAGATTCCATGTGTAATATTAGCTGAAATCTGTGCGCAATGAACGATAATTCTGTATGTGCTCCTTTGTCAATATTTCTTTAAACATAGTACAATTTTCTAGCCCACAGAAATTAAAAATGGATAACACTAGCTAGAAACGTGGTTGCCGAAAATGAATTCAAGTATATTTTCCCCACTGGTATTATCAGTACTGCTAATGACTTGTCAGCAACTAACATGTAAATATCATGTGATCTTAAAACTGGTGACGTGTATACTGCAGGGCTTCAGAGGGAAATTTTAGTAGGAAACTCTTACTGTCATTGTGTCCTGGACAATGTATATTAAATTATTTTACAAGGGTGGGAGGGAAGTAGATTTCTCTTCCTAAAAGCCAGGAAAACAAGAGTGACGATCTATTTCTGCATTGATTTCTTTGTTGGGGGCCCAGGTGAATTTCTGCTTCACTTGGTCACTGGGCACAAAAGGGGCGCATGCGAGGGAAAAGGAGGCTGCAGTACGAAAACAAATCAGCGTATTTACGGGCCCTGGGATGCACCGATGATCAGTAAGCATGGAAATTCCCTGCTGAATAGCCATCGCGGAAACGGAGGCTACCTCAAAATATCTTGAGAATGCTGGTATCATTTCTCTAGGATCTAAAATGAGAGCTCCGTCCATACAGATTGAGGAGAAGGGCCTCCTCCTATTTTTAAAAGATACCCAACATTCATGTTTTTCATATTTTCCTAGCCTGTAATTTCTCTTAATCAAAGTACAACAAATAGTAAACAGTAAAAATGAAATAAATGTGGTGACAGTTTGCCAATAACGAGAAGAAAATGTTCCATCTGTCTAGCAGCGAGTAAAATGGGTGTAATTACTGCTCATTTTTCTCGTAATTGCTGAGTTATGAGTTTAAAGCTTATACCCAACTGGTGAACAGTGAGTACTGCCCATTCCCTAATTATAGCTCCGCTTTGCAGAGCTTGAAATCAGGGAAGGCAAGAGCTGGGAAAGTGATCTGAATTAACCCTGACTGCTTGCCTAGAATGGTGACTGGATATTTAATTTGAATTTTATAAACTTCCGGGTTCCCTTGCCACCCAAATGTTAAACCACAGAGCTTGTCATTCTGTTTTGAATTACATTTTATTTGTAAATTAATCATCTTGAATCCATTTCCGTGATGAACTCAGGAGGTGGTTTTTTTCTAGAAACAATCCAAGTAGACCACCACCATTTATTTATTTATTTATTTTTTTGCGGTACGCGGGCCTCTCCCTGTTGTGGCCTCTCCCGTTGCGGAGCACAGGCTCCGGACGTGCAGGCTCAGTGGCCATGGCTTACGGGCCCAGCCACTCCGCGGCATGTGGGATCTTCCCGGACCGGGGCACGAACCCGCCTGCATCGGCAGGCGGACTCTCAACCACTGAGCCACCAGGGAAGCCCGACCACCACCCTTTAAATTGTATTTGTTAAAGTTACACACAGTTTATGTATACCCAGGGCTCTATGAGTGGTTATGTTCACATTCTCGGATCGAGAAAGTTCCATTTGAAAGTTCAGGATTGCACATGGGTAGTCAGCACCTGGCAAGACAGATTACACAGCAACGCAAGTATAGAAAAGAAGCATCTTCCTTGATCATTTCCATTTAGTACATGTTGAAGCATTCAGGCAAATATAGCTGCAATTCATTTATTTCTCTACTACATCATTGTATCTCTGAGGTTCACTTAAGAAAATCTTATTCTTATCTGTTCTCATCAGAATGAAGATGATAGATATACCTTTGCCCATGACTATTTTAGCAAGAGTAGATATTTCTGGGTTAATTTTATTTAGATCCTTTTCTTTGGTCCAAACGGGGATTATAACTCCCTTCGGACATAGATAGTGTTTATGAGATCAAGGTGGGCTGGATTCCGCCCTGAGCCCCGGGTTCTGGGGTGAGAGTGAGGGGGAGGGGGTTCCTAATGAAACCTGCGTTTGCAGGGCGCCTCCATCAACCTAGGAACGTTGATGACACAAACACCTGTAGAGAGGCATATTCGCAAGCCATGTGGTACTTGTTGAATGAGATGCTGTAAAAAGAAGTTTAAAACACGTGGACTGGAGTGATTTTTTTTTTTCCAACAAGTCGACTCATTTGAGTTACAGAAGAGGAGACAATAAAAATATAGCATATTATGTTCATTTTATTCCTCTTAGCCTAAGTGATAGCAAGACATATTTTTCTATGCTAGAGATATTATCCTAAAAATAATAATTATGGTAAAATTTAGTGGGGAATATTCACTGGTGTAAACCTCACACTTTTAAAAAGAGGGGAGATGAAGGAAGGTCTTAGTGGTTATTGGATAACCTAGAATCAAAGAATCAAAGTCATTTCCATTCTAGCTGCAGAAGCAGCAAATTCCTCTCTCTCTCTCTCTCTCTCTGAAAGAGCAAGGCACCGAAGAGAGAGAATATTTAACCTCCTGGTTGAGATAAGCTGGTGAAAATCATGGAACTGTATTTTAAAAATCTTCCTTCTAAGCCGCTGAGAACTGCAGTATCCCAGATTCTTTTGAGCTCCGCGTAAATGTCTTGCTGCCAGGGATCACGAGTGCATTATGCATAATCCTTTGGTTGTGCTCACCAGCTGGGGAGCAGAGATAGGGAGTGTTGGGGGTTTTCAGCTTTAAAAATGGGGCCGATAGTTCACCCAGAAGCAGAGAAACGGAATGAGTACTTGCATAATCCATCCAGAGTTTCCCAGGTTTCTTTCAATCTTCTTATCATGTTTTAAA
This sequence comes from Delphinus delphis, assembly GCF_949987515.2. Lineage (NCBI taxonomy): Eukaryota > Metazoa > Chordata > Mammalia > Artiodactyla > Delphinidae > Delphinus > Delphinus delphis. The sequence continues at coordinate 4,886,455 of NC_082686.1, forward strand.
AAATCTATTAAGAGAAAATTAGAACAGAATGCATTTTCCTCTTCAGAGAATTTATTTTGCTTCTGTCTTCGGGTCCTATAGCGCTTTTATTTGTTTTATTTATTTATTTATTTTATGCAGGCTGTTGTCTTTTTGTTTTTTTTTTTTTTTTACTTTGTTTCCACTATTTTCTGTTTGCATCAACAGCACACGTTTAAGTCAATTCTTTTGACTGGGAAACTTAGTTATGAGCTATTGTAAAATTACTATCTAAAAGTGTCCTAAATAAACTGAAGTGTGATCATTGTTTTTTTTTTTTTTTTCTATTTTTTTGCGGTACGCGGGCTTCTCACTCTTGTGGCCTCTTCCGTTGCGGAGCCCAGGCTCCGGACGCACAGCCTCAGCGACCATGGCTCACGGGCCCAGCTGCTCTGCGGCATGGGGGATCTTCCCAGACCGGGGCACGAACCCGTGTCCCCTGCATCGGCAGGCAGACTCTCAACGACTGCGCCACCAGGGAAGTCCTGGAATTGAAATAGAGAAACTAAAATCCAGTGTCTGTGGCTTTTGAATTCTGTGTTAATTTCTCCCGTTTACTTATAAAGGAAAACATGGTGAAGTGGGTTCTTGTGTACTTGAAAGGAATACTCCTGGGTCATCCACCACCTTCTCAACCTACACACACACACACACACACGCGCGCACTAACACACTCAGCTGCACACACACACTGGCACACGACTCCTAAAGTAATAAGTCTTCTTCCCAGAGTCTGTGCTGCTAAGACCAGCTGGCCAGCCTGCTTCCCTCCCTCCTTCTTTCTTTCTCAGTTGGGTTATTTTCATTAATTCTATCTTCTGAATCTTCCGTTTAACTCCTAACAGTTTTCAGTCTGGACTGTCTACTGAAACTAATTTCTTGAGAGTCACCCACAACCGTTTAATTTTGAAAGGCCATGGCTGTCCCCCTTCTGAACTTTGCCCTGGCATTTGGTGCTGCTGTCCCCGTCTTTCCTCCTGAGAGCCCCCTGTCCCTTCCGCTCTTCTATTTCTCTCCCTTTTCTTCTTTACTTGCCCCTTTCTTTCCTACTGATGGAATTCCTCTTGGTTACCCTGCCCTGGCTGTGCCCCTTTTTCCTTAAACTATGACCTCTGTACAAGCTAGGAATACTGTAGAGAATAAACAAAGATAAAAAATTCCTGTCTTTCTGGAGCCTGCACTCCAGTGGGAGAAGAAGATGGATGACTATTAAGATAAACATGAAAAATATAGTATGTTTGCTGCTAAGTGCTATAGAGAAAAGTAAACCAAGCAAAGGTAAGAGGTTTAGGCTGTTGAACACTTTAAATTGGGTGATCGGTGAAGGCATCCTAGAGAGGTGGCTAGAAGAGCAAGGATGTGAAGGGGAAGATGTGAGTACATTTGAAGGAAGAGCCTTCCAGGCAGACAACCTTGTGTGCAGAAGTGGAAAATTAGTGTTATTGCATTTCAGTAGAAGAAGCCACAGTACATGCTCTGAGCTGGGAGTGAAGACCCCAACAGCTAAAGTTCCAGCTGCCATCAGGAAGTCCCACTGCCCACGTGGTGACAGGCTGGGCCAGCTCTGGGCGCATGCAGAGTGGACACCAGGATCCTGGGCAGAGCAAGCAGGACGGCAATTCTTCAGTAACCTTTAAGGAGAGATGCTTATATGCTGTATCTTTGAGGCTTTTTTAAGGAATATATCCCAACATACTTAAAAAGAAATACCTGCTAATGTTTTCTTTTCTTATTTTTAAAAATTAGTGTATATTCTGGGGTCAAGAAAAAGAAATGGCAAATCCATCATCTTCTTCCTTTGACAGAAGACAAGCTTGTGTTTCCTGTGTGTGATTTTCTCTGAGTCACACATACCCAAATGTCTTAGGCTGTTCAATACCCCCTCCTATGACTCACCCAGACCCTCATGGTTTTGCTCTGTTTCTCAGATTGTCCCCAAACTCTCCTTATGTTACACTTCTAACTGATGCCCTTTACGGGTTGTGACCTTATCCCCAGTTTCTAGCTAAGCGCCTCCTTTCTTACACTTCACTGCCCAAGTAGAAGAATCTGCCTGTGTGTATACTAAGGAAATAATGGTGGATATACAGGCTTTAACCTAATACGTTGACATTCACGCATTTCTTTCACCTGGCATTTTCCAAATAATTGTTTTAGATTTTTGCATATTTTACTTTACTGATTGCTAGTTTGGTTTATTCAGATGCTATCTGCCTGAAATTGGAATTTCCAGGACGTTTTAAGAGTGAACAGAGAGATGAGATGTTTGGAACTGTAGCTGCACTGTTGCATCTGCGCTGGGGTGAGAGTGTGTGTAATATCCACGTGTCAAATGCCACACACCCAGAAGTGACTCGAAAGTGGGTCTTGCTGTCTGATCTTGTGGAGGTACCACCTGCCTCGCAAGAACCCCACCGTCTGATCGTGTGGGGTATGGTTCCTGTAGGCGCGTACGACAGAGGCTATAGGAGAATCATTTCAGACCAACTTCTCCCCACTTCTGACATCCAAGTACCATATTCAGAGTTGGAATCTATTAAAGTAACTATCATTCAGCATTTATTTTTATTCTCTAGTGATGATTTATTAAATGGGGAAGAACCACAGACTGGAAAGATACCAATAAACCATTTAGAGGGGTTTAGGGTAGCAAGTTGTTTTGGAACAATAAATGTAGGCCATGGACAGGAAATGGATAATTAACTCCCTTCCATGCTATTTTGCAGAATCTCCAGAATCAATTCCCATAGGACAAGTAAGAGGAAAAAGCGATGCGGGTGAAACCCTTAAGCAAATTATCTGAGTGTCTGTACCTAAAATCACTCAAGTATTGGTGATGTCATAGTTTGTGAAGGGACTCTCACAGGGTCACATCGTCTTCTCGGTTCCAGAGCTGCTGGGTTTCATGCTGATCTGGCGTGATTATGAGGCTCCTTCTTTGTAAAAGTGCTGCACAAAATCAAGACAAGAAAAACCACAGCTTTAGAAATGAGGAGCAAGTGAGAGCACTTACATGGAGAACTGAGCAATTTCAATGCTGTGATGTGGTCCTGTCCTCCCGACAAGCACATCACATTATTTTGTTTTGGGCTTGGTGTTTGATAGACTAAGGACAAGTATAATAACCCACATCTGTGGGGCACTGACAGGAGCTGCCAGGCACTTTATGCTTAATGTGTGTGTGCGTGTGTGTAAGAGACCTCTAGTAGACGTGTGCATATTTGTATATAAAACATTTCAACATGTGTGTATAAAACAATGCTTTAATATGTGGGTGCATGCATGTCTTTAATATGTGGGTGCATGCATGTCTTTAATATGTGGGTGCATGCATGTCTTTAATATGTGGGTGCATGCATGTCTTTAATATGTGGGTGCATGCATGTCTTTAATATGTGGGTGCATGCATGCCTTTAATATGTGGGTGCATGCATGCCTTTAATATGTGGGTGCATGCATGCCTTTAATATGTGGGTGCATGCATGTCTTTAATATGTGGGTGCATGCATGTCTTTAATATGTGGGTGCATGCATGTCTTTAATATGTGGGTGCATGCATGTCTTTAATATATTATGTATGAACACACACGCCATGTATGTTTTATATGCATGTACACATATAACACAACTCTTTGATGCATGTGCATATGTGTACATGCATGTGTACTTATGTATGCATGCATGTACATGTGTGTATGCATGTATAAGACAGCCCTTTTGTGCAAGTGTATGTGTGGAAAAGGAGCCTGCGGAGTAGGGACTGTTATCCTTCCCACTTTCCAGATAGGAGCTCTGCTTGCTAAGGCACCCTGCCTACCAGGTGGAGACCTTTAGGTCCACAGGGACCCCCAGCCTGTGGAGATTGCCTTTCACACCTCTGGTGAAGTGGGTAACTCGGATGGGTCGGTATATAAATAGGTAGATTTTTCTCTCCAGTGACGCTTATGGAGGTGGCCATAGAAAAGATGTCTGTCTAATCAATGCTTAGACATAGTCACAGGGCGGTTCCTGGTGAAGAGATGGCAGGGAAGCCAGATGACTGCCTCCTCCAGACACTCAGTCCCCTCCCCAGACCCCAGACCCTCTGCACTCACACCCCAGGTCAGGGCCTTGAGGATTTTCTTCACTTCCTGAAAGAGATCCACGGACTTTCCCTGGTTAATAGTTATGGTCTCGACTGTCATTTATCATGTGTTTGTGACAGTCAGTACACCAAGTAAGACTTAAAAGAAAGGATGTCTAATGTGATTTTTCTGATGAAACCAAAAATAGCTCTAAGCTCTTCTGACCTTACTTACATATTCCCCTCCACTTATCTGGATAAAAACTTACTGCATGCCTAATACATGACAGTGTGTGCCAGGGTCCAGAGATGGGGTCCTCATGGTTTTTATGGTCCAGGAGATATGTAAATGGCTACCAGCCACGCGATGATGTGACACCTCTGTCACAGTTCTGTGATCATGGCCATTTGTGACTTTGAGCCCAGCTCTGACAGATGAAGAGGCAGCAAGCAGGGAGGACAGAGAGGAAAGGACATGGGAATGTCAGAGCTATGCCTCCCGCAGACTCATGGGACCAGAAGTGTGTGTGTGCAGTGTATGCAGAGTGACATATTTATTCATTCTTTGTTTCAGAACAGTTTTTGAGCACTCACTTTATACAGCAAGGCCTTGTATTAAACCTAGTCTGGCAACAAAGTTGAATGCAGCTTTGTCCCTCTCTTCAAAGGGATCAGAATTCAGTAGGTGGAAAAAACAGATGTGCTCACTAACTATCAAATAAAGTACTAAGGCGCCTGTATGGGAGGGGAGGGTAATAAAACCCCTAGGAGAGTTCAGATGCCTCCACTGTGGGGGCAGCAGGGAAGGCATCAGAAGGTGCTGCCTTGCACTGGGCGTTTCATCTCTGCCCCAGTCCTGCAATCCTGCTCCTAGAATCTGGTATCTCAGCCCCTTGCCAGACTCCTGCACTGTCTTGCTCTCTCTCGCTTTCTGAGTTATACTCTCATCGCTCCTTGACTCTTTCAGTATAAAGTAATGCCATAGAATATTGCCGTATTAATTTACCTCTAGCCTCTGGCATTGCTTGCCTGTGGAGCGAAGTGTTGGGTCACGTCAGAATTTGCTTTAACCAGTGTGTTTCTGAAAAGGATTTTGTCTCAGTATCGAACCTCAGGCTGCACAGGAGCCACTTACCTTTATGTACGTTTCTCGTGGCTTCTGTATAAACCACCAATTTAATAGTTAATACATTTTACAATTTATAGTCAAGTTAGGACTGGGCTGTTTAGGAATTTCTGAAGTGTATCAAAGTGCGCTCTTTTGGAAAAGAACACTGATTCCAGTTTTTTGTTCAGACTGACAGCAGCATGCCATTGCATACAGTTTTCCTTTTCCCGTCTTTGTTACAAGGTGAGCAGAGGGTGAAGGTGACACTTAGCAGAGACCTCGCTGCTCAGGAGTGTTTGGAAGGCAGGCTGGGCCCCTCTCACTTCATTGCCAGAGTCCAGGCAGAGCGATGATGCTGCTGTGCCTGTGATTGGTGCACTGGAATGGATACAAGCTTGGTGGCCAGTATTCTGCCTCGGATGTGTTACTAAAGGAAAGACAAGACCACCAAGAAGCTTCCAGAATTTGAGGCAGAGCAGCCAAGTTTCAAAGCCAGGGATGCGTCGAGGAGAGCAGGGTGCATGTAAGAACCACGGGTGTGTCCACGGCCATCAGTGCTGTCAGGCGGCCCAGAATGACCACAAGTGGTGGGGAAAGCACCCACCTATCCTGCCCCCTCATGCGGGCTCACGGGCTGCTTGTGAGGTGAGGAGGTGCCCCCAGGGTACATCCAGGGGGCCCTGGCTCAGCTGGTGGCACAGAGTGTCCTTTCTGGCCAGCGGATGGCTGCTGTGAGGGGTGCTGACGGATGCAGCCGATCCTGCCTACTGGAGGCTCAGCGGGTCCCTGTGCTGGCCTCTGGAAGGGGCCGCAGAGGTTCCCGGGTGCGGGCAGACACGGACTCCTGGACACTGGGGTCATGCCCTCCCGGGCGCTGTTTGCTAAGTCTGTGCTTCAGCTCCTCCTGGCTTTCCCTGCTTCTTGGATAGGCTCCCTGAGGGAATCCCGGCATCTGGAGCCCCATTGCCTCTGATAACCTCTCTCTTTCTCTCCCCCGCGCCTGCTCTCAACTTCCTCTGAGTCTTGCGAACTGCTTTTTCTGTATCTTCATTTATTTACAGAATGATAAATATTAATATAGCCAAGCATAGGCAAATTCTGTTTGTGGGCTACAATAGCTGGACTCGTTTGGGGATGATTTTATTCATTATTTTTGCCCTCTTATGTCCAAAAGGCCTACAAAACCTGCTTATTGCAGCCATGGGGTCTCACCCAGGAACACTTCTGTCAGCACTGGTGTCAGCAGTTCCGGAAGCTAGCACAGCTCAGCGGAGGCCCCATGCTTGGCCACGGAGCTACCCTTGAAAACTCATTCCTGTAAAGGGACACCCACTTCCACTGTATGAATGTGCTTCCAAAGGCATGCTCTTGTAGAACCTTCCAGCACACAGGGAGGTAGGCGTGACCAGCATCCTCATTTTATGAGCAAAGCACTGAGATGCAGGGAGTTTGAAGACTTGCCCACGGTTGCAAGGTTAGTGTCAGATCCAGGTCTCCAGCCCAGGGCTTTGTTGAGTCGCCATCAACACTGTAGTTTTCCTTCTGCACCATAAGCCAGCATCTCACGTTAGACTGGGAGGCCTCCTGGAGAGTGAGGTGCACACAGAGGCTGGATGATCACATGTTTTGCTGCATCAGTTTCTGGTTTGGGACAGAGATAATAACTGATGACTTCCCTGGCCCTCTCGGTTCTGAAATTCTATCATCCGGATGCATTCGGCTAAACATGGAAAACCACCTAACTGTGCCCAAGTGAACAGAGCGGTTATGTGTTTAAATGACAGATCCTCATGTCTTAATTCCTTCTTACCAATCCCATCACTGTGGGGCCCAGGAGAGAGGACAAAGGAAGAAACGATCCTGGGAGGTAATAACAGCGTCGCACAGGTGCTGAATCAGTCGGAGGAAAGCGGTGAGCCCTCTACGTGAGCGATCTGGGTACCCCTGCGAGACCAGAATGCCACCCAAAAGCCAGGCCCAGCAAAGATGACATGTTTTATCTTGAAGAAATAACAAGTTTCGTTGGTGAGCAAGACATGGGGACAATTGACTGGAACGAATCTGAAAACTGGAGAAGGGGATACGAGCTAGTGGAGCAGATGAGGAACTGGTTTGATTATTGAGCGGGGTTGTTGGCTAAGAGGCGTCGCACAAGGACGGAGCAGACAGAGGAGGCTGTGGGGATCTCAGAGGTTGGAGCTGACCCACAGGCTGGTGAAGGGAGGGCAGAGCCTTTGGAGTCCTACGGACGGGGAGTGGGGATGTCAAGAGGTGCGCCCATGAAATAATTCCAAGTGACTTGGCAGAAACTTAAGAGTCCAGAAGGTTTAATGCTGGTGTACAGAGTTTCTACTTAAATACGTGGTGATGGTGTATTTAATGGCTATTACTGCTGAAGGGTGTAGGGAAAAAGGCATGGTGTCTCATTTCAGAAAATGATAGTACTTCTGCTCTCCAGATTTACTACGAAGATGCTCCAGGGCTTCCCTGGTGGTGCAGTGGTTGAGAGTCCGCCTGCCGATGCAGGGGACACGTGTTCGTGCCCCGGTCCGGGAAGATCCCACATGCCGCGGAGCGGCTGGGCCCGTGAGCCATGGCCGCTGAGCCTGTGCGTCCAGAGCCTGTGCTCCGCAACAAGAGAGGCCACAACAGTGAGAGGCCCGCATACCGGATAAAAAAAAAAAAAAAGATGCTCCAACTCGCAGGGTCTTTCTTTTGTCAGCCACTTGACCTGGCTTCTCTGTGGGGTCTTCTCTCCCTGGCCGCCTCTAAAACCCATCTTTTTATCTGAATTCCTGGGTATCCTACCTCACCAGGACTCATTAGCTCTGATTCCTGTTTTGTTCTCCCACAGGTGGTCAGAGACCAAGGACTGTGTCCTCCACATTTCTCAACTGAATATGCTCTAAGAGCCCTAGTTCAAACTCAGATTATACCGTAATTATCTGTCCACTTTTGGGTAACACTCCACCACATCATTGGCCAGAACAAGTCACACTGCCAGTCCTGACATCAGTAGACTAAAGGTGTGTGATCTTGCCCAGAGGACTTTGACTGGCTATCATTTAGCTGGATATACAGTCTAAACACAAAAGATATACAATTACGTATTTTCATAAGACTCAATCCTTCTGAAGAAGTAAATTCTGTTAATTTTATTTCAATTTAATTTTGACTTCCCCAGAATCAAAGGGCTCAAGGAAATTTATAAGGATAATCTCATTCAATTCCAGGAATGTTTGACCCTCGGTTCTCAACCTCTGGGCCTTTGTGTGGAGGCAGAGACTGAATTATTTCAAAGAGAAAGCGGTGCCGTATATATCCTAGTACTTCCCACAGACTAAACGATAAGATACATACACAGAGATAGATAGGTAGATAGATAAAGTACTTATTATATGTATGCCAGGGACTGTTCTAAGTGTTTAACACATGTTTACTCAAGAATCAGCAAACTTTTCCTATACAGGGCAAGATACTAAGTATTTTAGGCTTCGTGGGCCATGAAATCTGTGTCATAACCATGTAACTGCCATTCTAGTGCCAAAGCAGCTACAGACAATACTTTAGCCAATGAGCACAGCTGTGTTCTAATACAGATTTGTTTATAAAAGTGAGCTGGTTTGACTCATGGGCCGCAGTTTATTGAACCCTGTATTAATTGTTTTTCCCTTATGACAATCCTAGTGTTATCCTCATTTTATAGAAAAAGGAGCCAAGGCTCATAGAGGTGCAGTAACGTATGAGCGTTCACCCAGCTGGTAAGTAGGGGAGAGTCAGGCTTGGAACAGAGCAGCCTGGCTTCCGGGTCCCCATTCCTAGCAGTAAGGATGCGTCGTTCCCTGGTGACACTGTTCTGGTGGGTTCAGACTCTTGAACTGTAGATCAGAAAAAGAGGGATTGGCTTCCCAGATATTTAATAGCTTGGCTATTTTATGGGTGATCTCTCTCGCTATCTAAACAAAGACACAAATCATTCCAGCTTCCATCTTGCTGGAATATCCAGGACTATCCTGGATACAAAACTGGATAATATACAAAGTGGTAAAAATGTTGCATCTCATGATTTCTGGTGTTCACCTACATACAACTTGGGCTACGTTCAGGTTTCTTACTGGTGCCTCCCCACCAGGGTAGAATAAAGGCAAAAAACACAGCAGAGAAACTCTGTCCAAGGATGAGGAAGAATCACTGTGGTGGCAGGAGTGGGAAACAGCTGACTTTAGGTTGGCAGGGCTGAATCCCAACCATGGTCACTCAGTCTCGCCGTGTGACCATGCACACCTCACCGTGCATTCTTCTCTATGTCTGAGTTTTCTCCTCTGAAAAGTGGAGACAAGATATCTACTTATAGGTGTGCTGTGAAAAATAGAGGAGTTTAAGTACAGGCAAGTGTTGGAGCTATGACACCCTACTGATATAGGGTGAGGAACCATTGCCATTGTTGTCGGTCAGGGTAGGGTTTTTGCTAATTCTAGGTGACTGAAATGTGGTTGATTGCCTGTGAAGAAAGAAGACTCTAAACATATGCTAACTGCAGTTGAAAGTCATTTAATTACAAGTTGCTCATACTTATTTAAGGAAAATGACTAGCTCTTTAAATCTCAAGTGATTTTCTAGAAGACTCAGAATTGTTCAGGATCTCCAGAGCATCTTTACTCATAAAGTAAAGCAGCCAGACTTGCTCCTGTGGGTCCTCTTGCGGGGACAACTTTCTTTACCTTTTCTGCTTGTTGTAATGCTACGTAAGTTTTAAGACTTGGCTCACTCTGTTATCATCATGATCGCCCAAGCTACGTTTTTCACTGATTCTTCTGTCCTTCCCTAGTCCTTTGTGCTGACCTCTGTTTGCCAGAGGTTACTAGAGTTCATTTGCTTGTTCATTCATTCAACCAATATGTGGTTGTCTACTATGGGTCAGGCAATGTACTACCTGTGCAGGAAGCAGAGGTGATGAAATATGAAACAGAAATGGCTGCTGTCCTCACTTAGTGCATCTCTCTCTTCTCAGTTGGGATTGGAGTGATTTGGGGGCAACGGGAACTCTTCTTTCTTTCCCACTTTGCTCAAGACCTAGAAACCAGATGTCCAATTTATCTGAGTTATTGTTTTCCTGGGATGTAAAGAAAGAATCTAAGAACTTAAAGTGTTTTTTATGAATAAAGTTCTATAGCATTTGAATTTGTAATACCTCTTCTGACCTCACTGAGAAGTTTTATTTCCCCTAGCTGCCTAATTCCTTATCGTTCTAGCAACAAATATGTATTTAGTATCTACTATGTGATGGGCATTCTGGGGATGCAATGGAAAATTCTATAGCTGTGGACTCCTGTCTTCAGGGAGCTTGGAGTCTAATGGGGAAGATCGGAAATAAAAAGCAATAAGCGAAACAGAATAATTTGAAATAATTACAGATTGTTATAAATGTTCCAAAGAAACAAGGGGGAGAGAGTGTGGGGACGGGGCAGAGAGCATCTATTTTAAATTAAGGAAGCACGGAGGTCTCTCTGTGTCCTGGGGAATGAGAAAGAAACAGTCACACAAAGAGCAGAGGATGCCATCCATCAGTGAGGAATGCGGGAAGGCAGTGGGGCTCAGTCTGGGTGACTTGGTGACCAGGTCACAGAGAAGTGGTCCAGATTACACAGGGGCTGGGAGGCAATAGAAAGAGTTTTGATTTTATTCTAAATTCAGTGGAAAGTCAGTGAAGGATGTTAAACCTCTCAGATCATGACGTGATGTGATATTGGGTGAAAGAGGTCACTCACACTAATGAAGAAAAGAAGGAATAAATTGTATGGGAGAAAATGTGGATGCAGAGAGACAAGCTGGGGGGCTGTTTAAAATGTCCACCTAAGAGATAATGGTCACACGGACTTGAGGAAGAGGTAAATGGACAGACCAGGGATATATATTGGAGATAGAAGGAATAGGATCTGAAGAAGGCTGTGTTGAGGTGGGTCGAGAGGGAGGAAGGAGCTTAGAGGCAAGAGGATGGTGAAATCAAGAATGAGTCCTCATGAAGAACCTAGGGGTAAGACGGGAATAAAGACACAGACCTACTAGAGCATGGACTTGAGGACACGGGGAGGGGGAAGGGTAAGCTGTGACAAAGCGAGAGAGAAGCATGGACATACATACACTACCAAACGTAAGGTAGATAGCTAGTGGGAAGCAGCCGCATAGCACAGGGAGATCAGCTCGGTGCTTTGTGACCACCTAGAGGGGTGGGATAGGGAGGGTGGGAGGGAGGGAGACGCAAGAGGGAAGAGATATGGGGACATATGTATATGTATAACTGATTCACTTTGTTATAAAGCAGAAACTAACACACCATTGTAAAGCAATTGTACTCCAATAAAGATGTAAAAAAAAAAAAAAAAAGAATGAGTCCTGGTTGAGGAAATGGATGAATGGAGGTCCCAATTTCCGAGGGAAAGAATGGTTTCTAAACAGGTTGAGTTTTAAATATAATAGACCCTCCTGTTGAAGAGCCAGATGGGCAGGTGGATACATGGATTTCATCTTGCTACATAAATGTGTGAGTGGTCAACCACATAACTGTATCTAAAGTAATTGGTTGAATGAGATACCCTATGGACGAAAGAACAGAGAGTCTGGGATGAATTCCTGAAAATGTTAATGTTATCCATCAGGCGAAGAAGGAGGAGACCTCAGGGGAGCACCTAGTGGATTAGGAGGAAAGACAGGAATGTGCAGCTGTCATGGACACCAAGAGAAGAGTGGTAGGGAGGCTTTCACTGTATCGAATGCCTCTGAGAGGCAAGATGAGATCCAGGAAGTGTCCGCAGGGTTTGACACCATCAAAATTACCAGAGATCTAGAAAAGGGCAATCTCTGCAGAGTTGTGGGTCAGAGCCTTCTTGAAGAGGTTGAAAGTGAATGGCTGGTGAGGCTGTGCAGATGAATATGTGATTTACTCCTTCAAAAACATGTGATTGTGAATGAGAAGCAAAAACTGGGACAGCAGTAAAGGAGAATGTTTAGTAAAAGGAATTTGGGTTTATTGTTGTTATTTGTTTATGTGTTTTTTTTTTTTTGGAAAGATGAGATATAGCAAGCATGTTTCATGATGGGCACAGTGATCCAACAGAGAATAGGGTACTGAGCAGTAGATACCAGGGAGAGAAAAAACAGAAGAAATGAGATCCTCAAGAAAGCCACAGGGTGCGGGCTGAGAACTCTGGCAGGGGGATCAGCCTGGAGGAGGTAACGGGATGGGTGCAGAGCTGAGGGAGATTCTAACTAAGGAAGCTTAAGCTGAAGCTTCTGCTTAGACAGAGGGTGGGGAGGGCCTAGTGAGAGCTTTTAGGAGAGATGGCCGAGATGAGAAACTTAAAATCACTTCTCAGGGAGATGGAAAGAAGCCTGCTAGACCCAGAATTGTGTCCCTCTCTTGAGGACTGTTCCATGTGAGGAAGGTTCCTGGAGAAGCTGGGTTCCAGAGGGTTTAAGTATAATGGTTCTGTGCATTACAGTGCATCTTTCTATAATATTTTTCTTCTTATTCCCCAAGATTTTTTATTTTCCCTGAGAACCTGGAGAGAGTTGGACTCCATGTATATCTCTGTGGTTTTTGACTCCTATGTTAATTTTATTTTGGGTTTTGTATCTATTGAGTTTCATAGACGTCTCTCCTTTTTCCGGGTCACTCATTCCTCTTTCAGAAATTGTGTAAATGTTCATTTGTCAAATTGGGACACCTTGGAAAATAATGACTTAAAATTTTACTTAACTTCAAGATTTGTATGTTATTTGCATATTTTATAAGACTATATTTGTATAATATATATCAAAACAGCAACAACTAACATAATAAATACACTCTTAGATTATAAAAGTTTATTTTAACATATAATCAAAGATTATTTTTTCTACATTGCTTATAAAATGATTGGTATAAATAAACTGTTGGGAAAATTGTTTAATTATATCTTCTCATCTTTTTCATATTATATTTGAGATTATTTCACAATTTGCACTTGCCTAAAAGTTTGGCATGCATGAATATGTGTGTGTGTGTGTGTGTGTGTGTGTGTGTGTGTGTGGTGTGTATACACAAAGATTTCTTCTTTTCTAATCTGGCATTTCTTTGGAATATATAACTATCTATTAGAGTCAATAATGTTACTGAACCACCAAACTTGGGTCCACTTGCCCTCGTGCAGTAAAGCCAATCTACTGATACCAGGTTGTGGTGAAGGAAAGTGCAGCTTTATTGTAAAGGCGCCAGTACAAGGAGAACAGGTGGCTCCTGCTGGAAAACCCCAAAGGGGGCTTCCCTGGTGGCGCAGTGGTTGGGAGTCCGCCTGCCGATGCAGGGGACGCGGGTTCATGTCCCGGGACGATCCCACATGCCGCGGAGCGGCTGGGCCCATGAGCCATGGCCACTGAGCCTGCACGTCCGGAGCCTGTGCTCCGCAACGGGAGGGGCCACAGCAGTGAGAGGCCCGTGTACAGCAAAACAACAACAACAACAAAAACCCCAAAGGGGTTTCAGCAGAGCATTTTTAAAGGCCAGGTGATGTGGGGGCAGCCCAGGGTCTGTAATCAGTTCGTGCACCGGTCTCTGATTGTTTGATGGTGAGGTAACAGGGGTCCTTAGGCACCAGTAGGTCTGGGGGCTCATGAGCATCAAATAGTTAATTTCTTCCGTTTGGTGGTGGTTTTAGCATCTATAAAACAACCCAGGAAGTGTGCATCAGGTACTATTATCTAGGTACTTCAGAGAGGAGCTACAGCAGAGGATATGGGGGAGGGGTCTGTCCTAACAAGGCCCCATAAAGTCCTGCTCGGTTACAGTAAGAGCCAGTGGAGGTAAATTATAGCCCCAAAGAAAGCAAACTAGAAGCTTCTTCAGATACCCTGGCCCCTCTGGCCTGATGTGCGTGCACGGCCACCTTAGCCCTCCTGGTGGGCCAACATTAAGGACACAAGAAGCGCTACTACTGACTTTCATCTTCCTCTAGGCTTCCTGCTTTTCTTTGGAAGAACATTCTACCTTCCAGGAGACCCTGCTTCTGAGCATCCTTAGTGTGTCGTGTGGTTCAGGTGTCCACCACCCCATCTGGAGAGGAGGCTGTTTATTTCCCTACTTTCTGAAATCCTTTGCCTCCAGTCTGAGAGCCTGGGAAGTGGGGGGGGGGGGAGAAAAAACCTCTTTTTTTTTTTTCAATCTGGTTATCTTATGTCACTGCTGGGGACATATTATTTGTGGTAGATGTTCAGATAAGACAGGTCTGAAGAAAGATTTTATATCTCTGAGCCTTATTCATCCTATTCCTACTTGCATTGCATTGCCAGAAACTAATTGAGAGTCAGTTGTGTTTTATTTCATTGTGACCCAATGATACAGGCAGGGGCAATTTTCCATGTTAGTGAAATGAAAAAGGAGGTGTGGAGAGGCTGCAGGGTGAAACGGGCCCCTGGCAGGGAAGCGATGAGCCCAGTGTCCTGATAGGATGCCATGTTGCCATGTTAGGCAGGCAGCCCTGGCGAGATGACTTGGAAGGGGGATGTAAGCTCAGAATTTGGGGCCACCAAATCACCTTGAAGGCCTAGCTCCATGTGCCTACTGGAAAACAAGCAAGGCTTCGAAGAGTGAACTCATTTGAAAAATCCTGTGCTTTAAAAATTTCTGCGAGGAGACGACCCCTTGGGCTGTAGCATGAGGGATAAACATCATTATCGAATGAGATATGGGAGCTTTTGGTAGCATAGAGCTTCCAGTGTTTGACTATACCTTCAACAGCAAACACAGAACAAAACAGAAATATACCCACTCTCCCAAGGCTAGTGTTTCCTCTTGACCACATATGTACATATTAAAGTCTATTCTGGGGGGAGGAGGAAGATGAAAACATAATTGCAAAGCTCACCCTTTGAATCCGTAGCTGCTTCCAAGAGGCCTCTGTTTCAAAGGTGGGCACTCTGCACCGTTGTTTGTAGAACGTCACATAGGTGCTATATTTACTTAGTCTCTTATTTGAAAAGAAGCTTTCCTCCTGCCTTAGAAGAAGCTCATTACAGATAGATTTCACCTTTCGGCTGCAAAAGATGTTTCCTTGAAATGAAAATATATGAACGTTAGATCCATAGCGTGTAGCTTCCAAGCTATCCCTTTGATCCAGTTCAGAATGCATTTGTTAAAAAGCCACTTCACTGATTTTTTTTTAGCTGCTTTTTGCTGTGTTTGGATCATTTGTACGTATACGCATCACAAATTTTGCTACATCAAAGCGCTTAATAAGTTCGCGGCACTCACGAAATAGCACACAAAACAAAGGGACTTTTCTCCATAAAGATTTCTGCCATTTAACCTCCGGTATGAAAGTTGTTTTTAATGTGTTCCCTCTGAATAGCTTCAAAATATTTTATGCAGGGCTTCCCTGGTGGTGCAGTGGTTGAGAGTCCGCCTGCCAATGCAGGGGACACGGGTTCGTGCCTCGGTCCGGGAAGATCCCACGTGCCGCGGAGCGGCTGGGCCCGTGAGCCATGGCCGCTGAGCCTGCGCGTCCGGAGCCTGTGCTCCGCAACGGAGGCTACAACAGTGAGAGGCCCGCGTACCGCAAAAAAAAAAAAAAAAAAAAAAAAAAAGTTTTATGCAGTCTTCAGTGAAAGAGCCAGCCCAGGTGCACCTTCAGATCTTCTCAGAAAATGGTATACTGTGGGAAAAGGGAGATTTGATAGAGCAAGTACACGCATGTGATATCCATTCCGTTGGATAAAAGTCATTTTACTTCAATTATTTATTTAATTGGTTACATTTGTAGGTGGCAATAGCTTCCAGGAAAGCGTTGACAACATTTGATGTACGTAAGGATAGCTATTAATTTAGTAATAAATTGAAATTTACTCAAGTAACTAATGTGATGTTTCTTTATTAGGTCCAATTATATTACGAGGTGTAAGCACATTATAACCCTTAATGCTGGGTGGGTTGTTTTTGTTTTTGTTTTTTGGTATCAGGTACGTACAAGTCAGTGTTAAGTGCTTTAAATTCTAAACGAATATTTCCTGAGGGCGGGCTTTGAGCCAGCGCAGTCAAAAGCACTACCAGGAAGACAGAGTTGGGTTTGGTGTAGTCCTGACCTCAAGCCACAAGGAGCCCAAAGGCACCCAGTGTGGGCTGCACCAGGAACCTTCGAATCTGACCTCCAAACCGGACCTCTGCCTATACTTAGGGTTAGGGAGGGGTAGCTCCCACAGACCTTTCTGTTAAAAGATACCTTATGCAGATATAAAAATGAACATGTGTTGAAGATTTTGTGTAACTTATTCAGTGACGGAGCAGGAAAGCTGTTATGACCAGTTCAAAAGAGAAATGTATGAAACAAATATTTATTCACCAGGAATATTGAAGTAAATATGCAAATGGGGGCAGAACTGGTTTTTCCATGTGGATCTGGTGGAGTGGGGTAGGGAGGGAAGTCAAGTCATTACACCCCTACCAGATAGGGCAGATCTGTGTGACTGTCAGTTACATGCAAACTACAGAGCTGTAAAACAGCTCAAAGATGATGAAGTCCAGAATGGGGTAGTCTCTGCAGGTCTCATAGTTTTCCACTGAAACGCACAGTTTTTTTGTACACCTCCAGCAGGGTGTTGGACACTCAAATCCCTATTTTTGGCTTTAAAGTTAGGAAAGCACCCTGACTTAGGGGGCCAGGTAAAGGTCAAGGGATACAAAGAGAGACGGAAGGTGATAATTGTGGGTTCCCACTGCTGTTTGTGGGAACATACACGAATTTCAGCGTCAGTTAAGCAACCCATCAATTAAGTATTGAAGAATCTTTTGTCTTTTTCAGAGATCGTTTTCATGGTGGTGGTAAATGGTGTAGGAAGTGACTCTCCTCATTCTTTACGCTTACGCCTTCCATGTTCTATTTCCGTGCCGGATCCACGGCTTTGTTCAGCACCAGCCCTCGCTTCCCGATTCTTCTCTTTGTGCATCAGACTCTCCATCAAAGCAATTCCTAATTGCTACTGAGATCTGGCATTTGGGGCCATCTCTGTGCACTACCTCAAATAAATTTACCAAATACCCTTCACACAAAAGCGAGACGGAGGTGGATGCTCACTAAGGGAGGGGTTGGGAAGGCTGGACTCTGGTGAGACTGTGCCCTCCCAGATCATGCCAGGACTTCTTCCAGCAAACACCTGCTCCTCCTGGTAGCGTAAACCAGCATAAGGAAAGCAGAGGGCTCAGCAGCCATGGCCTGGCACCTGCCGGTCAGGGATCCACTGATCTGTTCCGTAAATTGGAGCTTCTGACCACACGATCCTCAATCCAGTTACATCATACGGAATGTTAATGGTTTTCTAAGAGGTCCATTTTCTTGCTGGTTTCCTCAGTTGCAACAATGAAATGTCACCCTCTATGGTATTAGGTGGAGATGTCACCTGGAACGGGTTTTATGAGAGGCTGTGAGCTGTCTTGACCCCCGAAGGCTGACATGAGGGAGAGGAGATGCAGAAGAATGTCGGGTGTGAGGCGACATACACTATTTGTTAGTATTTGTAAGCTCACCTCCATATCCCTGGCTCTATTATTGCAACCAGGCTGATTTTTTAAATTTTTATGAAGGTATAATAAAATTCACTGTTTTTTAATGTTTATTTCTGCAAATTTTGACAAATGCATAGAGTCACATAAGCACTGCCATGATCAGATATAGAACATCGACGTGAAACCCCCCAAATGCTCTGGCATCCCTCTGTAGTCAACTCCTCTTTCCCTCTTCCCCACTCCCCACCTCCCTGGAAGCCCCAACTCCGGTAGCCTTTTGAGTCTGGCTTCTCTCACTTATCATGATGCACTTGAGGTTATGAGTACAGCCGTTATAAACATTCATTTACAGATTTTATGTGAACATTGTTTTTATTCCACTTGGGTAAATAACTAAGAGTAGCATTTCTGAGTTGTATGTTAAATGAATGTTTAACTGTATAAAAACGTGTCAAATTGTTTCCAGAAGGCCTACTTCATCTTGAATCCCCACCAGCAATGTATGAGATGCCTAGTTGCTCTATATTGTCGTACCCTCACCAGCACTTGGTATTGTTGGATTTCCTCCCTCCCTCCCACTTTTCCTTCCTCCCTCCCTCCCTCCCTCCCTTCCTTCCTTCCTTCCTTCCTTCCTTCCTTCCTTCCTTCCTTCCTCCCTCCCTCCCTCCCTCCCTTCCTTCCTCCCTCCCTCCCTCCCTTCCTTCCTTCCTTCCTTCCTTCCTTCCTTCCTTCCTTTACTCCCTCCCTCCTTCCTTCCCTCTCTCTCTCTGTCATTCTGACAAGTGTCATAGTATTGTCTCACACTATTTAAACTGACTAATTTAAATGACTAATCTGTTGGAGCTTTTTTTCCCCATGTGCTTATTTGCTATTTATGTCTTTTCTTTATTGAGGTATCTGTTCAAGTCTTTTGACTGGGATTATTTTTTAACAGCTTTCTGATTCAGATTTTATCTTTCACGAAAGAAGAATGAATTAAGTCTAGAAACTATGGATTGGCATATTTTCAATGCTTGCAGGCACAATGGGAAAACAAACTTCTAGAACAAATTAGTTTGTAGGTCGTTTAGGAGTAGATATTAAAGCGGTAATCAACAGAAGCCTTCACTAAGGATAAGTTATGCCAAAGGGACCCAATTTCCTTTCTTTGTGATGAGTTAGTTAAATTGTATATTAGAATAATTTAATAGGTGCAATACTTTATTTCATGCTTGCAAACAAAATGGAGAAATGGGGACTGCACAACATAAAATTAGAGTGAATTCTATTTTGTTGAAAAACATTACCCCTAAAATATTGATTTTTTTTTTGAGTCTGTCTACCTGGAGGGATGTTCTTAACCTGATGTAACTTACCTATAATATTAAAATTAGGTAATTCAGAAGTTATTAAGAGCTCTGTAGATTATATCTGACAGAACACCAATGTGCAGGAAAAACTTTGGCAGAATAAACTCAGATGTGCAGGATGTAGATTTATGGTCTTCCCTCCCACGGCCCCTTCCCAGCCTCGGATGTGGAGGTGATGGTGGTCCGTGCTGTCAGGATGCAGCATCCTGGTGCTGCCTTCCAGCTCGTCCTGCACCCTGCCTCCCCTCCTCCGTCCTCGCCTCCCTCCTCAACCCATGCCCAGTGAAATCTCCACAAGGGCAAAGACCATGGAGAGTTCATCCATGAATTTCATCAGGTAACTTTTTAAAGATGGGTTTATTCACTCCTCTTTTAGATTTCATGAAAATGGAGCACACGTCTTGAGAGACATCAAGGAGCCCATTGATTTTATGTGCACTAGCTAGCAATTTTCTTCTTATCAGAGATGTTTCTTGAAACACGATGCTTTCGTTTCTTAAGGCTTTGCCATAAGAAATCAGTCCCACACAGCTCTTAATTCAGGAGCCAGAATGTGAGAAAAAAAAATTTCCTTGAGAAAGCAGAGGTACGCTTCCTATCGCCTTTGAGTCTTCCCTTGAACACAGGCAGCTGCACTGATGAAGGCCCTCATGGTGTGGAGAGCCCGGGGGCCTCCCGTGAGCACCCTTACTCCAGCTGGGGGCTTGTCTGCCCTGTGAGTGTTGGTGGGGAGAGGACATAGTGGACGCTGAGTCAGCAGAGCCGCAGTTTCCAGATGTGATTGTAGCTGCTACTGTGGTCCTTAGCCAGGGGTGGTTTTGCCCCCAGGGGTCCGGTGGCAATGTCAGCAGACACTTCTGATTGTCACAACTGGGCAGGAGCTAGTGACACCCAGGAGTAGAGGACAGAGATGTTGCTAAACATCCTATGATGCACAGAATGTCCCACAACAAAGACTCAACTGGACCAGAATGTCTACTGTGCCGAGGCTGAGGGATTCTGCTCTAAGTTGCAATACTTGGGAGCCCATGAGGTCAAGAAGTAGAGACCTTAGGTCCATTCTGACTGCAGGACGTTGGGCGTCCAGGGCAGGGATGGAATCACAGCCAGGGGATCTCCAGTGTCTGGTGTGGTGCTGGTGTTAGTAGGGGCTGGGAGGGGGCAGGCTGTGGCTTCTGGTGTTCAGGGATTCAAGCATCAGCGTCCACACTGTGACTTTCTTTTGTCCTGGGCCTTGACTTCTGTCCAGCATTCTTTGTCTAGTTTTGGTGTCCTGTGACCACCCTCAAGGTCAGTGATTCAGGACTCAGGACTCAGGGGCAGCTTATTACAGTGAAAGAATGTACAGCAGAGTCACTACAGGGTCTGGAGGAGACCAGCAGCGGCTTGCAAAGTCCTCCCTGTGTGATTGCACCGGACACGCTACTCCTCCTGCTGTGAACTGCATGCCATGTGCCAAGGGTCCCAGGTCAGGGAAGCCCTCTGGAGTCTTGGGGTCCAGGGCTTTTGGGGGTCTGGTCACATGGGCACGTACCACCAGAAGGAAAGCTAGTGACCGCCATGAATCATAATGTTGGTGCAAACAACCCAGATAAGCTGGCGGTGAGGTTGGGATCTGGCGGGTGGTCTTCCCTCAGGTTCTCTGTGAATCTCAGTGGAGGGATGCCAGTCAGTGTGGTGTGCTTTTCTCCTTGGGCAGGACCGATTTTGAGGGCTCAGAGAGACCTTTTCTTCGTGTTCAGGAGAAGTAATTTGTTCCCCAAATTTTGATTATGTCACACTTATTCCTTTTCTAATTATCCCTTATTTGTTCAATATAAGATAATAAATTCTGACAAACAATCAGCGAAAGGGCATCAGGCGATGTGCTTCATTTTAATTGGCTCGCCGTTTTTTTCTTCTCTGCTAAATTATAGCCCATCAGCATGAGGTTTCCTGTGGTGAGCAGCTAATAATATGCCCAGGTGCAGTCAATTTTACTTCCTAAATAAGAAATAATAGCTACGGATCCCCTGAATGTGAAGTGGAAAAGTGGGCCGTAATATCTCTTCTCAGCGGTACTGCACGCTAGGGCGAGTTTTACATCCCGATCTCCATTCTAACAATTTTCCTTTAAAAATGTGATTGCAATTAATTACACTGAAGAACTAAAAACTGTGGCTTCATTGAAGCACAGAAGTTTTCTTAGAAACTTTTGAGAAATCTCTTGTTTAATTTAGCATTACATTTCACACACACAAAAAAGCTTATTTCAAAATTAGGAATATAAAAACAATATGGATAGACACAAATAAAAATATCACTGTTGAATGACCCAATGAAACAGTATTCTGTTACATGTATTTTCCAAAATGGCGCCAGGAGATGGCTTTGCCTTGGCGTTCCAACCCCAGACAAATGTACCCGATGGAAAGTCAGTTGTTGGGAACTCTTTTCCCTTTTACCACTTCACCATTATTAATACTTGTTCCTGCTTGAAAACATTTTAGTGATTTGTAATTAGCTACGAGGTTAAGGTAAATGTTTTAGTTCTTTTGTAGATCACTTTCATTATTTCTTAAGCCACCCAACCTTGGATGTATATTTTTCAATAAACTCAAATCTCCTCTTTCTGAGGATGGATTGACAGGTATTTTTACCCTCATGCACAGCCATCTGTCACACCACTTCTGTGTTATGACCAAGTGGCCAGGAGCACTCCTGAACTCCATGGGAAAGTAGCAAAGGGAAGAAAATTAAAGACCCCTATCTTAGTTCTCTAATTCAACAAGAAAAAATTACATAGGAGAAAGCAAAAATGAAGAAAGTGAGATGTGTGGCTGCACCTCCCCTTCCCACCAAGGCAGACAGGGTTTCCAGTTCTTCCTCCTCGGTGGGACTTAATCCATCCACTTCCCTCCTTATCCACGGCCACATTCTGGCTCAGCTACCAATGTCCTTGTTCCCCTGTAGTGCACCTGCACACTGTAGCCAAAGGGATCATCAGAAAGCCATCCAGTCATCCATTGCTGTGTAACAAACATCTCCAAACTTGGTGGCTTAAAATAACTACTGTTTACTTTGTTCATGATCATGAGATTTGGGTGGGGCTCAGTAGAGCATCTCAGCTCTGCTCTGAGATGCATGCACCTCAGCTGGGGTGACATGAATGGCCAGGAGACTGGAAATCTGTTCTCTCCTTGGGGCAAGACTGATTTGGGGACTTGTAGAGACTGTTCTTAGTCATGGGCTGACCTCTCTCTCTCTCTTCAGTTCATTGCCTTGTGTCCCCTGCATGTGGTGTCCCAAGTATGGTTCTCTCGCAGTAGTTCGGCTCTCAAGCAGTGGGTCAGGACTCAAGAGAGAGTGTCCCCAAAGACCAGGGTGAAGCTGAAAGGCTTCTCATGACCTGGCCTTGGAAATCTCAGAACCTCACATGACCAAATTCTCTTGGTCAAGCAGGTCATTAAGTCCAATTTGGATTCAAAGAGGAAGGAATTAGGCACTCCCAATGAGCAGTGTGGTAAAGAATGTGAGCTATCTTTAATTTCTCACAAAAGCACATTGGCTTATGCCACCCTCTGGCTTAGGCCCCTCCAAGGCTTCCCATTGCTTTTCAGATAAAATCTAACACTGTCCGCAATAATGCTGCATGTTCCTGCTGACCAGCCTCTTCTCAGGGTGGGCTCTCCCGGACTCTGCTCTATGTATTTCAGCATTTCACCCTTCATTGCTTGAACTATAATGGTTTTTCCCACCTCGTAATCTCTCTGTGCACTGTCTAGCTAAGGCCAAAGCATCTTCCAGGTCAACATTTAAATGCCATTGGTAGGGGAAGCCTTCATTGACCCCGGGTGCAGTCAGACCCCTCTGTCACATCCTTTCTCAGCCCTCGGTGTTATTAAATGTTTCATCATGTGATTTAGTGCTTGCATTTCTCCCTGGAGCAAAAGTCTTATGAAGGCACAGGGTTTTTATGCTGTTCAGTACTATTTCTATAGCACCTAGCACAAATACTTATCAAATAGTCAACATCACGTTAGCCCAAATACAGAAGTAGTGCTTATCTGTGCATCCCAAATTGCATCAGTTTTGTGAAACAATTGTCTCCCTGCACCATCCAGTGGGGTAGCCATGGTCACATGCGATGCTGCACTAAACGCTGGAAATGTGCCTGGTCTGAGGAGAGGTGCTGTAAGTGTAAACCACACACTGTATTTCAAAGACATAATCCAACAAAAGCAAATGTAAGTTATCTCACATAATATTTTATATAAATTACATGTTGACATGATAATAGTTTTGATATACTGGGTTAATGAACTATATTATTGAAATTAAATTCATCTGTTTCTTTTTACATTTTAATGTGCCTTTCTTAAAATCTAAAATCACATACAAGGTTCTCATTTGTGGATCATGTCATATTTCTATTGAACGATGCTGCTGTAGATAGAGGGTTCTGTGGTGACATATGCTGGAAGAAATTCTGCAAACACTCGTTCCTTGGAAGGTTTATAATGAACATATCAAAGGCACTGAGAAGTCCTGCGGGAGATACCTGTTTACTTTAAGCTAGAGTTTTTTGAAGTGATTTGATCATGCATGGAATCCATTCTTTTCAGCACCCTGTATTTTCATCTCCCATGATACACACATAGGGGAACATGGTTTAGGTACCTGCCTCCAGGGTGCCTGAACTTGCGGTCACAGGCATGGTTTACTCAGTAGTGAATCTTATTATGGAAATTAGGGGGAGGGGGGATATTCAGGAGAGAGACAGATTCAAGGACTCTCCCAGAACTGCATGATCCCTCATATAAGGGCCCGTAAAGCACACGGGGTCCTCCAGCAGCTGGAGGTCACAGCCGCTCTGAGGGGGACAGAGCCTTGGCAGCCCCAGGGCTTTCGGCCACCCACACTGGGCTCTTCACAGAGGTCTGGGCTCTTTCTTAGTTTGCTTTATTTCTCTAGTTTGCTGAAGATAGAAATCAAGGTACCATACAACTTCAAGTGTATATTGTGTGTGCAGAGGAGTGTCCAAGGGTCACACCATGTGTTCCATGTCGTTTTTGGCCCCTTCTGTAACAAAGCTCTCTTCTTCCCGAATCATCTTCCTTTTCTCTGAGTGTTCCAGTCAAAGCGCCATGTTGTCTTTCAGGTCCCTTGAACTGGCTGCCAAAATGTGGGCATTTTCTTCTACCATAAATGGTGGGTGTTTTCTCCCTGGGCACACTCCAAATTTTGATCTTGATTGGAAAGACAGGAGACACAAATGTGCCATTTCTCAACATAGAATCCTCAGAATTGCCATTTGGACTATGTCCCGAGCCCCGTTTTTGTTTTAAAGGTGATTGGCCCTCATGAAAGGTGTTCTGCAGCTCTTTGAGCCTGGGAAATAGGCCATCTCCCCACAAGGAAGGATTGTAGCATTTTATAAATTAATCCCACGGGCACTGTGACTCCCTTTGATAGACTGTTACCAGAATCATCTTGATATAAGAGCCCTGAGAGATAAGAATTCTAAACAGAGCTTGAGGTAATCGGCATTCTCACTGCCTTCTGTTTGCTCATCCTGGGACTAGCCTTTCCCAGGTAAGATCTGCCCACCCTCTTTGTCAAAGACAGTGTTGGCCTCTCATTAGTACCTAATTTCAATAAAAAGTTTCCATTTTAGAGCTCTCCATCCCTCCAACTGCATTTCCAATGTCACTTTTGCCCCCTTCTTCAACAAAGCTCTCTTCTTCCCAAATCACCTTCCTTTTCTCTGAGGTCCGCTCTCCTCCCCACTGTGTGATTAGAAAGAACATTGCATTGTGTTATTCTACACAGAGCAGAGATGCAAACCATTTTCTTTGCATAAATCTTAATTGCCATCCTTGCTATAAATCATAGATAATCCTAGCCCAAGCATCATCACGCGTAAGAAGGAAGAAAGCCAGGCAGAACATGATAAAAAGGTATTAATTGATAACTAACCAGGTGTTCTATCTTGCTTCAGTATGAATTTTATGACAACAGTTTTGCTTAATTGCTTCTGCTGGCATTGAAAATTCCATATGATGTGCACATTTTAACTCTTTCTAGACCCAATTGGAAAGAAAACTCCAATGTAGAAATCTGATTGAGAAATCTGAAATGATTCATTATATTCAAAATATTTTACACAGAAAGAACATGAGAATTGCACTGGGTATGAACCACTAGTATCTCCTAGAACTAATAACCTAAATTTAAGGTAGAAGAGTTAAAAAAAGTAGCCTGGTACCCTTATAACCAAAAAATACTGTGTCATTTAAGAAACTTCCAAGTTTAATTTTTTTTTTAAGTTTAAGTGTATTTGATTTACAATGTTGTGTTAGTTTCAGGTGTACAGCAAAGTGATTATATATACGTACATATAATATAAAACATATACATTCTTTTTCAGATTCTTTTCCATCATAGGTTATTACCAGATATTTAATATAGTTCCCTGTGCCATACAGTAGGACCTCGCTGTTTACCAAATTTAACTTCTTAATATATGAAGTTATTATTTAAGTTTGCCAACCAATAAAATAAATCAGTATTTCCCAGGTTAAGTGCCATTAAACACTTCTCTGGGAGAATTTGGAATTTGTGCATTTGAATATGGGCTTTAATGGTCAGTGGACTTGAAAATTACTTCAGAGGAGAGATCTGTCATTGAGAGTGCCAGGCATAAGGCCCAGTAAAAGTGCTGAGAGATTTTGTAGTAAAAATATCTGTTTAATTTTGTCTGACCGGCATTTCCAAACCTGTTTCGGCACGGAACAATTTGTTTTGAGCCACATCTCTTATTTTTCCTCAGAATGACGTTTAGTGAATGCTAAATTATACACTGACGCCAGGAGTGGGATAGGTTGCTTCCATTTTGTTACACTGCTCAGCAGACCCCGCCATTTCGCCTTAATTTTATTGAATGTGTTTAATCGCAGAACATTTCGTTGTCCATTCCAGCTTCAAAGATATTTTTGAAATATCAGTCTTCATACCTAACTCCATTAAAAAATACTTCTATGGAATTACAAAATTATAGCAGTGATATATAATGTGACCTCACCAGGATTTTAGGGTGATTCTTGTCCCGTTATCGATATGAACATATTTCAGTTGAGTTCATTATGATGGTATATAGTTCATATTCAGTATTTTCCGACCATTTGTGGTACCTTTTAAACTTGACACCTCTCTCTCTGGAAGAACTTCGAATCCCAGGATGCAGCCATCTCCCCGCTCCCCTCCCCCTCCCCTCACCCCACCCACACATTGAAAGCTCCACGTTTCTCACTGTCTCTTCACTGTCAGCTCCAGCAAGTCCCCTAGGCCGTCCCTTCTGCCCCACTTCCTACTCCATCTGGGACAGCGCACAGAGAAAGAGACCTGCCAGCATGAGACTATTCTAACCATTTGCTTGTTTCCATTATGCCCCTAAATGATGTTACATTGCTTTCTAGTCAGCTGAAATCCCTGGAAAGATGAAAAATTCTCTACACGAATTCAGAATCAAGCAGGATTAAGTTGCACAGGGAAGTCAGATGAAGATAACTTGAAACACATTTTTTTTTGATTTAACATCTTTATTGGAGGATAATTGCTTTACAGTGTTGTGTTAGTTTCTGCTGTATAACAAAGTGAATCAGCTATATGTATACATGTATGCCCATATCCCCTCCCTCTTGCGTCTCCCTCCCACCCTCCCTATCCCACTCCTCTAGGGGATCACAAAGCACTGAGCTGATCTCCCTGTGCTATGTGGCTGCTTCCCACTAGCTATCTATTTTACATTTGGTAGTGTATATATATACATGCCACTCTCTCACTTCGTTCCAGCTTACCCTTCCGACTCCCTGTGTCCTCAAGTCCATTCTCTACATCTGCATTTTTATTGCTGTCCTGCCTCTAGGTTCTTCAGAACCACTCCTTTTCTTTTTTTTTAGATTCCATATATATGTGTTAGCATATGGTATTTGGTTTTCTCTTTCTGACTTACTTCACTCTGTATGACAGACTCTGGGTCCATCCACCTCACTACAAATAGCTCAATTTCATCTCTTTTTATGGCTGAGTAATGTTCCATTGTATATATGTGCCACGTCTTCTTTCTGCATTCATCTGTTGATGGACACTTAGGTTGCTTCCATGTCCTGGCTATTGTAAATAGTGCTGCAATGGACATTGTGGTACATGTTTCTTTTTGAATTATGGTATTCTCAGGGTATATGCTCAGTAGTGGGATTGCTGGGTCATATGGTAGTTCTATTTTTAGTTATTTAAGGAACCTCCATACTGTTCTCCATAGTGGCTGCACCAATTTACATTTCCATCAACAGTGCAAGAGGGTTCCCTTTTCTCCACACCCTCTCCAGCATTTCTTTTTTTTTAAATTTTATTTATTTTTATTTATTTATTTTTGGCTGCATTGGATCTTTGTTGTGGTGAGCGGGCTTCTCATTGTGGTGGCCTCTCCTGTTTCAGACCACGGGCTCCAGGTGTGTGAGCTTCAGTAGTTGTGTCATGCTTGCTCAGTAGTTGTGGCTTGCTGGCTCCAGAGCACAGGCTCAGCAGTTGTGGCGCATGGGTCTAGCTGCTCCACGGCATGTGGGATCTTCCGGGATCAGGAATCAAACCCATGTCCCCTGCATTGGCAGGTAGATTCTCAACCACTGCACCACTCAGGGAAGCCCTCCAGCATTTATTCTTCGTAGATTTTTTGATGGTGGCCATTCTAACTGGTGTGAGGTGATACCTCATTGCAGTTTTTATTTGCATTTCTCTAAAGATTAGTGATGTTGTGCATCCTTTCATGAGTTTGTTGCCAATCTGTATATCTTCTTTGAAGAAATGTCTATTTAGGTGTTCTGGCCATTTTTTGATTGAGTTGTTTGGGTTTTTTTTGATATTGAGATACATTAGCTGCTTGTATATTTTGGAGATTAATCCTTTGTCAGGCTTGGTTTGGAAACATTTTCTCCCATTCTGAGGGTTGTCTTTTCATCTTGTTTATGGTTTCCTTTGCTGTGTAAAAGCATTTAAATTTTATTAGGTCCCATTTGTTTATTTTTGTTTTTATTTCCATTTCTCTAGGAGGTGGGTCAGAAAGGATCTTGCTGTGATTTATGTCATAGAGTGTTCTTCCTATGTTTTTCTCTAAGAGTTTTATAGTGTCTGGCCTTACATTTAGGTCTTTAGTCCATTTTGAGTTTATTTATGTGTATGGTGTTAGGCAGTGTTCTAATTTCATTCTTTTACATGTATCTGTCCAGTTTTCCCAGCACCACATATTGAGAGTCCGTCTTTTCTGTATTGTATATTCTTGCCTCCTTTATCAAAAATGAGTTGATCAGGCTTCCCTGGTGGCACAGTGGTTGAGAGTCCGCCTGCCGATGAAGGGGACATGGGCTCGTGCCCCGGTCTGGGAAGATCCCACATGCCACGGAGCAGCTGGGCCCATGAGCCATGGCCACTGATCCTGCACATCCGGAGCCTGTGCTCCACAATGGGAGAGGCCACAACAGTGAGAGGCCCGTGTACCGCAATAAAAAAAAAATGAGTTGATCATATGTGCGTGGGTTTATCTCTGGGCTTTCTATCCTGTTCCATTGATATATAGTTCTGTTTTTGTGCCAGTACCATACTGTCTTGATTACTGTAGCTTTGTAGTATAGTCTGAAGTCAGGGAGCCTGATTCCTCCAGCTCCGTTTTTCTTTCTCAAGATTGCTTTGACTATTTGGGGTCTTTTGTGATTCCATACAAATTGTGAAAGTTTTTGATATAGTCCTGTGAAAAATGCCATTGATAGTTTGATAGGGATTGCATTGAATCTGTAGATTGCTTCGGGTAGTATAGTCATTTTCACAATGTTGACTCTTCCAATCCAAGAACATGGTGTATCTCTCCATCTGTTTCGATCATCTTTAATTTCTTTTATCAGTGTCTTATAGTTTTCTGCATAGTCTTATAGTCTTTTGTCTCCTTAGTTTGGTTTATTCATAAGTGTTTTACTCTTTTTGTTGCAGTGGTAAATGGGAATGTTTCCTAAATTTCTCTTTCAGATTTTTCATCATTAGTGTATAAGAATGCAAGAGATTTCTGTGCATTAATTTTTTGCATCCTGCAACTTTACCAAATTCATTGATTAGCTCTAGTAGTCTTCTGGTAGCATCTTTAGGATTCTCTATGTATAGTATCACATCACCTGCAAACAGTAACAGTTTTACATATTTTTTTCCACTTGTATTCCTTTTATTTCTTTTTCTTCTCTTATTTCTGTGGCTAAACCATGCAAAACTATGTTGAATAATAGTGGTGAGAGTGAGCAACCTTGTCTTGTTCCTGATCTTAGAGGAAATAGTTTCAGTTTTTCAACATTGAGAACGATGTTGGCTGTGGGTTTGTCATATATGGTTTTTATTATGTTGAGGTAAGTTCCCTCTGTGCCTACTTTCTGGAGATTTTCGTCATAAATGGGTGTTGAATTTTGTCACAAGCTTGTTCTGCATCTATTGAGATGGTCATATGGTTTTTATCCTTCAGTTTGTTAATATGATGTATCACATGGATTGATTTGCGTATATTGAAGAATCCTTGCATTCCTGGAATAAACCCCACTTGATCATGGTGTATGATCCTTTTTATGTGCTGTTGGATGCTGTTCGCTAGTATTTTGTTGAGGATTTTTGCATCTGTGTTCATCAGTGATATTGGCCTTTAGGTACTTTTTTGTGACATCTTTGTCTGGTTTTGGTATCTGGGTGATGGTGGCCTAGTAGAGTGAGTTTAGGAGGGTTCCTCCCTCTGCTATATTTTGGAAGAGTTTGAGAAGGATAGGTGTCAGCGCTTCTCTAAATATTTGATAGAATTCGCCCATGAAGCCATCTGGTGCTGGACTTTTGTTTGTTGGAAGATTTTTAATCACAGTCTCAATTTCAGTGCTTGTGATTGGTCTGTTTATATTTTCTGTTTCTTCCTGATTCAGTCTCGGAAGGTTGTGCTTTTCTAAGAATTTGTCCATTTCTTCCAGTTTGTCCATTTTATTGGCATATAGTTGCTTGTAGTAATCTCTCATGATTCTTTGTATTTATGCAGTGTCAGTTGTTACTTCTTCTTTTTCATTTCTAATTCTATTGATTTGAGTCTTCTCCCATTTTTTCTTGATGAGCCTTGCTAATGGTTTATCAATTTTGTTTATCTTCTCAAAGAACCAGCTTTTAGTTTTGTTGATCTTTGCTATTGTTTCCTTCCTTTCTTTTTCCTTTATTTCTGATCTGATCTTTATGATTTCTTTCCTTCTGCTAACTTTGGCGTTTTTTGTTCTTCTTTCTCTAATTGCTTTAGGTGTAAGGTTTGGTTGTTTATGCGAGGTTTTTCTTGTTTCTTAAGGTAGGACTGTATTGCTATAAACTTCCCTCTTAGATCAGCTTTTGCTGCATCCCATAGGTTTTGGGCTGTAATGTTTTCATTGTCATTTGTTTCTAGGAATTTTTTGATTTCTTCAGTGATCTCTTGGTTATTTAGTAGTGTACTGTTTAGCCTCCATGTGTTTGTAATTTTTACAATTTTTTTTCCTGTAATTGATATCTAGTCTCATAGTGCTGTGGTTGGAAAAGATACTTGATACGATTTCAGTTTTCTTAAATTTACCAAGGCTTGATTTGTGACCCAAGATATAATCTATCCTGGAGAATGTTCCATGAGGACTTGAGAAGAAAGTGTATTCTGTTGTTTTTGGATGGAATGTCCTATGAATATCAATTAAGTTCATCTTGTTTAATGTATCATTTAAAGCTTGTGTTTCCTTATTTATTTTCATTTTGGATGATCTCTCCATTGGTGAAAGTGGGTTGTTAAAGTCCCCTATTATGATTGTGTTACTGTTGATTTCTCCTTTTATGGCTATTAGAATTTGCCTTATTTATTGAGGTGCTCCTATGTTGGGTGCATAAAAATTTACAATTTTTATATCTTCTTCTTGGATTGATCCCTTGATCATTATGTAGTGTCTTTCTTTGTCTCTTGTAATAGTCTTTATTTTAAAGTCTATTTTGTCTGATATGAGAATTGCTACTGCAGCTTTCTTTTGATTTCCATTTGCATAGAATGTCTTTTTCCATCCCCTCACTTCTAGTCTGTATGTGTTCATAGGTCTGAAGTGGGTCTCTTGTAGACAGCATATATATGGGT
Source organism: Delphinus delphis (assembly GCF_949987515.2). Classification (NCBI taxonomy): domain Eukaryota; kingdom Metazoa; phylum Chordata; class Mammalia; order Artiodactyla; family Delphinidae; genus Delphinus; species Delphinus delphis. Next base: position 4,917,706 of record NC_082686.1, read on the forward strand.
CTTGTTTTTGTATCCATTCAGCCAGTTTATGTCTTTTGGTTGGAGCATTTCATCCGTTTACATTTAAGGTAGTTATCAATATGTATGTTGCTATTACCATTTTCTTAATTGTTTTGGGTTTGCTTTTGTAGGTCTTTTCCTTCTCTTGTGTTTCCTGCCTAGAGAAATGCCTTTAGCATTTGGTGTAAAGCTACTTGGCAGTGCTGAATTCTCTTACCTTTTGCTTGTCTGTAAAGGTTTTAATTTCCCTGTCGAATCTGAATGAGATCCTTGCTGGGTAGAGTAGTCTTGGTTTTTCCCTTTCATCACTTTAAATATTTCCTGTCACTCCCTTCTGGCTTGCAGAGTTTCTGCTGAAAGATCAGCTGTTAACCTTATGGGGATTCCGTTGTATGTTATTTGTTACTTTTCCCTTGCTGCTTTTAATATTTTTTTTTGTATTTAATTTTTGATAGTTTGATTAATATGTGTCTTGGTGTGCTTCTCCTTAGATTTATCCTGTATGGGACTCTCTGCTCTTCCTGAACTTTATTGACTATTTCCTTTCTCATGTCATGGAAATTTTCAATTATAATCTCTTCAAATATTTTATCAGACCCTTTCTTTTTCTCTTCTTGTTCTGGGACCCCTATAATTTCAATGTTGGTGCATTTAATGTTGTCCCAGAGGTCTCTGAGACTGTCCTCAATTCTTTTCATTCTTTTTTCTTTATTCTGCTCTGCAGTAGTTATTTCCACTATTTTACCTCCCAGGTCACTTTTCTGTTCTTCTGCCTCATTTATTCTGCTATTGACTCCTTCTAGAGAATTTTTAATTTCATTTATTGTGTTGTTCATCGTTGTTTGTTTGCTCTTTAGTTCTTCTAGGTCCTTGTTAAACATTTCTTGTATTTTCTCCATTCTATTTCCAAGATTTTGGATTGTCTTTACTATCACTACTCTGAATTCTTTTTCAGGTAGACTGCTTGTTTCCTCTTCATTTGTTTTGTCTGGTGGGTTTTTATCTTGCTCCTTCATCTGCTGCATATTTCTCTGTCTTCTCATTTTGCTTAACTTACTGTGTTTGGGGTCTCCTTTGCACAGGCTGCAGGTTCATAGTTCGTGGTGTTTTTGGTGTCTGCCCCCAGTGGGTAAGGTTTGTTCTGTGGCTTTTGTAGGCTTCCTGGTGGAGGAAGTTCTGGTGGAGGTGCCTGTGTTCCGGTCGGTGGCGCTGGATCTTGTCTTTCTGGTGGGCAATGCTGTGTCCAGTGGTGTGTTTTGGGGTGTCTGTGAACTTAAACTTAGTATGGTGTTCGGCAGCCTCTCTGCTAATGGGTGGGGTTGTGTTCCTATCTTGCTAGTTGTTTGGCATGTGTTGTCCAGCACTGGAGCTTGCTGGCCCTTGGTTGGAGCTGTGTCTCACAATTGAGATGGAGATCTCTGGGAGAGCTCTAATTGATTGATGTTACGTAGTGCGGGAGGTCTCTGGTAGTCCAATGTCCTTAACCCGGCTCTCCTACCTCAGAGGCTCAGGCCTGATACCAGGCTGGGGCACCAAGACACTGTCAACCACATGGCGGGCAGCGCTTTCTCTCTCTCTCTGACTTGCTTTCTCTTTCTCTCAGTGCCAGCTGTGTATTATATCAGGAGTCTGATCCCACTGGGGAGTCTCACCAGCAGCTCTGCCCAGCCCTGGAGCCTGTTAGGAGCGTGTCTGCCAAAACACATTTTTTGAAGAAGATGTTCGTTACAGACTTCCTGTAACTGATTGGAACCATTTATCTTGCTGTGATTTTGCAGCACAAACATACTTGTGATTGTTTTATTAGCTCTTTGCTGTTTAAGTGAAATGTAATGGTGCTTTTAGGGAAAAAAATGAAAAAAAATATGAAGTTAGTGGATTTAAAAGGATATCTAGGAATGTGAACCTGGGGATTATTGATATCAGTGGAAGAGAATGACACAGTACTCAGGACTGAATTCAGAGCAGGGAGACTTTAATTCCATGGAGGCTAAAGGGTGCATTTGATAGGAGCTGTGAGCTGTCCCAGAGAAGTGGTCTACTGGGCAGCTATAACACGTGTCACACTTGACCATCCCTGGCTGAATGATCTTTGGCATGCTCTTTAACTCCTGGACTTTCTTTTGGTAAAGCTGGAGGAAGGCCTAGATTGGAGGACAAGTTCAGGCACGAGCCAGGCTCAGCAGCTAGAATATTTGCATTTGTTCTACACAGTCTTGCCTTCTATGATGCTTACAAGTTTAGTTGCCATCATTGAAAATTGGAAGGGTAGCACACAATCTAGATTTCTATGTCCTCTTGAAAAAATGTAGGTCTGGTGATGCAGGCTTTTACTCCTCCTGGGCAGCAGCTGGCTGGGCAGTTCTCTCCTCTGCAGTTCATCAAGGTCCCCACCGTCCCTGAGTGAGCCTGATACTGAGACACAGTAGCAGGTCACCATTTACGTTTACAATGTGCTGCTATCTCCCTATAGTAATCTAGAAGGATTAAGTGATGTGTGGTACCCACATTTCTATGCAAAGTAAACTATCTGAAATATTGAAAAGTATTTCAAGAGAAATGAGATATAGCATATTTTTTGTGGACATAAAGAATAGGTATTTAATATATAATGCAAGAATCTTTATTTTCTGTTTAAAACCCATCCAACTTGGCTCATGTTTGCTATCACCTCGTGTCCTGGTGGGATTTCAGTTTGTGACCTTATAGTCTACAGCAGGGGCTGCAAACGGTGGCCCACAGGCCAAATTCAGCCCACCACCTGTTTTTGTAAATACATCTTTATTGGGACACAGCCGAGCCCCTTTATTTTCATATTGTCTGTAGCTGTGTTCACATTCTAACTGCAGACTTGGGTAGCAGCAATACAAACTGTGTATCTTGCAAAGCCAAAAGTCTTTATTATTTGACCCTTTATAGAAAAAGTTTGCTGACTTTCACTTTCAACTCTGACACGTATAGAGCTTGGAAGTTATCATTTATGCCCTCACAACAAGAAAAAAGCTGAACAAACTGAAAGTCAGTGACTTTTCTTAGATACTTCAGAGAATTGAGGTCACAGGGCAGACCACCATTCTGAAATCTGGAGAGCTGGCCCAAACAGAGAATGACAGCCAAGATCAGCTTCCTGGGAACAGAACTGCAGAAACATTTAAATGGTCATTTTGACAAATTGCTGGAGCCTAAGTGTAGATGGCTTGAGAGTTAAAATTTCCTGGGAGCCCCATACTTCCCTGGGTTTTACCTTGAGCAAACTCATCATGTTCACAAATGAAAATCAGAGAAAGACCCCTTCTGTTTTGAGCAAGTGGAAACTCACCAGTTAAGCCCAGGAGTTCTCCATCACAAAGCCCTGTCTTCCAAGGGAAATTACTTTACCAGAGGTTTATCTAACCTGGGAAAGAGCAATTAGCCAGGCTCTAGCTTTCCTTTCCTCTCACATAAAGGGAGGTAAAATGTTTAAAAAAACAAACAAGCAAATGAAAACGTCTGAATAGCATAACCTAGGGACCCAGGGATACTCAAATCTGAGATTTAATCATAAGATTATAGAAAGCTTCCCCTTCCCTAACACCTTCTCACCACTTCAGCGGGGCTCCAAAATAGTAACAACTGAGAGAGTTGTTAGTACTCTCTCAGTACAACTGAGAGAGCAGTGGGACACAGACTCTACCTAAGAAGGAATTCCTAGGGAAACATGAGGAATAGGAGATAAAAAAATAGAGCAAGGAAATTAGAGAAAACTGAAGCCTCTGGCACCTTCAGCTACATCACACTTTAAATACAGCCCAGATCCTCACCAGACTCACATAAAACTTCACACTAAAAGCCTAATTATCCCAGCTCCTATTACTCTATGTTATGTGTCTGTTTGTCCAGAAAAAATTGCAAAGAATAAAAGACAAGTAAAAATACATATGAAGAGACAAAGCAAGAGTGAACACCAGACTCAGGTATGACCCAGAGGTTAAAAATATCAGAATAGAATTTAAAATAACTATGACTAATATGTTGAGGGCAGTAATGGAAAAAGTAGATGACATTCAAGAACAGATGGGTAATATAAGCAGAGTGAAGGAAACTCTAAGGAAGCATCAAAAGGAAATATTACAAATCCAACCTAATGCAACAGAAGTGAAGAATGCTTTTGATGAGCTCATTAGTAGACTGGATTCAGCCAAGAAAGAATAAGTGAGCTTGAAGTTATGTCAGTAGAAACTTCACAGACTGAAAAGCAAAGTGAAACAACGAGAATATCTAAGAAATGTGGGAAACTTACCAAAAGTGTAACATAGGCATAATGTGAATACCACAAATAGAGGAAAGAGAAAAAGGAGTAGAATAAATATTTAAAGAAATGATAGCTGAGAATTTTCTAAAATTAATGGCAGACACCAAATCACAGATCCAAGAGTCTCAGAGAATACCAAACAGGATAAATATTCAATAATTTTACACCTAAGTGTATCATATTTAAACTTCAGAAAACCAAAGAAAAAGAGAAGATATTGAAAGAAGCCATAGGAGAAGAAAACTTTACCTGTGAAGGGAGTAGGATAAGAATTACAGGGGACTTTTTGCCACAAACTATATAAGCAAGAACGTGTAGTGAAATATGTAGTGTATTGAAAGAAAAAAGAGAAGAAAAAAAAAAACTACCAACATAGAATTCTATATCCATTGTGATGATTTTTCAAAAGTGCAGGAGAAATATTTTCATAAACAAAAACTGAGTGACTTTATCTTGAGTAAGCCTGCTGTGTAGAAAATACTAAAATAAGTTATTTGGCAAAAAGAAAAATGAAGTGAGTCAGAAACTTGCATCTACTTAAAGAAAGGACAAGCATGATAGAAGGAATAAATAACATTTTCAAGGAGAAACAGACAAATTCACTATTAGAGGAACTTTGACACTGCTCTATTAGTGATTGACAGAGCCAGCAGGCAGCAAATCAGTAAGGATATAGTTGATCTAAGCAGTACCATCAATCAACTGAATCGAATTGATGTTTACAGAAACTTCATCAACAACAGCAGAATACATATTGTTTTCAAATGAATTATTCACCAAGACCACATTCTGGCCATAAAACACACCACAACAAATTTTAAATAATAGAAATCATACAAATTGTAGTCTCACACTACAATGGAATTAAACTATAGTGGAATTAAATTTAATACAATGACAGAAAAATAGCTAGAAAATTTCTTAAAATTTGGAGAATAAAAATACAGTTCTAGATAACATGAGTACATTAAAGTCTTAAGAGAAATTTAAAAATATTTTAAGCTAAATGAGAATGAAACTGAACCATAAAAATTTGTGGGATGCAGTGGAAGCATTGCTTTAACATAAACTTGTAGCATTGAATGCATATATTAGAAAAGAAGAAAGATCTAAACTCAGTCATATAAGCTTCCACCTTAGGAAAATAGAGAAGTACAACGTAAACCTAAGGAAAGCAAAAAAAAAAAAAAGAAAAAAAAGATAATAATAATAAAAATTAGAGCAAAAATCAATTAAATTGAGAACAGGAAGCCAAAAGAAAAAAGATCAACAAAACTAAAACCTAGTTATTTGATAAACTCAATAAAATTGGTATACTTCTACCCAGGTTACCAAGGAAAAAGAGAGAAGACAAAAATTACTAATACTAGAAATAAAAGAGGGGCCATCACTAATGATCCTATGATCATTAAAATGATAATAAAGGAATATTATGAAAAACCCTATGCCCATAAATTTGGTAACTTAGATGAACTAATTCTTGGAGGAGATGAACTGCCAAAGTTCATGCGAGGAAAATTAGACCATCTGAATAGGGCTGTATCTATTAAAGAAATTGAGTCAATAATTAATAGCCTTCCAAAAAAGACAACAGTAGGTCCAGATGGTTTCACTGGTTAATTTTACCAACTATTTAAGGAAGAAATGATACCAAGTCTGTACAATTTCTTCCTAAAAATAGAAATAGAAGACATGTATCTTATTGCCTTCTATGAGAGTAGTATTATCCTAATACCAACACAAGATAAAGACATTACAAGAAAAGAAAACTACAGAACAACTCCCCTGAGCATAGATACAAAATTCCCCAATGAAATACTAGTAGATCCCAATCTAACAATGGGTAAAAAGAATTATACACAATGGCCAAGTTGATTTATTCCAGGTATGGAAGGCTGGTTCAACATTTGGAAATCAATGACTATAACTCATCACATTAACAAGCTAAAGAAAAGAAAAATCATACAATCTTAACAATAGAAAAAGCATTTGATAAAAAACAACATCCATTCATGATAAAAGCTCTCAGCAAATTAGGAATATGGGAGAACTTTCTCATCTTGAAAAAGAATACAGATGGTGCCAGACTTCCAAAGGTTTAACTTATGATATTTTGACTTTACAATGGTATGAAAGAGTTGCACATTCAATAGAAACTGTACTTAAAAATTTGAATTTTGATCCTTTTCCAGGTTAGTGATATGCAGTATAATACTTCCTCTTTATTCTGGATGGTGGCAGTGAACTACAGCTTCCAGTCTGTGATCATAAGCATAAACAGTTTATACACTTACAACCATTTTGTACCCATACAACCATTCTGTTTTTTACCATCAGTTCAGAATCCAATAAATTACATAAGATATTCAACACTTTATTATAAAATAGGCTTTGTGTTGGATGACTTTGCCCAACTGTTTGCTAATGTAAGTGTTTCTGAGTATGTTTAAGGTAGGCCAGGCTAAGCTATGATGATCAGTGGGTTAGGTGCATTAAATGATTTTTTTGACTTACGATATTTTCAACTTACAATAGGATATAACCTCATTGTGAGTCGAGGAAGATCTATATCTACAAAATACCTACAGCGAACATCATACTTAATGGTGAGAACCTAAATGCTTTCCCTCTAAGATTGGGAACAAGGCAAGGATGTCCTTTATCACCGCTCCTACTCAGCATCTTCCTGGAAACCCAAGCTAATGTAATAAGACAAGGAAAGGAAATAAAAGATATGCAGACTGGGAAGGAAGAAATAAAACTTTGTTCACAGATGACATAAATGTCAAATTAGAAAATCCCAAATAATAAACAATTAAATTCCTGAAACTAATAATCAGTTGCAGCAAGGCTTCAGGATACAAGTTAATATATAAATTCAACTACTTTCCTATATAGTAGGAATAAACTATCGGAATTTAAAATTAAAGACACTACCATTTCCATTAACACCAAAAAGATAAATATTTAGATATTAATCTAATGAAATATGAACATAATTTATATGAAGAAAATTACAAAATCTGATTAAAGAAGTTAAAGATCTGCATAATTGGAGAGATAGTCCATATTCATGAATAGGAAGATTCAATCTTGCTAAGATGTCAATTCTTTTCAACTTGATCTATAGATTCAATGCAATCCCAATAAATAATCCCAGAAATTTAATTTATGCATATCAATAAATTGATTCTAAAGTTTATATGGAAAGTCAAAAGCTCAGTATTGTAGAAGAACAAAGTTAGAGCACTACCACTACATGACTTTAAGATCTCCAATGGTTGTGACAGTTTGGGATTGGCAAAAGAATATTCAACTAGATTAATGGATCAGAATGAGGATCCCAGAAATAGATCCACACAAATAGGTTCAACTAATTCTTAACAATGGAACAAAAGCAATTCAATTGGGAAAAGATAGTCTTTTCAACAATTGGTGCCATCCATATTAAAAAAAAGTATCTAGACACAAAATTTAATAAAAATTTTCTAAAACTTATTTTTACAAAAATTAACTCAAAATAGATTATAAACTCAAATATAGATGTAAAACTATGCAACTCTTAGAAGATATACTAGAAGTAAATGTAGGTGACCTTGGATTTGACTTGGTTATGACTTTTTAGATACAACCACAAAAGTACAACCCGTGAAAGAAAAAAATTGATGTTGGACTTCATTAAAAAGTTCTGCTCTGCAAAAGACACCGTTAAGAGCACACAAAGACAAGCCACATACTGGGAGAAAATCTTTGCAAAACAATTATCTGAAAAAGATTTGCATCAAAAATAAACAAAGAACTTTCGAAACTTAACAACAAGAAAAAAAAATCCAGTTCTAAAAAGGGCAAACGAAATGAACAGACACTTCACCACAAAAGATACATGTAGATGGAAAATAAGCATATGAAAAGATGCTCAACATCTTACATCATTAGGGAATTGCAAATTAAAACAATGATGAGGTAACACTACATAGCTATTAAAATGGCTAAAATCCAAAAAGCTGACAATACCAAATGCCGATCAGGATGTGGGGCAATAGGAACCTTTCTCTCATTGCTGGTGGGAATACAAAATGGTAGGGCTGCTTTCAAAAAGGTTTGGCAGTTACTTTTAAACTAAATGAAGTCTTACCATACAATCCATCAATCATGTTCCTAGGTGTTTACTCAAATGAGTTGAAAACTTAATGTTCACACAAAAGTGTGCACAGAAATCCTTATAGAAATTTTATTCACAATTGCTTCAAAATGGGAGCAACCAAAATGTCCTTCAATAATTGAATGGATGAGCAAACTGGTGCATCCATACAATGGAATATTATTCAGTGATAAAAAGAAAAGAGCTTTCAAACTACAAAAAGACATGGAAGAAACTTACATGTGTACTACCAAATGAAGACAGCATGCCTGGAAAGATTATGTAGTGTATGTTTACAACTACATGACATTTGGAAAAGTTGCAATTACAGAGACAGTAAAAAGTTCAAGGATTTGGAGGTCGGGGCCAGAGAAAAATATGTTAAACATGGAGGATTTTTTAGGATAGTAAAATTATTCTGTATGATACTGTAATAGTGAATACAGGACATTATGCATTTATCAAAACCCATAGAATGTACAAGACAAAGAGTGAAACTTAATATAAACTCTGTCCTTTGGCTAATAACGTATCAATATAGGTTTATCAGTTGTTATATATTTACCAAGCATCTCTTAGGGTTTTAATAGAGAAAGCTTCATGGTCCCAGACCAGTGTTGGCAAATCTTTCTTTTTTTAAACCTATCTTTTATAAATTAGTAGAATTTATTTCTAGAACATTTGTAGATTTATAGAAAAGGGGAGTAAATAGTACAGATTCCCCATACACTGCTCCCTACCTCTTCCTACAGTTTCCCTATTAACATCTTGCATCAATGAGGTAAATTTTCATTTGTTTGAAGAGGTTATTTTTCCAAGAAATCAAGCTCCAATGTAAAATATACAAGGCCACTTGACATTGGGAAAGTAGATTATTTTGATTTGCCCTAGTTGCTATTTACACTTGAGACATACCAGTGACATCTGATCAGGCAGAAGCCAGTTTAAGCCAGCAAGAGCCAAACTAGCTTAGAAATGACTGTATAAATACATTCCATATGTTGTCAGTGCTTACTATTTTTTAAGGGAGCATTGTGTGATGTGATGGTGGATTCTTAAAATATGTCAAACTATTGGGATTGGTAAAAAAATGAAAACGAATTGGGCTTCCCTGGTGGCGCAGTGGTTGAGCGTCCACCTGCCGATGCAGGGGACACGGGTTCGTGCCCCGGTCCGGGAAGATCCCACATGCCGCAGAGCGGCGGGGCACGTGAGCCATGGCCACTGAGCCTGTGCATCCAGAGCCTGTGCTCCACAATGGGAGAGGCCACAACAGTGAGAGGCCCGTGTACCGCAAAAAAAAAAAAAGAAAAATAATTGATTTTATATATATATATATATATATATATATGAAATCTGGAAGCACCTTAATTACAAAGAGAATTATAAAGTGTTCTAAGGGCAAGACAAATACAGAAGACAATGCTCTTTATTTTTAATAGAGCATTACATTGGTTCACCTATTATCTTGTGATGGATTCTGGAACACTGAGGGATGAGAACAGCTCTTTATATATTTGTATGATATATTCAAGAAATGAGGCATATATGAACTATTTTATTTTTCCTGAAGAGTGATTTTCAGCTATAAAACTGTAATGTGAGCCAGGTCTTAAATCACAGTAAAGGCGTTCTTTTTCCCTTAAAATTTGAACAGAGTTGAGTAGCTTTTCTTAATGTGTAAATTTAGCAGCACCTAGATTATTTGAGGGGATAAAAGTTCAAGAGTATTTTCTTGCTGCAAGGAATTACCACAATTCTGTTTTCTTTTGTTGTTCTTGTTTTCTCTAAGATATTTACCTGTAAAGCACACAGCATATTTACTCTTTCCAACCTTTCCAGTCAAGACCTTTGTTTCCTTGTGTTCTAGAACTCTGAATAGACAAGAGGTTTCTTCTTTTTATCTGGACAGAATAAATTAATAACTGAAAAATGCAAAAACTCTTTGACCAAGAATGAGAATCAAGGGCCTGTGAGTGGGCTCAGACTCATCAGCTTCCACTCATCAGTGAAATCAGAATATTGGCAATAATATGCTTTAAGCTCAGTGCTTTACTGAAAGGTGGTCATTCAGGGGAAGCAATTTTGTATTAGCGAGTATGTATCAGGAAGTTTGATAGTATTCCCAGTCCTGTGGATATAAAATTATTTTTCTAAAACACCCACTTTTCTAGGTAGTAGTACATATTCTTATGGAACAAGTGAGTTGGCCGTGTTGATGTGTCAATGGTAGGGTATTTCTTGCTCACATTCATGCACCATTTCAAGGCTTGTCCCTAATGCAGGGCTAGGAAACCACTGCAGGGACAGTGGGTTTCTCAGCGTCCTCTCCCTCCTTACTCTTTGTCCAAAGTAAAACCAGAGGCCAGCTGGGAAGTAAGAAAAAGGCCACACACACACACACACACACCCCACGATTTGCTGCAGCATATATCCCATTAGCAATAGGAGTTACTAGATGCCAAGATACTCTTATCTTATCCACATCATAAATTTTACTTTGCCTAAAGAATTTATCATCAGTGATGCTTGTGTCCTAGGACTGTTGTGATGTTGCAACCTACTTGCTTCCTCTTTTGATCTCCTTTCCTTTCTTTTAAAAATGTTGTGTCGTCAGAACTTTCCTTTTAATATAACATTAAACAGAATTTGGATCTGGTCCCCTTATAAACCAGAACCAGAATATATGGTTGACTTCTGCCTCCTCTTTTTGGTTGATAATTGTTCTTTCTTTAAAGAGTTGGCAGGAGAAGAAATGAATTAAACATGAGCTGATCTGATAAACAAAATATTAAAGCTTTCCTCTCAAAGAAAGAAGCCTTGGGCTTCCCTGGTGGTGCAGTGGTTGAGAGTCCGCCTGCCAATGCAGGGGACGCGGGTTCGTGCCCCAGTCTGGGAGGATCCCACATGCTGCGGAGCGGCTGGGCCCGTGAGCCGTGGCCGCTGAGCCTGCGCGTCTGGAGCCTGTGCTCCGCAACGGGAGAGGCCACAGCAGTGAGTGGCCCACGTACCAAAAAAAAAAAAAAAAAAAGAAAGAAGCCTTCTCACTTAATAAGCACTTATAAATTTTACAGTTTGTATGGATTAAATGGAAGTAAATAAATCAAATATTACTTCCTTCTGGGTCAAAAAGTTTATCTACTATTCCAGTATAAACAAACACACACACATAGGTGTGTGTGTCTGTGTAGTTTTGATCTTTTCAAGAACTCAATCTATTTTGACTAATCTTGTTACAAATATATCGAAACAACACTGTGTCATTATTTTGAAATGATATACAGTCAAAGTCAGGGGTCTTTAACAGCAAGGAGGGAATTTCACGTAAGTTCATCAATATATTCAGACCCCAAAAGAAAGTTTATGCCAAATTCTAAGGGAGAAAAAAAAGAGTGGCTCTAGTTGTTTATAGTGAACAGAAGTTATCAGGAGGGATAAATTATGTGTGTGTATGGGGGTGCGGGTGGTCCTGAAGAATGTATTGCCTTTTAGGTGAGAAGGCATGTTCATACTCCTGACCAAACAAGACCTGTGTGCTCTGTGATGTGTGCAGAGCCTGTCTGTGCCTTCACCAGCGTGAGCCTGCAGCATGACTTTCAGCGGAGATGGTTCTTTAAAACCCTAGTATGCGCCTTTCCCCAGAAAGTTCTTAATGCAGAGAAGGCAGATATAATTATCCATTCCTCTGTTCATCCAGCGTGACGTACCTATCATGGGCCCTGTGAGGTGCTATCTCAGGATTAATTTTGTTTTAATTGAAAGGATCATCCAACCTGTTTAAATCCTGAGACTTTTGACATGGACAGTGTTAGATAGTGTGACACTGAGTCAGGAATTAAAATCTTGCTGCTATGACCTTCCATCTGGGAATTTGCAAACATATCAGTTAAAATTTCTTTTTTGACAGTCTAGTTTGGGTCATCTCTGAGTTTTTTTTTTTTAATGAAAATGTTTTTATCTTGACTTCATTTTTCAAAGATGCTTTTATGGCTATAGAATTCTAGTTTAATATTATGTTCTCTTACCATCTGAAGACTATGGTTCTATTACCTTCTGACTTTCATGTTTGCTCTTGAGAAGACCGTAAGTTGAGAAACACTGTTTATTGTGGGTAACAGTTTTTTTCTCAATAGCTGTTTTTTGTTTTTTAAATAAAACTTTCCTTTATTTTTTGTGTTTTTCTGTTTCACTAGAATTTAGGTGTAGGATTATGACTTTCTGATTCTGAAGACTGGTATCTTACATCAATTCTGGACAATCCCAGTGCATTGTCTCTCCAAATATTCATTGCCTTCTCCCACTTTCTGTTAGCTCTTTGAACTCTCATTACTCCATGTTGGACCTTCTCACTCTATTATCGTTTTCTTAAGACTTTTCTTTCCTATTTCCCATCATTTTATATATCTGTACTTCATTCCCTATATTTTTCTCAGATTTACTTTTTCAGTGTACTAGTTTTCTTTTCAGCTGTGTCCTTTTAGCTATTATATTTTTATTTCTATAGGTTTATTAGGTTCTTTATAAAATATTTCTAGGGAAAACATTATGGTTGCCAAAGGGGAAAGGGGGTGAGGGAAGGATAACTTAGGAGTTTGGGATTAACATACCCACACTACTATATATAAAATAGATAACCAACAAGGACCTACTGTATAGCACTGGGAACTATACTCAATATTTTGCAGTAACATAAAAGAGAAAAGAGTCTGAAAAGGAATATAGGAATCTATCTTTCTGTCTATCTATCTATCTATCTATCTATCTATCTATCTGAATCACTGCTCTGTACACCTGAAACTAACACAATATTGTAACACAATTATATTTCAATTTTAAAAAAAGATCAAAGGATCAAAGATTAAAGGAATTTGAACTCATAATAAAATAGTTATTATATATATGAAGAAATAAGCTGCCGTGAGCAACTATAAATGCCATGAAGCACAGAATCAGACCCCCAATGATTGTAGATATAAGGATTATTGGAGATTATAAGTCATGCACATTGAATATGTTTAAAGAAATAATAGAGAAGATTGTCCATAAAAGTAAGAAAAATAGAGACCAGTAAAACTGGTGAGATTAAATTTTGAAAAGAGGCAACTTCTGGTACATACAGGTAGATGAAGAGGGTGGGAAGATATGCATAACGTGACAAATAAAAGGTGAAAAAAAGACACACGGCAGCCCCAAGGAAGGCATGACTGGTGCTGCCTGGTACTGGGGGGACTTCAGAAGGTAACAACTTGCTGTTCCCTCCACCCAGTTCCTCCACGCATTCCCTGGCTGTGCCTGTACCTGAGACTGACTCTGGACTGTCATTTCTATGAGTTCTACCTTCGTGTCCCTCCATTTCTCCCCTGGTATTACATGAAGCTCCAGTGAGAGCTTGGATTGTGGAAAAGCATGGTCTGTGCAGTGAGCCCAGAGCAGGCTTCTAATCCTTGTTCTACCTTTCACTAATCAGTGATCTTGGACAAACACAACCCTTTACATTTCACTCCTCAGAGCCATGACACTGATGATGCTTTCAGATCTTTTCAAACAGTTTCATAATATTGAAGCACATCATGTGAAGGTAGGGATTGGAAAGCTGACAGGTGAGGTTTTGCCAAATCATGATAAGTCTAGAAATTGGCGCTTTAGCCCATGTGTCAATAATTTCAAAAAAATTTTAATAGCAGAGACTTAAAATAACAAAAAACTTTTTTGGGGAAGTCCCAACATGAAAAACATATACTTTAACTCATACATATACAGTGTAGTTTACATTAGTCAAAAAGTTTCCAAGGCAGTTCCAAACTTCAGTTTGGGGAAGGAAATACTTTTCGTCCTAATTTTGAACAATAAAGTAATAAGTACTAGGGATATAATGCACAACAGGTTTAATATAATTAACACTGTTCTCTGTCATATATGAAAGCTGTTAAGAGAGCAAATCCTGAGAACTCTTATCACAAGAAAAAAAAGGTATATTTCTTCGATTTTGTATTTATATGAAATGATGAATGGTCACTAAACTTGTGGTAATTACTTCCTGATGTATGTAAGTCGAATCACCACACTGTACACCTTAATACAGTCAATTGTATTTCAATAAACAGGAAGGAAAAAAAATAAATACCATGAGAATTTTTTTTTTTAAAGGAAAAACTAGCTCCTGTTAGTTTTTCAGTATTTTTGACTTTGAGACGTATTGTTCAAGGTAATAGTAAGTGATATAATTATTGGTAGTACTGGCTATACTGCCTGTCCGTGCATTACTGTCCCAGCGTTGTGCTGAGACTTTCAATAAGTTATCTCATTTACTCTTCTCGGGGACTCTGTGATGTGTTGTTATTCTTACCATTTTACGTATGAGAAATGTGAGAGTGTAGTTAACCTCCTCGGTGCTCACAGAGTCATCAAAGTCAACAAAGAGGATTGCATTCCTTCCTCAGTGCACTGCGTGGAAGCCCTGCAGAGACTCCAGGAATGGTGGGTGTGTCCAAGCCTGGGAAGGAAGGGAACCCAATAGTGGAGCGTCACTCCGGAGATATTAGAAACTCACCTTCTCCAAAGTGTCATTGTCCAACGTTACATTTATGTTCTATTTTTACATATTCTTGAGTAAGCTGCAGACTCAGTATAAGAATCTAGGCCTTTGACTCCAGGTATGGTCTTTCCTTTGGGTGTGGAAGCTGTTTCATATTGGGTTCATTTCTTAGGTGCCCTGGGCTTCAGATCAAGCATGTGGGCTGCCTTATAAAATGGCAGAGACTGCTGGCCAGCCCCCATCAATTCAATTCTGGGGAAGAGGAGTTATATGTTTAGATTTATTTCTGTGTCTTAAAAAAGATCGGTGGATGGAGAGAAAGGGGTATCGTAATTTATAATGGTGGATTAAAAAAATAGAGCCAGTCCATTTGTATAGAAAATTGGCCTGTATTATCCAGACATAAGCCACCAGAGGACAAAAGAATAT
Source organism: Delphinus delphis (assembly GCF_949987515.2). Classification (NCBI taxonomy): domain Eukaryota; kingdom Metazoa; phylum Chordata; class Mammalia; order Artiodactyla; family Delphinidae; genus Delphinus; species Delphinus delphis. Next base: position 4,933,102 of record NC_082686.1, read on the forward strand.
AATGTGTCTATTATTTTTAAAATAGTTAGTGATGAAAGTGGTTTTGAGATGATTACAGGTGCTAAATTGCAAACTCTGTACTTCATCATCATTTGTACACATTCGATAACATCATATTCGTTTTTAAAGATGAGTTCAAAAATTTCAAGCTTGTTTTTTAAAAAATTTTCTTAGGTGAGATACCTTATGTCTTAAAAGGATGGTAATTCATTATTGTTTATTTTTTCTTTTCATTTGGTTTGGTGAGGAAGTATGAATAAAGCATTAATTGTACTGTACTGATTGCCAAAGTGTAGCAATCATATTTTGGAGGTGAGAGCTTCAGGGCAGATTGCTGTTTCTTCATTGATTATTCCCAGGGAAAAAGTGACTTGTTGATAGATTACAATTCCATTGTGAATAATCGTTACTTTCATGGTCTTTGAGAAACGGCACAGAGCAGTGGAGACGGCTACACCTGCAGGGCTGTGATGCGCCACATGAAATAACTTAACCGGAGTCTTCTTTTTTCCATATAAATGTAGTCTTGAGTTCCTAATTATTAAGACGGAAAATTCAGCCCTTGAAAATAAGACTACAGAATAATGATGGTTGATTGTGATTTTTTTCTCGTCACATAAATAGTTTCACTTTCTTTTTTATGAGAATAAAGTTCTCCTTCTTCACCCCCGGTCACAATAATTTCCTTTGTTCTTATTCAGTTATTTTTCTTTTTAAACACTTCGCACAGGCAGAATAGAACAAATTGAATAGTACGCCTGGAAAAAAGTTTCGTTTTTTTCTTTTGTCTAGATCGTGGGAGAACAAAAGACTAGACTATCTATGAGCATTCTATACTGTAATTACATATATTAAACTATCATTATTTCTTACTTTGCTAATCAAACATTTTTATCAATCATTTTTTATGAATCTGCAGAAAAACAGAAACGAAGTGTCTGAATGATTTCGACAAGGAGAGTCTGTCCCTCTAAAACTGGCGGTTTTGCTACAATTTTGCTCCATCACCACTAGCTGCAATTCATGGCGTCCATCAATGCTTATACAAACTCTTCCCATCCTGGTCTGGATGTGAGATGAATTACAGACATATTCCTCCTTTTAAAGATGTTCTGACCAGTGTTGATATTAACCAGGTGATATTCACAAAGTAATTTTTCCTAAACGTATGGCGATGTGTAATATCACAAGGTTATGTGATGCATTTGAAGGAGAGGGGCCTTTGAAGTGAGGTGGCCCCTGCCTCTCCGCAGTTTGGTCCAGCGGCCACCAAGGTCCGTGGGTGTAAGCCTGAGGTGTACGGATCAGGGACGATGTTAGTCCTCACCTGACAGCGCTACACCGTGTCACTTGCTCACCGGGCAGGAAGAGAAGGGAAAGGCTTCCCTCAGTGTTTTCTGTCACTGACTTCCAAGCAGGGGTTTGCATTTCCCATTCTCCTTGTATACATTTTGTAAAGTCTCTGCAGTACCTGGAACCCAAGCATCCCAGTCAATGGAAGTAGGTGAAAACAAGGCCGTGTGAAGTCCTAACCATGTGGCAGCACTGCACCAGGAGTAGCTCTTTGTACTGGAGAATCAAATGATTGACTGTTGGTGGGGATTAAAACCCACTCTCTGAGTGTGGAGACTTTGATCTTCACCAAATCCACTGAGACAGCCGAAATTTCATGGGAAGGTGGCAAAGATTTCCTAAACCAAATGCAAATAGATGCTGAACTTTCAACTCCAGCTCACGCCCAGAGGCTTTGCAAGTGCTGATTTTTTTTGTTTTACAGAATATGCCTGTTGGAATGGGCTTAAACTTAAATTGCAGCATCTTAAATTTTTTTTGGTTATTATATAGCTGGTGATTCTTATGAGATTGCAATAATAGATGTGTATTATGTAGAGATAATGTTATTTGGAGGCCTTATTAGAATTTGGGAAGGACTTACCAAATGACAAATTTGGTCTTTTGGGATAAAGACCGTGTACTCTCACTCTTTTGGCAATCCAGTCAATTATGGGCTATACATCATCTTTTTTCTTTAATTAACTGATGCTAATAAAATTTTGTATAAAACAATAAACATAGAAAACATTTTCCAACATAATACATGTTATAATTAACCTATACTTGTGAACGCCTCATTAAAAAGATCAGTGAGTAGATTAGCATTTTTGTTAGGAAAAATATATAGTTATATGAGTTACAGCCCGAATTTTTGTCATGAAAATTATGTGCTTTTGGCTCAGACATGGCCCTAGTTTTCTGGTCAGAAAAGAATGTGAAGGTAAAAATTAGATGATTTTAGGATAACTTCCAGTTAAAAGTCTGCAATCTGTGACCTTTCCTATATCTTCTCCACTGGATCCTTGTTTCATTGATGAGGTTATTACAGGTGTTGTTATTATTAATTTCCTCCCAAAGGTATTATTCTCTTTATGTGTGTGTTGTTATTATTTAGTGTTTTTAAGTAAAATGATTTTACTAGATTTTTTAAAAAAAATTTGGAGAAGATTGTATCCTTTGTGACTTCCCTGGTGGCACAGAGGTTAAGACTCCACACTCCCAATGCAGGGGGCCCAGGGTTCGATCCCTGGTCAGGGAACTAGATCCCACATGCATGCCACATCTAAGAGTTTGCATGCCACAAGTAAGGAGTCCGCCTGACGCAACTAAGAGCCAGTGCAACCAAATGAGTAAATAAATAATTTTTTTCTTAAAAAAAGATTGTGTCCTTTAATGGACCGTTGAACAACTCATCTGCTCTTACATTTTTGTGCAATGGAATCAGGGCCTCTTTTCTCTTGGTAGATGCCATGTGATGTGATTGCTGCCCCAGTGTCATCTTTGCTGCCATTTCAAGTCCAGCCTTCCCCTGTAGTCTAATTTTATGATTTTATGATTTTATGACTGGAATACAGGATTATTAGTAACAGAAATTTGCTTTAGAAACAAAGTGAGGACTGTATAGATATTGAGAGGTCAGGCTCCTTTCTGCAGTGATCGATGTATTCCCATAAAAGTTGGGTTTCAAGCACGGGTGTTTGTCCACGCTCTATCTGCCCTCCTGGCAGATACCTACTGCTGAGCTGCTGGGAACACCTGGCTACACCCCTGGGTGTGTGTGTGCCTTTTTGCCTCACCTGGAAACGGGTCGGAAATGCAGACTCTCAGGCCCCTTCCCAGATCTCCTGCGTCAGAATCCACATTAACAATCTCAGGTGGTTCTTACACACACTCAAGTTTGCGAAGCTGGTCTAAAACATCCTTGTCCTTCAGATCAACCTTGGGATGGCAGTTTCCGAATGTTTCCTCCTAGGACGCAGATTTGTCATTCTCGTTAACCAGCTTTGCCTCTGTGATATTGAACAATCAAACACAACCCTCTCATTTCATCTGTCACTACTGATGAGAGGTGCATGCAATTATTTTCCCTTTAACATTAAATAAGGAAAAATAAACCCTCTCTGAAATCATCCATGTTCCTTGCTATTGTACTGACATACTGAAAAAAAAAAGTGTAGACATATTAATACTTTTAATAATAATAATTTTTAATATAAACCTTTGTAAGCATGTTTCTTTAACATTTAATAGAATTTCCTCATGAATCTAACGGGCTCCAATACTTCCCATCTCTGCGTCCCTTTTTGTGTTCTCATACCTGTGGATCGTCAGTCACCAAGGTGGGTTTTGACAGTTCCGGGTTCACAGTTCCCAACTCCAGAGCATCCCTTGGACCACAAGGACCCAGGCACTGGTATCTGTGAAAACCTTCTCCAGGGTTTCTGGTGATGTGCATGTTTGGGGCCTGTTGACCTGACTTTGCAGAGCCCCTGTCTCTTCTTTGAGTGATGGGGATGGAATGTGAGCTAGTTACACTGATGGATGTAAAAGCACTTCACGAACTGCCGAGGGTTCCTCACATGGCCATGGGCACCCTTTGCTTTTTCCTTCCATTCTGTAACTCTTGCTAATTCCTCAGATCCATGCTTTTCCCAGCACCTCCCTAACCCTATTGCCAGCATTTCTGAGATGTTTTGTTCCTTGTCATTACAACACTCCAGCTTCACGTCTAGAGTTAAATCCAAATTGTCTTTCATCTGACGTGCAGACAGATTTGCAAACTACATGTAATTTGTTTATTCCCCAGACCCGACCCAGCGACCTCTAACTCACATTGAGGGCTTTGAGCTGGAGCTGTTGGTGGTACAGTTGAGCTCGGTCCAAACCCCCACATCCAGGAAAGGAACCAACTAGGAAAGTTGGTTCATCCAGGAAAGGAACCAACCAGCGGGTTCATGGGACAAAAAATCAAATACCCTGGGCTCCTTTTCTTAGGGGTTTCAACATGACACACAGAGGCAGTGGGGATCGAGTTGCAGGTCTTTCTCTGAATGATACAGATTGTTTTTCCCTTCAGTTTTCTTGAGGCATAATTCCATCCACATCAGCAGTTTTGCCTTGTTCCTTAATGCATAGTAATCTTGCCTTTCAAGAGAGATTACTTTCATCACGAAATTTTACTCCCTTTAATATTTTACAGCCCTTTTCTTGCCAAACTCACAGTGACAGCCAATGGTCAAACTCTGAGATGCTGAGGACTCAGTGCTCAGTGACCTGACCTTGCTGACGTGAGCCCCAAATATCGTGGCACTACAGAGGATCCTTGGTCCCCAGCCCACGTGGGCCTATAGACACCTTCAAGAATGGAATGGAGGTAGGACTGTGAGAAGATGAGAACATTGGGGATTTTTTTGTTTATTAAGTTGGTGATTTTCCTTCACAAACGGAATGATTTTCTTCTGTTTAAAGAAGGCTTTTGCTCCATCATTGACCACGTTCATGGGTTACACAGCATCATACCAAGTAAGAAGATGGAGACCACGTCAGCCAACATTTCTGGAATTTAGCTCCATCATTTGTAACACAAGGTGACACACCCAGGACACTCTGTATTCTGCCTTGCATGCATTATACGAGAACTCATTCATTATACAGGCACAGGAGCACAGTTCTTCTGAGATTATCCAATCATTACATTGGTTTCATTGAAAATTTGGGAAAGACTCAAGGAATTTCCCTCAGAGCCAGTTGGCTGACCAAGAGGAAGTTCACATTTTTAAAAACTAAGATATTCTCTCCTTCTTTGCACTTTGCTATTTTCTCCTGCCTGTTCCCCTGGTTGCGCTGAGGACCCTCAGCGTTGCAGTGATGTTGGGAGAAGACCACGACCGGGGACAGCTGAGGCAAGTGTAGGATGCGGTGGAAGAAAAGAGGGTGGATGAAGTGTCTACTTCCTTCACCGGTTAGGCCCAGAAGCATTTTCCTGTCTGAGGGTTCATTTGTGGCCTTTAATTCTGAAGGTTGATATGCCGCAAATGGGAGTTGAATTGCCAAACATTAAACCCAGCCTGGAATGGTTAATATAATCTGTTCTCAACCTAGAAACCAGCGAGGGCTTTGGATGGTACAGTGTGTACTTGCCCCAAATAGCCTTTTGTCTCGCTGGCTGGACCCATTGCGTGCCATTGCTTTCCATTTATAAAATGGGTCTTTTGGGGCTTCCCTGGTGGTGCAGTGGTTAATAATCCACCTGCCAATGCAGGAGACATGGGTTCGAGCCCTGGTCTGGGAAGATCCCACATGCCGCAGAGCAACTAAGCCCACGCGCCACAGCTACTGAGCCTGCGCTCTAGAGCCCGTGGGCCACAACTACTGAAGCCCGTGTGCCTAGAGCCTGTGCTCGGCAACAAGAGAAGCCACAACAATGAGAAGCCTGCACACTACAACGAAGAGTAGCCCCCGCTCACCGCAACTAGAGAAAGCCTGCACGCAGCAATAAAGACCCAGTGCAGCCAAAAATAAGATAAATAAAATAAATACATTTATAAAAAATAATGGGTCTCTTGGAAAGTACAGTACTGGTTTCATAAGCATCCTTTTAGGATGCCATCGTGTACTTTTCTGAATTCTTCATGGATTGTCTTCAGTAGTTCATCAATAGTCAGCTGTCCTTGGTCTTGTCTTTCTTATTCCTTTCTAAAATTTTGTGGTAAATTTAATTAAATTCTCTCATCTATTCATGATTTTAATAGTCTGCTCCATTGCTCAGATATCAGTGTGCAGTCTATATTAAGGTTATCCCGGGACTTCCCTGGTGGCCCAGTGGTTAAGAATCCAGCTGCCAATGCAGGGGACAGGAGTTCAAGCCCTGGTCTGGGAAGATCCCATATGCCATGGAGCAACTAAGCCCGTGCGCCACAACTACTGAGCCTGTGCTCTAGAGCCCGTGAGCCACAACTACAGAGCCTGCATGTTGCAACTACTGAAGCCCACGCGCCTAGAGCCCATGCTCCGCAACAAGAGAAGCCACCACAATGAGAAGCCCGCACACCTCAACGAAGAGTAGGCCCCGCTCGCCGCAACTAGAGAAAGCCTGTGCGCAGCACAAAGACCCAACGCAGCCAAAAATAAATAAATAAATAATAAATAAATTTAAAAAAAAAAGTTATCCCTTTGCTTACTTAAGGATATCACTCTGTTATACCTGTTGTTCCGTCTGGCCCAGGGTTCTGCTCATTTGTGTGTTTTTCCAAATCGAGAGTACTTTGTTCTGAATGCTGACATTTTGCTTTCAGTTAGACCATGTTCAAAACATCATTTCGACTTCCAGTAAGTATTTATGGGTAAGGCCTCATGTTATCTAACCAGAGTTTCATTTTCTCCGGATCTTATCTTTATGTGCATGAGATATGTGCAGAATCCCAATGACTGGAGATCTCTGAAATATTTATTACGTGTGTCCATATCTGGTTCTCCAAATTGCTGTCTCTCCTCCTGTGCTTAATGGTGCATTTTAAAAACACTTTCTGGATATTGTTACCAAGGTCACACGTTTCCTACAAGTATGTTTATGACATGTAACCTAACAATGTTTTTTTCTTGCTCCTTCTTGCTGGAACTATTATCTTGGGTTCTGAATCTGGAGTGTGTGTGCATGAAAGTATGTGTTTCTTTGTGTGTTTTATCCTGTTTTGGCACTAAAAAATACCTACAAACTGAAAGTCATGGTGAACATATTGGATATGGGTCCTTTTTCAGGTCTGCCTTTTGAATAACATTCTCATTATTTAAACACAATTGTGCATGCTGGTTCATCTCTTCTTGCTGATATCTGACAGGAAGGTTTGGATTTAGGTATGAATTCAGCCATCAGGATCTACACATCAGAACTGGCTTATGAATGAGTTACTTTGTGGGCTTTTATTACATATAGTCCCCAGGACTATCGAGCCAATCCAAGGAGGGCTTAACCAGGTACTATTAAAAACTGGAATTAGGACCTAATCCTAAACCACAGAATGACATTTATCTAAAGTAATTACCTTGTGACTCAAACACATTTCAGTAGCATTTGCTAATCTCACAAGCATATGGGATCAGGGAATTAAAAATAAGAAGCAGGTCAAATAAATGTGACTCTGGAAGTGAAAATATATCTGACTGAGTTACTTGTTTATACTTTTAAAGGAAAAATGGAAAGAAATACATCTTACTAATAGGAAGAGGTCATTGTTAAACTTTAAAAGAGAATAAGACTAAACTAGTACTAGCTATGAATTACCAATTTGAAATGCCTTTCCGTCTGTTTCAAGGTGAGACCTGTGCGTTCAGATTCTAGTGGACCCTGGAAGGCTGCGGGGCCAGGCGGGCCCACCTAACAGTGGGAAAAGATCCTGTGCCAGGCGGACAAACTAGAAAGTCACATTTTGGAAAGAGTGAAGGAAAGTTTAAATGCTGACTTGACCCTTCCTTGTACTTCTCTCCCCATTCCAGCTCCCCTTACGCTCACAGCTGGGAGGAACTGTGAAAGTTGCTGCAGTTTTAGGATTATAAGTTTTGAACTGAGACACACCTGAGTTTGAAACATGGTTTCCCCACTAACTAGCTGGGCGAACTCAACTGTGCTGTTTGACATCCCTGAGCCTCTGTTCCTGCACCTGTAAAACAGGGATGATGTCCTTACCTCACTGCTGGGAGAGAAAAGATATAAACAGGTGCTGTGTGGGCACCTCTGGCTCAGAGCTTGACACAAAGCCCTGTAACCCAGACGGCTTTCAAGCAGTAGCCGTGTGCGAGTCTGGCAGAAGGTGGCCTCCGGGTGTTAAGCCAGACACTAGACTTCCTGCCCCTGCCTGAGGTGGCAGGGCACCCCCTGAGCTTGGAGAGAAGACCGAAGTGTTACTTTCTTCGTTTAAAGGATTCTCTTATGATTTAGCCATAGCAATGTCTCCTCCCTCGTTCCTGTTGATGATTTGTGCTTGTTGAGATTCTTTCCTACAGCATTAGTCTTTTTAAAGATGTAAATTTGTTTCATTTTAATTTCTTGTTTTGTATTTTATGTCTTTTTTTCTGATTTTTTGAGTTTGCTTCATTCTTCTAGCTCATGGAACTGAATTTTTGGCTGATTTGTTTTTAGTCTTTCTCTCTTTTAAAAGGAAATACATTGCAAGCTATAAATTTCTCTCTAATGAGCACTGTAGCTCCACTCTACAAGACATTTTAAAAAATGCACAGTTGATTATTTCCAGTAGGTCATGTAAGCATATTTATATTTCCTTGAATTTCTGGCATATTTGGTATTTTCATTTATCAATGTTTTTGATTCTCCTGCTCCCCTACCGAACTTGCCTGCTGTTTGATAGATTGCTAGCGTTCTTTATTTCTTCTATTGGTGTGGAAGTTACAAATTCTATTTCTATTCTTTGTTGTCAACCATGACTTTGACATGTACCCTCACATACAAAACTTAAAGTTAATGAGCTTGTCTACCCTTCTCCTGAACTTGACTTCTTTAATTCCCATCTCTTTCTTCTGCTTTTCATGCTGCTTTGTCTAGAATTTTAATTATGCCTTACTTTTAACAGCCCTATTAGTCTTTTTAAAGTTAATATTTATCTGGATTTACCAATGTATGAATAGAGTTCTTATCATTGCTTCTGGTAGCCTGGTAGCATTGTCTGAATAGTAAAGATTTGGTAAGGCATGGCCCCTAACCAATTGGGACAGAGTCCTGACCAATCGGAAGGTGCATGGCTGAGGATGCTAAGCTCACTGGCTGAGGCCCACCTGTTCCTGCAGGACATGTTTCCTTCCTGATGAAGTATAATCTTCAATAGTTTCTCCAGTAAGGGTCTAAGAGTAGTAAGTTCTCTCTTTCTTCTTATATCTCAAAAGAACTTTGTCATGCTTCATTTTTGACTGGTAACCTAGCTGGATATAGAATTCTATATTGACATTTACTTTCCTTCAGAATTTTTGTACCTTCTTATGACTTTCTCCCGTATTTCATTGCCAGTGAGCAGTCCGCTGTCATTTCATTTGTCCTTACTCTGCTAGTAATCTGTCTTTTTCTCTCTGGTAGATTTTAATATTTTTCTCTGTCTCGGTGGTGGTCTGTAGTTTCATCTAGTTAAGGATTTTAAAAATATTTATTCTGCTTGGCTTATATTTCTGGAATCTGAAGATTCATGTTCATCAGTTCTGGGATTTCCTTCAGGTTTTATCTCTTCAAATATTGTCTCTCTCATTGTCTTCTTCCAGGGATCCTATTAAAAGTGCTTTGGGATTTGTTATTCTTTTCTCTGTTTCTTTTAACTTCTCTTTTACCTGGTCTAACTCTTTACTTCTCTGTGTTGCACTTTGGGGGGTTCATCATATCAACGTTTTTCTGCACTCTTCCTTTTTGCTCTGTGTCTAGTCTAAAGTTTGTTTAGTTTTTGTTTGTTTGGGGTCAGTTTCAGAGGATTCTGGGACTCTCATTTTGTGGCACATGATGGTTATTGGTCTAACAGAGACTCTTTCCCTTTTTGTTCTGTTTATTTCCTTTTATTCCTATTGCCCACCTCCTCGAGGATAACTGCTCCCACCATTTGAAATGTGCTAATATGTTGAGTGTGCATTTTTGTAGATATGTTTTACACTGTATATTATTGTTTTATGCAAATGTTGGTTTTAATTTACATAATCAAAGGGTGTTATACATCTTTTAATTTTCATGAACACTATGTGTTTGGAATTCTCCCACTTTGCTATGTGTAAATTGAATTCCTTGTACCTAGCAGCTGCATTGTAGTCAATGATTTGTATCCACCACATTTTATGAATCCACTTCCTCAGAGATGGACATCCAGATTATCTTCAAGATCCCACCACCACAAATATTACTATCATTCAATCCAAAATATCTTCTATTTTTCCTTATGGATTTTCTTCAGGCTGTCACCTGCTTAGAAATGTGTTGTTTAATTTCCTACTAGTTGAGTATTTTTAAAGTTATGTTATGACTATTAATTTCAATGTTAATGTTGTTTTCAGAGAACATACTTTGAATTATTATAATTTGAGTAATTGAGGGATTTTTAATGTCCAAGAATTTGATTTATCTTGGTTAATATTCCATGTGCTCTTGGCAAGAATCTGTACTACACAGTTGTTGAGTGGAGTGTTCTTTAAGTGTTAATTATGTTAAATTGGTTTATAGTGTTAATCAAATATTCTATATTTTATTCAAGTTTTGGTCCACTTGTTTTATCAGTCATAAGGAGAAGCATGTTAAAATCTCCCACTGTGAATCTGAGCTTTCTTTTTGAAAACAAAAATCTTCTGTCAATTTTGGCATCATATGTTTTGAAGCTATTTCGTTAGGTACATTTAAATTTAGGTTAGTTACTCATTCTTGGTGGAGTGACTATTAACATTATGAAATACTCCTCTTTATCTTTGATGTTACTATTTGTCTTGAATTGCACTAAGTCTGGTATAAACAAAGCCATCTAGATTTATGATACACAGTGGTTGGATAGTATGTTGCTTTTTAACATTTCATTTTCAACCATCTGTTTCTTTATGTTCTAAGTGTATTTCCTGTAAAACGCATTCATTTGGATCTTGTTTATTTACCTCGTCTTTAAGTGGCATTTAGTCTATTCATATATAATGTAATTATCAACATAACTTGGGTTTAGATCTTTCATATTGGTGTATGTTTTCTCTTTTTAATTCCCTGACTTATTTTGAGTGACCAAGTAATTATTTAATTCTATTAACTTTTTAAATATACATTCTTGTATTATTTTTTCAGGGTCACTAGGAATTACAATGTGTATCTTTAACTTCACTAGGAATTACAATGTGTATCTTTAACTTAACACAGTTCAATTTCCAATTATATCAAACTCTTTACAAAATGTAGGAACACCATGATTACATGTATAATTCCATTTATCCCCCTCTTGCTCCTTGTGCTCTTTTATTCCTCTGTACTCTATGAACCCTACAACATGTTGCTACCATTTTTGCTTTGAACAATTGTAGCTTAAATCTGTATATGTTATATGTATTACACAAACAGATATGTGTCTGTACACACAAACATACACGTATTAAAAGTAATAAACAGGTCCCCTTTTTTTACCTATATTTTGCACTTTCTATGGTCTTCTTTTTTTTTCCTGCAGACTTGAACTTCTATCTGGAATCATATATTTCACCCTGAAGCAGTTCTTTTAGCATTTCTTGTAGCACAGGTTTTCTGGCTACAAAATCTGAGATTTTCTTTGGCTGAACTTGTCTTAATTTACCTTTCATTTTTGATGTAAACCTCTGTTAGATATAGAATTTTATATTAACAGCTTTTTAAAAAAAATATTTTGACACTTTGAAAACTCTATTTCACTCTGAGAAATTCAATCATCACTCTTTTCATGCTTTCCTTGCATATGACCTGGCTGGGTTTTTTGGGCTACTTTTAAGATTTTCTTTCCATTTTTGGTTTTCAGCAGTTTGCCTCTGATGTGATAGGTGTGATTTTTAAAATTATTTTTTAAAGGCTTATCATGTTTGTGGTTTGCTGAGCTTCTTGGATATGTGTATTGATGTATTTCATCAATTTCAAATTTAGTGACTATTGTCTCTTAAAATAATTTTTTTCCTATATCTCTTCTAACCTCTGGGACTCCAATTATTTATATTGCTTGAGAGTATGTTACATGTCTTGGATACTTTGTTTTATTTTAGTTTAGTTTTTTACTTTTTATTCTCTATCTACCGTCAAGATAGGGTCTATTGGCCTGCCTTTGAGTTCACTGATTCTTTATTCTGCTGTGTCCAAGTCTGCTAATAAGCTTATGCTTTCTTCCTCTCTGATATCACATAATTCGATTCTGGTAGTTCCATTTGATTTTCCTTTTTACTGTTTCCATTTATGTGCTGAAATTCATCATCTACTCATATTTGTTGTCATCATTTTCTTCTAGACCCTTCATCATAGATACTTTAGAATTCCTGAGTGATAATTCAGACATCTGGGTCATTGCTATATTTATTTCTATGAACTGTTTCCTCTTTTAAATATAGGCCCCTTTTCCTCACTTCTTTGTGCATCTTGTGATTTTTTTATTTTATGCTGAACATAGTGTTGGGATAAGACATATTCACCTCCTGAGAAGACATGCCCCCTGTCAGGCTGATGGTGTGAGCCTGAGTCAATCTAACATGTAGCTGAGTTGTCTCTGGACTCTGTTGCAGAGTTGGAATCTTAAGTTAGATTCAGTTCGCCAAAAACTTCGCACATTGTGAAGGTGGGTTTGAAACTTTGCCTTTGGAGAGCTTGGGATCAGAGCACCAGCCACACCCCCTTTAGATCTTTGTGCATTGCAAGGCCAGCTATGAGCTTTCCAAACCATAGCAATGCTCTTTCTGCTTTACAGCCTGCCTGCCAGCATTTTGAGTTTCTGGTGCATTCTCTTTGCTCTCTAGACCCATTCCTGGCTTTCTGCACCTGGGGGCATCTCTTTCTGCCTTTGGGCTCCGCCCTCAGCCTTTGTACTTGGTGAATTTCCACGGATCTTTGTAGCGATTCATCTCCGTTCTCCTGTTCTCCCAGCTTTTGGCATTCATTTTGTTCCTAAATATATTCTTGCCTTCTTACTTGCCTACCATAAGCCTCCTTTTTTTATTTCCTAATTATGTATTAACAAATAGTCTGTGTTCCTTCTAGAATATGTGAATGTTCTATATTCATTTAGATTTGTGATACCTTGCTATATTGATATCTTCAACTCCGTTTGGGGAAAAAGGGGAAAAGCATAAAAAACAAAGAAACCTGCTTGCTTTGTCAGCACATATACTAAAATTGGAACCGTGCAGAGAAGATTAGCTTGGCCCCTGTTCGAGGAAGACACACAAATTCGTGAAGCATTCCATGTTTTTAATAGACCCACAGACATAGAAAACAAACTTATGGTTACCAAAGGGGAAAGTGGGGGTAGGGATAAATTAGGAGTTTGGGATTAACAGATACTCACTACTATAGATAAATTAGATAACCAACAAGGATATACTGTAGAGCACAGGGAACTATACTCAGTATTTTGTAATAACCTATAAGGGAAAAGGATCTGAAAAAGAATGTGTATATGTGTGTGTGTGTGTGTGTGTGTGTGTGTGTGTGTGTGTGTCTGTATATATTCTTTTATATATGTATAACCGAATCACTTTGCTGTATACCTGAAACACAGCATTGTAAATCAACTATACTTCAATGAAAGAAAGGAAAGAAAAAGAAGAAAAAAACAAAGAAGCAAATAAATGGGAGAAAAGTCCCAAGTTTCATAAACCTTACCTAAATAGATTTCTCATTTATACAGAACTTAAGCTTATGAATGAAATTATATAACTCTGGTGCAAGGTGAGTGTATCATTCAGGGTCCACTAGAGAAACAGAACCAGTAGGAAATAGATAGATGATAGATAGAGATGTACTTCAAGGAATTAGCTCACACAATTATGCAGTTGGGGTGAGTGAGTCTGAAATCCATAAGGCAAGCCATCAGGACAGGCTGGAAACTCTGGGGCAGGATCTGATACTGCAGTCCACAGGCTGAATTTCCTCTTCAGGGAAAGCTCATTTCTGCTTTAGGTTCTTAAAAGTTCTTTGATTAGATTGTGCTGACCCAGATTATCCAGGGTAATCTCCTTAAAGTCAACTGATTGTTGATGTTTACCACATCTACAAAATAACTTCCCTGTAACACCTACACTAGTGTTTGACTGAATATCTGGGTGCTACAGCCTAACTCTAAGTTGACACGGAAAACTGTCTATCACAGTAGGTAAGGGCGTATTCTACAAGGTGGTACAGTATGTGTTAAGGAATAGATGTTAAGGAAGAAAATAGATGTAAGTGAGAAAATGAAAGGGTTCCTTATCTGTTCATCATCCCACAGAAATGCAGGCTGGGGTTGGGTATTCTTGACAGTGCTTGGGTCTGTCATTCGAGGAACCTCTCTGCATATGCTCCTTTCTTGTAAGCCTGAGAGAAATCCTACTAAACATGGTCTGGGTTTAGTAGGCATTGACTGCTACTGGAATTGTCTGAGAGAGCCAGCTGCCCAGCACCTGGAGACCCCCAGGCCCATGGGAAGGTGTAGCCCCTTCTGTCAGGGGTAAGAAGCCTCACTCAGATGCAGCCCTTATGCCAGCAGAAACGGGGACCCTGCTTCCAGTTGGCCCATTGTCCAGGCTACCCTGAGTGAACTCCTGGGCGCCTTTCAGATCATCTGTTCATTGCATCAGAACAGTCTACAGGGTATATATCAAAATGTTAATAGAAGGCATTTTGCTTTGGCAAGATGCAATTATGTGATCATGGTTCATTTTTTTTTCTGTCTTTCTGTATTTATAGAAGATTTTACAATGTGAATATATTAATTTTATAATAAAAATCAATACAACGGGGCTTCCCTGGTGGCGCAGTGGTTGACAGTCCGCCTGCCAATGCAGGGGACACGGGTTCGTGCCCCGGTCCGGGAAGATCCCACATGCCGCAGAGCGGCTGCGCCCGTGAGCCATGGCTGCTGAGCCTGCACGTCAGGAGCCTGTGCTCTGCAACGGGAGAGGCCACAACAGTGAGAGGCCCACGTACCGAAAAAAAAAAAAACAATACAACGAATAACATTTTGAATAAAAATGGAAATGAGTTGATATGTCATAAGGAAGAAAATAAGATTCTTAATAGTTTTTCCTTTTCCATGCGTCTCCCCCTCTAATTACCATAAGCATCTCCCTGAATGTACAGCCTGGAGTGTCTGTGTGATAGCAGTGGTCCACAGGGACAACAAAGGATTCCCTAAAGCTTGGGAGAGCTCCCCTTTGCGGGAAATGGGATAGTTTGTACATTCAGAATATTGGAAATGGTTAATCCAAAGTCTTGTCTTTTTTTCAACTAGACTGGCCAATCTGAATGAAAAAAAAAATTTGAATCATATCCTAAAGCACCTTGTGCCTTAATAAAATTAGCTCAGTAACTTTGCTACTATGCTCTCTCTGTTCTTGCTTTATGAGAAACTGTCAGATTGGTATAAATTTTAGATAAGAAATTGTGGCACGTGAAGAATTTGAAAGGGGAAGAAGGGGTGGTACACATACATTCTGCATCCCTTGCTGTACACTTTAGTCAAAAATAGTTTATATTATCAGAAGTGGGAAAGGATGAACAGACAGAAAAAATATTAGGCTGTGCTACCAGGAATACGGAAACAAAACAGGACCCTATGAGGCCTTCCCAGGAGAGAAGCCCCCTCCCCCATGCCTCCCTCTGCCTGCCTTCTGTCTGTAGAAAAACTTTAGCCAGAGGATAAATTTAATCAGAGAAATAAGAAAATGCAGAAGCAAAGGAAAAGCAAACAGGACAAAGTAATAATAGTTTAGTCATTAAGCAAAGTCAAGGACCTGTAGTTTCTCCTCAAGGGCTATAGATAATATTCTGAGCCATATTTTTCGAGCTGTTTTGTAAATACTGAACCTTCCACCAGGTGGAAGAAGTTAACTACATCATGACCAGACTGTAACCATGGCATAGCTGCCATAGTTCTGAGAACTGAGATCAAAGAAATGGGAACAAACTGACCCCAGAACTGAAGACTAACTGTACCTAAAACAATCAAGATGACACTGATCAGACCATCGCTGGCCAGTTTCAAGATGACGGTCAGAGATGACTGTGCTGTTTCTGCATGGAGCCCCCTCCCTCTGCTGATACACCCCTGAAACTCCCCTTTAAAAGCTCTTGCTCACTGATCGGCAGTGGGGGAGTCAGCCTTTGGACATGAACTTTCCCTCTCCCCCAGTTGCCAGCCTCTGAAATGAAACAACTTTTCCTTTTCCCTTCTACCGACACTTGCCTCTCAAGCATTGTCTTGTGAGCAGGGAGCAGCCAGACCTGAGCTTTCTAACAGTACTAGACCAAGGGTTGTAGTTTGTAGAGAAACAATTCTCATAGAATATACCCCAAATATCCTGAAGGCTGAATTTTAATGTTTTTCAAACCAGTGTTTCTGATCATTTTCAAATCAATTTAATTAACAAGTAATATTCACGTAGTGCTTATAGTGTGCCTGAGAAGTGTCAGGAATAATAATACAGTAGTAAACAGAACATACTAATGCTTGCCCTTGTAGAGCTAAATGTTCCAGTGAGGACAGACAGATGATGGACATAATAAGTCAGTTACTTCCATGCCCTGGCTATTGTAAATAGTGCTGCAATGAATATTGGGGTGCATGTTTCTTTTTGAATTATGGCTTTCTGCAGGTATATGCCCAGGAATGGGATGGCTGGGTCATATGGTAGTTCTAGTTTTAGTTTTTTAAGGAAACTCCATACTGTTCTCCATAGTGGCTGCACCAATTTACATTCCCACCAACAGTGTAGGAGGGTTCCCTCTTCTCCACACCCTCTCCAGTTTGTAGATTTTTTGATGATGGCCATCTGACTGGTGTGAGATGATACCTCACTGTAGTTTTGATTTGCATTTCTCTAATAATTAGTGATGTTGAGCATCTTTTCATGTGTTTGTTGGCCATCTGTGTGTCTTCTTTGGAGAAATGTCTATTTAGGTCTTCTGCCCATTTTTTGATTGGGTTGTTTGTTTTTTTGATATTGAGCTGCAATATGATATGAACTGGTTGTATATTTTGGAGATTAATCCTTCGTTGGTTGCTTCATCTGGAGGGAAATCCAAGGAAGAGGGGATACATGTATATATGTGGCTGATTCACTTTACTGTACAGCAGAAACTGAGATTGTAAAGCAACTATACTCCAATTAAAAAAAAAAAAAGAGGATTTAAGATCAAACTGAGTTCAAAATCCAAAAAAAAAAAGTCAGTTACAAAGTATGTTAAAAGCAATCATTAAGATAGGGATGGTTGGGGAGGTGAAATGTGGTATAAAATGAGAATTATTATAAGAGACAAAATAAAGACCCTACTTGATTCATTCCCTGAAGTGGGAACACTTCGGTTTAACCTACTTCATAGCGGGCAACTGACGAAATTGACTCCAATTTCATGAGCCTTACTTGGTCTGGATGTTCTGGTTCAGTGTTAAGAGCAACCAAGGAGAGACTTCTGTGGTCTTGCCACTCTTAGGGTTCACTGACCTTGAGAGCCGATTCTATTTTTATTCCTGTTTGATGGGGCGAGGAGAAGCAGAAACAAGAGCCCTAGGTATGTCTTAGCCACAAAGACCTGGGCATGAAGAAGTGAGCTGCCTTGTGCACGGCCAATGCAGTTCATGGGTGTGGAAAGATTAGGATGCTGGCATGAGTGACCCCAAAGCCAGAGCCAAGTGATCCCCTAGTGCAATAGCACAGTGTCTAGGGCCACTATAATTTTAGGATCCCATGAAAATATTTTAATTTCTTTCCAAATCAGAAGACAAAAATGAACATAATCCAGCCAGATTGCATTTGTCTTAATCCTGCTAGTCATAGAATATAATTTTAAACAATTTTTTTGAAGGAAAGACCCATGAATGTCTTAATGTGGCTCTGCCCACAGGCCCGTGCCTTTCATAGTAATATTGCCAACACCCCCTCCTTCTGTTTTGTTGTTGTTTGGCATTTCTCCTTGTCACTGAAGGAAAGACGCTTATGCACTTGGAATGGGGTCGTCAACCCACACCCATGCCCACCCTTGTTGTGTGACATAAACAGATGCCTATGGAGGAGCTAGGAGGCCAAGATTGTCCCCTTGCGCAGTTCCCAGCACTAGGTAGCACTGTGACGCATAGCTCTGAAATGAGTGAGTGAATGAATAAATGAAGGAATGCTTGAGTTAATGAATGAGTGAATACTTTCATGAATGACTGAATGAGTAAATGAATTAACAAATGCTTGAGTGAGTGAGTGAGTGAGTGAATTCTTGAGTGAATGAGTGGGTGAGTAAATGAATGGATGCCTATGTTGGTGGTGATGTTATTTCCTTTTCTCTTTAGCTGACTTTTTTTTTTTTTCAGAGAAATGTGGCATCAACCCCACCGAATGTTTCAAACAATGATGTTGTTTTAAAAGCATTCTGTGCCACATAATGTGTGCTGTCTTGAACTAAAAGGAGAATTAGAAATCATTTGGAATTCAGTTAAACATAAATTTGCTAAATCCAGTCCATGATAAATTCAAATTACTTTGGAGCAGTAAAGAATGTGTTGGATGGTGGGCAGCTCGGTCGAAAGCCAAACTGGGATGAACTCAGGCCTTGAGAATCAGTGGTTACCTAGAGAGCCTTCAACTATTGAGGTGTACTTGAGGGTCACAGGTCCAGCGGTTGCTGTCTTTTATAATGTAGAGCAGGTTACATGGGACTCCCTTGATTACGTTATTAAGATTCCGTCCTGTTACTTTTCATCTTTTCCTTTCTCTGTGTGATGAAGTGTTAAGCTATGCTGGGCTGTGGCATCCTGCCACCATCTCAGGAAATATTCCCAGAGAGGACTGGCTCTTCCTGAGCTGTAGTTTCCCAGCATCAACAGTGCCAAGTGCTTCTGCACTGTCTCCTGAAGCACATGCTTATGGCAGGCTAATTGGAAAACCCTGAACCATGAAATTTAGGACAATAATAACATATGTGAAAGTGGGAAAAGGATGAAAGTGAAATGATCCATTTAGTGGTGGGCGGGGGGAATAGAACTGGGTTTCAGTCAGGACTTCAATGTGTACCCTTCTGGTTTGAGAATTCACATTTTAGCTTTATTTTTTTTATTTTTTTTTTATTTTTTATTTTTTGCTGTACGCGGGCCTCTCACTGTTGTGGCCTCTCCCGTTGCGGAGCACAGGCTCCGGACGCGCAGGCTCTGTGGCCATGGCTCACGGGCCCAGCCACTCCGCGGCATGTGGGATCTTCCCAGACCGGGGCACGAACCCGTGTCCCCTGCATCGGCAGGCGGACTCTCAACCACTGCGCCACCAGGGAAGCCCTTAGCTTTATTTTTGTATCTCTTTTTATGAATCTTCTGTTAGCTGATGTGCAAAGTTTACGTGAAAGGATGCATATATTGTAGGTATCTGTGTCAGGGATGGGGGACATGTGTGTGTGGAACGGACAGGAGGTATAAGGGTCCAGTTGTCCAATATAAGGCTGGAACCTAGAGTTTTGGAGGAAGACCTTTATAGATCCCTAAATGTAGCTGAACTTGATTCATTAGGAGGTGTTTTCCTTCTCTTAAAGTTGAATCTTGCCTTTTCATGTAATGGTAAAGAAAAATGTGAACTGGAACCATGAGCCCTTCCACAGATGCAGGCATCAGGCTGCTGATTTTACACATCTTGAAGACCTCAAGGCACTGACTGCAAACATATGGTTGTTGATAATTCAGAAGCCATTCACAAGGTAGGGATAGCAATTG